>NW_027526204.1:68936139-70433639 GCF_048455015.1 Haemaphysalis longicornis
AAGACGTGACATTTGATTTGCGTGGGATACAAGTACTACTTGAAGGCTTAAACACATCGAAAGCAGCCGGCCCAGATGGTTTGCCGAATGCCTTGCTAAAGTTATGTGCGTGTTATATAGCACCATATTTGAAAATAATATTTGTTAAATCGGTGCAATATAGTGCCCTCCCTGTAGACTGGAAAATCGCCTCTATAGCTCCTGTTCACAAACCTGGGCCTCGTAATGCGGTTTCCAATTACCGTCCCATTTCTTTAACTTGCGTGTGCTCCAAAATAATTGAACATATATTGTATAGCGCGATTGTTAAACACATTAGTGATAACAACCTGTTCAACCCTTTCCAGCACGGCTTCCGGAAACGATTATCATGCGTAACTCGGTTGATCCAATTTACTCACGATATTGCCCAGGCGCTAGACAACCGTACATCCGTTGACTGTGTTTTTCTAGATTTTAAGAAGGCATTCGACACGGTTCCTCACAAGTTATTGCTTAGAAAATTGACGACTTATGGTATTCAACCCAAAATACTTTCCTGGATCTCGGAGTATTTAAGTAACAGACGTCAGTATGTGGTTGTGAACGGCGCTGCATCACAGACATCCGATGTAACGTCAGGAGTTCCCCAAGGGTCCGTTTTGGGTCCTTTATTATTTCTTCTCTACATAAATGAAATCAGCAATAACATCACTTCATGTATACGACTGTTCGCAGATTATTGCGTATTGTACAGAAAAATTACTTGTGAAAATGATCGCGAAGTATTGCAAAACGATATGAAAATTATAGACGACTGGTGCGTAAAATGGGAGATGCAACTTAATCTAAACAAAACTGTCTGCCTTACCTTCTCAAGAAAGCGTAGCCCAAATAAACTCCCTTACACAATAAAAAACGTTCCTCTACAATTCGTAGATGAGTATAAATATTTGGGAGTTTACTTCACTCCAACGCTTTGCTGGCATCGACATGTCGATTACACCGTACGTAAAGCATGTAGGACTCTGGGTTTTTTGCGACGCAATACAAGAAATTTTCCACAGGCAACGCGCGAATTACTATACAAGTCTAACGTAAGGTCGATCTTAGAATACGCTTGCGCCGTGTGGGACCCCCCAACCGTTCTCGACAAAAATAAATTAGAAAGGGTACAAAGCCTTGCAGCCCGGTACGCCATTGGTAAGACTCCTAGGAACTCAAAGTTTAGCGCCAGTCACTACAAAAACATTTTGAAATGGGAGACACTAGAAGACCGAAGGGCAATGGTTCGCTTAAAACTATTCCATTCCATATACTATTCTCAAATTGACATTTCCCGCGATGATTACATTTTTGTACCTCACTACGTGTCAGCGCGAATGGATCACACCTGCAAGGTACGTGAAATTCGCTGCAACACATTGGCGTTCACAAACTCATTTTTTCCGAAAACAATACACCAATGGAATCAGTTACCAGCGCACATAGTTACGGAACAGTCTGCGGATTCATTTTACGCTTCCATGTGTTTGTTAAAAGCTTTGAACTAATTCTCATTTGTTCACTGGGAATTTATTTTGATGCAAAAATCTTTTTCTTTTTTGTGTGTGTGTGTGTGTATACGTGACACTCGAACGGCGTTGTTGCCTGACATGTTAGGGCAGCGTTGTACTTTCACTTTTCGATTATTTCTTCCTCGTGTTGTCGTTGATGCAGTGTGTAATATTTTCTGTGTGACAGTAACTGAGTGGAAAGCAAGGGAGCGACTTGCCGCGGCCTTTTCTTTGTATAGTTATTGTAGCTCGCTGATATTCTGTACCATTTGTGCTGTTACTGACAACCGTTAGTTCCGAAATTTGAAGGGCATGGCACATCCTTTCTTTAATTTTTACATTTGTATTTTCCTCCTTGTGTGTACGAATGTATCTTAAAAGGGGCTCACGACCTCTGAAACATTTTTGATTTTTGGTTGTCAATGTGACTAGTTGATGTATTCCTTTTTGTTATTCCCCCCCACTGTAATGCCAAAAAGGCGCTGTGGGTACCAAATAAAGAAAGAAAAGGAAGAAAAAAAATTCCCTCGCACTTCCCCGAGGGGGAGAGTGTGTAAGTGCAAATGCACGGTTGTTGATTGCGCGATTACGGTGGATATCGTGATCTTGGAGTGGAGAGGAGGCGCCCAACACCCGCAGTCACTGAGCGGAGAGAGGAGGAGGAGAGTAGCGCCCGCCGTTACGGCGAAGCCTACACGAGCGCCCTCACGCGTCGGAATGCGGAGCGCCCGCTACGCGAGCGAGAGCTCTCCCGACCGAAGTGGAGAGGAGGCGCCCAACACCCGCAGTCACTGAGCGGAGAGAGAAGGAGGAGAGTAGCGCGCGCCCATCTGCCCCCGTTGCTAGGGAAGACGAGAAGGAAGACGAGGAGCGCGCGCATCCGCAGCTGTTGCTATGCGGACGACGGCGGCGGACGATTCAGGCTCGCTTAAGAAGTGCATTCGCACTTAAAATATATAGTTTGAAGCGACGGCTAGGGTGCCAAAATTGTACCCACCCGATACAAAAAGGATAGCCACATTATCATTGTCATCATAATCATCATCATCATTATCATCATCAGGGATAGTTGAAGGCGGCTTGGACGGCGGCGGCCGCATTTGCAGTGCGTTGGAGCGAGAGCTTGGTGGTGTTTGTTGTGTGATATAGCTTTCTACACTAATCACGAAGGGCAAACTATGTGAACTACCATGCCTCTGACGTGCTGTGTACCTGGTTGCCGCTCTGGCTATCAGAGTACAACGGAAAAGGCTTCGCTGCTCTGCCTCCCAAGAGGCCGCGAACAACGCGACAAGTGGAAGCGAGCCATTCCACGACAGGAGACGGACGCTTTCAGCTTCGTGTTGAAGGCCGTTCGTGTGTGCGAGAAACATTTCGACCCTACGGACATTATTCGAGCCGATGAGTTCAAAATAAGTGGGCAATCTGTGCTTCTGCAGCGCGAGAAACTCAAGCTCCGCGTCGATGCCATACCCCGGATATATGAAAACCTGCTGGCGCACTTACGAAGCCCAAGCCACGGTCGCGCTCACAACGAGACAATCCGCCTGCAAAATGTCGTCGCGTTTAGGCGCTGAACAACGATGGGACTGCAGCTACTGTGATTTTGGTTATCCAATTAGACATTTTGAATTTGGAAAGCGGACCATGGCTATCTTTGCCTGCATATATTTTTTTAACTTGACCGCCGCGCTTGCCCAGGGGCTAAGGAGTTGTGCTGATAAGCCCAAGGACGTGGGTTCCCAGCCGCTTTTCTCATGGAAGCGAAAAGAGAAAACGCTTGTGTGTTCGAGATTTCGGCGCAAGTTAAAGATACCCGAGTGGTTAAAATTAATCCGGAGCGCTACACTACGGCTCGCGCCCCATTGCCCGTGTAGCGTCGGCACGTTAAACCTCCTAATCAATCAATCAATGTTCTTAACTTGCCGTTTGGGTGGGAAGGGTGTGGCAGGCACTGAGCGGGCGAGTTTTCATCTGTTGACACCCTATGCCTATGAGGACAGCCGAGAAAGTCGCTCAAGGCTGTAGCATTTACTTCATCCTGACCCCTCCGCGCGCCATTATGCTGCTTCCATTTTGTGAGCGTTTTTTTTTTCCCTGTTTTCCACGCTCACTTTCCGAATCTCGAATATTTTTTTACATTATTAGCGCGCTATAACATAGCGCGAACACAGCGCTAACCCAACGTGCTGTATGTTTGCACACCTATTTGCTCAGCGCAGCATGTCGCCCAGGGCTGAATACATGTTTAATTCTGGCGCTAGTAAACTCAAATCATGCAGGCGGTTGCAAAGGCTAGTCAAAAATTGAAAACGTCAGATGTCCGCCTTCTCAAACCGAGAACGTAGCGGTGCCTGCCGCAACGAACGAACACTGCAACATATACGCCTCAGTAACAACCGTGGCCTTGCCTCAATTTCACAGCTGAGCTACGCGACAACAACTGACTCAAAAACATGCACACTTCGCTCGCGTTTTTACAGGTGGAAATGAAGAGCAGATGAAAGTAGGCGCGTTGCCGACGAAGAAACAGCCGGCCCGCAAGCGTCTTCGCCCGCCCGCGAAGCCTTCAGGCCTTCGCGTTAACAGAAGTGATCCTAGCGGCAGCTTTTGTCCCTGAATGAAACTTCGGTCTGAGTTTCGTGACCAGAAAAGCTTTGAAGTACTCTGCTAAAACTTTCATTCCTTAATTTCACTCCGCCTTTGCGCACAACAATAAGTTAAGCGTCCCCCTCTATCCCCCCCCCCCCCCCATTTCCCATGTCTTGCGAAATAGCAGTGCATTTCGTATCTAGTTGGTCTGGTGAGTCCTACCTGGCTCAGGTTTAGACCCTTTAGCATTTCCGAAGCTGCACTGGGTTTTTTCATTCCCGTACGAGCTATTCTGTTTCTTCCGCACTTGCAAACAATTTCTTTTTCGGTGGTTTCATTAACTTTCCTTCGTTCGGGCTATATGGCGTGTGTGGGCACATATTTAACGACGCATAGGCTTGGAATATACTTTACATTTCCGCGTGGGTTATATTCCATAAAAGGCACAAGTTATTTTCTTGTATTGGGTAATCACATCCCGGAAATATATTTTTCTACGACGTATATATTCGCAACAACGACGAATTCGTTGTCCGCGGTCCCAAAAGTAAGTAACCACTCGCTGTCCCAGAATCAGGTCTAAACAAGGAGTCAAATAGAATTCTCTTGTGCCTAACCTTTTCGGACAGTGGTAATATGCTGCTACCGTCGCATACGCTCTGCTTGTCGTTCGAGCTGTTTTTTCACGCAGCTGTTTTTTTTTCAAGTGCCAGACGTTCTATTTGCTTGCAGACGTGACCATAACAAGTTTTTAGTGCGCTGAAAGGCAGAAAGAGGCAAAAAAGAACCAAAACACTGCGTGAGCCCCTATCAGCCACGTAGCGCTCGTCCCGTAAAAGCGCGGAGAAGCGGCGACAGGCGGCGCAGCGATCGCGACGCTCGAGGCGTATAGTAGAGCTGCTGCTTTAAGCTCTGTGATACCGCTGTGCCTGGGTGCTCCTCCCCGCCCCGCTCGAGGAGCAACGTCCAGGCACCCTATGCCCGTGGAAAGCACAGCGCGTTTCCGCGATGTCGTACAACACGGCTGCAGCATCTGCAGCGCCCCGGCAACAGTGCCGTCCGCGAATCATCCTCGCCTGTCGTTTTGTTTAACTCCAAGCTGGCGGCCGTCTCGGTTACACCAAACGACCCGGTGAAGTTCGTTGACGTACTTTCGAGTTCGACGAACATTCCCGCCCAGTCGCCGCGACTGTCGCTACCCGTTTGCCAACACGCTGCGCACCAGCTACTGCACGCGCACACGGAACAAACTTACTGCACCACCTCCATTGCCGGAGAAGCGGTTCTCAGCACCGCGGCGGCACTATGAGCATTCGAAATACGCTGTGCAGGGCCCCGATTCTGCAGCAGTGATGATTGATTGAGCGCTTCGGGGCAGCGCACCGTGCACCAGTGCAGGCGTTGCCGTGAACCGCGTCTGGATCGAATGGACCTTCAGATGCCTTTTTTGCGTGGGCGTCCGTGGCTTGACTCGTGCTAATTATGGCGGCCGGAATGGAGCCGACGCTTGCGTAAATGGAATGTTAGGAATATATGTGTTGAGCCCGTGATCTTTCACAATGAATTGGACGCCCCGAGCGGCCATGATGTGAAAAAAATAATAATAAAGCCGTTCCACTCAATGTGAAAACTGTCGGAAGTGCAGAGCAGGGATTCGCTATAATGGGGGGTACCGCCGTTATCCGCTTACTGCTACCGCCCCATGCAATTCAAATTTCCCGCCTTCGCAGTGCTCGCGCGCCCCCTGCCTGAAACTGCGCCAGCGGGAGTTCTGTTGTCTTTGTGCTTTTCTCCCCGCACGTGCCGGCGTCGGTCTGCCACATTTTGGGTTTACTATCGTAAAATCCAACCCAATGGGAGCCCTTAGCGAAAGGAACGCGGGCGCTGCCGGTTAATTGAGTATATTTTTCCTCAAATGTACCTAAAGTTTCTTTGCGCTAAACAACGGGAAGATGTATGACAAGTCCCAGTGTTTCACGAGTTTCGAACGCTTATGACTATAAAAACCGCTTGGCTTTCGAAGTCTAAGGGGTACGCCGCGAACAACAGCGTTACCCCGGGACGCCGCTTTGGGTCCAGCGAGCGAGCTAGGACTGCTACGACGACAAGGCGAGCGCCTAGACTGCTCTGCACTTTTAACGGCGCCGCTGCTTGGGCGTAAAACACAAGCTCAAAGAGGCGGTTGTGTTCATTCACTGATTTCAGGGGCGGAAAGAGGCGTGATGGACAAACCTGACCGCTTAGACGCTCCCACAGTGCCCACACTATCGCATCTGCTGGTTCGTTTGGAACACGCTATTCTGGAACACGCTTTTGGAACTGCTGAAAAGGCTTCGCTGTTCGGCATCAGTTGCCTGGGGGTAGAGTCACGGGTTTTCACGCTGACGTCCGCTGTTCAAGCCCAAGTAATTGCAACTTTTGTGCAAGATTAGCATTCTGTTGTTGCTGCGACATGTTCTCTTACGTCCATTCTACGCACTCTTGTCGAACAAAATGATTATTCGGTATCTTTTAGGTCGGTTTAGTCTACCAACACGTTTATTAGTTTCCCGATTGTGCGATTGAAAACAAAGGTTAACTCTGGGTGTGTCTAGGCGGCCAGGTTTGTCAAAAACGCAGAATAAAGATGGGTATTGGCCATACCTGTCACCACGAGACACAGTGGGCAGGAGTAGGCCCCGTGACTGTTCCGCCGTGCACCTCTTTATCCTCTATATCCTTTAAAATCCGCATGCAAGGATATCCACGGTGCCTGTTAATAGGATTTCTTCTGCGGCATGCTTCCAGAGGAAAGATTGAGGCGTTCTAATCACCCTAATTTTAACTCCAAGAAAAGCGTACACGCAGGTGCGGAAATGCAGTTGGAAGAACTTGCACTGTGTACAACGGTGTGTTGCCTGAGAACTGGTGGACTTCTGGACCTTTAGTCAATAGTGCGGATGATTTCGATTCTGAAAGTGACAGGGTTGTCCTGGATAGAAAGTTCCGTTAGACGTTTGTGATTTTCTTCGCAAGAGACTTTCTGCAACGTGGACCGGCCTTTCGTGCCCAGCTTTCGTCAAGGTTGCAGTTGTGACCCGCGGCACCGCCTCAGAACTGCGCCTGGAGACCCATTAAGACCTGGCTGTGCCGGAGGCTTAGAGGTGTCTCGAAGGCGCCGGAGAAGCGGCATAGCGTAAATTGCGAACTACTCCAACTTCAAGGCTCCCTTGTTGTCTGGACGTCACACTAATAAAATTCGCAAGTGATGGATAATATGGCAACTTGTGTCGATTTGTGCTTTTTCATTTTTAAATATAGTTTGCTTGCCTTTGCATTTAAAGGAGCACTGACACGAAAATTTTATGTTGCACTTTTATTGCTTCTATCGATGCTTAATGGTCTGGCGAACCTAAAACAGAGCACTTCAAATACTTCAGCGCGCGATAGTTAATTACATTGAACGGCCTGAAAATCGTTTGTTTCAAATTCCCGCGCTTTCATCCCGAACGGCGCATATGACAGCCTCCCGGTTTGACCTCACCGCTTTGTGCGGACGTCACCGGCGCCCGCTTGAGAGGGTGTTGCGCCCGCTCGCCGCTCGTGGGGCCGCGCGCGTGAAGTGACGTCACGAGTTTTTGACGAGCGCTGTCGCGTCACTTTTTTTTCCTCTCCTGGAGTGATGTCACGCTGATGTCCATTTGCTGAGTGCCGCTCCGCGCGCTGCTCCGTCGGCGCGATAAATGCGATCCAATTGAACTATGTTCTTCGCGTCGCAGGCCGCTCATATTTCAGCCAGGGTATTCTGTTGAGTGAAGGAAGCGTACTGTGCAATAATATTAACGCCGAAAATTGGTGTCAGTGCTCCTTTAATGGCTAAAAAAGTTGTCCTGAACCATGAGTTGGCCGGGGACCCCTTTCGGACTTGCAGAAGTGATGGAGGAACCCCAAGGTGAACTCTATTGACCGTGTCATATCGTCAAGCAATTTGCACTTGCAGCTAATGTCGCCAATATAACTATTCAATACCCGCCTTTGCGTCGGACTTTAATGCTCGTGCGTGTCATACTGCCAAGCCATTTTCTCTTGCAGCTACAAGTCACCCAGGCTTTTGTGTGTCTGGCTTTTTCTCATAGCAGACGTGCTGTGCAAAGAAGCCCACATTAAAACATGATCTGCGCGGGGACTTTAAACGTAGAAGTCCTGTAGCAAAGCCTCCGTTTTACAGTAAAGTTCTCCAGCAGATCGCCCGCGTCTAGCAACAGAGTGGTGTAGACAAGAATTTCACGCGAGGGTAGCGCCCCTTTGCGGTGTCCACTCAAATCCCCGGGATCGAAAAACTGTGCGCCACACCTTCAGGGCACGGAAAAACTTATTAAAAAAAAAAAAATCCCAGGTCCTTCATATTTTAGCTGGTTACAGCTTACATTACCCCCCAAAAATTGTGGTTGCTCCCTCTTTCATCGTAATCGATAAGACGCGACAGTGAAAGCTGCCTTCACGAGAGCAGTTTAATGTTAAAGAAACCTGCTTCATGTGCGAACGGTTCGCGAGCCTGACCCCGCCAGGTGAAGTGACGCCGACACGCAAGGAACAAAAAAATAACCGTTTTATTCCGGGACAACAAAGCCAAAAATGACATACACAGAAACAGCTGCTTGAAACACAACGGTAATGCGAACAACGCCAAAGGGAAGGGTGCCTCAATTCACGCGCGTCCCGCGTACCCGAAGGCGCCGGCATCGAGACTCCAACTGTCGGCGCTCATTAGCGTCATGATGTGCTACTTCGCTTCGCCTCTCCTAGACGGCAGCACCATCTGAATGAGTCATAGGGAAGGACATAAGGCGCGTTTGTAGAGCTGCTAACGTCGCTGCTCATAGCGCAGTCAGTAGAGCGCCACGCACCTCCCGTTGCGGCCAGAGGGCTCGGGAGGGCATGGGGTCGAATCTGGGTGCCGCAGCGCCAAGTGCACTTTTTCTGGCGACATCACTGCCGTTGCGGATACGGCGTCACTGAGATCTTGGTGTACCGGCGTAAAACACTTTCGTGTTAAAAATTTCTTCCCAGCGATGCAGTTGCGTCGAGATGTGATGCCTACTTTGCGGGCATTGGTAAAAGCTTCACCTTTATAAGACGGCGAAGCATATCCATCCTCGGAGGAAGTATTACAACAAGAAGTGGCTCTGAATTGCAAATATTCCGAAAACAATTACCCGACAATGGCCAGCTAATACGACTGTAACATTACGCCTAGATTTTTTTTACTTCTAAATATTACATAGTTCACAGTGACGTTGTAAATGCTGTGGAACCCTCATCTGCTGTAGATGGGATTCTACGGGAGGGAAACGGACAGCCACGGACAGACAAACATGGGTTTGTCCGCTGGAGTATAACTCCAGTTTGTCAATGTTCCATTCAGGGGATTAATCAGAAAGTACGCTCGATCGCAAATAACAAACAGAGAGAGAGAGAGAGAGAGAGAGAACAACTTTATTTAGCCACACAAAATTGCGGCGACTACGTGCCGGATGGGGTGGTTCCCTCTTCACGGGACCCATATGCTTCTGCGGCTGCCTGGCCCCAAGGAGGTTGTATCCTTGCCTGGCCCCTGGAGATCAGGACGAGCTGGTCTTCCAAGGCGGAGCTGGTTAGCTAGGTCTCCCATCGCTCGTTAAGGGGTGTGGGAAGGGTGATGGAGGGTTGGGTAAGGGTTGGGGGGATTGCCTCGGTGAAATCGCACTCTCCGATCACGTGCCGGAGCGTGCCCGATTGCCCGCAGAATCTACACTCTTTCTCGTATATCTCGGGGTACATTCTGCTTTGAACGTCTTTTGCTTCATGTACTACGACCCGGTCAAAGCATATTGTCGCTCACGTTGAGGCTACGCACCACAGCGTTGCTGGTCATCCTTCTTCCAAGAGTGAAATGGCACTGAATTTTTGCACTTCCGCCAAGTTTTAGCAAAAAAAGGAGAAATGAATGAAGGGGGCATAGGGTGGGAGGGAGTTTCGGGGAGGTCTTCCGGGACCCCTAAACTGCCGTCGCGGATCCCCATTTGAAAACCACCGGGTTAAACTGTTAATTGCCTTCTCTACGTTGTTGTGTAAAGGGGCCTTGAAGGGAAAATGCATTTTGCTTTGCTGATTTTTTTCTCCTTGAGCGACCTTTTAAGAACATAAATCATAAATATTTTCACACTTCATTGCTTCTGAAATTTAGGAGACGCCTTTGTAAATCTCGTTTTGAGGCGCATCGCAAGCGACCGTGCGCGCATCGTCAGTCGGCAGCGCAACCAGCAGTGACGTCACATTAAGAACATTCGAGAGTTAAAGACTCTTTGTGTATATTGTTCTGTACAATTGTAAACCCGATATTTTAAAAATATCCCATCTTTTATTCGTTGCCATAAACAGTTTTCTATCCACGTGACCGGTGTCGCAACCGCTTCAATTGTCTGGAAACAATTGTAGCATTACGAAGACCATCGCCTCCTGTATTTTACAATGCCCACGCATCAGACCCGAGCGGCCAACCAAGCCCTTGCCTTCTACTCCGGCCACTCTCCCCCAATTGTTAGCCTTCCCAGTGTTTTAGCCACGTGACCGGTTAATCTTGGAGTGACGCGTGGTGTAAAACGGAAACTTTGGCAAAGCGTGCTCCGCCGCGGTTCTCAGTTTTCGAACGCTGACGAGAGCGTTACTTTTGCAATCTCAAATATCGGTTGCCTCGGCCACCAGGCACACGCCGCTCTCGAATTCAGTTACGGTCGGGTAATCCCGGTTAAGCTCGGGGCCCCACCTTGCGACGCATGGGCACTGCAGGAGTACTCACTCCCATTGGGAAGCGGGCGATGCGTTTGGCAATTGTAAAATACACGAGGCGATGCTCAGACCTACTGGCTGCTTGTACGGTTTGTAGCCAGTTTCCCTGTTGAAGTTTACGCTGTTTTGCCGAATTCTCTTTGAAATCTGATCCTTTTTGTATCAAGTGGTACACTATCGACGTGAGAAGCGCACGGTGCACAAAACTGCGACATAAAAGCCGCTTCGCATTTCTAACCCAGCACTCTGGTGTGTTTTCGTAAATTATAATCAACCCTTAGCTTTAACAGCCAACTTACTGTTGAACGCAGGGGTTTATGCAGAATTTCGATTTTGGGGGGGTGTCGGTGGGATGTTTGGGGGGGGGGGGGTTGTATAAATTCCTAGGCAGGGTGCCTGTGGTTGTGGAATCTTTTTTTTTTTTTTGGGGGGGGGGGTGTCGAAGTTCTTCTGGGGGTGTTGGGGGGGGGGGTGTTAAGGGGTCTGTGTATAAATCCCTGGTTGAACGCTTCTTCAGTAAGCCGAAGGGGAGCATATCCGATCAATGAAACAACGTTATCAGCATTGGGTATTGGAGGAAACAGGAAAGCAATCCAACTGTGTGATGTTGGGACTCGGCAAGTCGACGCTGTATATCTGCTTCTCGCTATAGGGCTCCTGTGCTGCCCAGGGGATGCCGCACAACTGACTTCCGGGTATTACTTGCGGGTAGTACGAAGCTGCTGGGGTCCCATAGGATACCGTGTTGACGGAAGCAAAATGAGCTCGATACTCCCGTTTGTTCTGCGACATTGTCACCAGCCCATCAACGACGCGTCCGATCTCTTTCGGGGATTAGGAACTTGGAATTAGGGGGAAAAATTGGCGGCGTATCTGCTGCGTTCGTTGCAAATGTCGACGAAAGACGACAGTCGTCTGGCGCCCCTGCGAAGTAAATGCCTTCGTTTTCTTTCCCGCTCACCTGTCATGCTGTTCCTCTCCCGCCTCGCTCCTCCCAAGATAAACATCCTCGAGGTTTGCTCAAGTCGATTTGAATTTGCCGTGTTCCACTGCTTTAGGCCGGGTGCCCCGATGCCATCGGCCCATGCGGCCCTGCTCCACGTGCGTTCCAAGCGGAACGTGTAACCTATCTAGTGGAACCTTTCGTTACTGTTGCCGCTTTATTTCTTAAAATTCCGCTAGGAGCTATATTGTCGCGGGCGACAGCACGCGAAGGAGCGGATTTTTTTTTTCTGCAGTGAATGTAGTATTGCATTTGCAATCGCGAACATCAAGCATTCATGAATTTTTCAATAAAAGAACAATTCAAATAACACGCATTGGTTTTTAACCTCATAGGGGCTTAATACTTTGTTCTTGTTTAACAATGTTGACAGGTATGAACATTGCCACCGGACTTAGACGTTTAGATTTGGCGGTGGGAATATAAACCTATTATGCAGATTCTGTCTCGCTTTGGCCGCGCAGCTGAACTGAGTGACAGAAAAACAGACAGTCATACAGACAGACAGACCGAAATTTTCGCGTTCAAGTAGCCCAAGAAAGACAATCGTCTTTCAAGAGCTTTGCAGCGCTCAATACGTTTACAGCGTCGATGAAAGTGATGCGATGGTGACAGCACTCTGACACTCACAGGATCACCGATCGATGGGCGTATAAAGTCCAATTTGAACTGGGAGCTTCTTGTTTGAACTAGTACACTTGGTGACAGCCGATCAAAAAAAAAAAAACGCAATGGGCGAAGATCTTTCGTAAAAGTCAGCTAGTCCGGCGGACCGCAGATTCGTTAGTGCAGCTGTGTTATGTTATGTAAATATTATGGAAGCACACATATCGTCATGCAGCGGACGTGGGATTTGTTGCTTGTTTCACGTCCTGTAATTCAATTCTTTATTTATTTCCTTTTTTTCGGGGATTGGGGGGGAGGGAGCTGGAGCTAAAGGCTGTGAATCGAGCGAAAAAGCTGTGAATTGCGCTTTATTAGTTTATCTGACGCTATTGACTCACCTACTCGCTAGTATACATGTACCCTGCCTATCGTAATTCGTGCGACATAAAATGTTACGCAAGAATCATTTATGTTGCCAAAATATAAAACAAAATTTCCACTCCTTTTCAAGGCGGCGCCGGACCAGCAGTGTCAGCTGAGTCGGCTGCGCGTCTCGCGTCCGCTGGAATGCTCCCGCTGAAACAACCTTTTGCAGTTACCTCAGGCTATAGGAGAGAAACAGTCTCTGTTGATGTTACTTTGAACTTTCCTTTGTCGGCCGTACGCAAGAAGAAAGAACAGTAATTATCGTCAGTAAGTTAGACCACCCAACCTGCCGATACTGACCCACGTCGCGACAATAGGGACAGCTTGCTAAAAAAAAAGTCAATAAATCGGCTTTTTTAGCGGATATTACTTTGTTTAGCCTCTGCAACTACTTTAAGGACTATTTTATTCAGTATGCATTCATTTAAACGCACCACAATTAAGGTTATTAAATTACGTACTGGCAACTTTCGCTCTGGCTTGTAATTGAAAACACATGGAGGGCGGCGAGGGTCGTCTGCTTTTGTACTACCCATTCGCGTCGGATACGAGGGGGCGCTGCATGTCGCCAAAACTCCAGCGCAGGAGCCCTGTAATCGAGAACAAGTTAAAGAAGCCATGAAGACAAAATACAAGTTGGTTTTATTAGAAAGACTGCTTTGTCCCGATAACAATGATACCAATATCATCGCAATCTTCGAACAAATAACGGATATATTAAAGAAAACATGTGAAGCAGTCGCGACCCCTTAGCCAATTTCCCGCAACTTTTATATGACGTCACGGAACCTTGTCTGTGCGATTGGCGGCCGCCTAACTCACCTGTCGCGACGACACACGACTGGACGTCTGTAATGGGGCGTTGATTGATTGTGGGTGTTTAACGCGCCGACGCAACGCAGGCGATGAGGCGCGCCGTAGTGGAGGGCTCCGGATTAATTTTGACCACCTGGGGATCTTTAACGTGCGCCGAAATCTCGTACACACGGGCGTTTTTGCTTTTCGCCTCCATCAGAAAAGCGGCCGCCGCGGCCGGGAATCGAACCCGCGACCTCGTGCTCAGCAGCGCAACGCCTTAGCCACTGAGCCACCGCGGCGGGTGTAATGGGGCGTCTAGTTCCATTTGACCGCATCACTTGAATGCTAACGTGCAGTTAACGCACTGAAAATTGTTTTATTGTTGGCCCGTATGACGTAATTCTTGCTCATAAGACGTCACTGTGGTGCCAAATTTGAAAGTTTTTAAATACGTCTTGCTTTTTTTGCGTTAAAAAACATCTTTTGTGGCTGTAATATAGCTGAGTGAGCTACTGAATCCTAGTTCTTTCAAATTAAACAAAGTCGTATTTTCTCTTCATGGCTCCTAAGAACGGCAAAGCTCATGTCCGGTATCACTCCGCCTGCACGACGGACCCGAAAGTCAACGGGCGCGCGCGTTCTGAAAGGAGATTGCTATGAATGCGTGATATCGTCTGCCTTTTCTCACGTTGTCGCCGCTGCTGTAGTTTATAAGCATATTAAGTCCAAAAAATAACGGAGACGTCTCGTGCTATGTTCAAAGTAGTCCCAGTAACGCACTACTTTCGCTGCGCGGAGTGAGTCACAGAGGCAACTTGCGTTGCCGTTTTAAATGCAGAGCATTTCTTTAACTCACATGTAGCGTCCGCCGTCCGTCCGCAACAGCTCAGCGCGCAGGTGCGCCCTCTCCCCCACTCCTCCTCTCCCGCATCACGCTACCCTCCTCGCTCTCAACAACAGGTCCGCACCCCTGCCCCTACACTATATAAAAAAATAATAGTTATCGGCGCCTGGTTTCGATCCCACGACCCTGTGGGCGGAACGCGAGGTACATGATGCTCTTCCCACTGCGCCACAAAAGCGACACAGAACCAAAGGGTACGAACGCGCCTTATATCCTTGACTCATTCAAACTACGTCAAGAAGCTGCTGATACACGGCAGCAGTTGCATCGATCTCGTCTTCACCAGTTGCTGCAACGCACGACCACTGCTTAAAGACCCCTTAACAGTACACTTTAGCGACCACGAAGCCGTCGTTCTCAGCGTCCAATACAACGACAACAGCAACAAATAAATAAATAACGACTTACAACAACCTACTCCTTGCCTTCACTTCTTGCGTCACAAAAAAAAGAAAAACCCATCTCTCCACGAGGGGGGACTCGAGTCGCAAAATCACGAAAGTAATAATAATTATATGAAAGAAATAATAATAATTAATAGTAATAAGCAATAATAGTTAACACATTCACTACCCCCCCCCCCCCCAAACACTAACGTTAACGCAATACACCCACCCCCTACGCGACGCATTTACTCGAGTCCCCCCTCGTGGGGAGATGGGCCCAATTTTTTTTTTTTAAGTTGCACCCGAGTATAGTTATTTTTGTGGTTGGTGAGTAAATGACGGGTTGGTTTTCAGTCCCAACTACTCGAAGATCCTTCGATTAACTTGTTTATATAGTGAATTGTCACTAACCTTTCAATCATTTATCTCGTAAGGCCAAAAGTTCAAGTTCGCGCAACATCACATTAGATGCTACGTGAGACAGAATTCGTCAAGCTTGTGCGAGAATACCGGCTAGCAGAACGACAGTTTCGACTCGCGCGAAACAGCGTAAACAGTTTACGAATGCTCAGTTTAGATTAAACGTGGTTACTTCTGCCTGCTCCACTCGCCCGCGTTGTTGACGGAAAGTTCGACCATGTTGATCAGCCGTATCAGATATCAGACATCTCCCGTTCAGTTTCAGGGCGAGTTTCATCATGGTGCCGGTGTTGTAGCTTTACCTGATCCTTTTCAAGCCCACTCTATGCGGGCATGTTGTGAAGACGAGGGGGAACTGTGATTGGCTTCTTACCAAGATGTCACTTCACGAGTTGAGGAGAAAAACCTCGGTTTGTTTGCTTTGGCATGCTCAAATCGCTTTACAGGTCCTGTCATCAAACAGCTTTGTTAAAGCCAAGAATGTGGCGCAGCCTGTGCTAGATTTGCGCCAGAACTCTTACGCCTATAAGTCGTGATATTGCGACCGAGCTTTTTCCTCGTATGCGCCACCAGGTTACATGGGACACCTTTAGGCCCCTGCTTCCTGTGCCAGTTATGGTTGATAGACCCAAACCGGGAGAACAGGTTGTACGTATCATCATAATCATAATCATCATCATCATCCTATCTACGCCCACTGCCGGGCAAATGCTCCCCCATGGATCTCCAATTATCCCGGTCCTGTGCTAACGACGACCAATTTATCCCCGTAAACTTAATTTCACCTGCCCACCTAACTTTCTGCCGCCCCCTGCCACGCTTGCTTTCATAGGGATCCACTCTGTTACCCTGAATGAGCAGCTGTTATCTTGCCTTCGCATTACATGACCTGGCCATTTCTTCTTCGTCATTTCTACTAATATGTCCTTAACACGCGTTTGTTCCCTGACCCACTCTGCTATCTTCTTGTCC
This sequence comes from Haemaphysalis longicornis, assembly GCF_048455015.1. NCBI lineage: Eukaryota > Metazoa > Arthropoda > Arachnida > Ixodida > Ixodidae > Haemaphysalis > Haemaphysalis longicornis. The sequence goes on from NW_027526204.1 coordinate 68,952,589, forward strand.
CTCAATGTTACGCCTATCATATTCCGTTACACTGCTCGCTGAGTCGTCCTGATTTTAAGTTGAACCCTTTTTTATACGTACGTAGTTCAGTACGTATACTCTGAAAACTTGACAAGCAAAAAGCTATCTTCTCCTCACCCGTCGTCTTCAACGTCTCCGGTATATGTTTCCTGCTGGCAATTCGAATGAACAGAACTGAAGTAGAGGAAGCTCCACCTCGTGAAATCCTACCTCAGCGAGCGTCAAAGCTGCATGCATAGCGAAAGATTCGCAGAGGTAGTGCTTTGCAGCGTGAGAATGAGCCTCACGCGCTTGGCTCGCAGCTTCCTCCCGCTCGTAGAGAACCCTCCAGAATGTATGTGTGAAAGAGCGCGACATTAATACACAATCTTACTGAGTGTACTTTACAAAAACAAGCGTCGGGAATTTTTGTCCCTACTAAAATGTTCATATACACCATCGCACCATGTTTTATTGCCAGGTTAGGAGTACATTTGGTTCGTTTTGAGGAGGTTTTTTTGAGGAGGCCTCAAGCTTTTACACAAAACCCTATTGTATCACTATACTGTTTTAAAAGTGCTAGTTGGTGAAACTTCAGCTCCTTTTAAGAAGGTTTTTTGATTTTTTATTGCAGTAAACCTTAGGAAAAAGTCTCAGCAGCCTACTTACGTGGTTGAAGGTGAAAGCTTGGGGACACTTATTAACCGCAAAAAAGAAAGAAAAAAAAAACAGCGACAACAATTTTTGTTTTACCACCTGCAAAGCGCGGGGATAGCGCGGTGGTACCGCATTCGGATTCGGATAGCCGGGTTCAGATGTCACAAGATCGCACGCGGTTTTTATCACTGTTTACTGCGGTCGCAATATTATACACCGGACAGGAATAGCAACAACGGTCCTTTTTCGCAGAATGGAGAACTTGATTGAATTGAATTGATTGAATACGAGGTTCAACACGCCGGCGCTACACAGGCGTGGAAAACTTAAGGTTCACGTGTTAAAACAATTTAAATACAAGTAACCAATCACTTGTAATCACATATATCTACGTTTGCTCACGAATATATGTATTTAAAAATAACCTGCTCTGAGCGACTTGCTGGCAGACGCTCCAGCCTACGGGCCTCGGCCTTTCTTTCCAGCCCTGCGAGCCATTCGGAGCCAACGTTCTTCCTAACAAAGATAATTATTATTAGAAAAAAAAATTAGCACCACACCCGCGCACACCAGCGTTACGGGGGAGCATGCGCGGAGCTCCCCCAAAGTTCAGAAGTCGGCAGCAGCAAGGTTTGTGCTAAGAGGAGGGTGCAGTATCGCTCATCTCCAGGCGTGCACGCGTGCTTCTGCCGCCCTAATCTCGCGAGCGACGGGGGATGCCCGACCCGCCGCGGCCGCCGCCGCCGAATGACGTGTCCCAGCCCCGCTAACGTCGGTAACGAGCGGCGCGGCGGTAGCAGCGCTGGCGACGCGGCGCCGACGACGCCGCGCGCTCACGCCGCCGCGATCGATGCCGCTTCGCTGGCTTGCTCGCCGGGCCTGCCCAGAGTGCAGTGGCGGCATCGGTGAGAGCGCGCTCGCTGACTCGAAAGCCGGCGCTCTCGGCGAGAAAGTGTGTTTTCTTCCCTCGTCGCGCGCTCGGACGATTAGTGCGCGAACCGTGTGGGTGTGTGATCGTGAACTTGTTCGCTCTTGTGAGGGCTCTGGTGGCGATTCTCTCAACGGCTGCGAGGAACAGCGCCATGAGGTAAGGGTGTTCCCGTCAGCTGAATGCCGAAGCGAAACCACTCCCCGGGTGTGAGTTCTTTGCCCCGCATTCAACGACTCGGCGTGTTACGCTTGCATAATTTTCTCGCTGTCTGTTTCTTCCCGTGTTTTGATTTCCCTTCACAGGCGCTTTATTTTTACGTAGCTAAGCGATGTAGCAGGAATCTAACAATCTAACCTAACCTGACGAAACCGCTGCCTGACGAAACCGAACTTAATCACTGCTCTGCTTAGCTCCACCTCGCCTAACCTAACGTGTTCAGTCAGTCCAACAAGTTCGTTGTGAACCTAATTGAAACCCTGGGAAAACTGGTAGTGCTACCACATTCGTTATGTGAAGCATTTACAGCAACTGAAAGACTGGTTGCTCAAAATTGCTCTGGAAGTTCGGGTTCTTGTAACGCACCGAGCTACGGGGCGTGCGGTTTGGGAATAATTTATACCGTTTCGATTCGTTTCGACGGCACAAAAGACTGGTGCAGGGAAGTCGCTGTATTTCGTCGCCATGTGAGCGAGAACAAGATTAAACGACTTTTTTTACCTTCAGTTTCCTAAGAGGAGGAGGAGAAGGAACTTTATTATCAGGGGGACATGAATGCCCTGTTGGGGAAGGAGAGGGGCACGGAGTTTGGGGGGAAATAATCGAAGAAAAAAAAACACTGTTCAAGGTTCAATCACTCGAAATGGTGGATAGCATTTTAAAGTCCGTGAACATATAGTTCGCAAATTCCGTGAAGAGATAGGTGCTACGTTTATGGCAGGAGTCGGTCCAGGGTATTACACCAGCTTGTAGAGACCACTGGTTAGTGCGTATTCAATAACTTTCTCTAGCACTGGGGGGTCCTTTCGAACAGTTACATATCAAATGATACAGGTTAGGCATGCATTGGTCGTCCAAATACGGGCAGCATTGGATGTGTGAGCCGGCTCCGTTGGTCCATTTATGTAGTACATGAGGGGCTAGAGCCGCGTTAGCATAAATCTTATTAGCTACCACCTCCCTCGAGCCTGCGAGCGGTCAAAAGCGAGCTGTATCAAGATTGAACAATGCGGGTGAAAGGACTAGGCTGTGATTGTTCTGTAATTTCGTTCTAGCTGGATTAGCTTACGCCTGTATTAATGAGCTTGGGTAAAAGAGTTTTGCCGTTTCCTAGATACGCGCGGTAGTTTCTTTTTTCAAAAAACTAATTCGCAGTACATCTCGTGTTGAAGCGCGTTCCCTGGATCGCACGCATACAAACAGGCAACAGAGAAGACGGAGGAAATAGCGGGGTCACATCAATGCGATGCGTAATTATTGAGCGGTATCGAATGAGGTCAAGGTGTACTTGACGCAAGGTTGATTCGCCGCATTTGTAGAACCGTCTCAGTTATCAAAGCATGCAATGCCCCCTAGTTTGACCACGGGTCACCATTTCTCCACTCAAGATAGCACGTGCAGTATTTTCGAAACTGGGGTCGGTTGAGAATTCATGGGTGGATTCGAAAGTACTGCCCTGAGCTAATCGTTAACACAGAAAAACGTCTAGCACGACCGGAAAAACACGATATGATTTATTTTAAATGGTGGGAAATAAAAATGGTGTTGAAGCCGTTTTCCGGCACGTCTTCCCATTCAAGCCAATGCGACTGAATTGTATACGCTGTTCTGCTCACGTAACGACTAACCATTGACGTGCAACACCTATAGAGGACACCTAACCAGGTGTCTTTTATATGATATGAGGGAAACCTTGACTGAGCGTGTACATAATCTTGTCACCGCGCGGCATTTGCTCACAGCGAGGATAACGCTGCGTTATTGACGGGCGTTGGCAGCAATTGTCGCATTGTTTAACGCGATGTGAGGTGGGGCTTCTGACCGCGGGAGGCTTGGCTTTGCTAGTGATACCGGAAAATGTTCCGCTTGCATTGGGACATTTAGCGTTGTTCGCTCGGCAGAACGACCGGAATTGCACATAGAGGATCGGTGACAAGCACTCGTATTTGTACACGATGCGCATAATGAAGTCTCATTACTCTATATTACCCACTGACGTACTTATACCCATTCAGGATAACAGAGAAGTGGCATACACACATACGTTACAAACTCTTAAATTATTTGAAAAATATAAACCGGAAGTGGGTCAATGGTATTTATTTATTTATTTATTTATTTATTTATTTATTTATTTATTTATTTATTTATTTATTTATTTATTTATTTATTTTGATACATTGAGGGATCGTGGGAGTTACAGAAGGAAGCGGTTGTTAGTCGAGGCATCGCAAAACAAAAATCTTTAAACACATGAGAAGTCGAAACATACGATAACAGCAACACATACAGTTTCCCAGAACGGAAAATAAAACACGTCACACATAGTACCGCAGTATTATACAATGCCCAAAAATGCAGTCAGTCAGGTAGACAGAATTTCTCAGCGGGAGTATATTTCAGCACGAGTTGCAATTGAGGGCGGAAGGCCACTCCATTCATTAGACGTCATTACAAGAAAAGAGTCGCGTAGCTTTGCCCTTTACCGTGTAAGTCCCGTAGCTTTGACCTTCTAGGTATGCGATGATCAGACAGCGTTAAACCTCACTACACGCTCACTACTACGCGCAAGCACGCACTCGCGCACCCCACAAACATGCGAGCACGCGCGCATATTCGATTGCACACACAGGCTCGCTCGGGCGAAACAAAGGATCCTCGTTGTCGTGATGGGCTGCCCGGCTTCCGGCGCCGTCACGACGTGTACGTGACAGGCCCGGGTGCGGTTTTTCCGCCCTGCTTGCGCGCATCGCTCTCCGCGTCGCCGACCCGATCCGCCCAGGCGGCGCCCCATGGTGGAGCACGCTAGAGTTCATGTATATATATATATATATATATATATATATATATATATATATATATATATATATATATATATATATATATATATATATATATATATATATATATATATATATATATATATATATATATATATATATATATATATATATACATATACACACACACACACACACACAAGAACTCTAGAGCACGCCGTTCACAAGCGGGGTCCCTCGAATCTCAAACATTCGGGTTGCCTCGTCTAAGTGCTTCGAAGCTTCTCGCACGCCACGGGGACGACTGTTCCAACTCTCTGCCTTAGCATGCGACGCTGTGCTCGCAACTGGGATTCGCGAAATCAGGCTTTCCCGGAAACAAAGCTATGCATAGGACGCGTTGCTCAACACGGGTGAGCGTGTTTACCGAACCGCGTGCGGAAGTACGAGTAACGTACATACGCTTATCCGTGGCACGATTGGTGAATCCCGTTGTTTGAACGACACAAGCGAGCGACCCGCTTGTTGCGAGCTGTTGCGGTAAGGGAAAGCTAATGGCGCAGCACTTCCCAGTGGTCGGGCACGCGACAACTGAAAATACCCGCAGTGGAAAACACCGTTACACGAAGCTTCTTGGCAATAGTCAGACCCTTGGCAACTGGTGAGACCTGGAACACAACAGTGCATTGAAGTCGTCGGCTCGTGTACACGACGACGTTATCGTGAATAACTTAGTGCCAACGAATATTGTTTACAATGCACTAATAAACAGCAGTCATAAAAAAATCGCGCATCTCCACGGAGTGAATCATGACGAGTGGGCGAAGCACTCGGGATTGTTCTTACCGTAAATCACCCATGACATCGCTCACTCGCGCATGTAAATGAGTGACAACGCTTGTGTACAGTATATACGATTCCAATGCAATCCAATCCGATACAATTCAATTTATTCCAATGCAATCCATTTCAATCTAATGCAATCCAATGCTTCTCGCGCATGCGCAACACTATGTACACGGACGCCAAGCGGCGGACGGAGCGAGGTCCCAAGGTGCTTCGCCCTTAATAAACTCCGAAGTGGGAATTGTTGAATACAAACCTAAAACCCGGTTTACATGGTGCGAATTTCGCCTTCGACTCCGCTGCTGCGGCGCCGCTTGGGCGGCAGAACGATCTATTATCGTTGCTGAGGCAAATTTTCAATTGTTTAGAACAGTGAGCTAGTTTCACTAGATATATGATATAGAGTACCGTCCCTGAGGCACGCAAGTGAGCGACGGCGGCCATTTTGTTGTTTATCAGGGTTGCCAGATTGCCGCTTCTGCGGCCTCACCGCTAACTTTGACGGGGTTATTTGTAAACAACACTGCCGAAGTCGCAGCGACACGGTATCTTCGGACAAACTTCTGCAGCTGAAATGCTGCGAAGCGCGTTATCTTTGATTCGCATTCGGAACGACGCCAGTCGCGCGCAACCGGAGAGCAGGGAGGACTACCACAGTTGACTGACAGAAGACGCATAAACAACAAAATGGCGGCGCCCATGAACCGTCGCAATGTAAGCAAGTGTCACGTGTTGCGAACTGACCAATGATCACGGCGGCGGCACGGAACAGTAGGAGAAAAGAGTGCTGGTACTATGTAACCTTATCTAGCGACACTACAGCGAGCATTTTCCTGTGAATGCCGCTTGCCATTTGAAAATTTGCTGCAGCAGTTTAACTGAGAAAATAGGTCATTTTTCCGCACGAGCAATGCCGCAGCTACGAATTCGAACCATGTAGAACGGGATTTAGTCACTGTGGTACACATTTACCCCTTTTTAAAGTCAGCTTCACTGCTATAAAACCGCGTTGCTGGGAGGGCACTCTTCCAAGAGCAGGATAAGGAGTCTGACGTCAAGATATACAACGGCGTAAGGGTCGTAGATTACAGAGCTTCGCAACTCCCTGTGTATCAATCGACCAGATTTAGGGGAAATCCCCAAGGTGGCGTAAGTTTCTGCGAAGGAAAGTTTGACATCCCCCTCAATGCAGCCGCACGGCTACAAAGGAAAGCTATACAGCTTCCTCAGAAACTTCGCAGTTGAAGAAAAATTCGACCTGGTCCAGGATTCGGACCCGGGTCTACCTCATAACTGGGGCAGTCGATTTACCAACTGAGCTAATCAGGAGGCTAGTCGTTAGTAGCGCGAGAGCGAATTGATCAACAATTCGAAGTGACGGACAGGCGTTAATCGACCAGATTTAGGGGAAATCCCCAAGGTGCAGTAAGTTTCTGCGAAGGAAAGTTTGACATCCATCCCAATGCAGCCGTTCGGCTACGAAGGAAAGCTGTACAGCTTCCTCAGAAAGTTCGAAGTCGAAGAAAAATTTCCCCTAGTCCAGGATTCCGAACTTGCCGAACTTGCCTTCCAACTTGCCGCGTATCCTTGCGAAGAGCTGTACACCAAGCCCCTTCAAAGCCGGCTGCACCGTTGTGCACAGGTGGTTTGCTAGGAAGATGTCTTAACAGCAGAGGTGTTTGCGCTTCTATTTCCGGTGCATAGCGTTATCAAAAAGACATGCCAATAAAAAAAAAAATACTGAGCGCAAAAGAGCGCGCGCCTTGTGAGGAGCACCCGGCGTCGGCCATCTCGACCTTAGAGAACACTCTGCCCAGCGTTCGGGGCGTGATCTCTCGCGTAATGTGCTCCTCGCCAGTTCACGTCCGTTCGCGCCTGACGCGTGGAGCACAGACGCATAGTTCACGCTACGGACGCCGAGTTAGCGAAGGCGGTTGCCGCCGGTTTCTAGAGCTGCTGACGCGGTCCACTTTGGGCGAGGTGTGAAAGCCTGCGGACAAAACGATCCGGGCCTGCCAGTCATGGAGAACTTTCAGCGGCAAGTTCGGAAATCCGTGTGAGGTGCCACAGCCGGGTATCCGACGAAGGGAGAGATGGGGCGACCCTGTTTCTCCAGCCTTGCATCACTAGTGCAAGTTGCGCCATCTTTTTTTTTTTATTAGGCAAAAGAAGGCGTGTGATATCGAAGTACGAAGACCCTGGCGTCTTTTATTTTAGCATGTCAACACGAAAGTGTTCTATGCCGGGATACACCAAGATTTCACTGACGTCATATCCGTCACGGAAATGACGCCAGTACACCTTTGCCGAAGTGACCTTCCAGCAGGACGTCGCTCTCCAAGCACACCTCACAAGACAGCCGCCGACCCGCAAATCATGCTCATCTGCAGACTTCGCTGCACATTTCACTTTCGTGTTTTACCGATTCATATGACAGAGGAATGAAGCACAGTTTTTTTTTTGTATGCTGCGAAACCCTGGCGTATCAAGGGCCACTCAAGGACCAACGACTCTTTTTAGTGAATGCTCATAAAAATGCTTAGCATTTGCAAAAATAGGGGTCGCTTCGTGCGCTAACGGCACGCCTACTCTTCGTGCGCTAACGGCACGCCTCGTGTGTGCGGGCATGGCGACACAGGGCGCAGCGTAAGCCCAAAGAGCCCCGCCCGGCCAATGCCCCGAGGAAGCAGCGGCTGACCAGCGCTCGATCGAATTTGGCCAGCTCGGCAGGAACTGGCGTTGGCCGGGGACTTCCCGCTGCGGGAGGTTTGGGAGCCTTGGGAGCGTGAGCCGGACTCACTACGTGGAGCCGACGGCGCACGCTCGCGAACGAATAAGGGGAAAATTTGCAGATGGCGGCAATGCGATCACCCACTCTCTCGCATGACTTGCGGCATCTGCTTCCTCTTGCATATATGAACTGCAATCATAAATGTTGCTTATCATTACCGTTACCCGTCAACGCTGTAACAGTTTTCCCTCACCGGTTATTGCTTTGATACCTTCCCTGCAAGGTAAGAGGGGCTTGCAGAGAAGCTCCCTTTTTCGGCAGAGCCAGCCATCCATCCAAATCCACACGAGGGAATTATTCGGCTTCCAGAAGCCCTAGGATTTAAGGGTAGCACAGATGTCGAGGCGACGAAAAGAAGATTAGAATGCTGGTGGGCGAAAAGCAGAGAGGGGAATATTGCCTAGGACAGTTACCACCTGTAACAGAAAAAAAATTATTTTGTGCCTATTAAGTTTTTTGTGCCTCCCCTAAGCAGCGCTAGTATTGAACCAAGAGCATAAAACATAGGTATATTAGTCTTTTTTGGTAAGATGACTCGTCATCACCCCGCTACAAAGGGGAAACCAATAGCAATCATCATCATCACGAGTAGGGAGCCTGTCACGACAGCTGCATTACATTGTAAAGCTACATAACACCTGCCATTTAAATCAGTAAACTCGTGTTGACTCTCTGCTTGCGCTCGTCGTACGCAGCGGTAAATTTTGACCTACACATTATTAACTCCCAAGTGGATATTCTCAGACAAATGTGAAAACAGCTACGCTGTATAATTGCGAGCCCCTCTAAAGTCCGTTTTACCACTACACACACATGTTATGGTGCGCAGACAACTTTAGACGCCTTTATGAGCGATCTGAGATCAAAGTATGATTTTATTTTTTTGCCACCGCAGTTGGCAAGCTCAAAAAAGTTTATTCTAACTGTATTTCTCTCTGTCCCCATGAAACACGATGCATCTCTATAAAGCACTGTTCTCTCTTAGCCGCTTTAAAGTCGACTGTATATGCATACATGCATGGGTGGGGAGATATTTTCAAGTGACAATAGGAGGAGCTTGATATCGAAGTTACAGAACCCAGAATCTTTTAAAGCTATCACTTTCAATCGTTACAGATAGACACACGCGTTTCCCCTTCGAGTCCACATGGAAATGATAAAGCATTTAGTACGCATAGTCATTGTTGATGTGCCACTCAAGTGCGCATGACAGCGGCGGATTGAAAGAGCAGCGACAAGCGCAGTGCGCGCAATCTCCCTTCGCCGCTTGTCCGCACGTGGGAATACTCTTGCACCGCCGGAAGCGACGTGGGTTGGCCAGCTTCCGGCGGCGATAGCGAGCGTCGACGCTCCCACGCGTTCGTCTTTCTCAAAAGCAAGTTCGGCTGTAAGCAGGCAGACATTGAACGGCGCACGCTGTGGATAAGTTCGTAACCGCTTCCGTAAATTTCCTTAGTCCTTTCCTCGGGTTTGAAGCAGCGCGAGAGATAAATTTTTCAACAGTGAAAATTGCTAGAAATTCGCCACTCAGAGCTAGAAACAAACGTGATAAGCTTGGCCCCTAGGAACTTGTCTCCTACACACTTCGCGGCGGCCGCTTTTCTGATGGAGGCGAAGAGCAAAAACGCCCGTGTGTACGAGATTTCGGCGCACGTTCAAGATCCATCCCCAGGGGTCAAAATAAATCCGGATCCCTCCACTACGGCGCGCCTCATCGCCTGCGTTGCGTCGGCGCGTTAAACCCTACAATCAATCGATCAATCAATCAATCAATCAATCAATCAATCAATCAATCAATCAATCAATCAATCAATCAATCAATCAATCAATCAATCAATCTTCTACACACTTGCTTGGTATTATTTCTCCAAGCTGAGACGCATGCAGTCCGAAGGCCCCGCCCCCCTTATGACGATACGTTACAGTCCCGGGCGACATGTGCCTTGACTACTTGTTTAATTAATCCTTGTGATTCCTTATTTTACCGCGCGAAACCAGTTAGTTATGACTGCGGGAGGACGCTTTGTATGTGCGCTACGTTGATGCGGCCCCTGCTGTGTTCGCAGGCTATTCTCGGTGTCACTGGGAATTCGGGAATTCTCCATCTTGATGTCACCGGGAATACAGCAATTCTCCATTTGAATGAAAAAAATAGCCGACATAAAAACAAAGTTGTTGCGCTCGCGTCGCAGCGACCGAAGTGAGCGACACAATAACGCAAGCAATAAAAAACGAAACGTAACAAAACAAACATGGCAAAACACGGAAAACATCGCTGAGCGGCGGCACGATAGCCGACGACCGATCCAATTTCGCCGGACCGAGAACTGTATGCGCTCCGGCCACAAACGTTTGCTTTTCCCTCACTGTGTGTGTCAACGGGAGGAAGGCCGAAACTGGCTGGGGACACGACGGAGTCAATCAGACGACATTATATATTTATTTGTATTTTTGACATGGCGAGTTCAAACTATGTTTAGGGATGTCGAAATCACAAACGTCCATCCAATCCAACAGTCTCGCACATAACTGAAAAAAATTTAAAAAATGAACGAGAAGAAAAACGGACGCCATCGAGCCCTGCGAAAGCGGATGTCCAGCGCAGCTGTTCTAAACAGCTCTTAATAAAAAAGGTCGTAAAAAGGGAGTAATGGCCGTATTTACTAACTCCTTACGAACCTTACTACGACGCGGTTTTGTACTTAGGCTCTGCCACTAACAACTGCATGGTTAGGAAATTAACTGGGTGTAGGAAGTAGTATGCACTAGATTAAGGTCGTGCTTCTGACTAGGTTATGCATGGACAGTTAGTAAACGCATGTAGTTCAGAAGAGTGTTATCGTTAGGACTTTACTAGGGAAGGTAGTGGTACTTACTGCCTGCTTCAAGTAACGCTGACTAGTACTAAATTTACTACCTCCAGTTACTATGTACCTAGTGTATACTGGGACAAGTAACTTGTTAGTGCTCCATTAGTGAATGCCCCGACCTTTTTTTTAATAGTGAACACTACACATGCTGATGGGGGAAGGTATGAAACGTCACTCGCACTCGCCTTCTCTGGCCGCAAATGCTGGGTCCTGACGCATGCGCTCGACGTCTTGGGCGAGAACTGCTGGGTCCTGCCTAACCTGTCTCATGCGCTAGCCCTCGAATGACGTCAGCCCCTTCCCCTTTCGAGAGCAGCTGAAAACCTAGTCTTTACCAGAACACAAGGGGAGGGGGGTTCCCACTGTTTACCGGCGCCTTATCACCCATCATGCGGTTTCGATGCTCGCTGGGTGGTTTTTTAGGGGCGAAGCCGCTTAGAGGCTCGGGCTGTCGGCGTCTCCTGTCGTCATCGTCTTATGTGGTCACGGTACTAAAAAACCGGTACACTCATTTTCCAACGCCTCGCGCTAGAACGTAACCCTTGCTTAATGAAAAGTGTAGAATAGATAAAACGGGTTCAAAATAAACTAATGATATAAAAATTCGTGGAACACTCCCTGTTTGCTTCAGCAATCGTCAAGCACAAGCAGAAGCTGTTTGTAGATGGGCTATAATTTGTGTTGCACTCAAATATCCACTGGCTCTCGACGCTATGCCTGATCGGGTGGTTTATCGACACACGCAAAGCCATACCACGGCCGCTGCATGGATAAAAGCGCACGCACGGTGGCAGCGTATAGCGCTGCCACCTGCGGGAGCTCTCAGAAAGTGAGTAGCCGTCTTTTACCGTTCAGCCCGCATATATAACTCAAAGTAACATAATAACTCAAACAGCAAAGCTTATAAGCGAAAATAAAAGAGTTAGTAACTTACCACTCGTTAGTAAATTACCACTCGTGTGTTTGTGTGTTTTATTTTCTGACGTTCAGTTTTTATGTATCACTCTTAGTGAAACGTGAGAGGCAAGAGGAGTATGTGCAAAAGAGAACCCCACTCTTCCGTAACAAACCTTCGCGTAGCGCAATTTTTGTCTCATCTTTCGCGCTAGTTTCTTCTCGTTGTGACATAGTTCCCATCATTGGTTCAGAATACGAGCTGCCTTCCTTGTCCTGTCATGGTATGGCGGCCGGAAAAGGCAACTGTACGTGCGCAAGAAATGTGTATTCAGGAAGTTCCCACAAAGAATAACCCTATTTGAACAATTTTTATGAGCTGACAGCGCGCTCATTTGAAGTTAAATTGTGCACGAATGTAACATTTTACGGTATGTTTCTTTTGAATAAAAAAACACGCGAGCAAAAATTTGGTTCTTACACAACTCACTCAAAACGAGTCAGATATATGTTATTAAATTATTTCATTATAATTTATTAATTGCCCGAGTTTACTTTTCGACTTATGAGAAGCGTATACATTGCCTAACCGCGTAAACAAGCTCAGTTTGCTATCATGGCCACAAAACCGTTTAGCGTTCGATTGCAAAGGAACCAGGGTGTTCCCGTTGCTTAAGTAATTTTTGAAAAAAAAAAGTTGCAGATAATATCTACGTTTAGGTCTTCAGATGTATGACGCGCTTTAGCGTCTCTCCTGTGTCGAGGGATCGTTTTGGAACGGAGTTGCTGCAGTTAGAATTTATGCTTCCTTAGTACTGAAGCTCTGTGGCGAGAACTAGGCTAGCCGCAGTGGTTTTAATCACGGCTGCACAGGAAATGCAGAGGACATCTAAGCTTGCTTCGCTAAAGATATGGGCGTGAAAAGTTGCGCGGCGGAGTTTTGGTCCGTTCGAGAGAGAAAGACAGCGTTGAAGTCTAAAAGTATTTATCGTGTGGCCTGATAGAATGTTTTGGTTTTTTATAAGGCAGACAGGAAGAGGGGGGGAGGCAGAGAGGGGGAGGGAGGGGAAAATATTTGTCGAGTAAGATTTATTGAAAGTTTGGGAAAAGTTGATAAAGAGATGGTAGATCCTATAAGGTGAAGCATAATTCCAGGGCCCCAGAATGAGCTCACGCTGATTTTCAGGTGACAAGCTATGGTCAGAGCAGCCTGCCAGGTATCGATGTAGGTAGGATAGGTGATGTTTGAGTTGCTCACCCCTGAGCACGTCCTTGAATATGACCAGGTTTCGCGGAAGAGAGTGGGTGTTTCGCCGTCTTTAGGATAATGTCGGACGTTTCCTACCAACCGTCTTCACCACTCTAGATTCGTGGATATAAGTGCTGGCTTGCATCCTGAGCACATTTTGCGATCCTTAATTTAAGTAATGAGAGACCCCCTGCGGCACGGGGAAGGATGGTGTTCCTAGGCGTAGGATGAGGAGACGTTTTTAATATTTTTCGGGTAGGGGAGTGTGGTAGTCGTGTTCGACAGGGAGCATGGTATGCGAGTTGGAGTGGAGCGTGGTCGGCTGTGTCGGTCCTTCCAGACCCGTGTCCGCGTATTCATGTAATCTGAACGTTTATAATTGGGGACTGGGGAATCTTTCTCAAGCGTCAGGTACTCTGCCTGAAGCCAAGAGACTAAAGGCCGATTGAGCGTGTGTGATGATGTTTAATCATCTATTTGATAGTACCGCCAGAGGGGGGAGGGGGCATGGCAAAGAGGATGCAATTCGCATGTGCAGGAAGGCACTGAGTTACAGCGGTTGCTACGGTACTCCTTTAAGACTGCTGTTGCCTTCGTATTTTCGAACGTCCAAGCGTAGATGTATACTGTTTTCTTCATGGTTTTGTAACTATCCTCACAGGAATTTTATCCTGGCTTGTCGTCCGCCCTCGCGTAGGTTTGGATGTGCCTTTCAGTAGGGGGATTGGCTATTTGGAATGTCACTGGATCGATGACGTATCCATCATGGCGTCGAGCCTTTTTTTCTGGAGGTGTGACTACATCTTGTAGGACGACCCGTCGCCAATTCGTTTTCCCCCGACCCTCCTTTTGTGCTAGGAGAGGGGCCTCTGTGATTTATTCAATAGCATTACAAGACACAATTTAAAGACCTGTGAGGTGATTGTGAAAATGCGGAGGTTAACGGCTGCCCTCTACGCTTCCCTGATGATGCCATTTATTTGGCCTTTCTCAGTAAGTGTAAATAGTGTAGGGTACTGCAGTGTGCACGATATCCGGCTGATCATCAGCGGCTGCACAAACTTTGTCATTTCTTCCTGTCATTACTGCGCTTCCCGCTGTAGAGATGTTTTACAATGTTGGCTAAATGGTCAAAGGTTTCCCGTATTTTGTCGATTGTCAGATCCGTTCTGCTGCTTCTCTGTAGCGAAAAGCCGAGGACTTAACGTGACGTTTTTTTCGGGGATCACATGCTGGCTGGTTGTTATGTCTTTTTTTTTAATTTCCCGCGTAGCGCCATTCATCGTTTGCCCAACAGAGCTTGCGATGGTGACACGACCACAGAATTTTTTAAGTTATTTTAAGAGTCGTGCGATCAGACGCCAGATGCTCGGTTTTGTTTGTTATTGGGGCACATTTTAGTTCGTTTCTGTGTAAATGTAGGCTTTCCTTGCTTTTTGAGAGCCGGGTGTTCATCTTTTGCCACCGGTTTCAGCTAGGGAACAGAACGTTGGCACTGGCATCAATTCAGTTCGTCGGAGAGGCGCTAAGGTGGTGGCGTAAGTTGCGGGGACGGCTGTCGACCGTGTCTGCTCAGCATGCGACTACACTCAGTGTGTAGAAGGAACTTCAGTGCGCAATTGGGGCGCCTGCTTAAATCGCATCTCTTTACTTCCACCTCGACCGTAGTATCATTGTCCTCCTTTCCAAATCTAATCGCCGCTGCTCGACATTTCTGATACGGCTGCGCCCTTGTATCTGGCTGCATCAGTAGTTAGCACCGATGACGTACTTCCATGGACGCTTGATGAGCACGGCTGATAGCGGACGGCTAGGAGGCACGGCAAAACCGAAAAATGAGCCTAATATAACGCTAGCGCGTTAAAAAAAAACTTAACCCTTTCTTCCCTGACTTTTTATTTAAAGCAAAACAGTATTTTATGTGTGTTTTCCTAAATTTTTAAGTCCCATAAGTCCACAAACGAAAAATAGAGCTGGAAGTAAAAGTAATAACAGATTTATTAACGAGGCAATTATTTAAGACATCTGGCAATTAAAAATTTTGTGTAGAGCAATGACATCACTTTTGCACATTATGCTAAACAACCTACAAACAAAAATTCAGCTTCGCAGATCACGCATTTATTGATTTACAAAGTTGGGAATAAAATTGAGACCGCCATTTTTTTCCGCCTCAGCGTCGTAATTTAGACTTCACCGGAGCTTTTTCTTTTTTTTTTGTAGCGAGTAGCTGCACTAAAATGAAGCAACAGTGATGCCTATCGCAATAGGCATCATTGGAGAACAATTCCCCAAAAAAGTACCACTTTTGGTTTCGTTCTCTGTGCACTAGAGGAACTACGATGTGGTGGCGTCAATTTACGCCACCAGGGCCGAAAGGGATATTAAAAATTGGCCGTCCTGCGAACCTATGCAGCCTATCCAGTCGTTCCACCGAAAACTTTTTTTTAGAACGGAATTCGTTTATTGCTGCAACACCCCATACAGTATAAGTGGCCGATGTAGCTTGCAGCCCGCAGCCGCAACGCCGGCGTTTACGCTGTCACACTTTAGTTTTGCGGCAGCTTCGATGGCAGGAGGAAACCAAAGGGCAACACTACGCACTCGGGGTTACGTCGCATCTGGGTTGTTGCGCTGCTGCTGCTGCTGACGCGGAACGCGAGTTCCTGCGACGCGCTCTTTCGACATTTCCTGCCCGCCTGTCCTGTTATCCCAGACGTGCTTCGCCGGTCGCCCGCCTGCCTGTGGCATCGCATGCCGCCTCCGAGCCTGCACCCGCAGCGCATTCCTAAGGAAAAACAGGTGTTCACGTGCCGAAGGATCGAAAAGTAGGGCAAATACGCCACCGGAGCAGCCTCCGCGGCGGGGATGATACATAACAGGCCCCCGAAGGCTGTAAGCAGCCAATATTCCTACTCATGCGTGAAGAATTTTGTATGAGACGCAGTTAGTTAAAACTTAACCATCTCTTCCCGAAGAAAGTTGAGAGAAGCACGAACGCTTTCTCGCATAACTACTGCGTCAAAAATGCGTCAAACACTTCGCTAATGGTGCGTCAAACCTTCCCTGAAAATGTGTCCAATCTAGAGTGAAAATTTCAAAGACCCCAAACCGTGACACCAAACCCCAAGAACGAACCCATGCGACGATTTTCCGCGCACTAGGTAAACGCATGCACGATCGATCTAAATGTATTCCTATAGTCTAGTCCACTTATAACAATATCCAAGTGCCAAGGAAATCCCATCGTTACAACCGATAATTGTTATAAGCGGGTTGCGAAATAAAAAGACGGAACAGAGCTCAAAACATTTTATTCGCATGCCAGCAAGGTCGTACTACTACTAATTTGCGGAAAAGAAGCCACGGTAGGTCACCTTTGTTTGCCGCGTGTGAAGCTAGCGCAAATCGTTTCTTCCAAGAGCATCTGTAGGTGCTTCATCTAGCTAAGGTAAATGTCCTTGACGGAAACACAGTCCCGGAGGGACTGTGTTACGCATTGGGCCTCCTACGAAGACACTACCTGAGTAGACTGCGCAACCGCGTCAATTAGAGTCGTCACTGTTGCACTTTTGGTGCACAATGTAACCGGATTCAATCGTTATATCCGATATCGTGGCACTGGAGCATTGTAATAAGCGGTTTCTTTCGCCATAGAAAGGATACTAAAGTTGACGGTGCCATGGCTGTTCATAGTTATATCCGATATATTGTTATAAACGGTATCGTTATGAGTGGACTCGACTGCACAAGGTTTATGAGATGAAGGTATACTATAGTACTACTTCAGGATTGGTGCTTATCGATCAAGGAGTAGTACAGTCACGGCTCATCTAGAGCCATTCATTTGTCGCGATTTTGAAGTACCTGTTTTGACACAACGGAAGACCGGTTTCTTCACGCACGCCTCATGTGTCCGGAAACATTATCAGAGCGTTTCGGTCAGCCAACCGGTTTATGGGGAAATGCATTAGTGTTTTGACAGGACGCCATCGGTTAGATTAAGAGAGCTTTCGCTTTAAAAAGTTACAGAAGATGCTTAAAAGTTTCTAAGAATGTGAAGGCGAAAACCTGTTAGATTCTTCTGTTGATCATCCGCGGAACTTTGTGGCCTATCCCGTCACATCCGGACCAGCTAGAACCACTAGATCGGGTTTCAGAGTATCGGCACTCTTTTCTGTCATTGTTGTATGCCGCCGACAGCGGCCATTGGTCGAACTGCGTCACGTGACATTTGTTTACCCCTGGAAGACCCATGGGCGCTGATATTTTGGTGCCTCAACTGCACCGCACGTTGAGAGTGAGTTTTTAAGCCCCCAGACAGAGTAGCGATGCCGTGCTGCTTTGTACTGGTGTACTGGGCTGTTTAAACCGGCGCGCGAGGGTGGAAAACGCCTGCACCGCTTCCCA
This sequence comes from Haemaphysalis longicornis, assembly GCF_048455015.1. Classification (NCBI taxonomy): domain Eukaryota; kingdom Metazoa; phylum Arthropoda; class Arachnida; order Ixodida; family Ixodidae; genus Haemaphysalis; species Haemaphysalis longicornis. Next base: position 68,970,233 of record NW_027526204.1, read on the forward strand.
CTTGGAAAGAACAACAGTGGCCTAGCGTAACCTATATCCACTTAAAAAGTGTGGCTTAATTGTGGCTCTAGCGTAACCTAGCGCCACTAAATAAGCTACGCTAGCGTAACCGAGCCTGTCCCCATCGCACCGGCGCGCTGTTTCTAAAGCTGCGAAAAGTAAACACAGCTGTCATGGTTGCCAAGCGGTGCCAGGACCTATTTCGCCCGTCAGTGTCAGCCGCAACAGGGCGCATAAAGCTGGCCACCCTGGCGTCAGGCACCAAAATGGCTGCTGCCGTTCGTCAGTGTCGTTACTCTTAAGCGTAGCTTATTTAGGGGTTCTAGGACCAGCCATCTGGACAGCACCTTCCGAAGCTTGTTCCTCTCACTCGCCATCGCCAGCTGCTTCCTGTTCGCCCTCCTAGGTACCCGTACCTAGCAGCACTATATAAGCTACACTTTAGAGTACCGCCACTTCGTGCACCCGGAAGCGCCTGGGGGCCATTTTGTTTCTAGCTTGCAATGTTACCATCTCTCCCAATGAAATCGCCGCCAGTTGTGACGGACAGAGTGCGACCAGCCGCTCTAGCGTCCGCGCAGCAGAGAGAAAGAGAGGAGACGCCCGGAAACAAAATGGCTGCGCCCATATGTAAGCAAATATCACGTGATGCCGACCGACCAATGAAAATCCTGGCGGCACATAACGATGAGAGGAAAGAGTGCCGATACTCTAAAAGCCTTTATTTAGTGACGCTACCCGTACCTCTCAAGGCGGCTGGTATTGCACGCGCAGCAGCGGCGTACTCTCCTTCGGTGCTGCTGTTTCCCTTTCCCGACGTGCGCTGCGTCACCCTTTCTCAGTATACCCTCTTCGCCCTTTCTCAGAACCTTTTCCCATCCCAGTGCGCGCTCCCGGGCTCGCGCTTATATTTTCGGTACCTCACTATTTTTCTTGAACCTCAAGAAAACACGTTTGATTCAGTACAACTACATTTCTTGTGATATCATTGATAACAATTTAATCGCAAACTTCAAACAAATAACGGAGATGTTAAGGAAAGCGGCTGGACCAAAGGGAACTTTGATCGTATCCTTTGAACGCTAACGTGCAGTTAATAGCTCAACGATAACTACGTTTTTAGTGTTGTTCTATCTACTGCGTCACTGATGACGTCGTGTGGCACGAAATGAAAAGTTTTTGGATATTTCTTGCATTTCTAGGTGAAAGAAATTTCAGTTAACGAAAACGTTTTTCGCGGCTGGAATGGACTTGAGTTAGTTACCAAAGGCTAGGTTTTTTCAAAGTTGGGCAAGGCCCCTTTAAGTAAACGCGTTCGATTTCCTTCCCTTATGCCACAGCGAACAACGCTCCGTCTTGTGCAAGATATATCCGCGTGTAAATGGCCTTACAACGGTTCTTCGAAGCACTTAAGGCACTCTGACTTTCTGATAAAAAGTCTGCCGTACAGACGCTGAGACACCTGCTGCTTTGCAAACTTTTTGCTTTGTTGGGTGATATAAAGCGACATTTGAGAAACCCGTTACCATCGGGGCACTCAATGCTGCCGGTAAAAAAAAAAAAAAAACGCGTGATAACCTACACTTTTGGCCTGTAAAGCTTTGGATACCGTCCTTGTAACCTCTACAAATATCCTGCAATGAGCACTGGAGCAGAAAACACCATTGTTCTTTATCAGTGGTACAAGAGCAGAAGGCTTTGACCGGTCAACAATACCCGCGGCAGACGGCTATCTTCGTCTTGAATGAAACCCTTTGCACCTTTCCGTGGACAAGCAGAAAACGTAGTTATTTTGCAGTCGTTGTAAACGATTGGGAAAATACACTGATTGTTCACTACGAAAAAGATAATGGCCATCAGAACTTTTAAAAGAGTTGCTAGATTGAAAGCAGGAAAAAAAAAAAAAAGGTTGCCGGGACATAAAGTAGACATTTTGTGCAACTCGTGGTGTCTCTCGGGTTCGCGGAGGCGAACGTTAATCTCGATGTGGAGGACACCTCGATACACCTGAAGGCTTGCGTTAAAGGTGTGCAATAGTCCTTCTTAATGGTACAGTCAGGCCGCCCCTGTACTATCTTCAGAAAAAAAATATTCTGCAAACCCGCGAAAGCAATGGAGCATAAAACTTTAAACAAAGATGCAGCGAGGATTGCCAAAGGTAGAAGGGGGGTGGGGGGAGGGGGGATAAGATCCTAAGGTGCGGACAACTTACACCGGTCTGCACTTTGCCGTGCCGGGCGTACCGTGTACTTCGCGACACCTTTCGCATTGGAACTTGTACTTCATCTTGTAGGTGACTATGTCCCTTCCCGGCACTTTTGTTGATTTTTTTTTTAATCTCCATTTTAGGGCCATCGTGTATTCGGCGCCCACAGATCGGTCTGTTTGAAAGCATTTGCTTGTTCCATTTTAGGACTGATAGATCCGTGTATAGTGCCCGAGCTGGAATCTCAGCAATTAAATTCAGAGCCACAAACGACAGAGTTTCTCGTAACTATTTCTGGTTACTGCGTAGTTAGCGTCCTTCGGGATCTTACGCACGAAGGACTATCGCGATTGTAATGGTGGCGGGTCCTTCCCGAACAACGTGCATGCTTTCGCGATCGGTTCAACAGTAATTGAACAGTAATTGAACTAAGAGGCTGTATGACCTGTGTGACCTGTATGATCTGTATGACCTGCGTTACGCAGAGACGTCGGAGCGTCCGTGGAGACGACAGATGATAATGACAGACGTCATAAAATTCCCGGGGGAAATGACCAGTAATCTAAGAACGATATATTTGTATCAGAAGCAGCCGTCCACTAGATGTCAGCATTGGCCATGATATGGTGTTGCCGTCACATCATCATTATCAGCGTGGTCATCATCACCGTCATCATCACTGTGGACAATGGCTTAACAGAGACTAAACTGCTCAGAGATCCTTTGTACACATCGTACATACAAGCCCGCCCTACCCTCGTGAAAGTGTCATATTAAAATTTCATTGATGGAATAATTCAGTTATTCAGAAATTTGCAACACGTCGGCGCGCTCAACGTCCAGTTCACCTTGCTACACGTGCGGTCTTTGAGAATACACAGAGATTTCTGAAGAGCGCTGTAGTAAAGTAAGCGTACCGAGGCCTGCATTTTAACTGCATGTAAGGTGTGTGCGAAAGTGCTACCTATCTTGCATAGTTATACATTTTCAGAAAGTGGCACATGCAAGAGGAATTCCCCAGTTATTCCCCTAGTCGTTTAGTTCGGTTATTGTCACGTGTGTTGTGCAGTGCTCTGCTCTGCTCCGACGTCTCTCCTTCACAAGCGCCGCTTTTGCGACATAAGCACAAAAAGGGATGTGCCAGAAGAACACAAGTGACGCCCTTATTCAAATAATCTCAAAAGATAACAATTGTCTGTAATAAAGCATTTTCACTCGCATGACTGGACTCGCTCTGTTGAAATCAGTCAAATAATAAACTCCACTTCCGCGTCTACTCCACCGTTAATTATCGAGTTCGCGAAGCGCTGTGCAGTCATATCTGGGTTGGCTTTTCATACGAGACGGCGGCATTTTCTGGATGTCCACTCTACAGCTCGTTCAGGCTCATTCATTCATTCATTCATTCATTCATTCATTCATTCATTCATTCATTCATTCATTCATTCATTCATTCATTCATTCATTTAAAGTTATTCACTTTTGTTTTAGATAGCTTTTTCTCTGGTCTGCCTAAACACCGAATGCTTGTTGGCTTTCCAGGCAGTTGGTGTAAACATACTCAAAAGAGAATATGCACACTCTCAAATTTGAACAGCACATACTTCTTGGTTGGAAAATGACATAGCAGAATTATGCATTCTAACACAACATAAACAGCAAAAACATACTTCTAGACAGCACAAATCATATTATTCTTCACCAATATAAGTTCCGGAGAGCAGTAAAAAATTCTGGCACGTAATGTTTCCTCATTTATTTCCCGTAGTTTATGTACACTCGCTCCTTCACGAACCTTTCTGTTTTTCTTAGCGTTCCACATTTCTTAACAGGAACTTTGAATTGTTTGCAGAAATAATATCGTGTTAGTACCTCGTACCGAAAAGGCTGGCGCACCGGATTAATAAGATTACTTGTCCTCTATTTTTGCGTCTCGAAACTTTGTTCCATAGGCAATACTATTTGCTATTCTGTTAATTACACGGTTTACGCAGCTGTTTATGACCTGAGCAGCAACCATAGAGGGTAATTCCATAATTCGAAATCCCTTCCGCCAGTGATTTATATATGTGACAACTTTTCCGTTTGTGAACAGCTTATCTGGCACAGAGTGGGCTTATAGGAACAATAAATACCGAGGAATCTAGACTGTATTTCGGAAACCTGACAACATGAACATTCCAGTAAAACCACACAAATTTAAATTGGAAGAAACCTAAGCTGTAGGGGTTCGCAAAAAAAGGGGGGCAAATTAGTTCAGATAAATCAAGGCAGAGAAAAAAATAACAAGCACCACTCAGTCCAATTAGGAAAACAGAAAATGGGTTTTAGGAGTAGTCTGCGAAATGTAGATTCTAATCAGAGTTAAAGTTTTTTAACGAAGTGATAATAAATGCGATGACCAAGACATCCAGTATCCAAAAACTGAATATGACCTAAATTACAGTCGTGAAATGGAAGTCCGAAGTGATAAAGCGAATAGGAATGATCGATTGTATTGTAAGGGTAGATCTAATCATTTCGTTCTATGGATTTGGGTTGCGGACAATATCGAATGAAACATTAATGACTTTTAGAGGATGGAAATGGTGTGGCGGGCTAATTAGGAGGCCAGGGCTTCTCTAATGAGAAGACATTAAAATTTGAAGTAGAGGGGAGGCAGATAAGAAACCAAACGGATGAAGGGGGGAAGGCCACTTTCAATGGGAATTTCAGAGCGGTCGATCTCAAAGCATGGTGGGACAAGGTTTGGAGCACTCATCAGGAAACGGCACTCTGTACAATAAATTAGATAAAGTGTAATGGAGATGTAAAAGAAGCTATATGCTATTGTAACCTCTAACTGCTGTCTGTACCCTTTGAGTGCTTTTCAATGTTCCTGATTTTCCGCCATATTAAAGGCCGGAAGGTGCACCTTTGTTTTTGTTCATCCCTCATCACAATTGCATTACTTATATTTTTTTCTTCATCAAGTTTTTGCCCCTTTTAGTAACACGTTCACGTTTCTTGCGCCAGTTTCTTATTTCTATCTTGTGTCTCTCCTGCTGAGATTGTTGATTCAAAGAGAATGTCACTTCCCGCACATGTTTCTGTTCAGCACTGAACCCCCGGCGCGCTTCCATTTCATAAACCATGGCCAGTTGGGCGACGTATTCTGACGAATGACAAATATTTTGATATTGCAGCCGCAAGGGAAAAATGAGTACGGAAAGAACAAAAGACGTGCTTAAAGTTTGGCCACGTGTGCCGTATCAAGGTGTTTACATGTAGTTATATTACATTATATTATATTATATTATATTATATTATATTATATATTATATTATATTACAGTCTAGTCCACGTATAACAATATCCAAGTGCCAAGGAAATCCCATCGTTATAACCGATAATTGTTATAAGCGGGTTGCGAAATAAAAAGACAGAACAGAGCTCAAAACATTTTATTCGCATGCCAGCAAGGTCGTACTACTATATTTGCGGAAAAGAAGCCACAGTCGGTCACCTTTGTTTGCCGCTTGTAAAGCTAGCGCAAATGTTTTCCAAGAGCATCTATAGGGGCTTCACCTAGCCGAGGTAAATGTGCTTGGCGGAAACAAAGTGCCGGAGAGATTGTTTCACGCATTGGGCCTCCTACGAAGACAACCTGAGTAGGCTGGCCAACCGCGTCATTAGAGTCGTCACTGTTGCACTTTTGGTGCACAATGTAACCGGATTCAATCGTTATATCCGATATCGTGGCACTGGAGCATTGTAATAAGCGGTTTATTTTACCATAGAAAGAATACAAAAGTTGACGGTGCCATATCTGTTCGCTATATCCGATATATTGTTATAAACGGTATCGTTATAAGTGGACTCGAGGTATATTATATTATATTATATTATATTATATTATATTATATTATATTATATGAATACATATCCGGAGCAAAGAGGAACTCTTTTGCACGAGCACAAACTAACTTTGAGTTCCCGCTATTCCCTTCAGCTGACCATCTCCGCTGAGGCGTTTCAGTAAACAACTCCTACTGGAAGCTTTGCTGGAAAACCACGTGCATACCACGAAGGCGTAAGGAAGTAGATTCTGCACTGACGGGCTCCATCAACACCCGCGCCAAAAGCACTCATTCTGCCGCCGAAACTCCGAGGGGGTCGTACGCACGGCGTCCAAGCCGAGTATATACCCCCCCAGCGCTTCGGGGCTCGGACCCGCAGGTAGTACAATCCGTCTCGCCCTCGGCCGCCCGCAGCGGTGAACTCCCGCTCGCGTGGTGTCGCGGAGGCCTTCGCCGCCTGGTCTAAATATACGGGCGCCGTCGAGTCGCGGTCCATTTCGGGCGCCCCGGCTGGCGACACGTTCGCAGTCGCGCGCGTCGTCGCTGCGCGTTCTACGCCGCCGATGAACGGGGACGGTGGTGGTGGTGAGTGGCGGCGCCGCTCGCCGATGCTGCCCCACCGCCAACCGTCGTCGAACCGAGTCTGTCGCAAGCGGGCAGTTGATCGCTGGCTCTTTTTGTGAGACGGGGCGCGAGCGGTTGGCGCCCAAGTTTCGGTGAGTGGCTCGAACGGCGAGAATTTCTTCCGGTTGTACATTCGAGGCTGCCGTTATCGCTTCCGATCATTTTGGGCACAGGTTGCGTTCAAGACTAGTCGATGCACGGCTTTGCCGGTAATATTGTCGTGGCTTGATGGCTGGTGACTTCGTAGGAATTGTGCAGGTTCGCTATAGCGATGAAAGCCTAGTTAGTTGGTTAGGTTGCATTTTAAACAGTGCTAGGAAGGCGGGGACGCGGAAGGCAGCGCCTGTGTCGTCTGTCTGTTCAAAATGCGGATTATCTTGTTGTTTTCGTGTCGTGTGGGGAACTCGTTTGCTCTTGGAGGTTATAAAAAATGCCTGAAGGAAACGATGAATGGAGAGGAATAGTTGGTTGACATCGCACGGCAGTCGGGTTACAACAAGTAGGCATTCGAACCTGTCGGTACCCTTCTCAGGTCCGGAAAACTTCATCGAACGCGGTTCATCGAATTCCGTTTTAGTATAGGAACGTCAAGCTTCATCGAAGCCGTTACGTCGAACGCGGTTTTACTGAACAGGTGGGGCCCGCTTAGTAGAAAATTGAGCAGAAACTCTACTGCTGATCTTTAGCCCGCTTTTGTGACACGGAGTAAATAATCGTTAAAACGTTTTCGATGAAATGGCGTTATATGAGACAATATTAGATGGAATGACTTTCGATGAAGCAGCTTCTACGAAACGGCGTATGATACAGTGTGCGCTACCGAGAGAACTTAGAAAATCGGATTTATTTGTGTATTGAAAAGTTCGACATCATCTTCAATGTAGTAGTTTTGCACAAGCTGCACAAGTTATGTATCGAACGATCAGTTACATTCATTCGCAATATCCCTATAGAACTCGATATCATAGTATTCGATTATATAACCTGTTTCGGGGTCAACACTTTTGGGATATTTTAAACTGCGGGGACCTAAAACAAAAGTGAACACCTCGGTTTCTTTGCATGTTAACATGACGTGATCGCTCTCCGAGGTTGTTGACGTCGGATATTTGCCTCAACACTGAAGCAGGTAAAAAGAAAAAAAAAAGAACAGTTTGCCTGAACGACAAACCGCAGAGCAGTTCAAGAATGCGCCGGCATTTGGCAGCGAGGCCGTGTCGCCGGTCGAGGTTACGGCGCTCCGGTCATGCAGAGAGGCCCGTCCGAGAGTCTTTGACTTGCTCGGTTGCGCTTCCTGGCTTCCGAAGCGCTGAGCGGAGGAGACACAATCCACACGCCTTGTTGTATCTTGTCAACACGCACCCCGTCGGTGACCTCGCGCACGGGCTCCAAAGCAAATGGGGCTGGAAAAATAGGTTGTCTGGATTTGTATTTCGAGGTCGGGTTGACGTATGTTTGCTTGGTACGCCGCCAGAAGCGCCATAAAGAAACTCTTTGACGGAGTTTCAAGGGGTCCGTTGGCCCAAAACACAACTTTGTCCAGTCTGGAAGAATCAGCCCTTGGTAACTTACGCTCGTCCGCGCCAACCATGAAAGAAGTTTTATTTTACAAAAAAATGCGAGACATACAGTCGAACCTCGTTATAACAAAGTAGTATAGAGGCAGTAATTTAGTTCGTTATATCCGATATTCGCTGTAACAGTTGAGCTAAAAATCGGTTCAAAGAAATCGGTAATCTGGCTCCCGCAAGAATCCTTGATACAAAAACGCATTATTTTAATCTTCTAACCAACTATAAGCAAGGTAACCATTATCTTTGTCCTTGAGGCATTGCAAGCTCAACGAATCAGAACATGAAACGGGAAATTACAACAGAACAAAGTTCATTTGACAAAACAAGCCCGCGTTCCTATGTTTTCGACGAAGGATGTGATCTTTGTCTGGCGGCTATTCACGGCACTGAACAGGATGAAGTTTTCCATAGTGTCCACGAACAAAGGGGCCTGTTCTACTTGTGCAGTTTCGGACGCGGGGGAGTTTTTCCAAGTAGCTTCTCAGCCTACTGGTCACATATTTCTTCGTTATATCCGATAGTGCGCGCCGCTCTCACAGTTTAACTTTCGTTATAAAAGAATTAACGTCATTGAACTAAAGCGTGACCAACCAAAGTTCGTATTTGGTTCGCTATAGACGATAATTCGCTATACCAGTATTCGTTATAACGAGGTTCAACTGTATTAGAAAACTTTTAAATTTCGCGCTGCAGTGACGGAATGTGGGCAGGAGTGATGTAATTAGGGCCAACACCAAAAACGTAGTTAACATTAAAGGGATACGATCAAACGAAAACCCCCACTGCAGTCGCCCAGTCATACTTTTTGACGGTGCCCTAGTTTGTGCAAACAAGTGCCATGAAGTCACCAAGAAATCGCTGCAAAACAGCCGGGCAGTACTTACAGCTTCTTTTGTTTGTCTTTGCATCTCTATTGTTTGATGTTTGTGATTAGTTGGCATTATTGTGTTATCGCTACAAATCAGTCTTTTTATTCATGAAAAGTATATCGTGTCTGCTTGGGCTTTTTCAAAGCAGCGCTAGTTTCGAACATTTCGCGGTAGCCGGCCTCGAGGGGAAAATGGTTTTTGCAACGCAACTCTTGCTTCAATGTATTTTTGTTAAATTTACAGCGCAATAAAGACACGCACAAGGACAAGTAAGGGATATACGCAGCGCTGACTTCCAAATGATACTTTATTGACACGGCAAACATTCATACATGCAAGATATAGTGACACTACAGCGTAAAAGCAGATAAGATAAACAAGATATTAAATGCACTACACTTTATCTGCCCGCCGTTGCCGTCCAGTGACAACACCTGCTTCCTTTAAGTAAGCCATTTCCTCCGCAGTTAGTGAGATTGAAGGAACACTGATGCAGTCGTCATGTTGAACCAACTAGCCCAGACGGCAACCTTAATAAGTTACGCTTCAAGGTAGTTTGCGGATTTAGATGTGATGGTGTTGCGGTAGGTATACAGCTGGGGTGTTTGGGGATTATAGTTGGGTTTACTGCCAACCCATACTCTAAACAACCAAACAATTCCCTAAAACCATTCCCCGTCCTCGCCATTTCTTGGCTAGTGAAATGCATTCATGTAATACCAAACTCAACTTTCTGCCTTAACATGCCCAACGGCGCAATTAAAGTCATAAAACTTCAATGGAGAGAAATGATTTCAATTAAAATGTGTTGAAGTGCGGCAGGCCAACATATACATATACAACTTTAACAAAATCCGCTCAGTTAACAACATCGGGGTGGGGAGTGGGATAGGGAACAAACGCGAGTTAAGGACGTATTAAAATTAAGAAGAGGAAATGGGTGTGGGCAGGGCATGTAATGCGAAGGCAAGATAACCGTTGGTCATTAAGGGTAACAGAGTGGATCCCTAGAGAAGGCAAGCGTGGCAGGGGGCGGCAGAACATTAGATGGGCAGATGAGATCAAGAAGTTTGAAGGGGAAAATTGGTCGCAGTTAGCACAGGACCGGGATAATTGGAGATCAATGGGAGAGGTCTCTGCCCTGCAGTCGGTGTAGATAGGCTGGTGATGATAACAACATTTTTGGTTCCCGGTACGCTTTCCGAGATTCTAAAGCCGAAATGTGTTTGGAACTACTGTTGTTCTGAAGTGGCACCGATCAATACAGCGGTATCTGTTGTGCCGTACCACATATCTCCTCGGGCATCCCTTGGACTTATAAATTTAGCACTTGGTCCGAGCCCCCCATCACCCGCTTTACTAATTCCCGTCACAAAGAATCGGTGCAGTTGAGTTTGGAAGCCGTGTTACCTCGTTGCAGAATATTTTGGCACAGAATATATTATCTTCGGGGCTCCGTCAAAATAACTCCGACAGCGCTGTCGAGTCTAGCGGGAGAGAGAGCTGCTTCCTTAATTTTCTCGGCGTTATTTTAACAGACTGCATACATACATACACACATACATACATAGGTACACAAACAAACATACATACATACGTTCACACATACATACATACGTTCACACATACATACATACGGTCACACATCCATCCATCCATCCATCCATCCATCCATCCATCCATCCATCCATCCATCCATCCATCCATCCATCCATCCATCCATCCATCCATCCATCCATCCATCCATCCATCCATCCATCCATCCATCCATCCATCCATCCATCCATCCATCCATACATACATACATACATGCATGCATGCATACATACATACATACATACATACATAAACACGCACTCATGCGCTCGTTAAGGGCAAGAAAAACATTGTTTTCTTTTCGCTTAGCAAACAATCCGCAAGAGATCGCACTTAAAAGGAACTTCCGACAGCGCCCAATAATTTGATTTGCACCTCTTATTTTGTCTCTGCTTGCGCAGCCTGGTCCATCTGAGGCTCTCTGAAAAACACCATTTGCCCGTATTGGTTTCTCGGGGTCGGTTAAGTTAATTATTGCCTCCATATTTATACGGCTCTGCTGTGACCCTCGCAAATAAGGATCCCGGCTGCCCGAGGGTTGACTGTCATTTTCACTTCACTCAGCAGTAGCGCTTCCAATTTTATTGTCGTGAATCGCAAAGCATTGCCAGCAAAAAAAAAAAAAAAGAACAAGAACGGGTTTATAACTTCGCGCATCTGAGATTGTTTTCCGCTTCGGAGCGTTTAAAGGGACCCTACAACACTTTTAGATAAGCGCTTTCACTCTTTCCTTCGCGTCTGGAAGCACTGCGAAAGCTACAGTTATCGCCAGCGCGGAGCGGCACTGCGTGATTTGCTCGTCACCCCAGATACGCCTTCCATTTGTGCTTTGCTTCTGTGACTTTTTCTAAGTTGCTATCGAGAGAGAGAGAGAAAAAATTTTATTTCTCCAGCAGAGGCTGATGTGTGGGCGTCGCCCCGTGGTGGAAGGCGTCAAATCGTTCATTGCTGCAACTGAAAGAAAATTCCAATTCCCCGAGGGGAAGAATGTGAAAGTGCGAATGCACGAGTTGAATTTGCGCGGTTCGTTAATGTTCGCGAAAGAGAGATCACACACACACACACACAACTACAAAGAAAGAAAGATGCATTTATTCACAGACACCTATTTGTGTTGTCGTTGTACTTGATTGCTAGAGCGGATCTCAGCTTTGAAATTTCGTGTCAGTACTCCTTTAAGCGGGTGCATTAGCCCTTCTCACGCCCGATTCTTGGCCAATCCCCCACGTGGGTATGTGCCATGTCAGCGGCCAGGCTGCGCGCGCCCTTCTCCACGTGCGCGGACATCGCCGGTGGACGCAGGTTCAGGGTCGCTTAAGAAGTGCATTGCACTTAAAAACCGGCGAACGTCCGCTACATGGCCTTAGGGACGTAATTCAAACCATCGAAGAACGTCAAGACCTGGAAAGAGGGAGAAATCTTTTGAGCGAGTTCACACGTTATCTGGAGGGCATAGGGCAGTAATTTTTGGCTGCGGTACTTTGCGACCCCCTAATCTAAGTACTGAGTGTGTTGGGTGACTACGCTCGGCAAGCATTTAGAATTTGAAAAAAAAAAAGTTAAAAAAAGTGTTGCAGGGTCGCTTTAACGCACATCATTTCACGCGGCACACAGACATCCTTTGACAAATTAATTTCATGCCTGCGGAGACGTTTCAACAGCTGGTACGTCAATGGGGTGCTAGCACTGAGTCTCGAGCTAGACTCTCTGCTCAAGGTGGCTGTTTACCTGGCGAAGACCAGATCTAAAATAAATCCCATCTGTGCGAAATTCTCGCACAGATAACGAAATTCAAAGTTTCAAACAGCGCCTAATTAAACAGGTGTTCCTCCTTCACATTTAACTGCTGGTGTAGAACGTAGGGGCATTGATGCGAGATTGTCAACATGAACTGCTTTCTCTAATGAAGCGTCCATAATCCTGCCTGCCCCATGTTTTTTTGGGAAAGGAGGGGGGATATAATAATTTTTGAGCCCATCGATGAAGGTTAGGACTCGTGACTCCAGCCCTGCCGCCGAAAATCCCCGCGTTCGGAAAGTAATCGCTCTGAAGTGGCGAAGCATGCCATTCTTTCAAGGATTTTCCGCCGGACTGGAGAAACGAAGTAACTCCCCGTTCATAACAAACAATCATTTACGAAACAAAGTACCATATTTAAGGCACGGCTTAATGAGCAGTATCGGCAGACCACCGCTCTTGCCTATCTACCAATTTCGGCCCCTCGTCACCGCCCATTTGTCTTTTCCACTGAATCCCCCTGAGGTTAAATTACACACATCGCCAGGCTCGTGACAGGCACACCACCACTGTTGTGTAATCACCCGGATTCGCTGGCTTGAGGTTGCCTTCGGTGCAGCAAGGCGTATAGCGCCCAAGAAGATCGGCCTTTGATGGGCCCGGCTTGTTGATCGGAGGAACAAATGTTCAAATGGCTCGCGTTTGATGAAGAAAACCGTTCCTGGGCTCTTACTCGGCGTTTTCAAAGGGCTGCTCGATATCAGCGACATTTCGGAATACTCAGGCCTCATGTGAGCAGGATCGACTGCGATTTTTTTTAATTCGTACCACAGTGAGCCTTCTCATAACAAAATCCCTTAATTCAAACTTTTTCTTTATTTCAAATGTTCCATGGTTCAAACTGCACTGCACTCAAAGCAAATAATGTCCTCTTTTAACGTAGTACCACTTATAAAGAAGCCGGTTTTCTGTTTCAAATACTTCTTTGTAAATTTAGTTTAATTTTGCGGGTTTGCCCTTCATTATCAGGTATAAGTGTCATTTTTTCAAATAGCTTTGCTTGAAACACGTCTACACCATCCGGCTATGTGTGCCTCCTTCTCGAGTCGTCTGCGTCCGTGCACGGGCAATATTAGCTCTTCTGTTGGTCCTCGCCGCCGCAGGGGCTTCGTGTGGACCTCCTGGAGGGTCGCGCATGCGCGGTGCGGAGGAGCCGGGGGGCTGGGTGCCGGACGCGGCCACGCGTCGGCTCTCCCGCTGGACGCTGCTGCTGCGGCAGCGCTCGGCCCAGTCCGGCAGCTTCGAGGCTGAGAGGACGCCGTCTTCGCCCAGGCGCTGCTCCATCGCATCGGCCGCAGGCGGACACGCATCAGGTGACAATGGGAACGGCGGCAAGAGATGTCGAGTAGCACTCGAACCGTATCGCGTCGGATCCTGGGAGGAGGGAGTGAAGAAACGGGAAGGGCTTCGCTTGAGGACTTCATCCGGAAATCTTTGTCGCCTTACCCCGTCTTCTTGCGCAGTACGCGCCTTGCGTCATGACCAACATACTGCGGCGAACCATCGCTTGTTTGTTTATGTTTTGTGATCAGCGCGTTCAGATGGAGGCGGACAGCGAAAACGCCCGTGTGTCGAGATTCGGGCGCCCGCTTAAGATCCCCACGCGTGGTCTAAATTACTCTCCGGAGCCCTCCACTACAGCGCGCGTTGTAGTCCGGGTGTAGGTTCGGCGCATTAAACCACCCAAATTTTAATTCGACGTGACCACGTCCGGTTTTGCTTTCCTGTACTTCAATGGGAATGCCCATTTCCGCCCATTTCCCCCTTCCGACGTATGCCGCCCAGGGAAATCTTGTTTCATAAAGAAAAGGTGTCACATTGTCGTCCCTAGCCTAGACTGTTCTTGTTTCGTCAATAATTTTCTCCGTCTCTTTCGGTGTTGCTTGGAAGGAAAGCGCTCGAGATAGATACGCGGAGCGCAAACACCGAGACGTTCGATTCACCGACCGTCTACTGTGCGCGTCACACTGTTCACTGCATGCGTTTTCGACGTTCCTGTTCTCCACTAGTTGACTGCCGGGCGCAAGTCCACTCCAATACACATTATTTAGTAAAAAAAAAAAAAAAAAAACCGTGCGTCGGTTCTTGTTATGTAGCAACATCAGCGTTTGAAAAACACTGGATATCGACGGAATTGCCTTAGGCGCTTTAAAGCGGCTTTGCGAAATTTTACACTCTCGAACCAGGTGGCGATCTCTTGGAGGCCGGTTCCAAACGGGGATGAATGTTAGCTGAATCGGTTTTATTTTGAGCGTTGATTACCGGAGGAGGCCGGCGACTGCATATTGGACAGTTTTAGCTCAGTGTGCTAACAACCTTGTTACCATACCGTTTTCGTTCCAACAAGCGCCGACTGCGCATGCGCGCGTGACCGCGGGCCATAAAGTATGGCACGCTGTCGAAAGCAGACAACTGAAGACGAAGGCGAAGAAGCGTTTATGCCAGCCGCCCGCGTGACTGTACTTCAGCCGCCGTATTGCCCACAAATTTCCGCGACCGGTCGTTTGAATTGATCAGAAAGCTTAATTATTGGGTAACTAGAAGTTTCATCGCAGTCCATGTTAATTCATGTGACGGCCAAATTTCTTCTGCGGAAGCGGAGTTAGACCTATCCGGTGAACTTAACCAGAGCGAAATCAACGCTGCAGTCCTGGCCATTTCCCCCCGAGGGGGTACTTGTCAAACAATTCGAGCAATCATCATCATCACCATCATCGTCGTCGTCGTCGTCCACATCACCACCACCATCATCATCATCATCGCGCATCGACTGATTCAGTCCTTCCTCTTAAACCAACCATTGCGTCCCCATTTTGCAAAAAGCAACACTGCATATATTATGTTAATTAAGATCTGAGGTAACAGTGGGCTTCTGCACAATTCTGCGGTGATTTGCACGGCTCATAAGTACACCTGCTGAGAAGGTTGCTCAGGACGCAAGCGCAGCGTAGTCGCCTCTGCCATAGAGGAATAAATATTTCTTTCTCTATGCCTCCGCGTTGAGCATGCGCATTCGTTACCGGTTGAGCTCGGTAATTCTCTGCTGCGGTGATGATCTGCTGTATTTGTTTGCGGTAAACGATGGCAGCGGCAACAGGTACACGGTAATTATGAGGCCGGATTGAGGAATAAGGCACGGCGCTTGTTAGGAGAAGACACACCGGCAAGTAGTCAGTACTCTGGAAGGTGTGACGAAACAGTTTCGTAGACCTGGCCCACAACAGCCAACCGTGTTGCCGAGCGCGGTTTTCAACTCGCACAACAGATCCTGCACCGAAACGCATGTTCTAGCAGATGCCATGTACAGTACGTACGGCGCCTATCCCCGTAAAATTTGCGAAAATAGAACAGCGTTACGGATCAAGGTCGAGAACTGGGCTAGTTGGTATACATTCATGATTTACCAGCGCAAATTAATCGGGACGAGAGAGGAGTACACAACACGAGCGTGTTGTGTACTCCTCTCTCGTTCCGTTTAATTTGCGCTGGTAAATCATGAGCGTTACGGATCCTGTACGGAGGCCGCAGCCAACAGGTTGTTGGGGTCACGTGATTCTCGTCTGCACAGCTGCATACGAGGCATATGAAGGTTGTGTGGTTGGAAAAAAGAAAAGAGAAATCAAAAATTGGGTTATAAGCACCTCAATATGTGTTCGCGCGTGTTCAAGCCAAAGTGGGTTTCGTGGATTGTGCTGTTTCATCTCTTTGTAACTGCGTATGCGCTTTGTCGATGAGGGGTTCCAACTTCCCTGCAGTATAAAAAAATTAAAATGTGACCCTCCGTTAAAGGCTGGCGGTCCTCTTAAAGACAGGAGTGAAGTATTGAACAGATATATAGTAAACTTTTAATTTCGGCCTGCGCTTTAAATGTGTAGTGCATAACTGGCCCTTTCAGTTGCCATTGAGGAACGCGCCGTAATAAACTGTGTTCTGCAGCGGCTGACCGCGGTTATAACCGGGTTTGCCGAGCGGTAGCTCCGTTTTCACGCCGATAGTACGCAGTGACCGCGCACACAATTTAATCGCAAGACAAAGCACGGACGCTGTCGGCGCTGTCTGCGCTGTAGGCGCGAACGGACAGCGAACTTGGATCCAGTCAGCGCATCCTTGTATCGCTTTCAGGTGGCAAGCGCCCTTGTTCTCACCCCCAGTCCCCCTTACCGCATCCTTCGATCGGAACAAAGGAATGATTAGACGCTTTCACTGCGCAACCGCCCGAGGCGCTGACTTGACCATAGCTGTGCTTAAAAGTCAGATATACTGTGGGAAGCGCTTCGCCGGCCCTCTGTTCGGCTGCAGTAACGGCGCGCCGCCGGCAGCCGACCGCGGAGGCCATGGGCCGCGCGACTTGGGGACGTCGGCGCCCGTGAAATGGCATAGAAAGCTTCGATTTAAAAAAAAATTTCTTGGGATTTCTCCGGTATCTTGTGGCCTGAGACGCCGTAGCCGTGTTCTTTGGCATCCCCTGACGTGCACAATACCCCTGTACGTGCGCTGACCTGCTATTGTGAGCATCCTCTTATAAGGTAACTCCTCCAGCATCCAATTGGACGACACCCACGTCACATATCTCCACCCCCAAAGAGCGCGTCTTCGAAGATGGAAAATATATCTGACACTTTAATGCAGGGATTAGGGTAAACAGAGTTGCATGTGAGCACGTGGGTTTAATTACCGGCCGCCTCGGCCGCTTTTCAGGTGGAGGCGGAAAGCAAGAACGCCAGTTTGTCGAAATTTCGGGGCACGTCAAAGATCACCAAGTGGGCAAAAAATTATTCGGAGCCCTCCACTACAACGCGCCTCATAGCCCGGGGATAGCTTCGGCGCGTTAAACCCGCAAAATCTGTATTTTCTTCGCATATTATGGAGTGTCGCATCACAAGAAAAACGATTCCCGCCCGAAACACGGAAAGGTGGGTATCATTGACTCATATGCCAGCTCTGCAGATGTTTCAACGGATTCCCAAACAAAAGAACGAACGACTTACAGAGCTGTCATCCATGCGGTTGCTTTTGTTTCATTTGCTGGCTTCGTTTCTCTTTCTAGCGTTTAAGAGTTTGCGAATCTTGTTTTAGTCTCGCTTTCCTGCGTACGAAACGGGGTGGAGCTTTCCATCCGATTAAATTATATACTTTGCACCGCTGTCGGAGCGCGCACACTCAGGCTCCTGAAAAAAAAAAAAAATAAGAAAGGAAAACCGAAAGCGGAAATCTAATTTTGGGTTGACGCCGGCGCGCCGAGTTTGTCGGGATATGTACTCAGTGTCAATATAAAGAAGGGAGGGAAGATAAACGATTCAAGGATGAGCAAACGTGGTGCTCGCACTTGTTGAGATTTCCTGAAGGAGGTTATCAAGCCGGCATGCATCGCGAGGGAGACTTTCGTGAGGGCTAAAGAAAACTTATTACCTAATGTTAAATCAAATCGAGAGAGAGAGCGAGAGAGAGAGCTGGAAGCAACAAAAAAACCCGTGTTAGTTTTAACGCGACTTGGACTGTTGTGAACACAAAGTCCGGTTTCATCGGTGGCGCTCCGACCGTACAGCCACTACCCCGATAAGACATACGATGTTCGTTTTATGATTTGCATGGCACTAATAGATGGCTTGCAAAAAAAGGGGCTACATAGATGTTCAATTTTAGGGAAAGAGACAACATGTACAAGCGGCGTGATGCGGCAACGACATAAAGACAGCTCTTTGCCCGCTCGAAAAAAAAAAAAAAAAGAAGAACGCCTCGTAAAAACCTGGCGCTTCCCGTTTCCAGAAACAATCACCATCGCGGTCGTTATGACCGTTCTTGATGACCGTTCTTGATGATGGATCAACGTAAATGGACATCTAAAGTTTTTAGGTACCTAAACATGAAAGGCGTGGACACACAGAGGTTAAGGAAGACTAGAAGGCTAACGATGAAATACGGAAAGAGCAGTGGAGAATCCAGGACAGCCAAGGTAGCACAGAGGGAGTTAACTTCAAGGCTGTTCAGGGGACAAAAAGAAGATTAGAATGCAGGTGGACAAAAAGCAGAGAGGGAATAATGCCTATAGGACAGCTACCACCTATTCGCCGCGAGCTCGACATGTAGGTGGCGACACCGTAGCGCTGCTAGTGTGGATGCTCCGCTGAGCGGCCCGTAAGAATGCACACTGTGGGCGCGCTTCGTGCTTTTTTCTCGCAGTATGTGCGCACGAAAGGCGCAAACAAGAGTGGTATGCTGTAGTTCGGTTCCTCAACGTTCAATGTATAGCATGGAAGCGGCAGTCAGTTTTCATTACTACGCCAAAAAAAGCGACGGCTCATCGGGAATCTCAGAATTGCCGTAATTGTGACAATGAACTTGTACGCTGTGGCTCGTAGCAACCTCGATCTTTCCAGACTATGGCTTTGAGCCTTCAATAAAAGCATAAATAGAAACAAATCAGGAATCCTCGATCTCTGAAACTCAGTTTACAACGGCAATCTCAATCGTTTTCACTGGTAGCATGACGCATTCTTGCATTTGTGGGATGCCCTGAAATGTTAACACTACTTAACTGCCCCGAAATTCTTTCTAAGAACTTACGATATTTTTTGTGCGTTCAAAAGGCAACATAAAATTACTGAATTTTGATCAGCGCAGAGATATAAATGTAACCAACGGGTCTTTTAAATTAAATTTTAGCGACTCTGAAGGAAGGTTTGATGAATAACGGTTTCAGATCACTTATTTACGGCTTTCGTCGCAAGTGAACTTGCGAATTGAATTATCAACGCACACAGTACAATCAACATCTCATGTTTAGCTAGGTTTTAGCAAAGTGACAAGCAGGTTTACAGTGTGCAAACCAAGCTTCTGGGATCTCACAGTGAGCACAAGTTTTCTGTTACGGCTGCTCTTTTAACCATTTGCGTTCCTTTTAAAATCTAACAGGTGCCTGCAACAGCGAGATGTGTTTGTATTCCTACGTATAAGGTCGCTTCCGAACCCTAAAGATGGCAATAAATGATCGAAGTTGCGCTGTTGCAGATGTAGTAAAACATTTCCTTTTTATTTCTCGTTGCGAATCAGCGCAACGGGTTCCCGGTAACTACTTTATTTTGCAAACTGAATATCGCCTTTGTCTTGGCATTTAATTCTTGAGGATTGGTTAAAAAATGAAATTCTGTGCATTTCCTTTTTTTTTCGGGAAGAGGGGGGGGGGGGGGGGGTCCTGCCAACGTTGCAAGAGCAGAGAGAAAAGAACGCATGTAACGCGAAAAGCCAATTTAAACTATGGTTATCAGTATTACTTACAATGGAAACTACACTAGGCGTTGTGTTCTGTAGCGGTGAAAAAGCAGTACTTTAACACGTATTTTCAAAATTAATTAAGCCCCCTTTGGTCCGAGATTGTCCAGGAATTGTGGCTCGCCTTTTTCAAAAATGTATTGAAAGCAAGCATTGTGGGAAAAAATTAAAAAAAAAAATCAACGAGTCAAGGCACACACTCCTCACACATGTGGGCAACAACGTGCATTATATTACACGTTTTCTCCTCTTTCTTTAAACTTAGGTCCACCTTAAGAGGTTAAGACGTGACCATATTAGGCATTTGGTTATGCTGAGTGAGACACGTTTCTGGACAAGGTGATTCATGTCGGATTTGAAAATGATATATGAAAATGACACACGAAATGCCACACGACAGACGCAAACTCACAACTGCTTAATTTTACCGAAAAATCCCCCATAAATACTCTTGCGCATCCATAGAAACGTATTTTAAATAATATGTAAAATTAGCAACTCGATACAGTTGAATAAATGTTTATTCCTCCTCCTCAGTATAAACAACGACTGTCCAAAAATGGCATTTATTTTAGAAAAGGTACGGTAAGGACGCGATCACACAGGCGCTTGCTGGTGTAAAATACGTGTCCGGTAATGTATGGGCGATAGCTCAGGGGTCGTGTGCAGTGTAAATGTTTTTGTCTGTTTCTTTTTTCTATAAGGACACAGCACAGTTTTACAAGGGTGTGGAATTTGCACGCGTATGCACAGGTCTTGTCGCTTCTTACCCGTTTCGCGTACTAAACTTTTATCCTTTAAATAATCACCACGCCACCTTCAATAAGCACCCTTCGACGTTCCCGAAACGGCAGACAACTGCACTCAGCAATAGGAAAAGTGCAATGTGTGTAAGCAATGTCCACACTCAAGCGGTGACCACGGCGAAGATGTTTCGTGGAATTAAGCCAGCGCATTAACCCTCAACGGCCGCTGATTATTGCGTTTCTAGAGGAAATGCGCAAGCAGAGGTAACTATGTCATTGCTTACTGCCAAACGAGCCCACATATTGGTTGTTTTGTCGTGTGCAGCACGCGTCTTGCGCCGCACGCAACGTGAAAAAGCAGACGACGCGAGAGCGCCATCCACACTAGGAGCGGTTCGTCCCGCCGCCGCCAGGGGCCGACTCTGTTCGCGCTCGGGGCGAATAACAGGAAAAATAAGTATGTTTACCTAATAAGTTTTGAGGCCTGCCCTAAGAGCGGCGCTAGTGTTAAACGAAGAGTGTAAAACATGGGTATATTAGTTTGTTTTTAGTTTTTTTGGTAAGATGGCACATCATCAACCCGCTACAAAGGGGATACCACTATCAATCAACTAATCGATCCATCATCATCTCGGCTTACCTTCGGCGCTTGGGAAGCATGGATGGTTCATTCCAAAAGGCTCACTTGGCGATGAAGTACCGCTATCTTGCCGCACATCGTACGACCTAAACGTAGACATATTATAGAACATTTTTTAAAATTTAGTGGAATAACAATCCCGTTCGTCTCACTTTGCTTCCTAATGGTGCCCGGTGCCAAAAAAAAAAAAAAAATTCTAGACGTCTTTATTGGAAAGCGTGCGAAGCCGTACACAAAGAAGGCGCGGTATTTTTAACTCGCTGACTGGCTTTACGCTTTCTCAGTGGTGAGAGATTATCAGATGGCTTATACACTATTCATGGAAACATTTGATGCAGATGACGATGCAGTGCGGATTTGTCAGAACCAGCGGTGCCGACTTCTCGCGCTGCGCTAGGACATTGCGGAGTAGGCCAAGCTGCATTTTAGGTGATAATACATTGGTGCAGTGAAGCCCAGCCGCATAATAATTGCCACTTTTAAAAGGTTAAATTACCAAAGGAAAATTACGCAGGAGTAAAATCCCCGCGGCCAATCATCAATCCTCACCTAACGCAAAACACAGGAGTTAGCTAGAACGAAGCGAGCGAGAAATGTGAGAATCTTTAAGATGACGTCACGCAAGCTCCGTTTTGCTTTGGTTTCCACAGATTCGTTTGAACAAATGACCACAATAAGGATAGTATTCATTCTCACTCTAGCAAACGCGCGTTACTTCCGCGACTATTGAAGGTGAAAGATTGGGCGCTGCTTAATATCTGGCCAGATTACCCCCGGGTGTCGGTTGCCTGAAAATATTGTTATTTACATTGTGAAAACGAAGTTGAGAAGTTTTAATTGTTCTACAATATGGGGATTTGCATTCTGGTAAAGGCGTTAATTTGGGCACATGTTCATATTCTCAATAAAAAGGGGCAAGGGATGAGAAACTGTCGCTGCCTCTCTCCCTCTCCTCCAAAAAAGATAAACAAAATCTGTATGTTCGAAAAGCTCAAAAGACTTGTCGGCCACCACCATCATCATCATCATCATCACCTGCCTATCTACGCCCACTGCAGAGCAAAGGCCTCTCCCATTTATCTCCAATTACCCCGGTCCTGCGCTAACTGCGACCAATTTATGATATCCCCGCAAACTTCTTGATCTCGTCTCTCCATCTAACTTTCTGCCGCACCTGCTACGCGTGCCTTCTCTAGGGATCCACTCTGTTACCTTAAATGACCAAGGGTTATCTTGCCTTCGCATTACATGCCCTTCCCACGTCCGTTTCTTCTTAATTTCTACTAAGTTCGGAGGGCCTGCGCTTGTATGCCTTGCAGTTGCTGAATATTGGTACAGCACGTACCTGAAAGTACAGGCAGGCTGTATGGTAGGGAGCCCAAGAATAGTGCGTCGTACAGCTGAAACATTGACTTCATAGATGCTCCCCACGTCTTGCCTACCACGGTGCACGTCAACAGCTGCAACCATTGCTGTGGCTCGTGATCACCCCTTACCCACTTACGTGACAACTGAAACACTCAGGGCGCATATTAGGCACCTAACCAGGCTGCCGGATCATCACCTTGCTAGTCTACCATCTAAACGCCCCCATGCGTCTTTCGCAAAGGTTGTAGCTTCCAACATCACCAGCATGCCATCCAACTACAAATCTGCGATGAGGCCGCCACTCCCACTTTGGTGTACGACGCAGCCTCGAGCATGCCTCACTATCCCAGGCTTAACAGAGAAGCAAGATTTTCCAACGCTGGCAGTACAGCAGCTAAGTCTCATTTATTTACACGAGAGATACAGTGACCGCACCCATATTTACACCGATGGCTCCGTAACAAGATCTAGTTCTGCCGGCGCCGTTGTTATACCAGGAATGTCCATGTCCTTAGAATGGACCTTTTTCCAGTACCGGTCCCTCTAGCGGCCGCCACGGCGAACTAAAAATGGCAGTAAGGCACACCCCCAAGAAAGTTTGGCTTTCGGAGAACTCGTGCACAAAATATCCTGGTCCTGCTGCCCCTCCCGCACTGACCCGTCACCCGCACCTTTCACATGAATGTCACGGTAGCAGGCGAACGTTCTCGTGGCTAATCTGCCATGTTCGAAGCGCCCCCCCCCCCTTTCTTTTTAAATTTTCGTAACCCCCTCACTGGCAGCCATGTGCTGGTAGCGTGGTCAGTCTCAAGCGTCTTCGCCCCTTTTCTTAGAAAGCCATTATTGTATGCACGTACGAACCCACCACGAGGAGTCCAAAGAGAGAAAAAAAGAAAACGTGCAGGTTATAGATAGCCGCTCTTTAAGCAGAAAACCGAGGGGCGCGCTTTGGTTTATTTTGCCCGAGGCGCCTGCCAAGAATGGCGGACCGGCAGCCCGCGCATGCGCAGATCGCTACTGGAAAAAGGTCCATTCAAAATAGCCCATCTTACCACTTCCACGGCTGCAGAACTTACCGCCATTCGTTGTGCCCTTCACACCGTTGAACAAACTTCATGCCGAAGATGGGCGATCTTCTGCGACTCAAAGCCTGCGCTTCAATCGCTCCTGTCAGCCCTGTGCCGTGGACCTCATGAACAGCTCCTGGCCGAGATAAGACTACTGTACGACCGTGCCACCCAAGCGGGTCATGACATTGCCTTTCAGTGGCTTCCCAGTCATTGCGGCATTGTCGGAAACGAAAGTGCGGACGCTGCCGCTCGCTTGGCACACCAAAAAACGGAGACCATATCTATTTCGTTATCCAGGACGGACGCCGCTAGAACTCTCCGCAAATTTGCTTGGGAGACCACGCTATCCAAATGGACCACCCAAGAGTTCACGAGCACTCGTATTCATGCCCTGGACCCCCATCTCCAGCGCCACCTTCCATTAGGCCTCGCACGATCTGATGCAACCATTCTTTGTCGTCTCTGGCTTGGAGTCGCATTCACAAATGCTTACTCCTATTTGATTGGAATGGCAGCCAGTGAGGCGTGCGAAGTCAATGAAACACCAGAGACCATACGACAGGTCCTCTGCGATTGTTCACGATTTTCATTGGAACGAAGCCAGCTCTCTTCGACTCTACGAAAGTTAGACTCTCGGCGCCCGTTCTCTGAGGAGACAATCCTGGGCCACTGGCCTCCTCCGTCGTCTGCGGACAAGGCGACAAAAGCGCTCCTGTGTTTCCTCAAAACGACGGATTTGCACAAGAGACTGTAGCGCAAAAGACTACCCGCTATGAACTCAGTGAACTTTTGTGTCTATAGTCTCCTACCGCTAGGCTCACCACACTGCGCTATGTCTGTCCCTTTCCCCTTCTTTTTCTATTTTCCTCTTTTTCCTCATTGTTCCCCTTTCCCCCGTGCAGGATAGCATACTAAGCCGTAGACTGATTAACATTCTTGCCTTTCCTTTACCTTTCCTCTCTCTCTCTCTCTCTCTCTCTCTCTCTCTCTCTCTCTCTCTCTCTCTAATTTCTACTAATATGTCCTCAACACGCGTTTTTTCCCTGACCCACTTCGCTCTCTTCTTGTCCCTTAATGTTACACGTTTCCATTGCGCGGTGAGTCGTCCTCAATGTAATTTGAACCACCTTAGTGAGCCTCCAGGTTTCATTCGGCTTTCATTCCAGTCATTCGTTGTTGGGTATTTGCTTTAGATACCTATTAGGAGAAAATAACTGAGCATTGTTTCTTTTTGGCATAAATAGCGTTCTTTCCTTGCAGGTGACTTCGACAGCGGGGCTGTGCAGTTGGTGGCGTACACTAGGAGGAGCAGCCTGGTACTTCTGTCATCGTCCATGGAGGACTGCGCTGGCGTGACGGTGAGCAGACGATAAGGCCTGAATAATCCTCAGTTTAAACAAGAAAAGGCCTAGTTCGAAAACTATAGCTTTGACCTCTCACGATGCAATTAATGCACAGGTGATGTTAGAAATGCTAGACTCTTCGGCTGATAGCAAAATATTAGCTAAACCTATCCCGCTATGGAAAATATCGTGAAGTGCGTAAACACAGGAAGGGCTCAAGTGGTTGGACGATTTCACAGAAACTGCCAAGGAAAAGAAAGAAGTCGCTGGCACTGTAAGGGGGCCAGGGGACCATGCCTCCATTGCCGAGGTTATCCAGCTAAAAAAAAGTGGGAAGGGGGCCACTAACTGTGCATATTATCAAATAAATACTAACGATTGTAATTTTGCTTTCATAGGCTACGTACGCACCAAGCTTAGGCGGCCACGATGATCAGCCGTTTCGCTATAGCTGCACAATAATGAACGACATACCGTAAAAACCCGCGTATAATACGAGGTTTTTTCCAAACTTTTACTATGTAAGATTTGTGCCTCGTATTATATGTGGATCCCAAAGTTTTCAGGCGCAAATTTGCACTTTCGGTTTCGGTTTTAGCGGAGGGTGTGCCATCTTTCGGTGGCGTTAGCTGGCTGCTACCTGCTACTCCTCTCAGCCGGCGCCATTTTGATTGTTTTGACCACGCAGAGGATCGGCACGTTCACCGCAAGTCTATAACGATGTCGGATGCACGAAGGCAGTATATGGTTGCAATTAAAATAAAAGTTATTTTATGTGCCGAGACCATCAGGAATTGATCTGCAGGACGGCAGTTCGGCGTCACCGAAGGCACCATTCGCGGGTGGAGAAAGCAACTGGTGCTTGACTGAATAAAGTCTGTGTGGTATCGGCGGCCTGGAGCACTGTTGGGGGTTCCCGTCAGTGCTCGTGTTGGACGCCTTTCGCTGCCACCTGTCCCATTCTGCGAAGAAGTTGTTGCGCGAACCCCACACCGAACTCTGTCATTCCAGGAGGAATGACATCGCAGCTGCAACCGCTAGACGTTTGCATCAACAAGCCTTTCAAAGACTGCATCAGGTCCTGCTACCAAGACTGGAGAGGTCAGGAGACCCGTAAGTGACAGCTACCGGATGGCTGACGCGGGCTTCTCCAGCGGTGCTTTGTGGCTGGATCGCGGATGCGTGGGCCAGCATCCCAGAGGAGCTCGTCAGTCGCTCTTTTAAGAAATGCGGCATCTCGAACACCCTTGATGGCACTGAGGACCACTTTCTGTGGGAAGACATTTCCGACAAGGCGACTTCAGGAGACAGCGGCAGCGAACCTGACGATGTTTGAACGGACGTCGGGAGACAGTGCGAGTGAAAACTGACAATGGCTGAACGGTAACTGCAGTGCAAATAAATGTGTTCGGTGCTCTTAACCTCGCATTATATGCGGATGAAAACTTTTTTTTCTGATTTTGCTGTCCCCGAATTACACCTCGTATTATACGCGGGTTCGTATTATACGCGGGTTTTTACGGTAACCAGAATTCTCGGTTTCCACACCCACTTCATCACGAAGATATGTTCAAAGATTTCATCTATTTTTCGCCAAGGCATTTCTTATTTCGTGAGGCATCTTGTAGTACTACTCCAGAAAAGCGGCAGTAATTACTGAAGAAGCACCGCGGAGCATGAGACGGCATGTAGCAACTTGTTATTGGCGATGCCGATTTTGTCTTATTCTCAGCGTATTGTCACTTCGACACGAACGTTCATGGACAGTCAGCGGCGGCCACTCATACTATAGACCTCTTTTTCCAAACTCTATCAGGCTTAAATATTTCCAAGTGTTGCGCTACCGCGTGTTACACCTGCGCACCCAAAATTTTATTTTCCAGGGCGTCGCAAATGCCCGGGAGTCGGACAGCAGTCCCGGCCGGGAAACGGCAACGGCTGGCGCATCTGCGAACGGATTGCTGTGCGGGACGTCCACCGCAGGCGCTAGAGGAGCGCAGTTCGAGCGCTTTCTCGAGGAAGCTCGGCTGCGCTGCGCCAGCGCCACGGAGGAGCAGCTGGCCGACTTCGTCAAGAAGAACCGGGACAGCTTCGCGCGACTCCTGCGCATCGAGTCCTGCCGGCTGGGGTCCGCCAGCGCCGGGGCCTCGGCAGGGCCCAGCAGCGACCGAGACTCGGGGGTCTTCACCGAGCCGGACGCCCCGGTCCCCGGGAGCTCTGGCGGCCCCTGCTGGCCGCCCGCGGCTTCTGCGAACGCGTCGTCCAGTGAGGGTGACCTCCGGGAAGCCCTGGACAGGAGCGTGGAACCGGACGCCATGTCCGCTGGTTCCGCTGACCTTCGCGCGCTTCTGAGGGCTTGCCCTTTTCTGGACAGGTAAGGCGAACTTGAAGGGACCCTGAAATACTTCCGATAAGCGCTTTCTCTCTTCCCTTCGCGTCTGGAATGACTGCGAAAGCTATACTTATCGCCAGCGCGTGGCGGCACTGAGTGATTTGCTCGTCACCAGAGATACGCCTTCCATTTCTGCTTTGTTTTTGTGGCTTTTTTTAAGTTGCTATCGAGAAGCGTTCATCGCTGCAACTGAAGGAAAACCGGCCAACAGCTGCTACATGGCCTTAGTGACGTAATTAGAGCCATCGAAGGACGTCAAGACCGGGAAAGAGAGAGAAATCTCTTGAGCGAGTTTACAAGTTATCACGGGAATAGAGCAGTAATTTTTGGCTGAGGTACTTTGCGATCCCCTAATCTAAGTACTGGGTGTGTTGGGTGACTACGTTCTGTAAGCAATTAAGATTAAAAAAAAAATGAGAAAATTGTTGCAGGGCCCCTTTAACGGTTACTTTGGAGTAGGAGAAGAAGCGAGGGAGAAATAGGCTTGCCTTAATTGCGTACAAGGACAGCACGGGTGCGAGGGTTTTCCCTGACTGTCCTGGCGAAAACTTTCTGAGATTGTTCGCGTGGCTTCGCTCTTGCGAGTGTGTCGTCAAACGTGTCGTCATCACGGGTAGTCTTCACCCGGGCTTGTGGGGCACGAGCAGTCTTGACTTTGCCAAGGAGGCCGAAAGGAAGTGCCCATCAATCAGCGAATGAAGAACGATTGAATGAAGGAACTTATTATTTATTCTTATAAACTTTATTTATTTGTTATTTTATTATGTATCAGAAACAACAGGGGCTGTTAGTGCGCTCGACCAGTGGAGAGGATCCCTAGTCCGGAATTCCCTGGCTGTGGCAGGCTGCATGCGCGGACTTTCTCAACCAGGTCAAAATAACTAGCGTTTTTGCTGGTCAAGCGCATCGTCCAATTTTGTATGGCGGGTTTGGGGATGAGCGCGTGTTGGTAATATTTCAGCACATGTCAGAGGGCCCTTATGGGGGGGGGGTGTAAATTAGGTTGTAGCCTTTAAATTACGGTGTATTTCGGAATACAGGTGTTGCTCGTGTCTAAAGCCCCAGATTCCTAATGGGCTAGAGCGTCGCGTGGCCAGCTGGGTAACATGATGCTTCGCAGCGAGATTAGCACACCAATCTGTGTGAAGCGTGTCCTAACCACGCAGCCAAATCACACGACTCGGTCAACCCGTAACGAGGCTTGGGCTTCACAAACAGAGTTCGCAGCTTGGTGATGGCTACGTGGACACTAGATATTTTTGTCATTATGCATTTTAATGTGAGCATATACAAATCAGCATGTGAATTTGCGAAAACGTTTTGATCGCGTGGTATTTATTATGTTCAAGAAGTCATGGAATTTTAATAAATACCAAACAAATATTCCCCGCCATCTCAACACCCTTCAAGAAGGGTGTTCATTATTTCAACACCCTTTTTTCCACGAGGGTGTAAACTATAAGTTGCGGTGTTGGAAGCTAATGAAAAGGGTGTAAGAAAAGACCTACGACTGTGAAAAAAAGATGTAAGGAACCTCCAACTGTGTATGTATTTTCTACATTTTCTACAAACAGCACCTGATGATGTTTAAAATTGGCATAATTGGCATAATTTATTGCCGGGGAAGCTGTTTAACCTTGAGCTAGGTTTGGTAACGTTAGCAAGAAATACCGAAGAAAAAAGTACTCCGCTTCCTGTAAAGGGTGCACCCCCGCAGATTGGTTGTTATAACTGGGTAGCCGGATTTCGAGCCTATTCAAGTGTTACAAGGGGTGAATGCGTAAGCGCACCTTCTATTATTCCATTTCAAAGGTACTAGTTTTTCGGAATTTTAGAACGGCAGAAAAATGGCGCAGCTTGCACGACGGGTGCAACGCTGGAGAAGCTGCAGAGCTGAGGGTATGCCTAGCTTGGTGGATCCACTGTCAGTGTGGGGGACACACTAGAAATGCCTCGTAAAATCCGGCTACGTTTGGCCTCACCCCTCAACAGTTAGGCTAGCTAAGCAAGAACATCGCAAAATCTAACAAAGCTTAGCAAAGCCTAGCAAAACATAGCAAAACTTAGCAACCCTGAAAGAAGCCACGTTAACCTTTACTGCCCTGTTTTATTTCTTTTTTGCAACTGAACACCCATTTCGCACCCTTTCAACACCCTACTGAAAACCAAGCGTGTTGCAGTCGGTCAACAACCTTTTCGCCGCACATATATAGTCTTTTGAATTTTAAAAATTCAAATTGATGTTTTACGTGCCAAAATAAACTTGGGCATGAGGAGCACCATATATTGAAACGAGTGATCATTGCAGACGAACACTTTTTTTCATTTGAACGTTTCTTTGGAGAGCAGGTTATGAACGTATGTCTTGTACTTCACAGTGCGATTACACATGCATGCATAGCCTTATACAAATAAACAGCTGAGCACCTTTACCACACCCTTTCAACACCGTACGAAAAAACAAGGGTGTTGAAGTTGGTCAGCACCCTTTTATCCACACAAAAAAGGGAATTGAGATTCACGAAAAATGGTGTAATGGCCTCCCAACACCCTTTTTACTCTTATGCTGCACCCTATTTGTCCCAAAAGGGCGTAAAAAAGTTTGGTGTAAAAATAAAGTCCAACCCAAACTAACCAACCCAGACGATTTACTGCACTGCGATTATTCTCCCTAATCTTTTGGTAATACGGGCATTCCATGGCTTTCCCTAGCATTCAACTGTGGTCGTCGTCGTTAGACAGAGGGGTGCATTTCCTGTCTAATTTTTCACGACCACACACGCCTTTACAGTTTCAAACTGCTGCGACGTTGCCGGAATGGCGCAATGGGATAGGCATCGAGGGATCTAGGTTCGATTGCGACCCCGAGACGCGTTTTTTTCTTCATTTCACCCACAATAATCATGACCGTCAAAGAAAGTTGGCTTTCCTGCAGTGCGTTGTGTGTGTGGGCTACTGACGACATCAGTGAGAGGCTGAAAGCTTCGCTTTAAGAATAGAAATCAGTCGTTGGAGTCACTGCGAGTAGTTCACTTGCTAGTCACCCAGTCCAGAGTTTAAAACGTCTAAGAATGCCTAGAAGACGCTGGCGTGTCTAAAGCAGCTTGACCGATCGTTTCCTCGTTGTGCGTATTAATTTTGCAGTGAAGTTTTATCCTCTAAGCAGACAAGGATATCTTTATAATAAGCACACTTCTGTGGTGCGTGTAGTAATCGGCTTTAGATTCTATCGCGATCAATAAAAAAAGAGGATAACTCTACGTGTATCCTTTATCACAGCCGATAACAAAATACAACTATTGAACAATCTGATGCTTTAGTAAATCTTCTGATACGAATGTTGACCGCAGCTCTCCTGTATGACGCACGATGTGAAGAGCATTGACGGTCAGTACCACGCGCAGCGTTTGCTTTCACAGTTTTTAAATGGGTGGTGTTGAGGACGAAGCTGAATGATAGGGGGATTTGGGGCGGGGGGTGGTGTTCAGAAGCATTTACTGCTCCCCCAAGTGAGTTATGGTGTCCTAAAAGTTTCCGCTACTTGCTATTTGTTTGATTTTCGAACAGATACTAATGCAACGATTTCCTCTATTTTCAGCAGTGTATAGTATGTCGTCTATTCATATAGGCACGTGATCGTCCCCTCTCTGCCCCATCACCTGCCTGGGCCTTCCACGGCTACTTCCCAAGTGGAACTTCGCTGTGTGCGTCTTCAGAACCATTGCTCTCAGTCTGACAGTTAATTTGTTCACACGTTTATTTCTTTTCTGTCGGCATTCCACTTCTCCTTTGTTTCCAAAAGCCCACCATTAGTTCGTATTTAAGTTCAGAACGCAGTTATTGTCTGATAAGCACATGGCGTAACATTGCTTGCCATTGATAACGCCACTTCTCAGATTACTCGCATTTCGTTTCGTACCATGCCAGGGCGGGGGGGAGTCACCACGGCGTGCATCGTTAAAGTTTTTCCGTGTCCGGTCACCATATTGCAGGGCCGGAGGGGCCTTCCTAAGCGACGCAGTGTCGGAGCCCCAGCTCCGGCCGAGGCCCCCGCGACCGTTCTCAGAGTTCCCGACACCTGCGCGGCCATCGTGTGGGGAGACTGGCGGCATCGGCGAGGTCGGCGTGATGGCGAGTCGCATGAGCTCTTCGTTCCATTTCACCACCACCAGGACGCACTTCGAGTACTGCGGGGAGACGAACACCTTCAGGTGAGCACGGCAGCGCATCGGTGCGCGCGAATGGCTTGCCCGGAGCAGGACGCGTGTTCGCACTGGAAATCTTGCCCTGCTTCGCCTCTGGAATCTGTTCGGCAGCTACGGTAGCATTTGGGCGCTTGCAGCTACCATGAGCTGTGCTACGATGTAGCACAGTTTGTGCGGCTTCGCCCAAACACGGAATTTTTAGTTGGTTGGTTAGTTGAGTTCATGCCGTGTACAGATAGTCATACTATGCGGGCAGGACAAATTATAACTCCTAACGGCGAGTATAAGCTGTTAAAGCCCGTACATGCTCTGCATTCCTTGGGCAACCCTAGCAGGGGATTGTGTTGCAGTTTTTTTCTTCTGTGGTGCCAGGTTCCGTAACCAGGAAGTGAGTGCGAGCCTGGGGAGCAGCTATGAGAGCCTGTCCGAGAGCGAGGACGAAGAGGAGTCGCCGGACGACGAGGACAAGGACAAGGCGGTGCCCGCGGTGCGAAGTCCCGACGAGGCCGACGTGAGTTCTCGGAAAGGAAAGTTGGATAAAGCAAAAATTAAGGCCGTGTCTAGAGTGCCGTCCGACGGTATTATAAGTAGTCCACTATATCGACGTCCACCGGCGTTTTGTGACAAAATTTCGGCGTCTGGCAGTACATCGCCCTACATAACGTAAAGCTAGGCAACCTAACCTAAACATAACATAAGATAACCTAACGCACACAAAGGAATCATTTAAAACACCAAAGCTAACCTAAGGCATAAAAATTACACTTCAATTAAAAATGAAGAAAAAAATAACAAGAGGCAAAAGCCGGTCTCGAACGACCGTCCTTAGGATTAAAAAGCTAAGACGGATCCTCTATGCTACAACGACAGACGCGTTGGCCGGTGCTAGCCTAGTGTTAAATACGCGAATGTCGTCGGACGGCACTCTATCCATGCCTGCAGGGATCAACTAGAGTGCCGTCGGACGGCAGTCTAGACACTGCGTAAAATTAAACCCAGTTTCAACCAGTGTGAAATCTGCCGCAACAGCGGCGCTGTGGTTCTCTTCTGTCGGCTAGAACGTGCGCTCGCCTGAGAACGGAAGCGCCGTCGCAGCGCAAATTCGCACGGTTGGCGCAAAGCAAACGCCAGGCGGCTCCCTCCCCTCTGCCTCGCCTAGCTAAAGGGAGAGAAACCCGCCTCTGCGAGGCCACTGCGCCTTCTATCGGTGGGTGTAAGAACCTGCCAGCGGCTTCGCAGAAAAAGTTTCCCAGACACACCAATAGGGGGAGCAGTGGTCTTGCTGCCGGCAGGTACGCGAATCTGCTCCTTTTTGTGCGTGTCACACGACCGACAGCAGACGTATGAAAAGGATCGACCTATAGCAACTCCGTTGCTGAAAATGACACCTGTCGTGGCATGCACGGTACCGCTTTTCGTCTCTCTCCAGGCTGCAAAAGTGGACACGAACGGAAGCGGTTGCGTAAAAAGTCGCCCTTAGCTGCACCGAATCCGGCCTCTTCCGTATAACCGGTTTTCAAGAGTGCGAAACCCTTTCCGTGGCAACCAGTTTTGGGAGCACGGAGAGAGAAGATAACGTGGCCCAAGCGAAAACTTTAACGCTGCAGTGGTGGCACAATCCAATTGGACGATATTTATTGAAGAACTAAAACTAGAAAATGCATGTCCGACGCGGCGCGCTCGTTTTGGTGTACGAATCAAATTTGGTAGAAGGCGGCGATTCCAATTGGTTAATTAATCGTAGTACTGACGACGTTTTTGGGGCGCAAGAGGAAGACAGCCCACAAGAATAGTACACGGACGGACAATGAAATTGTCGTATTCTTGAGTTTCGTTCAGCGATAGGGCCTCTATAACTAGGATTCCATGCTTTCGCGTGGTACTGGTAACACCGACGTGCAATTCCGGAGGCCTTTTTTTTTTCAACTCCGCACAGACTGACAAACCCCCCATTCGATAAGTCCTGAAAATGCAGGAAAAATTCTGTCCCTCGACGTGGTAAAGACATCTCATTCAAAATTTAGTTTTGGCAATTAGCAAGGCTCTCCTGTCTAATTAAGCGAAAGTCCAACTAAGGGTTCAAGCGGTGTGTTGTCGGTGCTCTGTCCTCTGTGCAGTCGGCAGGGGCCGCGGCGGGCCGCGTGGCAGAGGAACTCCTGAGTACGGAACGGACGTACGTGGACGTTCTCCGTCTGCTGGACCAGACACTGGCCTTCCGGCTGGACCAAGAGAACCGGGCCCACTCCCTGGTGCCCCAGGCCACTGTGGCCGCCATCTTTTCCCCGCTCAAACCTCTCTACCGGCTGCACCACGACTTCCTTCTCCCGAGGCTGCAGGAGAGGCTCGACGCCTGGTGGGTCGGCGTCTTTTTCTTTTTTTCGCTTGACGGCTGCTACCAGTTCGGCTGCGACCTGCCACGGTAGCTCAGCGGCTAATGCGTTGGCTGCTGAGCGCGAGGACGCGTATGTGATCCCGCCTTCTTGGGGTCAGCACAGACTCAGTAAAATAAATCCCGGTAAAATGTTAAGTGCAGAGCACTTTACGCGCTCGCCTTGTCGTCCTAGCTTGTTCGCTCGACCCAAGTATATAGAGCACCAAGGTGGCGTCCCGGGGTAACGCTGTTGTTCGCGGCGTACCCCAGAGGCTTCGAAAGCCATGCGGTTTATTTAGTCACAAGCGTTCGAAACTCGTGAAACGCTGGCGCTTGTCATACATCTTCCCGTTGTTGAGCGCAAAGAAAACTACAGGTATATTTGAGGAAAAATATACACAAATAACCGGTGGTGGTGGTGGAAAACATTTGTTAAGAACCGGCAGCGCCCGCGTTCCATTAGTTAAGGACGCCCGTTGGGTTGGTTTTTACTAAACGCAAAATGTGGCAGTGCAACGCCGGCAAGTGCGGGGATAAAAACACAAAAGAGAACAGAACTCCCGCTGGCGCACTTTCAGACAGAGGGCGCGCGAGCACTGTGAAGGCGGGAAATTTGAATTGCATTTCGTGTTAACAGTGAGCGGAGAACGGCGCTACGGCCCGTTATGGCAAATCACTCCTCTGCACTTCCGAGAGCTTTCACATTGAGTGGAACGGTTTTAATTTTTGAATATGCGACCTCGTCGTTGACACTAACAGATGCAATTGATTTGTTCCCTTGATAAATGAATCGCGAGACAGTTGCTAACACTGGCAAAAAGGAAATTCTAAAGGAAGGCAGAAGTATTTCCCTTGGCTGATAATTACATTTTCCTTTTTTTCCGTGTATGTTACCCTGAGCGGGCTATTGAATGCGTATAAACGTAATAAAGTCTGACGACAACAAATTTTGCAAATTTCGATCCGCGCTGCTTGCAGGGAACGGGACCCCCGGATCGGTGACGTGATGAAAGACTTCGCGCCTTTCCTCAAGATGTACGCCGAG
The DNA here is from genome assembly GCF_048455015.1 of Haemaphysalis longicornis. NCBI lineage: Eukaryota > Metazoa > Arthropoda > Arachnida > Ixodida > Ixodidae > Haemaphysalis > Haemaphysalis longicornis. The sequence continues at coordinate 69,005,187 of NW_027526204.1, forward strand.
TACGTGAAGAACTTCGACCAGTCCGTCCAGCTGCTGGCCTCGTGTTACGCCAAGCACCCCCGATTCGCCGCCGTCCTGGACGAGATTCACGTAAGGGCGGGTCCCGCGTACTTACCAGACTGCTACATTCGTCTTTAAAGCCGGCTGTTTAGTTAGCAGCTTTATTTCGCGTGCGTGGCCTAATATCCTTGCCGCTGACTATCATTCTCTCCAAGCTGCACCTCTCATGACCATTTCATTAACCCGTAATTCAAGTGAATCCTGGCTTCTGACTTCAGAAATCAAGAGTTACTTCTTGAGGAGCATAGAACATGCTTTTTTTCCACTAGTCAAGGGACTCTCTCGCTTCGGGCATTGCGTGACCTAATTTATCTCGTGCTCGTCACCGCAGGCGATGCCTCAATGCGGGAGCCTCACGGTACAGCACCACATGCTCACGCCTGTACAGCGAGTACCCCGCTACCAGCTACTGCTCAAAGGTGAGCCACCGTGTACGCTTAGAATAACTTGCGGTCAGGGACTCTGGGCCTCCTGGTACAGAGTTCTTCCATACACAGACGCAGCGAAACTCCCCCTTGGAATATCCCCCGCATGCACCCTCGCCCCCATAATTTTTTTCGCAATTTGTTGTCTGTTGCTACTACGCTGCCGGTGCAAAAATAAATATTCTAGAGCCGGTTAAAAATTCTTGCAGATTTGTTGATGAGCGCATGATATTTTATTGCGTGTCCTTCGTAGGGTTAAAAATTCTTGCAGATTTGTTGAAAAGTGCATGACATTTTATTGCATCTCCTTGATATGGTTAAAAATTCTTCCAGATTTTCTTGGAGTGCATGACGTGTTGTTGCGTGTCGTTGATATGGTTAAATATTCTCGCAGATTTGTTGAAGAGTGCATGATGTTTTGTTGCGTGTCCTTGATATGGTTAAAAATTCTTGCAGATTTGTTGAAGAGTGCACGACGTTTTATTGCGTGTCCGTGATAGGTTTAAAAATTCTTGCAGAGTTGTTGAAGAGGGCATGAAGTTTTGTTGCGTGTCCTTGATATGGTTTAAAATTCTTGCAGATTTGTTGAAGAGTGCATGACGTTGGGTTGCATGTCCTTGATATGTCGCCCTTTTTTACACCAACGTCCTTACTCGTCTTTGCTCTCACTCCTCCTCAGAGTACCTGAAAAAGCTGCCAGAAGGATCTCCCGACAAAGATGACACAGAAAGTAAGTGCGCATGTGTCATTTGTTCTCTAAGTACAGCACGAATGCCCGGCGTCATGAGAAGGCGTTAAGGAGCACCCAATCTGCCGAACTGAACTTGTTTTCTCTTTCTTGCTAACTGTAATTTGTAGTTGAATACGACTTAATAGGTGGTTAATGACCTATGTAAGTATTAGGTGAATTTTTCATTCTTGGTGTTAATAACGGCATTGCACTGTTGAAACTAAAAGAGTGCAAACATGTTTCGATACCAACAGTGTCATTTTATTTCTACTTTTCCAGGAGCGTTGGAGTTGGTGTCAAAGGCTGCCGACCACGCCAACCAGGCCATGAAAAAAATTGTACGTGTAATATTCGTAAGGATCGGCAACACCTAACCGGCTCTTTTAGACTCGTTTTGTGAACAGCCACGGACAAACGAAACGGAATGAGAAAAACAGGAACCAGAACACGCACAAATAGCGCAATTTCTTTACATAGAAGCCATAATATTGCGGGGCTTAATTACAGTAACAAAGTTTGGAAATCTGGCTTCCCAGATATACCAACAGCGCGCCTTTATTGGACTTTCATGAATGTTTTTATTTCAATTTTGCCTGTTATGGTTCATATTTTCGTGTGCACATTTCATTTTGTCCATGACTGTAAATTGCATGTCGACAAGGAATATCTAACAGTGGGACGATTAGCGGAAACGGTGCATTTCTATTGGTTCTGAATAGACCAAAAGGCGTAATTCTGCGTGCACAAACTCGACTGTCAAAACCAATACGCGTTTTTCCTTCGCAGGACCAGTTCAAACAGCTTCTGGAGATCCAGGAGCTGGTGGGTGGCGGCGTGGACCTTGTTAGTCCGACGCGGGAGCTCCTGCGCCAAGGCAAAGTGACCAAGATCAGCGCCCGCTCCGGCGACCACCTCGAACGGTACCTCTTTGTGGTGAGCTCACTCGGCCTGTCAGGATGAGGATGATAAATTCTTTCATCAGGAAGGGGAGGATCGAAGGCCACCGGAGGGGGAAGAGGGGGAATAGGCAGGGAGGTAGGCGCCCACTAAATCACGCTCGCCAGGCCACTGGAAACGACAAACTGGGCTAAGGGCACAAGGTGTTGAGGATGTTCGAAAATGTCCCTATGTAATGCTTCTATATCTGAATTTTGAGAAAAAAAAACATTACGGTTCAGTCTATGAATATCAAAAGTGGAGCAGGGCACAACAAGATGGCCCATGTTAGCTTCACACACAGAGTGACAAAAGGTATACATGTGCTGGGGGCAGCGGTGCCGATGCCCGTCTTCCGGTCAGCAAGTGCCTGCCATTTATGAATGATATGAGGTGTAGTGGCCGTGTTGGCAAGTACTTTGTTGATAAACATTTTTTGGAACGTTTCGCTTCTCACATCAATATCGGCAATATTCGGCTGCAGCAAGGCCGTTAGTTTTCCGTCAGCCGCGTTACGTTGACGGCAGTGGCCACCATCGCCGGGATTTTGACGGTTCTACAACCACCGCGTTTAAGTGCGAAGCACTTTAGCAGACCGCCTTGTCGTTGTAGCTCGTCCGGTGTCATGGCGTCAGGCACCCGAACAGGAGCCTCGAAAAGAACACCGCTTCGCGCGGCCGGGATCGAAATTGGATGCCTCGCGTTAAGAATCTAACGCCTATCTTATTGCGCCACAGAGGCACACGTTACGCATACGCAACATGTTGGGGGTTATCTTTGCGCTGCGCCAGTGCCACGGACGCTGCCATTGCTAGGGCGCAAATAAGTAGACAATAATATTGCTGCGAACCATGCATTGGGTTTGTTTATTTGTGTTTTGCTTTGGTGCCCGGCTGCGCCAGCCTGTGTTATCGCTGTTGCTCTGTGTCAAGGGAGGCGCGTGTTCCGTTCTTTCTTTCTGTGCCACATGTGTTATCTCTTCTTATAAGGAGAGCGTTCCGAACGAATCTGAACAGCCTCGAATAATCTTCGTTGATCTACAGTGTTCTGGATACAATTCGACTATTTCAGAAACCCTCGCGTCGAGAGATAAATTCCCGCTGAGCAGATGCTACGGCATTCTAATCGTCGACACTTGTTTACGCACGTCACTTTGCTGACTGCTGTTTCGCCGCCTGTGTATTCTTTGAGTTGTTAGGGGAGCACAAGTTCGCTCTAATCAACTTTTTTTTTCTTCAAGACAGCTGCGTCGTCTTTGGCTACGTGACAATATAAAATTACGAAGAAATTACCCAAATTAATCAAAATTTAACCCGATGTCTCCTTACAGGCCTTTTCAGGGGCTGCGGCGCTTTCTCTTGGGTACTTTTCCTACCAACGGCAGGATGATACTGAAATCAGCCAAGAGAGGGTGCCACGGCCTCTCTTGGCGTGATAGTCGGAACAAGGATGCCTGTAGCAGGCCATGTTATACAGGCGGCGTTGGTTACTGAATGTGCGTACATTACTGAATGTGCGTACATTGCAAAAACAACACAAACACAATGTACACCGGATGCATAATGTCTCCAGAGTTGTTTACAATATTCTACAGTCGCCTTGAAGAAGGCGCGAAATCACTATGTATGTTGAGGTGGAAACAAACACGACGCCACTCACTAGTTAATTACTTAAAAGAAGAAACATATTCTCTAAATGTACTCGGCATCTGGTGCATCGGGCATGTTTATTGTTTCGTCTCGTCAAAATAATTTCCCTTGTGAGTGGCGCTGTGTTTGTGCTCCCCTCAACCGACTGCCGTGTATATTGATTGCACCTCTTCAACAGTAACGTAAACCAACTCGCCAAGCTGTCTGCTTTGATGAGGTTTACGAGCATGTGACGTACCGCCGACAGGGTGCTGGTCTGTTCTCGGCCAGGGAACTCTCTCGTAGCAGATGATCATTCCCGCTTTTCCCCGCCGTCGCAGTTCACCGACCTGGCCCTGTTGTGCAGCGGTAGCAGCAGTGGTGCTTGGCTAATGGGTGCCAACGGCTACCGGGTGCGGGCGAGGCTCGAGCTGGACGGCCTCGTGCTACAGGACGGGGACAACCTCGAGACGCCCAACAGCTTCCACCTGCGAAACGCCGGACGCTCCATCGAGCTCTGCGCAGGGTGCGCACGCTTTGTTTAGGTCCCGCTCCATTTTAACAGAGGAGCTGTTTAAGCTTGAGCTGGGTCCGGTGGCGTTAGCAAAAAAATGAGAAGAAAAAACTGCGCTGCCTGTAAAGGGTGCTTCACCGCAGATGGGTTATCGTAGCAGTGAAGCCGGCTTTCGCGCCTGTTCGAGTGTAAGCACAAGGGGCGCATGCGTATGTGCACCCTTTACTATACAATTTTAGAGCTGATAGGCTACTAAACCGCAAAAAAATTAAATTGCCGCAGCTTGCACTATTAGTGCAAGGCTGGAGAAACAGCGGAGCTGGGGTCGGCCTAGCTCCTTCCCACCTGAGATCTGCTGTCAGGGGGTGGGGTGGGCTACCTGAAGGGCCTTATAAAATCCGGCTAAACTTGGCCGCACCCCTCAACACTTAGCCTAGCCTAGCAAGAACAGCGCAATACATCACAAAACCTAGCAAAAGATAGCAAAACGTAGCAAAAGCGGAAAAAGCTAGCCCGACCACTAGCTCCGCTGTTTCTCCAGCCTTGCACCCCTAGTGATAGCTGCGCCAATTTCTTTACGGCGAAACATTATTGGCTAGATGAAAGGAGATTGTGACGGTCGCGTGTACGCAGGAAGCTCCTCCGGCGCAAACCATTTTCCTAGTAATAAGGGGGCACTAGCTACTTGGGAACACTCATTGCCAACCAGTCATCAGTGCGACTGAGTTCAACTAAAAAGTAGGTCCATGTAAAAACTAGGGGTCGTCATACACTTAAGAATGATGGCCACACCGTTATTGCGAGATTTGACGTCGCTTCCGGTAACGACGCTGTTTTAATGAATGCGCCACACGCCACTTGGTGGTGAACTGCAATTACGTGGCAATATTTTGAAGACCCTGAGAAATTCGAATCTATCTTCTGTGTGTGGGAAAAATGCGAATCAGAAGACGTAAGTCGAAAAATAGGATCCGCGCCAGCTGGGTATCTGGGCAGCCTCAAGTGAGTTAAAAGCAGGCTATCATAGCAAACTGTTCATGACCTGCGGCAAGCAATCAACATTCTGAAGGCAGTAATGTGGACATTGTAATGTGGCCCCGAATTTGATGTGAGGTATTCCTCGCGGTTCCTTAAAAGTCTGAAAACCCATTTAACAAGATGAGTTTCTCATTTTTAATTCTAAAGCAAGAAATGACCCATTAAACAAGAAAGCCGACATGCGGGGATTGTAGCGGCTAACCGGCTTTTAAACCGACGGCACTGTGAACCGTTCCATAGCGCGTGCATCCATATTGTTCCAAAGCCCATCTCCACGTTGGCAGTGAAGTACCTTCTGTAAACTATCCGGAGCAATCGTTGCGAAATGAGAAAAATGGATGTATTTCCCCTCAATGTGGAAGCTGTTGGAAGTGCGCAGCAGTGATTCGCGAATGTTTGCTTGTGTTTTCTGAACTTTAACCCCTGGATTCGCGTTCCTTCGCTTTTGAGCTTTGACTGCTGCGTGACGAAGCTGGGGATTTTACTATCCTCGTTGACGCTTGGCTTCTGCGTCCCGTTGTCGTAAAGACAAATCGGCCCTCCGGCGTCGTTGTCTTTTTCGCGAGCAAGCGCCCTCTGTCGCTCAGACCATGCCAACTGTTTGGCGTTCATGGCGGGATAGACCGCATCTTTGTTCGCAGGTTGTATTCCAAGAGGCAGTGGCGCCGTCTCTTGACCAGTTTGAGCATCAGCCTGAGTGCGTGACGCCCAACGACATTAGTTGGATGACATCCGGGGCCCCTGAAGTGTTCTGCATTAAAAAAAAACTGTTCGATAAATCCCGTACTGTGACGTTTGACGTCATCGTGATGGCGTAAGCGGCTAACATCACCATAAAACAAAATTGCTTCCCGGCTTGTAATCTTAAACAACCTTGTGTACCGAGTTCAAAAACTCCCCGGTGCTTGGAGGTCAACTTCAGGGTTTCTGTTTATCAAAAACACAACTTTTGACTGTTCGTGACGGATGATGTGGCCATTGAGCGGTTTCACTTTTTTTTTGTCTGCAGGTCACCAGAAGAGAAGCTTGCGTGGATGCAGGTGAGTAGGAAGAAATGGCTATAAGGATAAATCATGAACATTTTGAGCGGAGGTTTTTACGAATGCCTCTTATTTCATCTTCGCAGACTATTGCGAAAGCTACCCACGACCTGAAGCAGCGGAAGAGTTCCCTAAAAATTTACGTGCAAGGTCAGCAGGTGAGAGGCACCTTCCATAAACTCAACTTCGTAGCGCCGTGGAGTGTAAGCGTCTGTCCAAGCGTATTGTGTTGGCATTATTTACGTTGTAAACTAAGGTTGCATATGAGGGAACCGATGTTTACGTCAGTGCTTTTGCCGACTGGGATAGTTTCTATGTTGTGCCTGTATTACAATACTTTTGGCCGTGGAAGTCATGGAATGTGCATTGGCAATAAATGTTCTGCCACCTGCTAGCCAGTGTTGGTTTGAGTTAAACCTTCGAAAAATTTTGAAGCAAAACTTTCAATGCCTCACTGATGGCGTTCGATGTCGCACGAAAATTCATGGCAGAAAGCCAACTTTACACCAAACTTGTACAGAACGGTGATGATGATGAATGAAGGCACATCAAGTGCCTCAAGAAAAAAAGCCACTTCCCGGGATTGGAATCGAACCTGGGTCTCTCGCGTTATGAAGGCGACGCCTATCCGATTGTGCCACTCCGACCCGGTTGAAGAAGTTGAAACTTTCTATGCCTCCCTGATGGCGTTCGATGTCGCTACATAACACACTGCAGTAACGCCCACCTTGCACAACAGTGGTGTCCATCGTAACACATCAATCATGACGCGCACAATAAGAAAGCTTCACGTTTCAACGATCCTTGTCGTTAGGCCAAGGGGCGTTTGAACTTTCTCTCGTGACTTGTAGAAGCACTGATAACCTGTAGATTATATTTATTTTCCTAGAAATGTTTTTTATTGCACACATTTTTCTTGCGCAGAATTTTGGAGGCTCACTAAAAGGGTTCAACTTAATTTGAGGACGACTCAGCGAGCAGTGGAACGGAAGATTGTAGGTGTTATATTAAGCGACAGGAAGAGAGCGGAGTGGGTCAGGGAACAAACGCGGGTTAAGGACATATTAGTAGAAATTACGGAGAAGGAATGAACTCAGGCAGGGCATGTAATGCGTAGGCAAGACAACCGTTGGTCATTAAGAGTAACAAAGTGGATCCCTAGAAAAGGCAAGCGTGGCAGGAGGCGGCAGGAAGTTAACTGGGCAGATGATATGAAGAAGTTTGAGGAGATAGATTGGTTGAAGTTTGCACAGGACGGGAATAACTGGAGATTCATGGGAGACACCTTTGCCCTGCAGTGGGCGTAGATAGGCTGCTGCTGCTGCTCATGATGATGACGATGACAAATTTGTCTAAACTTTGGTTTTTCTCAGTGGACTCAGTGCATCTCTATTCATGTGCAATTGTAGTGCTAGGAGATGTTGGTGGTGGATTAACTGAGACGCCGCAGAAATGAGGTTTCAAAAACTACGCGTGTTTTGAGCCGATGGTTAAAAGTCAAGGAACATTCCAATACAACCTCGTATTCCATTGTGCAGATAGCCAATGTGTCTAGTCTTATAACTTCATGTGTTTGCTCTAACTTGGATATGTGCCCGCAACAACCAGGTTTGCAGCGGGGAGTCGTTTGTTGGTAGACCAGGTAGGCAGTGTTAAACTCAGGCGTCGAAGTGGCGCTGCTGGAGAAACAGGCCGAGACAGCGGTGAAAACATGTTGCATGAAGTATTGTAATAATCATCATCATCATAATAATCGTCATCGTAATAATCATACTCAGCCTATCTACACCCGCTGCAGGTCAAATGCCTCTCCCATAAATCTCCGATTATCCCGCTCTTGTGCTGACTGCGACCGATTTATCGCCGCAAACTTCTTGGTCTTATCTGCCCATCTAACCTTCTGCCACCCCCTCCCCCGCCTGCCTTCTCTAGGGACCACTCTATTACCTTTATTGACCAACAGTAATTTTGCCTTCGCATTACATGCCCTGCCCATGCTTACTTCTCCTTCTTGAGTTATACTATGTCCTTAACACGCATTTGTTCCCTGAACGACTCCGCTCTCTTCCTGTCCCTTGATGTCACAGTTATCATCTTCAATTCGACTGCTCGCTGAGCAATGAAACGGAATGAAACATGCAATGGAAGGAATGGAATGGAACTGAATGAGCAATGTAAGTCTAAAGCAACCAAAGAAACAGAAGGAGCACCTCGCGAAAATAACCCCGGAATGCATGGTCTGCGTGGGGAGCAAGCGCAGAGGCGGCCTACTTGCCAGATAATTTCGTCGTCACGTCCGACGGCACTTTTGGGGTCTAGTGTTACTCGAATCGAATGCGAATAACTGCCGTGTTAGGAGGGGAGTAACGGTTCCGGCATTACAAGGGACACGTTTCCCATCCTTTTCTCGATATGGTTTCGGAATGTTGGTCCCCTGTGTATTCCTTGGCGTTCCCCGACCAACTTTTCCTCTCTGCTCTTGCAGAGTCCGGAGGGCGCCGAGCTGGGCCAGCGGGCCCCCGTTCTTGTCCGGGCGGACACAGTGTCCCGGTGCATGCGCTGCTCGGCGGGCTTCTCCACGTTCGGGCTCCGCTGGAAGCACCACTGCCACGCCTGCGGAATCGTGAGTCCCGCCTCCCCGTCGCCCCCTCCCTCCTCTATTCTCTAGGCACACACTCGAAGCTGTGATCACCAGTAGCATGGAGAAGGACGCATCACTGGGAAACAGTAAACAGAGAACAAGGAAAATAAAGAGCACAGAACATATCACCCGAAAAAGAAACGCGCACCATATCACGATACCACAGAGCATCTCACTGGAAGAAGAAAGTGGTCGCTTATCCCGTAATGCTCACAGGAAAACTCGTGAATAACAGTAAATCGTGAACGGCCTAAGTACTGCTTTGCCATAGGGCAGGAGGAGCACAGCACTGGGGGCACTGCTGCTATAACGCGCGAAACATTACTGTCTGATGAACTGTAGATTATGAACTACAACGCCATTGATGAGACCAGTTTTGGGGTTTTTGAGCCGCTGTGTTCCACGTAACTGCTGCGTTGTGCTTGAGGGCCAACAATGCGCATCACGTTTTGTTCTGTAAGGAAAATAATTCCCCCCTAGCGCAAATAAAAGTTCGCGCTTTTGTCGTCCAAGAAAATATTCGGTACTCCGAGCTACAGAAGTTCCATTACCAACTCTTTGGTGGGTAATGAATTTCACCAATGTAAGGATTTCCAGTGTAAAATTAGAAGCGTACGGCTTATTTAAAAGACGTGAAAGAAAGCGATTGACTCAACGCTCACCTTCCTCTCTTCCGCCCCTATTGGATGCTTTAGTGTGACATGTAGTACTTTAGAAGTTTCACCTTGTAAATTAGTCCAAGGCTTCGGCATCTAAATGTCGCTCTGCGACCGCAGGTTGCGTGCGGCAAGTGCGTGCCACGCAAGGCTAGTCTCGCGTACGACGGGGGCCGGCCCGGTCGCGTCTGCAACGCCTGCTACGCCACCATGACGCTTCAGTGCCCGGATGAAGACCACCAGGACCACGGTGTACCGGTCGATGACCTGCCTTCGCCAGCCGGCACGCTGCCGCCATTCCCTCTTCCTTCTGGTCATCGTCAGGTAGATCCCGCTTGCTTGAATTTTGTCTCCAAAACAGAGCAGGAACAACTTAACCACTTGGACAAACCAAGGGATCTTCATTTGTTAATTGTGCATTGCTCGCCTCCGCGTGCCACACAACTCAATATAGCTGTCTAAGGACACATTTAAGTGTTTACAGTAGCTGTAGATACTCCCTCAGGACAGCGAAAGATACAACCCAAGTGAAACTGCTAGCCCTCACAGGATGGCCTTGGAAGTTAATCTTCAGATTTTGGTCAGAGGGACCTTGCAAAACTTTTTTCAACTTTTTTTTTCTAAGTCCCGAATGAACGTAGTCAATAAGCGCATTCAGGGCTTTTAATAGGGGATCAAAAGGAACCTCACACAAAAAGTGCAGCTCTACATCCATCAGATGAGGTACAACCTTTCTCAAAAGGATATTTCTGTCCTTCTTGGCGTAACATTGTTTTCCCGCTTGAGGGACGTCACCCGGGCTATAACACTTCCTTTCAGTTGTAACAAGTAACGCCCTCGACATCCATTTTAATAAAAACCGCATCAAAAACAAAGCAGAATCTTGATGGTGTATCGGAAGGACGAGCAAATCAAGGAGTGCAGCCCTCTGCTGGTAATAACTACAGTTTCCTAGCGTTTCCACACAGCAATTTAAAAAATGAAAGTGCTTATCAACAACGTTGCAGGGTCTCGTTAACCTGTGCGCAAATCGTCGTCCTATAATTAAATGGACCCAGCAACACTACCGATAAACCCGTTCACTTTTTCCTTCGTGTGTGGAAGCACTGCGAAAACTACAGTTACCGCAAGCACAGAACAGCACTGTGGGACTTGCTAGTCGGAGCAGACCCGCCTTCCGTTTCTACTTCGCTTTTGTGGCACTTTTTTAATAGTGCCTATCCGATTAGTTCATTGCTATCGTTGAAAGGAAGCCGGCCAATCGCCGCTACGCCGTTGCAATGACGTAATTCCAGCGGTCGACGAACGCCAACACCGGGAAAGAGAGAAAAATCTTTTGAGCAAGTTTTAAAGTTTTTTGATGGGTGTAAAGCGGTAATTTCTGGCTGAGGTAGTTCTTACTCCCTATTCTAAGTACTGGATGTGTTTGTTGACTACTGTCTGCAAGAATTTGAGATTTCGAGAAAAGTTGAGAAAAGTGTTGCAGGGTCCCTTTATTCTATGCACTAATGAACGGTCTCGAACGAAAGCGGTCCACGGGGTGTTTTTATAAATGTTGCAACTGTGAATTAGTTCACATTGGATCGTGTTTTGTACATGTGTAGTCCTGCCATATATCTTTTGCGCCATGCAGGACCCCGGTGCGGTGCTCAGTGGCTACCTGCGGCTCAAGACCGGGGGCCGGCGGGCACACTGGCAGCGACGCTGGTTCGCCCTACACAGAGACTTCGTGCTGTACTCCTTCCGATCCGAACGGGTCAGTGCACCACAAGAGATCCACGCACGTAGCAAATCGATCGGCCCGCCGTAAGCGTTTTCGGACTGTGGTGAATGCCACGGTCTTCGAAGGCTCCAGCTTTTTCAGTCGCACGGATATGGTTTTCAGTGCATTTTTGCATTCAGCCGCAACGAACATCTTAAACACTTTTAGAAGAACCTTATTACCTCTTTTTACTTGAGGTGCTAATCCTCCCGGCACCCTATACGTCCGCACGCACCGACCACGCTCACAAAGTTAGCCCAATTTTTGCCCGAACAAACAAATATCAGAACTCACCCCTTGTACTGGCAGTCAATGAATGGAATTCTTTGCCTAGGAGCCTAGTGGACGAACCAGACGCCTCTTCTTTTCAAACCGCACTCCTCGCTTTTTTAGCGATTCAAAATACCCTTTAACTTGTCTTCATCATGCTTATCTTTTCTAGGCTGTAAATGTGTGTTCCTGCTTTTCAAATACCAGATTTTTTGTCACTTTTACATATTTTTGTTTTTTGGATATAATGTTTCACGCTGTATTTTGCAATTGTATACTTTTTGTGCCTTTATGATATCGTAATGTCACTTTTGGTGTGTTGATTCTTTTCTTTTTACAATATTGTACATTGTGTCGGCTTTAAACTCATTCCCCCCCTATGTAATGCCCACTTGGGCCCTTAGGGTACCTAAATAAATAAAAATAAATAAAATAACAAATAACAAACTAACTGTTTGGTCGGTTTCTTAAACGTGCTAACTGCATAGCTTCGACGCTAGTACAAACTGTCATGCACTCAGCTTCCTTCCTCTTTGTCCATTTCCTTCGGCCTTTACTAGTCGTGTTGCTTCTGGGCAGCAAAAATGCGTGCTGATTTGCTGCACATGCATTTCCAAGCCGCCACTTGTCTTGGGAGGCACGACGAAGACGCAAACTTCATGGCTGATATATTTTTTAAGTGACGGTTAGTGCAATGTTGATACTAAGAAGAGAATGCCATTATTACTTGATATTCGGAAGCAGCATGGTTTCAAATCTCGAGACATTTATTGACTGCTGAAAGAAAACGAAACCGCAAGAGCTTGTTAATGAAACGTGACAGCATTGATCCGAATCCGTGTGAGAGAAATGTCCGCTTTCAGGAAACATTATGACATACGGACGTCACTCAAGGAGCGAACAGAAAGAAAGTTTAGGCCATTTTGTAAATATGATGACATTGTAGGGAAAGCAGGGACGATAGCAGCGAAGCTAAGTTTTCTTAATCCCGCTAGATACAGCTGAGATTTGGACGTAGCTATTGAATGAAGCTTCGACGTGCTTGGAGAAAAGTCGAAGTCAGTAATAGTATTGATAAGGATAGTAGTAATAAAAGAGCCAAGGACGCCTGAAGCATTTAGTGCTTGTGAATGTGGAAGCGTGAATGTGCAATCGAACGCTTGAGGCGCCTTGGTTCCCCTTCGCATTGTCAATGGGCTTTCTAATCTTGCACATTGGGACGCTTTGCTTCGCGATCAGGCTTAATGCTTTCGAATGGCCTTGATTTATCTCATACGCGCTGCGCCGCTGCTCGTTCCTGCTTGCCGCCGTGTATTTGGAAGAGTTGTCGACAGTGGTGAACATCGACGCTCCATTCATCGGCGCGTGGAAGGCCACCTCTCCCTGCTACTCAGTCTCACCTGGCGCTATGGAACGCCTAATGCTATGATAGGCTTCTCAAGAAAGTTCTTTGCTGCTCTTACGTCAACCCCGACTCCGCCTTTTTCGCTCAATGGGCCATTTAATTCTTTCTCATTGATAGTAAGCAAATGATAAATAAAGTATCCCGCGTGCAATCGATCCGAACACCGTTGTTGTTCTCGCAATCGCTCGCAGCCCTGTAGTGCTCAGTCAACCACGCCATAGCGTACTGTGATTGCACGACTAACCTTGTTTGCGCGGTCGAAGTAGCAAATTTGTGTGCATCTCGCAAGCTACGTACAAGTCACACTGTGTTATCTCCTCGTTCCACTTGTGGTTGCAAAAAGATCACAGGATCTCATTTTTTTTTGTTTTTCAGAGCTACGCATATCTTGATATGTTACAGGACTTGCGCGACTATTTTGCAACGTCACCCCTAAAGTACGGCACCATTTGGAGTGACACTTTTAATAAAGTGTTCTTGAGAAATTTGATATATGAAGAACAGGGAAACTCCTTTGTCGGCACGCAGTCTTGTACTCACCACAAAACACAGCGAGAACTTTCGTACAGGATAACCAGATAGCATGGCTTGTGTGCGAAGCTTCTACATTTTACACTGCTTTAATAAATTTTACAAAAGAGGCTGTGGCAGCTGTGGGGTTAACGTTTGCGGTATATACCTCTGATATCATAACCGGTCTTCGTTTTTCAGTGAACATAAATAAGTTGAATGAATGAATGAATGAATGAATGAATGAATGAATGAATGAATGAATGAATGAATGAATGAATGAATGAGTGAGTAAATGAATGAATATTTCTGTACCAAAAAGTTTATATCCTGAAGAAATCCGCATGGCTGCGCTAAACATTCTGCCCTCCGATGTGTCTGCAGGACGAGCTCCCTCTGACCTCCGTTCCTGTTCCGGGCCTGTGCGTGGCGACAGCAGAAAAATCGGACGGCCTAGAGGCCCGGTGCTGCCCTGCCGCCTTCAAGTTGTACCACCAGAGGAGGGCATACGTTTTTCAAGCTCAGGACCCGCAGGATGCTCAGAGGTGCTTTTTTATTTAATGAGTGTGTACACAATTTCTGCTGTTGCTCGTGTGAACGCTTAGCTTATTTGATAGCTATAGCTTTGCTCATACGGAAGCACGTCATTGGTATTCTCATATTCAGTTCCTCGCAGCCACAAAGGGTTTGCGCACATCGCGAATGCAGCAAACACTTTCAGTGCGCATTCAAGTTTTTCTGTACTCAAAAGCCTCGGATTTGTGAATGTGTTCTGTGCACTCAGCTTCTTGTCATTGATGGCTTAATTAAGGGACTGTACCGCAAGGATCAATACTACCTAATCTCTTTTTTCTCAGACATCTTGCTGCTTTTTTATTGCAAGTTACATAGCTGAGGCCTCGTTCAGTTCAGTAAAGTTCCACTTAAGCGATTATATATTTTCTTGCCTTTTTAAGGTTTGTTAAAAAATTACCGACGTAGTCATTACTTGAAGAATAAATTTGTTTCGAAATCATTGCTATCAACTCAAATACTTATCATAGAACATTTTCTAAAGCGTTCCTTAGAACAAGAGCAAATTGAGTTTGTTGGTATTAGTTTGGTGTAAAAAAACGGCGAAAAGACACTTTTGAAGAAGAAAGGGCTTCTAAGCATGTGTACGATTCATGCGAAGTTTGTTACGATTAAGGCTCACCGAAGAAAAGCCTATTTTGTGAACGATACGAAGTGGCGGAACAACTTACTGGAAGGGGGGGGGGGGGGGTTAGGTAACCACAAAAAAATTCTAGTTGGTTTTTAACCGCAGGCAGTGCTGATCATAGGCTAACACAGACAAGCACGAAAAACACAAGGCGATTGAAGCGCACCATCAAGACGGCTGGAAATTCGGTGCACCGGTCCTAGTGTGGGCAGTAAGATAAAGGAGTGTGCCAGAAGCCAAACCTTTACGGCGGTTCCTTTGCCCGGCGTTTTTCTAGTCTGCCGGCTTTTGCACTAGAAGAGTCATTCAATGCTTTGTAGTACTATGACATTATTCTAATGAACATATAACATAGCGTCGCAGAGGAGGAGAACGAAGTCCATATAATTACAACAACGTGCTGCGGTGATTGAAGCTTGTCGCTGGAGGAACCGCCGCCCTTGGCAGCTAGTTGTGTTTTATACTTGTGTCGCTGCCTTCTCTTCAGCGCGCGGTTCTTTTGTTTTCTCAGCTACTTCCTGGTTCATGTTGCTGTAATGCAAAACGTTTTCTGATCCATCTGGGTTTCTCTCGCGCCTTTCTAGGTGGATGGCATCACTGGAAAAGGCCTCGAGAGCAGAAGAACCCAGTTAGCCAATCGGAAATCGCCTAGGAAAAGGGCTTTACTAGTCAAGCTTCGAGGAAGCCCATCGGAGTGCTGCAAATGAGAAGAAGGACGCCGATGGAAGGAAGCGAAAATCTTCGTCCTCGATTTGAACGCCCAGAAGAATGAACTCACTGCGCGAAGTGTTACGTCTTCGTGCTTTTTTCTAGTCATGACTGCGTCGTTTGAATTCGCTTCCCCCGCCTTGCCTTTAACATTTTCTGTCCATTACGAAATGAGCACGTCGCATTCTGCGAAGAAAGTGTTGGTTCTTTGATATATGTTTGTTTTTAACGGAAAATGCCTGCCAGCGGTAGCCTTCGACTGGCCTTCTTCCGCACGAGGGAATCAGGTGGTTTATACGGTAGCTAATTCACCAAGTAAACGAGTCATACAATCGCTTCTCTTTGAGGCACCCATGACACTGCCGTGTGTATACTTATACCTCTCACACTATTGTTACACGAGTCTCACTTGGAAATATCACAACTGCCGTGTTATATGGCTCGCTTGAAGCGTCTATAGGCATATCGCCAATTTATGCAGTCAATGTATTTTGCTCTGCATGGCTCAGTTTTCAACTACCACAATGTCGATGTGTGCGAGGAGCTGGGAGCGGGTATATAAGCACAGCAAAGCACGCTTTGGTGAATTATGAAGGCAACATGTTCTGTGATCATACCTACAGTGTTAGCTCAGCAGCTTATAATAAGTAGCACTAGACAAGTTGATGTACATACACACTGCTTTTTTCTAGGTGATATTGTCCTCGTGAACATTCTTATGAGGCAACGGAACTGTTCTTGTGCAATCTCAATGTATAGATTTTCTGTCTGCCACGGGTGCTCTGTTCGACATTCTGCGTGTGTGTGCGGCCGGATATTGCAATGTTCAAACGCCACTTGTCATCACTGCAGAGTCGGTGCGCGCAATTAAGGACGATGCAGCAATCGCAAAGTCAAATGGTTCAAGCGCCGATGTTTTTACTTGAAATAATAAAAAAAATCCACCATCTTTTCTGTGATTAGTCCAAAAACTGCATGATGAATGTCGGTTTCGCGCCACCTTGTGTGGTTTTGCAGCAGAGCGGAAGCGATGACCACAGCGGCCCGGATAGAACCCGCGTCCTTGGTATCAGTACCCCAACTCCTTAGCCATGTTGGGTCCTTCTCACTAGAGCTGTGGTGAAACTTAATCCAGGAGGTTGAAATGAAAGAGAAATAACATAAGCGCACGGATACACACCCATGCAATAGCTGACTGTGTTCAGAAACAGCCTGTTCGTGCGGATTCGCAATCAATTACACCTTGCATAAAACCCTGATATGGAGCATCGCGGCCCTTCTGGTCCTTCCAAAAACCAAGAAAGCTCGCCGTACTGAAGTAAATGTTGAGAACTGCGTTTGTTCCTCACCAAAGTAGCACATATCGGGGAAATCGATGCGACGTTCCATACATCATGCCCGCTGTACCTGCTTGTACTTCCAATCTGTAATTCTAGTTTTTAAAACCACATGTGGCCATCACACAGTTTTCAACTTATGGGAGTAAACTAGAGAAGAGAGAGAGAGAAGGCTCTTCATTGGAAAAGCAGAGAGGTTTGCCGGCATTTACAGACGCCTACATGCTTCTCTGCTGTGGGTTAAGGATGGGGGAAGAAAAGGCCCAAGGAAGAGCTGGGAAGGAAAGAAAAGGAAAAAAAAAAAACTGTCGTGTACTTGGCGCGGTAGCGGACTTTTGTTGCGAGCTTGGGCCACATAATTTACAATTTTGAAATTAGCCCAATTTCATCCAAATAAGAGAATAAACTTCGTAGAGCTTGGCGCTGCTTTGACGGATGAATCCATGGTCCTAAAATATTTCTGAGAGTAATTGGTCCCTGTTCTAGACGTTCCATGGTTTCGAGGAAGTGGAATCTCGGTTCCATGTAGGCCGCACATTCCAATAAAATGTAGTATCTTCACGGACTCCAAAGCAGCTCTGCAAATTCTATGCAGGAGAAGTAGATTTTCCCCCCACCAAATCGCAGCCTGTGATATATCCTACCTTCACCATCTTGCCTGCTCTGCTGGACACAACATTAAAATGCAGTGGATACCTGGACACAGCGGCATCAAAGGTAACCAAAAAGCCGACGAAGCGGCCCGTAAGGGCCTTCTTTACCGAAAATACCGCAAGGTGTATTTCACGAAAACAGAAGCTTCTGCCATGGCTCACCACTTTGAGGTGACTGAAAGAAGCCGTCTATGGAGCAACTTACAAAACACTCGATGCTTTTTGCACACTATTGACCCAGAATTAAAGTCAAGACTCCCGACACAGCTTCCTCGTAAACTGGAAACGTTGTACCATCGTCTACGCCTGAACTGTGCCTACACAAATAGCTACCTATTTCGCCTTGGAGCGACGCCAAATCCGCACTGCGACAATTGTGGTTGCGTCAAAACAATTGGAGTAAACTAGTGCATTGCATGCGCCCTATAGTCACATCTACACCTGCTATTCTGCTAAGTTTTTTTACTGCCACTACCAACAATAAATTGCCACTGCCACGCAGCTAACTTATGGTGCTGCAAGTCTGTTGCTTAAGAGCTCTGGTGGAGAACAACAAACTAAAAAAACATTCCTAATGGTGAGCTTTGTGGGTGCATGATATGACCTCGCCCAATGCCTTAGGTGCATATAGTCTAAGGGAGAACGCAATGCAGCAACAACCACCACTTTGTGGCGTTGTAAAAGAAAGAAAGGTGCGAGGGCTGTGGGGCGTTTGGCCAATGGCACGTTTACACGTATTACGGCCGACCTGACGTCTTTAAGTGACTCGCTGCTCCTTCTGGTAGCCAGCGTCATTCTTATGGGCAACGTAAACTTGTTTTGTCCGAGCAATATTGAAGGTGTCGCGGAAGAAGAACGCTGTTGTGTACAATGGGGGTTGTGCTGCTGTGAAATTTTAAATAGTAAGCACTGCATTGTTGACCACTACATTTTAGGGCTTTTTATTATGGAGAACGCATTGACCCCAAAGCTGTGGGCTTACACATACTTGAAGAACTCGGGTTACCTCCTACTGTTTACAGTAAGTTTTGCTAAATGACAGCGAAGTGTGGCAGGAAGCTGTCGACATTCGATGTGACACCCAAAGTACAAAAGTTGTGTGCGTTTACATAACATTTGTAATGTATGTACAATACAACCCTTCAAATCATTCCATTGTATCTTGGGTTCTTCAGAACGTTACCAGCAGGGTGTTCTTACCTGGACCGCTTTACTAGGGCATCTGCGAGGTCGTTTGCAGTTCCGTTAGCAAATACCTAACATCGTTTTATTGTAATGGAATGCCCTTGTTACGTTGCTTCTATACACCGGGTGATCAAAATTAAGTCGACAGGTGTTTTTAAAATTAGACGCTTAGACTTACGTGAAGACCACTTCTACAGTGAGGTTATGCGCCCAGGGGCATATATAATTGGAGGATAATTGTGGATGTCGGTGGCTCAATTACCTAAAATAGAATAATTAGCTTTTCAGTGGCTAGAGTAAGCAGCATGTTTGTATGGGAAAGATAGACGCAATCGTGTTTCTACGAGGTCTCATGCGGCAGAATTCTTCTAGCGCATCCGCACTGGGACATATCGAACTGCGAAGTTTGATTGACCTTTGCATGTTTACGCATGCTAAACAGTAAAGACCGGTGCAAAGCTCCTCCGTTTTGTTCTGTGTTTCGATAGGGGTTCCGAGTGGTGCAGATTGTGATAACACTAGCCAAGACTGAAATGGCGCCAGTTTCCGCTTTTGCCTATGCCTCAACCCCGTTGACAAACTAAACGTCATACACAGCAGGTACGTCAGAAAAGGGAAGAACTTTACGCCGGTATTCGCTGTCTAGCATGCGTAATCATGCGAACGGCAATAAAACTAAGCACTTTCGTTTCTGGGAGTACAGATTCGTTAGAATAATTATGCTAAATGAAACTGCGTTGAAACACAATTGCGTCAATTTTTCAATACAAACATGCCTGCTGACTGCAGCCACCAAAAAGTTGATTCAATTTTAGGTAATTAAGCCATCGCCTAACTACCACCAGTTATGTGTCCCCCTTGGTTCATAACCTCACTGTACAGGTCAAAGCGCCTAATGTTTAAAAAATCTGTTGACCTAATTTTCACCACACTGTATATTCCCAAGTAAGACTGAAGAGTATTGCAGTTACAAAATTGCTTCGCTATTAAAGCGAAGCCGTATTAGGCTGGGATTCCCGACAGTAAATACGATTCCGTAAATTTCTCATGTGTGCGAGCAAGTAAGCCTTGCAGCAAAGCCAACTTTACCGCAAATGCTCAGCCGGATGCAGCTGGAACTCTTGTTTTATCAGAACTTTTGTTTACCCAGAAGGCTTTATTATTACGCCGGATTTGAGGTCCTTATAATTGGTTAGTTCAGGGTGAAGTTATAACAGTAACTGAATTTCAGTCTGCTGCCAACACATGGACAAGTGCAGAAGGAGTGTGATATAGGAAATGGCTGTAGTTCTTGTTTTACCGAAGCTCCGCGCAAAACGATTATATGACCATTTTCCGCTTACGGCGCCATCATTACACCGATCCTCATTCACTTGCCACAATAACTTAGTTCATACCTTTGTTCAAAATTATCTCTCTTCTGTGTGCAATCGAACCATCTTTGTTCATCTTCCTTTCCAAAGTGGAGTGGCGTATTATGTCTTGCAAAGAAGATGTCATCAGCAGCACGGTTCGATGACACATCCGTTAACACCAAACTCCACATTAGATTCCCCACATAATTTCTTCTTTGGTACATCCAAACGTCGAGGCATCGCTGTTGGTTCGGTGTTATGTATATGTCAAACAGTTTGGTCCTAAACATGAGGCTCTTCACTAAAGCTATGCATCAATTTCGTGTGACTACCCGGGCGAGGAAATTCGGCATGCGTTGCCGATCAGCCCGCTTCAGTGGATGCAAACCCCAACCGACGGTGTAATAAATGCTTGCAAGGCTGCATAGCTGTCGAATGACATTATAAACCATGATGAGGTCCAGTCTTCACGAAAATGTTGCGGTAGCCGTGAGAATAGATTGAGCCTTGGTCATAGCGTGCAAGTGCTGGCCTCATTCCTTTGCCTAGAAGTTTCGTTTTACAGTCATCTGGGCCGTGTGATTCCGGCATGAATGATATATAGCAGCAGAGCAACCATCGGATGTGTTAGAGCTACCACTGCCTTCGGTTTTGATTTTTAACAGCGGATCTGCTCTAAGTAAAGCATTGTGGCCTTGTCCGGCAGTGTCCCGCAGGTGCAGATTCTGGAATCCAATGCGAAAAGGCGCCCCGGTCTCACTGGATTGATCAGTCTCCCAATCAGCGCAGGGCCGGATTAGGAGAGGGTATGTCGCCGGCGCCTGTCTTTCCGCCCCATGCACTCGGCACGGCACGAAATTCGCATTGTTGCGAACTTCACAAGTGAACTGAGACGGGCTAGTTGATGCATGATGCCACTTAGAAAAAAATAGCACCAAAAAATGATACGACAGGGAGTAACATACGAACTCCCTGTCGTATTGTGTCTTTACTCCTTGTCGTATCCTTTTTCGGCGCCGTTTTTTTCTAAGCGGCATGAAAGGCAGCGCCATGTGGAGAAAGGGTTTCGAGAGCGCGAAACCTAAGCTAAGCGTTTGAGTAGCATGAACAAAATTTACCTTGCGGCAAAGCCAGCTTTCTCGTAAATGCGCTGCATATCCCAATAGGATGCAAGTATATTAAAAATGACTGAACGTACTCGATAGGACGACTCTATCATCACAACCAGTTTCTGTTACGTGTGTGTTTCGTGCACTTCTTTGTCAGTGCCACGCTCCGCCAGTCATCATTCGTCGCAGAGAGGCAGGTCACTAAATCTTTTAAGTGCGAATGCACTTTATAGGCGACCCCAAACCATCCACCGCCGGCGGCGGCGGCGGCGGCGTCCGCAGTGCTCCTCTATATTTAAAAAAGAAACAGCATCCGGCGCCAGGTTTCGATCCGAGGACTTTGCGGCCGCAGGGCGACGCTCTACCGACCAAGCCACGGACGCGACGCTGATATCAGTGTTAGTGACGCGCCTTATATCTTTAACGCATTCAAACTACGTCGTCAGCGGCGTGCGTTGGCGACTCAGCGGCGTTATAGCGGCTTGATAACTGCGTGGTGTACACGTGATACTACAAACCCGATGGAAGAGATGGAAGAGAAGGCGGCGAGGCGGTGGGCTGCGGGGGCCGAGCGCAAGCGCCGCAAGCGGGCCGACAACCGTGCATTCGCACTTTCACATTCTCCCCCTCGGGGAAATGCGGGGGAATTTTTTTTGTTTACTTTTATATATGTGTGTTTACAGCGAAGCTGTTACTCTCTAGTTGGTCGAAAAATTTTGTTTCGTAACCAAAAAATCAAAGCAGGACCCGGGATTTCTCACCTAAGACGCCGAGCATATGCGTCAGACTAATCAAGCATGCATCATAGAGCTCAGCTATCGTTAAAAAACCACAAAACAAGTATCGAAACCACATTATAGATGATAAGGCGCCTGTGAACAATGGGATCCCCCACCATGTGTTCCTGGTGAAGATTATGTTTGCAGATTATGTTTCAAGGCTAGGCAGCTTTACTAGTTTCACTATAAAGAGTAGTTCGATTTCTCCAAAGACGCGAGCGCATGAGTCAGGCTAGGCAGGACCCTGGATTGGCCGCCAGAGAAACCGAGCGCAAGCGACAAGCCAGCCGAGACGGCGAGAAACATTTCGTACCCACCCCCCATCAGCGTGTGTAGTGGTTTATAACAGCTTCGCTGGGCATCCACTTTCGCAGGGCGGGATGGCGACCATATTTTTAACTGATAGGGTGTTATCACATGCTCGCATCAACATCTCATGACCTCTTACTTTCATATGACAGTTATGTGTTTCAACACTTATTTTAGCCACACATTTGCTTTTTTATATATGAGCGGGAACCATTGATGAACTGCAGCAGAAGAAACGAGAACAGTTACTGAAACATTTTTAAATTTTCTGGCCCGAGGTTGGCAGATGAGCCTGTAAATACGGCACGTTATACCACAAATATTTGTACGAAAAAGAAAATATTTACTGGAGTAACAAACAGTTACTGCCTAGAATTATGGAGCTTTATTGTATATGCTAGCGCGAAGGCCTAATTAAAAATACGGTCAATTGTATGAGTTGGCAAGTGTTATTTATGCATTAAACAGGTAGACAAGATCGAGCGAAGGACGTGTTCTGCATTCGTCCTCATTTTTGTTGCTCTGTTCAATACAAGGTGAAGGCATAGCGTAATAAAATTAAGACTTGATTTGAAGCTGTACATTGACATTCTGCATTTATGTGGAAGTAGAGGGAACCAGAAGAACATACATTACGAGCACCTGTTTTGTTTGAATTTCGTCGTCCTTAGACGCTGTTGCGATTTCTGCGAGCCCATCTCGCCATTGTCTTTGTGTCAGAGTTCTGATTTCTTGTTGTCTGTTGATGAAATTCCCATATACAAGGTTGCTGAAGCATCATTTCTTTCTCTAGTCAAACATTACACTATCTTTAAATTCTCAAAAAAAGGCTCAATAGAGAGAGAGCGATGTTTCTTCTATACGGCACATATCGTTGCAACGAACAATACTTTATCTGCAACTTTGTTTGCCATTGCGTCGTCATCTGCCTAGAAAGCTCTGCCACGTCCTGTGCGGTGTCTGAGCAATCTTTCTCAAATGTTCGCGCAGCGCGCTTCCATACGCGCTCTTCACATCGTCATTGACTCTTCTCAGACTTCCCGACAAGGCCGGGGCGCTCCTGCTGGTGATACAAGCACACGCCACCACGAAGCTTTCGTTCCTTAACAAGACCGCACCATCACTCCTTTCCAGGTAGGCTACTTGAAGTGTCTCTCGTATCTGAAATTAACAAAAAAACATCCAGTCTGTTGGCTGCATGCACATTTTTTTTTCTTTTCACAGAGAAGACAAAACAGCAGGGCCTTCATATAACGAAGCTACCTAGGGTGGAATTCTGAGCTTGTGCGTTTTTTATTTCTATTTCGCGTCCATTTCAGTAGTGACGTAGGTGCGCTCGCGCGGCCTCTGACCAATGACGTGCACCGCTTTGCCTTGCTTGTTCTGCGTCACACGTGATCGTCTGCTTTAAGGCGATTAGAGCTCGCTCGAAACTGGCACTTAGAAACGGGGGACAGTAAATTGACAAAACTGGGCATTCCAACCGTGCACTGGCAAAATCCACGTAAGACCGAAGAAGCATTGGGCCTATACGGCGAAATGCAGGGGGAATCCGAACTGCTCTGTTAAGGCGACAAATTCGTAAAATCGGTTTTTGTAAAATCGAGGTTACACAGTAGAAAAAAAGGACTGCATTACGGAAGTGTATAGCGCCAGTACAAATTGGACCAATTATGCATGGATGATGCTCTTCACAGATACGTTTTGCAAAGGCTGCAGCATAGTTTTATACCTTGCAAATTGGTATGACTCCGTAACTAATATACAAGGAAGGAAGATAACAAGTGGCATTACACAATGCTGTAACTAAGCTCCTTCACTCTGTTTCACTGAGTATTGTTCATGACTGCACACAGATTTACTGAACAATACTTAAATCCCGAAATTTTTAGAGTTAGGAACTTTCAGAATACCTTCACTTTGGACACGAAACATTTATTGAGTTGTCTTCTGTGCAGGCTGTACTGCTTCTCTTACTGCAGAGCTGACGGCTGGCCTAGCTGTTACAAAAGGTGTTTTCGTTATAATACTAAACCGCCGAAAGATTCCCCTTGAATTGCAGTTCCATGCAGCGTAGGGGAGTTAATAAAACATTTCGGTAATCTTCTCGTTGTCAGCGTGCGTCACCGCTTCATATAGAGTGTGGTAAAACTCATCGAAGAAAAATTTGGGCTAACTGGCCAGAAAGCCTTACTGCGTGTTTTTTTCAACGGGTGTGATTGAAAAATATTGATATAGATGGTTATGCTCCTGCCCTAACCAGGTTGTATCTTTCAGAGTCTCGAGATAACACGGCGGCGGTATTACATCACCGGAGTGTTTCTTTTTATCTTTACACAGACTTCAGCGTTACCTATTAAAATTCCTGACGGCACTTCAAGTCCGTCATTTAATCCCGTTACTATATGCTAAAACAATTGCGCTGTGGACCGCTGGATGGATGCATCTAGAAGTAAAGAAAACCGAATAAAAAAATTCCTATGTGCGCTAGGAGAAACTTTCACGTGTTGGCCACATTTTCTTTCCCTTTCGGGATACTTATTTTCGGGGTGGGGCAACGCAGCCTATTTGGCTTCTTTGGCTCATGCATTGACAGCCTATTTGGCTTTGAATGTCTCCCGATAGCCACAATAAGCAAGCAAAAACATAAAAAAGGTGCCGAAACACAAGGGCGCGCTTTTTGCACGTTTGGTGGTGTCTTCCGAAATGACCTAGGTGCGTCGCTAATACGCTGCCCCTATAGCGGGCCGGCTGTCACAATTGCCTCGAACAGTCATGAACAGTTTAAATGAGTTTCGCGTTTTGATGACGCCTTCCGTCGAAAAGAATTTGTTTGATGGAATGTCTCGAAAAGTACGGCGTTACTTTTTACTTTTACTTGTTACTTTTTGGTTTATGATCCGTTACACGGCCTCAAAAATGAAAGTAATGGTTATTCGGTACGTTCAGCAAGTAATTAAGACTAATTTGTTACTTTTTTGGTGTCGCTTACAGACATGCCATCAAAAAAAAAAAACCTGTAGTTTATTTCACACAAATAACACGAAATAAATGAAATCGGATAAATGTTGCCCTCAGACCTTTTTTTTTTACTTGGGGCATGCATTCAACCCCACCGTGGCAGTACAACACATACAAGCTAGCTAGGCTTCAAGAATCAATGGGCATCTTTAAACAATTTTCGCTCATAAGCCACTGAACCCTCGCACTAACATTTTGCAGGGACGTCCCAATTTATTGCCTTTTTTGTTGAAGCTCAGCCCAGGCGACACTAGTGCCTTAGTTTTTTAGCAACCTAATAACGAAAGTTTTCACCAATTAAAAAAAGGTGGCCGAAAAATTCATTTTCCTCTAGGGGAACATGCAAAATTCCTGAAAACGCATATGCTGTACCCGTAGACGAAAAAAGGTTTTTCATGGGATGAAAAATAACGGGAAAATAGACCACGAGTATTTTCACAGAACAAACAGACCCCGAAAATGGACCTACCTGCAAATTTTAAGCGCAACTAACCTAGCCGTATTTACAAAATATTTTTTAAAGCTGCCCATTTGGAATCTTTGGCATTTGACCGACATGGGAGCCCAAAGGTACCCACCTCTTGGCACCCGAAATCGCCTGTTTTGCTGCACGGACTCCCAGGACATTTGCACTTCACCACCGGCACATCCATGGGTATCCTGCCAGCCTGCCTGTCGATTCTTCGTTTGAAGGTGCACGTTGCGCGGTCTCCGAGAGGCGCGGACCGCGGATCTGCCTGGCACATCCTGGGACTTCGCCCAGAGACAAGTATATAGTCCAGACGGGCCCCTGCAATGCGACAGCAGGCTAACAGGATGGTGACCAGAACTAGCATCGTCGCTGAAACTCTGGTAGAAGTGCTCATCCCTGCGAACATTGTTATCGGACTGAGCACCTGCAAGAACTTTGAGCCTAGCTGGTTCGTAGGACAGTGGCGAATGCGACGGAAGTCGATAAGACGACGGACGCTGGCAGAAGGAAAACGGAAAGCGCGGCGTACGACTCCTGTGCGGATAGGCGGTCCCGTTCAGATACCGTTATTCAAGAAGGGCGTCCACCAGCAAGAACTGACTATGAAGTCTCCCAGACATGTTATGCTGCTGCAAAATGCCCGTTTCGTTAATTCGGGGCTTCCTAATCGAT
This sequence comes from Haemaphysalis longicornis, assembly GCF_048455015.1. NCBI lineage: Eukaryota > Metazoa > Arthropoda > Arachnida > Ixodida > Ixodidae > Haemaphysalis > Haemaphysalis longicornis. The sequence continues at coordinate 69,031,603 of NW_027526204.1, forward strand.
GTGGCTATCCAATCCGTATTATAATACACCTGTCAATCACTGTATTACAGAAATTGACATCAATCAACCGCCGCGGTGGCTCAGTGTCTAAGGGGTTGTGCTGCTAACCCCAAGGACTCTTCGGGTTCGATACCGACCACGGTGGCTGCTTTTCTGATGCAGGCGAAAAGAGAAAACGCCAATCATTTGCCGAGATTCCGGCGCCAGTTAAAGATACCCGAGTGGACGAAATTAATCAGGAGCCGGTGCCCTCCATTACGGCGCGCCTTAATAAGCACGCATGCAGTTTCGGCGCGCTAAACCCTATAATCCATCCAACCGATCGATCAATCAAGTCATGAGCGTATTTATCTACCTATAAAGATTGAACATACGCTGGGATTAAATTCAGGCATAGTAACAAGGTTCAAATGCAAAGAGTGCCCGCAAACTGACCGTTTCTTTGAGCCCCGCGTTTTGCAAACTTAAAAAAATAGGAAAAAGTGAGTATAGTGGAAACATGAAATGCGATGTTTTTCTAATTATTACTATAGCCGTAACGAAGCGTACGTGATATTCCTCCCCGCGGAAGTCGATGTAGGCTTAGCTCAGCCACGAAGACAAGGAGGCTGTGACATACAAGATGGCGCTCCTACCCCACACTCACCCTCGCGGTTAATTTAGGCCGTAACCACCGTATTCGTGAGCCAACTGCACCAACAAGTTTTGGAGAACTCATGGTCAACTTGTAGAAGAGAGGCGACGGACCTCTTCACTCTTGGCCTAGCGTATAACAGAAGACCCTGTATAACAGAAGACCCTGGCACGCAATTCCACACCTTCAGTGCTGTCGTGCATGCAAATAAACCTTCGGGTTAAACCTTCGAACATCGAAACACCGTCAAGAGCATGCCCACGTCACATTTATCATCTCATTGTAAAAGTTGCGGTTGCTATCTGTTGTTTAATAGTACTACAGTTTTGATTGTTTAATGCGATAGATTGCCCTACGGCATACCAGGGAGGTTTAAAGGTACAACACTGCCCCTGTTGCACGCAGAAAGCCAAGAAGAGACCGGCAAATTTTTGAAGGATGGAGCCCTATGCCTCGGAGGTGTTGGATTCTGGCGTTTCTAAGACCTGAACAAGTCCACAACAGGTGTTCAACGTCAGTTTCTGGCGCAGGAGTCACACAGAAGGGGCAGGTGTCCGCAAACGGGACGTGGTATCGGGCAGTCCAAGCGTGAGTAACTACTGGGGATAACGCCACCCCAACTCGAAGCCTCCGCAGCAAGACCTCCTCCCAGCGAGCGAGCCCATTGGGGAGGTCAGTTCCACGCGGTGGAAGTAAGGCATGCGTAGCGCGGCGGAGGTTGTCTGTTTCCACCAACAGTTCTAGGCTAGATATTTGAAGTAGTGGTAGTGGCCGTGGGAGGTCTCTTCGGTGGCAGGTGCGATCTGCCACAGTGTGGGCAGGAAGATTCCTGGCCGCGGCGGCCGGGAATCTGATGTAGGCATAAAGCAAAAACGCCCGTGTGTTCGAGATTTCGGCGCACGTTAAAGAACCCCAGGTGGTCGAAATTAATCCGGAGCCCTCCACTACGGCGCGCCTCATCACTTGCGTTAAACCCCATAATCACATCAATCTTTTTTGTGTCATAATTTAAATCGAACTAATCCAGCAGTCCTGACGTCTGTCATCGTTGTGTACATCTGTCGAGCAAGGTCGGCTTCGTGGCAATATAGACAGTCAGCGTGCCCCAAGGAACTTCAAGCATTGTGTGGATGGTTGCTTTCTTCCCCCGGTCACTCACGACGTTATTGTCGTCTTCTTCGGTCGCAGTGGTATCACCAGGCAAGTGTCTTCAGGTTCTACCTGAAGGTGCAACGTGGTGAGCGGGGTGATCCAGGCGAAAGCTTCGCGTATAGTTACAAAACGGCGGATACTACAACGGAGTGGTTCTGGAACTTTCTACGGCCAACCCTTCCGATAAGGAAAAAGGTCAGCGCACGTGAAAGAGAACTTTTGGTGCTCGGCGACTGTGTAGTTCCTCAGTCCCATCTTCGTCTACTGAGGCTTGGTCCGGAGTTCTGCATGGATTCAGCCCTGAAGCCGGTGGAGACGCTTGCCATGGCCAGGTCGGTCACACAAAGAGTCCTGCCAGATCAGGGCTCTCTTTGTCTTAAAGAGTGTGTCGCGGCGGTGTCCATGGATAACTCGAGGCGTGTAAATTGGCGCCCGTTGAACTCGTTGGTTGACTGCTTTGTCGCTAATGGCCTAAGGTTGTTAACGGTAGATAAAGAAGGGGTTTTTGTTGTCCTTCCTGAGATACATTTGGTGCTAAGGCGCTTGCTGCTATTGATAAGAATTTCAAACAGTCTCAGCTGAAACGTTCCAGTGTGAAGAAAGAGTGCGTTGCGCTGCTAAATGAATTCAATTGTGATGCCCTCAGCACTCGTGTTACTAGGGCAAACAAAGACAGTCTGGAGGCTTTAATTCTTTTCAGCTAAGACTCATAAACACGATGTTCCCTTCAGGGTGATAATTATGGAGCGGGGTACTTGGCAGGGCGCTGTTTCTACGTTCCTTCAAAAGCAATTGCGTTTTTTTGGCGATCGAAGAACCTTTTCTTGTGACTAGCTCTGAGCAAATAGTGGAATATTTGTCTGCTGAAAAACCCAGCGAATGCTCGCGTATAGTATAATGTGGTGGACCTCTTTTACTCTATTCCCCATGGCAGTTTACTCGCTTGTGTTAAACAGTGTATTACGGATCACAAAGACGAAGAGAAGTTTGTTAACAGTTGAGGTGTCTCTTGGAAGCTTTCTGGAACTGTTGAACGTTTTTTTCAAGTCCACCCTAGTTTCTTGGAGGGAGAAGGTTTACACTCAAAGGCCCGGTGTTTGTATTGGATCGCGTGTGGCTTCTGTACTTAGCAATATTCTTTGACCAGCCTGGGCACTGTCCCGAAGAAACATCTGGAAGGCCTAGTTTTCAAGGCTTTCAGGTACTTTGATGATTATCTCTTGCTCGTACGGACACGTAGTTTTCGGCAACATGTGAATAAAGTTTTGAAGGTGTGTGAGGATAATAGTCACGGCCTGGCGTTTATAAGGAGAGGTCGGCGGACTCACTTATGAGTCCACTCACTCAAACTCATTTGGATCAAACGCACACATGAGTTTGAGTTTCAGTGAGCGCTAGGGTAGTGTAGCATGGTGTGTTTGAGCTTGAGTGAGTTTGAGCCCGACTGAGTTTGAGTACGCCTGAGACCGAATGAGTTCTGAGTCCATTTTGAGTTTTGAGTACATTTTGAGTTTGAATACAGTTTGAGTTTTGAATACATTTTGAGTTTGAGTACATTTTGAGTACTGAGCACATTTTGAATTTGAGTACATTTTGAGTTTTGAGTCTATTTTGGGTTTGAGAAATTTTGAGTTTGAGTACATTTTGAGTACTGAGTATATTTTGAGTACTGAGTACATTTTGGGTTTGAGTACATTTTGAGTTTGAGTACAATTTGAGTACTGAGTACATTTTGAGTTTGGGTACATTTTGAGTTTTGAATACATTTGAGTTTGAGTACATATTGAGTTTGAGTACATTTTGAGTTCTGAGAACCTTTTGAGTTCTGAGTACATATGAGTAGCCTAGGAGGCAGATATGGTTGACGGTTAAGTTTCATGTGCCGCTTTGGGCTCGCAATTCAGGTTACCTGCGGGTAAGGCAGCATTCGCGATGCGCATGATCGGTTGGTGGGGAGGTGGGGGGGTGGTGGTGGGGGGGGGGGGGTCTGATTTAGCGACTGGGCGTGGGAATAATAATCAACTGGTGAGGTTCTAAAAAAGGGCTATCGCACCTTTTCCTCTTGATGGATCCTCTAAGAGGGTGGGAGAGGGTGGTGGAAAAGCACATGGCGGCACTTTCTTGCTGGTTGTTCGCCTGCTTCTGTGAACGGTTTGATTTGCTAGGGTCAAAAAGAAAGAGGTGAGCACCGGGCGGAAGGGGCGGCGGCTGTCCCCCCTGCTATTTCAAATGAATTGTCAACTGAACTGACTCGGAGACGCCCGTTTAGGTAGAACAATGACCGCACTATGAGATAAATTGTGTAGAAATTCAAACAGATGTCGCCAAGGCGTCTAAGGTATTAACAAATCACCTCGCGTGATTCCGATTAACGGAATCACGCGAGGTAAATTAAAAAAATACTTCCTGTGTATAGACATCAGACAGTCAGAATAAGTAATAATTGAGTTAAAACTAAAAATGATGCCACGAGGGCGTGTGGGGGATCATATTCAAGGTCTAGAGGAGGGGTATATAACGTGGGACAAAAATGCGTTATGGTTATATTATGACCTAGTCATGGCTAGTCATAAACTGGGTTAAAATTCAAAGTCATAGCGCTCGGGGGTGTGGCGTGTGAAATTAAAGGTCTCGATGAGGGGAACCACGTCGGACAAATGCAGAAATGCTTCCTGATTATTATCATATGCCATAGTCATGATACGTCCTAAATAGGGTTAAAATTCAAAATGATGCCAATAAGGATGGCGGGGCATCAAATAAGAAGGTTGCGATGAGGGTTAAATCACATGAGACAAAAATGCGGTATGGCTATATCATGAGATAGACATGGTTGGTCACTGTTTGGGTTAACATTCAAATGGATGCCACTAGGATGTGTCGGGTATCAAATGAATGGTCTCGATGAGGGGAATACGTAGGACAAATACAAAAATGCTTCCTGGTTATAGTCATGAGATAGTCATGACGAGTCTTATATTGGGTTAAAATTCGAAGTGACTTCACTCGGGCGTGCAGGGTATGAAATTTTCGATCTGGATGAAAGGAATCACGTGGGACAAATAAAAAAAAGGCTTCGTGGTTCTAATCTTGAGACAGTAATGGTGATTCATAAGTTGGGTTAAAGTTCGAGGTGAGACCACTAAAGCAAATGGGGTATCAAATTCAAGGTTTTAATTACGGGAATCACGTGGGGTATATAAATAATGCATCCTGCTTACAGTCATGATGGTCATGGTTAGTCAGATTTGATTAAAATTCTGAATGATCCTGCTAGGGTTGTGGGGTATGAAATTAAATGTCTCGTTGAGGGAAATCACGTCGGACAAATATAAAAATACTTCCTGGTTATAGTTATGAGATAGTCGTGGTCAGTGAAAATTTAGAGTGACGCTAATAGAAGCCCTATTGGGTATCAATCTATCGGCTTGTTGGGTATCAAGCTAAAGGTATCGATGAGGGGAATCGCGTGAAAGAAATAAAGAAATTCTTCCTCCTTATCACCATGATATAGTCATGACTAGTCAATGATTGGGTTAAAATTCAAAGTGATGCCGATAGGGCGTGTAGGGTATCAAAATATTGTCTCGGTGAAGGAAGGTGTATTGGATGCAACCATCGGAAATAATGGCACTGAATAATGACCATTCAAGTAAAAAAGTCCTATTCAGTGCCTGATATAACTGTACTCGTTAATTGTTGACACGTGTCACGTCAATTAGCCGGTCAAAACGGATGCATAAAAACGACACGTTTAATATGCAACGACAATAACGCGAGCGACTCCACACATCACAGCACTCCTCACTGCAGTAGAATAAACATTCGGGGCGCAAGCACAATACACAGCTTCCGCTCACTTTCCAATTGATGTCCGTTTCTGGTTGTATCTGTAATCAATAGGGTCCGGTAGTCGATGGCCACTTGAGAGGCTTGCAGGACACGCTTCCAGAGACCAGGGTGCGTGGCCCCGGGTGCCGTGGGGACCTTGTTTCAGGTGCGAAGCCCGAGCGTTCAAGCCAGGTAGCCCCGCTTGTGGTCGTCTCTGAAGCCGCCAAGGGTGCGTTGTTGCACTCAGGATCGTTGCCGCGTTCAGGAGGCCGGCTGGGCGCCTTTGCAGGTTCGGTGCCTAGAGCTTCCGCGCAGGCGGTGGTGGTGGTGGTGGTGGCCCGAAAAATGGCGCATACCCACTTAGGGGGATTGGCCAAGAAGAGTTATGTTTTCATTACAATCAATCAAGGCAAAATAATGGAGCAGAAGAAAGAATTTGGTCTAGGTTAATGAGAGAGAGAGAGGGAAAACACGAGAAAAAAAAAACAGAGAGAAGAATAGGAAATTTATAGTAAAAGTCAGCCTAATCGGAATGTTTTTAGCACTGCAGACGAGCTGTCTCCGAAATGAAGGAGTGGATGGCGTTGCACACGTCCCTATGGCATCGGCCCAGCCTAGTCCCCCCAAACGACAAGAGCACCGGTACAGTTAAAGGCAGACCAAGACGTAGCAGGGGAATCTCCAGCAGCCTTCTCCGATGGTTAGCAAATCGGCGGCAAAGAAGAAAGAAATGCTCTACGGATTCAATTTCTTGGCAAAAGTGGCACAAAGGGGTGGTTATCAGATTTGCCCTGTATAAATACCGATTAAGGGGTGGCACACCACAACGAAAAGAAGTTATCAATACTTCGCACAAGCGAGTTTGGCATAAACTTCTCTCCCAGCGGTACCTGAGGTGTTCCAGTTCAGGAGAAGTGTTCAGACCATGGTCGGAGGCATCTTGATTAAACAGGTATTGGCGATGGCGTGCCAACAACACGCAAGAAAACGGGGGAAGAACCTCGACGATCGGTAAAGCCAAAGCTGTTTTAGCTAATATGTCAGCGGTTTCATTGAGGGTTAACCCACAGTGGCCGGGCAGCCAAACGAGCCGAATCTCCCGCACATGAGTGGGGACGCAGGAATAAAAAGTTTTGGCAATAGGATGTAAAGATTCTGAGGAGAGAGCCATGCACACGGACAAGGAGTCGGTGAGTAGCATCACGGAAGAATTCGCCGGATCAAGTTTCAGGATTGCAAGGAGTAGAGCAAGAAATTCTGCATGAAAAATGGGGATAAAATCTGGTAATCGCAATGAAAAAGACCAGTTCAACGTCGGAGAGAAAATGCCCACCCCAACCTTTTCGTCTTTTTTCGAAGCGTCAGTTGCAATGACCACGTGGGATGGGTATTCGGACTGGTGAGCCAGGAGAATGTTATTGAGTATGTTAGGCGGGAGAAGCTTAGCGTTTTTAAGGAAAATATAATAAAATGAAATCCTTACTACTGTGGATGGTGTCTGCAAGGCGGGAATTGAAAGGAGGGTGGTGTTTAATGGAGTAAGCAACGAATTGGCAAAAATGACCTGTGGGCGCCGGAGACGAGACCAATATATACCAAAAAAGGACCTTGCATGCTGAAGGAAAACAGCCTGTGGTCTGGCCAGCGGGGACTCAAAGAACTTTGCGAATGCATTAACGGTTAGGTATTTGAACCTGGAGTTCAGCGTTAGGACTCCGGCTTCTAAGTACAGCACTCTAATCGGGACGTAAGCGGGCAGGCCTAAGCAGCAGCGCAATGCTTGACGCTCGAGCTTTACCAAAGGCAGGAGCTTATAGGCAGCAGAGCCAGAGAACAAAACGCACCCAAATTCTAAGACTGGGCGAACATACATGCGGTAGATCATCAAGAGTGTATCTGCTCTCAGACCTGATCGCTTGTGGCTAAGGCCCCTCAAAAGAGCGACAGCGCGGGAGCCTTTCACTGCAATGTGCTCAATGTGGAGACGCCAAGTCAATTTACTGTCATATATAACTCCCAGGTATTTTAGTGAATCGACCTGCCGAATGGATTGGTGACGATAGGATAACGAAATAGATATTGGGTCCGTAAGGGGGAACACGAGAATGGCACACTTAGTAATATTTAACGAAAATTTCAGAGTGTCCAGCCATAATTCTAGAGCATTCAGATACGACTGAAGAGAATGAAACAGGGAATGAATATCCTGCGAAGAAGAGAAAAAGGCAATGTCATCTGCATAAACGTATGTTTGTACATCAGGCTGACTAGGTATGGAGCTCAAGAGCACATTAAATAGCACTGGGGAGATGACAGACCCCTGGGGGACTCCACGCGTCTGCTTATAACGAGAAGAGGCGTAGCCATGTTGGTAACAAAAGAACTCTCTGCTTTCTAGAAAAGCCGCTATCCACGCAGTGATGTACTCCGGGAATGAATAATAAGCCAGGAGATCTAGGAGGATGCCATATTCCACGCTATCATAAGCTTTTGAAATATCCAGAGTGACCAATGCAGCAACCTGCTTATTCCGTCGTGCCCACTGAATGCGACTTTCTAAGTCTATGTGTGCCCACCAAATGGAGCATCCTTCTCTAAAGCCAATTTGTCTGCAGTTTAGGATATTCTTATCAGTCAAAAACTTGTTAATCCGGGGAAGCAAAACGCGCTCAATCACTTTAACTAGAGTAGATGTTAGAGCTATCGGCCTAATGTTATCAATTGAATAACCGAGCTCCGGCTTTTTGGGGAAAGGCAGAATTTTGGCCAAACGCCATTCAGGTAATATCCATGCGTTTCTAAGTGAAACGTTAACTACATTTAGCAAATCTGCCGGAGCTTCATCATACAACAATTTTATCATTGCGGTGGTAATACCATCCGGCCCTGGCGCAGACGCTGGGAGGGAAGAAATTACTTTACCCAGTTCGCCTATAGTGACCTCTTCAAAATTAGCTGAGCCTAGAGTACGACGGCTTGTAGGAGGAATCCTCGACGTAAATCGCAACTGTAGGTCACCAGCAATATTCTCTAGGAAGTCTACGATTTCTTCCGGCGTACGAACCAGTGAGGGTGCGTTCAGAGAGGGGGCACATGATTTCCTAGACCTCATAAACTTGAATAATGCTTTTTTACGATGTGGTTCTGATAGGGCTGAAAATCGGCCAATGTTAAAGGATTCCTTTGCACGTATTACAGTTCGCTTGAAAGTTGCGCGGTAAAATTTAAAATTAACCCAGTTAGCCGGGCTCTGATTGTGAAGAAACTGCTTCCAAGCGGCTTTCCTACGTCGGAAATCTCTGGTACATTCTTCATTCCACCAAGGACTGCACGAGTTGTTGTGGACTGATGCAACAGTAAATTTTGCTTTACGTATCGAATCATTAATAGCAGTGATCACGCTTTCAGCCCTGCAGGTTTGTTCCATAGGCGGAAAAGTAGCGAGTGCATTGCCCAACGCCGAGGAAAATTTAGTTATATTGACGAATGAATGTACTCTGTGGCTAGGTATTTTCGCGGTGCAAACTATTTCGAAGAGAATAGGGATATGGTCACTGTTCGTCTCGCAATCAACTGTTGACCACGAGGATACCAGCCCTGATGTTGCAAAAGTGAGGTCAAGGACAGACCGCGACTGACCACTAATAAAAGTAGCATTGCCCATATTTCTACAGTGAAGGTCATTATCGCCTGCCCATTCCCACAGACGTTTCCCTGAGGTGTCTGTCCTAAATCCCCAAGATACATGATGCGAGTTGAAATCTCCCGCCACTACTACAGCTTTCTGGCACACCGCGATAGCCGAGTCTAAAGGTCTGACTTCGAAAACTCCGTGGGGGAAATACACGTTTACCAGTGAAAAAGGCTTGCAACCCGGCAGAAGCAAATCAATACCGAGAATCTCACATTGAGAGGACAAGAAGTCAAAAGTCTTAAAGGCATTACGGCAGAAATTATTAGATATTAGTATTAGTAAACCCCCACCGCGACCTTGACGGTCCAGCCGGAAAGTTTTATAGTTATGAAACGTAAAACATGTGCCGGAGTCCAACCAAGTTTCTTGTAGAAAGATAATTTCAGGGGAAAATTTAGCAGTTAAAGAGTAAAGGTCGGAAGAAGAGGATCGAATCGAGCGGCAATTCCATTGTAACACTTTGAGAGACGCCATGGTTAGTTATATGTTAGCCTCAGTCACCGCTTTGGTTAGGATATCCTCTGGCGTGGCGTCGCCGTTCCTCGTTCTCCTCGCTCCACGCGCCTCTCTTCTTCTTCCCCTTCTTGCAGTCCCCTCCTTGAGGGGGTTGACCATGAAATTCTCTATGTCTCCGTTTTCCTCCTCTTCTTCCACTAGTCTTCTTCTCTTCTTCGGGAAGTTAGTCTCTTGAATGGTATTGCTCGACCCCTCTCTCGTGAGTTCCACCAGGGGATCAGCCGTGCTAGCGTAGTGGGGAATGAACTCGCGGTAAAATCCGGTCAGTCCCAGAAATGGCTGCACCTCCTTCGTCTTTGGTGGATTCGCTGCTTCTATCTTGTCCAGGATATCTTCCTTGGTACACACGGTCCCCATTCCTAATTTGTGTCCCAAGAACGTCACGGCTTCGTAACCGAATTCAAATTTTGAGGGCTTAATCATGAGATTCGCCTCTTGCAGTCGTTTAAAGAAAGCTTCAAGTGTCTCGACGTGTTCTTTCCATGTGTCCGTGGCTACCAAAATGTCATCGATGTAGTGCTCCACGTTACGGAGGCCTTGTAACACCTTCCTCATTAGTTTTGTAAAAGTAGCAGCGGCTTTTTTAAGCCAAAATGGCATAAACTTGAATTGAAAAAGACCCAATGAGCAGGAGAAAGCTGTCTTTTCTTTCGACTCTTCCTTCATAGGGATTTGCCAATATCCCTTGGTGAGGTTGAGCTTGGAAAAGTACTTCTGCGACTTTAGCGAAAACTACGTCCATTCGAGGTATTGGCTCAGCATCGGCGACCAAGATGTTGTTGAGGCCTCGGAAATCTACACACACCCTCGTCGACCCATCCGGTTTCTTCACTGCAACTAGAGGGGCATTATATGCAGAATCAGACCGTTCAATTATCTCTTGGTTCAACATTGATTCTACCTCTCTTTCAATTTCCTGTTGGACTGCTAGTGGTAATGGATATTGCTTTACGTGCACAGGCTTGTCCGAGGTTAGTTGTAGCTTGCATTTTTGGATGGTAGCCCTTCCGGACATATCCGAATACAGGTGATTAAATTTCTGAAGCAGAGTTCGAAGCTCTAGTGCTTCGCTTTTCCTCAAGAAGGGGCATACTTCTACTTTTCTACTCCCTCAGTTTTTCTTGCTGAATGTGAGAGTACTTCATGATCCCGATCTCCAGCTAGCACCATTCAAGCTGTACTTCGACTGTTCCTTGTTGGGGGACGCCTCTCCTCGTGCTTCTTCTACATGTTGACGTGGAAAAGTTTCTTCCACCCGTTTACTAACAACTCGTAGTCCCATTCATTTCTCTTGCATGTAACCCCGAATGGTCCTTTTCATTGCATGAGTGATTTATTGCTATCGCTGGGAAGTAACACCAAGGCTTTCTCACCGGGGTTCAACTGTCGAGCAACTGCTTTGCGATGGTACTTCTTTTTGTACTTCTGCCTTGCTTGGTCTAGACTTTGGTGAGTGATACGGCACGTTTCTTCCAATTTCTCCCGTAGCTCCAACACATAGGTATACGTCGTTTTCACCTCAGTCTCCAATTCCTCATTAACCCAGAGTTTCTCCAGGATGGCTAAGGGTCCTCTCACCGTTCTTCCATACAGCATCTGAAAAGGAGAGAATCCCAGAGAGTTTTGTGGCACTTCACGGTAGGCAAAAAGAAGGGCGGGGAGATACCGGTCCCAGTGCTTGGAGTTCTCTTGGCACATCTTCTTAATCATGTTCTTCAAGGGGCCGTTAAACTTCTCTACCAACCCTTTAGCCATAGGTTGGTAAGGTATTGTCAACCATTGGTGGACCGACATTAGCCTGTTTATTTCCCTCATTAGGTCAGATGCGAAGCTTGATGCTCGGTCGCTCATAATCTCTTTTGGTATACCGTACCTTGAAAACATCTCCAGCAGTGCCTCGGCAACTTGAATCGTGTCCACAGTCTTGAGTGCCACCGCCTCCGGATAACGCGTTGCCATGTCCACCAAGGCCAGTACATATTTATTGCCGTCAGACGAAGCCGGTGTTATTGGTCCGTCAATATCTATGGCGACTCTGTGGAACGGTGTTGCAGTGGTAGGCATTAATCCAAGAGGGGTTTTGCCTACTCTGCCTTTCGGGAAGGTCCATTGGCAAATATCACAGGACTTGAAGTACCGCATGGTGTCACTTTGCATACCAGGCCAAAAGAACTCTTCAGCTATTCTGGCCGAAGTGCGACTTGTCCCTAGATGACCCGCCATTATGCTGTCATGCGCTAATCCCAAGACTGTCAGCTGTAACCCTTGGGGTACCACCAGCTGTATGACCTCTCGACCAGGGCTAAACTGGCACCTTCGGTAAAGAAGTCCGTCGGGTATTTGAAACTCGTACACGGTCCGACTTCGTCGCCATTCCGCTGCCACGTGTCGATAACAAACTTGCAGTGACGGATATTTCTCCGGTTGCTTCGCTAACTCACTAGAAGTAACTTGTAACGGTCCGATAGTTGGAACTTTAAGTGCGGGTTTCTTTGCTTCTACCCTTGTCGAACGCTTAACGGCAGCTGTTTTTGCCTCGATATGCCCTATGTGCGCTGCACTCTCTTTTTCCTGTTGTAGTTCTTCTGTACCGATGTCGGAACGGCTTGGTTCTAGAACTAGTGCCCTTCCTGACCACTGAGGATCGGGACTCTCAACGTTTCAGACACCCGGAACATTTCCCGATATTAGGTGTATAAAGGGTTTTCAAGGCACTTGGCGCTAATATTTCCAGATTAATAGGGCGTAGCCATTTCTATTATTGCTCCTGGCCCGCACTTCCCAGTACTGGTATAACGATATATCAGGGTGTCGAACCGGAACCGAACCGAACCGAAAACCGGAACTGAACCGGTATTTTTGGCGGAACTGAACCCGAACCCAAACCGTTATTTTTTGAGCAGGCTGAACCCGAACCGGAACTAAACCGAAAAAAGAAATAACGGTTACCGGTTTATGCCGAAACGGTTCGACCCTCCGCGGTTGATATTGCACAGTCAATGCAATTCAGGCCTTTTTTTTTCTTTCACGTACCATCAACTTCGTACCCGCTCGCGCACTTTCCCCTCCAGACAATTCAACACTATCACGCTCTATGTAGCAACAGGGGAAATGAACGACCAACAATGCAGCAACGGTCTGTTGCTGCTGGAAGCGCGAGCGTAGTGCAAGCTGACCAAATGAAATGTCATTCTCGGCAGCTTGCAGGGGACAAAAAACGACTTTGCCCTTCCTTAGCTGCGACTTTATTGGAGCAATCAGGCTGCAGGAGTGCTCCACTGTGCAACAGCGAAAGCCCACACCCGATCTGTGCAAACTTTTTGCGTTTCATAATTTGTTTAAAAGGTCCGACACCTGCAAATTGTTAATACTTGACAAGTGTGACCGCAGAAGCTGCTCAGTGGCTAAGCCGTGCTGCTGATGCAGTTTTGTCTCTTTAAGATCTGCTTTTTTTTCGAAGGTGCACTTGTAGTGACTGCACAACTCGCTACATTACTTCTACTGCTACTTGTTCCGGAGGGGAGTACTGCTGTGGACGAATTAAAAAGCGTCTAGCCAAAAAAAGCCCCATCTCATATGCTCCGCGCGTCAAATTTCCCTTTCATTTTGTAACAGCATAATCTCTTATAATATTCCGCGATGTAGCACACGGAACGACGGCAGGGGGTCAGGCGGTACGATGACATACTGATTGTAATGCACTCATCCGGTATAGCTACCGCCAAATGAATTGTAGTGGTCAGAGCAATAATGCAGTGACAGAGCGTTAACTGAAGCTTACTTTTAGCAAAAGTGTGGCTAACACATTCGATAAGGTGACAGCTAACAAATTATTCAGGGTGACCAAATAATCTAATTCATTGGTAGTATTTATGTGCCTGTGGTATGATTTTATAGTTTTGTTACAAATATTAAAAATGTACGCCAATGGTTTATGCAGGCCTAAATTTAAGGCTTCAAGGTTATCGTGATGGGCGATTCCATAGCGACGATTGCGATTTCAACAAAAAAGGAAAGGGCAGAAAATATATCCCCCCGTCCTACCTCTTCGTGGTGGTTTTATGAATAGTCGCTAGGACAACATAAACTCTGGGCGGGAAAGTAGGTGGTAAATCGTCGTCACTTCATCTGTTTTTCTAATATCTCGTAATTGTTTAAACTTTGCTTTGCAATTGCGCCACTGACCTTGGGGAACAACAGCATTTCGAATTTTTGTTTGTTTTTTTATTTGACTGTCGTTTTAAACTAATAAATGATTTTTTTTAATTTCAGTCATAATTCAACTAATCGAACCGGTTTGCGAACCGGTTCAAGCTCCTGAACCGGTTCGCGAACCGGTTCGGTACGTGATTTTGTCGAACCGGAACTGAACCGGAACGAAATGATTTCACCTGAACCCGAACCGTAACCGAACCGGTATTTTTTTCGGTTCGACACACTGCGATATATCGTGGAAAACTCCCCCGTCAGGTATTCATCGGGCACTAGGCTTGTTCTCACTAATACAGCATTGGCTCCACTGTCCTGAAGCACCGCAATCTTTTGACCTCGAAGCACTCCCTCTACGACCGGCATTCTGTCGAATGGGTTAATGGTCGAGCTTGCTATTGTGACCGGGTATTCCTGTTCTTTTATTTTATCCTCCAGTTGTGGCGCTGTTGCGTCCTTAAAACATACGATGCTAGCCTCTCTGTCTTGCTGCCTAAATCTACAGTCCTCCGGGTTGTGTCCTCTCTTGAGACAGACTTGACAAGTTAAGTTAATGTTGCCACTCCTTGTGTTACTGCGACAGTCTGCAGCTAGATGTGCCACGCGCTTGCATAAGTAACCTTTCCTAGGTGCGTGCTGACCGGCGCGAATATTTCTCGGTCCTGGCGAGTTTGCACTTGGGTTGGGCTGCGGGTCCATCTCGTCTCTGGTACCACTCAGGTTTTTTATGCCCTGCGCCTCCAGGAACCCATCCGTTGACTCGGCCAGGTAGTCAAGAGCGTGCAATCGTTTTTCTTTTAGAAACACGACTAACTTGGAATTACAACAACTTAAAAAGTGCTCGGCGGCAACACGATTTCTGATTGCTGCATAACTTTTCTCAGTTCCGGAAAGCTCCATCCACCTGTCAAAATAGTTGCTGAGTAGGGCAGCAAACTGTCGACCAGTTTCGCGAACCTCTGGCTTAGAACGTCTAAACGTTTCTCGAAAACCTTCAGCCGTCAAGCGAAATCGTTGTAGTAGTGCGATCGTCACCTTTGCATATTCATGATAGTCAGAAGCTGGCATTCGACCGTAGACGCTTAATGCCTCCCGTGCCGAGCACAAACTCCAGGCTGTAGCCCATTTGGACTTTCCCCAGCCCTGGCCGGTGGCTATCCTCTCAAACCGCCGCAGGTAGGCATCCAAGTCGTCTCGCTTCTCATCAAAAAATGCCATCACATTTTTGGGACAGATCTTTGGGGCTCGAGATTATACGAACCCCGAAGTTTCTCCCGTCTGGACTACTGCCCCCTGTGAGGCATATTTAGCGAGCTGCAGTTTAAGTTCGAGTATTTTCTGTTCCCTCCCTGCTCTTTCCTGCTCTCGTTCGGCTCTCTTCTGCTCCTCCTGGGCTGCTCTTTCGTACATTGCCAACGCCTCCTCCTTCATCAAACCTAGAGCCTCGGTAAGGGCTACCAGTTTTTCTGGGTCCATGATCCACCCTGCTTAATTGACAAGACAACGTGAAATGATGTATCCTGGCAGGCTCGCCAAAATTGTCACGTCAATTAGCTGGGCAAACTGGATGCATAAAAAACGAGACGTTTAATATGCAACGACAACAACGAGCGCGCCTCTACACATCATAGCGCTCTTCACTGCAGTAGCGTAAAACGTTCGGGGTGCAAGCACTATACACAGTTAACTTCCGCTCACTTTCCACTTCATGTCCGTTGCTGGTTGCAGCTGTAGTCACTACGGTCCGATAGTCGATGACCACTTGAGAGGCTTGCCGGACCCGCTGCCAGAGACGAAGGTGCGTTGCCCCGGGTGCCGTGGGGACCTTGTTTTGGGTGCGCAGCCCAAGCGTTCAAGCCAGGTAGCCCCGCTGATGGTCGTCTCTGAAGCCGCCAAGGGTGCGTTGTTGCGGTCAGGATGGTTGCCGTGCTCAGGAGGCCGGCTGGGCGCCTTTCCAAGTTCGGTGCCTAGAGCTTCCGTGCAGGCGCCGCCATTCCTTGCTCTCCTCGCTCCACGCGCCTCCCTTCTTCTTCCCCTTCTTTCAGTCCCCTCCTTAAGGAGGTTCCCAATGACACTCTCCATGTCTCCTTTTTCTTCCTCTTCTTCTACTAGTCTTCTTCAGGAAGTTAGTCTCTTGGGGGGTTTGCTCATGACAAAATGCCACTGTAAAGGGTGTTGTGCACTCTATGGATTTTTTTTACATTATTGACGACATGAATGTGATTCATTGTTGAATATATTTTCGTAAACCAAGCCTGCTCACTGGGTTGCCGAGAATCGAGGCTGTCACTTATGCTGTAACTATTACTTTGGCAAACAGCTTTTATTAAACGGGCAGTAGGCTTACGGGTGCGTACTTCTCAGGACTTTGCAATCTCTCTTTGTCCATGTACATTGTAGAATTGACACGGCTGCAAATATAGCCTAAGTTCAAACTTTTTTACGTTGGTATTAGATCACAACACTGCGTGTGAAGAACATCTTCTTGAGTACTTCATTGATTTAATTGAAAGTACTTAATAATAATTTCATTATTATTTTCATGGTAAGTGTTATAAAAAGTACTTCATTTATTTATTATTGTGTGCTCTTCAAGTCTAAAAATGATGAGCAGCAAAGTGTGGTACAGTGCATGAATTTCACGAAAGGATACACGTTGATTCGCCATTTATGATTCAGCACACTTCCTAGCCAATTATCTGAATGAAACATAGAAACTGGAGCTTTTTTCCACAAGACAAACATGAGGCTCTATTTTTTTCTGCGTCGTGGGCATCTTACGTTGTTTGTACCACACACCCGAGCCACTCTACCACGGAGGACAGCAGATAGGCCGCAAAGGCCGTGAGATTTCCACGTTTAATATCAAACCAGAGCAACAGGCATGCTATCGGTGAGCGAGGGCATGAAGCCTAGATGCGCTTGCATACCGCCCTCCTCCCTCTATCCTCCACCCGTGACCTCACCAACAGGCATTGTAGAAGCGGTCACATACGGAAATGAAAGGTGCGAATGATTCTGGGGGCTTTCCGAATAGCGTGAACTGGACTGTTGATGTCGCAGGGTCTTTGGCGTGGTGCGAAGAGTATAGCTGCCAGAGCTGGGTTTTACGCCGTCTTTCCTACTGGGATCATGTTTACACTGCTTCTGCCAATAACACGCGAGGCCTAGGTCAGAGCTGTACATTGTGCTTCACCGTCAACACCTGCCCTGAGCCGGCATGGACGACCTCCTATTCAGAACTGGCGGCCGCCACCTAACAGGAAGTTCCCGGCCAGCCGCTCTACTCCACAGAGACATCCGGCCCCACGCCGCAGCCGCCGCCTGTGCTGAAGCCCACGGACTAGTCGTATCACCGGAGTTACCCAATCTTCTTCTTAGCACATCCCTGCGCTGGTTGTGTGCGTGCGAGCTCTCCGCCAAGTTGAAATATATCCCCAGTACACCGCTTTTCCTTTACTCTTCCTTTAAAGTCAACTTTTACTATTACTAAACGGAAAATCTGTAACTTCGCGTGTTCGTCCTTATCAGCTCCTTATCGATGATTTCCCTTACCACTTCACCATATGAGCAGGCCATGAGTGCGACATCGTCCGCGTAAGGCCATTTCTGCGATCGATGATTGAGGAAGATGAACACCAAAGCCGGAAGAGTTCAGGCTGTCCTGTTTTGGTACCAAAAAATTTATATGCAGCCTTAAGCACCCCTTCAGTTAATCATGTCCGTGGCAAAATTGACAAGGTTCTCATCTCAGGCACACAATATGGAAACCTCCACAATTAAGAACAATTTATTGTAAGCTGTCTTTTCTGTACCATACCATTCAAATGAAACAATATAGAAATTTGGAGAAAAATATATTTTCATGCCGGAGAACCCACGTCTAAAAAACGAATTACTGAAGGAAAGCGGCTTCAATACTGCTGTATAATTAAGCGTTTTAAGTACATGTGAAAATGTTTCCCTGAAGAAATAAGGAAGAACATTTACAAACTAAACTAACTTAATACGTAATTGTGATGTAGCTGTATAATTGTTGTACCTTAGGCGTATGAATTCCTATGTTAATGTACACTTTGGTTTCCGTTCATTGGTAGAACCATCCCTTATATATAACATATGAAATTTATTTATGACTGTGCTTTCGTGCTATTGCGCTATTAGTTGTGATTGTGGTTTATGATTGCGTTACTGTCCTAAAATTTCTGAAAATCACTTTCATTTTTGAATCTATGAATCGAATAGAGGAGGCCTCTGTCGGCCTCATGCGCCTTTATTCTGAGCCTTTTCTTGGATCCAAGAAATAAATCTCAAATTAAATAAAATCAGAACATACCCACGAAATTTTGTGAGTGCCGCATCTCTCCCTCCCCCTTTCGTTTTTTTTTTCTTTGCAGGCTATTTACACACTGAATCGATACGCTACAATGTGAAAACAAGCATAAGAAAGGTGTCGGTTTATTAAAGCCGAAAAATTACCAAACATTTGTTGCGGCGCAGAATATCTAATATTGGAAACAGACACTTCATAGTTGCGCGGTATTCAGACAATAGAAAAGCGTTTCCTTCGATCGATCATATTTTTTGCTCAATGAAATGGAGAGAGATGAAATACGTGATGTGCATGCAACCTTTAAAAAAAATATTTGACTAAAAGAAAACAGATTGGCCAACTCAACTCCATCTCATCCGACATGAAGCCCGTTATTGTTTCTAGTTTATTAAAATACGTCATAAACACAGGAGCTCCGCAAAAACTTCTGGTGTATGCGGACGACACTAACGTACCCTTTGCATCTGTTGATACAATTAAACTTCACTCCGTGGTAACCTTTTTTGAATTATAACCAAATTGGCTATTAGATCGCAACTTACGAGTTAACGCTACGAAGACAGCTTGCACCATATTTAGGTAGCACAATAGAAAAGTCGCGAAAGATATCCCAATCGTATTCCTCGGAACCAAGTTAAACCGAATGATAGAACAGAAGTTTTTGGGTGATTCCTTTCAGGAACAAATTCTCTGGAACAGACGTATTCCTCACCTACCCACAGAGTATATTTTTCATGTATAGAATCCGCCAGTTCATACCACTATACTTGAAATAAAAGTTATATAATCTCTCAATTTTTCAAAAACTGTGCTAGGAAAATTTGTTATGGGGGACCAGAAGTAAAACAAATAGTAAAGGGCTCATCGATGTACAAAAAAAGTTTGGCGAATATGTTTACATTATCATGGCTGTTATGCATATTTGAGAAGTCTTTTATTTACTAAATATATAATTCTTCTATCCGACAAAATTTATTACATGAATGTTCTTCACGCCATTTATAAAGAAAACAACCACATTCAAGTTGACAATAATCCTTCCAGTTACCACCACAGGCATACAATACGGCAAACTCAAAAATTAAGAAATAAATATTCTAACTAATATTTTCTGTACCAGTCAACTGAAATAATAAGTATACATTTGAAGAAAAATAAACTTTTACGCCACTGAACACACGTCTAAGAACAGCTTAAAGAAATGCTGCTGAAGGAAAGCGCAGCAGTACTGCTGTATAATTGTTTGAAGTAGATGTGAAAATGTTCCCCTGAAGAAACAAGTCAAAAAAATTTACAAACTAAACTACGTATTACGTAAGTGTGATGTACCTGTGTAATCGCTGAAACTTAAGCATATGAAATACTATGTTTCTGTACACTTTGACCATTGTGTTCATTTGTGGACCTATCGTTTACATTTAACATATAAAATGTATTTATGACTGTGCTTTTGGACTATGATGCTATTATGCCATATTGTTTGTTCTTCGTTATTGTGATTACGATTTTTGTGAAAAGTACTTTTATTGCTGAACCTGTGAATCAGCTGGCTGAGGCCTCTGTCGGGCACACGCGCCTTTAGTATCAGCCAGAAATAGATCTACATCTTAAATCACAGAAATAAATTTCCAATCAAACCAAATATAAATACACCTCAAATTTTCTCAGTGCCGCCACGCTCCCTCTTCCTTCCTTTCGCTTTGTTTTCTCACAGGCTCTTTACACACCGAATGGATACCCTAAAAATGTCAAAGCAAGTATAAGAAAGCTGTCGTTTATTAAAACCTAAAAATGACTGCGTAGCGTATTTTTGCTTTTATTTTTTACCGGCGGCGTACAACACACCCGAAAATATTTCTGACTGCGACACTCAGTATTCGGAGAGAGACGAATAACAAAAGGAGTTACCAGGATGCCGCATCCTTGGCTAATAGATGTCCTTATTCTCTGCAATTACTGTAGGCTTATTTTCGTGCACATTTTGAGATGCTTTTCAGGTATGCCTGTACGGACGGTGCCTCTCGCGCCTTAGTGTAGGCAATATGGAGCCATGGCCGAACTGCGAAACCTACGAACAAGAAACCGGGGTATAAAAGGTGCGCAATATAAAAATGCCCTCCACACATGACTTGGAATGTGCTGCGAGTATAAACGAAATAAATTATTCTTTTTTTTATAAACCGTAACTATTGAATGCGTGTAAGTGAATGAATGGAAGTTTTTTGGTCCGTGCTGAGAACATAATTTAGCCGTCACGCCTTACACACGCCGCTGAAAGCAGTGTGGGCTCGGCGAGGCAAGCAGCTTTCTCTAGCAAGGCTCAAAATGATTCATGCACAAACTTTTTTTGCAAAAGGACCCTCGTATTGAATAAAAGACCAGGTAAACATTTCCTTCATATGGGAGTTATACGTTTACGCTTGAAAGATCTCTGCGTTACGCATGGATGTGTGTTAGGCTTGAGAAATTTCTTGTACATTATTTTATTCGCCATTTCTTTGCCACAGACGCAAACTTCAACTATTAGGCGACAGCAGCACAACCACCAGATCACATATCACAGGTCAGACCTACATCACCCTCGCTAGGAAGCTATCGTTACGAAGATAACGATATCGAAGATAACGTTACGAAGATAACGTCTCGCGGGTGGGGCAAGACGAGGGAACGCAATTTATTCACACTATTTACACTATTTTCGGTAGAGAGCAACGCAGGCAGGAATCTGACATGGTTCTCGTCTTTCTTCAAGAACACAAAAACGTCCCGTGTCTTCGTCGTTGTCACTCACCACACCGACAGGTAACATACCCCTCGGTACGAGGCGCGTCGAGGCGCCCATTACAGAGCTGTTAGGCTGGGGCCAACATATCACTTGAGCAGCACAACCACCAGATCACATATCACAGGTCAGACCTACATCACCCTCGCTAGGAAGATATCGTTACGAAGATAACGATATCGAAGATAACGTTACGAAGATAACGTCTCGCGGGTGGGGCAAGACGAGGGAACGCAATTTATTCACACTATTTACACTATTTTCGGTAGAGAGCAACGCAGGCAGGAATCTGACATGGTTGTCGTCTTTCTTCAAGAACACAAAAACGTCCCGTGTCTTCGTCGTTGTCACTCACCACACCGACAGGTAACATACCCCTCGGTACGAGGCGCGTCGAGGCGCCCATTACAGAGCTGTTAGGCTGGGGCCAACATATCACTTGAGCAGCACAACCACCAGATCACATATCACAGGTCAGACCTACATCACCCTCGCTAGGAAGATATCGTTACGAAGATAACGATATCGAAGATAA
This sequence comes from Haemaphysalis longicornis, assembly GCF_048455015.1. Classification (NCBI taxonomy): domain Eukaryota; kingdom Metazoa; phylum Arthropoda; class Arachnida; order Ixodida; family Ixodidae; genus Haemaphysalis; species Haemaphysalis longicornis. The sequence continues at coordinate 69,053,289 of NW_027526204.1, forward strand.
CGTTACGAAGATAACGTCTCGCGGGTGGGGCAAGACGAGGGAACGCAATTTATTCACACTATTTACACTATTTTCGGTAGAGAGCAACGCAGGCAGGAATCTGACATGGTTCTCGTCTTTCTTCAAGAACACAAAAACGTCCCGTGTCTTCGTCGTTGTCACTCACCACACCGACAGGTAACATACCCCTCGGTACGAGGCGCGTCGAGGCGCCCATTACAGAGCTGTTAGGCTGGGGCCAACATATCACTTGAGCCGGACAACGTGCAAAATGTTGGTTGGTGGCTGGGCAGGAGAGCGCTGGAGTGGTGATATCTCATAAGTCACGTCAGTGACTTGGCGCACCAATAGATAAGGCCCAGAGTAGCGAGGAAATAGTTTAGCTTAGAGGCCCACATGACGCTTCAGTGTCTAATAAAGCGCGAGGGTACCTGCGTGAAATTTGGCTCTGGAACAATGCTTACCGTAGCGAAGCTTGCTGGAGGCCTGGAATGTCGTGACACGGGTGCGTGCAATTTGACGAGCCGCGTCGGCCTTGGCGATAGCGTCGCGTGCATATTCAGTGGGCTTGCAGCAGAGGGACCCGAAGTTTCAAGTAGCGCATGGGGGTTTCGACCGTATAGCAGGTAAAATGCGGAATACCCCGCAGTGTGGTGGCAATTGGAATTGTACGCGAAGGTTATGTACGGTAGAGCAACATTCAAATCACGGTGGTCGGTGGAGAAGTACATAGATAAAATGTTGGTCAGGGGTTGATTGAGGCACTCTGTTGAGCCATTTGCCTGGGGATGGTAAGCTGTTGCCAATTTGTTTAGTCGAGCACGAGCGAAGAATGTCATCGATCACTCTGAAAAAAAAGTAGCGGCCCCAATCAGTGAGCACCTGTTTAGAGGCTCCGTGCATGAGAAAGACGTCGTTGAGCACAAAGTCTGCGACGTCGGTGGCGCAGCTGGTAAAAAGAGCACGGGTGAGTCCTACAACCAGTGGCCACCGCAACCCAATTGTTACCAGTGGTGGACGCAGGAATGGCCCCACGAGGTCGTGGGCAATTTTGAAAAATGGTTCGGACGGCACGTCCATTGGTTGAAGAGGCCCAGCGGGGAGAGAAGTTGGCGTTTTGTGGCGTTGGCACGTGTCCCAGGGGTTAACGTAATGTTTCACATTAGGGTGTAAACCCGGCCCACAGAAACTGCGCTTAATACGGCCGTATGTGCGAGCTACACCAAAATGTCCAGCTTTGGGATGATCGTGGAACTGCTGAAGTATTGCTAGGCAAAGGTGTTTTGGCAAGACTGGTAACAGCTCAAGTCCGTTGCAGGAGAGATTTCGTCGATATAAAATACCGTCTTGGAGGTGATAAAGGCGGTATGACGGATCAGAGAGGTGAGAGGAGAGAGTGTCGATTAGGGACCGTAAGGAGTCGTCGCGGCGTTGTTCACCTGCTAAATGGTTCAAATCGGAGATATCAAAAACGATGACTTCGGTGTCGTGGCAGATGATGTCGGGCTGATCGATGGGATAACGGGATAAACAGTCTGCATCTTGGTGTAACATTTATATTTATAAGGTTGTGTCGGACAGGTTCTGCGGAGAGAGGATTTGAGGGCGTGGTCGTCGGTGCAGCGCTACCTTTCGGCGCTGCACCATTTAGTGTTCCGAAGATGGGCGGCTGTTATAGGCGGCAGAGGGCGAGTGGCGAGCTTGCGGCGAAGGCGACTGGCGGCGGTGAGGGTAAGCGGAGCGGCTAGGTCAGGACGTGGAGGCATCAGCGGGGAAGGTGTCTTGCCTCTGGTAGGACAGAGATCGATGGGAGGGAGTTGCAAACGGCCGATAAGTAGGAAAGCCAGTGCGTGGAGGTTAGGCCCAGTGGTTGCGACAGTAGCGGAAGACATGTCCGACGCCACGCAGCGGAAGCATATTGGTCGGTCGCCAGGTGGGCACCATTCCGTGGGATTGCGAGCACGAGGAGACGAATACTGACGCCTGGCAGGTTGGGTGGGGCAAGGAGTGCAGCTGCCGTTATGGAGAAAAGCGCAAATAGTCCGGCCGCCCAAGTTGTCGATTGCTTGACGGACGACAGTCTAAATTAGTGACACAGTAACAGCGCCAGGTCCAACCAGATACGGTGTCAAAGTAGCGGGGGACATGGCGCCGACCTCACGGGGGTACGTGGTGCTAACGCCAGAGACGGGGAGGCTTCGTGATGTCGTAGGGGCTGGTCCGCACACGTCGATGTTGCGACAGTATTCTGCAGTCGGGAGAAGTGCTGACCGATCCGGCGGCTTTTTGTCTCCTCGAAGCGTCCGAATCCAGGTATCATTGCATCTAGTTGTGCAGTTCTTTAAGACAAGCCAATTGAAATAATCGTGGGCAATAATTTAAGCACGTGGCTGACTTTTTCTGACTCGGGCATGCTGCGATCAGCTTTCCGGCATAGAGCCAGCACGTATAGTTTGTACAAAACATACGGTTCCGTCGCACAGTGAGCTCGTGAAGCAAGTTCTTTTTTGTGGTAATGGTAATCTGGCGACCCATAGAATGGCCGTACAATTTCCTGACCTAGTCTTTGAACACCTGCCAGATTGTGATGGTCTCCATGTTTGTCTGATACCAGACAAGTGCGGGCTCTTTTAAGTAGTAATTCACATTGTCTGCCATGATCGTCTTGTCCCACCTGTTGTGGAGGCTGTCGAGTTCATAGATAGTCAGCCAGTCGTCAGCGTCGATGTTACCGGTGCCGCAGAACTTACCGGGGTCACTGGGCTGGGAGATGACGATGGGAGGAAGAGCCAGTGGTGGGGATGTTTTAGTGCCTTGCTGCATTGTTGTCACAGAATATGTGCGCCCACTGCGTAGCTCCGCACCCCAACTGGATCCTTGTGTCCAATGAAGGATGATGCAGAGCTGGGGCGCGGGGGAGGGGGGACGCGTCCCCACACTCCATTTAAATGTTACATGGCGACAAGGTAAAGATGAGACGAATGTTGCACAATGAAGCAGCGATGTATTTATATGATGAACTATGTACGAGTAGCCATGACAGCTCGACTTGAGCCCATGCCACACACTGCTTCATGTCGTCGGTGTGCATTCCGTGCAATTATGTGCCAGTGTACTTTTTGTGCTTCCCGTAACATTTCCCTCTCGTCAAAGGCGACCATCCGGATCGGCATCACAGTACTTCGACGGGTGCACGATGATGAGATGAGAATATACAGTGAAGTCCCTGCCGCCATGGATGATGGTGAGCTTGGCGAACATTGGCCCCGGGAACAGCTTATAGGTATTTTAAGGCTCTCCTTATTAGAGGATGATGGTAGCTGTGGACCTACTGTAAATATCCTCTAGTATCCTTACATAATGCTGGTCTACACCCTGGTTCCGTGATGCCTGAATGTCTGCTGAGGTTTCGACCGAGTGAAATGCTTTCACATAATCTAAGAAGGCTATTATAGGGGTTCAGTACACTCCCCGCACTTCTCTATCACCTGATTGATCGTGTGAATATGGTCCATTGCTGAATAGCCTATACGGAACCCTGCTTGTTCTTTAGGTTGACTGAAATCTAAGGTTGCAGAAATTCTGTTAGCGACTACTTTGGTAAGTGCCTTGTATACGACTGAGAGTGAGCTGATCGGGCAGTAATTTTTCAAATCCTTCATTTAACCTTTCTGATAGCTACATTGTTATGGCTAGAATTAGGCTAGATTTGAAGAGGCGCCGTAAGAAGCTAGTACAAACGAAGCCGATCAATGATCTAACCGTAAGACGCAAAGTGCAAGAATTCAGGATCGCGCTGAAGAACCGGCATTCAGCTCTTGCGCAGTAAGCAGAGTTTACGACACAGGAAGCCAGCGACAATCTTAAACGCATTATCACGGAGTGTGCAGTAGAAGTCGGGGCACGATGGCTAGACAGGATACTAGTAAACTTTCCCAGGAGGCGAAAGATCTAATTAGGAAACGGAAAACCATGACAATCTCCACCTCAGCTCACAGAAGAGGACCATGGGAGATTTCGAAGTTAATCAATAAGCGTAAGACACCTGACATACGGAAGTATACTATGGAGAGGGTCAAATATGCTGTGAAGAACGAAGGCAGCCTGAAAGCAGTGAATAGTCGTCTAGACGTGGGGAAAATCAGGTGTAGGAACTTAAAGACAAGCAAGGCAATGTCATCACAACTAGGGATAAAATAGTCATAATAGCCGAGGAGTTCTATAAGGATCTATACAGTAGCCTGGACATCCAGGAGAATCCCGGACGAGAAAGTAGTTCAGAGTAGACAGACATCCCAACAGTAACGAGAAAAGAAGTAAGGAAGACTTTGAAAGAAATGAAATGGAGCAAAGCACCTGGTAAAGATCAGATAACCGCAGACCTCTTGAAAGATGAAGGTCGAATTGTACTAGTAAAACTGGCCAACCTGTACACGCAATGCCAAATTACCGCGAGTGTACCGGAATCTTGGAAGAGCGCGAATATCATCCTAATCCATAATAAAGGTGACATGAAGGACTTTGTGCATTTGTGGAACCCCTAATAATTTCCCTCTCCCGTTTTTATAGTTTCCTTGCTCACATTCGTCATCTTAAGGCAGCTGGCACAAAAGGTCCATTAGGCGGTTAGCTAAAATATTGAAATCTTTTCATGCATCTCCCACCCGTTTTAAATATACTTTACAGTGCTACTTAAGTTGGAATTTTCACTACGAATCCAGAGAATTTTCACCGAGAAAGGGATATTAAAAGACATTACAGGTTCAGACAAAACAATGAAAGCGAGGATGGAGCGACAGAAATCAAAGAATTCAGTGTGGGTTAACACTGCGTAGGCGTTCTTTTTAACAATGTAATCTAACAAAGGCTGCAGTTTCTGAAACTATCAGCGCTGATTTGAGAAAACTATTGTAGGACTATTTTTTCTTTCTGGAAACAGCCACCGCTAACTACAAGTTAGTACAGCCAAGGCTTTTGAGTTTTAAGACATTAAAGAAAAAAACGCCGTACTACAATATAATCAGACACATTCCCAGGAATCAAGACGGAAGAGCAATAAAATGGGTCAGAAAATAAATACATATTATTGAAAAATTATTTCATGATGACAGGCAACTTGACCGCTAAGATGACGGCAGGAGCAGACAGTCTGTGAAGTCCGAACCAGTTTTAAACTTGGAGCTGAAGTACTTGACGAGGCGACCAGCCATCGCAATGCGGCCGAATTTGCCGAATTGGCACAGTCCATCCGGGTCTCCGTACTGGGCCTCGAACACCGCAATCCCGTACTTGACATTGGTCATGTTGGCCTTGAAGTTGCAGAGCTGCAAGAGGAAGCAAAGGAGAAACAGTTTGTTGTCAAATTGCGGGTGTGGGGCTCTTTAATGGGCCATGAAGACAAAATACAAGTTTGCTTCGTTAAAGTACGGCTTTGTCACGATAACAATGATACCAATGTTGTCGCAAACTTCACAAAAATAATCGAGATAGTATGGAAAACACATGAAGCTGAGGCGACTCCCCAGATTTCCGGCGACCGATAAATATATGGAGTTACAGAATAGTGCTTGTGCGCGATTGGCGGTTACAAACCGAAGCCACCACCAAGAAGCATGACTTAGCGATGCTGGAGGGGCCCCTAGTTCCGTCTGATGGCGTCGCGTGAGGGATAATGTGGGGCTAACACAGTAGTGAATGTTTCAAGTGCTGCCATATATTACATTACTTGCGTTCCTATTACTTAACTCTAGCGCGAAATTTCAGTTCTCCATCATTTATTGGATTTCTTTGGCTTAGCAAAACGTCTTCGATGTCTGGAATTGAACGAAGCGAGTTACCGAGTGCTATTTGTTTCAAACTGCACAATACTGTATTTTGTATTAATGGCCCCTTTTACCCAATAAAGACAACCGTTTTGAAAAAAAGGGCGTTGTGTTAACCTTAAATCCTCACACGTTAACTTCAAGAATAAAATAATAGTTTCTCGGTTAAAGTCAACGTAGACGTGAGTTCTCGCTCTGGCAAGCTAAGCGCTACAAGGGAAACAAACTTATCGAAATATGTTGCTAGTGGCTTAGACTCTTCTATACGTGAACATTTCAAATATTTGAGGACATCATATACATAGTTTTCCAGTGACGTTACCGCCGCCCTAGGCTAGTGCCCTAGGCTTTCCCATTGCTGCGCAAGATAACAGCGGGAGAGGAGTTCCCAGCCATCCACCATGCAAGCAGTGCTCCAACATGGCAGTGAGATCAGTGCAAGCTGTGTATTATATAGCGGTGATGTCGTTAATTGCGCAGTTTGTATCGTATGGTCTGATTAAGATAAAAAATAACTTCTTATGTCAGTGCGATGCGATTAGCTTTGGAGGTGACCAGAGTCAATTAGGGCGCAGCCGGCTTCCCTGTGGAAGGTAGATCGAAGCTTGAACGGTGGGATTCTACCACGTTGATCTGTGGCGAAAGGGAACAAGGAACCCGACGTCCGGCTATCACGATGGCAACGTAACCACTCCCGCGTGAGCCGCGCTCGTGAAGCGAGCTCCCGCTGGCTGCGCGCCCGGCGCACTTTTTAGTTGCGACTGCATCTCATTAACTCGCCATGTCCCTCCATACGGCGTTGTTGTTGTCCGTCCACACAAGAAGCTTCAAGAGAACAGGCGTGTCTCATATGAGCTCCTCGGATTTCTTCGCAAGTGGACGAAAATTCCCAGTTTTCGGCAGCGAAGACAAGAAGAAGGTTTTCGCGAAGCGGCAAGGATCACGCAGAACCAATTCTGAAGTTCGTGAGTGCATTATTTGCCGTTTAACAACGATTTGAAAATCCGAAGCGGACGCCGCCGCGCTAACCCTAGGTCCCGTGGTCGGCGCCTACCACGGGTATGGAGCGCGGAGCGGCGACGGGCCGGACAGCAGAAGCTGTTAGCTCTATCCCCGGCGAAGACAGGACCCAAGACGACGAGATGGAGACGCAAGACCGCTGCGATGGAGGAGAGAATTCCAATTACGATGAAAGGTGGGATAAGTGGATACAAGTAATGAGCAAGTCGGCGAGAGGACGAAACAAGGCGAACTCTTCGGCTGCTGAGCAACCGCTGGACTCAATCCCAAAGAAGTCAACCTTGAAACCACGGCGGGAAGAGTCTAGACCTAAGCCGCCGCCACTGCCGGAGGAAGACTACAAGCTGGTGATGCGACCAAAGAACGGGCTCGGACTCGGCTCGGTCAGTCCGGCACTTCTGGCCGAGAGCATCCTCAACGCGGCCCGCCTGTCATGGAGGGACGCTGAAATCCGTGTCCGCATTGACGCGATGCAGAACATCCTCACCGTCAGCACGCCACACGAACAAGCAGCGAGAGCCCTCAGCCAAATCACTCAGCTTAACGTCCAAGGAAAGGTCCACCCGGTGAGTCTCTACGGACTCTCACCTTACGACTCGTGCAAAGGAGTTATTCATGGCATCCCGACGCATTACACAATGGAGCAAGTGTTGGAGGACATTTGGCTCCCAGGATATGAATTCCTAAGCTGCCGCCGCCTGGGAATGTCAGGCTCTGTTCTCGTTACGATACAAGGTCACAAGGTACCCTTCCACATTTATTATAAGGGCGTTGAGATGAAATGTTTCATCTATAAGAAGACCATCCCATACTACACCAACTGCCACTGTACGGGACACAGGGCGGACGTCTGCGTGAGCGTCGGAATCCGCGCCTGTGAGAAGTGCGGCGTGAGAGACCCAGCGCCGGACCATCCGTGCGACCCGAAATGCGATCTCTGCAATGGCAAGCACATCACGCCATGTAGAGAATGCCCTAAACGTTTTCGGGAACCGTACATCATCCGCCGCAAGGCTTGGGAAAAAAGTAAAGAACACTCAAGTGGCAGAAGAGAACCATCCAGGGACAGATTGAACCGCTCGGCTGAACACTTGACCTCGTGGGACGAAGGGTCAAGACGAAAACGATCATCTCGCTCCAATTCCTGCAGCCGCTGGCCGTCTCTACAGAGACGTATGGGGGCAGCTAAGAGGCGATCCAGGTCCCGCTCCAGATCGCGAACCGACCTGAGACCTAATGGCTCCGAATCGGAAGCCCAATGCGAAACCCGAGCTCGTTCCAGGTCCCGCTCCAGACCCAGCTACCGGTCCGGTCTAGGTGCGGACGCCAGCAGCGGCGGAGGCAAAGTGAGCACCCCGTCTTCCGTGGCGCCACAGGTGAGCTGGTCTCAAGTTCTCCTTCCCACTGCTCAACCCCCCAAATCCTGATGCGAGGAATGCAACAAGCTACAATCGCAGATCGAAGACCTAAAGAAAGAAATGGCCCTCCTGAGATCTACAATCGCGGAGGTTGCCTCGCAGGCTAAGTTAAACCCTCCGCAAACGAACGGGGGAACAGAGAAACGGCGTAAAATAAACGATATAAATGAGCAGACTGACTCCCCAAGGCGTACTGAGGCCCTAGAGACGCGGGCAAAGGAGGCAGAGGACAAGCTGACGGAACAGCTAAATGCAATGGCGCAAAACATGACGGCCGGCATAGCTCAACTCAAACAGTCTGTCACCCTTATGTTAGGCAGACTAGATGCACTAGAAAGCCAAAATGCGGCAGTTGGCAGAACACCACGTAGGGACAAGCCATACCTTCGGCCGTCCTCGCTAGATAACCACGACCAGGCAGACCCCACCCGAGCTAACCATGGCTAGCCGCCGGGGGAAGCAAGAGAACAAGCTAATAGTGTGGCAGTGGAACGCAAGAAGCATCAAAGGGAAACTTGAGTCACTCTTACAATATATTGATTCGTGCACGGACAAACCGGATGTAGTCGCGCTACAGGAGGTAAACTCCTATGCACGACTACCTGGCTACATCACACACGGTGACCCGGAATGCGGAGACACTACCACGCTCATCAGCAAGAGAGTAACAGCAGTGCAACACACGCTACAGCTACCCAGAACAAAAGGGACCCTCACAGAGCTGATACCTCGGAAACCTGGGAAAGGAAAGAGCGTTTTTATCCTTAACGTGTACTGCAGGCCTAAGAGGAAGCAGTCGGAATTAAGGAGTCTGATACAGCAAGCAGTACAGGTGGCTGATGCCTGTCCCTTGCTAGTGTTGGGTGATTTCAATGCAGCCCACCCCGTGTGGGGAAACCACTACTCAAATAAGCGAGGAAACGAACTAATAGCCTCCTCTGAAGAGCACGAGCCCACGCTCCTCACTTACTGAAGTGCACCTACCAGAATGGGAAGTAGTGTTTCCAGAGACACGTGCCCGGATCTCGCGTTTGGGCGAAACGTCTCTCAAGCCACGTGGGAAAACACCGGGGAATACATAGGGAGTGACCACGCAATTATAGCTACCACTATCGTTGGGGAGGAGTACAGAGCACATAATGTCGTAACCCGCATCGTGGACTGGGCTAAGTTCCGAGAGCAGCGAGAGATCCAATCCGCCTCAGAAATCAATGACGTTAGTGACTGGGCTTCCTCGATACTAACAGACATTAAGTCGGCAACACAAGAAGTCAAGACCACTGTTCAGACTCCAAGTGTCGATCCCAAGCTGTTACACCTGTGGGAGGCTCGCCGCAGCCTCATGAGGAGGTGGAAGCGTCAGCGCCACAACAGAAAACTCAAGAAGAGAATAGCCAAACTCTCTGAGCAGGCTGCAAAATACGCAGCGGAGCTATGCAGTCAGAACTGGCTGCAGCTCTGCGACGGGCTCCGCGGTACCCTCAGCGCATCCAAAACATGGAAACTGCTCAGATACCTCATTGATCCGACAAATTACAAAAGCGCAGCCTGCAAGAAAATTAACACCATTATTCACAAGTTTGAGGGATCCCAAGAGGATCTGCTCAGAAAACTGCAGCAGAAATACCTGCCCATGCACCCACCTTATGCGGCCCCTGACTACAAGGGAGATCCAAACCCGCAATTGGATGCACCCATTACCACAGCTGAGGTGAAAGCTGCGCTTCAGAAGATCCGCCGAAATACCGCGCCGGGTCAGGACCAAATCACAAAAAAGCATTGGCCAACCTCGACGAACCCTCTATAGAATTCCTCACAGGCTACTACAATCAGTGCTGGGAGAGAGGAGCCATCCCACTTGAATGGAAATCTGCTGAGGTGCGCCTAATACCTAAACCAAACAAACATCTCGGCATCGGAAACCTACGGCCAATATCCCTCACGTCGTGTATCGGGAAGCTGCTCGAACACGTCGTGCACAACCGCCTGCAGAACTTCCTCGAAGACACAAAGCAGTTCCCACCGACCATGTACGGGTTCCGACAGCACCTTTCGACGCAAGACGTGTTGCTGCAACTGAAGGAGGACATCATAGAACGGGCCAACACCCACACACCTAAGGCCATCCTGGCTCTAGATTTAAAAGGAGCCTTTCACACCGTCAGCCATGAAGCCATACTCACTAATCTGAACGAACTCGGGTGTGGTAGTCGCACATACACCTACGTCAGAGACTTTCTCTCTGGGCGCCAAGCTACCCACCAAGATTGGGGACATTCAGACACAACCGACTCGCACCGGCGGACGCGGCACGCCACAAGGAGCGGTCCTGTCCCCCCTCCTATTCAACATTGCCCTCATCGGCCTGCCTAAACAACTGGAGTCGATTCCGGGCTTACCCCACGGTCTTTACGCCGATGATATCACGGTGTGGACCGGTATGCTCTCGGTCGGGGAGATGCAGGACCGTCTCCAAATGGCGGCTGATACCGTGAATGAGTATGCTAAGAACTGTGGACTCTCGTGCGCCCCAGAAAAATCTGAGCTGCTTCTAGTGCGCAGAAAGGGCGGTAGGCAAACAGATGTCCCTTCGATGGAGATCACGCTGGACGGTGCTACAATCACCCCGTCTCCGCAAGTGAAGATTCTAGGTATGGTAATTCAAGCAGATTGCGCAAACACCACGATGATAAGGAAATTGGAACACACGACTTGTCAGATTGCCCACATGCTCCGTCGGATCACGACCAAGGGAAGAGGCATGAAGGAGGCGGATACGCTTCGCCTCGTTCAGGCGTTCGTCGTATCGAGAATCTGCTATGTGACGCCCTATGCACTACTAAACAAGGCAGAGAAGAACAAGTTAGATACGCTCTTGCGAAAGGCGTATAAACAAGCTCTGGGTCTGCCCCCCTACACCTCCACGGATCGTCTCCTCAAGCTTGGGGTGCACAACACTGTGGACGAGCTGATTGAGGGCCACCTGCTCAGTCAGCGTTACCGGCTAGCAGGGACGGATGCAGGCAGGGCCCTTCTGCTAAGACTGGGCATAAACATCCCTGATCGCCCTCTTGAAACCACAGTAGACATCCCTCGCGAACTACGCCGAAACATCAGAGTGGCCCCGCTGCCCAGAAACATGCACCCGCAGTTCCACGAGGGTCGGAGAGAGGCGCGAGTTAGAGCCCTGGAGAAAAAATACGGCTCAAACGATATGGATTATTATACGGACGCCGCAGATTATGCAAGACGAGGAGCCATGGTTGCGACTGTGACGAAGATGGATAGCCACGCCACGAGCCTCACTCTCAACAAAGTCTCGACGCTACAGGCCGAAGAGGTAGCTATTGCGCTGGCAATAACGCAGACCCCAGAGGAAGTGATAATCACAGATTCACAGTCAGCGTGTAGGAGCTACCTCCAAGGCCGCATCTCGTGCATCGCCATGAAGATCCTCGGCCAGAACCCTCCGAAGAAAAGGGTGTCGATTGTCTGGACGCCAGCTCACGCTTCCCTCTGCGGTAATGTCTTTGCTCATGAGACTGCTCGAGGTCTAACCAGCCGAGCGGCGCGAGAAAGTTGGCTTGAGACAGCGTTCCCTGTAACTTCATACCAGGAGGTGACCCAATTCTACAGGCTCACCAGGCTTATGCTACCCGCTGGCCACCCCTCCCTCAGCAAGGCAGAGGAGCGCTCCTGGCGTCTCCTCCAAATCAACACGTTCCCCCCCCCAACCAAACTCCATTTATTCTGGCCAACAATATACTACTCACAGTGCCAATTCTGCTACGCGCCCTGCACCTTGTATCACATGGTGTGGGAGTGCCAGCTTAACCCCTCACTTTCCCCGATATCTAATCCCTCGATTGAGCAGTGGGAGGAAGTGCTGGCCAGCTCTAGCCTCGAAGAGCAGCTTCGGCTGATTCACCAGGCTGAGGCGGCTGGACGCTCCAACGGGGTCCTGAACTGAGGAAACCGCCCGCTTGACTCCTCTCATTAAATAAAGTTTATTCTCTCTCTCTCTCTCTCCCATTCTCCTCGCCGCGCGAGCTGCGCTCTCCGCCTCTCACCCCCTCTCCTCTCCGATAGCGAACACTCTCTTGCGAGAGGCATTGGATTAGATTCGATTGGGTTGGCTTGGCTTGGATTGGATTGGATTAAAGTGGATTGTGTTGGGTTGTGTTGTGCCATAGCCGCGCCACGTTGCGTCATAGCCGCGGTCGTTCCAGCACCGGCGTTCCGATTTCGGGCACGTGCATAGACTTGGTCTTCGCTGCAAATTGCACGGTGGTCCCGTTACTTCACCATCTACTACCCGTACACTTCAGCGACCACAAGGCCGTCATCGTTAACGTTACGCCGCGTGTTAAATAAAGAATACATCATACGCGTTCCTCACACGTTTCACGCAATTAGAGAATCAACCCAACGGAAACACCAAGTGAACCCCCAACATGCGTCGCATCTCCACCGGGTTCCCCTTGCGGGAAGGTGGGGTAATTTTTTTCTTTTAACGTGATACCGCTATAAAACTCATTTTTCGATTTCCATGCGGCTCCTAGCCGTCCGCTATCAGCCGGGCTCATCAGGCGTCCACGGAAATACGTCACCGCTGCCACCCGGAAGCTACGACTGAGGCAGCAAGATTCGAGGGCTCCGCTGAATGTGTAATATGGCGCAATGGCAAAAGATGTTTGAAAATGAGGACAATAATACAACGTGGAATACGAAGGAAAGGACACGCGTTTTTAGCAGGTGCCACGCCTGCGCGGTGAAGGTTGTTATATGCCCTTTCGGCGGTAGCATGCCAGGCAGATACGGTAGCCAGCCGTGTCCGCAACTTACGTCCTCAGAGCAAAGCGTGTTTACACCAGAACATAAAAAATATAAATTTCCAGTAATTCATGCGCCGAAACTAATCGTCGGCTACGAGGCACACTGTAGCGGATATCTCCGGAAGAATTTAGATCACATTAGGATCTTTAACGTGCGCCGAAATATCGACACACTGGCATTTTTGTTTTCTGCTTCCACAAGGAAAACGGCCGCAACGCCTGGGAATCCAACCTGTGTCCTTGGGATTTGCAGCTCAATGCCTTACCACCGAACCACCTGGGCGTGATTTCCGGCGGAACTTATGCCGGTACCAACATTGCGTGACCGAACTAAAGGAAGGGGGAAAGGACTAACGCCGGTGTCTGAGAAATGAAGTACGGCATTGAGTATAAGCATAAAAAACTAAAATAAACCAACTATATATTGTGTAATGACAAAATTTCCAAAATACTTTTCAATATTTCCACGGTTCCGTCACCGCTGTAAGCTTGGTTGGGCAAGCGACAGATGGCGCCACACGGCAAAGCTGAAAATCACTCTAAAATAGGTACGGATCTCCTCAAAGAGAATAGTCGAGTACGAAGGCTCGGCGTTGCTCTAGAGACAAGGGGTAGTGCCAAACTCACAATCGCCAAAGCAAAAGTGTAATCAATTTCCGAAAACAAAACACCAAACGAGAGCAGAAAAAGAAAAAGAGAGAATAGATTGATAAGGCTTATGCAACCGCTGATCATGACCCGAGTGGTGCTGCGCCTACCATGCCATAAATTTAACCGCACAGAGGAAAGTGCAAAAACACCATCATTAGGACAGCATATAAGGTAGTTCTCAGCCTCTCAATTTTGACTGTGAGATGAACTAACAAAGGGTGGACCACCCGGTGAACAGAATAGACATGCATAGACGGGTCTAGAAGAAGGCGAAGAGCACACTCTCGATGCAGGGATAAAATAACAATATTTGTAGCAAAGAATAGACTCGCGAAGCGCAAGACCACAGCGGGTGAAGGTCAATGGAAGAGTCCTTGACCCTGCAGTCGTCTTCTATAGAATGTTGGTCATAATCACGATGAATATGTCCTGCACTTTTATCTTTTTAACGCATATCAACACAGCGAAGAAACCACTCTCCTGGCGCAAAGAAAGCGGATGGAAAAACAAAATCGGGAGGGGCCAGCGTACCAGCGGCTGGCGCCCCCCCCCCCCCCCCCTCTTTGAAAAGAAACTACTGTACTCCTTGATAGACATGGCATGCACCGATGCAGCGATCCCACATAAAAACTCTCATCTACCAATATATTGGATACAATCCAGGCGATATGGCAGGATCACGTTCATTCGGGGGAAGTTCCAATATCATTAAGACCCCAATATACACCGACTCCGCAGTGTACAAAAGCACGAGGCCCCAATTGTGGTAGTTGACTTCTCTGACAATCTTTGTGACTGCATGACCCTCCAACATACAAGAACAAACACGTGGAAGTTGGAGCCATCCTCTTGGCATTCCGAATAGTAGAACTATCAAATAGAAGCGCCACATCATTACAAACTCTCGAAGGACATTATACTGTTTTCGGCAAGGAGAATACGATAGCACTTCGGTGCATTATTTCCATTCACAATAGAAAAAGTTAAAAACTTCACCTGGACAACCCGTCCCAATCGTTAGGATGAGAGCGATGCACTGACCAAAAGGCACATGAACTCACTACCTTGTGACCACGAATACCACACTGCCCTCCTCGAAAAACGTTGAGAACGAATTATCATCCTATGCCTAGGAACACAATATTTACTCTTGCTACAACTAGGTCTCAATGCCGAAGAATCATGAACTCTGGGGACGAAAATCCAGCAAAAGTATGTGAAAATCTATGTGCGTTAAGGTGTTCTGTGTGAACATCAGATATTAACTTAAAACTGGGCTAAAATAGAAGAAACACCCATCCTCTTGCGCGCAACCTAGCCATGCGCAAGGGTGTGGTTAGGGGAAAACAACTCAAAAAAATAATATATTATATTTCTTGGAGTCATTGGAGGCAGATTTGGCCAGCTCGTTACCTCGAGATCAGCGCGACCTGATTCAGCGGGCAAGGGAAGGAGCTGCTGCGTCTGGTGCCGTAGACTCAGGTTCCACCTTTGAGCTCGCTGCCGTCTCTTTACCCCATTTTCATCAATCACAACTATTCACTCCTGACTAGGATCTCTCTCTCTCTCTCTCTCTCTCTCTCTCTCTGAAAAACCAAAATTGTTTAGCCCGGCCTAGGCATCACGGAAAAAAAACATTTTGATACACTGACACTAACTTATCGTCGCTCAAACTGACCAACACCTCGCATTTGCAACATTTCACGCTCACATTTTAAGCCACTAAAGCGCAGAGTGCCTTTGTTCCTCCTGGGACACGGCGATTAAACCCTGGGCGCTAGTTTTTATCTTTTCGATGACCTGTAGTGCTGCTGAAGCGTAGATCGGAAATGCAGCAACTGCGTGCAAAATGCTCCGTGGGGGTCGAAGTATCTCTATTGAGCCTTACATCTTAGGATCCAAACGAAGATGTTTCTCCAACTTTTATTCAACACATTCCCGCTGCCCGCAAGTTGAGCAGGGGCTTGCTTCAAAATAACATCCACTGGCGGAGAGAAATGCAACGGCGGAGGCGGAGGGTACCTAATTGCAGAACTCCGCCGCGTCCGGAAACCGGTGATGAAGGGGGCCAAGTTGATAAAAGATAGGCAGCAAATCGTCATTCACGGGCACGACGTCTCCTACCTGGAGCTTCGCAGCCGCCTCGCAAGCGGGTCGAAGCAGAAGAAGGCGCAAATGTTTCCGTCGGTGCCAAAGACGATGCTCTTCGGCGGCTTGAAAGTGCCGGGCCCATATGCGCAGCTCGCTGCCAGTTAACGAGGCTCCTAGAAGGTTTTTTAACAATAAAGGGCGCTTCGTAAGGGTCGTTTACTTAACGATTCTCAAGTTCGAACGGTTGGATGGCGGAGTCGTTGAAGGTGGAGTTTTCCGTGGGGCCCTTTCGTGGACGATTCTCGAAAGGAAAGAAAGAGTGCGCTCGAGAGAGCGGCCGAAGGGCTTGGGCTGACGTGTCGAGTACCTTCGACGGTCCATCCTAGAACTGTCACCATGGCGATGAGAGTGGCCGAAGTTTTGGAATATTGCCCTTTTGCCACTTTCCAATACGGGTCCGAACCGATCAGCCCTCTGACCTTGTTCTCTCGAAACATGGGCACAAGTGGGGCATCCGTAGCAACTTGACCCTGATCAGCCATCGCACGAACGATTTCTTCGCTGACGGGCGGGCTTGTACGGTGCAGATGTTAGGAGCTTCGAGGGCCACAACTGTGATGTGCTGGTCATCATGCTGGCTTTCAAGCGTCAAGGAGACTCTGTTGCACGTAACAGGTGCCCTCGGGCGAGTGTTTCCGAACGCAGCGAGCGTTATACGTTCGACACCGGTGACGGGACAGGCGAGTGCTCGAGATATATCACGTCGGCTAAAAGTGCGCTGACTTCCAGAATCTAACAAAAAGCCTTCGAGCAGCTGCTGGCTCGTGATGATGCACCATGCACGTCCTGTCTGCAGAAGTACTTGCGTGGGTCCTGTAGCGTTCGTCGAAGCGGACGTCACTGCGTTGCCTGCCTAGAGTGCTGCCCTGTCGCTGCGACTGTGATCTGGTCTTCTGCTGCCAGGCTCGAACCTTCCCGCAGGGTGCTGGATGTTGCAGAGTCATGTGAGGTGCCAATATGAACAGCCGCCACAGACGAGACCTTCGGCTGTTCTGCAGTGCCGCGCGAAATTGTTCAATTTGCCACACCTAAAACAGCACCTCTCTGCCTGCAAACGTCAAACGTTTTCGCTTCTCCTTATGAGAGATTGCTGCTGTGCAGAGGGCGAGAACGTGGTCTCGAGCATTGCAAAGAATACACCTTGGCAACCTCGAAGACAGAGATTGGGCGCCGAGAGTCATCGTTGTTGGAAGATCGCTTCGCGGAGGCGAGGACTGGCGTTTCTCCTGTACTCGATGCGTGGGAGGAACAGAACGATCGGACGCGCTTTCCTCTCGAATTTCCACCTGGGCGCGGAGGAAGTCCAGGATCACTGATTTCTTTGTACCTCGCAAAAGGGGCTGCACCTCCTTCATCGTTTGCCGGTACGGGAGGCCCAGATCGTGCGGGAAGGTCCGTAGCAGATTGCGGTGGAGCACCGCGGAGTACTGATCCAGGGAGATCCCCAGGCCTCCCAACGCGTTTATGCGAAAGGTGACCGTGTCGTAGAGGACCTGGCCTTTGTCGGTGTCGGCAGAATTCTGCACCGGCTCCAGGACGAGCAACTTGTCCAGGTGGTCGTCCACGAGAGTATCCTTCCCCACAAATGGGTTGGTAATGACCTTGACGGCAAAGTCGTAGGTGTCGTCGTCCAACCTGATGCCATCTATCACGTCCTTGGCGGGACCGGCCAAGTAGGAGAGCAGGTACTTGAGCTTATCGACGAGTGGCAACGTTGCGTCTGAATGGATCCTGGAATCGCACTGGTCCCAGAACTTTTGCCTGTCGTGTCGGTACCAGGGAACGTCGGTATTCGGAGCTAAGGGAGTGCGGCGAAGTGGATTCCTTGCGTTGCATGAGAAATGCCCGGTCGATACTGCGATGGTGCGCTGGCTTACCAGACTCGGGTGTAGCTGCGCTGGCTGGAGGGACCGGGCTTGTGACGGAGCGCACGCGCGTGCAAAGGGCACAGATGCTCTCGTCGTAGTCAATCGCGTCCAAACCGCGAGCGCCAAATTCCTCTTCGGTTAGACTCACCTCAATCTGGCTGTCCAGCTCGTGCAAGGCTCGCTGTTTAAGGAGAATGATGTCCAGATGCGTCTGCAAGTCGAGAGTCGGTGCCGTCGGGTTCTGCAGCAGCACATAGAGTGGTGCCATCTTCTTCGTGACGGTGGTGCGACAAACTCTACGGCGGCGACGAAGCGATTCCATGGCGCGAGTCAGCGGGACTGGACGGATAAGGGTTTCGGCACCAGAAATTGTGTGGCGAAAGGGAACATGGAACCAGACGTCCGGCTATCCTAGATGGCTACGAACCGGCTGCCGCGTGAGCCACGCTCGTGGAGCGAGCACCCGCTGGCTGCGCGCGTGGCGCGCTTGTTTTTCTTAATTCAACAGCATCAGCAGAGACGCTTGGCGTTGATGTCGTCTTTAGTTCTTATTCCGAGCACTTCAACAACAGGAGAGTTGATGGTTTCTAGCTGGGCTTGACTGTACATGCATTAACTTAACAGCGCTAAGCCGGGGCAAAGTGAAGAGTAACAAACGTGGGCGCTGCTAACAACTGGTTGTTTTTGTAAAGACTATACATGAGAGCGAAAAACCGGCATGGTTATCCGTGGCGACGGGGAAAGCGAGACGCGTGCAATGCAGAACAATTGAGGCTATGAAAGTATGAACAGGTTTATCTGTTGGATTAAGAAATATCTTGTTTGATGACATAGGACAAGCCACATTTGACCGGTAGATTGTGTACGTGTTAAAGTGTCCTAGGATTTTTTAGCTTTGTTTGGTTTGTTTTCCACGCGTCTTGCTGTGCCAATGCGCAAGTAACCATGCCTCTTTTATGCGCTATATAAGCCTTTCTTTGTGAAAAAAAAAGAATTGTTCCTGCGCCACCGCATTTCTTACTCATCGCTATGTCCCGCCTTATCGGTGTTCCAGTCATAATTCGACCAGCCGAAGCCTCCTGCGCAACTCAGCCCCCCACGCATTATAGAATGCTGATCAGTTCCTGTTGCTCAGCGCAGGTTCAAAGATGCCGTAAAGCCGTTTATGTGCTGTTGCGATGTGAACTCCAGTTTTTTTTTTAGAGTAATGCATTTTACCTGAATCGCGCGATCGCACATCCCGCAAGCTTTTCCAGGGAGCACGGGTTTGCCAGACCGGAAATATCCGCGAATCGAGATCCGTGCGAGGGAAGGTGGGCGCGAGAGAGGCTGGAGTCGACGTTCGCCGCTGTAACAGAGCCGGTGAGAGGGCGATGGCGCGGCGAAGCGCCAGCGGAAACAAGGGGGTAGCGAGAAAGAGTGAGGTGGTGCGCGCAACACAGCTGCTCCTGCCGCACATGATGCGGACATCGCCTTCCGGCAAGGCGCCGCCATTTCCCGTGCTCCTTTGGACTGCGTCCTGGTCAACCGTGTTTTTTCGTGCATCTGTACATTCCAATCTAACCGGAACAGCTTCACTTGGTAATCTGCACCCATGTGAAGGTGTTCGGGCCACCAATTTTTAGCGGCAGGGCTGTTGCAGGTCGACCGTTTTCGTCCGTCTGCTGAAGGTCGAGCGTCACGCAGGAGTAGGAGCTGGTTCCCAGACCCGCCGGTGGCCTCGAAGAAACCGGTTCACCGATAGAGGTCGCAATAGTATTGCAGCACCGGGTTCCAGTTTTCAGTGACAGACAATAAAGCAAGCACGAAGATCTAAAACCTTCCGATGGCAGAAAAAGCTGCCAAATTTATTCTGTTATGTAGTTGAACACTCGTCAAAACTTTTAATTTTGAAACAGTGCGAATGTGTATACCACGAAAAAAAAAATTCTTTGGCACACTGAAGTGTGCTTACGTGCTCTGAAGGCGAAAGCCTTGCGATACACATTACGAACGTTTTATGGCTGCATCGTATTTGCATTTCTTCGTTCCCCTTGATATCTTGGTTTTTTCGCACAAATTACTTCCACCGGCTTCTTCTTTGCTACATCGTGTATGCATTTCTTTAGTGGCTTTCGTTTCTTCGTCGGCGCGAATTACGACGGAAAGCAAACGGGCATGCTCCACAGCTTCCCTACAATCAGGTTCTGGATGCTGCTGTGCACCGGTTCTTCTCGCGGGCCTTCATGTACAGGTGTAACGCTCCGTGCACTGCTCTAAAACTTTTACAATTCGTAATTTTGTGTGAATTTTTTATAGCGGACACAATGCACTTCAAAGCTCTCGATTCCTGGCTAATCCCAAAGTGTGTATTCGCCGCAAAGAAAGGAAACACAATGGCAACAACTTTTGTTCTTCGCTTGCACACTGAGGGTTGCTTAATCGAACATCAATGCTTTCGCATTCCCAATTCATAACAAGCGGTTTGCTGTCCTGCAAGTTTCCTACTCGGTCGATCCGCTTTTTTGCTTCGCTGCTGAGTGATTGCAGTTAGTCCACAGAATCGATAGGCTGCATAATACTGATAGGCTCTCGGGGGGGAGCGGCGTGTCTGTGTTTTTACTGAATTACACCCGCTGCCCGCATCAACATTCATAAACAGCAGTCATTTCAGGGCGAAAGCTCTATATTTGCTACTGTCACAAAGTCATTCATCTCGTCGCAATGACCTTGAGCCACCGGAGTGCAATTGCGGCTGGTGTGATGGCACACCACTCGCTCCGCTGTGGAGAGACGTCTGCGCTGCGCTCGCTCGGAGCCTGGCTGATGTGGTACCATGTGAATAGGCGAGGTATTACAGACTGCTTTGCAGGTGCTTAGCCGCTCTGTGTCACCATGGATGGCGCGTCGGCTGGTCTATCCCTGAGTGCGCTTCAGTGCAAGGGACAGGATGGATGCGTCATTTAGTAGCCTTACCTTTTTAGGTAACATTGTGTGCACCGTCTTTGTAAACCCGAGTGGAACAGAACTGTCGCTCGTGATAACTAGGTTTGGAATTGCTAAACCAGACCCGTTTTAAGTGCGGAGCACTTTATGGGCTCGGCTTATCGTCGTATTTCGACCGAGGTCATGGTACCTAGTGATAATTGTGTTTGGATATAATGGCGCAAGGGCCACTGGGACAACGACCGCCAAAGTAGTGGTTATACATGTGAGATGAAGACAATCCCTAAAATCTGTCAGCAAGAACAAAAGAGAAATAAGTCAAATACAATGAGGACGGCGTGTGTACAATCCTTAGTTGTGATGATGTGCGGTAAGAAATAACACTCCTGAAATAAAACACGGGATTGTCAGACCAGAAAACGCAGGGTGCAGTGAGATGTGCTGTCTGTAGATTTGAGTGAGGTGTTTCTGTCGTGTTGTGTCTGGTGCTTTGCATTAGAGTAGTACATGGATTACGGATAGGCCCTGCCCACACCTGCTTTACAGGGGTCTTAGAGATGCTGTGAGCACTCGGGAGTGGGTTACGTTGATGGGGCCTATCCGACCCCTAGCTAAGGAAACTTCAGTATGTCAATTGGGTGTGTCAGTGGTGTATTGTCTCAAGAGTGGCTTTATTATGCGTAGTTTGTTGTCTATCTGCTTATTCCAGTGTGCTTGCCATGTTTTGTGAAGGTGCTGTCTAATGTGTGGCTTGAGGTTAATGTAGGATACTGTTACGTCCACTGTGTATGTAAGTGAAGCAACAGCAGCCATCTTATCCGCGGTCTCGTTCCCGGCGATCCCCATCCAAAGTGGCCTGGAACCCAGGACACGGTTACTTTGAGATTTGTTGCATATGCTAACATAATGGTTTGTTACACTACATTAATAACATGGTTTTCACTAGATTTCTTAAATGATAATGCATGTAAAACACCCAGCGAATGTGTGAAAATGATGGACTTGAGTATTTTATGTCGGGCTATGTGATTTAAGACAAGCAAAATTCCATAGGCTTCTACCGTAACGATCCTGCTGTTAGAGTTCAGCGTGTTCGAAACACTGAAATCTGGTCCGGGCGCAGCACATGACACGGTAAAGACAGATTTGGTGCGTCACTGAAAAATTCGCCACACTTCTATTTCTCTCGCAGAAACAAGGATTGCTGCAGAGTTGCAGTTGTCGGCATTAGCTTTTTATCCATTGCTACAAAGGACAAGTCGCACGACTCGGGGCGAAGCTTCCATGGCGGTAAAAGGTCAGAACGAGATTATTTGCAGGTGCTTGAAAAGGTAACAGCCGGCTTAGACGCTTCATCTCTAGCTCGGTGTGAAAATGGAGCAGGAATAGATGGCCTGCTTAAAAGAAGTTGGGGCGTCGTTGCAACACAGATGACAGGTTTATACGAATGATGTCCACTGATCAATCTTTAAACGCGTATAAAAGATCCATGTATGTCCGCTGGGGATCTAACGACCATGTGTCGCGTAAGATATATAGGCTGTGCACGGGACTAGCGCGGAATGCACCCGACGCAAGGCGAAGCTCCAAGTGCAGCACTGGGTCCAGCCTTTTTAGTGCTGCTTTTGTTACTGACACATAGACCACACTCCCATCAACCATGAGAAACCACCAAGGAGGTAAAAACTTCTGGGAGTAGCTGATTATCCGCACCATCAGACTGGTGCACTAGGAACTTCAGGATGCTCAACATCTCAACTCATTTCTGTTTAAGTTGTTCAAGGTGAGTTATAAATGCGAGTTTCTAGTCCAACACTACACCTAAAAACTTGTCTTTCGTTTTTACAGAAATCCAGTCAGCATTGAGTTTTCTGTCAGTATTAGGACGGACAACGCGCATCAGAGAACACAACACCGGCACATTTCGCAGGATTAAGCTTGAAACTATTTCCGTGTTTCCAGCTAGGAAGTTCGTTTACTCCAACCTGCACCTGACGCTCCGAATTTGACCTGAAATGTTACATGGTTTAGAAGATATTTGAACGTCATCTACACACACGAGGAAGAAAATGGAGGGTGGCATTGCCTTTCTGAGTGTGTTCATCTTAACTATAAACGATGTGCAGGTGAAAACGCGACCTTAATGCACACCATTATCTTGCACTTAAACTTTTTATAGTGTCAACCCACCTCTGACGGGAAATGCTCGTTTAGACATGTTACTAGAAAGGGTGTTCAGCATGTAACCTGAAATACCAAAAAATTATGTCTCTAACAACGCCGTAGCGCCATGCAGTATCAAATGCCTTTTGAATAGAAAAATACCGTCATGCAACATTGCTTATGTATGTATGCACCTTTAATTTAGGATTCTAAAGCAACTAGTTGATCAGTTGTAAATCGCCCCGTCCGGAAGCCTGCCTGGCAGCTCTCGTGAAGACCATTGTGCTTGAAAAAGTCCACAAGTCTCCTGATAATCATCATCTCCGGAAGCTCGCACAGGCAGCTTGTGAGGGCTATGGTGCGATAGCTCGCGGGAGAGGAAGGGTCATTTCCCTTATTCAGGAAAGCCACTACAATGGCCTCCCTCCAAGACTTTGTAATATGCCCTTAAGGCCGTATTTTCTTTTACAGATGTAGGAGTGTCTCAAGATTGTCTGCGTGTAGGTGTTGTATCATGGAGATTGTCAACCTGCACCCGGAGCTGAAGGCTTACATGTGCTTAGAGCAGACCTCAACTCATGTAGTGAAAACAGAGGGGTAGGAAATTTTTGCCTTGTTGTCTAGTAGGACTTCTTTTCTTAGAGGCTTTATGTTCCAGGAAAGTGCTTGTGTAGTGTGCAGAACTGGACACGTGTTGAATGGGCTCTACAAGCGTGTTAACCCGGTCTTTGAGTGTGTCGCTTGTTGTGCTGACCAGGAGCAGGCTGTGTCTGTTATCCTTTAAATTTACGTATTCTTGTCCATACGTTGCGTGTGTGTGTCTGTGTATGAATTTATGGATATGAACAATGCCCGCCAACTCTCTATCTCTCTGCCTCACGGGGCACACACTTCCCAAGAGCCTTTACTCGTTTGAAAGCCATGTTCAAAGTTACTCAACGTGGGGTACCAACGAAGGATACCCCACTTTTTGTTCTGATCCTCTCGTGCCCGCATATATGTAGTCTTCATTCCACCAGGGCGCCCTAGGATCGCGCAGGGCACCAGAGACCTGGGGAAGGGGCTCTTTGGCAGCGTCGAGGATGTGCGCCAAGACAAGTTAGGCTGCTTCATCCACGTGTACGTGGGTTATAGATGTGTAATGAAGTTTTGATGTCTCTGCAACCATACTACCGTTCGCTCGTGCTTCCCTGAACCTTTTAGAGAAAGTTGAACTGTTTGGCCCTTTACCTATGTATGTTAGTGAGGTATGGAATTGATAATAACCAAATGTGTCAGTGACAACGCCCCACTCAAGTGATGGGTGGAGAACTCCAGAGGCAATGGCCAAGCCAAGGTATGAACAATTGTGTCCAAATAATGGTATGCAGCAAATTTTTTGCTAAACAGGCACGCTCGCAATGATGTTAGGATCTTTCAAATGAAGCGGCCTCAGGAATCGTGCGGATCCCCAGAGTGAGTTATGAGCATTGAGGTTAGCAACTAAAATAAATACCTGTGGTAACTAGTATATCTGAGCCTAAAAATCTGAACTCGATACAGCGTAATTAGAAGGAATGTAGAGGGAACATACTGTAATTAACCTGATAAATATTATTGCGGGTATTGCGACAGCATCAATGACAGTGTTCAGTTCGGTGGGATTACATGCTAAGGATTTCCGTGCGACAATGGCCACACCAACCGACGAGTGTGTACGTAGTACCTAGCGACCATTGTAACGTGTAAGGCGTTACGCGGCGTCAAGCAGCCAAACAGAGGCGTCGAAAGTATGTCGGCTTCCCGAGGTCGTGATTGAGCCTGTGTCCTTCGCATTATAAGCTAATGTCAACCCCTTTCCTACAGGGAGGCAGAAGTTTCTAAGATGCAAAGTGTTGGGGTGGTGTTTGCGCTGCACCGTTACCACGGATGGGCCCGTTGCTAGGCCTCAAACAAGTACACGATGACATAAATTACACAAGAAATTATGGATTAACACATTGATTATCTTACATAATCAAAAACTCAATGCAGTGTCTCTTTATAAGCCTTATCAGCGGCTGCGGTGCCCTCTCGTGACGATTTGCGGTATCAAACCAGGTTGATACTGAAACTTGTCAAAAGAGGTCGCCACAGCCCCTCTCGGGAATCACTGCTCCGCACTTGACAGATTTCCCTTTCAGTAAAACTGCTTTAATTTTTTTCGTCATCCTCTAGGAATTGATCGACAGCAGGGGCCTCGCATTTGCACAGTCAGACACCGTGCTACAATATACCGAGGGGATGGACATATCATGTCAATGCATTTTGTACCGAGCGGAATGTTTTGATGTCCTCCCGAACGTACCTTTTCACGCATTGTTTCCGCGCTGTCGTACATCACCGAGAGGCCTATCTGAGTGCTGAAAGCAAACATGGTCTTGTAGGCGCTACTCGGGTGCCGCTTGTAGACGACGCCGATGCAGGCCTGGTTGGAAAAATACAGGAAGTTATGGACAATTTCCAAAAGAAATAAATAGATTGAAGCAAGCTGCTTAGTCGTCGCTTCACTCGAGCTGAACTCAATCGTTGCTTCTGTGGTACCAATGGCACCCCTGTTTCTGTGGGGGTGGTTTGGAATGACAAATGTTAATTTTATTTGTAGTAAATGCAAGTTATTAGTAAATGAGTTGAACCAAGTAGCTGCGAGAGAATTTCAAACCTAAAAAGAACACTCAATTCATCGTTGGTCGTGAGCCTAAATAGCTCTAGGAGGCTTTACATTTCATTCAGAATAGAACTGAATGTCGACGCAGCTAAGCTGAATACCACACCGAGGGCACACCTTGGCAAGATTTACAGCTGGTCGAACCGGTGCACACTGCGGCTTTCATTTCTGGCAAACGCTTTTGAATGCTGACTGCAGCGTTGTGCCAAGCTTTGGTATGGCCAGCTGGGAGGCCTCCGCCAACATTTTGCCATCCTCTTCAGTGGCATAGCGCGTGATATGCCACAGTTTGGTACATAACTGCAGTCAGTGTAAAGGTGACGGCAAGCACCTACAGGGCGATGAACAAATTGGCGATAGCCCTCGCACCCAGTGCGCAGGAGGGCACCACTTAACCCAGCGCCCGTTTTGGGTGCTTGTGGAGGTAGAAACATTTACTGCGCTCTTTTGTGACAGTGGTCCCTCCGTCTACGGATTCATGGAACGATCGAGTGGTCTTCGCCCTGGACGCCACAATAAGTTCGTATTCTAGATGACTGCTGGTCATCAGGTTCTCCCACAACTTAAACCGGGGGAGCAGAGAAGGAACAGCGGGAAGGTTTGCAATGTGGACGCACCCTAAGATGATGATGCTCGGAGTTAATAGATAAAACCAGCTGAGAAACTCCCCAGAGGCCCCATGTATCAAAAGCCGGTCCACGATTGGCGCCCCTGTGCTTGGGCAAACAAGGGCAAGCATGGGGCAAGGAAAATAGCCTGCCACCTGTCGACATGCAGTTGAAGTACCACTCAGGAGTCACTTACGGGAACAACCGCAAGTCATATAAAGCTGTTAAACATAAATTATGTTTCCCAATCTGTGTTTTCTAATGTTGAAGCCAAGCTTTATTTTATACCCGCCACGGTGGTTCAGTGGCTATGACGTTGTGTTGCTGAGCCCGAGCACGCGCGTTCGGTTCCCGGCCGCGGCGACCGCTTTTCTGAAGGCGGCGAAACGCGGAAACGCCCGTGTGTTCGAGGTTTCGGCGCACGGTAAAGATTCGTAGGTGGTCAAAGTTAATCCGGAGCCCTACTCTACGGGGCGGCTCATCGCCTGTGTAGTTTGGGCACGTTTAATGAATAATAATAAATATTTATTTAAGTACCCTAAATTAATTATTATTTCATCAATGAATCGACAATAAAATAATCGATCAATCAAGCTTCGTTTTATTAGGTGTTGTTGTTACGTATATGTTTAACAAAGTCCAGTTTTTGTCCGCCAGGTGCTGTGCCAAAACTCTTCGATTCAACTCAGGAAGGAGGGCCGTGACGCCTGGATTCGGAAGAGGAGTTTCGCCACATCTGTGTATTGAATACCTCTGGATGATTTTAGGTTGAGTGCCTGGTTGGTAGCAACATTGACTATCGGCAGAGTATCGGTTAGGGTACGTATGTTGCAGCCGGGGATGGCTGAGGGGAAGTGTTCGTATAAGGCATGCAGAGAGTCGTACCGTCTTCTTTCGGAATGTTTTGGACGGAACTTATGGCAATTAGGTCGTCTCCATGTATAATACTACGTTATTTCTTGGAAAGGGGCCAAAGGGGAGAACGCCGGTAACTCCTCTGCAGCCTCGCAGGTAAGGACATAGTTTTGCTGTTCGTGAGTCGCTGAGAGGGCCTGACAGGCGCTCAACTGAAAAAACGAGCACTCGCACTGCGCCTGAAAATTACGCCTGTACAATCCACATTTCCTCCTCCGCCCTCAAAGTACTGCGTGTCGCTTCAACGCAATGACCGGGAAGAGATATGGAACGCAGGAATCAGTGCGCATGCGCGAAGATCTGCTTTACTCATTGCGGTAGCCACGATATTCGCTAAGAGACGAGCAAGCCAGCAGGCCTATAAACGACGTAATTGAAATTGAAATTGAAAATAAGTTTTATAAACAAACATGATATGGGTACACAGTATATACAGGAGGAGGTCCCATGGTTATAAAAACCGCAAGCGGGACCTCCTATACAAATTAACAAAATGACTATAAAATTACAATGACAACACTAGTAAACATAATAGAAAAGAGTACTGAACAAATATTCAATAAATCAGCTTTGACAATAGGAAGAAAACTACAATAAGACGCGTCACATCACTGTAATGAAGACAATAGGTAGAGTTTCAGTTTTTTTTTTAAGGGTATGACAGAATGAGAAGATTTAATGTCCTGGTTTAAGGTATTCCACAAGTGCAAGCAAGAGAACAGAATAGTTTGTTTGCCGAAGTTAGTTCTTACTTTCGGAAGTAGAAAGTTGTTGCGAGAGGAGAACCGAGTAGAGTTTGGGTTAGAGATAGTGCTAGGAGGGAAAACAGATATCAGGAGTCCACAACGCAATACTTTGAAGAATAAAGGGCCAATGTTTAGCTGGTAAAGACATGGAAGGGGCAAAATCGCAAGTTCGATGAACAGAGGAGTAGAAGAAGATAGACGGGAAGAAAAAGTAATGATTCTTAAAGCTTGTTTTTGGAGTTTTTGAAGAGGCCAGAGATGATTACAATATGCGCTGCCCCAAGACGTAGGGTTAAATTTCTCAGCGGAAGTTACAGGTAGGCAGCCAAGACTTTTTCAACAAGCGTCCGCGACTTGAGTGCCCTCTTATACAGCGGTGAGAATATAACCTAACGGCACCAAAGTTAGTGTAGAATTTGGTGAGCTGAAGTTCATAAAAAATTAATGCCCTTGCACTCCGTGAAAACAAATAACCTGCGAAGCTCTAGCCTTCCACGGAGTGCGCGAAACAAAACACGTTTGTTTGCAATTTATTACTGAGCTTACTCCCTAGCCTGAATAAAATTTCGAAAGACCAAAGCTTCATCCTAGCGGACAAACGTAACGCTGTCTCTTTACGTCTCTCGTCGTAGGCATCTTACTGTATGTGTAACACGCCAACCCAATCCACTCTACCACTGACGACACCGAACAGGTCGCATTGTTCGACGGCCACGTTCAAACCACTCCAACAGAACGGGCATGTAATCAGTACGAGCATGAAATCTTACCCAGGGAAGGGACTTCCTGCTAACAGAGTTGTACTTTGCCTTGCTACCCCTATTTTCGCATTTCTCAATTAAACATACAATCACCACTTATTCATTTGTGCTTCCAGGGGTCGCAAATTTCATTTCATTCAGCGAAGCAGTAAATAGTGAGTTTGCTCCTTGCATGAAGCAACGCCGTTCAGGGCAAAGTTTCCATATTTACTAAATCGAAACGGAACAACATCTTTTAAGTCCTCAATTTTCGGCCGAAATTTCTGGGGCTGGGTTAACGCTCTGTTCAGCGTCAGCGTGAAGACCTTTCTACATTTTAACACAGTTCGCGTCGCTCTCGACGCTGAACTCAATGCGTGCCCAATTACTCCCAAAGTTACTCGAACAGATGTGTGTAGTAAGTTCCTGTGAAGAAGAGTTTGGCATGTATTTAAAATGCAACTGTACGGATACAAAGGCAACCCTTAGCGAAAAGTAATACGTTTGAAATACGTACGAGTACGCTTGAAGTGCACTTCAAATATGCTTTGTATTTGTAAATGTATTTTAAGTGCATTAAAAATTGCATTTTCTCAATTTTTAGTAAATATTGAAAATACATTATTAAAAATACGGGAAAAATACAGTGCTTTTAAGTACCCTCCAAATGGATTAAAAATGCACTGAACCTCACGAATGTGCGCTTAAGGCATTCAGAATATATTGAAAATGTATTTCTTCCCACCAAACGATCATGGTGTAAATGCACTGTAAATATTATAAAAATACACTTACCTAACTACATTTAGAGCAGCACTCTGAGTATGCTTTAAAAGTGTGCTGAAGCATGGAAATATACTCCGAATATATTCGAAATACATTTCAAATGCCTTTTACGTTTGTCGAACGAACATGGTAGAAATACACTCTCAATGCATGAAAAATACTTATAGAAAATACATTTTAAATGTATTCATAAAGCTTTGCCGAAATGCATTTCGAGTACACTACAGGCGCTGCTTCAGTTGCTGAATTGTAAGATTCACGTAAAGCATATCTGAAGTGCCGGATAAAATACATCTCAAATGAAAAAACGTACTGAGAATTTCTCCTCGATGTTTACTTATAATAAAAGAAACTGAGGGAGATACTCTCAGTTACTGCGCTGTCTAAAGCAGACATAACTCTGCGTATTAGAGAGAAACTCGGCGTACAAATATGTAAGCGGCGGTGTTCCAACGCAATCGGCAAAGAAAAAACATCGAATTCAACGTGTATATATATGTACGAAAACACTTGCACTTTGCCAGCGTTGTTACGACGGTATCGCTGTGGAGGCTTGGAAAATTTTCTTTTTCTGAAAAATATTCGCCTTAGATGGACAACCCTGGCCATGCTTGGGAGGGCGAGCAGCTCGGCGCCTTTCACTGCCGCTCACTACCTCCTCCTCTGTGCCCGGCACCTGCGGCGCGAGCTGAGCGGCGCACCCCGCCTTTACGTTTTGTCTGCCTTCGCTGCGTTTCTTTTGCCTGTCCTCTTTCGGACTCCTCAACGCGCGGTCGTCGGGTGGACGCAGTCTGCTTGGACGGCGCGTTGCAGCGGCGTTGGCCGTCTAACCAAGGTAAGCACGATATACCGGCTATTTGCGCGTACGGTGTCACACTACAATTAATTGACGTATGTTTGCCTTGCAATCGAAGAGTGCTAATGCCCTTTATAAAATCCGCACGTGGTTGTTAAGCTTACCTCCACCTGCGAGCAAGATTTCCTACCGTAACTACGCCGTGCAAGGGAATGTACTCACAAATCAACGACAGCAAGAAGACGTAAAAAAATGGATTTTAGTGCTTTCCTTTTTGCGCCTAATTTTTAGCTCCGGCCCTGCTGAGTGGACGGGGGACTGTTGCTACGAGTTTCCTTGTAGATCGAGTACTCATTGAGGACTAATACTTGCATTAAACACATAACCGCCAGGAACGTTTTTAGCACAGCCTGTTCACAGAAAGTCCGCCGTCCATGTTTACGCGCTTGAGAAATTTGCGAAGTGTATCCAGGGACGCAGCTTTCTTTTGTTTTCTGTTCGCAGCAGTCGCTCACAGCTGAGCATGTTCACAGCAGCCGCCGTACGGGGAAGGAAGCCAGTTTGTGGCATACATTCATCCGACTAATGCGCGTGGCCGGGCCATACGGCGGGAATCCGAGCAGCCTTCGCGATTTTTGTCCGTCGCATGTCGCCGTTCTGTCAACTAAAGCCATGAAAGAGTTTATGCCGTCTGTTTCGAAGTGACCAAAAGTGTTAAAAGCGACCCACGTAATTTTTGGTGCATGTGGCAGTAGCGAAGGTGCTTCATGCCCAGGGACTACAAATTATTTGTCCATCTAAGACAAACTGTATGAGAGTAGCCGCTAAGTTACAATCAGTTTCTGTTCCTATCGCCACCCAGAACCAAGAACCAGCAAAGGAAGGAAGGAGAAGGAATGCGGGTGGGGAGGGGGGCTTCGAGGCAGGCAACCAGTTCCCTGCGCGAGACCCCTCGGTTCCCGGAACGGGTCCCCCGGGTGGGTTCGTCTCTTTTTGTTCCTTGGATTGCTCCCCCCAAAACTTCGCGAAACTTCAGGACGTTGGCCCCTTCCTCTTTTGTGTTTCCTTGCAACTTTTTCCCTCCTTGCTGTATTCATTTCGTAGCGCATTCACGAACACGTGTGCGCGTTCCGAGAGGCCCTTCGGCCGCTCGTGAGTGACAGACACGCGGAACCCGACGCGCTAACGCTGGACCACGCCACCGGAGAATTTCAGAAATGTGCCCAAAGGCACCGAAAACAGCATGGGCAGCTTGGCGGTTGTGTGTGTTTAGAAGCCTCAATTTACCATTTGCGTCTAAAGGGTGTACTTAAACGAGTTTCTTTTAGGTGTCACGAGTATTTATGAAGCAACTATTTTTACTTGATGGTCCCTGAAGCTAACAGGTGTTTATATTTTTTTGTATGTTAAAGACCCGAGCATTTACAATTATTTTCCGCGTTGCTCCCTAATTAAATGATGACGTTGTCTGTGTACAACAAAAAGTATAAAATTACCTGCTGGTGATGTGCGGCGGAGAGCAAAAAAATTACATGTGTGTACAAGCACAAATACACGTGTTCTGGCGTTGCTTGTTTTAATTGCTTCGGTTAGGTGCCTACGATATAAGAGCTTGTTATTTTAAGGACAGCGTGAAATTTTTCTTGTTTTTTGAAATAACCTTACTTTGCCGTTCCTTTGAAAGCATTGTTGAGTGCACACGCCAATTTAATGACATTTATGTAAGCTTTCTACTGCAATCCTGCCCATGCATTTTTAAATTGTTTCGCTGCGCACTATTTTTTTAGAACGTAATCTCCGAAGAAGGTGACGCCGAAATATGGAACACACAACAATAATTGTAGTTAATAAGATTACTGCCTATCTTATTTTATTAGCGTCCTGGGAGGTCACAGACCAGTTTTGTCCTAGTTAGTTGGAAAACTAGAATTGCCACCGTTTCAAGTTAACTCAAGCGCCTAAGAAAGAGAAGTAGTAGCATAACTCTAAGAACTCTGTTGCATGTTTGGTAACGTTGTTATCTTAGCTCTGTCTTTTTTTTTCCTAATTTTCGCTAATTTTTATCCCTAGACAATTTCCAAACATAAGCCTCCCCCCCCGCTTCCCGGCCACCATTCTTTCTTAAAAATGGTATTGAAGATCCGATGACGCATGACAATATAAACTATGCTTACCATTACATACGCCCTTCAAAGGGGCATTGTTTTCACGGCGGGTTTTTTTTTTTTTTTTCTCTCTCAAGGGGAAACTAAAAAATCCTTGCTCGTGAGGGACGTTGGCACGGCTAGAGAAAAGGCCTGATTGATTTGACATTTATTTGCCTCTAAAAAATGTGTTTCACTAATATTTTCCCATTTTCTTTTCACTGCAGCTGCTGGTGAAATTTCCCGCGTGGAGAATCCGAAGTACGAAGACTCCGATGCACAACGCTTCATCTGCGCTGGCTACCGAGGTGGCTGAAAGGCATTCATTCCTGCTACTTAGTAATGGCGAAATTGGCCACTCGACTGAGGTGTACAATAAAAAACTTTCAAACTGCCAATTTGTGCGCATACATGCTGTTCTTTTCAGTCATTTGCTGGCCCGCATTCCGAGCATCGCCGGTTTACATTTTCACAATGGAGCATATTTTTAGCCTAGTGCCTATTAAACTTTTTGAAACCACACTATGATAGTTTCTAGTTGAACGTTAACAATTCCACCTACGACACATTGCCATGGTATCTCTCAATGTATTTAGGTTTTATTTAGTATACACTAGTAACGCATTTTGAGTATATTTGAAGCAGTATTTTCTGTGCATTTAAAATGCATTACTAATACATTTTGCACGTATTTAAAATTACATTTCCTGAGCATTTTTAATGCATTTAAAATGCATTAAATATATATTTTTTATGCACTGCTGACGTATTTTTGAGGTACATTTTAAATACATTGTAAATGTATTCGAAATGCATTTGGAATGCGGACAAAATAATGCAGAATAAATACAAAGTTAATATATGTATTAAATGCATTCAAAATACATTAAAAATACGGCATTTTTTCGCTAAGGGAAGTTACGTAGCTGTCTCTAAAACAGCGTCGTATACTCGATTGGCGGTGGTCTCGGGTTTGTATCATGGACCAGGAGGAATTTTGTTTCAAGTGCCAAGTTTCTGAGAAAGATTTATAGCTTCCCTTTGCAGCCGTACAGCTGCATTTCCGGTGCATGTGAAATGTTCCTTCTCAGTACTCCAAAACTTCAACCACTGTCGTTTTTTAAGGATGGTAGTCTTTCATATGATACTTAAATGCGAACATTTTGGCCTGTCTGTCTCTATGCATGTCAGTGTGTCTTTGCAATACATTGACAACGCAGCTGGAACGCGAGAGGTTCCAAATGTTCAAATTGCCCAGAAGTACGCATTACCCGGCGTTTAAATTGATTGAGCGATTTATTGATTGGTTTATTTAATGTAAGTTTTAACGCGCCGAAGATACACCTGGGCTGTGAGGCCTGCCGTTGTGTAGGGGTCCGGAATAATGTCGACTACTTGGGAATCTTTAACGTACGGCGAATTCTCGACACAGGGCCGTTTTCGTTTTTCGCCTCCACTAGAAAATCAGCCAGCACGGCTGGGATTGAACCTGCGTCCTTCAAGTAAGTAGTACGACGCCTTAGCCACTCAGCCACCGTGGCAGGTATCGATGTTGTAGCACACCGAACCTAATTAACGGTTACCTTGCTCAACATGCAATGAATAATTAAAGCCGTGTAGATAATTCAAAATCCGTCGCCGGGTGTGGCACTTACGTCTAAGATTGTGCCCAGCTGTTTCTTATCACGCGGCAGGCGTTCACAAGGGCTGAAGGGTTCGTAATCTCTCCAGTTCAAACTGGCGCCCATGAGTGGACGGTTCCATCGCCCCGCAGCGCTCATGGACACCGCCCATGCGCAGTGGTGGCCCTGAGACGCCAGTTCTAGAAGACCTTCGTGCGCAGCTTCCTGCGAAAAGGACAAGTTTGGTCAGTTCTGACATTTTTATTTTCAACAAAAGTAGTTGCCTGTGACCCCTAAGGTGTTTTTGCAATTTGCGTGACTTCAAGCATCACCTCCTCGCAGTGACGAACCGCACAGATCACATGCAACGAGTAGGAGCCAAGTCAAGTCGCCAGCGGTTCGTATCTCCGATGAGGATACAAATATTGTGACAGGGAATACTACAAGCTCTACTACTTCTACGCCAACTATTATAGTATATGCGAGCCAAATTCTGGAAGGAAAGGTTGGCGGAGGCGTAAGTAATAGCTGCTGTGAGGCGCGTGCAAGAAGCTATATATACTGGTTTATCGTGTCGCCTCACGTACAAGCGACTTGCGTTACGCTTCGAGAACTGCAAACAGCACTGCTTACCATGGAAACCGGAAAGTCTGGCATTGTCTTGTAAATGTTGGGTGGAGCCATCTTGCACCCAGGTTTGTTGTGGTTTGCCAAGGAATAGTGGCCGCGGAGAACGAATATGTCAGGAGTGAACGTCCTGCGCCGAAAAGATGCAGAATCGAACTAACGTAAGACTTGCTGAACACAGAAGAAGCAAGCGGCGGCATTCCAAGCAGCAGAAACTGCCGAGCCCAAGCATGGCAAATTAAAAGTGGCCAGTGCGTCCGAGCTTGGCATTAAATCGGGCGCCATTATTGGCTGGTGGTTGAGAAAGGTAACAAGCCAACAATTGGCCAAGCCCGGGGAGACCAATATTAGACAAAGCTTGGCAGAGCATATTGCCATGATCATGCCTATGCTTGGACCCCAAGGTATCTCCATGCGCATCTCTGGTCAGTCCTTGAGGCCATTGCCTATTATATGAGTTGCCTCGCGGCCCGATTTCAGCTTTATACGTGCCATTATTCAGAAAACTATTTAATCCGCACGCATTATATCATTATCTCAAGAATGTCACCCCTGGCGAGCAATCAGGGAAAGCAGCAGTGCGGCTTCGCTTGAGCTGGCGGTAAGGCGAGCGCCAGCGTATAAGGATGGGCCAGCAGGATGTGCTCATGGAGTCTCGCTATCTGCGGCGCATGCATTCATAGATCGCGCTGGCATGCAGTTTTGCCCGCTCCGGCCACCGCTTTCGTGCTCCGTTTCACTTTTCGAGCGGCTGTACGTAAAACTAAACATGCCTATTAACAGCACATTAGGATTAAAGTGAAAAGACCAAACGAAAGTAGAGCCCCCCCTCCCCTTGCAATCACCAAGTCATGTGTTGCGGTGATGCCTTGGTCTGGGGCCATCAGTCAATAAAACAAAACTCTTCCTTCAACGTCACAGAGACGTCGCCAAAAAGTGACTGGGAGGTCGGCACTGCTTCGTATGCTTTCCCTAACATATCTAATATTATCACCAGAGCTGTTCAGGCCGAACTTTGTTCGTCCGCCGTACCAGGATTCCTCGAAGCCTCACGAAGAAAACGTGGTAGAAAGGTCCCGGGAATCGAACGCGGTACCTTCGCGCCGTGAAACCGCCAACCAAGCCACTTGGCCACCCAAAAGTCCCGAGGGGTACGGGGTTAGCAGCGGCGGGCAAAAATAACATGTGCAGCCAATTGGGAAAACAAAAGGAATCGAACCTGAGTCCCCTGTGTTGTGAAGCCGATGTCTATCCCATTAACCTATCATCGCATTCCGGGCCCACAGCATTTTTTGGGGGTTCGTAGCGCGACCATTGGTTGGCCGCTGGTTCTAGCGTGTGCAAACATGGTCCTCTTCGCGAGAGATGTAAAAGCCTGCGGAGGAAACGATCCGGGCCTGCCAGTCATGGAGAACTTTCAGCGGCAAGTTCGGAAATAAACGCGAGGTGCAACTGCCTGGTCTCTGACCAAGGGACAGGGGCCGCCATCTCTCTGCTGTATTTCCAGCCGTGCACCGCTACTGCAATCAGCGCCATTTTAAGTGCGATGCACTTTATAAGCGACCCTGAATCCGCCGTCCACATTGCTCCTCCTCCTCTCCCCTAGCAACGGCGCGAGGAGCGGAGAGGAGCGTCTGTAGCAACGGCGCAGCGACGTCACACCCCACGTGACCCGCGCGCGCTCCGCCTCCCGCGCCGTGGCTGCGCGCGCCCGCGCCGGCTCCCGCACCGCTCCTCGCGCCGTGACGTCACACTCCCACGTGACCGCGCGCTGGCGCCTTTGCGTCTGCTCCCCCTCTCCTCGCGCCGTGACGTCACATGCTCTGCAGCTGGCGCGCCTCTCCCCCCGTTAGGTTTGCACTCACCCTCGGCACGCGCCTCTCCCCTCGCCTGACAGCTCCCCCTCGCCGGTACTGCGCCTCTCAAGGCGATGGCAGAATTACTACGCCGTGTACTCTCGGCGCAAGAAATGCATTCGCACTTCCTCACGATTCCCTTCGGGGAGGTGGGGGCAATTTTTTTTTCTGAAGTCTGCTAAGAATTTGGTATTATTTTTACAGGGACAAAGCGGTTTTTTACAAGCAGTTGCGTTTTGTCTTGAAGGCCACTTGGAAGGAGCCATGCTCACAAAACTCGTTTGGTTCATTCGAAAGATTGCCTCGTTAGAATCATACTGACCCCGCTTTTAACGCACACTTCGCTCAAAAAGCTACATAATTACGCAAAAAAGAATGACCATGCGACCCAATAGCTCATTTCCTGCTACAGAGCCTATGATGTCACATGCGACAGCTCTGCGATTGGCTGAGGCGGGCAAAAGCAAACGCAAATTAGCAGGGCTTTTGTAGGTTTGCCGGACGATATGTTTCGGGTTACATTTTGGGCACATTTTTTTATTGTTGTAAGAATGGTTGGATAAGCTCTGCAAGTTGCGAAAGTACTCGTAAAAGTTGAAGTACTGATGCGTACTGCTGGTACTGCGCCCGCTGTGCTGTTTTAGCATTGGGGTCGTCTTAAACGACACTGACTAATTTGTGCTAGCGAGGGTGTCTTACGTGGCCATATTTGTCGAGCGAACACCATGTTTCACGAAACGATTATTTTCTACCTTAACGAAAACAAACCAGGTACAAATACGGTCCAGAACTAGGGCAGAAAACGGCCCGCCGCGTTATGGGGGTGCCATCTAGGTTGACTAACGGTAAACAAGGTTCCACAGCACGTATGACGTCATGGCAGGCGTCACGAAAACAGAAGATTTGGCGGGGGAATCGAATTTTAACTTAAATTGATTAATTTATCAGTGAATAAAGCATTGTTTGCTTCAGGACAAGCAAGGGGCACTAACAATCACGAAATCTTTCGAATGAAACAAACTTGTATTCAAAACAATTTTGTATGCGTGGCCACATTAAGGCAGGCATTTTTGGTGCTGCAAGTGCCGTTCGAATAGTTAAATTTTCTGGAATACATATTCGCACGGGTAGGAGAAGCTACGGGTGACTGACCCAACCGTACCGTTTCGACGGCCACTTGTGTTGCACTGTCGGATCGTAAAGCCTATTTTTTCGTCGTGATGGAAAAACTGGTACTTCCACCCTCGCCAGGCCGAATTTGGCTCTGGGGCGAATTTTTATAGAATTTATTTTGTTGGTGCTCATTTTGTAGTGTGCCGTAAAAACAGGCCTAAACCGCTTGCCATAACTGCACCATTGTCGAGGGCAACTTGGGCAGCTGCCATATGCTCAAAAGTTCCGAGTCATCCACTGCCAAGAAAATGAGTGCAATTTGGAACCACATACGGTCACACGAACTTTATAAAATATAAATCCAAGCTTTATTTGCTTTATCAGCTCCCGTCTTTTCCCACGCTGCTGCTGCTTCTGTTACCTGTCTGGACTCGCCACTGGCCGTCTTACACCCGGAGGATCGCTCTGGCCTGTGCGCGTTGCTAAACGCCGACGACGCACCTCGCAGTCGTCGCTGGCAGCTAACAAAGGCCGAGCTCGTTTTCGCTAACGCTGTGGGTGGCTCGTGCATTGCGCGAGACAAGTGTGGGGACGTGGATATCGCAGTTTGTCCTTTACTTCATCCGGCAGCAAGTCAAACGGAAATACTTCGCCGCCCTGTGCATCGTTCAGTACACATCTGTGGTAGTGATTCGTGGTTATGACTACAGCCACATCAAGGCTACACCGTTGGTTAGGACAAGAGTTTTTAAGGTCGATAAGCCGGCCAACAATAATTACCGGCCCTTGGGGAAGGTGACGGATAAGGTGCTTATGATTCCGTCGATAATCCGCATCCTTCTAAGGTATGGTATCGCAACCTCAGCAGTTCCGTAGCCCGCTGTGACAGTTTATGATTAGCGCGATCTAACACGATCTTTCCGTAAAAACACTCACATATATCACCACCTTGTATTTCGAGTGTCATTTATTCATACTTTGTTCCTACCAATTACATCACGGGGGGGAAATTACTGATAGCGCGGATTATGTAATGCCTATGTTGCGTCTAGTGACAGGACTGTGTTTTTAAGCGCCTCTCCAAGGCTGAAGCCAGAACCCATGCGACATAATGTAACGGAGTGCAAAGGTATACGTTCAGCTTCCGGGAGCTCTTGGCTTTAAGATTAGCTGAAAAGTTAATTGTACAGCAGTCGATTTTAGTAAAGGAAGGTTAGAACGTTGGTTGGAAAGAGCAGAGAACAATCTGGGAAGACATGCGAACATAGAAGTCAGACTAGCACAAGGACCCCATAAAGGTGTTTTTCTTTTTTGTTACCGTAGCGTTACGACTAAGCTCGCTGCAGACGCCGTTGCGTTACAAAGGGGAAGCCGCCAAGCATCATCAAGCGTCAGAGGGGACCGTTGTCCCCTACGTTGCTTTGTTCGTTACCGTATTTGCACCTGGCTTGTTTTTTTTTTTTTTTTTTGCGGAAGAAAGTAATCGTTTCGTGAAATATGGGGTATGCTTCACAAACATGGTCACGTAAGACCATGTCGCTTACTTTAATCGGCCACTGTCGTATAAGGCAACTCCAAAACAGCGGACTGCTGTGCAGCTAAAACGAGCATAGTGCGCCCAGTACGGGCAGCAGTGTTCATCGGTACTTTCATGTTCACGTTTATTTTCGTAACTTTCATTGTTTACCCCACCATGCTTACTGCTGTAAAACGAATATGCATTACATTAAAAGGGGCCATGCAGAAGTTTGTTTTAATAGAAAAATTTTGTGTGTTGTGGTATCCCCAGCGATTGACCTGAAGGAAACGATGCTTTATTCGGCGGCAAAGTATTCAACCTAAATAAAATTTTGATTTCCCTGCCAAATCTTGTGTTTTCGTGACGTCTGCAATGATTTCATATGTGCTGGGGAGCCTTGTTTACCGTTAGTCAACCTAGATGGTGTCACCATACCGCGCCGGGCCA
Source organism: Haemaphysalis longicornis (assembly GCF_048455015.1). Classification (NCBI taxonomy): domain Eukaryota; kingdom Metazoa; phylum Arthropoda; class Arachnida; order Ixodida; family Ixodidae; genus Haemaphysalis; species Haemaphysalis longicornis. The sequence goes on from NW_027526204.1 coordinate 69,092,747, forward strand.
CTTGCTGCCTTTGTTTTTGATGGTATTTCCAGCCCTCTTGTTTTTGTTAAGGTAGAAAATAATCGTTGCGTGTTACACGGTGTTCGATCGACAAATGAGGTCACATAAGACACCGTCGCTTGCGCCAATCGGCCAGTGTCGTCTGAGACAAATCAAAATCGCCGCAGTGCTCTAAAACAGCACAGTGCACGCAGTACCAACAGCTGGCTGTACGTATCGGTACTTCTACGTTTCCTGCGCGCAGTACCGACAGCTGTACACATCTGCACTTGTATTTTTACGTGCACTTTCGTGACTTCCACTGTTCACCCCACGTTCTTACTGCTATAAAAAGAATGTGCCCTAAATGTAAGCGCACACAGCAAGTGCAGCAAACCCATTAGCCCTGCTAATTTGGTTTGCTTTTCGCGGCCTCTGCCAATCTCTGAGCTGTCACATATGACATTATAGGTTCTGCTGCGGGAAATGAGCTATCCGGTCCTATGGTCATTCCCTTTTTTTCCTAATTATGTATCTTCTTTGAACGAAGTTTACGTAAAAAGGGTGTCAGTACGAACCTTTCGGATGAACCAAACTTCTGGTTTATCTGCATACCCCTTTAGGTGACTCATCCATCTTGATATTGCGAGATTGCCGCATCTGCCTGAAAGCTTTGTTCAGCTTGTTGAGTTTGTCTCGACAGCTGAAGGGCACTGAAAGGTCATATAAGATATTTTTTTGTGGAAACTGGAGCGTCGCAAGAGCCCGAAAGTACAGGAAATCACCAATGCTCAAAGCAGCCAGAATGTAGCCAAATCGTCCCACAAAAAGTTCCATCGCCACGAGGCTCGAAAAGTCGCCAGTTTGGCGAAAATCGCCAGACGTGGCTAACCTGCCGGCGAGCGACCACAGGTACATGTTACATAGGCCCGAATTTCGCGAAATGTGAACACGCTTCTTTGTGATAAGAAGTGTTTGCTTCCCGGTTCTTTCTTGCAGTAGCAGTACATATGTTCACAGTGCCCGGACATCTTGACTCAGCGGATAATCATATCGCCGCAAAATTTGTAGCAGGCGGTCTGTGCACTAGTTCACCGCGAATGTGTTGATTTCATATGTACGTGCATAAAACCTTTCTCCGCTTGTCAAACAATTCATTATTAAAACAGTGGTAAGAAAGACCCCTTAATGAGCATTGTCCAAAAATTTTATATTATTGTTAACTACCAGCTTTGTCTGCAGATAAGTTGACACAACCTTTCCTGCAAACTCTCAGTAAAAGGAATACGCTTGACTTTCAATTTTCTTAACTTTAAAAGGACGTGATTTATTTTATACTTCTACAGTTACACACTCTTCTTTGCGTTTTTGTGGCACTGTATATAAGTTTGGGCACCAAAATATTTCAATCCAAGCCAATGATGAAACTAGGGCGACGTTCGGTTGGACGGCGGCGCATGACGACAGAGATGGGCTAGCGTCTTGAGCGCCGAATAGACGCAAGCGCCATATTCTTCATAGTGTATGTTGTAACAAACTCTATGACTTAAGCCTGCCCTCAATGGTCGCGCTCTATTTATTTCCCATTTAAATCACCGATTTGTACTGGTCGTCTGCGCCATTCGTGCGGGAATTCTGGCAGTCATATGTTGTATCTCGAAGCTTTTTATTAGGCAGACTATGCGGAATTAGGGTTTCCAGGAGTACAAAGTTTTTACTACAGTCGCCCTTCGAATGTAGGCTAAGAAATGCATGGGTATAAAGGAAGCCGCTGTCTTTTGGGTCTGTGACAGGAGGTTTTATCTTACAACGGCAATGTTTTAATATTGTCGCAAGGAGACTTGCCTGTCCAGCTTGCCTACGCACCGAGGCAGTAGCTGCATAGCCAATGGCCAGTTAAGGCGATTGGCCATCATATCTGGTGATGCCGTAGGCAACGAAGAGAAAGATGAAACTCGGTGTCCGGCTGAGACTCACGAGCTACGGTCTAGCTATCTGCTCGATTATCACCAAATACGTCTTGCTCCATTCTTCGTCTTGCTTCTTGCTTCCCCATAACAGTATATATATATATATATATACTTAGTGCACAATGTTTATCTCCAAACTTTACGAAATGCAGGACTTGCCGCAAGATGGTCCAAGCAAAGGATTTCCAGTCGGGGCCGATTGGTGAGAAGCCCAGGATGATGAATGTGGCCTGGTTACGGCCAATGGACTGAGCTTGCAGCACTTGGTCTATTTTCTGCAACAAACATGGCAAACACGACGTTCGACTAAATATGTCACGTCAAAAACCTCGCTGGACGACACAGAAAGGACGAGTCAAGAACCACTTACAAGAATCTAATACATCATACACTAATGCAAGCACGCTGCCGGCTGAAACAAAAACCCCTTTTCATTCTGAACGTGTGCTTTTTGTATTGTAATTCATGTTTTGGACGCCGTACAGCAGATGCTATAAAAAGTATGGCGGCATCCCCGAGTGGGTTCAGTGGACCCGCACTCATCTTTATTCCCTTATTAATAAAATAGCGTGGAAGAGGCAGTGGTTGCGTCGGATGTGTGGAGCATCGCGCTGTGAGTATGTGGGGGAAATATTGTAGCATACTTATACTCCAATGCTTATTCTTTATTTATACTGCTGAGATAATATTGTAACCTGTGGATAAAACAAGGGGGGGGGGCACGTTTAATTACTCAGCACACGGAGAGTCAAAATGGTGACCCAGCTGGAGCAAGAGTACCGGCAAGAGAGCTTCGTCCTTCTCTTCGTTCAGTCCCGTCTTGCGCTACCATTAGCGGGATTGACCGCGTCGCCACTGTAATAGACACCGCTACAGTATTTAAACAGTTCGAAAATTTCCTACAGCCACGTGCATTCGAAGTCACAAGCGTGGAAATCTGGGGAATTCCTTTTAATGCTCAAGGCTGCCACTCGTATTACCGGCTTTGAGAACCTCAGTCGTAACATTGTTTCAAATATTGCTGCGGATTTGGTTAATATGAATGTTCCAACAGCGGCAACGGTATGGAAGTAATGACGCGAATTCCTGACGTGCAGTGACAGCGAAAATATGCCGATATCCAGCATCCAGGCGATTACGAGACAAACGTATTCCTAGACGGACCCATTTTGCCTGACGAATCTAAAAATATGCCATGCCACGCGCCATTGTTAACAATGTATCGGTAGAAACTACTCGGTACTCCATGTAACCGAACATTAAGCCTAGCAAAAACCAGACGAAGGATGTGGAAAACGAGGACAAGCGTTTATAAGGACAGCACCTGTCGTTCTCTGCCACGTCCTTCGTCTGGTTTGTGCTAACGGTAGTTTAACTTAATAACGAACAAGTGTCCTGCGGAAGTGAGCGCCCAAGGAACGCCGCGTGACGTCGCACGTCACTCCAAGGCGGCTGGGAGGAGCGAGCGCTACCACCCGTCGCATGACGTACGCTACAGGCACGTGAATCTAGTGCCGCACGTTCTTTTCTCAGCCGCTCTTCCGTGCCTCCGCCCCAGAGACTATTTCGGATGCTAGGAGAACACGATGATTACCGCTGTGCGGAACGGTTTCAGTTGTTTTCACGCAAAGTAGTAGCTCTTAAAGAGATTCCAAAGTGTAAAAGCAAATTTGTGCACAAACGTAAGCTACCGTTAAGCTGCCCTAAACTATCGGTATACATGTGTGTCGGTAGCTTAGGGCGTTGTAAATACCAATATACCACTAGGAGCGGGAGCAGTTCCTTATTAGCGCAGAAAATACAAAAAAGCGTAAAAAACAGCGGCGACGCCCCATCCACTTCCGCGAAGTATAGTTTGAGTTCTCACGAATAAGTGGTGAAACGGGATTAGTGAAGCTTCCTTAAGCGTTTTGTGAAACAAACACGGCTGGAGCATGCCACGTGCAAATGCAAAATAATTGTATCCGGGGACTTTTGATGGTCAGGCATTTTTTTACAGAACACAAACCACAGCAAGCACCCATCATAAAATAAGATGCCACATCCCAGGTGGTAAGGTGTGTTTAAGTTTATATTTCATTGAAATCTTTCGCTTTCCATACAAGCGCAGTCAAAAGATTCATGCGTGCCGGTGAACGCGAGAGTCTACCGCACCTACTCACCACTAGCACATGTATACTTGACACAGCCAGCGGCAAAAGCAGATATCTTTACAGCGATCGAGGAGAAACGAGACAGCCGTACAATTGTTTGACCGAGTCCAAGCGTTTTTTCAACACGTACTACCAGGTGAAGGCACGTGCTGGATTCATTCCCAGGAAAGCTTCACCGACGTCACCCTTCCCCGCCAATAAAGAACGGTGGCTTTGCTTTCGAATTTGCTGTACAGTGCCACACCAAGATGGCTCCAAACAAACCATTTCTGATTCGCTGCGAAAACATTGATAGCCAATCAGGATAGGCTTTCAGGAAGATGGCGGCGATTGAGTACTGGTGGGGCCGGCGCCCTCTGGCCTCTTTGCGACGTGCTCGGAAATGTCACAAAAATGAAAGTATTTATTTCTCACCAAAGAAGCCATCGTTGGATGCCGAACAACAGCTGAGAGGGCTACGGAACGGGCGATCTTTCAGGTGAAACAAGAAATTACTCAGCCTTTACGGTCCTTCTATAGGTAGAAGCTTGCAAAAATGTTGAAATGTTGTTCATTAAAAAGAAGTACCTTAAGTCAATAACAACTGCTCGAAATTTTTTTGCAAACTAAAAAAATTACACTATAAATAAAAAACCGATAATGCAGTGGCGGTTTCCCAGCCGTTTTCGCACAATTTCTCTATGACGTGAAGGAATCATGTTTGTGCGATTGGGGGCCGCCCTCCTAAGCCACCGCAGAGTAACCTGATTGGCCGTTTGTAGCGGTGCCTGAAGTTTCACTCGATCCTATCACTCCAACGCTATGATAACTTCGTTTTATGTGCTGGCCCATAAAAAATCACTTTTCCCTGTGTTACGTCAGTGTTGCATGAACCTTAAAGTATTTTCATAGCTCTTTTCAATATGTGTTATTTTTATTAAAAATGTCTTTTGTAGCTTGAATTCCGCCAATTGGGATATCAAAGGCCACTTCTTTCAAACTGAACATAGTAGTATTATTTCTTTGTGGCCCTATTGACGCCCCAGTGGAAGCCGTGCGTTAGTACGCCTGGCGTTTACTTGAGTTGTCAGGGTGATCTGCGTCGTATCTCGGGATGGCAAGGCCGAGGTCGGGCGCACGGCTGTTTCCGTGGCGGCTGAGCCCGGATAACATCGCAAGTAACATCGGAAGTATGTCATCGCGGTGTACGAGTCTTTCCCGAGTGTTGCAGAAGAAGGTAATGATTTCGCACTGAAGGTACGGAAGCACAGAGAAATTTTTAGAGCGAAAGCTCTGCGCGACAGCTCCAAGGTAATTCATCGCGTCGCCACGACCTTCGGCCGCCGGCACGCTAGCTTTGCCTTTCTGTCTTAAAGAGACCCTGCAAAACGTTTTTCAACGTCTTTTTCAAGTCTTAAATGCTTTCATAACGTACTCAACAGACACATCCGCTACTTAGAATACTGGGTGACAAAATACCTGAGCCAAAGTTTCCGCTTTATGCCCACCTGTGCCGCACGTACACGAAAAATGACCTTAAGTGCCTAGTGCCTCGCGTTTTATGCCATTAATTTACTTCTGCATGCAAAAATCTAGTGTCCTTCACTGCAATGTCATTTATCGTTTAAGGAGTTCCACACAACTGTTTCGCCTTCACGAACGCCTTAAATCTGCCTACTCTTGAACGCCATGACCACCGAATGAAACCCAGAGTGTTGACGTAGAAACATAGCTCAACTTCGAGATAAGACAATTTTTTTGCACTTTTGGTGGCGAAGTTCTAAAGCAGACGAAGCTCACTAAAAACAGCGGCAAAAGTCAAAACATCTCGTTAGCCATCGGTTTGAAATTTTTAGCTTTGGCTACCGCTGGGAGGTGACGGCAGCTACGGAAGCCACTTTTAGAAACGGCTCACATTTTTTTGGAAACCCTCTTTCGGATAACGTTTTCTTTCAGAAAAAAAAAACATTTTTAATCCTTGTAAGACGTTCTCCTCTACCTTCAAACTTGTCTTTTTGGTCATTATCACAAGCATGCCAAGCACATTTATTGCCTTTGCGTTTTGCAATGTAGCACGGCTCGCCAAAATAATGTCATTCGGTAAGTTGAGGCCTTAAACACTTATTGTAATTTTTTTTGTATACGTGTGGTACGGGTATAACTTGGAAACATCCTCAAAAGATTTTTCTCTCTTCCGTAAGTAATGGCTTTCCTCGAGCGCTTTAATTACGTTATTACAGCAATGTAGTGGCTATTCGGCACTTTCGTTCTGTTGCAGCAATAAACGCTCTTGGTGACAACTTGAGAAAAAAGCCATAAAGGAAAGCAAAAACGGAAGGCGGATCTGCTGCCACGGGCAAATCCCGCTGCACCGCTCCGTGCTCTAGCACTCATCAATGACCCGTCGTGCCAGCACTGCCCGGCGGCTGTCCAGACCCTGCCACATCTGGTCCTGGAGTGCCCCCAGTTTGTGGCAGGGAGGACCGAACTGTTGGGCGCCTTCGGGGGAGGGGCTCGGCCCCTCGAAGAATTTCTGTGGCCGCCAGGCAGTGCCAGAGAGCGGGACGGAGTCCATGAGGGCCTGGGGTCGTACCTGGATGCCTCAGGACTCCTCCCGGCTCTCCGCTTTCTCCCCACATAAACTAAACGGTGTGTGTGTGGGTGCTTCGTTTTTTTTTTCTTGTGTTTTTTTTTGTCTTCGTGTTTTAGTGTTTACCTTGTATATATTGTACATATATGTCGTGCTAGACCTGTATATTTGTATATAAGTAACCTCTCCTTCTCTCTATCCTCCCTTCCCTGTACAGCTGTTTTCCCCATTCCCCACACCCCCCACACCAGCAGGCGTTCCGGTGTCCACCCTTAGGTGAGACAAACTACGCCTGCTGGTGGTCTTTCCTTTCCTTGTTTACAATAAATTCATTCATTCATTCCGTGCTGGCGATGACAACCGCTGCAACAATGCTCCCTGAAGCGACGTAAAGAGTGAAATCGCTTATCGGAAGTGTTGAAGAGTTCCTTTAAAGCTTCGCTTGCTCCGAGCGTCTCCAGTGGGGTATCACGTGACTAGGCGAGGGTGAAATGAGTACTTCGCCTTATCGCCCAGCGGTGGCTGGGCCATCTGTCGGTGCAGTTCAGCACACCTGAACCAGGTGACTCTGTGGGTGTTTAGAGGCGCGATGTAGGAAAACACTGGGCTGATTGAGCTTACAGGAACAAAGAATCAATAAACATACGCACGATGCACGCACACGAAAGCATTGCTCTGCTGGAGCTCGGTTTCTGATTGGATAGAGCTCGGATGAAATGCCAGCTGGTCTGTCAGAGCATGCCCTTCAGAGCAAGCTGATGGATTAGTCCAATCAGCCAGCATATAAAGCTTGAAGCCCGGCTGCGAAATTTCAAGTAAGGTGAAGTTTTACGAAAGGCTGTGTGCACAGACTTCGCATTCGCTCTGGAAAACTGGGTTCAGAATTGTTAAACCGGAGCCATTTTTCCCTCGCATTTAGGGCAGTACGGGTAGGTAGTGCGTCGAAGGCCGTAAATTTGCAGACTCACCTTCATTGCGTTAAGCGCTTCCATCACTTCGGACTTAGACTGCGTGTACGGGGAGATGTCGATCATCGCATAGTGGAAGATGCGATCGTTCCAGAAGTCATCCATTATTTTGTATAATATGGTTGAAGCAACGACTTGTTCAAGTTTCCTGTAGTTCCTGAAAAAATAACGGACGTACGAGTTGAGTTTCATTCGCTGCAAATGCTTCAGCGCCAAGAAAGTAGGATGTGATTTACAAATAAAACAGTTACGCCTTTCACCTAAACCGGATCCTGATAACATGTGAAAAGCATGGCAGCACTTCCAAGATCGAGACAGACTAATGTAACAGAAGCGTTGCCGTTCTGCAAGGCGACCTACTGTTCGTTATCCCGTAGAACTGCTCGGTGGCCTGGCTACGTGTTACCTTAATGTTAGTGCTGCGGAGAAACTTGCGCATCTTGAGGCTGCAGCGAATAAACAGTGAAGAACTATATGTGTTTTCACCCAGCACGTTCTCCAGCATTTAAAGCTGAGGAATGGGCGCCAGCTTAGCGTAGAAATTCTGCAGTTACAATAAATAATACACTGTCACGGAGTGATCAACAAAGCAGGTTCTGATTCAGCATATAATAAGATGATATGTAATATTAAAAAGTCTTCTGATAGACCTTCGGCGGTTTCTAAATCTAATGTGAAGCTCCGAGCTCTTCACAGCCCTTGGATAATTAATAAACTCCCTAAGTCAATCCGAAAACGAGAAAAAGTGTACACATACAAGCCAGCGCCGTTATAATATTAAGTAAAAATATCGATACAAAAAGTTCTCTAACGCTAACAGGAGCTATCACTAAAACACAGCTAAAGAAGATTTTTTAGGAATAAGATAGAGGAAGCACACATCGCTGCGAAATATAAATAACGCCTCCTTTTCCAAAATCCCGTACGTTCATGCAACGGAATTAACATACTGTCGCGTAGACGGCAGGACAATTTCTTTCGTGGACGCGTCAAAGACGAAATGTCAGCATCGTGCAATCCTTTGTTTCGGCTATACGTGTCATGCGCAGTGGACAGCCCCCTGTACTGACCACGTCGTTAGCGGACTAGCATCCTGCGCCCATGCCGGAGTCGATCAGCCGCCTTCACTGAGTTGCCTAACTTTTCCTAGTTAAGCGCCACACCAAATAAATTGGTGTATCGCCAGTCTTTTGTTCGCGCCTGCGCCTACAAGAACGCCGGTATACTTTAACGCCACTTATAATGGGGCGTTCCACATTAACAATGTATTGGTAATACAGTACAGAATAAAAGGCAATGTGAGAGAAACATTTTGCAGAAGGATCTCAACTCGCCACCAGCTGCCGTGGAACCATTACGACTTTCCTAGACTTATCCCTTTTTCCTGACTAACTCTGAAAAAGTCATAGCCACAATGAACGAGATAACAGTAGCCATAGCAGGCATTGACAATATTTCATTGTTCCCTTACTTGTAATAATGATCATGTTTTTTGGCGCGCTATTTTCTCAACAATTAAGAAAAGCAACAGAGATTCCGGAATGTTTAAACGAACAAAATGTGCTGCGGATTACCGTCCGATCTCCATTTTACAACCCTTAAGAAATGTTTTTCAACAGTGTCTCGTAAACGGCTGTACAAAGACTTATAAAAGGTTAACATTCTCTCACAACATCAATGTGAATTTGCTCCTTGCCTAGCAACTGTCTCTGTCGTGCTCTCCGTCATAGATAAGGTTAGAACGGCAACATACTCCGGATGCTGTGCCTGTGCATTACTTGCAGACCTTAATAAAGCCTTCTACTTTGTCATACACGCAGTACTTTGTCAGGTAAACTTGAAACCACGGGTGTAGTTAGTCCATTTCTAATTTTAAATAACTATTTGAAGAATAAAATGCAGAAACCTGTTATGTCGTACATACTATCATACTTAAAAACAAATAAAGACGTTCCGCGATTGTCTATACTCGGGCCAATATTATTTTTACTGACATTAGTGATTTTCCAACCTGGTTCCCTATCTATGAGTCGTTTCTTTGCGCCGATGGAAGTGTCATTTTATAACCTGGTACACCAGTTGCTAGTATTAGATTTCACCTGAGCGATGAGTTTATTAATACTCAAGTTTGGTGTCGTAGAAACAACGTAAACTATAGCGTATTTAGGATACATTTTATGGATTTCTATTCCCAACAAAAGCCACTGGCGGCAGCTCAGTAATTATGTCTAATATTCATTACATTACATTTTAAGCATTATGGGGCGCTCATTGATGCGAATTATTCGTGATACAATTTGAAGTACAATACGCACATGACCCACGCGATACGGAATGCTGCCTTTGGAATCAGCTTTCGTAAAGACCACTGATTGTTCAAATCATCTACACAAATCTAAATGGCTTCGCATTTGTTCACAGCCAACTTGACTACTGCACCGTATCGTGGAGTAACGCATGCATATCCAATTTAATAACCCTCAACGTCTGCAAAACCAAGCCATAAGTGTTATTACTTTCAGCCCATGCCGAACTAGCGCGCTTTTGTTATATATTATTGCATACTCTCGCTCACAAATTTGGGAAAAAACAGACTTGTAATTTACCTGCACGAATCTGTGACGCTCAGTTTATTTGCCATGTGGAACCACTATTGAATTAAATATCCAATGGATTCATTTTCGTTCACAAATTACTCCTACCGAAAACGCGCATCAATAACGACAAGCTGAATACTATATTTGCATATTTACAACCCTGAGGTACTGGAATTCATTCACGATGGGAATAAAACGATAACCTCGCATACTAAGCTTTAAGAAAATTTTTATTGAATATTTATTAAACCCAAGCAATAATTTCTTAACTTGAACTCTTTGCATCCTGCTTTTATCATAATGACCACCACCACCATATTCATCATCATCATCGTCGTCGTCGTCGTCGTCATCGTCATCAGCTTATTTAGGTCCACTGCAGAGCGAAGACCCCTGCTATTGCCCTCCATCCACTCCTCTCCTGTGCTCCGCGAGTCCGTTCTTTGCCTTCGAATTTTTTTATGTCGTCTCGCCATCGGGTTAATGGCCTTCCTCTTGTTCTAGACCCGTCTCTGGTGATCCATTCTGCTACCCTCGTGCCCCACCGGTTGTTAGTTTGTCTCACAACAAGGCCAGCCGAACTCCATTTATTCGTTTTAATTTTAACACTGATTTTTTCTACTCGAGCTTGTTCCCAGATTCATGTAGCTCGTTTCCTGTCCCAAAGCATTATTCCAATCATTGTTTCCACATGGCTGGTTGGGGCGACATAAGAATGCTTTCCTGTTGTTTAGTAAGGCATCAAGTTTCTGCTAGGTATGTCATTACCGGTGGAACGCAGGAGTTAATTGACTGATTTTCTTGTTAGGGATAGAGCTAGCATACTTTTTATTTCTTGCGAGTACTTGGCGAGTGCGCCCCAGCCTATTCCTATTGGGTGGTGGATTTCTTTCTCCTGGTTGAGATGAGCACTGAACACCTGTTTGAGCCAGGTACATTTTTATTTTTGTTCTAGCGATTTGTTAACTGTGCTGAAGAGGGCGCATTAGCATGTTTGTTTATCCGCACTTTAAATTTACTCACATTTATTTTTAGCCCCACGTGGAAGCTGTCTGATTTTAGTTCTTCAATCATTTTTGGCACTTCTGCAGATACACTGTGCAACACTACGTCGGCTTCAAAACTCAAATGGCTCAGGGATTCCCCATTTATCCATGAACCTGAGTTCTCCCTGTCACGCTTCCACAATACCACCTACAGATATGCTGTGAAAAGTTTTGGTGAGATGTTATCTCCCTGTCGCACTCCCTTCCGGACTGGGAAGTTTTGGTTTCGCTTGTAGGTTATTTTTCTGCCCGTATATCGCTAACATATATGTCGTGTAGCAGTCTTATATAGGTATCTTCTTTATTAGTCCTGTAACGCTTCTAACACTGCGGCGGTGTCTATTGAATCAAGCGCTTCTTTCTAGCCTACACATTTCATGTAAAGAAGTTTCCGTCTTAACTCTAGATGAGTCGAAATCGCTTAATTTGAAATTTCGGTTAATTGAAATTTATTTTCTAGCCCGGACAATTTTACAATTGCAACATAAATCCCATTATATTGCTAAGCTGCAAGTTTTTTTAAAAAAACGTTGAACTGACCGTCATTTCTCGGTAAAATACAAACTTTTTAGGCGCCAATACACGACAGTGCTCTGGACTATGTCGGCGTCGCCGCAACTGACGCAACGCACTGCCGATAAAGCGGCAGGACGGTTGAGACTCACGCCCGAGTACGCATCTCTTTCTTCTCAAGTCCTAAGCCTTCTTTATGGCGCACAACTGCGTGTGAGCTGTTTGCACTGTGGACGCTGCAGGCATCGAATTTAGCCGTCAGTCTGAACTGTCACGGCAAACCGACAGTACCCCACACTCTAATTGGAGGCGTAACTCGAGATTCGAAACAATATCAAGGGAGGCGTGTTTCGGACTAATTCCAATGCTGTTATTGTGTTTTTCGTATAATCGGATGTTCGGTTAATTCGAAGTTTCTTGCGGTTCGCGTGGACTTTCTATTAACTGGAGTAGACTGCACTTGATCGATAACATAGACGGGAGTCACTTTCGAGGACCCTTTTCTAAATTCAGCGTGGCCTCTGGGTTGAAAACCTAGGACATCACTTTTGCGATTAACTATTAACTTGGTAAACAGCTGGTATACATCCGACAGTTGGCTGATAAGTCTGAAAATGAGCCTGGAATATGCTGGTACGTCTGACAGTAAGCTGAATTCCAGATAACAGTGGAATCCCAGATGAGTCTGGATTTCTCGCTACCTTTGTATCTCCGTTCTTATGAATCATAACTCTGTTGGCATTCTTCCAGGCTATGGGAACTTTCAACGTCCTTAAGCATTCTAAGAATAGTTTAGCTAGCCTTTTAGTGGAATATATCTTGCCTTGTTTAAAAGATCCACGGTTAAGCCGTTGCCTCCTGAAGCGTTTCTACTTTCCATGCCCTTAACTGGCTTTTCTAATTGTTCTTTATTTGTTTCAGGAACATCGCAAGCTAGGCTCATAGGCTCATTAGCTTCCGCTTGCCCGACGTCGGTGTCGTATAGCCTGATGCAGAATTGTTCCGCCACTTTTCTCACATCGTCCATGTTGGGCGTAATGATACCCTGTTTGCCTCACAGCGTGTGCATTCTGTCTTTGCCGATGGGTAGCTTCATCTTTGTTATCTACAAGCTCCTTCCTCTCTCAAGCGTTTTCTCGATAACTCCCACGTTGTCCGCACGAATTTTGTACGCTTTACATCGGTGAATCAATTTGATCAGCTAACTTAATTTCATTCACCGTACTCGGCAATGTCATGTTCTTACGTTTTCAAATAGCCTCCTTCGTTTTCTGCGTCAGATTGCCAGTTTTACTCCTGCATGCTGCTGTTAGGTCCTCATTTAACATGTCAGCCCTGTTCTTTCTCTCATCGACTGAAAGGGCGAATTTGTTCTGAAGGATTATTTTGAACTCCTGCATCCTGGCGCCAACTGCCTCCATGGTTGGTTTTCTACGTTTCCCTGGTTTCCCTCTTTCTCTTTTTATATTCAGGCTTTTTTGAACATCACCGTTTTATGATCACTGCTCCGAATCTTGCCTAGAACGTCCACGTCCTGCACAATGCCTCGGTTGCCGCGGAAAATAAAGTCAGTATAGTTGAAAAGGAATGCGCTGGCAAGGACGGGACGGAAGGAACGAGGATACAACGCAGCGCATCATCATCAGCACATCATCCTTTTTCATCATGTAAAATAACGAAGTAGCTCCCCTGATAGCTTTGTCGGTCAATATCGCTGTTTTTATTCCCGTTGGGACTATTTCACGTCCATGTACCACTAAATAAAATAACACATAATCTCACCACTCGTTTGTTAGTCAATGCAAACGTCAAACGGGAGTCCGCAATTTTACTGCCCAAGGCGGCAGGTAAGGAGAAAGCGTTGCATATACGCCAAATTCCAGCGCAGGAGGCCTGTACCCTACTAGCACGACTACCGCCAAGTGACAGCCTAGCCCTTGCCGCCACCACACCACACAGCGTCTGTGTAACCATGTAACCTCACTGAGCGACTTATAACAAGCTTGCCAAAACAGTTTTACCGTCTGCATTTATTTCTCTGCCCTTAAGCTTCTCCAGACTGCAAAACTCTTCCCAAGATTCAACTCGTGTGGATACGAGGTGATCCACACGATACAGTTTCGCTACTTGAAGGTAGCGTCACTGTACGCAACCTCCACGACCATCACGACGGTTCAAGTGCAGGATTACAGCCGATTTGCTTTTTCATTGCTGCTTCAACGACCTTTGCTCTATCTTTGTTGCTCTAACGGCGAAGAAGAAGTGCAGTGAGGAAGAAGAACGAACGAACGAACGAACGAAATAGGCTCCCGCAGGTGCTACACACTAAACTTTTTTACACCCTTTTAGCCAAAAAGGGTGTAGCATAGGTGGAAAAAGGGTGTTGGGAGGCCTTTACACCCTTTTTCTTGAGTCTCAACACCCTTTTCCTAGCTCTACGCCCTTTTTTAGGGTCTTGAGCATCCTCAACACCCTTTTTTAAAGGTGTTGAGCTCAACACCCTTTTTTCATCCATACATCCTTTTTTTGCCAAAACACCTTTTAAGGGTGTTAGCCGTGGGACAAGATTTTTACACCCTTTTCGGCCAAAAAGGGTGTAAAAAAGTTTAGTGTGTACGTGTACCCGTTCACGTGTTCTGTGTCGAGCAGGAGGCGTGATTCCTGTTCCCTCAGTCACAGCCGAGTGAGTACGCCATTTGACTCTCGGCTGCTAACTCACGGTCGTATCCGAGTGGGTACGAATACTGGCTCTAACTCCGTTGACCTAACGGACACAAATTATTCCACTGCCGATGTCGTTTATTTATTTTCTTTACACATTTATACTGAGCTTTTTGAAACGCAGGATCAACGAATTGCTAAACAGCTTGGTGGTTAATATGCTCTACACTACGGCGATAGTGAAAAGTTCCGAGGGCGGTATCTGTATACAAACAGTGCTTTTTACATATGTATATCAGCTTAACGATTTCTCGTCAGTACTCCTTTGGGAGGCCACAATTTGCTCTTATTGTACTTTTCTGGGCTCAAATAAATGTTTTTTTCAGCCATAACACTTCTTCCTGGAGTAGACAAAAAAGGCCCAGTAAACAATTACGTCTGCGCCGTTGCTACAGCAGCGCCACCGCTTCCTTGCTACTGAATCGTCGGTGCAAGCCAGCTGTTCCGCCAGCATCTCATATGAATAGCCCTCGCTGTAAAAATCGCTTCTTGGCAGAACTTACAGGAAATCGATGGAAAGGCCGAACTGGTCATTCTTTTTGTCACGGGCGTTGCGAAGGAAGTGCTGGACGTCTGCCTCGTAAGGGCCTTCAAAAGGGTTGCGCCCGTCCTTGTACAGCGAGTCCAACAGGGTCATGTCGCACAAGCCAGCGTCCGCAAATTTAAGGTCGTTGCCGAAGCCCGTCCCGTACACGCATATCACCGCCTCCTTCTTGAACTGGAATTCTGGAACGAAACAAAGCACCCTTCAGATTTCGTGTACACCAAGCATTTTTATGCAAGCTGAAACGTACGCAAACCGCGCGGAAACAGGGAATCCGGCACACACGGCACTGATGCGTGTGGCGCGATGTACAGTCGCGGGCAAATAAAACGCGGTAAAAAAAAAATGAAACAGACACTGCAAATGCGCGATTTCTAACCATTCAAGTCAATTTTTTTTTCTTTCTTCCATTCAATTTTGCCTGTTCTAATTCATTGTTTCGTGTTCGCATTTTATTTGTGCATGGCTCTGGATAATCTCGAAACTCATTATACACGTTTTAATGACAGACCAACTAGCGCAACACTCATCCTCTTATGCAAATGTCTGCTAAGTGTGTAACGCTTTCGTTTGTATGATTTGTATAAAAGGAAGCGAGTGGCAGGTTACCGCGTCTTTTTCTCTTCTGGTGTGCTTTCTGCAAAGAAGAATATTTTGGGGGACCTCCAAAATTGGCTCGTTTTTCTATTTGCGCAAATACACATGGGTTCAACGTTGCTAAGCTGCTTATTTTGAAGGCGAGCTTTTAATTTAAGCTTGGTCTCAACCTCAAACATCCAACGTGTTCCAAACTTCCTGGAAAACGGCATGGCGCTAATAGCAATCATTGATGCCTGTGAACACAGCTACAGAAGTTACCGCTCGCGAAAGCGAAACTTCTGGTAAAAACAAACTTCCACATGCATGAAAATAGTTGATAATATTGCCAAGATCCGCAGCTGATGTCATCATTCGCGCAGATCGTTAGCGTCTAACAAAACACCCAGTGACAAAGCAAGCCTAAACTCGTCCACGTACCCCAGTTAGAAGTTTGCTCTAAACGCTTTAAACCAGCTGTCATAGGCGCGCTACTCTGTGCTGACGCAGTTAGTCATTCCCCGCCCACGGATCGTGATGATTGGTTTGCTGAGATTCAAACTTACCGGTATCAATGCTCGTTCACTACAGCGGTATCTATACCGGTATCACTACAGCGGACATTCGCACCATGACTAAGGGGGGATACGGCGGAGGATGGTAGTATGGCTGAAGGTTTTGGTACGGCTAAATTTGCGCTGCAACGGAGAGTCGCATCGCTACCGTATGTGTGATTCTGTGGAGAGTCGCATTACGGCTGAATGTAGGGGTGCAGCTAAACGAGTACTACGGGGCTAAATTGCATAACGGGAGAAGGTATGATTACGGCGTAATGAGTAGGTGGAAAGATCATGTACGCTATGCATGTTGCGTCGGTAGTGTGAACATAGCATTACAGGTTAGGTATAAGATGACAAGGAAGCGTGTACACTTCAATGCACTTAAAAAAAGTCCACTAGTGGACCGTCAGTAATGTGTTCACATTTCGCTACTTACGTCGTTCAGAAGTTTCGGCATATTGTCGTCGAACACATTGCATATTATTCTGACGTCTACTGAGCCCAAGAGTACCCACACACCCCATTTCACAGCGTGCATCGGCAGTGGCAAACAGCAACAGTAGGGGAGTTGGAGGTGAGGTATCTTTTATTTCAATTTATCGTTATTACATCACAAGGCTGACGATAAAAGCTGCATGGAAGCAGCTTGACAAGCCCGTCAGCCCAATTCAAACGTCAAGCAGCAGACAGCTAATATGCATGCTGTACATCTTCTACAGTAATAAACACAAAACACACTAAAGTATCGCAATTCTCCCCTTACTAGTTGGAGATCATCCTGCACACGTTTGGAAAGGACGGAGCAAAAGACGCGCGGGCGATCTCAGAGTCCTTGAAGAAAGACATCCAGTTCGGTTGCTCATCCGCGGTGGGGATCGCGCCGGCGGAAACTGCTCAGGCCATGAGCACGCGAGAAGCCTAGCGAATGGGGATGCGAGGGGTGGAGCAACAGAAATTTGAATTGCCTTGACATCATCTTGGCAACGTGGCACATGTCCACTCTAGAGGACTTCACGCGCTCTCCCCCTTCAATTTTAGTTCTTTGATCTTGGGACACCCGCTTTGATGACAGCGACGCCGTTCTATTGACACAACGGGGCGGCAATTCTGATGACATGCCTCATTCATTGATCAGGCAACCATGCAAGGTTAGGTGGCTTTCTGTTGCCGCGAAACGATATTTCGCTGTTCTTTTTCTATTGGTTGATGCAGGTTTTAGGCAAAGGTTCAAAACGTCCTTACTGCGGAAGTAATTTCTCTCCACTGTGTTGCACAGTCTGTTGTGAATAAACATTCAACTTCTAAAATAAGTAAACACTGTCAGGTTCAACGATAAAAACAAGTAGGGTATGCAATTTCTTTCTAAGTATGAAGGAAACGTCTGAAAACTTATAAGCTCAGATACACATCGTAATATGACAAGGTGTTGCAGATCCGCACGCTTATTTATAAGCGCGGCGATTTGTTTGTGTGGAAATGGATTTTTTTTTAGATGCGACGCATCTCTTGCTCTGAGGCATGTCCCTCCTGCGGCGGCGTAGTCAGCTGCGCATGCGCGACTCTCCTCCCGTCTTCTCTCCGACAGCTGTGCGCGAACGCTCTCACTCCGCCTCATTATCATAAACAGCTGTGTGCGCGCGCTTCGCTAGCTTCGCTCCGCTCCCGTCGCGTAAGTGTGCGCATACGCGACTCTCCTCCGCTGTCTCCTCTCGTTGAGGCGCTGTGAATATAAAGCGGGTATCGCGCTGCGGCGGTTCAGTCAGCGCTCGCTCTCGTTCGACTCCGCGTCACTGTGCTTGACGACTGCGTGAATTGATTTGATTCTTCCGATGAAGACGTGATGAAAGCGACGGTCCCTTCATGAAAAGTAAAATTACGCCCATCTTCCCGCGTATGAGAACACCCGCATGTGATGGAATGCATCATACGTGTTCACAACACGTTTCACCCGATTTAGAGAATCAACTCAATGGAAACGCCAAGATGGGCGTAATTTTTGCTCTCGAACTTCACACGAAGGACGCACTTTGTTGTATAAGTTGGTTAGTATAAAGAACAAAGAGACTAGCCAGTTCATGTATCAATCGAATAAAACTGGGTTTTCCATATAGGAAAGCCGGTCGTCGTCCTGGAAAAATTACCTCTAAAGCGGCCGCGCCATCGTGGGTACACAAAACGAAACGCACAACTTCTGTCCTTGGAGGAGCGCACCCGTTGTGGCTCACTGTGACAATGGTCACACTTCAGAGCGCATATGGCGGGAATGACGAGCAGCCATGTACGGCCATTGGGGTGGCAGTTGCGCCTGTAGAGCAAAGCCATCCCGAATAGCAAAGTGGGACGCTTGGCGTCGAAGTGCTCGATGAGCAGACGAGTTTGACATGTTCGAAAGGTACTCGCAAAACGACATGAGCCACGGATCTTTTCCACGGATCTTTTCATGGTTCAGGTTGCATGAAACTGACGACAATGGGCGATACAAAGCATTCAGAGGGAGACTTAGGCATCTCGTCAGGCAACATTTGGCACCGGAAGAAGCCGTTAGCGTCGTGGTGCTTGCGGCCAGAGCGATACACCACGCGGATGTCAAAGTCCTGAAGGCGGAGAGCATCATGTACGACAACCAACAAAGCGTGTGATGATCGCTGACTACGTCGAAAGGTCGGGCATACAGACACGAATGGAACTTCGAGAGGGCCCACACAATTGCCAAATATTCCTGCTCAGTAACACAGAAATTTGACTCCACAGCTGTGAGTGTTTGACCCGCGCAGGCGACCAGGTATACGTAGAACCCCGCCTTTCTTTCAGCCAGAACAGCACCCAGACCGACTCCACTCGCATCGGTGGGGATTTCGGTTGGGGCCGACGGATCGAGATGACGGAATATTTGCGGGGACGTGAAGAGGTGACGACGGGTTGTAAAGGCCTCGTCGCAAACCAATGACCATGCCGAAAGACTCATCTTGGTGAAAAGTTGTGTCAATGGCGCAATGATGGAGGCGCAGTTACGAACAAAGCGGCAGAAGTACTAGCATAGCCCGATGAAGCTACGAATCTCTTTAATTGTGGTGGGCTTTGGGAATTCAGCCACGGCACGAAGCTTGCCCGGACCAGGAAGAACGCCATCTCTGAAAACGACATGGCTGAGGATCGTCATCGGGTGAGCCATAAATCGGCACTTCTTTAGATTTGCTTGAAGCCCTGGGTCCTCCATACAAGCGAAATCTTGCTAGAGTGACCGTAAGTGCGTGGAAGAGTCGGTCAGAACGACGTCATCCAGGTAACACATGCATATCTTCCATTTGAGCCCGCGAAGAATGATGTACATGATCCGTTCGAACATTGTGGGTGCGTTGCACAGGCCGAAGGGTCATGACGTTAAATTCATATTGTTACGTGCCGGCAGGATAGAGATGAGATGACCGATGAGATGGGGTAAAGTGACCTATTTACATTATCTACATAGTGGTCATTACAGAGCTTGCGCAGCCAGCGCCCGCCACATTTCCCTCCCCGTCGTCAGCATCATTGATGGTGGGCCATGGCGCCATGTGGATTGACCACAGCGTCCCGTGAAAAATCACACCCCCAACGGGTGGGGCCGAACGGCCTGGTCGAAGCCGGTGAGAGGTGACAATTGTGATGCGAATGGATAATGCAATGGCAACGTACATTCAGGAGTCGCTTGCTGCCACGGATGATGATGACGTGCTTGGTGATGCCTGGCCCCGCAACACAGATTTCTTCAGCGGCGTCGAAGCGTCGTAGGTTGTCAGACCCAGGTCGGACAAGAGGGCTGGGGACACATCGCCAGTTCGCCACGTTACGGCTGGTTTCGGCAGGTCTTCATCGGCGTCTCACGGGTTGGGGCTCGGGGCGGGGAACGTAATCGATCTGGGGTAGCGACGAGGTTGGGGCTGCCCAATATGGCCCACGTACCAGCGACGGTCGCGTCTAGGCCTAGACAGCGCGAAGCGGTGGCCCGGATGAAGATCCTATCCAGCACCTACACCAAATGTTACGTGGTGGCAGGACAGATATGAGACGAACGATGAGATGGGGTGAAGTGACCCATTTACATTATTTACATAGCGGCCATTACAGAGCTCGCGCAGGCTGCGCCCCCTACACCTTCCTCCTCGTCGTCAGCGTCATTGATGGTGGGCCATAATGCCATGGGGATTGACCGCAGCATCCGGTGGCAATATAAACCGTCCTGAGTAACAAAGGGGGTTTTCGGGCGATCCGCTTCTGCCATCGGGACCTGCCAGTATCAGGGGCGTAGGTCAAGGGACGAAAAATATTCTGCTCCTTGAAGGCAGTCTAGGGTGTCATCGATGCGTGGTAGCGGGTACACATCCTTGAGGATTCTTTTGTTTAGGCGAGGTAGTCGACACAGAAACGGATGCAACCGTCCTTTTTCCGCACGAGTACCACCGGCGACACCCAGGGGCTGTTGGATTGTCGAATGATACCGCGCTGTAGCTTGTCACCCACCTGTTCATCAATTACGCTCCTTTCGGAAGGGGCGACGGACCGCTCCCCACCCTCCCGGTAAAAACTTCTGTAAATAAATGTTTTCAGTCAGACGTGGTAAGGCCACCGCCGTAAAGGCGGGTGGGAGCCGGTGAAGATAGGGTGACTGACCCCCATGGTACGACCAAGCGAAGTCAGCGCACAGTCGAAGGATGAATTAAAATGACAAAGCATTTGAATCAGTTGGTCTCGTTGGGTCGGCGTAAGGTCGGCCTTGATGGCACGATCAAAAAAATTTCCCGCATTTCCCCGAGGGGAAGAATGTGAAAGTGCGAATGCACGAGTTGAATTTGCGCGGTTCGGTAATGTTCGCGAAAGAGAGATCACACACACACACACAACTACAAAGAAAGAAAAATGCATTTATTCACAGACACCTATTTGCGTTGTCGTTGTACTTGATTGCTAGAGCGGATCTCAGCTTTGAAATTTCGTGTCAGTACTCCTTTAAGCGAGTGCATTAGCCCTTCTCACGCCCGATTCCTGGCCAATCCCCCACGTGGGTATCATGTCAGCGGCCAGGCAGCGCGCGCCCATCTCCCTCCGTTGCTAGGGAAGACGAGGAGCGCGCGCACCCGCAGCTGTTGCTATGCGGACAACGGCGGCGGACGATTCAGGCTCGCCTAAGAAGTGCATTCGCACTTAAAAATTCCGGGGATAGCTGAGACGCAGTGGCAGGAGGTGGGCATAGTCCTTTTACCTGAACGGGCGGAAGGTCGTCTAAAACGTCGTTGAAAACCCGTGGGGGTGTGATGTCACGGGACGCTGCGGTCAATCCACATGGCGCCATGGCCCACCATCAATGACGCTGAAAACCAGGAGGAAAATGGGGGGGGGGGGGCGCTGCCTGCGCGAGCTCTGCAATAGCCACTATGTAAATAATGTAAATAGGTCACTTTACCCCATCTCATCGTTCATCTCATCCTTGTCCTGCCGGCACGTAACAGTGTGAATTTAACTTCATGACGTGGTGGCCAAGGCACTCGCCACAGAGCAAAAAGCGAGGACATGCTCCAGGATTCGAAATAAACAGGGTGGTTTGGCCATCGCGGATACTGATCAGGGCCAAGGGTAGCAATAACATCGGTGGTGGCAGAACAAATGCGATGGCGTGGACAGTGCATTGACGTCAGAAGGAAGATGGCAGATTAAGGGAACAAGGTTGGTGGATCATGAAGGAATAGTCGTGTATTCGACGGGAGAAACTTTTAGAAAAGGTGCTGTAGGCGATGTTTCAGATTGCATATCAAGGGGTGAAAACAACTCAACTTCGGCTCAAGAGCAGTAAATGATAGCGTTGTGCCGGGAGAGGAAATCCCATCCCACGATGACGTCATGTGAGCATGAAGGAAGGGCAATGAACTCAACGATGTATAGAACACATTGGATGAACACCCGGGCAGTGACTGCACCTACTGTTTCGACCGAATGTGCCGAAGCAGCACTTAAGGATGGACCAAAGTGCGGCATTTTCAGGTGGCGGGAAGGCTCTAGGCGGATGACTGAAACTGCGGCCCCAGTGTCGACAAGGCCATCAGTGGCGACTTCGTCTATGATGATGCCGATGACGTTTATGGGTGATAAGGTAGGTCTTGACCAGTTCGAAGATAACGCAGCTCTTGCCTCCAGAACTCCCGCGCCTAGTTTTCCGCTTCAGAAGGCAAGGGGCACCGACACATCGGCGACAGTGAACGGCGTCACGGAGGTGATAGATGACGGTTGGTGGCGTCACGGGAGTCGGTGGGCCGAGAAGTTTCGGGAGAACTGGTCAGAGCATGGACCATCAGCTGCGGCGAGACATACGGCGCGTTCCAAAACGGTTTCCGTGCAGGCATCAGCCCGCGGTGGCAGTAACGCGCCATCTGTCCGGGAGTCAGGCAAGCAAAGCAGATTGGACGGTTGTCCGGCGTGCGCCAAGCGGTGAACAGAAATGACGGTTCTGGCCGTACACGTGGCTGCCTCTGCAGAACAGGCGGTACCGGCATGTAGCCGAGATACCTAGGTCTTCCTGTGGGCTCAGTGCGCTGTCGCGGCATGACCGGGACAATTGCTGGGCTTGGGACGGCTTCTGCGAAGGGCCTCAAGATGTCATCGGCGTAGGTTAGAGGTCCGGCAACAGGTAGCGTTTGCCCCGCAGTCATGTACCTCAGCGGAACAACAGGTGGTGTGGTTTCCGCGATGCCGGAACCGATGAGCGAAGCGGTCACAGGTGCGTGTTGGTGGGAGCATAGAATGGCATCGGCCACCTGCTGCTGGAAAGCACTTCTAAGAGAAGTGGCAAGGCTGGCGCCAGACGTCGGTGTGTAAGGCACTAAGGAAATCTGATGGGCAACTTCTTCCCGGATGAACTGCTGAATACGCGTAGACAGAGTGTTGTCACAGCTACCACCAGTTAAACTCGACGTATCCGGGCCAAAGGATCGCCGTGTGAGGGCTCGCTGTTTTATCAGCTTGTCATAGCTCTGGCACAGCTTGATGGCATCGGTGACCGTTTGAGGATTCTTCGCCAGCAGCATTTGAAAGCAGTGTTCGGAAATGCCTTTGAGGATGTGCTTGATTGTGTCCTCTTCACTCATTGTGGCGCTCAAGTCTTGCACAAATCCGCAACGTCATCGATGTAACTGGTGAAGTTCTCATCTGGCTGCTGTGCTCGTTCTCGCCAGCGATGCTCCGGGCGAAACTTCCACACAGAAGGGTGGCCCAAAATTACGGAAACCCCCATTCTAATTACGACAACGTCGGGTATCGCTTTTCGTGGTTATCGTACCAAAGCTCTGCGAGACCAGTCAGATGAAATGACACGTTGTTGCGTCTCACTTCGTCATCCCAATTGTTGTGGGTGCTTACTCTTTCATACGTGGCGAGCCAGTATTCCACGTCCTGCTCATTTTCGCCACCGAAAAATGGGGTATCCCGCTGGCGAATGGAATCTGAGCAGACGATGGGCATTGAAGTAGGCGCAGGATGCGGCTCAGTATCATGGGGAGGAGCCATGGTGCTGGGGAGCGTCCTGGAGCAGAGTTCCGGCGAATAGAACGGTCAGGACCGGAGCAACCTTCACCAATTCTAATGGGATGCATTGATCAACGCCAGGAAGCCTACGGAAGGCTTTTAATGACCGGTATCTAAGATGGAGCAGGTTTACAGACGCGCGCCTATCGTCTTCGTCGTCGGTGTTTTTGGTTGGGCTTTCACTGGCGATGCTGCTTTCGCGGCTGCTGAATCTGGCGCACTGTCGTTTTCCTGTGGCTAGTGCCTGCACCATTCGTCTCCTTTACACCGGAAAAGTATAAACGACGCTGGGTCACTTGCGACGTTCAGCTGTACAGCTGAAGACGAGACAAGATCAGAGAACCATGTCGTCGTATTTGATATTTCCTAGCTTAACATCAGTTCTAAATACACTGCCTTTCATTACTTTGCAAAAGCGCGGTTGCTTATAGTACCTTAGCTGACTTGAAAGTTTGCAAGGCTTTTGGCATCCACGCAACTCAGATCCCGGACTAATTGCCACCTCTAATACACATCTCAGGTACCGCACACTTAAGCATAAGTTCATAACATAATGTCAGTATTGCTTAATAAAGTGGTTTTTAGAAGCAAACTTGCTTTCAAAAACCGCTTTATTAAGCAATACTTATATTAAGCAATTCCGACAATACTGAAATTAAGCAGCGGGTGTTGCTGCATAAAAAACAAGTAAAAATTTCGTCCTGTTCCAAGAATAAATTCTAGTTGTGCAATAATATAAATATTTGTAGTGCAAGTAAGCAAAAAGTACTTGGAGTATCAGCGTAATATTTTTTGTGTGCAAGCTCATGGGGCCGTAAACTTTACATAAACGCTGAGAAATACAGTTTTCGCTCACAATAAAAAATGGTGCAACTTGCACTAGTGGTGCAAGGCTCAAGAAACAGCGGATTTCGCCGTCGAACCTAAATTCTTCCAGTTTCGCTATGTTTCGGTAGGTCTTGCCAAGCTTCGCTCGGGCAGTAAGACGATGACGTTCACGCTGCGCTTCTCCTTCCTCGGGTGTTACATGCTTCTTCTGCCGACCCGTGATTTGCGGGAGTCTAAACAATGTGCTCGGCGCGGAGTCCGGATGCGCTGTGTGTCGCCGCAAAGCCGCCCAGTCGGAGCCGTGACGTCATAGCTAGGCGACGTTTGACTCTGTACGCACGATGTTATGCGAAGTTCGGCGCAGCGTTCCTGCCTGGCGGCTCGCGTCGGACGAGGTTCTCTTAGGTGCGGAGCACCTTAGGACTGCACAATGTCCGTTCACATGGTATTCGCAATGGCAAAAAATCACACACGCACTGGCAGGACTCGAGCCTGTGTCTGGTAGACCAGACAGAGTTAGGGTCCGTCGTCTTACCCATTGGGCTACGACCGCGAGTTAGTACCCGTGAGTCAAACGGCCTACTCCCTCACCTGAAACGGTGTGGAGTACCTTAGGACGTCCAATGTCTGTCCGCGTCCGTCCGTGCGCACACCATCACGAAGCAAAAACCCAGCGAAATTCGATTTGAGCCGTGAGTTGCTGTTTCATATAGGGAATAATAAAGGTGCAACTCAACTATCAAATCGAATAACGGTCGGGGAAAAAATCGTATGTCACTCGGGTTGCAGCTTGGATAGCATTTCCAGTCGCCGTACTCCGCACCGTCACCATCATCCATGGAGTCGAGATGCTGCCTTTTTTTCTGAGTAATTTTTTGGCCAACGTCACCGGACAAGGGTCACGCTTAAACAGCTCCACTGTTAAAATTTAATGGCGGAGAGGGTTCATTAGGGCTCAGTTTGGTCATTTGCTGGTGCACCGACCTCTAACTAGAAGAAGGCTGATGGCTACCTGAATCAAGTGGCCGCTGCATACAACTATGCAACTTACTTCGGGGGGGCTGAATAGTCACCGGAGGTGTTGTCGCCGTAGTTGTCGTATTCTCTGGGGTAGACGCCGGAGCTGCATCGGATATTGTCACGAGGTGAACAAGGTAACAAGGTTTATGTACAGATGAACGTTATGGGAGCGAAGTTCTACTCCGCAGACAACTTAAAGAAAGCACTCAAGCGGCGTAGGAGTAGTCAACAAAGGGACGTGTACATACTCGTGTAGGAGAATCGAATGGCGCGGCGTTTTGCCTACGAGACTTTATCTCTCCGCGTAAACATGTCTGAAACAATCGAATTAGATCGCGAACACTGGTGATCAAAGAACAACATTCTGGTTGACTGAGGGCAGGGCGAAAATCTCTCCCTATCAAATGAGATATCTTGTGCGACATACAGATTAAAGAGAAAAAAACACACGATTCTCATCAAACACAGATATGACAGCCGGATGCAGACAGATGGTGGAAACAAAAAAAATAAGTAAGAAAAAAACACAAAGCAGGGTTTGCGGCCTTATTAAATTAACGGCCACCCCTAATCGATTCCGCAAAGCAACACGTTTTCTGCTTTGACGCTTTTGTGTTTATGATAAAACGCACAGGTTTTAAGTTATACGAAACCTCGATTAGCAACATGCCGCCAACTAGTAAGAGTATCGAAGAGTTGATACTCCAGTAACAAATTACTTTACGCAGGTGTAAATATTTAAAAGGACAGCCAACAGGCTTTAATGCAAGTGTATACCACCACATGGCACGCGAATTGTTGGTTGTTGTTGCTAAAAGGAGTAAAGTAGCAATATTACTACTTTAATCCTCACAGCAACCACAACAAGTAAACGCGAAAGAAGCCTTCGTTGAGACTTGTATTACAAATCTGCCATTCCGGAATCGGCTCGAGATCGAAACTAACCCTATTCAAGATACGGCGATTTAGATGCGAAGCTGACAAGTACAAGCAGAGCGTTTGTGTTGAATGAAAAGTGCTTACGGGTTGTAGAACTGAATCACTCCAATGAGGGGGTAGAGGATCATATGTATCGCCTGTGCAGTTGAGAACTCTTATAGATCTATCAGTACAAACAGGTTGGAATAGCATTGGTTCTGTGCGGAGCACGAAGAGTCAGAACTAGGCGTCAGCTTCTGTATTAAGCAGTCTTCGAACAAATGGAACAGCCGGCTACTAGTAACCGACAACCGCGAAAATACAGTTGCTGGTAGTAAAACGTTTATTGAGCCGAAATAGAGGGGTAGAAGGGCGTGGTTAAGTACAGGAGACCTCTTGTTCGGGCTGCTTCCAGGGCGCGCTGCACCAGGGTGACCTGACGCTCCGGTGCGGAGCTGGTCGGTAAGGAAGGGGTGGAGGAGTGGGTGTTGGAGGCAAGAGAAGACGAGGTGGTAGGTGTTGAGAACGATGGGACAATATGGACAGTCGGGTGGGAAGGGAGAAGGGGAAATGTGGGATAGGACGATGTGGCTAAAGTAGGTCGCGCTCTGCCGTCGGCGGAGGATGTTACAAAATGTTATCTGGTTGAAATACGTAAGACGACGACGAAGAAACAGAGGCAAGGAGCCACCACACGGGCCCCGGGGCTCGTGATATCATCATTTTCGATCGAATTACGCTGACTGCCAGAAGGTTGCCAATAAAGCGGCGCTCTTCTAACTGCGTCCGCTTTCTGGTCTTCAGCAATTTGATGCCATGACCAGGATGGAAGGGTTACGCCGTTGAAGACCCCTACCGATGGAGCGAGACCACTGAAGAGGATGCAATGGCCAAGAACGACTGATCGACCCAGCTTCTGCTAATGCGGCATTTCCACGTGCCGTCATGAACCGCCTCAAACGAAAACGTGGTGCTCTGCACGCATATGTAGATATACAAGGAGCACCTTCTTACACGGAGAGCATTAGGGAAGAAGTAACTTACGGCTTGGTAGCGGAACTGACGACGGCTTCTTGCTCCCGCTAGGAATACGGATGTAGTCTCCCAGCGTTCCACCGCCACTTCCGGTGACGTCTTCCGTGCCATCACCTTTGCCTACGCAAATCGTGTGGTATACACAGATGCATCGATCAGTGTTCTCAGCGACTTTTGCGCCGTACCTGCATCAACATTCGTAGCTGTCGACACGTATACAGTTGCAACTCAGCCGATAACAAAATTAGGGGGGATGGCGTTCCGTGGCACTGATTTGAGTTTTAAGGGGTTAACACATCTGCGGAGAGCGACGCGTTTCAGCACACGTTTTCCGCTCTGGAAACCGGTCTGGCCATGGTCAGGGACACACATGAAGGACACCGGACCTGTTTTGGAGAGGGTACAAAATGCCTGCTTCTCTTGCCGCCCGTGTGATTTGCCCCTAATTCTCGAGCAACGCAGGAAAAGAAAGTCAGTCGCGCAAACTTCATGTGTACGCATGTTTCCGTTTTTCTGCTGTTGAACCAAGACGGATGGTTCGGTAGAGTGAACAGCAAAGAGAATGAACGCCGTCAAAATAGTTTACATTACCAAAGCTGAGTACTGTGCCGTCATGTTTTTTAGGCGATCGCAGCTGGTAGCCAATGCCTGTCTCAGGGAAGAAATCGTTCGGAGGTATGCTTTTATAGTGGTTCTAATATGAATTAGAAGAGGGACAGCTCTGGTCCCGGATTACAACTGTATCGTAGTCTTAAACTCTGTTTAGTAGGCTCTGCACTTGGGGCGAAAAGGCGGCTTGTTGAAGGTAAGATCCGTTGTTAATGCTTTCCCGTGGCAATTCGTGCCGCCACAAAGTTTATTAATCGATTTACTCATTCTTACATGTTCGTATGGTGTCCATTGCTTATGAGTGAAGCACCCTTTCTCGCTTGAACGCACGTCGGATGGGGTCCTTGTTTTCGGCATCACATTCATTAAAAAAATATTCTCCACAAAATCAGCTCTTTATCGTCGAGGCAGCCGGTAGTGCAGACGGGTGTGTGTTGTTTTCCAGCAAATATTTTTCTGGCAATGTTTTTTTTCTGCACCAAGAATTTTTACATAACATGTAATCGTCTGATTTTCTCTCACTATTTGCTCAACCCAGATCTTAACAGGGTAAGAAATTAAGAAAACAAATGCACCCGCCGCGGTGGCTCAGTGGCTAAGGCGTTGCGCTGCTGAGCACAAGGTCGCGGGTTCGATTCCCGGCGCGGCGGCCGCTTTTCTGATGGAGGCGAAAAGCAAAAACGCCCGTGTGTACGAGATTTCGGCGCACGATAAAGATCCCCAGGTGGCCAAAATTAATCCGGAGCCCTCCACTACGGCGCGCCTCATCGCCTGCGTTGCGTCGGCGCGTTAAACCCTACAATCAATCAAATCAATCAAGAAAACAAATGCAGGCTATGATATCATTGTGAATCAGTGTATTTTCTTAATGACATTCCAGCTTTAAATGCTATTTCCACATGTAAGCTATGGGCTTATCCAGGCTTTTGAGTCTGTTGTTTTACAAAGCCTCTGTCACGTGAACGGATGTTGGGGTGGTCTTAACCAGCTCGGAGCAATGGACCCGGGGAAGCCGTTGACGTGTTTAACAACATACATTTAATGCACACACAAATAAAAACCCTCAGGCAAAACACTCAATATTTAAACTACACACCCGATAAACAGTCAAACCTCAAACTAAATATCACAAATACAGTTCAAAGCAAAACACCAAAAGATTCTACAGTAAAGTCCTACACCATTATCTCAAATACACTCATTCTATCACCTTCAAGGTTATCTGTCTACACCTACAACTATGTCCCTATACTGGACTGGCCTACCACGGTCGTCGGCGCTGACGTGTCGCACCCTTGCGTGGCCGCGACTCGGTGGTAGCCATCGTCGTCTCGCTTCGTCGGTGCCGGCGTGCGATGCGCGCGGTCACTCCTTGAACGGCGTGGGCTCCGCGCGTCCTCACGTCTTTCCTCTGTGGCTACCCCCTGGTAGCCGCTCTCGCTGGAGGTCCTTGATGCCGGCGTTCGATGCGCGCGGTCATCCCTTCGGCGGCGCGCTTCCTCGGTGGCTACCCCCTGGTAGCCGCTGCCGCTGGAGGTCTCAGGTAGGCTTGCACGAACGTCGCCTTTCGGGGCCGTCGAGACGAACGTCGACGGAGCGTGGACGCTGGCCGCTGGTGCCCGACCGATGCCGCTGGGGCCAGGAAGACACAGGTTCGTGGTGCACCGAGGATGACGGTGCCGGTGCGCAGTCGGCCCGCTCCCGCCCAGGCTCAGATGGCGTGGTCGATGGCCTGGCCGCGTCCCCCTGGCTCGTTCGTTGAAGCGCACGTGCTCCGGCCGCCTCCTGGTTTCTTCGGTTTCTTGCCTCCCCCTTCTCTTTGTGCGCCACGCTTTTATACCCTCTGGGCTCTGCCGTGGCGCACTCTCATTGGCTTCTTGCTTCCTCCCTGTCCTTATATGGCCATCTCGCCACTTGTCACCTGCGTGGCCTTCCCTGATTGGCCGACCAGTATGCTGCCACCTTTTCCCAGGATTCCTTGGTGCGTCGGCGCTGGCGCTTGCTGATTGGCGCGCTCCTGGCGCGCACTTCAAAATTCTCGTTCCTTTGTTGTTTTCTTCTATTCTTCGGGGTTTTCATGCATCCCCTCTCGGGGGGGTGCCCTTGACACATGACAGCCCCGTTCCGCCGAATTGTATACCCATTGCTCTCAAGATATTTTACATTCTGTGTAGCCCGCCGGTAAAGTTTCACAGTTAAAGCTGACTGGTCCAAAGGAGAAAAGAGCGGAAATTTCGACAAGACACAAAACTAAGTTACATGGCGTCTCGTGTGTTGTAAAACTTCGTTCTGTTCTTGTCCTGTGTACCACGACGCAACTAACCCGAACCTCAACCCGAAAGAGCTTTGTCTTTATTTCGCAGAGTTGGTTTGAAAAGTGCGAACTCACTGTTGACGAAAGCAAGGAGGCAGATGCCAGTCACCAGACATAAGAGTAGTACCGCAGCGCCGGTGATGATGATGAGGTTGGTGTTGACGCCAATGTCTCTGGGAAAAGTATGAGAGAAAAAATTGGTCGCACATCTGCTTTCTTCACTGTAAATATTGCGTAAAGACGGTAGTCCTTTGCCATCTCTGCCATGTGACCGGTCGTCCGCTTTCTGCTCCCACCCGCCACGCTATACCCCTCCCTCTCTGGCTCCTCTCGTGACGAATTCAACGCAGATTTGTTTAATCAACGCACTTCATTATTTTTGCCTTCGCACTGCTCGTGCATCTTTTTCTTTAGCTTATGTTTCTTGTCCTGCCTTAAACCCCACGAGCCAAAGCTGTGTACCTTCTGTGCTTGCTTTTACCCCGCGCACCGTCCCATGTCGGCCGTGTCCTAAGAGCATTGGATACGGTCAAGAGGCGACGAACTGTTGCGGGAAAAACACTCAGCTACCTCAACGAGTTTAGCCTGCGAGCCTTCCATAGTAACCCACACTTAATCCCCCGAACTTTCCCACGCGCCATTCCATTTATTAAATTATTCTACTCTACATGTCTCGCGCGAGCGCCATTTTAACGCTTTAACGCGTTGTTTTCTCGCTTGCTATAGTAAACAACCAACCCAACGTATTTCCTTGAGCGATAAATGCGGGAACTACCTGTTAATAACTTCCATTCTGTCTGAAATGTTCCCAAGGTTTTCTCTGCGCTAAATTGTGGGGAAATGTATGCCTTGCGCCAACCCATTTAGCAGTTTGGAACAGTTCGGCATATATGAACTTATTGCTGAAATGTTCCCAAGGTTTTCTCTGCGCTAAATGGTGGGGAAATGTATGCCTTCCGCCAACCCATTTAGCAGTTTGGAACGGTTCGGCTTATATGAACTTATTGTTGATGTATTGCTGCACCTTCTCTGTCTCGGAGACTGAATCGAAAGACAATCAAAAAGAGAGACAGGCTAAGATTTTCGCATTTGTGTAGCCCCAAATAGACAACCATCTCTAAAATCTGGTGGACAGCTTCCTACTTGGCGATGTTTTTCATAGGCGTTCTGAATCGCTTGTTCTCTCGTTCTGTGGACAACGGTGTCTTGCCCTGACTTCAACCAACTGCTATCTTCTGGAATCTGAAAAAGCGGGGTTGTCCTTAGGAAGTGCTCTGGCCAGCTACTCTCAATTGGGAGGGCAGAGGGGAAGCACTGGAGGAGGGATTCGGGATGACTCTGGTGGAGAACGGAAAGAATTGCACGAGTTTCCACAGTTCCAGTCTATTGCCTAAAAGGGACGTCTCACGAAGGGGACACTATTTACATGATGCAAAGCTCAAGCGCAACTCAAGTCGTATGAGTACTTCGAGCGCTGCTTGAAATATTGTAAATCCACGCTCATGATCAGCAATGGAGCATTAGGCACGTTTCTTCCAATTTACTTGCTGCAAAACACCCAGTTTCATTTTTGCATCTTGCCACATCTCCCGTCATTCCCCGCTTTACACTGTACTGCTAGTTTTTTTTTAAATTTAATTTAGTCCCCTCGTGATATAGTTCTAGATTATTGAATGATCTCATATTATGTTGTAAACATCTCGGGACCTGTGAGCAAAAAAAGTAGTGATTGGCCTGATAAGGTTGTTATTTTTAGGGCCATTTTTAATGGCATTACGGCTAAAGTAAGGTGAACGACTGCGGATAAAAACACTCAATTTTACAGAATAAGTATATCGCATAACCAGAACCCCGCTGGTGCCGGAGACGTTATCACGTGAAACTCAGTGATAGCCTGTGCGTTTTTTTTTTATCGTGAAGCACGGCAAATGGGGCTGTAATAAAGTCATGCGACTTATGAAAAATGTGGTCCTTGCAACGGAAAATCCCCGTGGTCTTGGTGATCGGTTAACGGTGACATCCGTTGTGGAGATTTTGCCTCCAGGCGTGGCTGCAAAGTACGCAATGTTGTCTGCTTAGTTCTGATGTACAGTGAAGCATGCATCCTCAGTAATAGTGGCCTGTAGTCATCCTTGTGAGGCTGAGGTCTAAAAAGGAAGCGGTGTCGTATTGGCGTTGCTTTCATCAAGGAAAGTTAGTGCAGCTACCACTACAATGCGTGCCCCATGCTAGGTTCTTTTAGGCCGAAAAGGTGCACAATAAATTGTCAGCACTCGAAAATGTGGTTTCTAAGGGCAGGAAAACATTCGAAACCAACAACTTACGTCTTTGTATCACCGACTGCAAAACAGCGAGAACTAGGATTAGCGCCTTTTCAATACCAGCCTTGTGAATGGGCAGTGAAACCGGCGTCTTTACCCAACGTCATACCGGTGTAGTGAGGGGGACTGCGTTTACAGAGCAGCCTTCAGAGATGCAGTTGTAAAAACGCAAAAAATGACCGTACAGTCTTGATGCACTTATCACCGACAGTGCAATTAATTACGGTCCTGGTAGCGGAGAAAGACCCTGGGCAAGGCATCTCTCCCTTTCTGGTCAAGCAAAACCGTATTAGGTCCACACCAGTGTGATTGCTTGCTTTGGGCGTCAACAGTAGAATACTGGCACGAGAAAGTGGGCGAAAATACATTTGGAGTTCATCGAATTTAGCGAAGTTCATCGAATTTAGCGAAAGTCATCCGACTCCAAATTGGAAACGACAGTGTTGGCTGTAAGAATGGTATCATTAGGCTTCTTGGACTAGAAGCAGTTCTAACTGGACTAATTCATTGATACATCATTGAAGTACCTTATGCAGATACACAATGCTAATGATATAAAAAAACTGACAAGTATGGCGGTTCTCAGTAAAATGCTTCTCTTACGTTAGCCAAGGCTGTAGACCACATGCAGTAGGTTTTTGGTTGGGGAAACATACGTTTCTTCATCTAACCAGCTACAGATTGCGAACTTCACAACCTTCACAACGTTGCCCAATTGTTGCTCGAAGGCACGTTACTGAACTATCAAGAGGTAGTCATGATCTTAATTATTTTTTACTCTTTTTTGCTAACTGCCTGAAAATTGCTCGTATGGGGATAGTTTTTGTCAACCTTGGTGAACAGCTAGTTATAAAGGTAGCCTTTCACACAGTCGGCATAATATTTATTTATCAGAGGGTAAATAATGTGGACCTTCTGCTCGAAGAATGTATTTAAATGAGCAAATATTGAAGACTGGATTCTCGGTGTGAATTATTGACACCTTGAAAGCATACTCGGAGTCCTAAAAAAATTAGCAGTGGCTTAGCTCGGCTATGCCAGGATATAAGTAGCGTGAGCTAAGGTTCCGCTGGTTATTCTTAGGTTTCCTGGTTGTCTAGGATTACCTGAATATCATGCTCACTGCTGCTAAAATGAAGTCATATCTAATGCAATCCAACCCATTCTAATCCAATCCAGTCCATTCCAGTCCAGTCCAGTCCAGTCCAATCCAGTTCAGTCAAAGTTCAGTCCAGTGCGCTCCGGTAGGGTCCAGTGCAGTCCAATCCAGTCACTGCTCCTCGCGAATGCGCAGCATGGCTCCCCAGCAATCAAGCGGCTCCGGCGCAGCGTTAAACTTGGCTACTGCGCAACAGAGGCGCACAGCTGTGCACGCGCCAGCGCCAGTGCGTCTGCCGCAGCTATGACGTCACTCCTCTGGAATGTGCAGAACGGCGATTGTCCAGACCCAATTCTCTACACATCTATACTGCAATTGGATTGGATTTCCAATCCAATTCACTTTAGTTCAATATAATTCAATTTAATCCAATCCAATCCAATCTAAATCCAATCCAATGCTCGTCGCGGTTGTGCAGCACGGCCCTTCAAGGTCCACGCGAAACTGCTCAACCTCAACCAGTGTAGCTTACGCTACAAAATTTAGTTGCCTTGGCCAAAATATCATCTTCCGCTTGGACTGATATAATCAAACATTTCTTGCCCCTTGCGTATCCAGAAAAACAGAGCCTAAAACTGCGGTAATGATGTGATTTTTGTGTCCCAATACACTGCGTTTGGTGTGTTCCTCACTAAGAAATTCCAGTAACTCAACCATAGTGGCTTCTCTGTGTCACGTGCTGACTCCATTACGAGAGTGTTGAAGAGATAAACCCTCTGGGGATCGCGAGTTGCACGCGAACCCCTTTCTGCCTAGCTTTCCATAGCGGCCGACGTTGAACAGCGCGCCTCCCTCGCGCGACGGGAGGGCGCCAGCAACCGGAGGGTTTGTTGTCGCCGGGGTGGATTCGCCCCTTTTCCCCTCTGGCTTACGCGAGAACCAGTTCTTCCGCCGAACTAGCGCCACCGATTGGCGAGGTCTGGTGGGATGTAGCATGACGAGAAGACATTCTTTTGTCTTGGGGATGCGGTAGCGTACGGACGTTCCGGCGCGCTAGTCTGGACCTGGGGAACACGCCACAAAGGGACGCTACCGGGCGAGCTGGGAGACTGCTCCCGCGCTCGCACGCGCGGCGCCCCGCTGCTCCGGTATTCCATCGGTGAGTCGAACCATGTCGATCTCTAGTGTGTTTTAATGCCTCGCTCACAGTTTTACCGTTATGACCTACGATTAGACTGTATGCAGTATATTTGATTTGAACGTTGCAATAAATGCTGCCATTGGTGTTTTGCCCTGGTCGCCTCCTGCCCCTGTCTGCTCCGCAACCAAGGGACCCTTCCGCAGCCGGAGCTCGCAAGGCATGTTTGCTGAGCGCAGATGGCTGCGGGGTGATAAATAACTAGTGTGTGAAATGTAGAACTCCACAGCCAAATGCTTCCGAACCTATAGTAAACAGTCCATGTTAGTTCTATTACATCTATGAACTTTACCTGAAATTTGTAAGCAAAAAAGTATACTGAGGCTACTCAGACAGCATTACTTCTCCCGTCATAGAGGCAAGTGATGTTATCTTGATTGATAGAAAGCTGAGGACGTATTGACTTACATCCTTGACTCAGTTGCGATGACTCGACTGCAAGAAAAGTAATTCATAGTTACACAAAAACACGAAAAGTGTGGGGGGGTTGCGGTTGCCCACACGAGCTCCAAACCAACCCCCTATTTCTTTCAGATCTTATGAGCAGTGGATGGCTCGACTGTGCGATCCGAACTTCAGACACCTGCTTTGGACATTTGTAAGTGATGTCATCTTGACTGAGAGAAAGCCCAAAACGTATTGACTTACATCCTTGAGTCAGATGCGACGACTCGACTGTAAAAAAAGTAATTCATAGTTACACAAAAACACGATAATAGGGGTGCAGTTTGCTAACACGAACTCAAAACCGACCCTATGCCCTTCAGCTCTTACGAACAGTGGATGGCTCGTTTGGCCGATCCCGTACCTTGGACACCTGAAAAACTTGGTAAAAAGGGTCAGGAGGCAGGTTCCTGCCTTTTTCTTGTAGAGGACGAGCGAGTTGACCCTTTAACCGGATGTTTTCAACTTTCGACGAATGCTTTTTCCTTCTCTAGGCTGTGGCACACCACAGTAATTATTGATCATGCAGTTATGTCAGTCGGCCATGCTGGCCATTCACCGTTGTTGATTGCCAATATTGAATATACCGTATTTATTCGAATATAGGGCGACGATTTTTTCCAAAACGCGTGGTCTCAAAGTCATACCCCGCCTTATATTCGAAGCTCAGTATCCCAATATGCCGATTCTGGTGTGACAGTTTTGGTTTCCACCTTCCAACCATTTCCAAGCTTCCAAAAGAGCCCTACAACACTGTTGGAAATGTAACAAAGAGGTCTCAGGATAAAACGCATAAAATTTTACACAAACGCAGGTTGCAGATAGTAATTACCGAGTTTCGGCAACTGCAACGGTATTGAATAGTTCGAGATACAGCAGAGGCCATGGCACCAGACGCCTTCGGCCATGTCAACGAGCTGAGCCAGCAGTAACCGTTCCAATCCAGCATAGCCGTAAAGCTTGTAAACAAGCCGGGACGCCATTTTGCTTTTTTTTTTTTGGTTAGAGCTCTCGGATTCCCTGCTGCAAGATTTTCCTTCTCTGTGCTTGTTTCACGCGACCAGCGTAATGGCGAGTCGTCGTTGCCACTACGATGCAGCCTTCAAGAGGAAAGTCATAGCAGAGGCAGAACTCACTGGAAACTACGGGGCGGGTCGAAAGTTTGACGTTCCCGAAAACAACGTGCGTCGTTGGCGCTAACAGAAGATGTCGCTCTTAGCATGCGCCGTGACGAGAGAGAGAGAGAGAGAGAGAGAGAGAGAGAGAGAGAAAACTTTATTTAGAACCAAAGGCGGTTCAGACAACCCAATTACAGGTCGTCTTCAGTGAATGGGGAACTCAGCTCTAGTGACGAGGAAGGCTTTCCGTGGCCCACAAAAGGGAGCGCTTCCCGAAGTGAAAGAAGTGCTGACGTACTTCGTCAAAGAGAGAAGAGGCCGCTGTTTGGCCGTTACTACCGACATCGTGGAAATGAAGGCGCGTGAATTCGCGAGAGAGCATGGCATTCCCGCTCTCAAGTTCAAAGCCAGCCGGGGCTGGGTGCAGAAGTAGATGAAGAGGGCCGGGTTTTCGTTGCGAAGGCGGACCTCCGGGATGCAGAAGTGGCCAGGAGACTATGAAGAAAAACTAATTTCATTCCAAAGATATGTTATCGTCCTGCCACGCGACCACTACTTCCTACTTGAGCAGATTGGCAATGCCGACGAAACTCCTGATTTTTTTTTTACATGCCGTCGGCCCAAACCATTCACCAAAAATGTGATCGCCAAGTGAGCCTGCGCACTACAGGCAACGAGAAGGCTCGGATAACCGTGATGTTAGCCTGCACCGCAGATGGGCGGAAGTTGCTTCCTTTCATCATCCTGAACAGAACGACTATGCCAAAGAACGAGGTGTTCCGCAGAACGTCCACATTCGTTGCCAGGAGAAAGGGTGGATGACGGAAGAGCTTTTTCTTGACTGGATAAAGTAGGTGTGGTGCCGCAGACCAGGGGCACTGCTCACCCGGAGGTCAATGCTGGTGCTCGACGCCTTCCGCGGCACCTCACGGAAGGTGTGAAGAAGAAGCTCATGGACAACCAGATGGAGCTGGTCGTCATTCCCGGGGGCATGACGAGTCAACTACAGCCGCTTGACGTTTTCCTTAACAAGCCCTTTAAGGCACACGTCAGATGGCTGTACAACGAATGGATGGCGTCTGACACTGTGGCCCTGACGCCGTCGGGACGTCTGAAGCGGGCGTCCCCGTCTATGCTCGCCCAGTGGGTGGTTGACGCTTGGGCAGCGATCCCCGAAGCCATGGTTGCGGCATTGTTCCGCAAGTGCTGCATTTCAAATGCTCTTGACGGCGCCGAGGACGATGACCTCTTTGAGTGCGCAAGTGACAAGGAAGATTTGGATACCACCACCTCTGAAGACAGTTTCTAAGTTGCACTTCCGTCTCGCTCCGAATAAATATCGTTGTGTGCAGATAGTTCATGAATACTTGGTGTGTGCTCTGCTGAAACTTAAGGAATTTAGTTGCATTTTTTCTTTCCTTATTTCGCCCTATACTAGTGTGCAAGCTTTTTTCTATTTCTTGGGTCCTTCAACTCCCCCCTCGCCTTATAATCGTGACCGCCTTATATTCGAATAAATATGGTATTCATTCCAAACATCTTGTCGAAAATCCATTTTTGTTCTACTTTAGACCATTCCCGCCGTTATCAGCCAGTTAAAGCGGCTACAGCAGACGTGAACAATATTCCAAACAAAACGATTAACTGCCAACCAGTGCGAATCTATTGGCAGATAGTGACTGTCCTAAAGGTGCCTGCGACAACCATCTCCTGTTTATTAAAACTTGACTTGAACAAGTTCTTCTACAAGTACCAAGGCAAGCGCGGGCTTACCGAAGCTTAAAAATGCAGCAGGGTGAACTCTCATGTGTGGCTTGACGGAGACTTGAAGAAAAGAGCATCTGACAGCACTATGCACGAGTAACGAGTTATTCATAGTTGAGATCACACTGCGCGCAAAAGGACGCGTGTGCTAGGAGATCCAGCTTACCGATATGGTTTCTCAAAATCGATGTGCTCATGCAAGCCACACACAGTCTGCCATGCACAGGGCACATGCTTTTTCTGTTAGCGAGAGGACACGGCAGAACGCCAGAAACGAAAACGTGTATTAATCCATGATGTGATAGTTCATGGGCACTCAGCGGGGCATGTACGGGCTCTGTAGCAGCCAAACGCCTCATAAATCTGCTGTCGGTTGCTGGCTCCCGTCAGCCCATATCCACAGGGGTGAATGGGCCAACACTCACCGCCGATACATACTGGGAAACGATGATCACACAGAGCGAAACTTCGCTCACATACTGGCCACGCCTAGCAGTCTACTGCCTTTAGGTGGGGCCAACAATGACAACTGTGGCCCAAATCCTGCACTGCAATAGTTCCCCTTCATTCACTCACGCACTTGCAAACACGCACACCACGGTTGTATTTACAGAAATACGAGTTTAAAATTGTTAGGAAGTACATTGGCATACTACGCCACATTGCCCGCCTACCATCAGGCGTAAATAAGGGCAAAGCAACGTGTACGTATTCGGGGGTGTAGCTGGGAGCCTCATACGTGTTACCACAAGCAATTGCTTGCCGATTTAGGGTTGGTGGCCGTATGTATGACTGGCTGTCGGATTATCTACGCGACAGAACCACCTTTATGACCACCTCTGACGGCGACACGAAGAATCACAGCGTAATTCGTGGCGTTCCGCAGGGTGGAGAATTGAGTCCAGCACTTTTTAATATTTCCCTCATTGGAATTGAAACGTGTTTGCCATGACCTGTCACGATTTCCGTATGCGCAGATATTAGCATATGGTGCTCCGGACGCAATCGGCGTGTGCTCCGTGTGTGGCTTCAGCGGGGAATAGATTTGATCTCAGCGTTCCTTGCGGCGCGCGGACTCTAAATCTCCGCTACAAAATCAGTGGCAATCGCTTTCACGAAGCGAGACGCTACACGGTATGAGCTCACTGTAATCGGAATCCTAATGCCATACGTCGCAAATCACAAATTCCTCGGCGTTACATTTTACCGACTCTTCACATGCACACCACACTTCCGGAGTTTGAAGGAAAAGATATTTTTAACATCTTCTGAATGCTTTCTAGCAACTCTGGCAGCTGCACAGTATACTCGCTTCTTCGTCTCCACGATGCTGTCTGAGAAGGTCTACTACGCTACAGCCTTCGTGCCTTGCTTCCCCTTTCAGCAGGAAATTTAAAGGCTTTAGAAAGCAGACAGGCCCGCATAATGCGTGTGTGTGTTCGCGTCCCAAAAACGACATCCACTGTGGGGACTATCATTGAATGTCGACGTTTGATGCCGATAGTGCTGCGTAAAGAGGAACTACTTCGTGCGCGTTTGCGTTTTGTGACGCGCAACCGAAGCACCCATTTACTAAGATCTGTGGTCCAGATCTGGAAGTCCTCCTACCGCAACCTTAACAGGCCCCATCTGTGCCTTCATACCCGCGATGGTTGCTCTCACCCATAAGTATTCACACAACCGTGCCAGGAATCAGGCGAAGACCAGATTTTCTCGCTCCAGCTCTTACGTTTTTTACTCTTCAACTGCTACACAACAAATACGACTGCCATATCAACATATATGCTGATGGCTCAGTCACTGAAGGTTCCTCCACAATTCTTGTTTATATTCCAGTGTCGAGACCCGCGATGACCAAAAATCTCAGCCACAGGACATCATCTACCACGACTGAGCTCGCCGCCATGCGTGCGGCTCTTCAATACATCACCACCCAGCCAGCCAGTCAATGGGCAAATTTTACAGGCTCCCTCGCGGCCCTTCAATGCCTTCAGTCTTTTCCTAAGCAACAGCTACACAAGGACATTCTGTTTTTACACTACCAAGCCGTCAGTGCTCACCACCACGTCGAACTCCTGTGGATTCTGGCACATTACGGTGTACCGGTCAATTCTACAGCAGATGCTACAGCTTCCCAGGCTCACAATCACGAGGTTCCTATTGTGGCCGTTCCGTTCTTCACGAAAGATGCGGCAGCACTGGCGTCTCGTGTTGCGCGGCAGGTACAGCTTTCCATATGGGCTGCTCCATCACGCCGCTATGCACTGCTCTACTCCATCTACCCATTATGTACTTTCAAGTTACGGCCAGGTCTCAGAGGCACGACGCAGCTGTAATACACCGCGTACGTCTGAACGTCGCCTACAGACGCTTTTTCCGTTTTAAGCTTCAGAATACCAGCTCACCCTTGTACGAAGACTGCGACTGTCCAGAAGGCATCCACAATGTCACCTGTGTGTGTCAACGATATTATACACCAAGACTATCCTTGGCAGTGACTTTACGCAAACTACCTACATCGCATCATACGTTGCATGACATGCTCGGCACCTGGTAATGTGCTGAAATGGTCTCACGTGTGACGAAAGCCTTTATCAGCTTCCTGCCTAGTTCAGGTCTAGTCGACACTTTTTAACAGTGCTGAACATCGATGATACGTGTGATATCAGGCCGCCTTCCTCATCTTTCAACTCTTAACCTCTGTGGAATGTCAAAGTGAACACTTTGCGCTTCTTTGTTCAGCATGGTTGCTATAGTAATGCTGAATGTGCCGCGTTGCCATGTGTCTACTCCGCGGTCTCAGAACTCTGTTCAACTTGAAGCGAACATTTCCTCGAGTATACGTCAACATTTCTTCTTATACCGAACTACTGAACTTGGTTCCGACTCCAATTCTCACAATTCCCTTTTCTTTTATTTCTTCTTTCTTTCTTTCCTTCTTGTTTTTCTTTTTCTTTGCTTGTTTTTTTTCTCACTCATTTCACATTTCACCTGACGTAGCATGTCAGGCTCTTCGCTGGGCAAACCTCATCAGTACAATTAAACAATTCTCTCTCTCTCTCTATCTATCTATCTCTCTCTCTCTCTCTCTCTCTCTCAGATTCACGGCCGTTTGGGTAATTGCTGCCTCCATTCCTCTAATGTAAAGAGGTATTAATAGGCAGCAACAAAAGGCCGTTACAAAGTTTAGTTTTTGTACAGTGCCCGCCTAGCTCTAAGACATGTCCACGTAGAGAATTGGTGCTACTATCCTAGATTCTTTTTGAAACTGAATGTCTGAATATTATGAATGTGCCTGTATATTAGGGGACACCGAAGGCTTTCGCCTTAAGGGTACTTGCATGACTCAAAGCTGTTGCCCCAGGTTAATTAAGGTGTAGCTTAAGGCAGATACTATACCTTGGCTTATGGTGTAAGGTGGTCCGGTGAATAAAAATAATGATTGGTTAGAGCCCACAACACCTAAATGAGCTGCGTGTACCCAAATTGTCAAAAGCAACAACATAGACAATTGTGCTCACCAATGAAAAATAATCACGCACAACGTGAGTATTTTTGCTATTCTGTTAATAAAAAGTTGCAATTATCCCTGAATTGTTGGCCAAGCAGCCACATGAAGACATACAAACGTTGAAGGTTCAGCTATTATAATAAAGCAGTTGCGCTATAAGATTAGGATATGTAAAAATTTCCTGTTGTTTGACTCATCGAGTAGGTTTCCGTGAATTCTAGCAGTCCGGAGCCGCCATGGTTATCAGCTCTGCTCATAGGGCGTCTGTGGCCACATAAGCACAAAACGGAAACGGAGACGCGAAACCAGAAGCAACAGCGTGCATAAAACTGAAATCGGGCACAGCGACAACGGACGTGTGTTAAGGCGAAGCCTGCCTGTATGTGAAGCCTGCCTGTATTACGTTCTTGGACATTAAAGGGGCATATGACAACGTAAACAGACAACGGCTGTGGAGAATGCTGAAACTCCAGGGATTAGATGACGAGTTAGTACAGTTCCTTATAGCAATCTATAACGACAATAGAGTACTCCTTACATGGGAAGGACAGAAATGCGCCGGGCAGGTTAACATCCAGCGGGGACTGAAACAGGGATGCCCTTTCAGCCCAATACTCTTCATGCTTTACATGGCAGGGTTAGAAACGAAACTGGAAGAAAGCCAAGTAGGGTTTAGCCTAACCCACATGCTGCAAGGCGAAGTGGTACAACAGCATATTCCGGGAATGCTATACGCACACGACATTGTTATTTTAGCTGATAACCAAACCGATATGCAGCGGCTAATAAATGCAAAAACGCTGCGACAATGCCACCCCAACCCCGCCTATTACGCAAAAGGGCATGAGAGCATACGCGCGGCGGCCAGGCGATAGCGCACTTGGCCTCGCACGCGGCGAGTGCGCGCCGAAGAGGCTCGCATGCCACCTCTGCTTTCGCCTGCCGCGGCGACGCGGAGGAGGAGGAGGAGGACCGGATGGGCGCCTCTACAGACAGTGGGGCAGTCCATTCTGAGGGTGCGCCGCCTGTAGAAAAAGCACCGGGGCGCCTAAGCCGCCGCAGCAGCAGCGCTGTGTGCACTGTGCCGACCTCCCCTATTCTTCGCTAATTTGGCCACGTCTCCAGCTCCGCCGTTTGCACGTGTTCCGAGTCTGGTGCTTACCAGCGTCGTTTTCCTTGCCTTTGCCACTGTTCCTGTTCTGTGGTCACTGTCGCCTCGATCCTCTTGTCCTCGCACGCGCGGAAATCGTTGCGCATTAAATGCTCTTGTTTGTCACGTTTTCTTTGTTATTTTCGGCATAACCCGCTTATAACAATAATCGGTTATAACAATGATATTTTCAAGGCACCTCAATATTGTTATAAGTGGACTCGACTGTAGTAAGAGGAATGTGGAAAGGAGTAATGGTTCCGGGTCTCACGTTTGCGAGTGCTGTACTGGGCTTAAAATCAGACGTTTTATCATGCCTTGAAGCAAACCAGAGAACGGTAGGACGTTTGGCCTCATGCGCGCATGGAAAAACAACTAACAAAGCAGTTCAGGGACATGTGGGCTAGGTGTCGTTTGAAGTTAGAGAAGCACAGAGTAAAAAAATTACCCCACCTTCCCACGAGGGGAACCCTGTGGAGATGCGACACATCTTGGGGGTTCACTTGGTGTTTTCGTTGGGTTGATTCTGTAATTGCGTGAAACGTGTGAGGAACGCGTATGATGTATTCTTTATTTAACACGCGGCGTAACGTTAACGATGACGGCCTTGTGGTCGCTGAAGTGTACGGGTAGTGGATGGTGAAGTAACGGGACCATTGTGCAATTTGCAGCGAAGATCAAGTCTATGCACGTGCCCCGTATCGTTGTTGGGGCACTAGTCGTCATGCACTCCAGCGAGTACTTGACCGCCATGTGACGCACGAACCAATCGTGCCTGCGCACGTCCACGTTGAAGTCTCCGGTCAAGAGGAACGGTGTGGTCGAGTTGACGCTGTAGTGAGACTCCTCCAACGCGTTGTGCACGTACTCTTCGATTTGAGCGCGTGAGGTCATGCTCGTTCCAGGCAAGCCGCGGCTATGACGCAACACAATCCAACACAATCCACTTTAATCCAATCCAATCCAAATCCAATCCAATTCAAGCCAAGCCAAGCCAAGCCAGTCGAATCCAATCCAATGCCCCTCGCGAGAGAGTGTTCGCTATCGGAGAGGAGAGGGGGTGAGCGGCGGAGAGCGCAGCTCGCGCGGCGAGGAGAATGGGGGAGGGGTGTGGACGGACAACAACAACGCCGTATGGAGGGACAAGGCAAGTGAATGAGATGCAGTCGCATCTAATATGCTCTGAGATGAGGTTGAGGGCAATGGATCAACGAAGGTGGGCAGCTAAGGTTTTTAGGTACCTATACTTGAAAAGCATGGACACGCAGTGGTTAAGAAAGACTAGAAGGCTAACGATTAAATACGGAAAGAACAGT
The DNA here is from genome assembly GCF_048455015.1 of Haemaphysalis longicornis. NCBI lineage: Eukaryota > Metazoa > Arthropoda > Arachnida > Ixodida > Ixodidae > Haemaphysalis > Haemaphysalis longicornis. Next base: position 69,137,139 of record NW_027526204.1, read on the forward strand.
GGAGAATCCAAAACAGCCAAGGTAACCAAAAAAGAGGCAAGGCAGATTGAAAGGAATAAATGGAGGGAAAAAATGGAAGCTAAAACGTCGTTAGAGATGTACAGGGCTGAGAAATTGAACATCAGCAAGGAAAATTTCTACGATAATTCCCAGGGCAGTGCTTTGATTTTTGAGGCTAGAGAAGGTTGCCTGTGAACTAAGAGTTTCGTGGGGAAGTATTCACAAAATGATGGGGAATGCGTGGTCTGCGGAAAAGAAACAGAAACTATGCGGCACATAGTGTTAGAATGTGAGGGTATCCATCCAAATCTACATGAAGGGAACATTGGGCTTCCAGAAGCCCTAGGATTTTAGGGTATCACAGATGAAGGCTGTCGAGGGGACGAAAATAAGATTAGAATGCTGGTGGACGAAAAGCAGAGAGGGGAATATTGCCTAGGACAGTTACCACCTGTAACGGAAAAAAAAGTATTTTGTGCCTAATAAGCTTTTTGTGCCTTCCCTAAGCAGCGCTATTATTAAACCAAGAGTGTAAAACATGGGTATATTACCCCTTTTTGGTAAGATGACATGTCATCACCCCGATTCAAAGGGGAAACCGATAGCAATCATCAGATAACGATATTGCGACGGGTAAAGGGTTCGGTACTCAAGCAACCATCACGCCTGAGTTATGAAGTTTGTTTTCGTGCCGTCGGTGGTAGCACGGATGAGTGATCTTCTCTGTCGCCAGCGATGATTGATGCGGTGGACACGAGGGGCATAATCGCTAACACATCGCAGGGCCAATATTCGGCGTTTCGAATTGCATGAAAAAAGGGACCTTCGAGCACTAAGGTAAAAAATGGTTTTGATATAATTTCGCTGTCTCAGTTGACCATAAATGCGTTGAGAGCGCGATGGGTGAGCGCACGTGATCTTTTCCAAAAATGTCCCCCCGACAATTAAGTGACGCTATGCCGTTTCAAATTTTGAAGCATAAACGTAAATAGCCTCTTTAATTTTTCTTCAGTGAACACTTTGAGAAAATTACGCCCATCTTCCCGTGAGGGAACCCTGGTGTGATGCGACGCATCGGGGGGTTCGTTTGGAGTGACGCTGGTATTGGATTGTGTCACACCACTCGCTGAAGGGACCGTCGCTTCCATCACGTCTTCATCGGAAGAATCAAGTCAAGCACGCAGTCGTCAAGCAAAGTGACGCGAAGTCGAACGAGAGCGAGCGCTCACTGAACCGCCGCAGCGCGATACCCGCTTTATATTCACAGCGCCTCAAGGAGAGGAGACAACGGAGGAGAGTCGCGCATGCGCACACTTGCGCGACGGGAGCGGAGCGAAGCGAACGAAGCGCGCGCACACAGCTGTTGTTTATGATAATGAGGCGGAGTGAGAGCGTTGCGCGCACAGCTGTCGGAGAGAAGACGGGAGGAGAGTCGCGCATGCGCAGCTGGCGTGCGGACGCCGGACTACGCCAACGCAGGAGGGACATGCCTCAGAGCAAGAGATGCGTCGCATCTAAAAAAAAATTGTAAGCCTTGGCATCACCTTTGTCAAAACGTCTATGATTTACTGAAACCGTCGCACATTGTTTCGAATAGCAATTGAATGACGCACCCTGATTTATACTGGCAGCTGTCATTCAAGCATTTATCCTTTGCCCCAGACGGGCGATGCGGAATAGTACCTATATCTTGGTTGTCATAAGAAGTAATTGCACTCCATCACACTCCTCTCGGTGTAGTGCTTTTAGGTCTATCATTGCATGGCGGGTAAAAGTGCTTATTGCAAAAAAATGAAGGAATCTCATACTAAGGCTTGACGTTGGGCTAGTTGGGTACACATAATTCACACTAAAAACAACACAGGGACGAGGACGGAAGAAGTGACGAACTAGGGCGCTGTAGTTAACTAGTTAAGTGACAAACTAGGGCGCTGTACTACAGCGCCCTAGTTTGTCACTTCTTCCGTCCTCGTCCCTGCGCTGTTTTTAGTGTGAAGGAATCTCACCCTAGTCGTAGTGGCGTGAAGGTAGCGAAGCTTTACGCAAGCTTCACGACCATCACGACGGTTTAAGTCCACCATCGCAGCAGGTTAGCTTGTTCTTGGTTGCCGCAACATTTACCCCTCCTTTGCTGCTATAAGTTTGAGGTTCCTTCATTTTTTTTGTGGGACTGTTAATCATTGGACAACACCTTGAAGGGGCGTACTCTAGGACGTGTCTTTCTCGTTCCGAGTCAACGCTGGAGTTTTTTTGGCCAATCTTGGCCAACCTCCCTTAGTTGCTATGCTTGTCGTGACAAACGTGCCCCGAGGACGCTGGGGGGTCGTTTCGAGGCCCGTACACACGAGCGTTCGGCACTTTCTTGGTTTTTTAACTGCCGAGTGGTCGCAGCAATCTTGGCCAATCTCACTAAGTGGCTATGTGCGGATTAAGAAGCGTGCGCTGGGAACGCGAGGCGGTCTTCGCTAGGCACGTGGACACCAGTGCAAAGCATTTTCTTGGTTTTGTAAACTGCCCAGCGTCCGCCGCTAGGACCGCGCTCTTTTCTAACAATGTCTCCCGACAATTCAGTGACGCTATGGTGTTTCGAAGTTTAAAGCATAAACGTAGACGACCTCTTCAATTTTTCTTCAATATTGATACCGAGAAAAAAATTGGTTAGCCTTGGCGTCATCTTAATCAAAAAGTCAATGATTACTGAAACCGTCGCACATTGTTTCGAATAGCAATTAATTCTGATTTATACGGGTGACTCTCAAGGCCGTTATCCTTTCCCCCAGAATGGTGACGCCGACTTGTACAATTATATTCGTTGTCATTAGAAGTAACTTCACTCCATCACACTCCTCTCAGTGTAGTGCTTTTAGGGCTAAAGAGCTCCCATGGTGGGGGCCGAGCGCTTATTGCAAAAAGATCTCGTCGTAGCAGAACAATTTGAGAACACTGCAACGTCTCCAGCGAGAACAACAAATATATCTATAAACGTTGAGCGAGAACGCCGTTGGCATGAGGATTCCGTTTTTTGTTCTGTGCAGATAGATCTACTTGACACTGTCTCAAAGCGTCTTTAATAAATGCATACAAATAAGACCATGGCATTTGTACACCACAGTTTCTTTGAGACCTTCAATACAAAATTTGAGAAACAGCTAAACTGTAGGCTAATGTGTTTCTGCGACAAAGCCGAAGCGGTTCCGACAGATGTGATTACAATTGCGTTGAGCGAATAGAAGCGGATTCAGTCTGTTGCCCCCTTTTGTGCCGGCTTACACCTAAATGGGGGCGCGCAAGAGAACAACAGCGCCGTCACCTCGCAAATTACAATGCTTCCGTAAATAGGTCGGCAGCCAAACTTCACCAGCGCGAGGCTCGCTCCCCTCTCCTTCCCCTAGCGGAAGGGAAAAGAACTCGCTTTGACGATACACGGCCGGGCTGGAGGAGCGGCGGGCGCGCACTTTCATACGGCCTGCGCTTCGGGTATAGTTCCCACCTTTGACCGCCGCTAGTTCGTGTCGCTGCGGACCAACCCTCGCCGGTTGACCTACAGCACGCGCGGGGTAGGTAGAGCGGCGGCGCGCGCGCACTTGCCACAGCTCTAGCCCTGCCGTGGCTACACGCGATACCTGTCCGTGTAAATTTACATGTGCGTCATTAAAATAGGCGACTCCTCCCCCCTTCTGAATTTTCGGTCTAATTGGGTCAAACAGCCTAACATTATCACTCGGAAGCGCCTAATCAAAAAATTGAAAGAAACATTTTAACTCGGGGCACATGAAGAAAAATATGCGAGGCCTTCATATCTTATCAGCGACTGTATTATATGAAAATGGTGAGACAGGCAAATAAACACGGCACTTTCCGTGACTGAAATATCATTTCTTATTTTTTATTTTTCCTTTCGGATGATGTCTTGGTTTGCACAGGCACAGGGCACGACCAGTGACGGGAATGATTTCCCGTCGAGGGAGATAGGGTTATCGCTTAGCTAAACGTGATTCTGCTATTCACGCTCCGGTCGGGCTGAGCGGCCCGCCGGCAGCGAAGCGCACTGTCAAAAACACACAGCTGCTCGGCCAGAGGCGATGCGTCGACTAACAGAAAGGCGGGTTGGAAGGGCAGAGGGTTGGTTCGAAGCGCCCCCACTGTAAAGAATCTGCTGTATTAATTCCTTCTTGGGTGCGCAGGCCGTATGAAAGTGCGCGCTCGCCGCTGCTCCAGTCCGGCCGTGGACGATATCACTGCGCCCTCTATCGGTGGGCTTTTAAAACGCCGGCGACCACGACTCAAACGCTGTTGCCCCAGGGTATTCGCTATAGCTTAACGCATATACTATACCTTGGCTCTTGTCGTACTCCTTACCTGTAAATAAGAACCACGATTGGTTAGATGTTGCAGCCCCACAACCCCTAAATAAACAGTGTGTATGCAAAATCGCGAAAGCAACAACAGATACAATACTGCTCACGCATTATAACTGACCAGGTACAACACCAGTATTTACTGCTATATTTGAATTAAAAGCGCAATTATTACTGAATTGTGGGCCAAGCCACCACATAGAGACATATACAAATGTTAAAGGTGCAGCCATTACATTAAAGCAGTTTCGCCGACCCACCGACGCAGGCCCATCGACAGAGGCCACCAACGCGTTAGGGAACCAGCTTCTACCTCTGCGTGATGCGAAACTAACACCAGAGGGACGAAACGTCTCTACTTACAACAGCTTCGCTGTTAAACATTTTTCCTTGTGGATTGCGTTATTACAGGTTTGTCGGGCTCGGTTTTAGCGCCGGGAGCGCACAGTGAACACGAACACACTTGCACCGCAAGACAAAAACGCAGCCACCGTTTGGAGCAACCGGCGCTGTAAGCTGCAGCCAGTGCCACCTTGTAATATTTGATCCTGGTATCCGTCCTTACTCTTTCTCCTTGTCGTCCTCTTTGCACCTGCCCCTTGAAACGAAGGAGCCATTAGGCGCTCTAATTGGCAAGCCGCACAAGGCGCTGTCTTCAGGCAGGTTGGCTGAGCTTGAAGGTCCGATAGGGGAGCGGTAGACGCGCAAAGTCTCGTGGGTACAGAGCCTGCTTCCGCCACTTCCGGTATGAGAGCTCCCCTGGCCTCCCGTCTGCAGGCGGCTTTCACGTGCTTGTGTGCGTGTGCTTGTGGCAACAAAAGACACTGCCAGCAATGATTGATTGATTGTGATGTTTAACGTGCCAATGCTACACCCGGGCTGTGGGGAACGCCGTAGTGGGAACTTCTGGATTAAATTTGATCACCCGGGAATGTTTAACGTCGCTACCTGCAAAACTAAGTTCGCACAGCCCAGAATGTTCCCCGAAGTTGAGCCCACAGTGGTAAGTTCCTCGTAAAGACCAAGTCAATAAAATCGCTGCCAATGTCCGTTTCACTCGCGCTGATAAGCAGGATAGGAACGAGGTTACATTTGGGGGGGGGGGGGGGGCTTAAACGCCACAGTGGCTGCGCCATGAAGTCTCCCAACCTTGCGTACGGGTAAGCATTCAGGCCAGGGGTGCGGGCGCCGAAAGAATCTGTGATAGGGCATCACTCACCCATGATGAAACAGGTATGACGGAGGGAAGCCGACAATCAGTGAATCGGTGCTGCCGAACGCAAAGAATACAAGGGGGGTAATGACGGTTATGACGACGACGACGACCACGATGGCGGTGATAATTGTAGCCCAAAATGTGCAGGATATTTTCTTCTGAGATAAGAAAAAGTGAGACACTCCCGGGCCAACGCAAAATATAATTTAAAGATGTTCATAGGCCGCTACACACCGCTATTCTTTGCTAAAATATAGCAAATATATTTACAAAATAGTTCGCAGAAATGAGCCAAGGGAAAATTTTACGTTATAACTAAATTACGGGTCTTGCAAACATTTCGGCACCGCAGCGGCACGAACCCAGGCCGGTCACGCCGACATTCATCGTTCTAGAAATCACACTGTTGAAGCTGAACAGCGACGTTGCTTTAGGCGCTGCTCAATCAAATAAAAGTATTGTTCTTGTTCGAAGTGGAGAACTAGGTGGCATTGGGTGCGTACAGGAAGTGGCAGAACGGAAACTCACAAAATGTACCCATGGTACCTTTCTTGTATTCGGCAAACTTTTGGCCTATACGCACTCCACGCTTGCCTTTCTATCTTGTGGTACTAGAAAAATAGAAGAAGTAATAGACTTGTTGGTCAACTGAAGTGACCTGAAAGGTACCGAAATATCATTGTAAAAAAATAAAATTATTATAATTGACCTAAGAGCAAATGGGGACACCAAAGGGTTGGTTGGTACTTTTTAGCGCCAAACTACACTCTTAATCTGGATCCACATAAGATCCACTTAGTAACTGGAACTTTTTTGCAAAAAAGTTCCACTTATATATTTGGAACCGTGTTCCACATACTTTGAAAATCTAAGTGGAACAATGCACCACATATTTTTGCAGCTAAATTATCTGGATCGGCGTTCCAAATAAAAGTATACGGATCACTGTTCCAAATAAACGGGTAGTGTAAGTTACTGGAACACTGATCCACGTAAAATGATTATGGATTTATCCGGTGCGCCGTTCCAGGTACCTTCAGACCAGCTGTTTATGTAAAACGGTGTTTCGATAGACGTTGAGAAGCTGTCTATGCGACTCCACTTTTCCAATATATCTGCTTTCCTGTTGGTATAAACTGAGGTCATTTGCCAGGCTGGCGGATGCATTGGTATCAGAAGGAAACCGCAAGCACCATTCTAACGCAGCCTTGACATATGTCCCACAGTGATACCAACAATAGGAAAACAGAAACCGCCGCAGCAGTGTGGTCCCTGACAGTTCCCAACAGTTGCCTATCGGAGCACAGTTCTACATAAAAGTTGGTCTGAGATACCTGGAGCGGCACAGAGACTTTGGCTTCATCTGCCGCATCCTGTTCTGGGTTTTGGCTGCATGTAAAAGAAACAAGACTCGCATTAAAATACATACCAAACCAACTATTAGCACTGATACAATGCTTTTCAAAACACTAAGCAAATTTTATTCGCTCGTATTATTGCGTACATTTGAGATACGGAGACATATCTGTTTCCACTTGGGCAGAAAATGACCAGCGTACAGGATCAAATACCGAAACGATATCAAGTGGCCAAAACGATCTAAGTGGCATTTTCCTATTTTCGCTAGGAAGCAACTTAGTCCATTCTTTTTTGCTAAAAAAACATGTGTAATAAAGATGGCTTTAAGCGCAACCGCGTCACAAACAGACTTGTACATCTACCCTCGCACTAACTCAAAAAGCATTACACAACAGTGAGCATAAAATATGCTGTTTTATCACATGAAATCAGGTACCGCAAATGCGGAAGTACCCACAGCGCTTGCCATACCATGTTTACGCATACCGGTTCCAAAATATGCAGTTTGCTATTAAATTGTAGGGAAAAGCCAAAAATACAAGCCATACACGGTTGGATTATTACAAGACCTACAAGAGTGTAGGAAAAGAACACCGGAGCCAATACTAAGAATATAACATTTGCACAGAAAAACCTATACCGGAAGCATGTGGCACTATTGCACAACTAAAACATACACCATATATCAATATCAAGCTAACTGTAGCCAAAACCGACTATATACGCGCCCTGAAAAAGCCTTTCACTGAAGCCGCGTTGCTTCCCCGACCATTTGTAGCTATTTAAAATAACTTATATAAAAAAAAAAGCTCATAGCACCCAGTGTGAATCTTACAAAATTTTACAAACCAGATAGCTCGGAGCATGTTACGCATTTTACTATTTAACAAGGAGCCTAACTCCAAAGACGTTATTAATTACACAATTCAGACATCCCAAATAACCACAGCCAGGTAGCTTTGAAACATACAGGTGACCAATTTTACCAAGCCAACTTGGAAGCATTTTTCCAGCCGGAACATTTATCTGAGGTAAAATTCACAATTGCGTGCTATACAAACCCTACTATCATGACGACAGTATGCTTGTGACCAACGCACTGCCTCTAAGAAGCAAGAAATGCAACTTAGTCCAAAGTAAACAACTTTTTCAAGCCAAATATGTATATTTCGCATTCTTCTAGGGCTTAGGTGTCAGCTAAGATACAGTACAAAAATTGATTAATAAAGCCCAAAACCGTCTGTGTAAATAATTACTTACGTTTGCATCCATCAATAGCAGCACTGCCATGGAAAAAAATTACGAGCTGCACTTGAATAATAAAAACGTTACAGTGCAGTGCCATTAACTACATTAACAGAGTAACAGAGTAGCTGCAAAGGCAGCCTGCGCTTTGTGCCAATAATGAAAAATTTCAAAGGAAAGCACGACTTCACTTTTGCAATTGACATGCCGCTTGCATCTACCAATCATTTGAACCACGACATATCTTTCCGAATAGGCTTCAACGTCTAACAATAATTTAAAACCCCAAGTAGAGTGACCACATCAAGTCTTTCAACAGAGCTTTCAACTTAAATTACACCAGGCCTCTGTTAAATGGCCAAGAACTCTCTGCAAAAGTCCCAAGAACTCTCCAAAGTCGCATAAATTTCAGGAGATTAAGATGAAATATACGGCGAGGAGGATGACCACATCTTGATGTGACAACGCAGGCGGAAAATCCATGACGTGTTTCTTGCAGACAATATTTACGCTGCCATTTTCTTCTCTCAAAATAACTGGACTTCGAGAATAACTGGACCACGTCATGTACCTTTAAGGAAGGAACAAGAAAATTTTGTTAGACGATGGGTTTAAATGAGTGAGTTGCTTAGGATACCCCTTTTATAGCACAGTAATTGATTGAAATATCAGCGATTTCTTGGTTTCTTTTCTGGGAATGCTGCTAACAATGTACAAACAATATTAGCACAGACTGTCAATGGCCGTTCTCTAATTCTGGAAAGCGACCGCACTGGGCGTGGCCGTGGTGCCGTATTATCACAGCAGCAACTCTCAATGTGAAAGCAAAATGTTTGCAAAACTTGAATGCAAAATAATCGTTTTTTTGTCCACATGTTGAAGCATCCGAAACAGGCTGAATGTGAAGGTATTTCCCAATATTGGAGTTCACGATTTATTTTTAACCGTAAGATTTTGCTACAAAGAAAACTACCACAAATTCAGTCCCGCAAAAATAAAATGCCAGCTTCAATAAACACTACCATAAATTGAGTCCCACAAAAATAAAATGCCAACTTACCCAACTAAAATTAAGATGCAGGCGTTCCTGGCAGGGCCTCCTCGGAGTGCATTTCCAGGAAAGTTTTGCCAACGTGTTCCCAAAAGCTCTTACTGTCGTTTTCACCTACAGGTCAAGTTGTCACTGAAATGGTGTTCCGAAGCCATTACGTATATTGCAACAACCTAAAAAGGGACCATCAAAGTTCCAGAACTGGGAGTGCGTACTTACTTGTAGAATGCAATGATTTCATCCCGTACAACGGCTTTCATGTGTTTCCTTTTTGTGAACACACGCCTTCAAGAACGGTGAACACACGCCTTCAAGAACCAGGAAAATGGCAGTATGCATTCCTTGTTTCATTGTTTTAAGCCCCGGTCCGCCCTATTTCCTAGAAAATAAGAACAGCATAAAAATATCGAAGCATAAATTTACGCTTCCCTCTAAGAAGGGAGTACTACAAGATCTCGTACAATGCCTGATTAGTTGTGCTAAACTTTATTTTGCAGCACGAGCCCTGGTAACGTTTTCAGGCGAAACAATTTTAAATATAAAAATATTTGAACATTTTTAGGCTCACCTGTCATTGCTCCATGCGGAGTGGTGAACGTCTGTATAATACGCAACACTCAAGAGGCACTCTTTCGTGGCTTTATGACTTCCACAATGCATTCATAATCTGCCACACTTGTCACGACGACGCCTCGGCGTGCCGAAGATGTCTTCAGCCACAGTGATTACCACAGCCCTGATTTCAGAGGTATATGTAAGGAATGGAAATAATTCGTTTTAATGTCTGTTCTTCAGACAAAGGAAAACAATTGTCGCAAACTACCAGTGTAGAGACAAATGTCTCCACAGTGAGCCATAGTCTGCATCTGGACAGGTTGTACAGATCGAATACAGAATGTAGCAATCTGCTTTCGCAGTATATTTTCTAAGTTCTAGGAAGCACAGAAATGGGTTAATGTTGGGTGCACATAGTGATGCAAGAACGTATCACCTGAGCGTTGTCGGAAATTATTTCGAGTCTCGGGTTACCACCGACATTGACGGCATAAAAATGCAAGAGTGGCTTATTTCTAACGCGGTTCGTGAAGTAGCAACCACTAATTATGGATATTGGATAAGTATCCTGAAGTCTCAAGTTACCACTAACATTAACAGTATAGAAACGGCAGCACACTTTCTATATACCCGCTGCGTGTTGTGTTTCTACATTTCTTCCCCTCTACAAAAGAAACGTTTGTTACTGCGGTACTGCTAAGACAACTGTCCCTTCCATTTCTCTACACTTCAGGCAATGTTATTTAAAATAGATCATCTCAATTGGTCCAAGGAATTGAAAGAAACATGGAACATAAACATGAAACATGGAAACATGGAACAGATAAACGTAAGATCACGCCTTGAAAGCACATCAACACAACTCGAAATAGCGTCTACCTTGCGCGCAACGGGCAAGGTCGAAGACTCCCGGACTGGTAAGCACAGTAAATGCATTCTACTCAGCAGACTAACACAACGACGCAATTACCACGCAAGTTTTAAAAATACCGATAAATCTAAGGACGGACGCTCCGACAAACTTGCTTGGAAGTTGTACACGTGTGCACGCGCGATTATCGCGAGCAACTAACCCGAGAAGATTCGTTACCGCAGAGATACACAGCAACCGTCAATATACAACTAAACAAAGCCACACAGTAAGGGAACATCCAATCATGAAACGCGCAAACCAGCAACTTCCTTATAGCAATGGCTAACGAACGCAGTCAGAAATGTCCAGCCGACTCTGACCCACGAACACGGAAGTTTTGGTAGATTACGGCTGCAAACGTTCCTCCAACACAAAATGTTACACGCCGCGACCACAAGCATGGATGACACACGAACAACGGGCAGAGAGGCGGTATGTTTATCGGACGCAGTTAACAAGGATGTCACTGAACAACAACCATTACTAGCAGCATACTAGCAGCATAAATAAGCAGCACTGACCTTTTTTGCGCCTCCTCGCAAAACTCCACTTCGTCGAACAGGAAATACAGCCCGGGGATATGAAAAAATCTGCAGTTGCACGCCGCAATCAACCCAATCAAACTGCTAACGGCGCTAACGGTTCTCGCCAGCGTGACCGAGACTTTCTTCAGTAAATATCAGGCGCATCGCGCGAGCAATTGAGAAACCCGCTTGGGGATGCCACTGATGGCGCTGCATGCGGAAGACCGTAAAATTAGCGGAGGGAATTATGGAAGATGGGAGCGCTGCTGTCGTTTAAAGTGTTGATGCAGTCCCGATTTTTATCCGTCGTCGTCGTACCCGTTGCAGCCCCACTGTACCGTGAATCAACGCAAAAACAGCTTTGCCGTGCTGCTGCTGACGCATGCGCATGGATTGCGCTACTGGAGTGGCGGTCTTTTCCTCATGGCTTCGGCAAACTTCCGGTCTCGCGGAGGCTTTGGCGATGCGCCCGCATAAGAGCTCATACAAACTCGGCACACGTGATGGCTTTTATTTGATTCAGAAAACGGGCATAGCAAGGGCGTGGCTTCATTTACTGCTTTTCTTGACAACAAGCCTTTCCGTAGTCAATAAAATATACTGCGACGCTCTTAGATACCCACGTTATATAAAGCTACTTACAGCTAATTAGCGAGTAATAATACATCGGCCCGTTTCCCAGCCCTTTTCCCTCCTGAACACCATTACTACAGGAAAACAGCAACTGGGGAAGCAGCTGGAGAAGGCGGGTCATTCAATGAACTTCAATTACTATGACAAGACACAACAACAGCAAGTTAACTCTGCGCATTTTTGCCGTTACTGCACAGCATAATTGGGAATTACAATGTCATTTCAGGATTAATACATACAAAATAATGCAGGTATCACGTGGTATATTTAGTTGTCCAAGTTTAGTTCCGTTCACCCAGTCAACCGCTCCCTGCAAAGAGGCTTTTGTTTTTGCTTGTGGAAATTAAAAGGGACTCACCTGTTAGCATTCCTATCGGACTTACTACGTCATGACCAACGGACTTAAAAACCATCGTGCACCAATACGAATAGTTTTACAAATACATACCGATATTCACAACGGCCTAGTTTGCTTATTTTAGATATATGTCGCTTCTCTACTGAAACAAAGAAATAAAACTCTCGCATGGTAGACCGCTAGCGCCTTCCAGTGAAGACTGGATAAACCAAAATGCGTTTCTTGTTTTTTTTTATCTCTGCAAAGAAATGATATACAGCAATCTCCCGTACAGCAAGGCACCGTAAAAATGTATTCGTATTATCCGAAATTCGTCTTAAGCGGAGGTGTATTGCATTGTGGACGTTACAAGAGAAAAATGTTGTGGTTCTTAATCAGTGTTCGTTTTAACCAAGGTAGTCTTAACGAGGATCTACTGTATTTCTAGAAGCAAACCGGGTCGTTAGTGTCATTTCTGTGAATTTGTAAAATTTCTTGTATCGGTACATGGTGCTTTTGAATTAGTAAGTCTCATGAATTTGCGTCATGAATTAGTGAGCCCCATATGAATTGGATCAGGTGAGTCACCCTTAATAGCATGCACGAGACGAAAAATGCTAACGAACATCCAAGCATATATAACTGCATGCGTGACATGCTGCGTGCAATGTAAAATGCGGCACAGTCGGTTAACACTATGTATATACCGCATCAGGGCATAAATAACGTGGACTAAGTACCTATTTTACAGCAGATTGTAGCCATTTATACGTTCCTGTAAAGCACTTAAAATTGTGCACGTACTACAACACAGCAAGCTGATGGCTGAGCATTGAGCAAAAAACAATGTTTCTGCGACGCTTTGTGAACCAAATGCAGAACATGCAATGGTCTCAACAACCATATATATTTCTTTATGAGGTATCCACAAAAGCCCAATGAATTCTTCAGCACTACCACGGCTCTGTCCCAAACGCAGAAGGAGAACCTGAGGACATCTGGTCCTTCTCAAATTCAAATCATTGGTGATTTCAGACGTACTGCGCGTCTGCAATTAGCAAAAGACGATATTCACTAAAGCGGTCTGAGCGCCGCAGACAACCTGAAAGGGGTTCGTGGAATTTCTATTTTCGCTAAGATACCCTTTTCTCGCACCTTTCATGCTTTGTACGGTGTTGTTATAGCAATGGACATATTTTTTTCTGTCAAATAACGTCACTAAAAATACGTCTTAGCCGTCTTATATAAGTAAACTGCTCTAAGACAGTTCCATAGATATCGACGAAGTTTATTAAATTTTATGTGGTGCGTGCGTGTGTGAGTGTGTGACTGCATGCATGTGTGTGTGTATGTGTGGGTGCGCGTGGTTGCATTCGTGTCTGTATCTATGTCTGTGGGCGTGTGCGTGCAAGTGCTTGTGCGTGCGCTTGTGCGCCAAAGCGCGTCAAACATATATGTGGTTCATTGTTCCAGTTATGCACGATTCAGTGCATACTTCACTGCAGCGCACAAGTTATGTGGAACAAGACACGAGCAAAAAATATACAAAAGCACTGTCCAAAATTTTTACTGGGACATAAGTGGAACAGTAACTGGAACGGCCGACAGCGCATCCCCTCATTTATTGGGTTCCACATAATAACCACAAACCTAAAGAAAACAAATGGACAGTTCCAGATAAGATCCACTTATATCTCTCGTTCCAGTTATTCTTCGTTTAGATCCAGATAAAAATATGTGGATCGCCCCGTTTAACTGCAACTTACATGGAACCAGATTAAGAGTGTAAGAGAAACCTAAGAGAACAAGTTGTAGTTAAAAGGCTGGTACTAACTCTATGTGAACTGTACCACGAACTACCAGTAGTGAACAATTGTATGGTATGTATACAAGCCCTATTAGGCCATGGCACGACACTATCCGTCAAAATAAGGTTGCCCGTGCCTTTAATGCATTATTTAACTTGACAGGTATCGCCTCAAAATATTCATCTACAGTGTGGACCTTTCACCGCGAATTCGAAAATACGAACCCAGGAGGACATTATATGGACACCACCTAGGCCTCACGAACTTGGTCGTGAACTTGGATTTCGGTAACGTGGTCTACGACCCTTCAATCGGCCATGTGGAATAGCCGAGGCACATTGCTCTCCTATCTCTTCACTTAATAAACCAGTTACCCTACCTACGTATTGCGAAGGAAAAATAAGTGACTGGGGCTCCAATCGAGGCCTTCCGCGTGCAAACCCATTACTCTTCCTGTAGGTCTAATAGGCAGAACAGCAAAACCTGCTTGTCAGTTGCTCAGCACAATAGAACCACAGTTCCAGGCGAACCAAAAGATGTCTCTAATGGGGGTGCATCTAGGTGGCCATGTTTGTCCCTCAGGCTACCCGGTTAGGGAGGCGACATTATGTTCCCAAATAGGTACAAGGCCGACAATTTCTGCACCCACCCAGCACAATCCTCTGATTCCTTTGGAACACTACGGCTATTCTTTTGAGCTGCCACCTAAAGAAGTCCACTGTTCGGCTCCAGAAGCTCGGTGTGTATCGTGGCGTGTTTTTAGCATGAACTGCGTAGGTTTAAACCCCACCAGTGCTGCTTTGTCCCGAACAACCCGCAATTTTTGCAGTACTTTGTTCTTTTTGCTCAACTGTTAGCCTTATTTTGACAATTGAGAGTGTCTTGGTATCTTTCAGATGGGTTTAGGAGCCCGACGCGAAATAACACGTCCAATTTCCTTTCCGCAGCTCCCAAGAAGTGAGCGACGTATATTTTCTCGGAATGCAATATCGCGTCAGACACATGGCCTAATGTTTTAGCTATCAGAAAATAGAACAAAAAATGTAACTTTATCCATAAACCTAAACGGGATATCTTTGAGGACTACAAAAAGCTATCTAATGTACTTAAATAAAGAAAGCCTACCCATTACTTCCTCCACGATTGTGGCGGCTAAACGAACAATGCAGATACCTTGTCGCGAAAACCAATTATAATAAACATCTTTATGTCCTACTGGCAGTCTTGGCTTAATTTTGTGCCCGCTCGTTTGCTATTTTCCAGGTGTGTTTGTTCGAAAAGTGCGTTCGATGCCGAGATTTGGGGAAAATGGTACCATGGAAAAACTGCGAAGAATTGCAAGAACTGACGCCATGTGAAAATTCTCTACCTAAACCTCCGCAAAAATGAAATCGATTGTGCGGCCGAGAATTCATAAATCATTTTTCAGAACAGGCGCATTTCCTAGATCGCGATAAGTTTAAAGTTTCTATTGTTCATGTAATTCGAATTCGGCATTACCACAATCGCAATTTAGTAGCCACGTTGTATAGCCGCGGATGTTATCTATGTAGGAAAACGGTACCCATGTGATTTCGCTGGCGACTTACCAGTCACTCTTATGCAGGAGCCTTCCTCCACAAGAAACAGAAGGCTATGTGAGAAAGTCTTCGGTATGTGCGCTAGAAGTTAATTCGTGCTGGTGCAACCGCATTTGCGCGATCATCACAGATTTTTAACCGCCATATGCAGCATATGCCATTGATTTGCTTCATTTTCTTTTATTTTGGGGGAAAGAAGGTTTAGTCAGTACAGTTAATTCTCTGAAACAGAAAAGAAGTGAACCTATAACTGAAATAATTTAATGACCTAAGTTCTTTTCACAAACTTAGTTTTCGGAGCATGAAATCGAGAGGAGGGGCTGTTGTGATTTGCGCACTGTGAATGATACGTTTATCAGAAACGTTTTAACAAAATGGAAAAAGATATACTTGAATGTAGTTCAGTAAAATCGACAGTTGGCGCAGTTGGTGTTTATACATCGTTAAGTAGCGCTTGAAACAGGACGACAGCAGAGAAGAGACAGCAGAGACTGACACGATAGCTCCGTCGTGTGTGTCATCTCTGCTTTCGCCCTGTTTCAAGCGCTACTTAACGATATACTCGAATACCTACCATATGAACATTTGGAAGTGAAAACCACACATTTTGCGTTGGCGTGACTAAAAGTGGGTAAGAATCCTAAGAAAACAACGCTTTGCCAGCGGCGTTCGCATCCGTGCACGTTTGTTAGGCCAACCATACTTCTGATTAAAAATAACGTGCGCTATGGAATCCAAGACCTGCAACTTATGAAGAGTATCCAGGCCGTATTTAAAAATGAAGGATTGTGAACCGCCCGTAAGTCTCTAAAAGGCTTAATTTTTCTACCATCGCCGTATGATTTACGCAGTTTCCCGTCAAAACTTGGAATATTTCATATTTTCAAAATTTTGTAACCGCTATGAAATATGAATACACTGCGCATTGTGTATCGCTCCCAAACGTTTCTTTTACGTATACAGTGTTACCTTACGACTGCGTATCATATCGCACGAACTTGCCACCGAAGATATGTACTTCTGAAAAGTATTGCAAAGAACGTTCAAATTTGAAGACATCACCGGCTTATGAATTTATGAGTGCTGAATGAAGCAAATATCCTCCTTTATTTCCCTAGCTTTTTCCCGTGCAAACTTGACGATGCTTTCTCGTCAGACGATTATACGTGTAAGTAGTGCCTCCGCATTCTTTAAAGTGATAAGCTTTCATGGTGGTCGCGCATGAACACGCGACTAAGAACGCATTAGTAAGGTTCTATGTCATAACATCAAACGCTCGTTTGCTCGAAACTGGAACGCACCCTATCCATTTGTTGTTCCCTATCACCATGTGCAGCTTATTTTCAAATGCCCAGTATTGGGGGCTGAACCCATAACTCGGCTACGTGAAACGGACGTACAGCTACACGAGCGTAAAGACGCACGTAAAACCACCCCAGAGTCTACGAAGACTGTTACAATTTAGCACTTGATGGTCCCTTGATAGCTCACTCTACGACGTCGAAATAAGAAGTAAGCCTCATCAAAGCTCCAGGTATTTTACGGGTATGCTCGATAATTATATTTGTTTGTCGTCAAACTGCATTGTAACACAGTGACGTATGACCTATGACACCACCAAAGCCATGATTAGGACCATGATTTATTTGGGAATGACTTCGTGTTTGTTACTCTCCGCTATGGACCCTTTTATGGCCTCCGCCACGAGAAGAACTCAGGAGGTACGCCGCAACACAGTCATTTTTGGTTACAGTCGAACGTCCCGTTCATAGATATGTCCCGTGCATGTGCCCAGTTTTAAGGGCTAGGCAAGAACATTGCGTAAAACGTGTGCCAAAAGCTTAATATTATGAAAGCAGACATTTTCCTTTTTTAATTTCAAAGATGGATGCAGGGGACAATTCAATGGAAGCTCATTGAGAGCACAGAGAATCTAGGCACTGAAATACATGCGAAGACATTTGCGATTTTGTAGGTCGGGACGTGCCTGAATATAATCCTCGTTGATATGGACAACAAGCACGTTTAGTCGTTCAAAGTATGCTGTCTAATAGGAAAAAGAAAACAGACTACTGACATACTACTTATCCATAATAAATATACTAATTTTGCAGAAAGAACATTGAAGATCCATTTTTTTATATTGAAAAATGCGTGAGCACCTCTTTCCTCTTCCCTAATACGACGCTCGGCCCGATGCGTTTTGCAGTCACATGACCCGATTTTGCACCGCGTGCAAGCAGTGATTTGGCCGCATCGAGAAGCCACACGATGGACGCTGCCGGTACAGAGAAGCCAATGATAACCGCTTCGACTTGACATTGTCTTTGCAACTGTGAGCACAGTGCCGCGGCAGCCAATGCGGCTTTCGGCCTTGATGTCACCCTCTCTACATGCCGTGTGTTGCTCTGAGTCCTTCTTTCGCCGACCCTTCTGTACTTTATCTCGGTATTGACCTACTGACGCAGCATATTTTTTGCACATATTTCTCGTACATTGCTCATGCAATGAAAGTGCAGATCGTTATATGTTTTAAAGTTAATTGTACTTGCTCTATTGTCCTCTAATGCCCATTGAAGATCCCGCACCGCGTGTTGGTTCGCCACCTAAACTTCTAGCAGTGCGTCCCACATAACGCGTGCAGGAAGGCTGGTGAGTTCAAAGTCGGAATTTGAATTCAAATACAAACCATGTTTAGCGGCACCATCATGCACTTGAATAATCTTTTTGACTGGATTTCTTCCATACTCCGTACCAGCACCGACTTTTTTCTATGGGCTAGCTACACTTAACATTTATTTACCGACGTTTTTTTTTGTACTATGTTGTATTTGTAACAGTTGTTTAAAAAAACGCGTAACTCATACAATCCGTTCCATTCACAATTACTGGTCACTGAACCTTGTAATTTCCGCATTTTTTACCTCGTTTAGTTTCTCCTTTCTTTCACTCGTTATAATTTATTATAGAAATTCAAGCACCTTACTCAGTGCTTTTCAATGAGCCTGCAAGTTCAACTAAATACACAAAAATATTTGTGGTGGCCCTTGGTGGTGGCCCCCGGTGGCCCCTCTCCCGTTGTCGGAGACGCTGTTGTTGCGCCTCACATTTATTTTTGAACTTGCCGTTGAAAATCCTCCATGACTGGCAAGCCCGGATCATTTCGTCCGCATGCTTTCACATCTCTTCTAAAGTATACCGCAGTAGCACGCGCTAGAACCCGCGGCCAAGTCCAAAGCCAGAACCCGAACAAAGCCAGAGCCAGAACAATTTTCTACTGGGACCCCCAGATACCTTGGCGTAGTTGTCGTCCAAGGAATATTCTCGAAAAGCACTGGCTTACTATGCCAGTCACCGTGCCAAAATTCTACGCACTTGTTCCAGCGGACTTTACTGCCAGACAACTCGAAAAACCTCCTTGGATCCTTCATCCCCTCAATTACACTTTTCTTATCACTACAGAAGACAGTGATGCCCTATGCATATGGCAAATTTTAACGTCCCTCTAGTGTAAACGGGGTCCGTTTATATTTTACCAGGGCGTTCGAGAGTACTGGGGCAAAAAGCCCGTTAGAGGTAGAGAGAAATTTACAAAATTAGGGGAAGGGATGCCTCAGTATTCACTCATGCGTCAGTGTGTAATGTGTTTATCGTTGCGAAGGCGTGGTACGCTCTTCAGGCGACTTGTGTGTCGAGAAGGAAGAGAAAAGTTACACAGGGTTTTTGCGGTTTCTGTGTAGGCTTCAAGTTGGGAGCGTAAGAATCGAGCTAATTTGTTTAGCTTGATCAAAAGTTGTGGCTTAGGACTGGCTCAGTCGGATAGCCGACGAATAGTTTCTATTTTTATGTTTCTGAGAGCGCAGACGGATTGCTTTCAACGGACTGTGGTACAAGTCCGGCTGCGTGATGTAATGTCAGACTGTTGTCTCAATCTCCGAAATTCGCTGTGTATGTGTGCAAGTGTTCTTGCGCGCAGTCGTGTATGCTTTTAAAATTTTGCAAGTTAGGTTTTCTTTTCAGTATTTCTATCGTTTACCGCGGAAGCATTTGTACAAAGATATGATTGCTTTGTCGCTAGCTGTGGTTGTTTATCGTCAGTTCTGTGCAGTAGGCCCATAAAAAAATATTTAAAAAAAGTGAAACAAATGCCAGTACGTTCATCCTTTACATCTTCGTGGTTACGTTCATTCTTTAAACCCTTCTTCTTTAAGCGTTATAGTGGAACGCTCCCAGTAAAACTCGGGCTACAGGAAAAAGGACTATATGTACACCCTGGGACCCTTAACAGCCGCCTATGAAAAAACTTGAAACGATTTAGCAAATCTTCCTGGATTGCTCGGATGCGGTGTTCCGCTGGGCCATCCTCCAACTAACCCTTAAAAAAGATCCCCCGTTAATGCATTATGGCGTTCGTTTTTTTCTAGTGGACAATGATGGGGGTGTGCACTATGATATGTTCACAGCTCTTTGTCTACATCCAGTAAGGAAAACTTGTAGAGCAGTTTAAAATGCAGACGAGGATGCTCGTATACAGTATCAGAATATTTCGTGGAAAGTGTTCCTTATCTAAGAGAAGTTTATAAAGTGATACCGGAAGAACCTGAGTGGTTACCTATTCAGAATGTACTAGCCCAGTTTAAGAAGTTTTAATCCACCCACTTCAGCCGATTTGAGGCTGGAGCGTGTAATTTGCATTATACAGTGCGTTTTGTTTTGTCACCAAGCAGGCAGTAAGGAAAAAAATGGCAGCATTTCCATTCCGTGAATGATGGCAAGGGTGCGGATTACGGGGACTCGAAATGACATCCAAGTTGCGCCACGAGTGACATCCGATTGCGCCCCGACCGCATTGGATTTGAACCCTGAGTTGCACATTAATTATTCTTTTAATGAAACTGCAACTTACGGCTCAAATTCAATTTCGATTGATTTTCGCTTGATGGTGGTGTGCGCATGGATGGACGTGGATGAACGTCCTAAGGTACTCCGCACCGTTAAAGGAGAGGGAGTAAGGCCTTTGACCCTCGGGTAATAACTCACGGTCGTAGTCCAATGGGCAAGACGACTGACACTAACTGTGTCTGGTCTACCAGATGGGCTCGAATCCTGCCGGTGACTGTGTGATTTTTGTGATTGTAAATGCTATGGGCATGGACTCGGACAAACATTGTGCGGTCCTAAGTTACTCCGCACCTAAAAAAGCGATGATAGCTCAAATAGATCGAGGGCGGCTTCATAACACGACAGACCCAGGTTTGATTCGGACCATGGGAAGCGTCTCTTCTGACCATAGGTGCACATGTCATTGGTCCCCGTGGCTGCTAACCCCTTTCTCCTTTGGGGTGGCCCAGTGTTTAGGCTGCCGGTTTTACTGCGTAAAAATCCTGTCCTCGCCTGCCGAGACCTCTCTTAAGTTGAGAGGTTTTTTGGCGCGACGTGCGGACAAAGCTCTACTATAAAGGAGCATCACGCTCTAGTTCGGCACACCAAAAAAAATGGCTCCAATCCACGCTGTGAAGGTGCTTGGAAAGCAAAGCTTTAACCGACACCCACAACAATTGTCCGTCCGACATCACTTAAATTCACACACATGGCTCTACAAAGAGTGAAACCAGAGATTCTGCCAGGCGTTACCTGAAATTCGCGGGGGCGGCGTGCAGAACAGTGAAAGAAAACGGAGTGGAGCGTCCTTCGAAGGCTGAGGCAGCGGAACCTAGCCATCCTGATGTGCTATCTTGAGGCTACATCACCACGCGACACAAGCGCGGACACCGAAACAATTCGGCATGTGAGCTGAGTGATTGCCATTTACACCGATTTAAACTAGTTAGTTTAGTAAGTTAGAGAATTGCGAGAAAGCTGAGGGAGCTTATATAATCGCTATTGATCAGAACCAGTTGCTCCTTTCGCCTTTTGTAACACTTGTTAAAATGCAACCGAATTGGTATTCACCAATTTAGAAAACAGAGCCTTATTTATGGCAAGCAGCACTGCGTTTCTCTAGAGGCCAGGTGTGTGTATGTGGTCTCTACTTTTTGTTTTCCCGCCCGGCAAACCAATCCTTAACGTATCCTTGCCGTACGACCACTTACTTTCGTCTGGTCCGGGTTACCCAGGAGGTGCTGTCGCACAAGTTCATCAAGCCGTGCGAAGGAAGCCCAAAATGGACGCTAAGCCAGCCAGAACAACTCAAAAACAACCGTCGCTGAAGCAGACGACAAAGCCGTCCCTCCAACGCGCCCGCCCGTGCCAGCAGGCACCTACCTGCACTCGGGGAACGCCGGGTAATAGCGCCCTATCGCCGAGCATATACACTGTGCTCCGGGAGTGAAAACCGCCCTTTTCCTCCTCATCCGCATTCGGAGTTCCTTGTCCCGCACGCCACGAAGGAATCGTTGTCTGGTAGAGGTAGAAAGCTTTGCTTTAAAATGCACTGGAGCATAGTTTATCACTCAGTCGAGACGACCTGCAATCGGGTAGTCCGAAGCGCTGTTGATTCTCAAAAAAGTTGCTTCCCTCTCTCCCTCTCACCCACGAGAGAGAATAAAACCGGCCACTCACGAAGACGACTTGAATTTATACATCACGCGTTACGTTTGGTGACCAGGACTACTTCCACAGTTAAAATCTGCACTGCATACACGTTTACAAATTTCCTGTCGCGGTGGCTCAGTGCATACAGCGTTGTACTCTGATCCCAAGGATGCGGGTTCAGTCCAGGCCGCGGAGGCTGCTTTTCTGCTGGAGGCGAAGAGTGGAAACACCCGTGTGTTGAGATTTCGGCGCACGTTAAAAATTTCCAGGTGGTGGAAATTAGTCATGGTCTCTCAACTATTCGGCGAACTCAGGGACCAGGCGTAGTTTTGGCGCGTTAAACGCCACATTCAAATCCTTTACATATGTTTTCGCGTATGAAACATCTTTAACTACATTTGTTGTTGCAACATACCACACTCTAGGTTGAGCATTGTAATGGCGTCACCCTCGTCTGGCTGCGGCGTAACCATAATCATCATTGACTGTATTCTGCCCTTCTCACCATCAGGGGTGCATGGCCCAGATGCAAGGTGAGGCACGCGCGAAAGATCGAACGTGATCACGCACCTCATCGGTTCCATGTCATCGCAGCTCCCAGTTTCGGCCGGGCTTGCGCACCTTCACTAAATGCAGGAGGCCGCATCGAACCGAGTCCACAGCATCTTCGTACACCCTAATTAAATTCCACCCAGTGTTAAATTGGCAAAGCGTACGAACTCCACGCTAATTTCACTGCCCTCCAATGTGTTGAATTGCTATTGGAGAGTGGTTGTGATCCTAGAAAAACAACCAGCATGCCCGGAACAAAAAACATCACGCCGAATACTGCAATTCGTTTTTAGCAGTTGAAAGCCAAAGGCTCCCCTTTGTTGGTGTAACTTTAAAATCTATTGCAAATCGTTAAGCAACCAGCCTCAAGGCAGTCGACCTGAGGCGTTCATACTTCATAACATTTCACGTAACATACATGACATTTGAGGATAAGTAAGCCCACACTGTTATTACTCTTTATTGCAACATTTATTTCACTCAGCAGAGGCACTCCCTCGGTTCCATAGGAATGCCATATGAATACTTGAAATGATACGGTCCTTCCACGCTGAAACAAGGTAACATCTGTATTCAAGAAAACCGGACGCAAAGTCGCCTCTACCTGATTACATTGTGTAAAGTGGCGTACGTGCCTACCAGTACGCCGCGAGTATAACCGGTTACAAGGGGCGCAGCCTGTCGAAAGTCTGTGCAGTGAGTGTGTCGCTCACACTTTCCAGTCTGCTATACAGCCTAACCTGTTTAATTCGAAGTCGCATAATTCGAACCAACGGATAATTCGAACTGGTCCATTGCTCCCTTAAAAATGACGTGTATTTGAGTGGCGGAAAACTCTCGCTAATTCGCAGCTGAAACATGCGCCACGGTTAATTCGAACAATATTGCCAGTAGGGAACAGACTACTTTTCGTGAAATTCGAAACACAAGGCCAGAGTTCAATGCATCTCTAGCCTCCGCAGCTTCCCAAAACCGCAACCACGAGCCGGCATAACACGCGGCCTCGTTCGTGCGCTAGCAGGGCACGGTCGTACGCCGTACTGTCGTGTATGCGGTAATTTTGCAGCACGTGATTATTGAAAGGGCATACCGAAGTACGTGCAAATACGGTCTACTTTATCGCGCAGGCGTTTCTAATACTGGTAGCGTGCGCTGTACCGCCAATCAAAGGGACCCTCGCTAGTTCAAACTCCGGCTAATTGGAACAGGCTTTCTGCGCCCTCGGAGTTCGAATTAATGCGGCTCGACTGTATTGCATTTTTTCCCGCAAACAAGCGACTAAACATTATCTGCATTAAACTAATGCATTATTACTAAAAAGGGGAGGAAGTTTTTCATCACTAAAGGAGGAAAAAGTAGTTCAGCACATGTGTGAACTTGAAGGTGTTGATTGGGACCTTGCAATAACTAGGTCTCATTCTGTGAAATTACAAACTTGGCGATTATGGTTACAGTGGTATGATGCTAGTGATTATAGAATTGACCTGAACCACAGAGAAAGAATGAGATTCTTGCTTTGTGACCTGAAGCTAAGGCCCAAGAGCTCATCTTCTCTCTGCACAAGCAGCAGCCAAGGCATTTTCCTGCCAGCGCAGCTGTAGTGCAGTGAAGCCTCGCACTGCTACTCAAGGCAGCCCTTCTGAATTGGCTATCGTTGCGCATCGCTCAACTTGTAGTTAGTCGAGCTGTTAATTAGCTAGATCTGAGTTTATTAATAAGGTTTAACAGGGTCTCCCCGAGTATCTATTGGTGTTTTCTAGCTCCGAAAAAATATACAGTTCTCGGACATTACAACTACATCAAATTTCAGTCCGAAACGAATAGCGTAAAATTTGCACTAAAGTTTGGAATATTTGCACGTTCCTAATAAACAGTCCTCTTATTAGTAAATCATGGTTCTGTTTGTTTTCAGGTGCAAACAGAAAAAGTCAGTCATTTTCAGAGACTGTATCCCGATACCAGTTCTTGTTTGTTCCCCCAATCTACAGTGTCACGAAAATGTGTTCTTAATGTGTGCCCAAAATTTAGGTAATCACACAGAATACGCTTCGGGAAATCACACAGTGCCAATAAGCTTTCCGAATTGTTATCATGATTATCATCAACAGCTTACTCAGGGACACTGCAAGACGAGGGTCCCTCCAATTGACTTACAACAGCTCCCTAATCTCCTGCGCAGCTCGAGTCAATTTGTTGCCTCGAATTTCCTTTTCATCCCTCTATCATTCTACTAGCCTTCCTTTTCTTTTAGTCCTGTCTCTTGGTATTCACTCTGTTACCTTGGTGGCCCGCAGCTTGTCATTGCTTCTTACTGCATGGCTAGCCCAAGTCCTATTCTTTTTCTTTACTTGAACTATGATACCATCTACCCGAGTGTGTACTCTGACCCAAGAAGCCCGTTTCCCATCCCTAAGTGTTATTCCTGTTGTTATTCGTGCCATGGCCGGTTGAGCCAACCTAACTTTGCTTTCCAGTTGCTTAGCAAGACGCCACGTTTCTGCCCCATATGTCATCACTAGCATTATGCAGTGGTTGTAAGTAGCATATCGATTATACGAATCTCGCGGTACCGCGAAAAATATTCGTATCATCCAAAATTCGTATGAACCAACTGCAGACGAAAAAAATCGAGCCTTAAAAGCAAGTTTTCGTTTACTTCCTTTCTTACAATCGCCTGCAGAAATCTGTGATGCTTTTAAAGACGATAGTCTTTCTTGGGCTACTTAAACCCAGAAATTTTGGTCTGTCTGTATGTCTGTCTGTCTGTCTGTCTGTCTGTGACTCGATTCAGCCACCCGGCCAAAGTAAAAATATGCCTGCGAAATAGTCCCTGTCCTACTACTCTCGTTTGGATCGGGAATTGATCTCTTTACTTGTGAGAGCTGTTCTGACCATAGATACTGCATATATGACACCTAGAAATCTAATGCAAGTTTTTTCTATTCCTAGGTCTTTTAATGCTTCCAGCTAAAGTGCAAGTGCGTACCGAGTCAGACGCTTTCTCATAGTTTATAAATGCGATGTAAATGGGTTTAGTGTACTCTGTAGATTTTTATACTTCATTGACAACATGGATATGAGTTATCGTGACTGTTGAGTACCCTTTCCTAAAACTAGCCTCCTGACTTGGTTATTTGGGAATCTAGGCTGTCACTTATGCGGTTAAGTATTTCTTCGGTTAGGAGCTTTTAAACAACTGGGAGTAGGTTGATGGGTCCGCCATTTATGAAATTGTTGGTATCTCCCTTCCTATGAATAAGAAATATGTTGGCGTTTATCACTCTAACTCTACTGCACAGTCATGGACAAATGAAATGAGAACACGAAAATATTAATTAACCAGCACACGCAAAATCAAATAATACATATGGTGGAAACAAAGTAATGGCGCTCTAGAGGTATATTTGGAAAGATACACTGTTAATCTTCGTTACTGAAATACAGCCAAGCGACAATTTCACTTGCACGGAAAGAAATCCCACTATTTGTGATTACTAGTTCATATTTTCGCGTTCGCGTTTCATTTGTTTCTGGCTGGACCAATTTGTATAGTACCTCTATATTTACAATTCCATAAATATTTATCTAAACAACCATGAAAAAATTTACAAGTGTGTGCAAGAACTTCAGGTACAGTATATAGGCTAGTGTCAGTGGGTGTGGGAGCAATGATTGTAGCTTTCGAAACTAGTACGAAAGGCTATCACGATTTTTCGGAGTAGTTTCGAATTGAAGCAAGTATTTCCTGGGTTAAAGCCAATCTGTTGTGACTTCTGATAAGAAAACTGTAATTTGAAATATCTCAACTGGGCTGTACTACGTAGACTATAGAAAAATGAAAGGTCTGTTTGACAGGGCTTGGAAATCTTTTCTGTGGCATAAAACAAACATATACAGGCTATCTTTCTACTTTTATCTTTCGTGGTGCTATTTCTTATGCGCTTTGTTATCTGTGATCACCTCAATCACAAGTCCATTAGTGTAATTACAGTAGGACTATGGATTCTAAGAAGCTATATAATTAATGGTATCTTATTACGAGGAAAAAATGTAAACGACAGTTTCAAGAAACTTTCGTATCACCGCTAGAAAAAAAAGAAAACTCAGTCTGTGGGGCAACACAGGGCATGAAAAATCATCCCGATATTATGAACCCTCACAGGCATGCTCTGTTGTAACCCTCCTGTGGCAGGTCCCTTCCCTGTACTGACAACACATTAATTCTACCTTCAAAACACTTGGCGTGCACGTACAAGAATCTTTTGCGGAGAGGGCATTTGCGCGACAAATGTGCATGGTCATTGTCAAACCAGCTTCCCCACTACGCAATGTCAACACCTTTTTGGTGAGAAAGATTTATTCCGGTTTCTTGGGGTATAAATGTAGGCGAGATTACGCCTGCTCGATGTCCTATACACAAGAAGAGGAACATAACAGAAAAAAGAAAAACAGCGTATGCTTTGCATCAGTTGATCGGAAAACCGGAAGGGGGGGGGGGTGGAGGGGGGACTATCAGTACATGGCTGAGCTTTCTTACCTGTTGACCAGGGGGCAGCTTGATTTTTACCACAGTATCAGGATGCAAAAGGAGGAATCGAGTTTCATGAGGGTGGCTAGGCTCAAGTTGCGCAGATCTCCCCGAAACGCCGTCTTCTTTCCGTTTAGCCGCACGGCACCGGAGCAGTGCGGGAAAGCCCGTCACCGGGAGCGGCTGGAGGCAGGTGCATGTTTGCGGCGGTCGATCGTAAGCGCCCAAAGTGCCACGCTGCCAGTGCCCAACTAGTCCTGACGCGTTGCAAGGAATATAACTTACATGTGTATTATTGGGGATTTTTAGTTTCCAGCGCGGCACTATTTCATTTCCATGTGTTCAGTGAAACTGCCGTCCATTGCATATTCAAAATACAAAAAATCTATTTGGAATTTTTTAATGCACTGTTCAATTCTAAGGTAAATTGAATGCTGCATTACTTGCTTCAAAATTGGAAGAATTAAAACATTCACACATTCAAATCACCTTCCTGTCTTTTGTACACAAACAGGAGATCACCATAAAGGCCATCAGCCCCCCTACTGTCAACCACCAGTCTACCGCTAGTACCGCTGGTGGTTGACTAAATAGCTGTCTCTTTGCCATATACCAGGCTGTAAGAACAGGGCCCTCATTACTGTTAAATCACAAACGTTTCCAGTTCTGACACAATATATTTGCATCTGCTTAGCTGCCAGTGGTGCTCAAGCGCTTGCCTGCTTATGAAATGTGCATATGTGTGTGTGTGTGTGTGTGTGTGTGTGTGTGTGTGTGTGTGTGTGTGTGTGTGTGTGTGTGTGTGTGTGTGTGTGTGTGTGTGTGTGTGTGTGTGTGTGTGTGTGTGTGTGTGTGTGTGTGTGTGTGTGTGTGTGTGTGTGTGTGTGTGTGTGTGTGTGTGTGTGTGTGTGTGTGTGTGTGTGTGTGTGTGTGTGTGTGTGTGTGTGTGTGTGTGTGTGTGTGTGTGTGTGTGTGTGTGTGTGTGTGTGTGTGTGTGTGTGTGTGTGTGTGTGTGTGTGTGTGTGTGTGTGTGTGTGTGTGTGTGTGTGTGTGTGTGTGTGTGTGTGTGTGTGTGTGTGTGTGTGTGTGTGTGTGTGTGTGTGTGTGTGTGTGTGTGTGTGTGTGTGTGTGTGTGTGTGTGTGTGTGTGTGTGTGTGTGTGTGTGTGTGTGTGTGTGTGTGTGTGTGTGTGTGTGTGTGTGTGTGTGTGTGTGTGTGTGTGTGTGTGTGTGTGTGTGTGTGTGTGTGTGTGTGTGTGTGTGTGTGTGTGTGTGTGTGTGTGTGTGTGTGTGAAATTAATAATTAGAAAAGTTTGTTATCAAGAACAATGAAGAATATGCTTCCCGGGTGGGAGAACAAGGACAGGCTTCAGATGATGCACACGTGCCGTACAACACTGTTAGCTATGGGCTGACGTAGCCCATTTATTTTCTGTACATGCAATTTTAGGTCAGGAAGTCAGGCAGCACAGGACTGTTCGGCCTAAAGCAGGCCGGTGTACTTTGGCCGGTGATTTTCTGTCCGGCCGTTTTCCGGCCGCCATGTTCGGCCCATGTCCAAATGTGGGCCTTTTGGCCGTATACGGCCGTACTCCCATGGCTGTCCAACGGCCAGTGTCCGTCGGCCAGTCGACCGGCTTACGGTCATACGGCCAGATTCCATCCGTAGGGCTCCGGCCATTCCAAAGCCACCCGTGTACGGCCGAAGTACGGCCTCCGGAGGACAGCCGAGATGCGGCCGTCGGACTCCAGCCGGACTACAGCTACCGGAAATACGGCCGTGCTACGGGCATTGGAGTTCAGCCACAGTACGTTAACTGTACTGAGGCCGGTCACTGCATGTCGCGCAAGCAGATGACTCATTCGCGCAGTGCAGAAGCAGCACAAACCCAGCATTTTGGGTCCAATGCAGCCACATCAAAGTGAGTTCGCGCGCAACCACCAGCCGTCAAGCTTTCAGCGCAGCCTTGCTTAATTACCAGCCTCAGATGAAATCAAAATTAATTTATTAAACAGTGCTCACAAATTGTCGTTCCTTTAATTGCTGTGCCTCATTTACTGCCGAGCACAGAAAATATTCAGTTCTTTGTAGAGCTTGAATAGATGTATTGTCCAGGTCCTGATATCCTCTGTGGGGCGGCTTACCTGTAATAAACGGGGAAAGAGGAGGGGGGGGGGGTGGCGGAGGGCGCATACTTTAGTGGGTTGAATTTCAGAGAGATAAATTGCGCCGCTTTTAGCCAATTTCTTTTAGGGCAATATTCCGGAACACTTTCATGCTATGACTACATAAACTATTTTTATAACAGTTGCTTGACCAATTTTGATGTATATAAAACCGGCGTGAATGCCTTTATGAAGCGTTTTGGTTCTCAACAAAACACTCAGGAGCATTTATTATAAATCCTTCACCCCCGCACGGGGCACCTTGAGCAATCTTGGTGGCGGTACTGGCGATACCGCGGACCCCGAGCCCCCAAACATAAGCTGGATCCAACCGTGGCGATGTGTTTATAGGTGGAGGGTTAGAAACCACGAACGGTGGCCGTCGGAGCCCAGGTCAAGCTCCGGCGGATGGGCTCCCTGTCTGTTCACCAGGCAGGGAGCTCCGGGACCTCTTTGGCTACCAGGGTAAGGTCAGAGAAGAAAGTACCCCCGTCTCCCTGCTTTCCAATGTATCATATGGCATTTTCCAAACCCCCCCCCAAACGTGATCGGCCCCCGAAAAGGGGCCGCACCGAAGCTTCGTTCCCACCACTTCCCAACTTGAGTATTTCGAAACCGAACTACCCTCGCTTCTTAGTAATAGAATCCGTTGACCAGTTGAACCCTCTTGCTTCAAAGTCAGTATTTCTCGTCTCCAAATTTCTTGAAGGTGTCATCGGCGAATCATATAAAGCCAAAAAACAAAGAACCGGTGAAATCCTTGTTGAAGTCAGTAGCCAGGATCAGGCTGGTAAACTACTTGCACAAACCCGCATCGCCGATCTGGCCATCCGAGTCACGCCCCACCGCAGCCTAAACAGCTCCCAGGGCGTGATTTCCGAATATGACCTAATCAATGAATCTGAAGCTGACCTGCTGGAGGGCCTTCGTAGTCAGGGCGTAACAGCGGTCAGGCGCATAACCATCCGCAGAGACGATAAACAAATACCGACAAAGCACCTCATCCTAACCTTCGACAAGGCGACCCTTCCTGAATTCATCAACGCAGGTTACATTCGTTGTTCAGTCCGGCCTTACATCCCGAACCCACGGCGCTGCTTCAAGTGCCAACGGTTCGGGCACGGCACAAACACCTGTCGCGGCCGACTTACCTGCGCAAAATGCGCCCAGCACGATCACCCGGCCGAAAACTGCAACGTGCAACAACTTCTTTGTGTAAACTGCCAGGTTCTACATGCGGCCTACTCCAGAAAATGCGAAAAGTTTCAATTAGAAAAGAAAATCATTAACATCAAGGTCACTGAAAACATCACTTTCCCAGAGGCGCGGAAGAGGTTCGCCTCTTTCCCTCTGGGGAGGTACGCCGACGCAGCTCGCCGGGGGGCGGAGCGGCGTCTGGTTTCGACGGGGACCCAGTACCGCGAGTCGGACTTGGTCCCGCCCCCGCCCCCCCCCCCTGGGTTGCCTCTGGCAGCCCAACCCGCCTCCGCACCACTCGCTGAGCCAGCAGCGGCTGTGGTGGCATCCACGTCCGGTGGGGATGCTGCTGCACCCACCGTTTCCCCCTCTCTACCGGCCCGAAGCACATGCGAGGGCCCGGACGAGATGGAGACGGAGGCAGTCGCAGCGACCCCCTCCCCCGCCTCACTGCCTGTGCCATCTGTGGTGCTCCCCACGCCTTCGGCACTGGCAGCACAGGCAAAGAACACCCGAAAGGGTACCACGTCAAGGGGGCCCAGTCCGCTGGGCACCCCCTTGCCTTCAGATGATGACATGGACGTCGAGCCCTTCCGGCTTTCATCGCAGCGGAAGGAACGGGCTGCGACGTCCAGGTCAGTAGAGAAGGCCAGAAAACCCCTTCCAAGAGTCCAAGCCCCGAAAGACCCTACATAAATAGTCACACTCCAGTAGCTCTGAACACATAATAATGGGAAGAGAAAACATTGTTCAATGGAACTGCAGAGGCCTTCTGAATAATCTTGACGACGTTTATGAGATTCTGCATGCCAATCAGCCAAGTATAATGTGTGTCCAGGAAACACATCTGAATTCCAAACACACAAATTTCTTGAATAGTTACATGGTATACAGGAAAGACAGGGATGGCTGCACACACTCTTCTGGCGGTGTTGCCATAATCACCCGCAAATCCTTAGCATGCCACCCTGTCACCTTGAACACCGTCCTTGAGGCTGTAGCAATACGCTTAATAATATTTAAAAGGTTGATAACGGTATGCTCCATATACATTCCTCCTGATGTTGCACTTACGAGCTCCGACTTCGAGGCGCTGGTTGACCAGCTGCCCGAACCATACATCCTTACAGGCGACCTTAATGCTCACAACTCTCTTTGGGGCTCTTCCAGAACGGATGCCCGAGGTCGCCTGATAGAGAAATTCCTGACATCTTCTGGAGCATGCCTCTTCAACAATAAACAGCCTACATATCATAACATAGGACACAACACATACTCATGTCTTGACTTGGCTATTGGCTCCGCAGTTCTCTTTCCTCTTCTCGAGTGGGGTGTGGGAACTGACCCATATGGTAGTGACCACTTCCCCACCTCACTTAGATATATAGGTAAAGGCCCAAGCAGTTCATCTTCCCATAATAGGTTCAATGAAGCACGAGCTAACTGGAACACATTTACAGAGTCATCGAAACTACACCACACATCCATAGCACACCTACACGTAGATGAAGCCGCACAACTCCTCACGGCGCACATCCTCGACGCCGCCGAAAAGTCCATTCCCCACGCCTCTGGTGCCCCGCGCAACCAGCGGAGGCCGTGGTGGAATGAGGACTGTAGCCGGGCGCGAGAGGCCCAGAACAAGGCGTGGGGTGTCCTTCGTCGGTACCCCACGTCGGGTAACCTCATTTTGTTCAAACGGGCCAAGGCGTTAGGAAAACGTGTGCGCCGTGAGGCAAAACGAGAGAGTTGGCGCTCATTCATAACATCTATAAACTCATACACAGACACACGCAAGGTATGGACACGTATACGCAAACTCAAAGGACAACATACACACAGCCTGCCCCTGGTCAGTACAACAGGGGACACACTGGAAGACCAGGCTGACACACTCGCACAACACTTCCAACACGTGTCCAGTTCAGCACACTACACGAACACTTTCCTGAAGTATAAAGCCTCTTGTGAAAAGAAGTCCCTACACGACAACAACAAATCACAGACTTCTTACAACTCCCTGTTTTCACTACATGAGGTGAGGGCTGCTCTGAGCACGTGTAAACCCTCAGCTCCAGGCCCAGACAACATTACATATACAATGATACAGAACTTACACACAGACACTCTTGTAACACTTCTTCACCTTTTCAACAAGATATGGCTTTCGGGGCACATTCCAAAGTCTTGGAGGGATGCCATAGTTGTAGCATTTTTGAAAGAAGGGAAGGACCCTTCTTCTCCCGCTAGCTATCGACCCATTGCCCTGACCAGCTGCCTGTGCAAGCTTCTCGAGAAGATGATAAACCGGAGGCTTGTGTACTTTTTGGAGTACAACGGTCTTCTTGAGAGCTGCCAGGCAGGCTTCAGGGCAGGGAGATCCACAAACGATCAACTTGTGGCACTAGAGTCATACATTAAGGATGCCTTCATTCACAAACAATTCTGTCTTACGGTGTTTTTTGACATAGAGAAGGCCTATGACACCGCATGGCGTTATGGCATACTTACTGACCTTAAGTCGTTCGGTGTCTCTGGTAACATGTTAAATACCGTTATTAGTTATTTGTCAGAGAGAACCTTTCGCGTCAGAGTTGGTTCTGCACTGTCAAAGGTACACGTGCAGGAAAATGGCGTGCCGCAAGGTGGAGTTCTAAGCTGCACTCTCTTCATAGTAAAGATGAACTCCCTTGGGAAGGCACTGCCGCCTACAATTTCTTACTCTATGTATGCAGATGACGTGCAGATATCGTTTAAATCTTGTAATATGTCAATATGCGAACGTCAAGTCCAGCTCGGCGTCAAGAAACTTGCCAGCTGGGCAGACAAAAATGGTTTTAAATTGAATCCTGCAAAAAGCTCCTGCGTTGTGTTCTCTAGGAAGCGCGGGATCCTTCCAGACCCAGACATTACCCTTAATGGCGTGTCGCTTCCTGTGAACAAGGAGCACAAGTTTTTAGGTGTTGTGTTTGACCAGAAACTCACATTCATTCCACACATCAAGAAACTTAAACATAAATGTCTTAAAACAATGAATATCCTGAAGGTTCTCTCCCACAATTCGTATGGTTCCGACAAAGAACTCCTACTACGGCTCTATACTGCTTTGGTTGGGTCTCGTTTGGACTATGGCAGTGTGGTATATGGGTCGGCGAGTAAAACAGCATTTCGAATGCTTGACCCAGTACTACACTTGGGGCTACGGCTTGCGTCGGGTGCTTTTCGCACTAGCCCTGTCGAGAGTCTATATGTTGAATGTAATAAGTGGAGCCTTGAGAACCAGCGAACGTACATGGACTTACTTTATGCTTTTAAAATTTCATCTCAGAATAACCACCCTTTTTATCCTGTCCTTAACGATACATCCACATCTGTGCTGTTTGTAAATCGCCCGTCCGTTACTCCGCCTTTTTCACTTCGAGCGAGAGAGCAAGCCTCGGATCTGAGTGCTTCGTTTTTAGACGTGTACAGGTCATCCTCTTTAAACATTTTACCGCCTTGGCAAGTTCGCCCTGTGTCCTGTGACCTTTCTTTTATAAAGCTTGACAAAAATCGTGTACCGCGAGCTGCAATACTGCAGCACTTTCTTTCTTTGCAGTTCAAATACCCACGTGCTGAATTCTACAGTGACGCTTCTAAAACCTCCACTATGGTGTCGTGCGCTGCTCATGGTCCGAATTTCTGTGCAGCCAGAACCATGAGCGTCCACACGACAATTTTTTCAGCAGAGGCGTATGGGATTTTGCTGATTGTACGACATATCCTTGAAAATCAAATTCCCAATTCTATCATTTACACAGATTCTTTGAGTGTTGTTCGCGCATTGTCATCGCATACACCCCCCAAAAACCACATAGTTAATCTTGTATTCAACACTATCATGTCGGTGTATGCAGACAAGCATCGGCTGCTCCTCTGCTGGGTCCCAGGACACGCTGGGATCGCTGGGAACGAGTTGGCAGACGAGAGGGCCGGTGCTGCTGCACTCAGGAACACTTTAGACATAACAAGCGTACCATATACAGACCTCAAGCCACACATAAGACAACACCTGCGCAGAACATGGCAAACACACTGGGACGAACAGACAGACAACAAACTACATGTAATAAAGCCACACTTGGAACGGTACACAGCTGACTCGCACAACAGAAACACAGAAGTCGCCTTGGCTAGGCTACGGATGGGGCACACGCATGCAACTCACTCGTATCTGCTGACGGGATCTCCTAGACCCCAGTGCGGCAGGTGCGGAGAGGCCCTATCCGTAGTGCACATACTAATAACATGCAAGGCACTTCACACCACACGACGCAAACACTTTCCAGAAATCTACAGACAACAAATCCCACTCCACCCATCGCACCCCTAGTGAAAATCTTTCAGCTGGTCTTAACTGGGATCAACTGGTCCCAGTTGGGAATTAACTGGTCCCAGTGGGGAACTAACTGGTCCCAGTTGGGATGCAATTGGTCCCAGTTGGTAGGCGACTGGTCCCAGTTGGGAAGCTGAAAGGGGGCAACTGGTCCCAGTTGGGAGGCGACTGGTCCTAGTTGGGAAGTTTAAATGGGACAACTGGTCCCAGTTGGGAGGCATGGTCCCAACTGGGAATCTGAAAGGGGCCAACTTGTCCCAGTTGGGCTTAAGCTGGTCTCATGTGGTAGGCATGCTTATCGTAGAATCAATGTATAATGTTACAGATCATTGTGTCCTCTGAATTTGCGCAAGCTTTTACAAAGCAGCTTTTAACCCGAGGTACCCTTAATTAACAAAATCAGACGTCGTAAAATTGCCGTTCTCGCGCACCGGCGGGTGGCCCGAACTCTCTCACCGTTTCCTGCCGTTGCATATTATTTTCTCCTCCCTCGGCTTTGTAAATTATCATCCCTCTTAACTTCTCCTCCTGTGTCCTCATCCATTTATACTTTTCTTCCAGCACAACTCCGCAACACCCAGTCGACGCGTATGATGTAGGGGCGCGCTGGCGATCGAGACGGCCGTCCTAGGGCCGCGAGAGGGACGGTCGCGACGGCGAAGGACGGTCTCGCGAGCACGGTAGCTGAGAGGCGCGCTGCAGGGAATTAGAGTTTCGGATAGGAGGGAGATTTCACGACGCCTGCGACGCGCCAGAAAATTTTTTTTCTTGATGTGCGGGAAAACAAATTAGGCAAGAGCGCTTTTACCGGGCATACAAGCAAATACAAGCATAATCGCGAGGAACGCCAGCTGGAAACAGGTAGCAGACAGAAGTGCAGATGTCGCGGCCACAATTGCCGTGGCAGAAAAACCCCGTGATTAAGACTGCCTTCAACGTGTGATTTTTATGAACTACGTTTATGAGCATGGAGGAAAACCTTTTCTTTCCGTCATGTTTATGAGCCACAGTAGCGTCCATTTTGATACGCCACTACGATGTTAAGTTAGCCGTTTTAGAGGCGTTCAATCATCGTTTATCCAAGTAACAAACTGGTGTACAATTTATATTTTAAACAAACCTAAAAAATATTGCATTCTGTAATTTTTGACATTTTGTTGGGCTAATTAAATGTTAAATGACATATTTATTCAAAATTTTAGTCGTGCGGTTTCTGCAGTTTCGTACAAAGGCAAATGGCGCCGTACAGGTAAAACGTGATCGCAGTAATCGTGGTAACGCTACTGTTCTCTGATAGCCTACGTTTAAATATTTCGTGGGAGCACTATAGATTATATGCATAAGCTCTATAACAAGCAAGTTGTGCTTGAGGTCTCAAGGATTTTTCCCCAGCAAGGTGCAGCTATCGCAAGTTGAATAAGACTGAGGGACAAAGGATTTTGCCTCGGCTGGACTCTTGACAGTGCAGGTACGTGTCTCTGTTTTTTTCTTTTTTTGTGTGCGTGACTATCATGAACTGGCCATTTAATTGCTGCTTGAACTTTAGTTCTACAAATATACTGTGCTCAACAAACGTGTTTTCTACGCGCTTTCGTTCTTGATTGCATCGGCGACCGCTCATGAAGGAAGTTGACCTAAATTTTACTTTATTTTGATTTTATTTTCACAAACCACACGTCCTAGGTATGTTTTTTTGACGCTGTGTCTAAAGGTACGTCGGACTTACGCCGATCCTAGAATCTAACGATACGTCGGACGTACGCTGACCCATAAAATCTGGTTGTCGTGCTGCATATCTAAATTGCCAAATTACACATTTTCAGAGACCGGAGCCTAGGGGGCGGATGCTGAGAACAAGTGCAAGCCATTCTTCCACCTCACCCTCGCCTGCTGATACGGGGACACCATCGAAGCAGAGTGAAAAAATCGTTGTGAGCCAAGGAAGCAATGAGGAGGAACTATATTGATGCAGTTTTAATAAATGACACCATAGAAGCTCTGCTGCCTTGTGCCATTTGTTGGTGCTACCTGGTTGCGCAGTCAAGTGCAGTTGGGAGAAACGTCCCGCTGCAGATGATTGTGGAACGGGGAGTGCCGAAGATCAGCTGCGAGTGGAGTAGGTGAGAATGGCCGCAACTGGTCCCAGTTGGGACCAGTTGCTGCCATTCCCAGCTATTCCACTTGCAGCTGGTCCCAACTGGGACCAGTTTCAACTGGTCCCAACTGGGATTTACTGCAACTGGGACCAGCTGCAACTGGTCCCAACTGGGATTCCCAGCTGGTCCCAGTTGGGACCAGCTGCAAGTGGAATAGCTGGGAATGTTTACTATCAAACGTGTTTTTAATTATCTGTCAGAAGTTAAATTTCTGAATCTCATATCGTATCATGCATAATCACAACCTGGCCCTCTACACCAGCCATCCTCATTGTCTTTATTTGTTTTTACTTCTGGTGCTATTCACTTCTAGTATTGACTTTAATATGTGGTAGCTAACCATCTTTTTTTTGGCGCTCTTTGCCCCAGTTGGCCTTGCGCCATTAAAATGCAACGATCATCATCATAACTCCTTCACAAAAAAGTATGTCCAGTTTTTGCCCATTTTTTCCCAAAGACATTTTCTACTCGATCAACTTTTCTGATGATCTTGCGCAGGGCTGATCCTAAGAAGGAGTGAACAGGTACTTTCATTTTCAATCTATTTTAATGTTGTTTTCATGAGTATACGTCCACACCACTTAATAGTCCAAAAAAGCTTAATTTTCTTCTAATGTCATACTACGTTAAAAAAATTCTAGACGCGTTGCGAATGACGCCCTGCTTCAGGTGGCTGCAGTTGTATCCCTTTGTGTTCACGCAAGGAAAGGCGTAAAATTAGAGTTACATAGTTTGTTTCAAACCAATAACATAGCAATGGTAGCATGCATACAGGAAACCTTGCATACTGCAACGAATAGGGCAATAAATATTTTATTGGTCAAGGTTGAATGTGTAGGGTTCTCAACCCGTCGGAGGCAAACTTGTGCCCTGGAAGTTTATTTATTTATTTATTTATTTATTTATTTATTTATTTTTATTAATTTATTTATTCATTGTTTTATTTATTTATTTATTTATTTGATGCCTGCTTGCCTTTGCATGCATTACAGAAGGGAGATACATAGCACTAGGCATTAAATATGAGACAAAATAACAAAATAATTCTACAAAGCGCGCTTAAAATCGTCAATATAAACAGTTAATGCAATCATACGTGGAAGATAATTACACTGCAGTATTGATGTAAAATAAAATGAATCGCGCAAGGCGTCACCTTTAAAGGAAAGTTAATAATTTGCTTTAAGCTAGCGGTCCCACTTTGCGATATGTAGAATGGCGCTTGCACATACTTCTCCCCTTCTACTCCAGTTTTCAGATGATAGATATTACGAAAAAAGTCCAACCTGTGGTTTCGTCTGTGATCTTTCATGTCCTGCAATTTCAGTTTACTTTTACTTTCTCTCATGCTAAGTTGAGCATGCCAATTACCTAATACGAACCGCACTGACATATTCTGTATGTTTTCGAGCGTATCAACCAGCTCTTTGGTGTAGGGATCCACGAAAAGACATGCGTACTCCAAGATTGAGCGCACATGAGTGAAATGCGGTTGTTCTTTTCAGTTAGATGGAGGTTCACTGCAATTTCGTCTCAGAAAGCCAAAAACATATGCAGCCGTAACTTTTTTGGTGTGAACCTGCCTATTTAACCTCTAACCACTCCCTAAATAAACTCCTAGGTATTTATATTCCTCGGCCGTTGTCACAGCAGCATAATTTACGGTATACGTATTCAATTGGAATGAAGGTTTTCTTGTAAAGGTGCCGTTAACACACTGTTTAACATCCAAAAACTTTTTCTGGATCAGCACACCAGGATGTTATTACATTCGAATAAAGCTGCAGGTATACGGAATCACGTTCATTCGCTATAGTCCAGCAAACTACACGGTACTTTTGAACAAAGCTATAGGGCCAATAGTAATAACAATGCAAAAACCGATTCATTCAGTTCATAGGATGAAATGTACTACGCAGAAGGTGATATGGAACACCATCATTTGCTTTTTTGCACTCCAAGAATATAGAGTCAACCACTTTAAGCTTATCTATTGCAAGAGCCAAATCGTGCGTGAACTCAACAATCTGCGTTGAGCAAGAAAATCCTGACAAAATCAGTGTTTGCTAGGATGCTGGCGATTATGTTTAACCAAATGAGTCATATCCCAAGAGTAGCTAAGCTCACCTTCACACCGGAACTAAATTAACAGCTAGGCTTCGTCAGTGACAAGGCTGTGTTATTATCGCAAATTTAAAATAATTTTTTTTCTAAATAGGCAGTCGTAAAATCCCATGAAGTAACATAGTGCAGGGCATGAAGTTGATCCTACCAATGCACGAGCGAGTCTCTTCTACGTTTATCACCAATAACGTAGTGCAACATTGCTTGTCGCAGTTTAATTGTAAGCAGAATAACTTGCGCTTTTGCTCGCACTTGCCTTTCTTTGGTGGGGAGTCCTTGACATGGTGGCGGTTTAGCTCCTGCGTGGTGGCCGCTTGCTCGACGCCCTTGAAGGCCTGTTATTTTGGTGAACCATCTCCATCTCGCATCGGACATCTCTGCCGGGTCGATGTCTCCAATGCTCTCCATTTCTTGAGGGGGCGAAAGCCTCCAGCTGATGCGTCGATGAAGCCGGCGGCAGAGGCGTGGTAGCGGCGATGACTGGCGAGGCCTAGCTCACCCGTCGGTGTGG
Source organism: Haemaphysalis longicornis (assembly GCF_048455015.1). Classification (NCBI taxonomy): domain Eukaryota; kingdom Metazoa; phylum Arthropoda; class Arachnida; order Ixodida; family Ixodidae; genus Haemaphysalis; species Haemaphysalis longicornis. Next base: position 69,176,859 of record NW_027526204.1, read on the forward strand.
CACAGTCTTCTTGTGGCAATAATTAAATGACATTTCGATGGCCTAAAATGTTCCCTGCTAATGTCCAGTGAGTCCTTGCACCTTGCCCGTTCACCGAGAACACTCATTACTGTTTGACAAACGATGTTCGTTCATTTAAAACGTAGAAACACGGAGCGGATAAAAAAGACAAGCATTTCCCAAGTGAGAGGGAAGATGGCAAAGTGCGAATACCCGAGTTTGCCCGAAGTTACCCGAAGTTACCCGATTTGATCCGGAGGGGCGCTATGTTAAAGTCTTTGGCATTCGCACGTTACGTACCTCTCACTTGGGAAATGCTTGGGACCGTTGCTACGCCGAGACCGTTGCTACGCACGCTCTCTCTCCTCCTCCGCGCCGTTGCTAGGGGAGAGGGGGAGCGCGGACGGCGGACGAGTGATTCAGGGTCGCTTATAAAGTGCAAACGCGTCCCCGTCGTTCGGCTCCCTAACGGCTTTTTCTCCCCCCAGGAAAAAACCGGTCGGTCTCCTTCCAAACGCGTCTGTGCATGAATTCTCGGCGCCCAGGCGCGAGCCGTTCTTCGGCTGTATGCCGTTTGCCGAAAAAACTACGTATAACCAGATACCTTACGTAGGCCAGTCTCCTTTTGAACACCGGGGTCCAAATATTCTGTGGCCATTCGCTTGCCGTAATTCGGCCGAGGACAGCTAACCGAATGAAAAACGTATATTCTGGGGCCGTACGTCGGCCGGTATCCTTCATAACAATGGTTGCCCGAAGAAAACGAATATTCTACCGCCGGACGCGCGGTTCACCGTTGAAACAACGAACGCACGGCAGCCGCGCTCCGGCCGGTCTCCTTTCGAACACCAACTGCCGCAAGAATACGCATATTCTGTGGCCGGTCGTTTGCCGTGCTTCGGCCGATTACCGCTTCCCGAAGAAAAAACGGATGCCCTAAGGTCGTACTTCGGCCGTTCTCTTTCTCAACATCGGCAGCCGTAAGAGAACTGAATATCTGGCAGCCGGTTAGCTGCCGTTGTGCGTCCGGACACGGGCGGACGGAAAAATGCCGAAGCGCTGGTTGCCGAATGTTGGCCGTTCAACGCATGATCAGTGGCTGCCAGAACCTGGATGCTGGCCGGACATGCCAGAAAGCGGCAGACGGGCCGGTCTTGGGGCACACTTTCTGTGCCGCCTGGGTAACTATTTTGGCTTTGTATTTTTTCGCGCGTGGCAATATCAGTCCGGTAATAGTGTGAAAGAAAATAGAAAACAAATATTCTGCAACATGCTGCAACATAACATGCTGTACATCCAGCCGTAGACACTGCCTCGTATGCGTCTCTAGTAAATTTGGTTTGATTTGGATTTGCAAAACCTTGTAATCAGTCTGGGCCAACTTCTTCTACGAAGAATGATGAAAACCAGGAGATCCAAGTTCGAATTAACCGCTATGGATGCCGATGTGTTCGAATTATCGGGAGTTTTCCCCATTGAAATATACAGGGCTGTGCCGGGACCAGGGCGTGAGTTCGAATTAACCGGAAGTTCGCGAGGTCGAATTAAGGAGCTTTTACTCTATGCTCTTACATTTAATCTACTAACTTAGTGTTTTCAACAATGCAGGAGTCCAACGAGCACGATGCACGGAAAAATAAATTTGAGGGTTTAATGTGCCGAAGGTAAACCTGGCTATGAGGGGGAGGGGGAGGGCTGTGGATTAATTTTGAGCAACTGGAAATCTCGAACGTGTGTCAAAATCTCGACACACAGGTGTGTGCTATCGCTTTTCGCCTCCATCTGCAAAGCAGCCATCACAGCCAGGACCAAACGCGAGTCCTTGGGCTCAGCTGCACAACGCTTGCAAACAGAAGCCACGTATGCAAATGAAAGCTGCTTTCACAGTAATAGAAGTCCTCGACAAAAATATGTCAGAAATGTAAAGTATACCTTTTTGTCAATTTTTTTAGATCGCCGCTGGCAGCCCTTACAAAAAGAAAAAGTAGGTAGAGAAACCGAGTATCATTAACTCAATTGGATAGCAATTAACTTGTGCCGTGAGTGGGTGTGCGGCTTATTCTTGGTGTTCCATTTGTGCGAATTGCTGCATTCGAAACTAAGCTTTGCCGTTGTATTAAGCAGAACACAGTTAAGCAGCAGGGCCAGCAGGGCCGTACCCAGAAGGGGGGTTTGGGGGTTCAAACCCCTCCCGAAATCTTTTCCAGGCAGCACGTAAACAATACTTACTCTTGCTTTCAGCAAAACTACCCCCTTCCCAAAATCCATAACCCCTACCGAAAAAAATTTCTGCGTACGGCCCTGAGGGCCAGTTGATATCTGTGCTGCGACAAACTGTGTGGGTAAATGTACGGCCTGCTGAGGCGGGTGACTGGTGCCAGTGGCACCACTTTGGCAGGTGCCACCCTGTTGCACCTGCCACATTTATCATTGCAAGTGCAGCTCACAGCACATCCCCTAAAGTATCGGCTCCTGTATTTTGCCGATATCCCACGTTACGTATCGCCCCCATCTCAAAGGGACCACCTAGTCCACCGACTAGCCTTTATATAGTTCCACCAGCCTAATTTGGCTCAACCAGCTGACTATCGGAACCACAAACTCGCTTCGATACTAGCTGGTGTATGGTTAAGAAGGCCAGCAATGCTTGACACCGCTGAAGTTGCGGCGCTCTGACCAGCGATACAAAAATAAGGGCCGTGGCGAAGCACTTCCTATGGAGAAGTGCAAGTACGTAATGTACATGATGATGCTGCTGCTTTCCACCACGCGTTACCTCAAGCTTAACTAAAGCTCTGGGATGGCTAGCACTTGGGGAAGAGTTGCAAGAGTAGCAAGAAGGGGATTGGTTTCGCATGCGGGGCTGATGTGTCTGGCATTGCAAAAATGCAGGAGGCGATGTGAAAAGTCGCACTGTCCGTATTTATGGAACACTGTAACACAGCCTGGGAACTGATAGAAGGAGAAACAAAGTTCCCACTATTTTCACTCCGAATTGTTGAGAAGCCTATACGTTCCATTGCAAACAAATACTTAGTAAAGTATTCTTTGGTGCTCTGTTCGGTGAAAACGATTGTTTGAGAAGGTGTACGTGTCGCACTCCCAACCTTGGTCCCTAGTTTAATTACACTCTTGAGCGCAAGCTCTGGGACCCACCCAGGCCGGGGCTTTCAACCTCCATGGCATGGGCAGCACTGGGTTTTGCGCCACTACGACAAATTTTTATGGACGCAAATAAGCATTGGTATCGATTTCAGCTATGCTATACCTAGCACTGTGCAAAACACTAAGAAGCTCAGCAAACTAGGTCGATGTAATGAAAGCGTCAATTCTAGTTCTACTCTGTGAAGTCAGCACTGGCAGCCCTCACAGCTGCCGCGGAACAATTTTCCAGTCATTTATATTTTAATATTCCTCTTCTGTGCAGTCGCTATTACGTCTACTTTAATGCTTTCTTCGTATAGAGCGCTGTTTTTGTGTGTGTGTGTGTGTGTGTGTGTGTGTGTGTGTGTGTGTGTGCGTGTGCGTGTGTGCGTGCGTGTGTGTGTGCGTGCGTGTGTGTGTGCGTGTGTGTGTGTGCGCGTGTGCGCGCGCGCGTGTGTGTGTGTGTGTGTGTGTGTGATAGCCATCCACCACTTAATACCGCAAGCCGCTGTGGTTATCTGATAAATAATAGTACTTTAATTTGGTCCTGAAAACATTACCGATGCGTTAATACTGTTGTCATAATAAGGCAGGTGTAAACGCACCCAAGCATCGCTGCATCCCATGCAAAGGGAGAAGAGGGCTTGTAGCACAGGTATGGTCCTCGGAGCATCACGAAAGGCTTTCTCCAACGAACAGTCAAAAAACGACGCTCCAGGTGAATGATGAGCGATTCAATGGCCGAGTTGACAGGGTTATCAAATGTGCGTCAGTTGGTTGCCCCTGAGCATATAGCACACACCCTCGCGGGGGATTGGCCAAGAATTAAGCTGCATAGCTAATGAGGACGTGACCAATATTATTTTAGATACCAAAATTACCCAATTAATTGAGAAGAAATTTAATGTTTTTTTTGTATGTGAACGCGTAGAGTCAGGGAGAAGAAAAATAACCAATTGAACAGTTAGCCGACTATCAAGGAAACTGGGTTGTCGCCGCAAAATAAGCGTGAAAAGCATTTTGCGTGGGAAACGTGGGAGCGCCACGGATAAAACTGCTGATGTGTAGAGCGGAAAGCGGCGGCCTAGATGTGCGGGTGTCTCATTGGGAAGGAGCTGCGGCAATTAAAAAGAAAGTTTCTATATTTTCTCGTTCGTCGCAAACGTGCGTTACATCGGCAGCTTTATCGTCATGAGGTGCATAGCCCCTCACAACTGAAAGTTCAGTGATGATCGGCACACTAACACGCGGGGGAAGGACGCTCTACCGCTGTGCGGTGAATTCAGACAAGCGCAAACCCGCAGCGCTAGCGCAGCGGAGCGCTGAGGGTTTGCGCACGCGCAAGCGCAGCGCCCGCACGTCAGCCAACGAAAAAGTACGGGCCCCTCCTCGCACGGGAGGGCTAGACTGCGAGATTGGCGAATGGAGTTCGTTAGTGCAAAATTTTCACATCGCTTTTTGTATTAACTCAAAGCTGGGTTTGAAAACCAAACCAAATCAAGTCAGTAGTATTAACTCTATGCCAAATCAAATTCAAAACAAGAAGTGTCTTCGATTTACCGTTATGAACTGCCTGGAACTGCTTCAGAAGTGCTCGGAATCAACGCTCGGAACTGTTCTTGACAGGCAGGTAAAAGAGACGTTTGCTTCTATTTACCTTGTTTTTACCGTTGCTTCTATTTACACAGTTTTCACCGCTGTAAAAACAAGGTAAATAAAAGCAAACGTCTCTTTTATCTGCCTGTCAAGAACAGTTCCGAGCACTTCTGGAGCAGCTCCAGGCAGTCCATAACGACATATCGAAGACACTTCTTGTTTCGGATTTGATTTGGTTTGACTTGGCTTGCAGATGGTTTTCAAAACAAGCTTTGAGTTAATACAGAAAGCGATGGGAAAATTTATCACTGGAATTTGCCCAGAAGTGAGAAAAGTAATGAGCCAATTTGAGTAAATTGTTGTGACGGTTTAGAATTTATATGCACAGTTTTGCGATGTTGCGACTGGACTACACGAGGCCAATCCGCCAAGCCGTTTGCTTTTTTTTGTTGCACACTTGTTTGGTTTGTAAACACCGCATTGTTTTGTGTCAGATTTTCTCGCTGTACAGCCAGCGCGACCGCGTTGTTCAGTTTCTGCATTTGAAATCAGTGTTCGGAAGAAGGGCTCATGGCGATGCCTCTTCAATTTCACGGCGACCTGAACGTGCGCGAACAACCGAGCGGGCTTCAGTGCTGAAAGGTGGTGTATGCTTGTCGCCTGTTTGCCTTCAAGCACTGCCGGCGTCGCCCATGTGTGAGCGGCCGTGTTGACTTCCATGCACTTCTGGCGGCGAGGTTGTTACCAGTGGCGATCAGCCTTCGACAGCGAAAGTGTTGGGTGGTGTTTATTTTGCTTCATTGACGGTAGCGGCTATTCTGGTGATTGCAACTTATGTGAGAGATTTACGACGTCTACCACCTTTGATGTGCATTTCAAAGTGAGATGGTTTCAGGTAGCTATGTCCTCTCAGAAAGGCGAATTGGAAAGGAGTCGCAATTTTTGTTGCACGCACCATTGAGTCGTTTTAGACTGTTCAAAAAAGCGGTGGTGAAAAGGGGCAATTCGTCGATGCTTGTGTATCCGCAGTCACGCAACTGCAAGTCTTATCGTGCTACTAACCGTTAGCATTTGGGAATCGAAGCAGCTTTAAGCAACGCTCGGAGCAACGTTTAAAACGAACAAGTGGTGCAAGTTGGAAAAAAAAAAAAAAACAACAATCGTACGCACCCGTGTCTACAAAAATAGAGCAAGGACTTCCAGGTTTGATTGCGCTTATCAACATACACCCGTGCGGATTGTCAATTTGGAAATGGGTATTTCTTGTAGCGTACCCGTTTGGCCCTCATTTAACTATGAATTTAGACTCCCTGCTCATCTTGTCGGGTGCCAAGTTCAGCTCAAAGAACAAGAACGAGAACATTGTGTACTTGTTATAGCACTTAGTATACAGGGAGGCTGATTAAAAATATTCCGATGTAGTCCCTGATTAGTGACATTTGAGGGCCTGCTGCAGTTGTGAAAGGAAAAGCTCGTCTCCCTTTACGCCTGTGGCGCGGCAAAATAAACTTGCAGGTGCTGCAGCAGAATCTATTTTACCTCTGCATCCCCTTGAAAGCGAGAGGGAAGCCATTTTTGTGAACAACTCCTTAACCATACGGCAGGTTGGCTAGAGCATCTGTGTTTGCTCGAAACTCCAAACAACGTAATAGATGCATGAGGAAGCAGGACGACATGATACGATAAATTCCGTTACCCTGTCTGGTGAGAACAGGATTAAGTGATTCTTGAAGAAAACAGCTCAAAAAGAAAAAAAGAAACAGGAGAAACTAAGCACGAGCTACACCAAAGCACATCGCTGGCGTAGTTTGCTTTTGGCGCTCTTTTTTTTTTTTTTTGCAATGTTCTAACTAGCCCAACAGCACATTTTATTGAGTGATTCGCATGTGGGCTACAAATTGTTCTGCTTATATGGCGACTCGATCTGGTGAACAAGGTGTGGAAATGTGTAGATATTGGGGGGTGGTGCTGTTGAGGGCCATGCCAGTCGACATACTACGTGCAATTGACACCTGACAATTTGAGCCAAAAAAACGGGTTTTTGGCAGCCTAAAAGTGGCCATAGTTTTTGGGCCACATAGATGTAGGCTTGTTACCGTGGCTTAAACTTGATATCCGCTTTCACTAACAGCGCAAGGGACGAATAGTAGCCCGAATTTCACCCCTCGGCACCTTTCTCGAGTGTGTAACTAGGTCCCAGCAGTTCTGTACTGGAGAGCGTTAACCAGCTGTAGCTCCAGCTACCTCTCAATTCTTATTTGGAGTGAGTGCTGCGTTGCTGCTGGGTGCTTGTGCATCATGCAGGTGTCGTCTGTAACTGCGCCAGTGGCCGACGTATGTGGGGTACATTTTATCGAACAAAAAACAGTCCACACAGTTCTTGGCGTGCTGTTTAGTTCCTCAGTGAAGTGTTCCTGTATTCCCAGCTGCCTACTTCAAAGCACAGGGGTCTATTGGACTGATAATACAGTCGAACACGGATATATCGAACTCCAAGGGGATCGCGAAATAGTTCGATATATAAAAAATTCGATATAAAAAATATGGGCTCTGAGACCTCACCTATGGCGGCCGATCACTTACCGATCGTCACATTCAAGAATTAAATTAATTCCGCACTCATGACGCGACAGGACGCTTTATTTCCGTGGGAAAAAAAAGTCGCTGATCTTGGCCTGCTTCTTCATCCTGGAAATGAAATAAAAGACGCTGGTCTCGATCTTCTTGAGGCTGCACAACTAGAAAATTCCAGCAGTACGCTGCGCCTTCGCACACCATGCACAACACGCACGCAAAAGAAGAACAGCGCGCACGTACTACAAAAACTTTGAAGGTAACAATTCCAAGGCTCTCTGAACGGACTCCAACAAAGTGCTCGCGATGGTCATCTCCGAGAGAAACAGGGATCTCCGAAAGGTGCGGGACAACTCGCCAAACAGCAGTAACAGCAGCAAAATGCAAAAGAAGGAGGCCGCCAGCGCCTTCGTTCCCTCTTCCCTTTCCCGAGACGACATCGGAGGGAGACAGACCCAGAGAGAGAGAAAAAAAACCTTTTTCGGCAAGCCGGGGAACGTACGCAGCCGCAAAACAAAAAAAAAAAAAAGGACGTGCGCAGTCGGGGCATCCCTACCTGGCATTGTCACATTTTCCGAGCGTTCGGGCTTGTGTGCCTAGAGAGATTTAGAATACCGGGCTCCGTCCACTAACGTTACGGCGGCCGGTAGCGGGCCCGACTGGGCAAGCGCAAATTCGTTCCGGTAGGGGGGATTAGTTCCGCGAGCCATTCTTCACCATGCCGGCGCATTCCTGCACATCCTCCTCAACCTCAATCGGGGGTGCAGCGACCGCTGAAGAGCACCTCCCAGCTCGCGCAGCGTTCGATATACGCAATGTCGGAAAAAATACGGTTCGATATAAACATACGAATTCCTATACTTTTACACATAATTTTCAAGGGGATAATTTATGAGTTCGATATAGACAATAATTCGATATAGCCGTGTTCGATATATCCGTGTTCGACTGTATAGGTTACAGTGGTTGAATTGTTGCATTCGTAAGTACTGTTTCGAATAGGCCGCACTGTATCCAGTTTTCTGAAATGAGCAGAACAAGTAAACACTCATGTCCTGTCTAGTAAATGTCTGAATTTTTGTCTGTGTTTGGGCTGCCCACTTACAGAAAACACGTGTCCACCGAGAGGCGGGAAGCCCGTCAGCTGCAGGGACATCAGGGTGACACCATGACCATGCTGATGGAGCTGGGTCAGGGCCAAGGAGTGTCCTGCTGCCAACTGACACAGGCCACTGTTTGGACTACTACCACAGGTACTGCCTCCTTTTTTAAGTGCAGAGCACTTTAGGGGCTCGGCTTTTCGTCATAGCTCGTTCGCTGGACCTAAGTAGAGCCACACGGCGTTCTGTCGGCGCGACGTTCCACAGAGGCTTCAAAAGCCAAGTGGTGTATATAGTCACAAGCATTCAAAACTCATGAACTGCTGGCGCTGGCCATACATGTCCCCATTGTTTAGCGCAAAGAAAACTGAAGGTACAATTGAGGCAAGATATATGTAATTAACCGGCAGCACCCACGTTCATTTAGTTAAGAATGCTCTTGGGCTGACTTTTACGATAGTAAGCAAAACAAGTGGCAGTGCAACGCCGGCACATGTGCGGGAGGAAAAGCAAGCACAAACAGAACAAAATTTCCGCTGGTGCCTTTTCAGACAGAGGGCGCGTGAACACTGCGAAGGCGGGAAATTTGAACTGCATTGGGTGGTAGCAGTGAGCAGATAACGGTGCCACAATCCATTATGGCAAATCACTGCTCTGCACTTCCGACAGCTTTTACATTGAGAACAGCTTTAGATTTTTTCACAGTTTGCCTCTGTGTGTTGCTGACACTTGCGTTTTAGAGTGAAGCTTTATTACTCCAGGTACAAACCCAAAAAAACGACTCGTTCCTCAGTGTTAATCTGACAGTCACGTTCTTTCTTTGGGTTCCATGACAATCCATGAAAGACTCTGGGACTTGTTGCAGGATAGAAGCAGCTTCAGCAGCTACACAGACGAAATTGAACGCTGCAGCTCGCTATATGAAAACCGCTTGTGCGGCCGCTCGTGTATTCTCACCACAACTTTGTTTGTGGACACTGCGAGGTGAAAGGCGCACTTTTCATGCTAGAAACTTCCTGGAGACCTGCCAGCTCTCGGTCCAACATGCTGGGAAACCCCTCTGGTCAATGTCTGGCTCTCGACTCCGCTGCTCCAACCCGGAAAACCCTCAGCTCGTTCTTTCCCCACAAAGGAACAAACCAATCAAAACACACATCAATGCAATGATGACTTTCAGTTGCACACCAGGCTCATGGAGCTACCGTATTTACTGTAAACTAGGCCGCCCTCGATTCTAGGTTGACCCTTGGAATTCGGAAGGTCAGAAAATAAAAAAAGATTACCGCAAATGTTCAGTGCTCACCTGTCATCGTCGTTGACATCACTGTCCTCTTTGTCACTGTCCTCTTCCCACAGCACGCTGTCCTCCCTTGCATCCAGCGTGTTTGAGATGCTACACTAACAGAAGGCCCGCACAATTAGCTTGGCTGGAATTTCGCCCCATGCTGCGGTGACCCAGTTCGCCAGTTGGCTGAGTGAAGCGGCTTGATGCACCCAGTCGGTTTGAGTTTGTGATCTTGCAGCGTCAGCCCGTCATTACAATGCTTCCACAGCCTGTCTATTTGCTTGGAGTCACAGTTGAAAAGTTCGTTCCGCTGCTTCCACCATCGACACACGTTCTTCTCATTGACTCCGAAGTCACGCTGTGCTTGGAGGTTTGAAGTTCTTTCAGCCTCCAAGACTACTTTCCGCTTAAAAGCCTCTGTGTAGTGGCACCGCTTGGTGGGCGCCATTGTGCCACCGCTTCTCGAGGTCACGTGGCAACGTAAGCAGGCAAGAAGGAACACTGGCAGCTGGTTTCACAATGTTGAAACAAGCAAAATGGAGCCTGCTAACCTGCGAGCTGCAAGCACTTTTTCTTCCTCCATGGCTGCAAGCCAGTGGCCGCGAGTTGGCGTTGAGTGTCTAGTGGTGACAGGAAAGTTTCATCCTCAAATCTAAGCCAACCCTTGACTTTCGTAAACGACTTTGAAAAAAGAAAGTACCGGCCGAGGTTTGAGTAAATACAGTATTTTTTCAGAAATTGAGTTCCTCAACCGCTCCCCCTCAAGCTAACGCCAGCTCATGAAGTTATTTCTTTCGAATAGGTGGTATACACAGAAAAGTTTAGTAGGTGATTTCTTCGCTTGGGGACACTGAAAACCGCCATAACAGTGCCCGCTGTGCCAGTGCATGCGCTTTGCGCAGATCTCGCAGAAAAAAAAAAGAAGAAACACCAACGTGCATCATGTGCCACGTTTTAACCCAAATCTCGGAGGTGGCGTCGAGAGACATGTTATTGCTTGTAGTACTCACATTACGTTGTGGCACACTGCTTTCCCTTGAGCACTGCACATCCCTGAAGAATGAAATCGCGGCTGCGGATGAAGGCGACACGGCACGCAAAACGCCGACGCTGCAGTTGCCTGCGACCACGAATGGTGCCACAAGTGACCTCTAATGCGTGGTTGAATTCAAAAACCAAATAATGGTTATGAAGATATGTTTCATGCATTTGCCAATTTAGAAACGACGGTAGAGTAGCAGCTAGTGCATGTGAGGCCATCTCGTGAGCTGGGCCGTGCTCGCGCTGCCCTGCCGCACAAGCACTGTTGAATTGCAAGCGCCCTCAGAACAAATCACTTAAGTTTGACTCCCATGCGGCAACATTTTCTGCAATAATATGTCTATTGTCCTTCCAACAGGGGACAGACCTTGAGTGGCAATCAGCTTTCACTTGCATACGCATGCAACTTGGTCCATGACAACACAGTTGTACGCTCGCATATGCAGGCTCCAAATTTTTAAATGCTCTACCTAGTTGTGCGATGATTTTAATTATGTATGGCAATAAGTAGATTGTATGATGCTGCACTGGACAGTATTTGGCATCGACGTATTTCTTCGCGCTAGGTGGGGCTAGTTTGGAACGTCGAACAGCTCGCAATTGTCATGGCCTGTGCTTTATCAAGTGCCTGCACGAACAAGTACTGCCATTTCCTGGAGCTCGACATAACCAGCGTGGCGTCACCTTAGCAGCACAGGCGCTTGGGCAAAGCATGGCGTTGCACGCGCATGGTTGCCTGCATGCCTGCCATGCCAGTGAGTGCAACTTATATCATCAGCAGCAGCAGCAGCCTATCTACGCCCACTGCAGGGAAAAGGCCTCTCCAATGGATCTCCAATTATCCCAGTCTTGTGCTAATAGCGACCAATTTATCCCCGCAAACTTCTTGATCTCATCTGCCCATCTAACTTTCTGCTGCCACCTGCCACGCTTGCCTTCTCTGGGGATCTACTTTGTTACCCTTAATGACCAACGGTTATCAGCCTTCGCATTACATGCCCTGCCCACGTCCATTTCTTCTTAATTTCTAGTAATATGTCCTTAACATGCATTTGTTCCCTGACCCACTCCGCTCTCTTCTTGTCCCTTAACGTTACACCTATCATTTTCTGCTCCATTGCCCGCTGAGTCGTTCTCAATTTAAGTTGAACCCTCTTAGCGAGCTTCCAAGTTGCTGCCCCGTAGGTGAGTACCAGTAAGATGCAGCTGTCATACACTTTCTTCTTCAGGGACAATGGTAGGCTGCCATTCATTATCTTATTTATATGTCATGTACAAGAGTGCCTCAATTACCTTTCTTCCTGTTTTTGGTCGCCACTTCTATTCCTCACCCTGTTGTCTACGGTGCCCTGACACAAAAATCCTTGACACTGACCGTCGAGCTCAATGAATGTCAAGCCAGTGCCTCATGTGCGGCGTATGCGTCTAATTGTTCTTTGGTCGAGTCGCCCTTGCGCCAATGAACAACACATGCAACGAAAGTGTTTAATTGCACACTCCTTCCAAGGGCAGAGGTGCGGAGAGGAGGATGAGGGGAAAGAGCAAGGCCCTGTGCCATCATTCAAGGAAGCACTGGCTGCATCAAAGTTCAGTGGCGAAAAGCAAAAACGCCCGTGTGTACAAGATTTCGGCGCACGTTAAAGATCCCCAGGTGGTCAAAAATTCCCCCGCATTTCCCCGAGGGGGAGAATGTGAAAGTGCGAATGCACGGTTGTCGGCCCGCTTGCGGCGCTTGCGCTCGGCCCCCGCAGCCCACCGCCTCGCCGCCTTCTCTTCCATCTCTTCCATCGGGTTTGTAGTATCACGTGTACACCACGCAGTTATCAAGCCGCTATAACGCCGCTGAGTCGCCAACGCACGCCGCTGACGACGTAGTTTGAATGCGTTAAAGATATAAGGCGCGTTACTCACACTGATATCAGCGTGGCTTCCGTGGCTTAGTCGGTAGCGCGTCGCGCTGCGGCCGCAAAGTCCTCGGATCGAAACCTGGCGCCGGATGCTGTTTCTTTTTTAAATATAGAGGAGCACTGCGGACGCCGCCGACGCCGCCGCCGCCGCCGCCGGCGGTGGATGGTTTGGGGTCGCTTATAAAGTGCATTCGCACTTAAAATAATTCAGAGTCCTCCATTATGGCGCGCCTCATCGCCTGCGTTGCGTGGGCGCGTTAAACCCTACCATCAATCAATTGATCAATCATCCAAGTTCACTGTGCGGTCGTGCCAAGTGTGCTAAGTAGCGCCTCTGTCATGTCTTGCGGTGCAGTGAAGTGCACATTCACTCGACAAACTTGGCTTAACCACTTTCAACCACAGTACTTTTTGCTCTTTTTAGGCACGCAGTGCTCTCTCCGGCTCTTCAGCAGTACAGGAGCCCAAACAGGAGAGGAGTTTTCAGGTAAGGATGGGTGATTTTTTTTACATGCACACTTTAGCTACTTTTATGTTATTTTATGCATGCGGGCTGTCCTGAAGTTTAAACTGTGCTTGCTTTTTCCTTAGAAATAAAAAAGCACCAGTTTTTCCTCTCCTTGGGTGTGTTCATCAACAGGGGAGGAAATTGTAAGGCAATCGTTCTGCTGCGTGCGGTATAAGTGTGGTTCACCTGTCTGTGAAGCAGAATAGAAAACTGTTGCACTGGGGAAGTTCCGGATGTAATAATGCAAATACGACAAATTGAAAGGGAAGGCAGCTGTACTAGACTGGGTGCTTTCTGTTACTTTTGTGCCCTCTTTTACAGTGTTACATCACGAATCTCCAGCCCTGTGTTTGTTAAGAGAGAATATAAAAACGAGTGCCTCTGTTGCTGGTGTGATAAATGGAAAGGCACATTCTTACGTTGCTTCAGCTTCAAAACTCAGCCTAGCTCAGCTGTTAACAACTGCATGGGGGAAGCAAGACGTGGTTGAGGTGAGCCAGTTTACGTGTTAATGATTGGGATGGTAGGTTGGCTAGAAGGGCTGTGTCACAGCCCCAGGTATGACAGTGACTGCTGATGACTTTGTGGAAAAATAGCTGAGGCGCTTCGAAGGGCACAGTGCATGTGACAAAGTAGTGGTCATTGTACATTCTTGGGTCTCAGTTGTGGGCTGCATGAGTTGGGTGCTTTGTCTTCTTGCACTTTTGCGAGGAAAAGCCAGCCGTTCTAAGTTTTTTCATCACTTGAAGGGCTCAACGACTGCAAGCCAGATGATGTCTTTTGTAATGGGTTGCACTGAGAACAGAGCCATACTGCTACCTGATGATGGCTTTTTTCGTGGGACTCGGATGATTAAACTTTGCTTGGGCAGTCATCCTGATGCATTAAAAACCTGCAAAAATTTGGATCTGAATACATTAAAAGTATCCCAGCCCAAATTAAAAGAAAGAATTAGAGTAAGGCTGGACTTGTGTTGTGGAGAACTGACATCCGATGGACCGCAACTTAAACGGAGTGGCTGTTGAGAGATAGATGTAGAAATACCGCATTTACTTGAATCTAGGCCGGCCTTGATTCTGGGCCGACCCCCGAAATTCGGCAGGTCGGAAAATAAAAAAAACTTACCTTGAATGTTAGCCGAATTGAAAAAGCTAATGGATTGAGACTAGAACATGCACTTTATTTTTTTTAGGTGCTTGTCGCAGCATTGTCAATGCTCACTCGCTGGCTGAACCCAAACTGTGAGCTGCTTCATAAAAAGAGTGACCCAGCCCCTGTTCGCCTTGAACTGAGCCCTCACGATGCCTCGAACGTTGCAATCTCCCTCACCGTTCCCTGTATTATCTCTGTCGTCACAGGCATTCCACCCTCTCTTTACTGCTTGGTAAAGCCAGCGACTTGTCCACCTTGGGGTGTAGATCTTTCTTGCGTCTTGTGAAGGCCATCCGCTTGGTGGCGCAGTCGAAAAGTTCGTTCCGCTGCTTCCACCATCGGTGCACATTCTTCTCGTTGACTCTGAAGTCGTGCTGTGCTTGGAGGTATGAAGTTCTCTCGGCCTCCAAAACTACCTTCCACTTGAAAGTTGCGGTGTAGTGGCACTACTTCGTGGGCACCATTGTACCGCGAACACGGGTACTTCTCAAGGTTATTTCTTTCTCAAGGGTACTTCTCTCCTTGAATCCAAGCTGACCCTCGACTTTCGTAAACAACTTAAAGAAATAAAGTATTGGCCTAGGTTCGAGTGAATACGGTAGGCAAAGACGAATAATGCCATGGAGAGGTGATAGGAGAGCTTGATAGCAAAGAATGGATTCAGGCAGCGCAGAATGGGAGCAGTTGGAAGTCTGATGAAAGCGCTTTCATCCTTTCGAAGGCTGCCTAATTTGTGTTCAGTGCACATCTTTAAAAATTTCTGGCGCTGCATTGCCAAGTTCTGGGCTTTGTAGCTGTTTGCGCACTCAGCAAGCGAAAAGCAAGTGTGGTCTTTTGCTGCCGCATCTGGTGCCGTGTATTTGCAGTCATAAAACCGCACCTTCCACTTTCAATATTTCGCCCAGACAGATGAATCTGATGGTAGCAGTACAGTAAAGCCCCCTTATATCGAACAGCGCGAGGATTGTAAAATAGTTCGATATAGCAAAAATTTGATATATAAAGAGAAGCAAAAAAAAAAACTTACATGAGAGCAATCTTGCTCGCGGAGTCACCAGCTAACGCTGAGCTCTTACCACCCTGCAGTTCACTATTGATACAACACTTTTTCGGAAAGAAAATCATTTATTGGGGCGGAAGAACTACGTGAGTGTAGCCTGCTTCTTGGAGTGCAACGCGTTGCTGGTGACTGCTTGCTCCACGGTATCTAAACAGTCGACAAGCACGAGACCGCTGCCCTTAATGGCACTGCAGTTTCGCTGTAGCAGGGCCGCGGCTTCGACAGAGCGGCGACAAGCATGGATACACGCGAATAACGGCGAACCCAGCAAACCGAGCAAGTGCGGGCAGCGAGTGGGGCGGACTTGAAAATCGGTGACACCGCAGCCCACAGAGCCCAATTTGGCGCTTCCAGATCCAATGGCATGCATGCGTGGAGCTGGTCCACTCTGCCACTGCCGGTTTGGACGCACCCGAGCTCGCGCGGGAGTCGCAAGCGACACTCGCGCCACCGCTGCGCGCCGATGTATTGCGGGAAAGCCAGAGACCGTGCACGAATACGCAAAAACGTGCGGCCTCAGTTGCTCACCGCAGAAATCAGAACTTCTGATCATCAAACCAAGACGCAAGAACGGTGAAAAAGACAGCATACGACTCGCCCTAGACGGCGCCAACATAGACCCAACCAACCAAGCCCGCATCCTGGGAGTCATCTTTCAAAACAACAGAAAGTCAGAGGCATCGTTGTATAAGCTCAAACAATCCACAGATCAAATAATCAATATGATCAAGCGGGTAGCCAACAAAAGAAGAGGCTTCAAAGAGGATGATGCCTTAACACTAGTACAAGCGTTCATCACGGCACGCATAGTGTACATGGCACCTTACCTCAAACTACTTAAGAAAGACAAGGATCAGCTCAACGCTATCATACGAAGAGCCACCAAAACGGCGCTGGGAATACCAATGCACTCATCAACGGAAAGACTCCTTGGCATGTCAAAACACAACACGGTAGAAGAAATAATCGAAGCTCACTTATCAAACCAAAGAGTCCGACTCAGTCAGACACCGACAGGTCGACGAGTCCTCGCCAAAGTAGGATGGCAAGAAGCAGAGAGTAAAGAGAAAGACCGCCTACCCAAAGAATGGGCCAACAGAATAGAGAGTAAACCTTTACCCCGGAACATGAAACCAGGACGCAATGATGGCCGCCGAGCAGCGCGTACAAAGACCATCGTAAAGGAAATAGACCGAGAAGAAGATGACAGAACGCTTTACACCGACGCAACAATACCTAAGGGCACCACAAGGGCCACCCTGGCGATAACAACACGGAGTGAACTCATCACCTGCGCCTCCATCAAGACGTCTCATCCAGAAGTGGCCGAAGAAACCGCAATCGCGCTTGCACTAACGCAACCACAAGTAAAGAAAATAATCACGGATTCCCAAAAGGCATACGCCAGCTACAGAGCAGGTTGGGTGTCTCTCGAAGCACTTAAGGTACTGAAGAAATGCCGCACTCCCACCAATGGAAAGGTGGAGCTTATATGGACGCCGGCACACTCCGGGTTGGAGGGCAATGAACTAGCCCACCAACTCGCCCGAGAAATGGAATACCGGACAGAGGAGTCAGAGCCACGCGCCATCACCAGCTATAGCGACATAACGCACTACTATAAAGAACAAAGAAAGCGGTTCCCTGACCCACACAAGTCACTGAACCGAGACCAACAGACAGATACAGGCTAGGTCCTTTCCACACCCTCTCCTTCAAAATAAGATGTTTCCTGAACGCTACACCCGAAATTGCCCCTTTTGTAAAAAAGAACTCGGCACGCTCCGCCACATAATCGGAGAATGTGATTTTACCAAAAACACCCCTCCACCCCTCAACCATTCCCCCACTACCCCCTCCCTCACCGAGCGATGGGAGACCTTGCTGATCAGCCCCTCTCTGGAAGACCAAATCAAGCTGGTTGCCAGGGGACAAGAGGCCAGAGAGGCATATGGGTCTCAAGAATAGGGAACCACTCCCATCGACGACGCCGGGAGAAGGCGTCGTAAAATCGGTTCAATAAAGTTGTTTCTCTCTCTCTGTCGCATGCCTAGAGAGTGAAAAATCTCGCGTGGGAGAGTTCGATATATCCATTGTGAGCAAAATCGCGTTCGATATTAAAAGCTTTTAATGCACGTCATTTTTACCAGAATTATGCTCGGGTTCGATATAGGCAATAATTCGATATATCCGTGTTCGATATAAGCGGGCTTTACTGTATTGCGCCTTTGGACATTCCAACGCATGATAATAGTGCAGTGTGGAGCATATAATGTAGCTGAACAGCTTGATGCACAGGACCAGATATAAAGCGGGTTTTTAAGGAGAAAGCGTGAGATTTTTTTTTCAAGCTCGTGTGTTGGGAGGCACAGAAAATTGGCGGTATGAGCAAAAAAGTTGCAGTTGGGGTCACTGTGAGGCAGGGATTATGCGCCGGGAAATGGGAACAGCAGTGCGGGAGAGGGTCGAAGGAGGGCCCTGAAAAAGGCCATTAGAGCGTGCGTCAGAAAAAATTGCGCCCACCTCCCCGCGAGGGGAACCCTGTGTAGATGCGACGCATCGTGGGGTTCACTTGGTGTTTCCGTTGTATTGATTCTGAAATTGCGTGAAACGTGTTGGGAACGCGTATGATTATTATGTTTTATGATTATTATTATGTTTTATTGGCCAATCTTGGTCAATCTCTCTAAGTGGTATGCTTGGGGCTTCGCTGTCGCAACGACCTTTACTCCATTATTGTTGCTGTAAGTGGGAGCTTCTTTTCTTTTATTGCAAGTGTTAATCATTGCCCCATCATGCGTTGTATCAGTAGCTTCTTGACGTAGTTTGAATGAGTCAAGGATATAAGGCGCATTCGTAGCATTTGATTCTGTCTTGGTTTTGTGGCGCAGTGGGAAGAGCACCATGTACCTTGCGTTCCGCCCACAGGGTCGTAGGATCGAAACCGGGCGGCGCTAACTATTATTTTTTTTTATAGTGTAGGGGGAGGGGTGTGGACGGACAACAACGCCGTATGGAGGGACAAGGCGAGTGGATGAGATGCAGTCGCATCTAAAAGGAAGCAGCAGTGGCAAAGGAGGGTAATACTAACTGCCTTGAGGAGGCTTCTGGTGATGGCTAGTGAGTAGGATGAGCTTTTCAGGGTGCTGTCGGGGGGGGGGCTGGTCAAGTGGTGAAGGTGCCGCTGCAAACTTCACATCCACGGGACGCCCAACTAGGCTTTTGCCTTCCCATTTCTAAAAAGCTCCAAGGGTCCCCCAGTCCCCCATATTGTGACCAACAGTCTGCCTTCTGTAGGACTTTACGCATAAGCATAGTCCTTATAAACACAGCGACCCAATCGTATTAATGGTTGCAGTGGAGTTTTGGGGTGTCCGCTGATTGATCAGAGCAGCTGGAAGCTGATTTCAGCGTTGGAAAGACGTAATCAGGCATCAAACGATTGTGCGCTCCTCTGCTTCAGCCAGGGCCCAGAAAAGAGGAAATGAGGCTCACAAGTCGCATGAAAACCAACCATTCCTTTCTTTGGCAAGCCTGCACAGACAATGATTTGCGGCGCCACTAGTTGTGTGTGAAACATTTTGCCTGTAATTAATGAATGAATTCATTGTCATCTACCATAGAAAGGAAAGTCCATCAGCATGTGTAGTTTGTCTCTTCTAATGGAGCACGCCAGAACACCTCCTGGTGTGGTGGTGTGGGAGCATAGGGGTAAAAGACAGGCAAATGAGGGAGAAGAAAGAGTGGGCGAGGATACATGTATACATACAGTGGAATCTAGGTGATATGAATTTGGTTGATATGACTTTTCCCATGAAGCGAATTTTTCAAAATTCCACAACCAAATTGCATTGTATATAATGTCAGAAAATTTGAACGATCCGTACGCATTTATCACGCTGGTGCGGGTGACATGAAAGCGCGAGCCGCATGCAGTCGACCGTGGCGTGGAGGGGAGGAGGGAGTGTTGGTGCAGCCGTGCGGCCTTGGTTGCGCGCAGGCCCAAAAGCATGAGTCCTCTCCCATCGACGGTAATCCTTCTCGGGGGGGCGTTTACAATAGCGGCAGGAGAGGTGCTCCGAATGAATGGAACGTTTACCCTCTCTACGCCTTCCTCCCCTCTCCCCCCTCTATTGTTATCTCCCGCTACGTACGTTCCGTTTTCGTTGTGACTTCTGTTTCCACTGGTTGCAGCTCAGGCGCCTCTAGCTTCCCTCTTGTGCGATACTTTTCAGTTCAGAGCACATCAGGGGCTCGCCTTGTCGCCGCAGCTCGCTTGCTGGACCAAGGTAGAGCCACACGGCGTTCCATCGTAGCGGCTGTTGTTGCGGCGTAACCCAGAGGCTTTGAAAGCCAAGCGGTTTATATCGTCGTAAGCATTTGTAACTCCTGAACCTCTGCCACCTGTTATGCATCTCCCTGTTGTTTAGCGCAAGAAAAACTCCAGGTACATTTGAAGCAAAATATATGAAATTAACTGACAGCACCTGTGTTCGTTTAGTTCGGAACGCTCGTTGGACTGGTTTTTTGCGATAGTAAGCGAAAAACAGTGGCGGTGCAGCGCCGGCACATGCGGGAGGGAAAGCAAGCGCAAGAAGAACAGAACTCCCGCTGGCGCTGTTTCAGGCAGGGGACGCGCAAGCACTGCGAGGGCGGGAAATTTGAAATTGGTCGGACAAACTCCGTTGAATTCATCAGGAGAGGAGCGAGACAGGGTGGCGAAGAGCGTGATGGGTGGTAAGAGTGAGTGGATAACGGTGCCACAGCCCATTATGGTGAATCACTGCTCTGCACTTCCGACAGCTTTCGCATTGAGTGGAACGGCTTTAATTTTTCTGAATAAACCACGGCTGGGGTGGCGTTCAGGCGTTTCCTCTCGTTTCTTACGGTCTCGCCGTTTTGCCTCCTTCACATTCCTCGTTGTCCTGCCTTGCCGTGGTGCCTGTGCCGCTTGTGCGCCGAACCGCATATGGCTCGTTTTTGCATGAGGTGGCGATGGACGTACGTTCTTTTGACGCCCGCATTGATGATTCAGCCCAGCACCATTGCGGAATCTTCTGCCTCGGTTGCTGTGCTTAGCGGTGGGAGGAGCCTCACAACTTGCGCCAATGGGGAGATGTGCGCCTAATGGTGGCAATTTCGAAACTCTCATAGCAGCTGGCTGGGCCTCCTCCGTTGCAGATATTTGGTGTGGATGACATTTTGTGGTGCAGTTTTTTGCCCACATTATCAGCTCCGTTCTCGCATGATCAATTTAATTTACGCCTTGAACTGCATTTAACAAAAGGTTTGAAGCAGTCCGCTGAGCTACCTGCCCCTCTTTACGGCAGGACCTAATGCCATGTTGCCGCCGCCTGTCACATGGGCGGCGTGTTTCTATGTGCAGAGACCTTCTTTTTTCTCGTTTGCTGGTGATACGAATTTTGTGGTGATATAAATATCTTTGCAGCCTCTTGTGATGTGTATCACCGAGATCTCACTGTATGTACAGGGCAATAGATTATAGAAAAAAAAAAGTACACTCACGGCCACAGTTCTGTTTGCTATTGGGAGGGAGAGTGGAGCGCTGGGAGGAATCCTGAGGCGTCCATGTAGGAACCCAGGGCCAGCTGCCTTTGTCTTTTTGGCACGTCTGGAGATAGCGAGCCACTATGCCACAAGTTGATGCTTTCAGAACGTGCTGATAAGCGGCCATCTTTTGCATCGCCAGCAAGTGAGGCAGTGGGCAAAAGGAACAGCAGCAAAGTCCTGCGTTCTGATTGGGCTGCATCATCACTACCAGCAAGCTCCTGCTGCTGTGGAATTCGCTCTTCCTAATACCAAGAAGTGGCAAATGCGCTCCTCAACTGAATAAAATTAAAGTCAGGTCTGCGATTTGTTAAAATCTTGCAGCAGCAGCAGCTGATGTTTACATTGTGCCCGAGTTTCTGAGTTTTAAGTAGCATCCCTTTGACTGATGGTGATTAAAGAAAGCTTGATGGGTACTTGGTACACGCATGGTTTGTGCATGTTTTTGTTATAGTGTGCTGCTTCTTATAGTGTGGATTTTCGTTGCTCCTGCAACATGCAATGCACGCTTGTTACAGCGGATCTGGCAACAACGGACTTCCGGTTACAACAGACTGTTTCTGTTGTTTGTTTGGTCCCCATGCATTTTAAGTGGAAGTACTAAGCTCATCCCAGTTGTAGTAGGCTACTGGCTACAACAGACTAAATTTTAGGCGAAAATTGTTTTGACTGAATGTTAATAGCAGGCTTCCACTGTGCCAGCACCCAGTATGCTTTTGCTTTGATTATTTTAGTGAGGAAACTGCTATGTCTCTCAACATTGTTGGCACAGAACGGGTTGTTCGTACAGCCAAGCGAAGCCAGTGGCGGTAGCCTTTGTTCTTTTTTTTTTTTTTGGAGGGGGGGGGCGGGGCAATTAGTGGCAGGGTAGCTGATTTTACTGTCGGATAAACTAAGCATAATACGCTGTTGAGCATGGCAACAAAAAGGCACCATTACCAGCATTACTGGCCTGTCTAAGCAGACAGTCCGCTCAATCGTCAAGAACAATGTCACTGCCAAAACACGCGAGTGCGGTGAGATTGAAGAACAGCGCTCTCGATTGCACAAGTGGCGGACCCGGAGGTCGGGGCTACCCTCGTCACAGTTTTTTTTTATGTAACAAAAAACTCAGGTTTAGTGAATTTTGGCATTTATTATTCCCATGCGCGCGTAGTTCCCGTTCCGTTCAGTGGAAAAGGTAAGAAATGCCTCAAGCAGGGAGATGGTTCTCAGCCATTATGTGAAATCTTCCGCTGGCTCTCTGCAGTGCAACAGGTTTACGTTGCAATTTCACAGCTGTCTTTTATAAGTGTATTTTGGATCGGCCGTTTTACGGGCTAGACTAAGATCATTAAAACTTCGGAAGCTGCATTAAGGGAATGTCAGGCAGCGATCTGAATTGTTTGATCAACAATTTCGGGTAGACCAGCCTCGTCGCTAAGGGTTTGAAAAGAGCCTGGCAAATTCTGCTGGCCTTGACTGATTTTTATAGCTGGTTAGTAATGGCTCCTAGTTATATTCTAGCTTTATTTGCTCAGCTTTGCGTGCATTTCTGCACACTCGGCCGCTAGTCATGGGCCTTTTCCAAGTGCTGGTGCTAAGCTTCAAAACAGCGTTACGTGATTCTTTTACCCCGCTTGAACGCCGTGCAGAGATACTGCAGGTGTGTAGAAAGTACGAATTGTCTACAGCATTTATACGCAATACTGGGTAAAGTTCCCACATGGCGCTTCTGTTCAAATACTACTGCCACCCCTCCTGTTCAAATACTACTAATACTATGTTGCTGAGCACGAGGGTGTGGGTTCGATTCCCGGCCGTGGCGGCCGTTTTTTTTATGGAGGCGAAAAGCAAAAACACTCGTGTGTACGAGATTTCGGCGCACGTTAAATATCACCCAGGTGGTCAAAATTAATCCGGAGCCCTCCACTATGGCGCACCTCATCGCCTGTGTTGCGTCGACGCATTGAACACAAAAATCAATCAAATCAAATACTACGTACTTTGAATGCAGTGGGCATTTTTTCCAGGTTAAGAGGGTTTGTTGCAACAAACGTAGACTGTATATAAGCGGTGTACTTGGTAAGTAAAGTGGCAAGTTGTAGTAGTGCCTCTCACGTCACCAAGACTGCCGTACAGGTTACCATTCGAGGTGGGCCTTCAGGGCATTTGAGGAAATTGTGCCCCTTGCTGCAGCTCCGTGGCTTTAGTGTTATGCTTCTGAGCACGAGGTTGCATTCGATTCTTGTGTGGAGTTGCGGTTTTGTAGATGGTGATCATAACACACATGGTTAACGTTAATTCTCGGGCGAGTTCATGGCTTACAAAAAATGAAAGGCAGAATACTGATTATACACAAGACAATGGCTAAATATGGCCACAAGCGCTCACTTGCAACCACAGAGCAAGAACAAGACAGGAGAGGAAATGAGGTTTCCTGGCACGGCCAGATAATATCACAAGCACTCGTCATAGGTTAAAGGAGCCATGAAGACAAAATACAAGTTGGGTTTATTAGAAAGACTGCTTAGTCCCGATAACAATGATGCTGATATCATCGCAATCTTCGAACAAATAACGGAGATATTAGAGAAAACGTGTGAAGCAGTCGCGACCCCCTAGCCAATTTCCCGCAACTTTTCTATGACGTCACGAAACCTTGTTTGCGCGATTGGCGGCCGCCTAACTGACCTGTGGCGATGACACATGACTGGACGTCTGTAATGGGGCCTCTGGTTCCATTTGACCGCATCACTTGAATGCTAACGTGCAGTTAACGCACTGAAAATTGTTTTATTGTTGGCCCGTATGACGTCATTCTTGCTCATAACACGTCACTGTGGCGCAAAATTTGAAAGTTTTTAAATACTTCTTGCTTTTTTTTCGCAAAAAAAAACATCTTTTGTGGCTGTAATGGAGCTGAGTGAGATACTCAATCCTAGTTCTTTCAAATTAAATGAAGTTGTATTTTCTCTTCATGGCTCCTTTAAAGGGGCCATGCAGACAACAAAAGTTTTTTAAGTGCGAATGCACTTTATAAGCGACCCCAAACCATCCACCGCCGGCGGCGGCGGCGGTGGCGGCGGCGGCGGCGTCCGCAGTGCTCCTCTATATTTAAAAAAGAAACAGCATCCGGCGCCAGGTTTCGATCCGAGGACTTTGCGGCCGCAGCGCGACGCTCTACCGACCAAGCCACAGACGCGACGCTGATATCAGTGTTAGTGACGCGCCTTATATCTTTAACGCATTCAAACTACGTCGTCAGCGGCGTGCGTTGGCGACTCAGCGGCGTTATAGCGGCTTGATAACTGCGTGGTGTACACGTGATACTACAAACCCGATGGAAGAGATGGAAGAGAAGGCGGCGAGGCGGTGGGCTGCGGGGGCCGAGCGCAAGCGCCGCAAGCGGGCCGACAACCGTGCATTCGCACTTTCACATTCTCCCCCTCGGGGAAATGCGGGGGAATTTTTTTCATTAGAATCATACTGGCAGCACTTTTAATGCACACTTCACTTAAATGAGCTACCTAATTTGGGAAAAAGGGAATGACCATGCGATCCACTAGCTCATTTCCCACAACAGAACCTATGATGTCATGTGCCCAGCCCGGCGATTGGCTGAGGCCGGCAAAAGCAAATGCAAATTAGGCAGAACTTATAAGCTTGCTGAACGAGCTATTTGCGCTTACATTTAAATCAGTAAGAAGGTAAAAAGTGGAAGTTACGAAGTTACGCGTAAACATTGAAGTACCGATGCATACGGTTGTTGGTACTGCGCGCACTATGCTGTTTCAGCTGCATAGCGCTGCGGCCTTTTGGGGTTGTCTCAGACGATGCTGGCCGATTGGCGTAAGTGATGGTGTTTTACGTGACCATGTTTGTCGAGTGAACACGTTTCACGAAACAATTATTTTCTGCATTAGCAAAAACAAGCCAGGTACAAATGCAGTCAAAAACAAATGCAGAAAACGGCCTGCCGTGGTGTGGTGGCAACATCTAGGTTGACTGACGCTAAACAAGGCTCTCCAGAACATATGACATCATTGCAGACGTCACGAAAACGCATGATTTGGTGGGAGAATCAAAATTTTAACGGAAACTTATTAATTTGTCAGTGAATAAAACATCATTTGCTTCTGGACAAGTGCGGGGGGCACCACAAAGCATGAAATCTTTCGAAAAAAGCAAACTTGTATTTTGTCTGCATGGCTCCTCTAAGCTAGCGGCATCTGCCGCATGAGAAGAAACTGCGGAGCCGTCGCGATCGGCATTTCACTGCGCAGCCACCAAGTGAATTGTGGCCACTATCATTTCATCCATCAGATGCGGCTACCCTATCCTTCACCATCACAGCTATGAAACTTTGCATTACGCCTTGGTTTTCATTGCAACATTATGGGGTCGCTTGCCCACTCTTGCCGCAAAAGGCCGTTTCCCCTCCAATGTATTCTTGCTCCACGCTTAATACTGAGTAAGTGCGCACTTGTGGTTGCCCTTTTTTTTTCGTCTTTTATCATCTGTTTTGCAGTGTGTCCTCTCTCTTTTTCAACCAAAACAGCCTGTTTGTGCCTGGTTGAGGCATACTTTAATAGTTCTGTGCTGATCTAAATAAATTAGTAGCCATCTTCCACGTTCTGCCTGCAGTGTGGGTGTACCTTTGACGTGTAAAATTACAGTTAATGTCTCTAACCGAGTTGTGTTAACAGTGGCTTGTTACTGTTTTATCGCTTTTTTTTCCCCAGGACGTGAGGCCACCAGTTCCCAGCCCAGTGTTTCCTTTGAAAGACTGCCCACTGTGCAACTCGGTGTGGACAACACAGCAGGGGCTTCAGCGCAACTGCAAGGGAACCATGCCGGCTCCAGCTTCTCACACATTAGCTACACAGGGTGAGTAGTGTTATAGCTCCCTTGTTTGTCGTCTTTGCATTGCGAGGGTGACATCCACAGAAACAAAATGCAGTGGAAACTTGGTAATACATACCACTTTGGATGTGGCAAGTACTCTTGGGACGTGGCAAACCATAGCAAGAATATTGCTTCAGATTCATTGTTGCTCTGGAGGAGGTTATTTCTGGGTTTATCACCAAGCGCGAAGTTAGCACGTGCTTTCGAGAGGGAGCCTTGGGGGGCACAGGCGTGTAGAGAAGGGAGGCACGGTTGTGCTCTTTTGCTGCGGCCATATTGGCTCCTGGTGTGTTGGGATGTCCGGGTAGCATCGTAGTAGTGGAGATGCTTTCACTAGATTGTGAAACTCTGTAGACGTTGGTCTAACAAAACACCCATCCATAAAGTGAGTGCTGCGACACCATAAGCCCAATGCTATCACCGAGCAAAGCAGATGGAAGGAATTGTGCAGTCGAAGCACCGCCCTCTCAACATGCCACTCACCAGAAGGTGTTCACATAATGAAGCGCCTTTATGTGCAGAACAGCAAGGCTTTTGTAGTACGAGGTCACATTCTGTGGCTGATTTATGTCAACATGACTGCCTGTGCAGCACATTTTCTTGGAAACTTAGTACTCTTTATTTTATCCCCTTGTTCACGTTTTCTGCAGATTTGCCTGTTTATGCCAGTAGTGGTTGGCAAAAATTGTGAAGGCTCTTCTTGCAGTGCCTGTCTTGGGGTTCATGGACCAATTCTGAGTGGTTCCTTCCAAAGTGCGAACTCTGTGTGCATTTGTCTGCGCCCCATCTGTGGTGGCCACCCACTCGCTTGTACTGCTCTATCCGGTCTTTAGCATCTTTCAAGTTGTAGCGATGGAGTCATTCGGGAATGTGCGGTGCAAATGGCCAGCAGATGACTTGAGAGCCGAGAGGTTGAATTCAGTGGTATGATGTGGCAAATGCTGGCTTTGTTTACGTTCCTTTTTTGCTCCACTAGCAGTAGTCAGAGTTCCGGTGTCTGGTTTTGCGGCTGTTGGCTGGTGGGAATGTCAGGTCGTCCGGGAAAGGCTTGGGCTCCGTATTGAGCTGCGCCTGCAGACCCAAAGGAGGGTCATCATCATCAGCAGCAGCAGCAGCGTATGTACACCCACTGCAGGGCAAAGGCCTCTCCCATGGATCTCCATTTATCCCGGTTCACTGCGAACTGCAACCAATTTATCCCCGCAAACTTCTTGATCTCATCTGCCCATCTAACTTTCTGCCGCCCCCTGCAACGCTTGCCTTCTCTAGGGATCCACACTGTTACCCTTAATGACCAACGGTTAGCTTGCCTGCGCATTACATGCCCTCCCACGTCCATTTCTTCTTAATTTCTACTAGTATGACCTTAATAACCCGCGTTTGTTCCCTGACCCACTCTGCTCTCTTCTTGTCCCTTAATGTTACACCTGTCATTTTCCGCTCCATTGCCCTCTGAGTCGTTCTCAATTTAAGTTGAACCCTCTTAGTGAGCCTCCAAGTTTCTGCCCCGTAGGTGAGTACCGGTAAGATGCAGCTGTCATACACTTTCTTCTTCAGGGACAATGGTAGGCTGCCATTCATTATCTGAGAATGTCTGCCATATTCACTCCACCCCATTCTGATCCTTCTAATTATCTCTGCCTCATGGTTGGGATCCGGGGTCACAACTTCGCCTAAGTAGATATATTCACTTACCACTTCCACTGCCTCGCCACGTATCTCGAACCGCTGTGCTGTCCCGAGATTATTCATCATTACTTTAGTTTTCTGCATATTAGTTTCTACTGGGTTGGGTTGGGTTGGTTTTTACGATAGTAAGTGAGAAAAAGTGGCAGCGCAACGCCGGCACGTGCGGGAGGAAAAGCGAGCACAAAGTGAACAGAACTCCCACTGGCGCAGTTTCAGGCAGAGGGCGCGCGAGCACTGCGAAGGCGGGAAATTTTAATTCCATTGGGTGGTAGTAGTGAGTGGATAATGGTGGTTTCAATGCTGTCCACAAAACTAAGTGAGCACCACTTTGTTGATGTCCAGAAAGGCCACAGCCGTTGCTGTTTTGTTTTGCCATCGATGGTTTTGCGCACGTGTGCCAATAAAGAGTGGTGTCCTTGCTTTCCAAAATGGTAGAGCGAGCTTCTGGAGGTTTAAAACTCGTCGCCACTATCCACCCTTTTTTCACTTGGGCCACTGAATTGGGCAGTGATGGCTGCCTTATCTTGTGGCGATAAAAACTTCCACTTTTGATTGAGAGTAAATGTGCAGATTGCCACCCACACAAGGAACGCATGCACACTGTACAGCGGTAGCCAGCTAGTGTAGCCAAAGCCAAAGCCGTGCCGTGAGTCACCATCTGTTGACCCATGGTGGTGTTGTTGCAAGGCTGCCTCCACGGCCGTCTGTTGCAGTCTTTTATGTAAACAAATTGGCGGCGACCATGCAAGCGCACTGTGGCAGAAGTTTATGCACTTTGAATCCGGAAAAAATGCATTTGAGCACTTTTTGGACACTTAGCCTCAAATGGATAGATAAAATGTCGACCAGACTCACAGCCAATTTCAATAATGCGGGATCGCTTTCCAAAAACATTTCGCTGCTGCGAGATATGAAACGTTCGCCAGGGACACGAAAATATTTCGTTGCTGTGGGAATTTCGTACTCGTGGGATTTCATTGTCGTTGAGTTTGACTAAGTTTTTTTAAATTGGAAAGTGTTTATCAAAATAGGGGGGGGGGGGGGGGGGGAGGGGGGGTGTCTGCTTGCACGAACTTGCTTCAAACAAAATCGATAGAGGTGGGTCATGGTGACGTATACAATGATCAAAAACTCTTTTGGAGGAACATTTAATTGCTTCGAAATCCATCAAAGGACTCGAGTTGTCAAAGTATAGGCTGCAGCATTTGGCCTACAGACCATTGTGATGTTCTGGAGGAACGGCACCAACGTCAGAATTGTGAGCCATGCAGACAACTGTCCTCTGATCCGTCAAACACAGTAAATACCGTATTTATTCGAATCTAAGCCGATAGTTTTTTTGAAATACTGATGTATCAAACTCGAGGGTCGGCTTAGATTCGAGGATTTTGAAATACGCGCCAATTTCCAAGTGAAGTAGCGCGCAGCTAGCGCCACCCAGAAAAGAAAGTATTGTAGCCATTACTAGACGAGCCAGTAGCCACTTAAGGGCTATAGGCCGCCATTTTGAATTGTGCGGACAGTGGCCTGCGTGCGGTGTGGCGTTTGGTTTCGACAGCGCAAAAAGAAGCGGTGCCATTATAGTGCCGCTTTTAAAAGAAAAGTTGTTTTAGCCGCGGAGTTGTCGTCAAACGTTCGGCGTGGATGAAAAAAATGTCCGTCGTTGGAGGACGCAACGGGAGAGGATATTTGCGTGCGCCGCAACGAGGTTGGCAATCACCGAACCACGAGAATGCCGTCACCATGAAATGGAGATGGCATTGGCTGACTTCGTTCAGACGCAGCGAGCAGCTGCCCTTCCAGTAACGACGGAAGTGCTCCAGGCAAAAGCAAGGGAGCTTTTAAGGGAACGAGGCTTATCGCGGGCACACTTCAAAGCCAGTCGGGGCTGGCTACAGAAATTCATGAAGCACTTCGGCTTTAGCCTCCGTCGTCGAACCTCAATCGTCCAGAAGTTGCCCGGTGATTTTCAAGAGAAACTGATTGAGTTCCAGCACCGCATCTTCCTGTTCAATTAACGTGTTTTCTTTTAGTGAACGCTGACCTCGCCTTTTTGTTCGGCCTACATTCGAGGCAAGTTTTTTTTTTTTTTTCGCGCCTTTGGACTTTCGGGGGTCGGCTTAGAATCGGGGCCGGCCTACATTCGAATAAATACGGTATCCTGGAGCCCTTGAAGCTCTGGAGAGCAGTTTCTTCTGGTAGTTTTGCATTCTGCGACCTCAAATATGGGGACATCTTGACGTGATAGTTTCTGCAGATTGCCTTTCACAGCTTTTACAGGAAAGCTGTCTATGACTAGGAGCCAGCAGGCCGTCACTGGCAAACAGAGTGATGTAGACGAGCTGCATGCGAGTGTAGTGCCATGTTGCGGCGCTCTCTCAAATCTGCGCAATTGTAAAATTGTGCGCTACACCTTTAGCGTATGAAAAAAATGTGGTTGACCCCTCTGTCATAGGAAGGGGTAAAACACGAGAGTGAAAGGTGCCTTCACAGGAGCAGTTAAATGTTAAAGAAACCTCGTTCATGTGCGAAGGGTTCGCGAGCCTGATTGGTTTATTCCGGGACAACAAAACCAAAAATGACATGCACAGAAACAGCAGCTTGAAACACAACGGTCATGGGAGCAACGCCACATCGCAGCCTTGCCTCAATTCACGCACGTCCCCTGTACACGAAGGCGCTGGCATCGAGACGCGAACTGTTGGCACTCATCAGCGTCATGATGCGCTACTTCGCTTCACCTGTCCTAGACGGCAGCACCATCTGAATGAGTCATAGGGAAGGACATAAGGCGCATTTGTAGAGCTGCTCACGTCGCTGCTCCTAGCGCAGTCGGTAGAGCGTCACGTACCTCTCGTTGTGGCGAGAGGGCATGGGCTCGAAACTGGGCGCCGTAGTGTCAGTGGCACTTTTTCTTGCAGCATCACTTCCGTGACGGATATGACATGACTGAGATCTTGGTATACCCAGGCATAAAACACTTTCGTGTTAAAAAAATTCATCAAAAATAAAAAGAAGTCCTAGGTACTTCAAAGTTAATATAAAACAGCTTTTATTTCGCTTGGGAAAATATCTTCCTAGCAATGCATCTGTGCTTACAGGCGAAGCCGACTTTAAGGGAATCGTTGTAAGCTTGGTCTTCGTAAGATGGCTTTCCCACATTGAGTGTTGTACAGTGAAGCGCGTCCGCCTTAAGAGGGTGTATCATTACAAAAAGTGGCTTTGACTCTTGTTTTATTGAAACTATCCTGAAACCAGTTATATGACAATTAGCCACTATGACGACTCTAACAGTACGCCAAGCTTTATTTAGTTTTCAGAATTACATAGTTCACAGTGAAGTTTTAAATATTGTGGAATTCTTGTATGCGGTCAAAACATGGGCTTCTGTGGGAGGAAAACGGAGAGCTCCATGTTTGTCTACTGGAATGAAACTCTAGGTCGTTCAAGTTTCATTGCGTAGTTCGGTGAGGGAGTGTGCTCAATGGCAAGTTAGAAACACGTGTTTTGCTTCGTGCACTGCCTGGACTACAACCCAGTCAAAGCATATTGTAACTCACATTGAGGGCTCAGCACCCCAGCTTTGCTGGTCATCCTTCGTCACAGAGTGGGAGGACAATAAATTTCTTTCTGTCCTGCGCATGAACTCCTCCCAGCTCGTGTGAAGGCTAACTTTGAACAGCCGGTTCCAGTATAGGTAGGCTGGGTGCAGTAGGCTCGGTCAGCCAGCTGCGTGCGTGCAATGACCATCTCCCATTCTACTAAAGCATGCCTTGCTGCCTGTGTCTAGAAGTAAGGCACTTGATCTAGCACCAGCAACTGCTTCACATTGTCAATGTTAGGGCCCGAAACCTTTGACAGTGATTCTTCAAATTTGTCTAATGACTTCATCTGTTAAATGCATTCACATGGACATTCGCTATGAGGAAAAAATGTGGCGATTAGACCTTACGGTAAAGAAGTAGAAACCCACACGGTGCATGAATGTTCGTGAAAACCTTTACCGGAATCTTGCAGCTGGGCATCTTCAAAATAATAAAGGCGGGGAGTTTTTTGGCCAGGTGCACGGGCATTTAGTGCGACTGCGAATTCTCTCCAAGCATGTACGGTATTGGCAATGGCTACAGAAATTTCACCAATTATTTTGTTCTTTTGGATCATTGTTCTTTCAGACACGCAGACCATTGTCTGGTCTATGTTGTCCACATTGAATGCAATATAGCCGTGACCAAATCGCAGCATGTTCAAAAATGACCGAAAGGCACTCACTTGTTTCTGTAGCCATCTGGCGTCTTCTGGCTTCCATTTGTCGCCTGTCGCACGGAGATGCAGAAACACTGCTTTCACCTGGCAATACAGGGGTTGAAGCTAGCAAGTTTCCCATCTGCAGGCTCCTGGCCGATGCATGGCTTCTTCTGGTGGCAATGTATTACTAACAGCACGTCTGGCAGTGCTGTCATGCTAAGAAAAACTCGAACAGGGCAATGTTTACCTTCACTGAAAACTGGCACACTGCTGCTAGTAGTGCGTTGCAACCTTGCCATGCCGCAGTTTTGTTGCAGCAAGGTTTCACACTTGCTTTCAGCTCCCACATCCGCTTGCAATCAATGCTGTAGTGCCATAAGGCCTTGTGCGCATTTTGTCCAGCTTTGCAATGTGTCACGAAATTGAGAGGTGGTTTAGTGGCCGATGCCTCGGATGGGAGGAGCGACAAAGAACTCTCCCCTACGTGCAAATCAGATGATGTGGTTCAGACCTGCTAACCGGTGATAGGTCCACGCCTCATTCACTGCTGATTTCAGGCATGAGACGGGGCACAGGATGGCCATTTCAAATTTCAAAATAACTTTCACGACACGCATAGAAAATACAGAAAAGACCAACACGGAGGGTAATACACACAAAGAAAACGAAGCTCAGCTTAGGAACTAGGCGACTGTAACACGAGAGGAGGAGAAAGCAGACAATAGGCAGGCTTGGCGGCTTCTCCCAACTACTTACAACTGGCCTGCTAGATACCCCCCCCCCCCCCCCCCCCCACACACACACACACATACACAACACGGTACACTAAGAGAGGCGGATAATCAAGTCCGGTGAGTTTATGTGAAGGAGGATGGTAATAGAGAGGGAGGATGTCTTAGCTGCAGGTCAGTCAGTGAGCTCACTGGGTGCGTCGGTCCGCCGGTCATCGGCGGTGGGGTCCCTTTTATCGGCAATGCAATTCGGGTACACCTTGGCCACGCGCAGTTCCCTCCTTGAGGGGAATTCTCAGGGCCCAAAGTCGCCGCTGTCATCGCTCTCGGGCCGCTACGTCAACCGCACAACCTTCCACTGCCGCTTCTCCCTTCTTCTCCACACGAGTCGCAAACGCCGTGCTGCACCGAGCACGGAACTCTCATCCCTTTTCCGCCAAAACAAATGGCCCATGAGCCGCAATGGCGGCGAAGACACTCCTACTCTGCCGGCATTCCCCCACTGACCCCAAATATGGCAAGCGAAAAAAAAAAAGAAAGTCATGGAGGGACACGAATTTTGCGACGCAATGCCACTGCAAAACCTTGTGCGAACAAGAAAGATTTGACGCAAGACCGTGACAACAAACCAGGTGCTGCAGTGTGAACGGCCTCTTGTCAAGAAAGCTTTATCTCAGGTTTTAGGAGCTTGGAGCCAGACAAGTTCGTTTTTTTAAGGCCTAAAATTTAGAAAAAAGTTGTGCACACCTTCACCTAACGATGACCATGGTTGAACGCAAAGCTTTCTCCTGAAGGATTCGTTGATTGTCATTCGTTGAGTTTGGGCTTCCACTCCCAAACGGTCTGGCACACCTCAACCTAACGATGACCATGGTTGAACGCAAAGCTTTCTCCTGAAGGATTCGTTGATTGTCGTTCGTTGAGTTTGGGCTTCCACTCCCAAACGGTCTGGACTTTGACTCTTTGACTATGACTCACAGTGGCTTTGACATTGACCCTTCGCCATTTGATTTCACACAAAAAAAGCTTCACATTCAGCCATTGTCATTATTAGGCTTCGCCATTTGATTTCACACAAAAAAAGCTTCGCATTCAGCCATTGTCATTATTAGGCAGAGGGGTGCATGATTTTTCTTTCTAATTTGCACGTCCATGCACCCCTTTCCAAATCTAAACTGGTTCATGCATGTTGGAAGGGTGCAGTTGGGTAGATGTTGGCTTCATAACGCGAGGGAACCAGGTTTGATTACGACCACTGGAAGCATTTTTTTACTTCATTCAGGATCACCATGATCATCAGGGAAAGTTGCATTTCATGCAGTGCGTTTGGTGCGTGTGGATGCCATCAGTGAGACCTAGAAAGCTTCGATTTAAGAAAGCATAACAGGTTTAAAAAAGATCATCTTTCTTTATCATTTAAACAGGAATCAGGGTACTCGGGGACTATGCCAGTACACAGGTAGGCTTTCTTATCTAGGCAGTGTTTATTGGTTCAGCTTGAGTCAAACCACATTATCAGGATGCGAAAATAGATGCACAAGATGTTACATTGGAGAAGGTGTCCAAGAACTGCCTTCCTTCATGTTGTGGTAGTGCGGTAAACGAGCTGCTTGCAGGAGAGTTTCCTCCGTTCTGACGGTCAGAACCAAGAGCCAAACTATTTTGTTACCGCGGGAAATAGACATATTTTTGAGGGCCTAAAAAATTTTTTGTGTGCTGAATTTATTTGTTAGACACATGTTGCAGTCACATAAAATTCAGATGATTGAATGCCCCATCCAGAACCCAAGTTTTTATAATGTTTTCTTCAACGGTGGTTGCATAAAATTATCAAATTCAAAATTTTTGTCCTGACATCGCAGATAATGAAAAAAAATGTAGCAAACCATCTGTAGTAGAAAAAATTTAGAATATACATTTTGTAGGCACACACTTCAAAAACCCGTCTGAAAAAAAGGATTGGGTTGTATGGAACAATTTGTCAGGTGTGAAAGAAAATGTTAGCATGCAGACTGCTCGCAGGTTGTGGTGAAGCCCAACCTCCATTTCAAAATTGCAGTTTTTGATGGTTCTCTGGAAGAAATCTAGTGGTTTGACTATATTAGAGGCACCAGTTATTCCCCGCTCGATGTAAACGCCAGCACAAGCTCCAAGACAATCAAGCGATCCACTTGGAATTGACTGTCTAAATCAGTGGTGGATGCTTGTTGACATTCGAATAATCACTTATCTGTCAGAATTTTCACTTGCGGTTTATTATCTTATGACTAACAATGGCAGCCCTGCCTGCAGGAATAAGTTGCAATGTCTAGAATCATGCCCTGCAAGCCTTCACCGTGCACCTGTCGCGCGGCGAAGAGTTCAGCACTACAAGCCTTCTACATTGCAGCACTAGCTGGCATTTTCAAGAAGAAACAATATCAAACCCCTCGGAGACTGTCAGAATAGAAAGTTCTACTAAGAAGCGACACTAGACCTCTGGAAATACCCTTGTACGGAAACGAAAGTGGCCGGTGAACAGCTGTCGGTGCTCAAGGCTGATTGGAAGTGCTGTTCTTGTCTGAAATGATATCCGACAAACTTGGTGTTATCTTTTTGTTTTAAGCTGGAACTGTTGTCACCAGAAGTAAGGTGTGGGCGAAGTAAAATCATGAGCGTCATCCTTTTTTCGATGAACAATAACGGGCGATGGAGGTGCCACGGCAAATCTGCTAAAGTTGTGTAATTGCGTAGTAGTACCAAATATATAAGCTTTGGCAAAATAAAGCTACCGTTTCTCCAGACCAAAGGTCACAAGTGAATGGCTGGTGTCATTTTCAGGTAATTATCAGCCCTTATTGCTGTCAGATTAGAAAACTGGCAGCATAACTCAGTGTTTAACTGGCTTAGCACCTTTTGATCAAGAAAATGTGATGGCAATGTAATGTAAATATAAACGAGAACTTAACCACGAGTGGCATGCTTTTTTCTCAAGCGCAGCAGCCATGCCCCCTTTCAAAACACACGTACCACCTCAGCTCGCAAAAAATGCTGGCAAGAAACAACTACAACGTGTCGAAAGTGGCACTCTAAAGCATCAACCACCGGTAACCAATTTTACTAGGCATGGTAACGAAAGAGTTAAGTGGCACGGCCAGAAAAGAGCAGCGATGATACAGGAAGGAGCACACTGACGTGCTTACAACTCGAGCGGACAGAGCAACCTCCTCAGCGGTGGCCCACGATGCACTGACTGACTTGCGGAGAGGCAAGCTTTTATAACCAGAGATCCCAGCGGTCAGTGCACATCTATTGTGTTGCGAACGACACCTCAAAAGTACAAACACACAGAATACCCTCCAAAGGTCTCATGATGGAAGCCGGTGCACACTGTGCCTGAAAGAGGGTTGAAAAAGAGGAGTCTAACAGATAGTAAACGCACACAAGCAAAAGCACTTTTGAAGAGCTGGAGAAACAATAAATCGTGCTGCTGCTGTCACTGGCCACTCCTGCAGGCTCCTGTTTGTTCACGAGGGTTCTGGCCGCGCTGTACTCGTGAAGTCGCATGTGCGAAGCAATTAGTCTTCCTGTCCCAGCATCAGTGCTGTGCAAAAAAGTATCAGGGTGTGCCACTGCGCTGTGGGAGGCAACACACACACTGTTGATTTGTAACAGCTTCTCCACCGGGGGCTGGAGATCCCAATGGATAAGAGTCATCAACCATTGGCCAGAGGGCTGGTTTTGCTGAGTTGTCCTTGGTAGGTGCTCATTCCCAGACCTTGGTTTACTGATGTTGTGCTGGTCTCCTAGGTGAATACATCAGGTCAGGCACTGGACGAAGCGTCCAACTGGGATGGCTGTGGCTTAGTAAGGCATGCAACAGAACAATATTGAAAACACAGCCGCATTCCGGCAAGCACGAAGACCAATCAACACTAAAGCTTTACCAGGCATTTAGGTGCGACAAAAATATGCAAGTAACTACAATAGTTCATATTTTAGGCCAGCAGAGCTTTAGCCAGGCACACTAACTCTTAATAAAAGGCTGACATTTCGCATCATCGGAAATACCCAACACAAAAAGAAATGCAATCAAAACCTGAGTCGGGAAGAACACAGCAGTCGAGAAAGTGAGGTGTCTGGAGCTGGAGGCCACTTCTCTTTTTGAGAGCCACGACTGAAGCTCTCAAAACCACTGCGGTGACTCAGTGGCTAAGGAATCGTGCTGCCGAGCCCAAGAATGGGGGTTGGATCCCAGCTGTGTTGGTCGCTTTTTTTATGGAGGTGAAAAGCAAAATTGCCCTTGTGTTCGAGGTTAAAAATCCCCAGGTGGATGAAATTCATCCGGACCCCTCCACTATGGCCCGCGTCATAGCCCTGGTGTAGCTTTGATGTATATGACAGCACATGAAAGAAGACTAGAGCTCTCAGCATTTCTCTGAGCTTACCCCCTTTTGGGTAGCACCATAGGTGTACCCGTTCTCTAAAGGCTGCTGCGACCGCATGAGAAAACAATGGTCAGTCTCTGCGACAACTGTCAAATGTGGAGAAAAATGCCGAAATTTCCACCACTCGAGCTAGGTGCACGCATTTGCTCTTGGAAGCACAGTATGCTTGGCAGGACGTAAGGCTCTGACAGTACTCATTGGCATGCCCACACTGAAACACTCGCTGCAAGTTTGCCCGAAAATTTCTGCTTTCTGATCGTCCCTTGCCTCTTTAGCAGCATCATCAGTAAATAAACACTGAAGGGTGGTAGTGTTCTCCTCCTTGGCGACCACGGCTGCACTAGGCCCATGCTGCCGTGTTTCCACCGTCGGCTCAGCTGACTGTGGACTGTCGTCGGGTGCCTGGACATTGTTTAACAGGGTGTTGTTTAACATTGTTTAACAGGGTATGGGGAAGTAAACTTCTTGTGATGCTTTGTTTGCTCAATTTAAATCTACATGAGTAGGCAAGTAGTGAGCTTATCCTTTGCATACCTTCAGCAACCCTCCACCTATCCCTTTCTCAATTTTTAAATTTATGGCTTTATCAAAAAATGCTACTTTCAAGGTGCCAGCACCATAAAAATGAACTACGTGTCAACCACTGTATTGCATGTCCTGCCAGTTGCTTCTATTTCTCTCTTGTAGTACAACTGTTAGGCTAGTTAAAAATAGCATACATCAGTGACCAGTATGGCATAAAACTTTGCTTTTTTTCTTTTTATCAACATAGGTACCCAACCAACAATCTCGAGAGGATCAGTTTCGAAGGGAAGCCATATGCGTGTAAAGCCAGTTAGCAACACAGCCTCATGAAGACCACATTCATCATTTATGAAACCACGGACGCCAGCAAACGGCCCTACACCTGCAGTGTCTGCATAAAAGTCTTTGCTAAGGAATGCTATGTTCTCGCACACAGCAGAGCACACTCTCTTGAGAGGCCTTACTTATGCGAGATCCTCCAGAAGAGATTCCCACAGAAAGGGATACTCGTGAACCACATGAAGCTGCACAGTGGTGAAAAACCCAATGTGTGTGATATTTGTCAGAAGGCATTCGTTAAAAAAGGAGACCTGAGTCGGCACAAGAGGTCCCACAGCGGTGAAAAGCCATTTGTATGTAGTATCTGTCGAAAAGAGTTTACCCATAAAGCACAGCTGGTAGCCCACAAAATGTTGCATGCAGGGAACAAGCCGTACACGTGTGGTACCTACCAGAACAGCTTTGCAAAAAAGGATAATCTTGTTAAGCACGAGAAATCTCACTCTGGCGAAAGGCCATACGTGTGCGATAGCTGTCAGAAGAGCTTTGCGAAGAAAGAAAGCCTGCTGAGGCACCAAAAGCTACACGCAGTCTCAAATCTCCACGTCTGCAGTACCTGTGGCATGAGCTTCCCCACGAGGGATAGCCTGCTTAGGCACGAGAAATTGCATACTGGTGAAAGGGTGCACATGGGCAATGTGTGTCAAATAAGCTTTGCTAATAAAAATACCCTGCTTAGACACGAAATATTGCACAGTGGTGAACGACCGTATGTTTGCAGTTTTTGCCAAAAGAGCTTTGCTCAGAAGGTTACCCTGGTCAGGCATGCAAAATTTCACTCGGGTGAAAAGCCGCACGTCAGCAAGACCTGCCATAGGGGCTTTGCTAAGAAAGGTAACCTGGTTAGCCATGAAAAGTTGCACATGGTTTAGAATC
The DNA here is from genome assembly GCF_048455015.1 of Haemaphysalis longicornis. Taxonomy (NCBI): domain Eukaryota; kingdom Metazoa; phylum Arthropoda; class Arachnida; order Ixodida; family Ixodidae; genus Haemaphysalis; species Haemaphysalis longicornis. The sequence goes on from NW_027526204.1 coordinate 69,215,513, forward strand.
CAGGTGCCTGCAGCTTCTGAAGCAGTTGTAGAACTTACCATTATCATGTTTCTCCAGGGCTTGGAGATGAGGAGAGAGATAGGTAGTTGGGTCGTATAGGCAGAGCCCATGGCTTGCACTTTAGGGCTCGCCCCCTCAGGCAGTTCGTACTTGAGCGTCCGGCTGAGAGGCCATCCAAATAATTCCTCTTCCTCATTTGGTTGCCCTACGAGACCTGTTTTGCCGACAGGTTGCGCACTCCGCGTGGGTCGTCGGGTGATGCAAGTCAGACATGAAATCGCGTCGGATAACCCAGCTTTTTAATACATTTTTAATGCAGGGACTTTGGCAAGACTCGACTTGCCCGTCGTAAAACCGGCTTGTCGTGAAACCCGGGGACATATAACTAAGGGTTCCACTGTATTTTACAGTGTGAAACGTTTGAGGCCGCGAGTGCCTCAAAGATTTGAGCGAAAAATCATTAAACTTGTCAGCAAGCTCAGCACACTCTCATCGCAAGAATACTTAAATTGGTTTTCCAGATGGTTTGTTTACGTTTTTTTTTTTTGTGCTGTCATTTTTAACGCGAGCTGTCAAAGATGCGCTTACCTCTGTCTTTTTTGGCTCCCGTTTTCTTGTTACATTTATTTTTGAAAGAGCTAAACAGCAGCCATTTATTTGTATCTCTAGCCTTGACAAATTATTACACAGTGCTTACTTTGTGAATCAGTTTTTGTGCACCGTGTAATTTAAGCTTGCACGAATTTTGGAGTTTTTGAAATTCTATATTTGTAAGTGAAGGATATAATGGGGATGTATGTCCCTCAAGTTAGCATTTGATGTATATTTGTCAGAAAGAGAAGGCGTGTAAGATTCCCGGTGGTAGTAGAGGTTATTTAATGCAATGTGAATTGTTCAGTTTTGTGGCTGAGTTGTGCAGTTCAACAAATACTCTCTACTCTCAACAAGTATTTTGTCTACTCTCTATTTGGATAAATAGCCTGTCATATCACTTGTCAGGAGACAACTGTGATTTTATGACTAGATAAAGGAGTACATCTGTAGGCTATGCCCTCAGTTTTTTAAGTGCCGAGCACTTTAGGTGCTCGCCTTGTCGTCGTAGCTCGCTGTAACGCTCAATGTTAAGCGATTGCCGAAATAGGTGGCGCAGCGCGATATTGGACGCAAGCAGAGCCCAGCATACACATAGTAAGGTGTCCCGCTGAAGCTTCGAAAGCCAAGCCGTTTAAATAGTCATAAGTGTTCGAAACTCGTGAACCGCTGGCGCTTGTCATACATCTCCTTGTCGTTCAGCGCAAAAAAAGCTGCAGGTACATTTTAGGCAAAATATACGTAATTCACCAGCAGCGCCCGCGTTCATTTAGTTAGGAACGCTCGTTGGGTTGGTTTTTGCGATAGTAAGCGAAAAAAAGTGGCAGTGCAACACCAGTACGTGTGGGAGGAAAAGCAAGCATAAAAAGAACAGAACTCCCGCTGCCGCAGTTTAAGGTGGGGGGCGCGCCAGCACTGCAAAGACGGGAAATTTGAATTTCATTGGGTGGATAGCGGTGCTACAGCCTATTATGATGAATCGCTGCTCTGCACTTCTAACAGCATTCACGTTGGGTGGAATGGCTAACTTTTTTTTTTACATTTAACATGGATTTTTGAATTGGAAAAGTGGATTTGCAGGTGCCATTTATCTGCATCATCTTTCTCACCAATTTATGGATGTCAGCTATGTCGACAGGCATTCCAACCTATGGGCTAAATTTAGTAGAATACTAACATGTTGAACCTGTCAGGCCTGTGCCTGAATAATCGAAAAGTAAGTAGCTGTGATACAATACAAAGTAAAAATTTGGAATGCAGGAATAGCAGGAAAATGCCATACAATATAGCATGACAGTTTAATTGTCAGCTCAGCGACTGGAACAGGCACATGGTGTTTTCATTTTTTTCAGCAAGTGCCAGTGACCTAATGCTCTAGATTTTGGATAAAGAGTAATATGATGGGGCATATTTGTTGAACTATACAATGCAGCGACAACTAAGACTTTTACCACACTATTTTCAGTCGCATTTAGGTTGAGTGCATAGTAGAAACTTTCAAATATCAAAGCAAGCATTAACCTAAACTGATTGAGCTGGATAGCGATATATTTGAAAGCTTGGATTGCGTTCTTAGTATTTGAGGTACAAAAATATACCGTACAATGCGGAATATAGGTAGAGCCGGAATATAGGTCAACCCCCTTACCTTGTAGCCGAAAAATTCAAAGAAATATTTCGGTACCTGACATCAATTTATTGAAGCTATAACTTGTTTCGTCTCAGATTACTCGTTAGGGTTGTCTGAAATGTCGTCAGACGACTGCTTCTTGCTGGATGTCGCCCACACAGCAAGTCGTCCTCGATGCAGTCCAGGGATTTGTTTATGCGGCATTTCTTAACCTTGCAGTCCCGACGTTTTTTTGTAAGCACAAAAATGTTTTCTCTGTGTTAAACTAATTTCTACGGCTCCCCTAAGCCCATAAACAAAAAATAGAGGAGGTAGTGCAAGTAATTACTGATTTATTAATGAGGACAATAATCGAAGACACCTGGCAATTAAAAATGTTATTTTGAGTGGAAAAAAAATCCCTGTTGTGCTAACTTTTATGGCCACATAAGCCTACAAGCAAAAGATGAGCTCCGCAGTGCAAATATTTACAGATTTACAAGCCTGGGAGGACTTCTGGTTCTTTTAGCCTCGACGTCGTAATTTTGTGTTCACTGGAGCTTTTTCTTCTTTGTAGCGTCCGGCTACACTACACTACTACAATGGTGATGTATATCGCAAAACTCATCCTTGAAGGACAAGTCCCAAAAAACTAGCAGTCTTGGCTTTGTTCTCTATGCACTAGAGTGAATACGGCAATGTGATTTCATTTGGAATCACCGGGACAGAATGGATTAAACACAAGACCATGTCATCGTGAAGCAAACACAAAGCAAAGAACACTCATGTGCAGACCGCGTAGTGAGAGCCAGTCTGTGCAGGCGGCCAGCAGGTATCTTGGGGTATCCAGTAGTAGAGATATCGCAGGACACTCGTGGACAGAAGTCGCCACTTTGTATGGGTGCACTGGTGCACAGGGCAGCACCCATGAAATGAAGTCTTGCGAGCGTCGCATACGAAAAGCCGCCCCTTAGCTAATGCCAATAGCGTACACTTCCTTTGGTGACACTGAATTAGTGCAAGGCTGACACCTTGTTGGCTATGGAAAATGCCCAAATTTCCTTTTAAATGCTGCTGTGAACTGGCACCAAGCACCTAAACAGCGCCTAAACTCATTTTGAGCTGGAGGAAAACAGCACGCACTCATTTACTCACAGCGAGAGAAGCAACAATACAAAGATGGCAGCACGTCCGATTGATGGTGGTGGTAATGGTACCTTTACGGTTTGGATGGGCTTGATGGGCTGCCCAGTTGCCAGATGACAACTAGAATTAAGCCAGTGACCTCTATATAGGTCAAGTGGTGACTTCGGCAAATTTTTTGGGTAAAATATCTCGCCCTATATTCCGCCTTTATGGTGGTAGTTTAAAGGAGCCATGAAGAGAAAATGCAAGTTGGTTTTATTCGAAAGATTTCGTGTTTTATAGTGCCCCCAGCGCTTGTCCGGATACAAACGGTGCTTTATTCACTGAGAAATTAAACAATTTAGGTTAAAATTTTTATTTTCCCGCTCAATCGTGCGTTTTCGTGGTCCCAACCCCAAAGCCCCGCAGTGCTGGGCAGCTAAACCATAGTGCGCGGAGTACCAACAGCAGTATGCATCAGTGCTTCTATGTTTACATGTGCTTTCGAAACTTCCACTGTCGGTCCCACCATTCCTATTGCTTTAACTCTTTCAATAGGGCACCATAGGCCATCGGACGCCGGTGTCCGATGATTTCAAACGTCCCACGAAAGCTAAAAAGGCGCCTGGTGGACAACTAACGCCATCTGGCATATTTATTGAAAACTCATTCTTCGATTTTATTATGTTTTGTAGATATTTCGCATGCAGAGACCGCAACAAGAGTGAAATTTGAACCCATGATAGTGGCGAAATGTGTGAAAATGGCGTCCATCGGACACGGAATTCCTGATGATTTCAAACGTCCCACGAAAGCTAAAAACAGCGCCGGTCAGACAACTAACGCCATCTGGTGTATTTATTGACAACTCATTTTTCGATTTCCTGATGTTTTTTATATTTCGCGTGCAGAAACTGCGCCAAGAGTGATATTTGAACCTGCGGTAGTGGCGAGTTGTGTGAAAACAGTGTCTGCTGTATTTGGGCTGTATTTATAAACAAAACGGGCTTCCTGTTCGACGACTGTGGCTTTACACATTGATGTGTATGTAAAGTCTGGACAACATACGGTAGGGATATTTTGCCAGATGCGCTGTGTCATATCGCGTTATCACCTTTATGATAGGCTGGCACTCGTGTCAGATTACCGCTACGGAGCGATGTGCGACACTTCTCAAGAGCGCTGGATTTTTTTCTGGTTTTTTACCACTAAAGTGAAAAGGATTTAGTGTCAGAACACAAAAAAATGTGCTTGGATGCATGACCGACTTGCACATGAGTGGCTTCGAGAAGTGGCACAGCCGTCAGTTCCGCTAGGTTGCGAGTTGCAAGGTATTCAGAAGGAAACGTTGCCGGGAAATTGTCGAAAGTAACCGAAAAAGTCGCCACCCTAAAGTGAATGTTGGAAAAAAAACGCCAGAAAAATCGCCATTTTCAACAAGGCGATGCTAGTAGGTAATTTTGATTACCTTTGTGGAAAAAACGCAAAAATTAGGATATATAAAAAACCGTATAACAAGATTTATTCATTAGTTGTGGTGCAAGAAAGTGACAGCGGCTGACTACTGTCTACAAAAAAGCTAAAATATGCAAGTTTGGGTGAAGCGTTCAAAGAATAACGACAACTTAAAACAGGCGTTCGCTGCACACAATGTTGTCCCACTTTCGACGCCTTTTTACGTTTCCACGCCTATTATACATTGTCATAAACACTTCCAATCACTCTGCATAAAATCTCAAGCCCATTGTAAACTACTGAAGCAATACAGTTTAACCGACGGCGTTGGTAGAAAGCTTTGACACTACAGTTGAACACAGATATATCGAATTATTGTCTATATCGAACAGTGCAAACATCCCCTTGAAAATCCCATGCAAAAGTATAGGGCTGTTGTTCGCGTGTATCGAACTCCTGATCACGGGCAAATTCGATATATCGAATTCCGCGCCGAAGGTGCCCCTGAAAGTTGGCTTCCTCTGATGGGGTGGAGTTGATGATAATGTTGACTCATCGCAGGAGCTGCCTGGTTTGGTGAGACGGAGGCGGCGTCCGCGGCATTATGTCGCTTCGATGGCCTTCAACAGCTGTTTTCACGCTAGCACGAGGGGAAGCTCCATGATAGCTAGAACGCGGATAGTGGTTGGGGCGAAAGGTCATAAAGGAGCAACTTTTTCTGTGATTGAGCTGTTTGGTGGCTCGTGCAGGGGGACCGATGCTGCGTTGTATGTTTGTTTTGTCCAAGGCATTCATTTCGGAGCAACGAAGGCGGGAATTCGTCGGGTGCAGGCTGCCGAAAAGATGTTGGTTGAAAAGGCGTTCGGAATTCCTCGCAGTAGTTTTGAGGGCGATGCACGCATCAACGTTCACGTAAAGGCCAATGCAGCACAACCCGCCCCGGCAATTACGGAGCGTGTCGGGTACAAAGCGACTTCGTTGCACGCCTCCAGATGGGTAAGGTGTTCGGTTCGGATACTGAAGATAACGGCACTCAGTGCCTGACAACGTTCCCAACCGCCTACTGCAGCCGAGGTTCCGTCAGCGTTATTTGCCTCTGTTGTGGCACAGTGTACAACGTTGATTTTCTCATTTGTGCATGTTTGTAATCTTGAAGACAATTTGGTGTACTTTACGACGCAGAAGAAAAAACAAGCGAAGCTCAAAGACATTTCAATGTTAAATAAAGTGCGGTGGTCATCATGCTGCGGTTCGGATTTCCCGTGCTTTGAGGGTCAAAACGGTAAACTACCGTTTTCCACGACTTCAGAAACCTCTCAGTGATGTGCGGAGTTGTCAGATAATCTTCAGATAGGTGTATTTTATATATCGAATTATCGATATATCGAATTATTTCGCGATCCCCTTGGAGTTCGATATATCCGTGGTCGACTGTATATATACGACAACCGGTGCTGAATATTAAAACAGGCAAGGCAAATTTCTACTTGTGCCGGTAGGTGGCGCTGTACGGTGGATGGATGCGAAGAAGTCCTTAGATATCTACAGGATCGGGAAGCAGGAGATCACAAGAGAAAAACTATTTGATAATACCAAAGGGAGTGTATTGCTTTTTGAAGCCGGAGCGGGTTGCTTGCGGACAAAAACACTTATCCGCGAGCCGGTACAGGAAGAACTATGTGCAGGCTGCGGAAATGAGCCAGATACCATGCAACATATTGTAACCGAGTGCAAAAGTATCCGTCCTCAGTGATGGAGCCATCCAGCTTTGGAAGCCCTTGGCTTTAAGGTTAGCGGAAAAGTGAACTGGACAGCATTAGAGGTTAGTAAAAGAAGGTTAGAATGTTGGCGGGAAAAGAGCAGAGAACAATCTGGGAAGACATGCGAACAAAGAAAAAAGAAGTCAGGCTAGCACAAAAATTTTGTAAAAGTATTTTATTTTTTATTTTGACATCATTTTTTATTTAGTTTGTATTTTTTTGGCGAGGTGACTGTACAGTGGCATTGCGACTAAGGCCGCTGTGCAATGCCACCCTGTTACAAAGGGGAAGCCACTAAGCATCATCATCATCGTCATGTTTTGCACTGCTTCGCAGGCTCTATAGGATTTAGCCCTGAATTTTCATATGGAAAAATATTGTGGATCAAACTGAATTACACCAAATAGCCAGAAGATATTGTTATTGAAGTGGTAGTAGCTCAAAGTTTTCTATTTTGGCTCACCTAGTTTTTTACTGCCCCAGGAAACCCGACGACTACAAGGGGATCCCTGGTGAAGGAAAGCTCCATCCGTGCCGGCGCGGTCAGCAGTGCAGCAACACAGAGACTGCTTCTACCATTCGTGAAAACTTGGATGGCCTGAAAACTCCTTACACCTGCAGCGTGTGCAAGAAAATCTTCAAAAAAAAGCGCAATCTTGCCCTGCACAGCAGGGTACACACAGGCGAGAGGCCCTATGTGTGCAGATTTTGTCAGAAGGGCTTTACTCAGAAAAAAACGCTCATCACGCACGAGAGGGTGCATACCGGTGAAAATCCGTTTGTCTGTAGTATCTGTCAGAAAGGCTTCAAGCAGAGAGATAGACTGGTAAAGCATGCAAGATGGCACACTGGTGAGAAACCTTATTTTGGCAACAAAAACTTTCTCGCCAAAATGGGCCTCAGTAACGAAGTGCCGCAGCCTGTCGGAAAGCCCTTTGTGTGCAGCCTTTGCGAAGAAAGCTTTCCGCAAAAGCAACAACTGGTTACCCACATGAGGTTGCATGCTGGTGATAAACCACATTTCTGCAATATCTGTCAGAAAAGGTTTACTACAAAAAGAGACCTGAATAAGCACAAACAATCACACCTTGATAAGAGGCCCCACGTCTGTGGTGTTTGTTATAGACAATTTGCTGAGGAGTCATCGCTCTTTAATCACGAGAAATGGCATTCTGGGGTAAGAAATTATCTCTAAAATGTTTGTCAGAAGAGCTTAAAAAAAAAAAGCACTGATGAGGCATTAAACATTGCTCGTTGACAAAAAAGCCCTAGGTATGCCATGTCTGCCAGGAAAGCTTTGCTCAGAAGTGGATGCTTGTCAGACACGAGAGATTACAAAGTGGTAACAAGCCGTTTGTACGTGGCATCTGTCAAAAGAGCTTTATCCTGAAAGGTAGTTTGATAAGCCGCAAAAGATTGCACTCTAGCCAGAGTCCATCTACCTGTGTTTATTGCAACAAGAACTTTGTCAAGAAAGATGGCCTGGTAAGGGATGAAAAACTTCACAGTTGCAAAAAGCGCAGTTAGCCCACTGTCGCCACAAGAGTTGTTCTTGATACATCATACAATCCTGTACAACAGTCCGGGCACTTCCATTTCAAATCGTTGTGCTGTGCTTTTCTTTTAGCTGTGAACTGTTCAGTCTCTTTCAGTCACCCAGTGGCATTAAGCTGTCATTTGCAAGCGTTTATGAAGTAGTGTGTGCACAAATTATCACTCACAGGCAGATGTTTGTCTACCAGAACCCAAGCGTACAATTTCTGGATACGTTGCTTTTGTCATTGAAAGGTACCGAAGTTAGTTGAATTCTTCTTTCTTGCCTTATTGGGCTGTTTTTCCCATTTGAACCAATATCTGACTATATCGCAATGTTTCCACCCTCCGTTTCTCTGTTATGGGCAGTGACAAAAAAAGACTATGCTCCAGATGTGGCCACCACTATACCTCACTGGAGTAATTCCACTGCGTTTTCATGCCACTATAGCCAACATCAAGAAACTGGTGGGAAGGCTAATGCAAGCGACACAGCAGCATCAAACTCCCTGTTTAATGAGAAAATAAATATAAATCAGCTGGAAAATCATGAAACATGGCCTACACATTTTATTTTCAATTTGGCAGCACCGTTGGTAGATATTGTTTGCTACCCTAAAGCTCATATTTATTGATTTATTTTACGTACCATGAAGCGCTTACGTATTGTAGAGGGGAGTGGGGTGCACATTGAAAGCAACAAAAAAAGCAGGTGACACAACTTCAGCACGAAAAACACGCTGACTAACCATACACTGATGATACAAAAATGTGCAAAACAGCAGCATTGAACCATAAACAGTAACAGCATGACCACGCATACCCACATGTATGCAGTGACAACCTATTCATTAATCATGTGGCCTCATGGCCCATAAAACGAAGCAAAGCCTGGCTGAAAAGAGAAATGTCTGATATCTTGCCATGTCGCGGTGCAGATGATTCCAATCTTGGACGTATTGGGAAGACACAAATGAAGGGGGTATTTGTGTGACATTGTGTTAATAATAATTTATTTTGGTGTTCTAGATTGCGAGCAGAGTGGAACGCATCCATCGAAAACAGTTCTTTTTCAAGAGGCATGACTATATGTTTGAAATAAAGATTATGCAGATGAAAAGCTGTGTTTATGAGATGATTTCATAATGACGTGAATGCCCTGGCCAGCGTTTACCACCCTGGCAATCAAAAGGTTTTAGATCATCAGGTATGCCTACAGCATCCCTACATGCCACTTGCCAGTAGGCAGTGTTTTCCCGTCCAGATCCCACCCTTGCCTGTGAACCCGCACTTGTTCGGCAAGGGCATACCTCCTCTCTTCTTTCCCACCCTGTGTCCCCTACAGACATGGGATCCCCTTCCACCCCACTTGCCCTGCACCCAAATGCCCTTCCAACCCTTTACTTGGAGTGTAAGTAAGGAAGACATTTTTGCTCGGAGTGTCATCCACCTACCTACCACCCCAGCCGAGTGTCTGCATCGCTTAAGAGGACTAGCTGAACATGGATCATGGCATGGATTTCAAGTCAATGTAAGAACTCCTGGAAGCCCGCTGCCTTTGTGTTAGTTCAGACTCTTGTAAATTATGGACCAGCCATATCCTAATTGAGATACTGTGGCATGACTGCCCAGACTAGGGCTGTCTAGACTATTAGTTTCTCTCTCTCTCTCTCTTTGGTTATAATGCATACTTTTCTAAACCCTGAAATACATTTAGTGCCTAGGGGTATTTTTTCAAAATTAAGGATAATATGTAAACAGGCCAATCAATTATTCCAAGGCGGAATGCTATCAGAACCTGTGCTGAAATTGGTTTATTTCTTCACTTGTTCCTCTTGTGGGGAGTGGGACATCTCCAGTGTTTTGCAGTGCTGGAGGGCACGCATTCCACTTTGATGTGTGCCATGCATGATGTCAGAGTACAGCAGCCCCACCACACTATGCCAATGCAAGCACTGCTGGAGTCGCCACACTTATGCATCTGCCAGAACTGGCTGCAGCAGCCACCGCGCCATCTCCTTCTGGCACGGACTCAAAACTACAAAAGCGTGGGCCACATACACAGGCACTATTTCTTCGCTCTGTTAAAATGAAGCTTTCAGGCTCGGTGATTATGTCCGTACACGAAAATGCACCACAGGATGCCAGTCTTACACAACCGCTGAACACACCGTCAAATGTACTGGGGCCGCCCCCTGGCTGAGGCCCTAACAAAGGCACGAACATGCACAGTTGATTGGTGTCGCCACCTGACAGTGGCCCTGGCAGATACACACACATGTGCAGTTGAGATGTCGTGTGCGAGGGTGCGTGTCCCACTGCGATATGTTGCCCTCTTCTCACTCGCATGTTCGCCTTGTCGCCATGCCACAACAGTGCAGAAAACAACTGTTAGCGATGTGGCGCGAGATAGCAGGCAACACTGGCCTCTGCGTGCTTGGTGCACACGAGCACCCGCTCCCAGTTTGTGCCAGTGTCACACAGCTGACATAGCTTTGCAAGGGTGGGGCAGTGAATCGAGCAGTTGATGATAGCCACTTGATTGACGCCCAAGGCTATGTTCAGTGCAGCCGGCCTGGGAGTTTCTATTGTAGTTTTGTTTTGTTGTCGTTTGGTTTTGATTCGATTTCGACTTTTGACGGAGATTTTAGGCTTTGATTTCTATGGAGTTTTGGATTGATTTTAGATCCAAGAAATACTCATGTTCCCCATCATTGGCGTTAGACAGAGGGGTGGTTGATTTTCCCCCTCTCCCAATACCAGTACCCATTACTGCACCGCTGTCACCACACTGTCTCGCTCTTCCTCAACTCGCAGTCATAATTATTGTCCCCGATACAGATGTAAGCCATCCAGAGCACCCCCCGAGAATGCATGCCGGGCATGTATATGGGTGCTAGAGGCATGTATTCATTACGACTGCCACTATGTTGTTTGAAATGCCTAGGTAGCATTGTATGAAACGCATCGTATATTCATGTGCTTTTTTGTTTCATGTTCTTTGTTGCAACCACTCTACTCTAATACTTTTGTCGTGAGGGTATACGGAGTGTTGACACCTCAGAAGAAGGTAGGCCACTCTGCTGTGGCAGTGCTGCTGCTGCTGCTGATGATAATGAGGATTGATATCGGTATCCTCTTTGTAGTGGGGTGATGACGCGTCCCTGCCACCACTGGCCGCGCCGGCCGCAGCGTCGCTTTGTGGCAAGAGAGAGGCACTGCAGCCGCCTAGGCAGGCATTGGCAAATGCAATGAAAATAATTTAGCGAGCTCAATTTCACTGTACTGCCAGCGCTGCATTTTTTTATTAGGGCAAATGAAAAAAAGGGGCAGTCAATTTTTTAAGAGTGAGCATGCTTTTGAGGCGTCTGCGTAATGCAGCATGGCGCAGAATGGGAATGTTAAAAATCGCTACACCCGTTATGCAAGCATAAACCCTGTAGACAAGGAGAGAGAGATGACTTCACTGAGTTGTTACACCGTTGTTTTTCAGATTTTAAACCATTTTTAAATAAACTTTAGCATAGTCTGCTTGTAAATAGTAGTGCAGCTGGTTCAAAGAGCCCGTCTGACACAAAAACTAGGCAAAAAGGAAGCGTCAACCCACACTGGTTCTTTCTTGCAACTTCCTCCCTTACGAACTGACACATGCTTACCTCAGGAAAAAAAAAGGACATGCTTATGCTTTTGTGACACTGGCTTAACAACTGACAGTTTAGCTCAACAAAGTTTGTGTTGAGAAAGCCATTTATGGGCAGAACTATCACTTCCTTTCGTTTCCTTAAAGACCCCACAGGGGGGTGTTACACAAGGGGTGGGTTGTACAAACACATATAAAAAGCCACCGCTAACATTGCAGATGCATAGACACACTTTGAATAAAACGTGATGGACAGGTGATTGAAACAACATCGTGGGGAAGGTCATTCCGCTCTTTGGCAGTACGGCAAACAAATGGTGGAGAAAATGTTGAGGTGCCAGATCAGGGTCGGAAGACTTGAAGTGGATGGCCAGTGTGCGGGGAAATGCGTGCGGCGGGAGCTAAGTAAGGTGGTTGGCGGAGTGAGCTGTGGTAAAAGTTGTGGTAGAGAGACAAAGTTGCAATTCTGCGGTGAAAGGAAAGACTGGACAGACCAGATTAATTTTTAAGGGATGAAACAATGACATCGTAAGAATAAGAAGAATGAATGAAGCAAGCAGTGCGATTTTGCACTGCTTCGATAGCCTTGATGAAATAAACTTGGTGAGGGCTCCAGATGGGTGATGCATATTCAAGTTTGGACTGGATGGTGACTGTTGGGCCAAAAGACGCACTTGATACGATGAGTGACGTAGGTGACGTTTTAGAAAACCTAATGATCGGTTGCTGATGAAATGATATAAGTGATATGCATTCGCCAGGAAAGATCAAGGGTTACTGTCACACCCAGGTATATATAGGATACAGTTGTTTCGACTGGTATGTTAGCAATTTTCATAGGAAAATCGGAGTGGATTTTTGCGGCGTTGAAAGGAAACTAATTTGCATTTGTTAGGATTAATTAATTTAGGTTAAAATTTTGATTCTCTCGCCAAATCGTGTTTTGATGACGTCTACAATGAAGTCTACAATGATCGGCGGGTACACAAACTTCCAGTGCGCCATTCGGCTCTACAGCCTTGCTGTTGTCAAACCTCCCAGGTGGCGCTAGCATACTCAGCACTGCGCCATTGCTTTGTTTTTGAACGTGTTTACACCTGGCTTGTTTTTGTTACGGTAAAAAGTAATTATTTCGTGAAACATGGGTATGCTTGACAAACAGGGTCACAAACAGGGTCGCGTAGGGCAACGTCGTTTACGCCAATCGGCCAGTCTCAACTCCAAAGCGTCAGACTGCTGTGCAGCTAAAACAAGCACAGTGCGTCCGGTACCAACAGCAGTGCACATCGGAACTTCTCCGTTTACGTGTATTTTCGTGACTTCTGTTGTTTACCGCACCATTCTTACTGCTGTAAAATGAATATGCATTGCATTTAGGAGCAAATAGCTCGTTCGGCAAGCTTATAAGCTCTGCCTAAATTGCGTTTGCTTTTGCCGGTTTCAGCCAATCGTACAGCTGGGCTCATATGACATCATAGGTTCTGTTGCGGGAAATGAGCTAGTGGGTCGCATGGCCATTTCCTTTTTTCCTAATTATATAGCTTATTTGAGCAAGGAGTACGTTAGAAGTGGTGTCAGAATGATTGTAACGAGGCAATGTTTCGAATGAACCATACTTGTGTTTTGTCTTCATGGCTCCTTTAAACATATCCTAGCTAGCTGTGATGTAGAATAGGGGCATTACCTATGGTACACGTGGTAATGGTTGCCTGCGTCTTTTGGCTGCAGGATCCATCCATGATGCAGCCTGTTGGAATTGGTGATCTTCAAGTACCCGGCATGCGCCAAGTCCATATTCTAGTGTCCTTTGGAAGGAAAAACAGACACCAGTAAAAATTCGAACACACAGAAACCCATGAATATGGCATTACGCTGATTGCTAATCAGGCTCCCTCCATAGAAAAGTGAATTGGAACCACATTCTTGCAACAAGACACATGTTTGAACTGTTCATCCTGCATGTTATGAGAAATTTTATGCAGTGTTGTTCTGCATGCCCTATATGTTTTGCTGTTACCAGTTAGTGGGAGGCAAAACTCCTAAAGAGGCCATGATGACAGAATGCAAGGTTCCTTCATTAAAAAGATCCCCTGGTTAAAATAACCTTGATATTACATTTACCATAAGCCTTACTCAGTTAAACCAAGTAATGAGGAAAGGAGACAATAAGCATGCAACTGATCAATTACTTTCCCGCAAAACAATTCATGGGTCGCTTGATGTGATTGGCTGAGGCCGACCAAATGTAACACGAACTAAACAAGGACTAGAAGCTTGCAGGACGAGCTATTTGCGTTTGAGAATTTTGTGCATATTCCATTCATAGCAGAAAGAATAGTGAAAACAGTGCAACTTGCGAATCCACTCGGAAACATAGAAGCACTGTGCACGGCACTAGGGCACCTGACGCTGCCTAACACAGCCACCAAGCATGTTGAGTTTGTCTGACGCAACAAAGCAGTGCGACAGTAACCAAGGTAACGAAGGGCATTGTGCAGATAGCGGCAGCTTAAGTAGACATACGAACTTGGTTTAGGTACCTGCCCTTGATATGTCCCTGCTGTAGTTACGAGACATACGATGCCGCAGGAAAGTAACAATGCTGGCTTAAATTGCTTAATTTCTTAGTGCATAAGGTTTGTTAGCTGCACAACAAGCAATGATGGCACTATAAAACACCAAATATTTTGAACAAAACAAACTTGTATTTGGTCTCCACGGCCCTTTGAAGACCAATATTAGTAGGCACAGAAATGCAGGAGTTCCTTTGATTACAAAAACTGCAGTGAAGAGGCAAAACCAACAATTGCAACCTTCTTTTCCTCAAACATGCCCAGAAATCACAAGGACTGTGCAACGTGGCGGTGGCTCTGCTTCCTGGATCCGATCAGAATTTCTGGCAGAAGAGCCAATGGACAACAAGGGCATTGAAAATGCAGCTATTCGCAATGAAACCCATTAACTGTTGCAATGTCAATGGAGCAAAAAGACACATCTGTGTAAAAGGAATGAAGTTAAAGATGAAATTCTGTGGGTTTAATGTACAAAATCTACACCTGGGCTATGAGGCACGCCATCCTGGAAGATTCTGGATTAATTTTAACCACTCGGGGATCTTTAACGCGCGGCAAAATCTTGACACAGAAGCGTTTTCGCTTTTTAGCTTCTATCTGAAAAGCAGCCTCGACAAAGTTCGAAGAAATTTTCATTCCACAGAAATCAGTTTAAATTACATATGAGCATAGCTCGTATAGAATAGGCCAGGAATAGTTAGGACAACCAAAAAGCTGCAGTAAACAGAAAGAGATCAGGATACGAAAAATGAAACAGGATGTACTGAATACTGTGTAACGGGCAACCGCAAAGTAGAAAAGCAGGTGTAAAATAATCCACTGATAGGCATCGGAGAATTCAATGTGGCCATTGGCAACAAGAAGTGGTTCATCAAGTTCATTTTGGAAGTTTGCACTACACTAAAATGTATTACCATCAGACTGACAAGAAATAACTCGTGTATACAGTTCTTAACTCAAGCAAAACATCTGTGAAAAAAATGCAGGCAGTCATTTTGGAGCACACTGGCGCAATATTTTGTGTTTATATCAGTTTGGAGCAGAGAATTTGCCTTGGTGCAAATTGGCGCATTTGGCACAAGAATGGAAGCCCTGATGTCTGAAAACTCGGCAAGATGTGGTTCACTCGGTTTTTGTTGAGAGAGCTTGGACAGCAGTGTTATGGTTATTCTCCTCAAGCAACACTGCAGATAAATCATGCACAGACTTTCCCAAAACACTTTACACCCTCGATTTGTAGGAGGCCAAACACCCCCAACTGTGCGGATGTCTGGGGCGTACAAAGCAAAGTATGGAATTCTGAAGTCCACGTATTTCGTAGCACAGCCAGACTGATACCAAGGAGTTTGTGACCACACGGTTTACATTGGTTAGCCGTGACCCTACCCCTGCAATCAACAATGAAAACGTTTCAAAACTGCACAAGCAATGGTCCACTCAATCTGTGCTTCAGGAGTTTGCTTTGAATCACAACACAAATCCCAGTCATCCAGGTATTTAACTGCCGCACACCAATTTAAACTTTGGCTAACAATCTGTTCAATGTTGCAAGCTAACCAATCAGTGCATATCCCAGTAATCCTAAAGCTGTCATTTTACCATCACCTAGAAAAAAAATCCCAGTAACCCCGGCTCCAGCGGCTGTAGATACATTCGACACACCCGCACGTGTATTCTGAACCACGCGTACCAAGTTTTGCCGCTGTACAATGCAACCGTCCTTTACATGCGTCTACTGTCTTTAAAAGACCGACAAGGAGCGAGCACGCACTGCGGGGCGGCTTTGTGGTTCCTTCTGAAAATGCAAGTCCGGTGCCACGAATGAAGAGCCTTCCAAGTGATCTCACGCAATTTACACCGGATGAGACTACTGTAATGCAGGGGTGCCTAATGCAGCATATGTTCCCATTGGGATATTAGTGACGAGGCAATGGTCGCACGATTGTTCATCTTGTTGGGCGTCTGTCTTGGGCATCTTAGGAGCACAGCTCCGCCTGGCTCCGTGGCTACGCCTCGAGCTTGAATGAAAATGCTCAGTTCGAATCCCCCTTTCCTGGGGTTCCCTTTTTTTTGGGGGGGGGAGGGGGAACCAACTTTGCTATGCATTTTCCCATCATTTTTACAAGATGGACTGGAGCGGTATGTGTACCAACCTTCATTACACAAAGTACTGCAATAACTCGATTTTTGGAGGCTGTTGGGGAGTGGTACCATTTACCTCATTTGCCACACAGCGTAAACAAGCACGGTTTAAATTTCGGGAACACAGCCAGGCATTCAGCTAGGGAGTATATTTCAGGGCAGACTCATGATGAACTCACTACGAAAGAGCAAGAAAAGTAAATTATTACAGAACACCCAGAGCAAATTTTTCACAGTAGTGGGTTGTGCCACTGCAGCACACTTTTGGCAAAACCAGAAACTTTCCCTGCTTCGGCTGGCTAAGGAAGCACAGACGTGATGACAGCAACACAGACATAACTTACAAGCTACAGATAGGTCCTTTCTTTTTGAACCGCAAGTGGGGGAAAGCTTAGGAGGGTGGCGACTGGCATCTCAGACGGTTCATCTTGTAAAAATGATGGGGAAAATGAGTAGCAATGTTGGCTTTTCAAAAAAGAAAAGAAAAGGAAAGAGAGACCCCAAGGAATGGGGATTCGAACTGAGGATTTTTCATTCACAAGCTCGAGGCGGTACCTCGTCGCCACAGACGCAGAAGACAGATGTCCAACAAGATGAACAATTGTGCCACCATTCCTGGCCACTATATCCCAATGGAAATTTATGCCACATTTGGCACCCCTGCATTACGGTAATCTCGTCCGGTGTAAACTACATGAGATCACTTGGGAGGCACTTAGTGGCACCGGACTTGCATTTT
The DNA here is from genome assembly GCF_048455015.1 of Haemaphysalis longicornis. Lineage (NCBI taxonomy): Eukaryota > Metazoa > Arthropoda > Arachnida > Ixodida > Ixodidae > Haemaphysalis > Haemaphysalis longicornis. The sequence continues at coordinate 69,232,680 of NW_027526204.1, forward strand.
CAGAGGGAGCCACAAGGCCGCCCCGCAGTGCGTGCTCGCTCTTAAAGTCAGCAGATGCATTTAAAGGACCGTTGCATCGTACAACAGCAAAACTTGGCACACGTGGATCAGAATACACCTGCGGGTGCATCCAATGTATCTTAAGCATCTGGGTATCGGGGTACGTCCGACGTACTACCGTGATACATTGAAATATGAACAACGGAGCGCACGGCATTCAGTACATGCTGCTCATTCTGGCGACGGGTCGCGTATGTGCAGAGCGAACAAGTGAGGAGAGTTCGTGACCAAACTTGATATAAAAACACTCGTTCGGCGTGTGAGCGCTTTGGGTTGTCTGCCCACCGGGGTTGGCACCCGCTCACTTAAGCGTTATCTAACTTCGTTGCTGCGATGAGTAGAAATGGCACATGCAGCTGAGCACCCAATAGACGATGGAAATACAGCGGTCTTTCCATATCACGGTTGGTCAGAAACTCTCATAACTTGTTCGCACTGCGCATACGCGACCCGTCGCCAGGATGCGCGGCATGTACTGAAATCCACGCGCCTTGTTGTTCGTATTTCAGTTTATAACGATAGTAACTTTAGATCCTGGGACCGGTGTATGTCCGACGTATCTTTAGCCGTTGGGGTCAGATACACCCGACCTACCTTCAGATTATGGGATTGGGGTACGTTCGACATGCCATTAGACACAATGAAAAAAAAAATGCATGTGCAACACCGTCGCTGGTTATCACCCTTCACAGAGTGTAACTGCTAGCTTTTGAGAGGCCAGTGACACAACACATTCGACACGATTCATCGTAACATTCGACAGTGACGCAATGCGACCAATCGCGCTGTTACCTGCCATGGAACAGCGGGAAAGTGAAGGTACCAGAAGGGCGCAACGAGACATGCACAAAGCTCTCGCTGCAAAGAGGTCGATCTGACCATCTCGCCGCTAGAAATGTCCGACAAACAGCATCACTTCAGCCACAAACCCGGCGACAAAAACCACTTCAGCGGAAGGGTGGCCGCCACGAAAGTACGCATCTCCGCCAACTTCCGCAAGACTGCTCAAAGCAGCGCACACGCAAGCGGCCCCACGCGTCAACAAATGTTTGGCACAGACAGCAATGCTGGAGACACAACAAACACCACAAACCACACCAGGCATACCCTCCAACGCAGAAATGTGGGCTAGTTGGTGAAACGACTGCGACATGGTAACAAGCGCGACAATATTGGGACACAAGAACAAACACTAAACACGACGTCCGCTAGACAGACACCGCCATTAGCGCACCCCAGATTTTTGTCTGGGGGGGGGTTTGAAATTTTGACAACAAATATAAAACAAAAATATATAAATGTAAAAATATAAAAGAACCAATATAGACATGTAAGCAATACAAATAAATAAAAATAAATAATCATAAAGCAGGAAACATATAAAACTATAATGAGTAGGCGAGTTTTTATTTTTACACAAAAAAATTAAGCAATAAATCAGCCGCCATAACCTATACAATGCGCCTGCAGGAGGAATATAATAATGGGTGCACCTTCACATAAAAAAAGAAGATACGCGAAGCCTTTTTGCCTTTGCCCAAAGCCCCGCACCCAGGTTTGGAAGTAGAATTGGAAGGAAGGGATGACGGGAGATCGGGTTGAGGAGGAAATAGAATTAAAGCATTCCTGAATACCTTCTTCACTGATGAAGTAAAGCCAAGAGTAAAGCACGTGCAGTCTCCTCGTGACGTTTATTTTTACAAAAATTCAGAGAGAAAAAATTTCGCAGTACAGTTGACTATTATGTAATAATGAATATTGTCCCTTCTCTGCCGCTACCGTAGCATGGTGATCGGCAGGGAAGCAGTCGAGAAGTTTCAGTATTTTTAAGTTAACTGGTTCAATATACTAATAACATTGGCAGATCCTTAATGGGCCTGATAAGGTGTCGGCACCCCACGCCAGACAGTTTCGGGCCCTTTTCACCACATCTTCCCCCCCCCCCTCAAAAACCTCATCGCATCGCAGATCATTAACACATACAAATTTCAAGCAATACACTTATTACATGAAACGAGAAAATAGTCAAGAGAGTGTACGTAGCAACAAATTTTGGCCAATAACTGCCGCTACGGCAGCATGTTGGTCGAGCGGTGAAGCAGTCGACACGTTAATTTACTGATCTAATTTACTGATGACCTTGTCTGATCTTGAACACAAATTTGAAACAATACAATTATTACATTAAATGAGAAAACCAGTAAAGAGAGCAAGAGTACTTATTAACGGGGCATGGCTGACTGGATCGCGGTCTCCTGGCGAAAGGGCCGGACGGCGGGCGGCAGCGTTTCTCGAATGATTTCCTGGTGCAGGGCCCCCTTGCAGCCGGCGGAGCGGGTTTATAGTTACTTCAAGTAGACCCATGGAAGAAAAGCAAATTCTGGCCCCACTTTCTGCAGCCAATCCGGTAGACGCTTATGAACACCAATCAGCCATGTTCCTGCCAAAGAGAAAAGGACCAATGACATGCAGACACAAAGTTTGCACTGGAAAACACGCACTTTCAGAATTATTGACGCAAAGAATGTAGTTCAGACAAAACACACCGAAGTAAACAGTGGAAAAGACAGCAAGGTCGTTTGAACTACACCCAGTGCCCGGAACCCGAAACCGGCCAGTGCCGACGCCACGGGGGGTGTGGAACGCCGCTACCGCTCTGTAACCCAAGCTGGGACGATGGCTCCCCATAACAGCCGTTTCTTCCGGTCGGTCGGCGTGCAAAGATACACTCCACATGCATTTTTTTAAAAACCTGGGCCTTGGCGGCCGAAGAAGTAGTTGAAAGAAGAAAAAAGCAAATTGAACGGGGGCTTCGCGACAAGAGCAAGAGTACTAAACGGAACATAGCTGATGGTGTGGACCAACGAAGTGCAGCAGCGTTTCTTAAGTGAGACCTCGCCGCCGGCAGCTGCTCCCCGTGAACCTGGCGGACAGGGCTTTGATTTGTTTCGACCAGGTCATTGAAAAGAAAAGCGCATTCTGGGCACATTTTCCGCAGTCAATCAACCATGGTCCCGCCAACAACAAAGGAACCCAACACTAACAGACACAAAGTTTGAACCCGAAAACGCGCGCTCCGGCAAAAGAATTATTGACGTAGACGAAATAGTTGAGACAAAACAGGGAAGCAAAGAGTGGAAAGAACAGGAACGGCCATTGGAAGTAGAGAGAGGGCTCGGAGCCCGGAACGAACACCACAGGGAGTGCGGAATCTTCTACAACACGGATACCCGATGCCCTGCGACACTCGGCCAGGACGATCTCCTCACCCCGTAATAGCCGCATCCTCCGGTCAGTCTTGACCGGGCCTTGACGCCCGAAGTAGTTCTAAACAACACGAAAAGACAGCAAACGCAACGAGGGCTGCGCAACTATTCGCTGCTATACCAGATACTAAAAAAGGCTGTTCGCCTGTCTACCAACTGCAAAATACGGTTTACACGGCGAAGCCAGTTTCGAGGAACAAAGACAGGGCCCAAACTTAAAATACGTCAGAATGTGAAAGTTTACTCAAATTCGATTTATCTGCAAGTGAACGAAATCTGTTCGTATAGGTTGGCACAATTTGCACTGAACAGTCACATTAACACATATTTCTGAAAGCCTATTCAACACAACATCATTGTTATCCATGATCAGTGGTTTCGTAACTGTGCACGTAGCGTTGCTGCCTTCCTCGCTATGTTACAAACTCAGGCGATATATATAAAGGAAAACCGAACCTTTCTTTATTCAACGGGAGAGGGGGGGCTCGCACAGTGCTTTGTATTGAAGGAAAAACTGTTGTTTAAGCTTTCAAACGAAATAAAATAACTTCGATCTGATCTTGTTAGATTTGATTTGAGGCCAGAAGGCAAACTCGACAATACTAAGTCCCAACCTATGGGAAATTTCAGCGTCCTTTTTTTCTAGAAGACGACGAATGACTCAGATCTCGTGATGGAAGTTGCGCACAGAAGTTCAGAAAGTGGTATAATCTGGCCCTACAAGAATTGTGCTACTATTTGCGGTTTAGCGTGGGCTATGTGGAGTGCCGTAGGGGGGAGGGGTGGCTACGGAATCATTTAAAACCCCCAGGGATTCTTGAGAATTCAGAAATTTCCTGACCACGAACACTTTTTGTGTTACTAAAATTTTTTCTCAAACTACTTCAAGTTATATACGCAAGCTGGTCCGCACAGTCTTAAAAGCACAATCCTAAAAGCTCGTGCGCTACTTTTCTTTTATTTTTAATGCCGGTTATACAATATTCTTCTTCGAGATTTAACTGTGAATATCCAATAATAAAAGCTTCCGAGACTACACACTTCGCTCGGTGAATTAACTTCGGTTTCGGTTCGGCGGAAGAGGCGTGCGTAGGGGTTTGGGTCGACGGACCTCTGAGGGGAGGGGGGGGGGGGGGGTTACAACCCCCGAACCCCCCCGTGGGTGCACCACTGGACACAGCTTCTCGGAAACAGCGGTGGTGTCCTGTAAACACGTTCTAGCAGCTCGCGGGATACTCGCACGTTTCGACGGGAACACATGACGCTGAGCCCAGGCGCGGTTAGACACCAACCACTTCACTGGACTTGGCTTCTTTGCGCAGACAACAAGACTTTGTGAACCAGGCACAAAACACCGATGCACAGCAGGGTCACGCAGAGCCAGGGTGTAGAACAACTATGCCCAAAAGCGAAGCATTGAACAAAAGCGATGTTTTGCGATTCCTTCCAAGAGAAGTCACTTCGTAGGGCTTACCGTTGTCAGGAGGTGGGGGGGTTACACCAGGAACACTAAGCAACACGGGAAAACACTTGCCAGAAAACGTCCAGTCAAATGGTTCGAGGGGTTCGAGCCGCAACGTCGTTAGCATCCCACGCTCGCGCGTAAACATCGCTTCCCATATGGCGTAACGTTGAAGTACAAGTTAGTAGAAGAAGCTACAACAAAGACTAGTCACAACGATTAAAAAGGCGGTTATGCATGCACCGCTCGGAAGCGCTACAATCGCTAGGCTTAAAGTATCCAAGCTGGGGATGCTTTCGTAGTTTCTCTCTTTAATAAACCACAAACCTTATAATTTGACTTTAGGGGCTTCTTTATTTACACTTTAGATCTATTTTCAGTTCTGCCGTTCCCAGCCGTGCTGGCTGATTTTCTGGTGGAGGCGAAAAACGAAAACGGCCCTGTGTCGAGAATTGGCCGTACGTTAAAGATTCCCAAGTAGTCGACATTATTCCGGACCCCTTCACAACGGCAAGCCTCACAACCCAGGTGTATCTTCGGCGAGTTAAAACTTACATTAAATAAACCAATAAATCAATCACTCAATCAATTTAAACGTCGGGTAATGCGTACTTCCGGCCAATTTGAGCATTTAAACCTCGCACGTTCCAGCTATGATGTCAATGTATTTCAAAGACGCACTGACATGCACAGAGACAGACAGGCCAAAATGCACCCATTTAAGTATCATATGAAAGACTCACAGTCAAATTTGGGGTCTATTCGATTCAGCCTGCACCTCTTGAACCAGTTCACAGCAATGCAAAGTGGGTTCCGCCATTGGCGGAACCAGCCCTGCACTTTTGTCGTCTGCTTCTGCACCTCCTCGGCAGGGAGTGCAGGCAAAGCCGTGAACTCGTCCTGCACCCGTCGGCACCACCGGTGAATCGAACGGCGTGGTTCAGGTGCCGCGAGCTGCACCACTGAAACGAACGGCGAAGTGCTGCACCGCCTGAACTGGTTCACGTGGTGCAGGTGAAACGAATAGACCCATGTAGTTTTGCAACTCGGCATTGACGTGAAAAGCTATTAGAACTGAACGGCAACTGCCAAATCACGATTCTAGTATCAAATTTACAAAGCCAATTTACGAATTGTTACACTGGATAGGGCGTTTTCTTGAGTAACAACGGTGGATGATTCGGCGAGGCCGGCGAAGTTCTGCAGGGACATGGAGAAACGAAAAAGTATTCTTTTTCTTTCCAGAATACCAGACAACCAGACCCATGTGCAGGGGTCTGGTTGTCCGCGAAAAATCCCGGATTTTAAAACTTTATGGATGTCAGCGTGTGGGCGGAAGGACAAGAAGTTCTTGCAATGAAATCGGCGGCATGGATCGGCGGGTGTCATTAGTACGGCCCACAGAGATTAACAAACTCTCTTTGACTGTCTCTCATTTGTTCCCCATAAAGCGACTACATTAGCTTTTAAACAGTGTCACTTATACTTTCTTTAATTAACTGAAAGTCTTTTATTTGGACCTTAAATGAGTTGGAATAGCGCCGTAGGAATACGGGGGTCCTAGCGGAAATTTTGTCAACCAGAAACAGCGTCGGTCTTGCACGACATCGCAAGCGTTTCGAGCAGGCTTAGTTAATACAGGAGGCAGCAGTGGTCGCGTCCGCAGCATCCGCAGTGTCCGTAGTCGAAATATCAAGGAAAGCCTGCTTCCAACCTGTGCTGTTAATTAACCAATACGTTTTCTCATTTGTGCTTCATCAATTTACACCGTGTATGCATTTCTTCTGTGCACCGGGGTTGTTTCGTTCATGACTTCTCTGAGCAACTGACGTGCTTGAAGTAGTTGTTTGACGGATTTGCACGGGACGACGCCGTTCAGAAAAGTGGTTCGTTCTTTTGCGAAACCCCGCGGGAGCTCAACTTTGTCGGAAACCCCGTCAGCGACTGCTCGAAAGCTTTTGGGGGCCGTCTGGATGCTTCGATAAAGGTATGCCCCCCGCCTACAGCACTTCGTGTCGGTCTTGCTCCCGTATCGGGCGGCCAGGTACACAGTTTTGGATGGTCTGGCGAACTTTGCAAGGCTGGCCCGAGTGTGTTCGGTTGCAGTTGTGTTTTGCCGGATTTTCCCTGAGCGGACTCGTCAGACAGCGCAGAATATACGGTCGGATATGTAGCGAGTCCGGGAATAGGTGTAGGAAGCTGTTTTGCCGTTTCGTGTCAGATACGGATGTTGTGTACTGTATAAAATGCAGGTTTGTTGTGACATAGTGCAGTTTGAATGGTTTCACTAGTGCGGATTTCGTAGGAATAATCTTACTAAGCGATTTTGGCTTGCGACGCGGAGGGCGTGCACTGACGTAGTGGTACGGCCGACGAAATTGTATGTGCAGTGGTGATCTCGCTAAGGGTGAACACGGGAGCGCGTGGCCGCCGGTACTATCAGAGCAGCCTACCGTGTCCAGCGCGAACCATCACGCATGCGCTGTGCGTGCGAGCGAGACTATGCTTTCAGCGCGCGCACAGCTTCATCGGAGCGTCTGCGCGTCGTTTTCTATGTTTATCACGCGTGTAGCGGTACAGCTGTCAGCCACTGTATGAATGAGTGGAAACTAGAATCCACATAAAAATTGTTTCCGTGTGAGCGGTAATTCGTTCTTTAGCTCAAATACAATGGTTTCGGCACAGCAGCGTAACTCGCCCACTTGTTTCAAACAGATATAAACGTAACTGCTCTAACGGGTCTTTCAAATGAAATTGTAGCGACTCTGAAGGAAGGTTTGATGAATAATGGTGTCGGGTCACTTATTTACGACTTTCTTCGCAAGTGAACTCGCGAATTGAATTGTCAACGCACGCAGTACAAGCAACATCTCATGTTTAGCTAGGTTTTCACAAAGTGATAAGCAGGTTTACAGTGTGCAAACCAAGCTTCTGGGACCTCACAATGAGCACAAATTTTCTGTTACGGCTGCTCTGTTCACCATTTGCATTCCTTTTAAAATCCAACATGCGCCTGCAACAGCGAGGTGTGTTTGCATTCTTGCGTATAAGGTCGCTTACGAACTCTAAAGATGGCAAATGAAGTTACGCTGTTGCAGATGTAGTAAAACGTTTCCTTTTTATTTCTCGTTGCGAATCAGCGCTACGGGTTCCCGGTAACTACTTTGTTTTGTAAACTGAACATCGCCTTTGTCTTGGCATTTAATTCTTGAGGATTGCTTAAAAAAGTGCAAGGATAAATGTTTTTTCTACATTTCGTTTTTTTTTTTTTTTGGAGGGGGGGGAGTCTACCAACGTTGCAAGAGCAGCGAGAAGAGAACGCATGTAACGCGAAAAGCCAAACGTTGGTTATCAGTATTACCAGAGTCCTTCAATGCTTTACTGGTCACGAAACTTCGGCGCTCGTTTTATATAGGGACCGCGCGCGCCACTACAGGCGCCACCGCCTCACGAAGGTCATCCAGCCGCCGCGAAATTGGCCTGCTCTTGGCGTGCAAACGCTCGCTGCTTTTGGTGTCTGCGCGCTGATTAAGTGTGGTTTTTTTTTCGTAGTAGTTAGCGATGCATAGTCCAGTAATCAGCTTCCATCAATGGGGTTTTATTTTTCGTAGTAAATTACCGTAGACTTCGGCCGCGAACGGCAACGGCTTCTGCGTGCTCTGGCACAAGCGCTGCGCCGTCGTGTTTTCGGATTTTTAAATCTCTATTTCTTCTTTTCTTAAAGCAAAAGTTGTAAATACCACACATACGGTAGCTGCGTAGTCACGGACTGCTGAGGGCCTATCGATAATACAATAAAAAAAATGAAAGAAACCAAGTACGCGTCGTTCAGACTACGCTTAATGAATCCGTTGATTGCTCTGGAATGCACAGAACACTAAAAGAGATAGCCCAATATTATTGTCGTTTCAATGAGTGGGTACATACTTGAGAACATCCAAAAACGCTGCAGAAACGCGAAGGATCAAAACACGAAGAGATATATGTTGCACCATGTGTCTTTCCGCTTCCACGCTTTGCAATCCTTGCAAAAAGAGGAAGCGAAAAAAAGAACAATAAAACTGATTTTATCACACGCAACAAAAATTCAATGTTACGAAGGGAGACAAAGAGCGTGGTCCAGCGTACAATTTTTTTTTTTTTTTTTTTGCGCTGCGATGTGCAGCACACGGAGGAATCAGAATATTGCCACGTAGCCAAGAACGACGCAAAGCTTTTCTGAACGCAGCGAGCTAGCGAGATCCTGCACTACAAAAGACTAGAATGAAACACAAATGTCGAAGAAGCAGTACGCAGTGTGACGTGCACAGATGAACGTCAATAAAGTGTGTTGCGCGGCGTTTGCTATGCATGCATTACTCTCGGAACGTTATTAATTTCAGATTCATGGAAATGGGATCGAGAACATTGTCGAAGAAACAAAAAATAAAGTTGGCGACAAGGTGGCAACCCTTTTTATAACAAACAATATTGCCCGACGGGACGTACGACAAAAAGAACAAACGGGCGCTCCGGTTGAAACGCCAGATAAGAAACCGGAATCGGCCACGCGCGGTTACAAAACAAACAAGACGAACCCTCAGGGATGATTCGCGGAAATATGAAAATAAAGCACAAGGACATCCCAAAGCTTTTTTACACGCGAGCCTGAGCGCAAGGTAATACAAGTTTGCAAACAGGTAATGAAGCCCCGCTGCAACCTGACTGATATGACAAAAATCTGGCTTTAAGTTAGCCTTGTACAATTATAGGTCCACGATGCTCTCAAAATGGTACATTGCTTTTTCCATTCTCACACACAGTGCATTTCCACGCACGGTCACACACTTATAATCGAAGCTGAAATCTCCCGTTTCTTGCCTTGGAATGGCACGCCTCCATTTCTCTCGCAGCTCCCCGTCGCTCGGTCAACAGAACAAGGAAACATTTTCTGTGGTATCGTTGCACAAGGAACGACATCCCGGGACGCAACACATGTTAGGCATCGAGCGCGAGATGCACGTTACATTTTTTTTCCCGCACAAAACAAACACAACTCGCCGCGGCTCCGCCGTTCGAGCCAGCGCAACGCCGCCCGAGGAGTGACCTCAGTGAGAGGGTGGTGCCACCGCGCGGCGGCCAAACGCAGCATATGAAGCTCTCCCATTCAGTTACGGAGCAGTTTCGTGACCAGTAAAGCATTGAAGGACTCTGGTATTACTTACAATCGAAAGTACGCTAGGCGTCGTGTTCTGTAGAGGTGAAAAAGCATTACTTCAATACGTATTTTCAAAACTGCTAAACCCCCTTTGGTCCGAGATTGTCCAGGAATTGTGGCTCGCCTTTTTCAAAATTGTATTGAAAGCAAGCATTGTGGGAAAAAATTAAAAAAAAAACAGCGAGCCATGGCACACACCACCTCTCACACATGTGGGCCACAACGTTCATTATATCACGCGATTTTTCCTTTCTGTAAACTTAGGTCCACCTTAAGAGGTTAAGACGTGACCATATTAGGCATTTGGTTACGCTTAGTGAGACACATTTCTGGACAAGTTGATTGATGTCGGGATTTGAAAATGTTATATATGCAAATGACACACGAAATGCCACATGACAGACGCAAACTCACAACTGCTTAATTTTACCGAGAAATCCCCCGAAACACTCTTGCACATCCATAGAAACGTATTTTAAATAATACGTAAAATTAGCAACTCAGTATAAACAACGACTGTCCAAAAAATGGTATTTATTTTATAAAAGGTACAGGAAGAACACGATCACACAGGCGCTTGTGGGTGTAAATACATCCCCGGTAATGTATGGGCGAAAGCACATGGGTTGTGGGCAGCATGATTTTTTTTTGTTTTTTTTTTCTTTCTATAAGGAAACAGCGTAATTTTAGAAGGGTGTGGCAAATGCACGGGTACGCACAGGTCTTGTTGCTTCTTACCTGTTTCGCGTACTAAACTTTTATCACCTTCGAAAAGCACCCTTCGACGTTCCCGAAACGGCAGACGGCTGCATTCAACAATGAGAAAAGTGCAGTGTGTGGAAGCAATGTTTATAGCACGTTTCACACTCAAGCGGTGACCACGGCGAAGATGTTTCGTGCTATTAAACCAGCGCATTAACCCACAACCGCCGCTGTTTATTCTGTTTCTAGAGGAAATGCGCAAGCAGAGGTAACTATGTCATTGTTTACTGTCAAACGAGTACACATATTGGTTGTTTTGTCGTACGCAGCACACGTCTTGCGCCACGCGCAACGTGAACAAGCAGTTGACCCGAGAGCGCCATCCACACTAGGAGTGGTTCGTTCCGCCGCCGCCAGGGGTCGACTGTGTTCGCGCTCGGGGCGAATACTAAAGAGGAAACTGCACCTGGTAAGCTATGTCGTCGTGGGGGTTCATGGGAAGACCCCCTTTTTGGCTTGGGCTTGGCATGACAATTGGATTTTTAAGCGGTTTTTGGCATTTGCTTTCTTCACTATGCATTAAGGCGTTTACGATCTGTAAGGAAGCCGAAATCCTGCCTGTTCTGCTGTAGCTGTGTTCGGTGAAACAGCAGGCAGTAGGTGATCGCGCTTGACGTTGCTTATGCCGCAGTCGAAGGACTTATGACTGAGCGGGTAATATGCCGCCGCAAAATTTGTAGCAGACGAAAAGAAGAAACAAAACGTACTTCAACGAAGACAAGATACGACGGATACGGGCGCTTGTATGCGTCCTATCTTGTCATCGTCCACTACTGTTTAACGCGACGTTTTCTTTTTTCTTGTTAAACTAGCTGACGGTGGGTGCACCGGTTCACCACGAAGGCAAAGTTTTCATAGGCGTGCTCAAAAAACTTTCCAAACTCTTCAACCAACTTATTATTTGAAATAATAATAAAATTCATAATATCAGAGTCTCTAATGAGTTTCCCCCACCAAATATTAGCATTGTTCGTAACTACAACCTAGGCCTGCGGAATAGCAGGCACAACCGTTCCGGCAAAACTATTGCTTTACTTCCTTTTTCTTTAGTTTAAAACAGCCTGTTTTTATTTTCCACATACACAATTGCATGTTATTTGTCGCATTTTTGTTGCACTTTGTTTAAATTTGCGGTCACTAAAATGTTTCAATCCAAGCCAATGATGAAACTAAGGCGAGCACGATGTATAATGGCGGTTCATGACGATACAGACGGCTTGACGTGAGCTGCATAGACGCTAGCGCCAGATTCCTCTCTAGTGTATTTTGTAAGAAACTCTATGGCCACCTCAGAACCAAGCAATGCGCCAAATGGCGGCTGAGGAGTGCCACAGCGGCCGTACTACGAAGATACTGTGGGCGTTAATGGCAAACTGCGGTACCTCCTGGAGAAAGCTATTTAATTTTTGTTTGGACGTTTAGAACTCTTTCTGATTCAGTTTTTTTTTCACTGTGAAAATGGATTTAGTTTACCATGGCCATGGTGTTTCCAAAAAACACTATGCATTGCAAAAATGCGTGCGTGGAAAAAAAGATACCTAAGCCAGCCGGGTGAAAGAGCTAGCCTTCTGACAAGCGCGGGTAAATTTTGTTGTCGTGTGTGGGGGCTCATCCAAGGGGCTGTTTCAGCTTTTATTTGCGCTGAAAGTAGTAGGTGCTTTAAACGCAGTGTGTCCATGAAAAATCAAACAATGTCAGAAGGTTCTTTGGATGTACTTGACATACCTTTAGTCGATGTGCACTGGGTCTGGCATAAAATGCAACTACAAATAACAGCTGCAAAAATGTGGTCAGATTGACAGTCAAATTTTCTGGAATGTACCTGTTGTCCACTGTGATCAGACCAGTGGTACTAACTTTTGTTGCCCTTGTTGACTTCGTCATGCACTAAGTTGAAGTTTGAAGCAGATTGACTATGATAACATCGAGTAGTTCATAAGAAAGCTCCAGTTATGGACAGCAGACCACAAAGCAACGCATAGAGAAAAAAAGGAGGGGTTATGACATCCGTGCTGTGCTTCATGGTCTGTCCCTTGGCCACATCCTATGCTTGGTAGAGAATTTGGGATGCAGACATTTATCAGTGCTAGAACGAACAAGCACTGGAATCAGATGCTCTTTTGCTGCTTGGTCATTCGTAGTGGTATTTGACTCGCAACAGGCTCTCGCTGTGGCCAGCATCAACATGAGCAACCCATCTTATAAGTGGCTTCACCAAATCATGGAAAACCTGAATCCGCCTCTTTCATTGCGGTGTGCTGCCACCTAGCATTCCCAGCGGAAGTTGAAACGGTAGGGTTCGCCGGCGTTTCCTCCGCGTTCTCGTTGTATGCACACCAATCCCACATTTCGGCAAGGAGCAGCCAAAGTTTTTCTTCTGTGTTGGTGCAATCACCCTAAGACGACAGCCCCTGGTCATCACATAATACCAGGCGGCTTCTTATCCCTGAATGAGGGCTGGCAGAGAAATCTCGGACAGATCCGTGTGCCGTCCGAGCAGCAGATTGAGCAGTACTTGGAGTCGTCTGGCATGAACTGCGATCACCAGCTCAACAAGCGCCGGCAGTTCTCACGCGGCCTTTAAGCGCTGGACACATGTATGATTGGTACACGCGACTCGCATGCGACTGATCGTTACGACTGTCGCCACGACTAGTCGTATGCGTGAGTTTGAGACACATGGCCTGATGCGCGCATGAGATGCGTCGTCGGCGTCGCTCCGCCCACTCTTTTTGCTCCATGGTCAACTACGACGATCGCTGAGCTGAATTTGTAGATTCTGCGCGTTTGTTCACACGAAATGGATAAAGCAAGCAATCGTGAAGCCTTTTCTGCCTTCGTAAACAGTCCGCGCACATGCCGTCCACGCCTGCCACCTCGGCACACTCAGCGGCTCGAACCAGCGCAGACCACGGTAGCAACCGTGCTTGTCGCTGCTCTTCTGAATCAATCTGATCGCTAAAGAAGTTCCACATGCGAGAAAGTAGATGTTACTGTGGTGAAAAATTGTGCTAGGGATTGTTATCAGGGCTTATTTTAAAAGCGGCGATCAGATATCTGCCGTGATGCAAGCCTACGCTGACCGGTCGCCGCTGCACGCGGTGCGCCGAGCGGCCGAGAGATGGCGATACTTGCGCGGAAGCATCGAATCAGGCTACGCCATGGGCTACGCAGATGTCTTGGTCACCGATCGCTCAAACGGCAGCTATAGCTTAAAAAGTTCCACATGCGAGAAAGGGTATGATAGTTTGGTGAAAAGTTGTGTTACGGATTGTCCTTCGCAGTTGCACAGATAGCGACGATCAAATATCCGCCAGGATGCTAAGCCTAAAGTTCCCATCACCACAGCCGACCCGAGCAACGCAAGCCGCCGTAGCCGATCGTGTGCGGCCGACGGAATGCGATAGAAGCCGACACCGTTCCCTTTTCAGCACTCCGAGTTACAGCGGAACGTAGCACAAGTTGTGGGCATTGTTCTGTGCACAACGAGCACACTAAAAAATCAAATGATGTAAATACAACCACGATCCCTTCTCGCTTGTGCGGGAGCTGTGGGAAATGTCGTCTGCTGCCCCTGCCGGACTGCTTAGAGACTTGGCCGCTAGGGGACTGCACATGCGCAGTGGGGTTGTGAAAGAGGCGGATTGGTAAGCAGTCTTGCCTAGCCAGGGTAGGAACTTTCGAAACCTTGAAAACAAGCAAGGTTGGTGGCCTGCCATCACTATCGAAGTGACGGATGCTTCCTTTTGCTCAAAACGCTTAAAAAGTACCAAACATTTAAAAGGTAACCAATTCTTGAGGAACAAATATGAGAACGGACTGGAATGTGATATCGAAGGGGGCTATGAACAGCTCGCATGCATCGAATGGTAATTGAATGGTTCCAGCATATGGCAACCCAGCCACTGTGGTATGTTGTTGCACAACACTACTGGCTAGAGCGACATTACCCCCCAGTGCACAAACAGTGCAGCCACAACGTACAGCTGCTAAGTTGTCGTTTTTCGTTCTCTAGATTCCGGTACCAGCTCGCCGGCGGCGTATTCAACTGCGTGGGCCACATCGCACCTCATCCGCTTGGCTGCCTCGTGCTGCAAAGAGAGGGTGCGCGGACCTGACGTCACAAGTTCCGGCGCCACCGGAGCCTACTTAAGGCATCATCGCTGCTGTCAAGACGGGATTTGCAGCCACAACGTACAGCTGCTAAGTTGTCGTTTTTCGTTCACTAGCAGGGTTCGCACAGGTCCTTGAAAACCTTGAAAACCCTTGAATTTAGAAGTGTCAATTTCAAGGCCTGGAAAGTCTTGGAATTTTTACATGGTCCTTGAAAACCCTTGATTTTTCTGGAGAGAATCAATTGCCATGTATTGTCACAAGAATTTAAAGTGTTTGTCATGGATTCCAGGTGTTAACAAATGTAAGGAAACATTGTAACAATCAAGTTTCAGTGTATTGCGCGAAATTACAAGTTTGGTGGATTTTCATTATTACAAGGCAACATTGGGAGCAGGCACTTGTCGATCCAATCCATATCACGATACAATCTAGTAAAAGCCAGCTCTTGTTCTCTATCTTGCATCTAGTCTGTGGACGCTTGCTCATTGCATGTTCACTGTGCCTCATACGCTCCATCTACATTTGCTTTTATGTGCAAATGGTAGACGTGTACATAGTTCATCCTGCCTTGAAGCAACACTTGCTCGATTTAATTTCAGCTGATACTCTTGCTGACGAAGCAGGAGATGCAGGCAACATTAACCAAGTTTTGAAATCAAACAGCCTCAGAAAAACACAAAGAAAAAAGAAAAACCTGTAAATACCAGCCATGAAATAAAAAAAATAAAGCTGGGGGAGCATTTACGGACCCGTTAGCACCTATCTAGATGTGCACTAATGTGCTTAGGTATTGTGCTATAAAAAGCTTTTGCATTGTGTTGGAAAAGTTATAAATAATCCCAGATAAAACATAGATGGGGACCTTGAAAATGTGTTTTCTGGTCCTTGAAAGTCCTGAAAAACTCTTGAATTTTTGCTTTTGAAGCCTGTACGAACCCTGACTAGGTATGCATAGTTTTTAGCACTGTGTTTCGGCTCTGCTTATTTCTTGTGGCTGCTGATCCCAATTTGTTTACTTTGAACCGATGTCTCAGGGCTAAATGGTTGTAGACGTGTGCACATATCGAGCGCGCACCGGCTCGTTTCGAGCATGCCGTGTACTCGTGCATGGTGGTACCGAACGTTTTGTCGCCAGTGCCGGCCTTGTTCGCGGTCTGTGCCCTAGGGTCACCTCGGTGCTTTCCGCGTGCCTCGTGCTTCTTCTGTCGTGCTTCTTCTGCTATGTGCAGGAGATGTAGAGTCTAACCCTGGTCCTAAGATTGAAGATGTTCTTGTGCTTTTGAGAGAGTGTCACGCCGAAACCTCGGCCACTTTGCGCGAACTCAAACTAGAAGTTACTAACATCATTGCTAAAGTCAACTCAATCGAAAAAGCAATCAGTAGTGTTCCCCAGTTTCATAGCTAGTTTGCTGCTGTCAATAATTCTGTTCAGCAGGTCAAACAAACCATAGCAAAAACTAACGATGAGCTAGCCGAGGTTGTTGATGACATGAACAACAGGATGCGACGAAACAACTTAATCGTGAAGGGTTTAGACGAAGTAGAACGCGAGGGCTATAAGGAATCGGAAGAGATCGTGCGAGAGTTCTTCTCTACTCACCTCCAGCTCGAGGTCGGTGACATTGAACACGCTCACCAAATAGGCCAGCGTCGACCAGGCGCCCAGCGTCCTATTATAGTCAAATTTTTGAACTTTAAGGCTAAATCAGAAGTTTTACTTAATGCGCCGAAACTCAAAAACCTTGAATGGCCAAAGGTGTGGCTGGAAGAGGGGTTTTCGCCTAAAATTCAGTTAGCCCGCAAAAAGCTCCGTGATTTCGTGAAGTCAACCCGCAAGGAAAATGAGAAATATAATATTCGCCTCAATAGCCTCCACTTTCGTAACAGTGTCTTTCGGTACAACCCTACTTCAGATTCTGTAATCAAAGTATTCCCCACATGAATATTCGCCTCAATAGCCTCCACTTTCGTAACAGTATCTTTCGGTACAACCCTACTTCAGATTCTGTAATCAAAGTATTCCCCACTGCACAATGACATTCCGATTCAATTCTTTCTCCAGTAGCCGTATCGGAAAAACTATCGATAATACTAGCAAATTTCCGCAGCTTGCTCCCTAAAATAGATTTTTTGAAAACCTACATGCATACTTGCTCATCGGACATAATCATTGGAACAGAAACCTGGCTTTCTGTGTCATTACAGACAGTGAATTAAGATTTCCTCGCCCGTTTGTTGTTTTCTGCAAAGATTGAACTGTCTCTCGGGGAGGAGGTGTTTATTATCGTAATCAAACAGGACTACCAGCCGTCACTAATAACAATTGACTCCCCTCTCAAACTAGTCTGGATTTCTGCCACCATTGGATCTATCAAATGTGTTATTGGGGCATGTTACCGCCCCCCGGATTGTCAGAATAACTTTGTTGAACTCCTAAATGAAACGCTTCAGGAAGTGTCTGCCAAGTTCTCGAATCGTATGATAATTTTAGCTGGTGATTTTAACTACGCCGATATTGAGTGGTCAAACTTGCATCTTAACAACCCTTACAACCGTGCGGAATATCTCCGTTTTCTTCATTGCACTCAAATTCACAACCTCAGTCAGCTTGTGCAAGAGCCCACCCGTGGAAACCACATCTTAGATTTAATTTTAACAAATCACCCCGTCAACGCCTGCGTTCGTGTTTTGGAAGATATTAGTGACCATAAACTTGTTCATTGCTTGCTATCGCTGCCACATCCAGATAAAACTATAAAAGAAAAGCACTTGCGGAACTACGTGTGCGCAGACGTCGATAAAATGAACAGCATGCTCGCGGATTTCACCCTTCACTTTCACAGAAACTTCGAGAGTAGACCTACTAACCAAAACTGGTGCTTGTTCCGCAACAAACTAAAAGAAATAGAAAATGCCTGCATTCCCACACTGACCGTTAAAACACAAAGCAATGATCTTTGGTTTACACGGGATGTTAAGCTCTGCCTAAATAAGAAAAAAAGCTTACAGGAAGGCTTCGCGAACCAATGCAGTTGCTGACTGGCTACAGTACAAACAGCTCACTAAACTGGCACTGACGGCGGTTGTTGAGGCCAAGGATAAATACTTTAACTCAACTTTACCTACTCTATTAAAAACCGATCCAAAGAAGTTCTGGCGCACGGTAAACCCTAAGCAAACTAACTCATTCCCTGCATTAAAAAGTGCTGATGGCAGCTTACTTTCCCTCAGTGAGTGCGCTGAGACTCTAAATAACCACTTTAGTGAAGTATTTACTGAAGAACTACCAATAAATGAGTCATTAAACCTTGCTGAAATCGCAATAAGTCATCCATTTCCTGAAATAGCTATCACTGCAAATGGTATAGCCTGCGCTATCAATTGCCTTTCCCCTAGCACCAGTCCTGGATCCGATGGTATCACCACCAAACTACTGAAACTCAGATGGATAAATCATCTTTTCTTCTAGCTCTAATTTTTCAGCAATCACTTGACTCAGGATGTATCCCAGACGACCGGAGAATAGCAGAAGTAACTTCAATTTCAAATCAGGTGGTAGCTCTAGTCCTTGTAATTACAGACCAATTTCTATTACATCAGTTTGTTGTAAGATATTAGAACACATACTGCATTCCCAAATAATGACCCACTTGAACCTAAATAATCTTCTCCTGGAAACGCAGCACGGTTTCAGGTGCAATAAATCCTGCCAGACACAACTTTTTGAACTAATAACTGATCTCCACACTTCTTTGCATTCTTCTTCTTACATCGATGCCATTTTTATAGATATGTCTAAAGCTTTTGACCGCGTGCCTCATAAGCGATTACTGCTTAAAATTCGCAATCTCCAGTTGGACCTGAACACTACTCGTTGGATTGAGGCATTCCTAAATAACCGCACTCAGTCAGTGAAAATAAATAATTTCTTATCTAAAAGCGTGCGCGTTAAATCTGGGGTACCACAAGGGTCTGTTTTGGGCCCCTTACTGTTCCTAATATATATAAACGATATAGCTAGCAACATAGACTCCCACATACGCCTTTTCGCTGACGACTGTGTGGTTTACAGAACAATAGTTAATCCGGATGATGTTGTTACTTTACAATCTGATCTAACAAAGTTAACAAATTGGTGTCGTACATGGCAAATAGAAATTAATACGGATAAGACAAAATATGTAAAATTTTCTACAAGTACTGATCAATCCCCAATAGTTACATAATTAATCATACGCAAGTTGAACCAGTTTCCTCATTTAAATACTAAGGAGATATTCTTAATGCAAACCTGACATGGAATTCTCACATGGAATTTATCATTACCAAAGCGCTTAAAAACTTGGCCTCCTAAAGCATCGATTACGGCAGGCTAACTCTGACACCAGGCTTCGCGCTTATCTTTCGCTAATTAGACCTTCATTAGAGTGCGTCAATAATATGGCACCCCCACCATCTATATCTTACAAACTAGAATCCGTTCAAAATAAAGCTGCAAGGTTCATTTTATCATCATACTCCCGACAGCAAAGTGTATCTTCCATGAAAAAATCCCTTGCCCTTCCACCCCTTGCCACGTGCAGAAAATCTTCCAGGAAAAAAATCTCTTGCCCTTCCACCCCTTGCCACGCGCAGAAAATTTTCCAGACTGTCATACGTCCACTCTCTGTATCACAGCGCCCACCCGTTTGCACGCACTCACATTTGTACAGCCCCGCACGTTTCATCTCGCCTTGATCATGCGCATAAAGTCAACCCTATATTCGCCAGAACAAACGCTTATCAAAATTCCCCACTTCTACTCAGCATCGCCAAATGGAATTCATTGCCATCCCACATAGTCATCTTGATGCAGACGTCATCGTTTCAATCTGCACTCTTAGCTTTCCTTGAAAATGAATATTTATGATGTTAATTTTTTTTTACTGTTTCACATCTGTATTTCCGCTGTACGGCGCTTCTTGTGCCTAAAATGTTTTTTTTTCCTTTTTAGTGTTGTAGTTCCTATTGTCCATGTGGTTGATTTATTGAACTGTGTTGCCAAGAACTGATTTTATCTGTGTATAATTTAGTCCCCCCCCCTATGTAATGCCCACAGGCCCTTAGGGTATGTATATGAATGAATATGAATGAACGAATGAACTCCCCAAGAAAGTTGAAGCGATTCCTCCGGGTCCTACAAATAACGCTTTACCCCACCCCACCAGAGGGCGCATTTTGGCTCCTATTTGTTTTTCCCCCACAGTTCCGCTTCTGCGAGGCCCCTGGGACACCCTATCACATTGTAAGAGACTGCAACCAAGCCCCACGTCCATTCCCCAATTCCTATCCCACCCATGAGCTTTGGGAGGGAAAGGAGCCTTGGCCAGCTCCACCCTTGAGGATCAGCATCATGCGGTCGAGAGGGCTGTGAACGCGGCTTGAGTTCAAGGTGTCCAGAACTAAGGAAACCACCCCGAAAACGCCATTGTATTTTTTATTTTTTTCTCAATAAAGTTTATTCTCGCTCCCTCTCATTGAACTACCCCTTCGGGGGCTAAGGTATTCTGTTGCTGAGCCCAAAAAGTGCCGCTTTTATCTGAGCCACAGTGGTTTCTCTGATGGAGGCAATAATATCACATAACGATTACTATACTCCCTAATGCAAAATTTGTGCACAGCGCGAACTGCAGTCTTTTCGGTAACGGTGCATACCTACGAGGTCGCGGGTTCGATTCCCGGCCGCGGCGGCCGCTTTTCTGATGGAGGCGAAAAGCAAAAACGCCCGTGTGTACGAGATTTCGGCGCACGATAAAGATCCCCAGGTGGTCAAAATTAATCCGGAGCCCTCCACTACGGCGCGCCTCATCGCCTGCGTTGCGTCGGCGCGTTAAACCCCACAATCAATCAAACGGTGCATACCTGCTCTGTCTTAGAAAGTGGCCGTGCGATCAGCAAACTCACGGCGGTGTGCGCTACTCTGCCGTTATCTTCAAGCATTTCGGTACCGCCAACGAGGTTGTTGCAAGTAGTGTTTGAACCTCCCGCGCAAATGTATGTGGTTCAGATAAGTCCCAAAGGAGTAGGAGCGCCCGGCGAAAGTGTGAGGGAGGCCGTAAGTCATACTGAGCCGTAGCAACACGCTGGCAGATGATACCTTAGCAGCGTGTGCCGCCCTCCCTTTCACCAGATGCTGCTGCTCTGTTTTCTTTCTGCCTGAGGTGCCTCGTTCACTCTTTCCGATATGGACACTGCCGTCTTTCCCGCTGCAAAACCCCTGCTCTAGCTGGCAAAGCACTCCACACTAAAATAAAAATGCCCATGTGTCAAGACTTGTAACAGTACATATTCAGAAGGTGGTCTAAATTTAGTCGTAGTTTTGTAACACAGTGCACATCATTGCCAAGCTGTACCTTTAGCTTATTAAAGCCGAAAACTTGAACTTTTAGTCACAACAAAGCTGCATTTTTACGGGCCCAATGCAGTAGTGGTCTCCTTGTGAAACAACACACCATCACTTTGGAAGATTTTTATTACTGCTGAGCACTATTAATAGTGATAATCAGTGGCAGCATTTAACTGTTGACTGTGTTTTTGACTGTGCAGCGCCTGCAATTTTCTGAACTAGTTTACTGAAAAAAAATGTGCCTTTAAATCTGATTGTATGTTCCTCCCGTAGTGAACTTTTGTATTCAAATGAAGTGTCACGCTTTCCTTGCCCATTTAAGACTAGCTCTCTCGGAGGTTTATGCCTACCAGAAATTTGCGAGAGAAGTTATTTTTCCCTCATCAGAAACTCCTTCGCAGGAACTTGCTCCACCTTGGTAATTCACCTTAAACTGGTTGAATAATCGCCAAGAAATTTGAATTTGTAAAACAAGTATGGCGTGCATTGAAGGACATGGCATGGTAGCTTCCGCAGTCTGGTTTAGCGCACAAGACCATGAACAATGCCTGAATTTTTCATAGCTGGAAATTAATTTGCTGAATTATTTATTTGATGGTAGAATCTATTTTCTTGGTTAGTCTAATTAAGCCTGTGTCTGGTTTCTCAGGCAGGAAGTAAAACTAGCAATTCGCCTTAAATACTTCTTTTGGCCTTGTGTGCGATTGTTTGAATTTTCGCTGCTGGTCTTTTTTTTTCACTTCCAGAGGCCACCACAATACCGGCAGCTCGTATGCTACAAGCAGCATTACCAATGCTGAAGGGCTGCAGTATGGCAGTGTCAATGGATGCACCCCTCAGCTCGGATACATCCTTGAACCAAGGGACACAGGCGATGATTACCACTGTTAACATAGGTATTGCCCATATTCTGCTCCCTCAGGGGATGTATGCCTCACTAACTAAATTTTCTTTTCAGCCACGCAGTGTGCACTTTCTTTGCTCATCAGCTCAAGCTCTCAAACGGATGGAGTTCCAGGTTAGCATTTTCGGTTTTCTTTCTTGTACAACCATTGAGATACACAGCACTCAACACGTTACTCAATTTTTTTTTATGAGGATGACATTCGAATCATCTTTGTTTAGCCAATAAATGTTTGGAAATAAATGTTGATTACTCAATTGCTACTTCACATTTGAGGGAACTAAGCAGGGAAGGATAACTGAAAAATTTTTATATGTGCACTGCCCATTCCAGGATGGTTAAAAATGCAGCATCAATTATATTTTAAGCGTAGAAATTGAGGTTTATTATGAATTTGTAAATACTAACATCTGCATTCGTGTCAAGTAATGACTGCATGTAGTATAATTCAGTTTGATGTTGAACCTTCAGTATTTGATTTAACAAATCATTTGAAAGTTCTGAAATTTGCAAATAAATTGCGTACTTCCGCAAAGCCTTGCTGCAGGTTTCATGTCCTAACCAGCTAGATTAGTGTCAAACTCCTTCACGAAAATGGCTGCATATAAATGTTTAGATGCACTTATTTCAGCATCTTTTGTTGGCCCCTGCAACTCCTCAGTTTTGCTCACATGCAACTGCAGCTGATGCACAGTATTAGCCAAGCTGCGGTCTGTTTCACTCACTCTGTCCCAGAAGGAACCTGCTGTTCATGGCTGTGGCTGGATTAACCTCAAAAGGTTGTTACAGAACTGAAACATCAATATTCGCTCCAAATTTGTCTTGCAGTCAAAATCGCAGTTTGTGGGGCCTTATTGGCACCCGTTAACTGGTTTTAACAGCTCCACATGCGTTCTTTTGTAAGAAAAGATAGGATCTCATTTGTGTAGGAAAATATTAGGTAAATTAGGCTAATGTTTTATAGGCCAGCTACACTAAAAAATTCGACCTTTTGAAAACTTTATTGCCATACAGTCTGCCTAAAAATTAGTGCCCTTTTACTGTGAAAAAGGAGGACCTCCAAGCTACACGCAGTCCTTGGAGTGCACGAAAAAAATAACACTACTTCGTAAGTTGTGATTTAACATACTTCCTAGTCAGTTAGCTGAATGAAACTTCGAAGTACTCTTGCTTTAGTCTTGTGGGCAATCATGGCGCTGTCTCTTTCACTCCTGCATCATCACCGTAATACAGTTTGTGTAACGCACCAATGCGGTGCGGTCTTCTTGACCACTGAGAGCACACCGGATGGGTTGCATTGGCCCATTTGGAGCTCATGTTTAAACCTCCTGCTGGCACAGTAGACATGTCATCAGTAAGGGCATGAAACCCATGGCTACACGTGCGTGCCCCCCTTGCTTCACTCCCAACCTATGCACGCATAAACCGGCAACCGTTTTTTTTTTTTTTGCACAGGTAAAAAGTAATATTGGCTGAATAAAAGTAATATTGGCTGAAGTCAGCGTTCCAAGTGGGCAAGTCACTGTTCATTCGAAACGAATCAGCAGCTATTTCACGAGCTGGAACTTGAGGGGGCAACAAACAGTGGTGGCAGCAGCTTCCCATTGTCTTCGCACTCCTGTTCGGGCTGATGCTTTGATTCCCGCTCTTCTTCCTCCAAGTGAATGACATGCGTTCGTCCCACAGCGAGGTTGACGGGGAAGGCCTTAAGCAGAACCAACATTCTAGCAAACAACATGTGGCTGTCCATTTCCGTCGCATGTTCTAGGCGTCTTACTGCGTGACGCACCAACCCAGACCCACATTGCTTGATTACAGAGTACAGCTGACCAGGCACATTGAGCCATGGTACTCCCACATTTAAATCTCTCACCGGCACAACCAACAGGCATGTCATCAATAGTGGCATGAAGCCCAGCTGTGCGGGCATGCCCCAGTCCTTCCACCCTCAACTCGGACGCATAACTGGCAACCGGTGATGTATGCATACGTAGGCATGAGATATGCTGGTGAAACTGTCACTCGGAAAGCCCTTTAAGCTGGAGAAACATGGGCTTATGTTGGCATTCCATTCGGGCAAGTTGTTCTTATATTATGGTAGATTCACACCTACTCAGCGAAGGAGAATTTGAGGCAGCAACGGTGGCGGCTACATGTTCTGCGGTGAGGCTATTAAACATTTTGACGACCATCCGCACTTCTGTGTGTTCTACACAATAATCTGATAATGGCACTACTGCCAGTGTCACCCGATTGCACAACTTGTAAAAGAGGCATTGGTGGTGGCGAAGAGAATAACAGTTGTGAAAGAGGAATCGGCAGTCGAAAGGAGGAGCACTGGACCGGTGCCAACTAAAGCCACTTCACCGGGTTGAAAACTGGCGGTTAGACACACTGCTTCACATTA
Organism: Haemaphysalis longicornis; assembly: GCF_048455015.1. Lineage (NCBI taxonomy): Eukaryota > Metazoa > Arthropoda > Arachnida > Ixodida > Ixodidae > Haemaphysalis > Haemaphysalis longicornis. Next base: position 69,257,239 of record NW_027526204.1, read on the forward strand.
TAAAGACTGCTAGATAAAAAATATGATGGATGAAATATGTGTATCCATGCTGCAAACGACCATAAAAAATATCTGCTATTTTGAAGCCAATATTGAGAAGGACGTGGTCATTGATGCCATGCTGCAGCAAGAGGCTGCAGCATGGCATGGCTCGCAGCATGGCTGTGAGGAGGAGGCTGCAAGTGGCCGGCTGGCCAAAGCAAACCTGTACACAATGCTTCTTCGCCTTCGCAGAAGACCTTGGAGAAGTGCCCCCAGTGGAGCTCGACTGGTTCTCCTGTCAGGCCACATTGTAGTTTCCATTTCATTGTTTACACGATCCACTGGCAGGTGCAGCGTCGCGTGTGACGGCTATTTTAAACGTTCCTAATTAACAATGCATTTCACAAGGCTGTCGATCGTGTCCCAGTTGGTTTGGTGGTACATATTGTGTGTTCTAAATAAATTTGGCCTAGGGGAAATTTGAGTGCAGTTGGCCTTTAAGTATAACATTTCAGGCCTAAATTTGTTTTGCTTGTTTTTGTAGGGATACCACAGAAACAACAAGCATCTGTTTTTTTTAAGGGCTTGGTCAACTTAAACCCTCCTACAATTTTCTCCAATGTGGAACACTTTCCACAACTGGAGAATAATGTGTGAACGGTTATTCTTTAAAATTACCCGCTTGCTCTGCTATTATGTGACCTGATGTGCTGCGTGGTTTCCCTGGGTGAGCAGCTAAGTTGAGGTGATAGGTATGCTCACTCAGCGTGGTAGTGAAAAAAAACCTACCGTAAAATCCCGAGCAAGCGCCCCCCCTGTGGTAACAGATAATTTGAGGAATTTTTGAGGGGGGCCCTTGCTCGGTCGTCGACCGAAATTCAAAATGGCGGCGTATTATCCCGAGCTAGCGCCCCCCTCCCCCAATACCTATCCCGCGAAAGTTTTTACGGTAGCGGACCGGAACTCAATATGGACGCAAAACACTCGCTGAGAAAAGAAATAACTTTATTTCCACCTCTTGATGTATTGCGACGATGCTGCGAAGTTCCCGAGCTTCAGGTTGTCCGCGATTTTTCTGGCCTCTTCAGCCAACAGCCTGTTGCTGACGGCACGACCGGCGCTCCTCTTACTCTCGAAAAATTCAAAAAGAGCGTCATCTAGTTCTTCACTAAATACAGGCGCACCGTTGCTTAGCTTCCGTTGTGCCTTTCCTTTTCCATAGCTGCGCTGTAGTAGGGTTTCAAAGTTCTTGTCCCATTCGCGCACTCTCTTCCGGTCGATCCCGAAATGCCGCGCAGTTGCGTTCACGTTTCTGCCGGTTTGTCGATGCCATTCTACAACCTCAACCTTTTTTTTCACTGTGTACGAATGCATCCTTCTCGCTTACGTCCCGCACACGTGGGACGGTCCACACGTTTTTCGATAATGGCAAATTGCGACTGACAGCAGCTACGCTGGCTCCGGCTGGCTCACGTTTCGGCCAGCTTCGGCTTCGGTCGTGTGCTGGCTACGCATGGGGAACGGATACTGCATGAGACATACGTAAGCCCAAACAGTTTATTTTTCCAAAAAATTGCATCATTCTATAATTTAACATGCAAATATTTAGCAAAAAAAGAAAAGAAAATACTAAACAACTAGGTAAGAGGTTTTGTGAAAATGGGTGAAGCGCCGGAAAAGGTTAAAAAAAGGCAGGGGGCGCTTGCTCGGGATTTGGCGCAAATTTCAAATCACTCGAGAATGGAGGGGGGGCGCTTGTCCGGGTAGGGGCGCTTGCTCGGGATTTTACGGTAGTAAAAACTTTCAAGGCATACTCTTTGTTCTTTCTTCATGTAGTGGAAACAAATGGCTTAAAGTAGACAATGTAAGCTCACCAGAACCTTCTGCATTTTTGTAAAAAATGGGTGCGATTTGTTCACAACTGTTTCAACTTCAAAAGCTGTCGTGCTCTTGCAAGAGCTAAACTGGAGGTTGCACCTACTTAAACTTTCCTAGGTGAGTTGGATGTTTGTTTCCAGGTTTCATGGCTTCGCTAGTCTACACTGCCCATCTATTATGTATGCCAGCCTCTTACCTCGTAAGGCTGCATATTCAACAATAGAAGGGGAAAGACTTGCTCTCGTTTGGGTTGTGAAGAAATTTTGTCTACTTATTTGGGGAGCCCTTCATTTTACAAAGCGACCACCAGCCACCTGCTTATATAATGTACACAAAGCACACGAACGCCCGTGTACTGCCGTGGAGATTGGCTGTAATGGAATGGGTGCTTGGTTCTCTGGTCGCCAGCCTGGAGAGCCAGTTGGGCTCTGTTGGACGCGCTTCTCGAAGGGCTGCTGCAGGGACGAGGTGCAGGTTTGCTCTGGCCAGCTGGCCCCGTGCAGCCGCTCACTTGCAGGCTGCAACATCACTTCAGCCTAACTCTAAAGACCGCGCTCTTCTCAATTTCAGTTTCAAAATCGCCGATTTTTCTATAGCTGTGTGCGTCATGGGCGTGCATACTTCAGCAGTCATATTTTGTATCTTGCAGTATTTTTAGGCAGGCTGTATGGAAATGAGGTATTCAAGAGGTGAAAATTTTGACTTCATTTGGCCTTTCAAATGGTAGCCATAAAACACTGATGTCATCTTTTCTTACAATCTCACATGGTACACACAATTAAGAGGGGACGCATGAAGGAAGTTGACAGCACGAGAACTTCTGCTGTCCACCTCGTTTGTGTGTCGTTTCTAATAGTGTGAACAGTGCTAGATTCTTCTGGCCTTGCAGGTGTGTGCCGCATAGAAACATAACTGGGGAGAAAGGGAAGAAAATGAGTTATATTTGCAGCGTTTGCGATTGTGGAAAGAGAAAGGAAAACTCAATACAAAACAAGGGACACAATGGTCTAAGTTGAAGTTCTTGAATGGCAGGTCAAGTGTAGAGAAAATTCAAGTGTTTTCCTCTGAATGTAATGCAACCAAAGCTTGTTGATGTGTTTGTACTACTGGAATCTTCGATTCATATTTTTTCAGCATGTTGATGTGAAACAAGCTGCTTTGTTTGCCTAGGTCGATGACACAGTCTACGTCATTAATTCTTTCAAGGACTTCCATGTCGGAATGAGCTTGTTTACGTCGGACGAACGAGCAGCAATACTTGATCTCCATCGCTGAGTTTGTGCCTTTCTGTGTGTCTGTCGTAGTATCGCTTTTGCACTTCGTTAAATTGTTCGTGTTCCGTACGACAGGTGTCTTTCAAGCAGCTTTTCAGGCTGACAACATAGCCATACGAGGCATTAATTTTTTCACGGATACCTACTCCTGTCCATAGCTCTTTTAGAATCACCATAATACCCCACATGTATCGATCATAAATAACGTCAAAAAGCAAGACTCGCTTGAAGAACTTTACGATAAGGAAAGAGTAACGGTGCCAGGTATTTATTCCAATTCTTGGGGCTCTCTTGGCACGTGGCAAATTATTTGTTTCATCATGCCATTGATACGCTCAATGAGCCCATTGCCCGTGGATGATACGGTGTCGTTGGCAACTGAGTAAATGAGAACAGACAGCTCAAATCATTTGAGGCAGTTTGAGAGACTTCCACTACCCTAAATGATTCCTTATAGAAAACCAATGTAGAAAAACATTTGAAGCAGACTTTCAGCCACTTTCTCCATCTCGATTCCTAATAGAGCCTCTGTACCTGTCTAGCATGTCACAAAATCTACCATTGTAAGGATGTAGCGATTTCCCTTTTGGGTGCTTCAGGAGAAAGGACCGATAATGTCAATAGCTACTCATTGGAAGGGGTCTCAATAACTGGCATGCTTCCTAGAGGTACACACCCCACCATATGTTTGGATACAGTTCACTGGCAGATGTCACACGATTTTACAAAGAGTGTGATGTCAGATCGCACGCGTGGCCATAAAACTTCTTTAACACCCTATCCATACTTCTTTTTATGCCTGTGGTGGCTGCAGAGAATCCTTTCATGGGCCATTTTGAACACGAAGTCTCAAATAACGGTTGTACCTGCTGGCTATTCCAGCTCCTCCTTAGGTGGCAGCTGACTCTGGTGGAAAGAATTTTGTGCACCAGCCCAAATACCGTTTCTGCTGTCCACCGTGAAGTTTTTCAACAAACCAATTTAAAGCAGGATTGAAGAGTGCAGTATTCTTTCTGCATCACAGGAACCTCGGTAGGGCTTCTGTTGAATGGTCAGATGGTAGCTACACGTACTGGTCGACTCGTTCTGCAGCACTTGCGCATTCCTCCTCCTTCACATCTCTCACGGACGGTGGTGAGGCAACTTGGTGTGGCCTACTTGAACTATTGAAGGCCTTGCTGGACTTCTACTTTCACTTGGGGGAGGTATGTCCCTTCGGGGAGACAGCATTGTGCTGCTGTTCCCTCCGGTTGGCATCTGGCACTGTTGCGTCACGAACACCAGCGACATTTTCCCAAATCACCGTGTAAAGAGTGTTATTCATGCAAGTCTCTGTCCCATGGTTTGTGAAGAATGAGCAGTCTCTGCATACTTCGGCTTCACATAGGCATAGAGAAGGGCAATTTAGAAAGTACGCAGTGCTCATTCTTCCTGTTAATTTTGAGTCAGGAACCAAAGCTCGGTTTACAATTATAATGCTACAGCCAGAGTCACGTAACATAGTTACTTCTGTCCTGTCTAACCTGTGATTAGGTGTAGGTACTTGATCACTGCAAGCCTGAGCAGTTTTGTGGCTGTGCTCGTGGCTCTGTGGCACATTCCTGTCATGACGAACCGTTGGACGGGACAGCAAATATGACGCTTTGTTCACAGCGTCGCCATCATTGGGACATGTCTCTGCTTTGTGACCATTTTGTAGCACCTAAAACAGGAAATAATCTTTTTGCTGGGTGCCCTGGTATTTGGCCAACAGTCCTCTGGACTGGGCTCGCACTTATTACTAAGGAAGAAATGTGGGTGGCTCTTCTGCCCCTGACCCACTGCAGTGGCTCTGTGGCTAAGGCGTTAGACTGCTGAGCACGAGGACGCGTGTTCGTTTTTCAGCCGCAGCGGCCGCTTTTCGGTTGGAGGCAAATAGCAAAAACGCCGGTGTGTACGAGATTCCGGCGCACGTTAAAGATCTCCAGGTGGTCAGAATTAATCCAGAGCCCTCCACTACGGCGCACCTCATCGCCTGCACTGCGTCAGCGCGTTAAACCCTACAATCAATGAAAACCTGTGCTAACCTTTCACTTTTGCAGTGCTGGAAGGGGATGACACCCTGTCTGGTGCATTGGATGCTGGTCCTCTTGCCTGCAATTGCCTGCGACTTTCTTGCCTTACACGGTGGGTTCACTGTTTCTGCTTTTGTAAGCTGTTGTTTTGGAACATAGTGTGGAAACCTTTCATTCGCTTCTGTTTTACTTCAGCCTTCATAATAAGTGAGCCGTCATAATAATGGATGGAAAGGGCACCATTACCTCGCAAAACAGTGAAAGATTGAACATACAAACCTGCATGACATATGGACATGAATACAAACCCACATGAAATTTTTCTGTGCCAAAATTGGCAAAAACTGTCATTCACATGTACTGCTGTATAATAATGTTACAATTAAGTAAGCTGAAGACTCGTGTATTTCACAAGATTCTTGTTAGTGTTTCCATTTGAATGCTGCAATTATTAATTAGGTTCTGAACTTCATCTTCAGGTTATTTTAATTGGGAATTGCCAGACATGTTCGGAATTCCCCTTTCCATCTTGAGTTGCCAGTGCATAGCTGAGCTGTATTATAAATCCCCTCACTGCATAGCCCCCCATGGCTACGGCACCAACGCAGTGCTGTCTAGAAGGCATGGGCTATAAGAGTGGTAGTGGAGGCAAATGGCATGCATGCACTGTCAGTGGATGGTCGATAAGCTGAAGCAGAAGGAGCTGCGGGGCATGCTGTAGGTGATGTCGGTAACCTGGCGGACCACATGGTAAGGGCTGGTGTAGCACTTGAGAAGTTTTTCAGACAGGCATACATGATGTGAAGACCACAGCAAGACAAGTGATGCAGTAGCAAAGTGGATGGTGCAGTGCCTTGGGTTGTAGCAAGCTTTTGTGAACTTTGTGAAATGGAGAAATGGGTGTGAGCAATCTGACGAGCATGATCAACATGGGTTATAGCCTCGCTGGAGTACTCAGTTGGGAACAGAAACGATGGCAGCAAAATGTCCTTTGGCAAGGTTGGCTCATGTCTGTATACAAGATAAAATGAAGAAAACACGAGGTATCTTAATGGGATGAATTACAGCTGAGTGTGACATAGACAAAGCAATGTCCCAGTTACAATGGTTGGCAGATAAGTTCATGAATACCATGTCCCTGAGCGTACAGTTTAACCTTTCTGTCAAAACCATTAGTTTTGGGGTGGTATGCAGTGGAGAGCTTGCGCTGTATCTAGCAGGAGCGTAGGATCTTGTTGGCAACTTTTGATACAAACAGAGTCTCTGCCTGTGAAGAGTTGCCGAGAAGCAGCATAATGTCGGATTACGTCATGCAGAAATAGATCAGCGACATTTTATTTTGCATGTTGCAGGAAATGTGTGGTGTTCAGGAAAAAACTTTTATTTAGCTTGATTAATCCAAAACCATGGAATGTTTGTCATGATATGACAGTGTAGCTCCATATTCTAGTGATAAAAACTCAGGTCTTAAAAAGTTGATCTCAGCATTTTCAAAAACAACTTGATGAGTACATCAAATCTAACTAAAAAACTCGGGAGTTTTCACAAATAAATTACTTAGGTTTAAGCTCACAACAGCATCTTCTTCACAGATTGAAAAATCTTCGGTAGCCTATATGTCAGTGTTAAGAGAACCTAGCAGTATGCATAAAGCATGAAATCCAGGGCTTGCTAGCTGGAAAGTCAGTCTGCAGAGTTTCGGTTTGGTCTGCCACTTACCTTGCGATCACATGCAGCATATCAATATTTATATTCATGTGGAAAATGCATTTTTGTAAGAACTCGGGGCTAGCTTGATGTCGGGGCACCTTTACTTCATGCCACAAAATTGGTGTACCGTTTCACGAAAAACGGCTTTCTCCCTTTGCCGACCATGGTGGCTGCCTTCATTTACCCAACTTCTGCCTTGCAGCAGAGTTACTGATGCTTTTTGCCCTGGCGTTAGAAAGGAGATGATTGGTATCATAGTCATAGCATTTCGTCTGGCATGGATGCATGGTGTTCACTTAAGGGGTCAAGGTCATTAGAAGGCTGTCATGACACAAATAACACATTTAGTGCAACTTCTGCCTTTTACCACCTTTGAGAGCTGCAGCTTGCCTGTCCTGAAACTGCTAGATGGCGTAAAAAAACATGCATGAAGAAAAAAATACTTGTCAAGCAATGTCTCGAGTTGTTGAAGGAGCTCCGTGACCTTGCTGCACTTGTGGGCAGATTATAAAGGCAGCTTATGAGGGCTATTTCAAGGTCTCATTTTGGCATCACTGAATATTTATTGCTTTTTTGCGGTTGGGCGGCAGTGGCGGTGTAATTGCTGAATGGAAGGCAGGGGGGAGGATGAAAGAGTGAACGTAGAGTACAGCTGAGAATGAATGGCATTGATAGTGAGGAGAGTGTGGGGATGGAAGCAGAGGGAGGTGCAGTGGTGGTATTGGTTTCCTTGCACACAACTGACGAGTTTTCCAACCAGCTCGGTGAATAAAGGGGCTTTTTTTCCAGGAATTGTTTTTTTCGCACAGTCCGATTTCCCCACACACTATTTCGGTTCCTTGAGGGTCTAAAAAATGGTTCAGCAACTGTAAATAAAACAGTTAGCAATGTGTGAACTTGTTGCTAGCATTCACGTGCTACAACAAGAAGCGGCACAAATAAGTCTCACGGTCATGTCTCTTGGCAGTGGCTTTATGTAGTCCTAGGATGACATTAGGGCTGGCGAAAAAAATAGCAGGTACGTTGTCCCTAATATCTGGCCTAATTGTTTGAAGATGACTTTAATATTGCACCATGTTTATTTGGAGAAAGCAGCATTTTGATTCCGCCAAAATTGTTTTGACTTTTGTAGTGACTTTTTTTCACACTTCACTAATTATCCAGCTTTGAGAAGGTTCGCTATTCGGTTTAAGCTTCCAAACCTCACACACTGGTTCGGTGCCTCATTCAGTTGAATTATAACTCAACCAGAATGAAATGGGTTTACCTGGACGGTACCCGAACCAATATTTTTTTCTGGTTTGACACACTAGAAGATTCTGAAACTCCTTACAAAGCATAAAATTTGGTGGAGATATAGTCTGAAACTTATACATATAGGTGCCTAAGCTAGATATTTCCTATTGCTCAAGCTGTGACCTTTTTGTTCTGCAAACATTGCACCAATGTCCACCTGACTTGCTTACAGAGCAGCTACTTCCCTAGTTGCTTCCACAAGGTTGATGGTGACTTGTGTAGTGGCCGAGGCACGCACTTCCTTAGAGATGTTGTGGAACATTTCAGAGCAAAGTGGTTTGTTTGGTATAAAAATGTCATAAAAGCATGACAGCTCGTCATGTTTGTGCCCATTGCAACTGCAGCAAATACCACCTTCCCAATAATTGCAAAACTATTTTGCTGACTTCTATGATACAGTTCTGAGTTGGAGCCTTCATGGCCAGTGGTGACAGCGTGATGGTATGTGTACACAGCAGAAATCAGTGCTGCAGGGAACCCACCATTTACTAGCGATATTTTGGTAGTGGTTTGAGACTCTTCATGCTTTTATATGACCTCAACGACTGCGGATTTGCAGTTGGGGCTGCTCACACTTCGGGTCATGCGAATTGCACTGATGACTCTGCCTGTACTGGGCACTGCTCTCATTCCCGGCTACCTCTTCACCTTGGAATGATGTCAAATTCTTTGACACACTGAAAATTGACGTCTGTTGATAAATCGGCCACACCTGACTGAGCAATCCTCACAACGCTTGGAAGGAGCAGTACCATGCCGCAGGCCAGTACAGCTTTCCGCCACCGTGTTCGTTACATTCCTTGGCTTTGTTTTTGCATGTCCTTTGCACCGACCGGCAATGCCGCTCTAGTGGACAAAGAGGTCACACCTCTTCTCATTGCTTACCCTAAAAAAAAAAACGTTTTTTAGACCAACAGACAAAAGCTGCTCTGAGAAGTGTCGCTGCCATTACCCATGAGTAATGGCGGCAGCCAATGGCAGTCTCACTTTTGTACCACGTGATTTAAAGGCCCAGTAATAGCGCTTGCGAGAAGTGCAAAAACATATCCCAAATTCACCTTGCAAGTGCGAAATGGACCAACATCATTATCGAAAAAGGGAGGCCTGGCACCTCCAGCACAAGTGGCCGTCATGGTGGCAAGAATATGTGGCGGCAGAGTGAAGCAGCTGAGATGGGTGAATGTTGACCATGCATGCAATTTTTAAAGGCACCATAGTCATTCAGACCTTTTTTTAACACCGAAGGTGTTTGGCCGAGCATTATTCGTTCGTCGCACCAAAAAACCTCGAAGTGTGAGGAGAAGTGGCAAGGAGGCAAAAAGCCCGCAAGCAGGTGTTAGAGTGTACGCTTCAAGTAAAAGATGCGGCTAGGGGGTCGCAGGAACTGAACCCGGGACCTTTACGCTCTGAAACCAGCAACTTAACCACCGAGCCAACGCAAAGACCCGAGGGGTACAGGGTCAGCAGCGGTGGGAAACAGTAAAATGTGCGGCCAATTGGAAAGAAAAAATGCTCCCCGCAGTCGGAATCCAACCTGGGTTCCGCGTTACGAAACCGGCGTCTATGCGATTGAGCTATCATCGCATCCCGGATGCAAAGCATTCATTTCCTTTGGGTTCGTAGCGCAGGCATTGGCCGCGGTCTCTATTGCGTCCTAATGCGGTCTACTTTGAGAGAGGTAGGAAAGCCTGAGCACAAAACAATCCGTGCCTGCCAGTCCTGCAGAAATTTCAGTGCCAAGTTCGGGTATAAATGTCAAATGACAAGCTGGGTCTCCGACAAAGGGAGAGGGGCTGCAATCTCTATTGGCTCTGGCCTTGCACAATAGGGCAAGCTGTGCCAATTTTTTTCGAACTCCCCTTTTGTTTTCATTTTTTCGTGAAAAATTGATAGCCAAAGATAATGAAGCAAGTGAAAATAATAATGGTAATATGAAAAACTGATTTTTTTTCCACCCGAATCTCCCCTTAAAATTTGTGTTCAGGAATAGGGTTTAAATGCTGTGATTCCAGTCCACCTTGGTTTGGTAATAATGTGTACCACTGGAAAGGCAGTGTTACATTTTACTGTGAAGGCAGTGACTATTCTTCATTTCCAAAATTGTCGTCAGTTTGAAAGTTTTATATTAAGATGCTGTACCGAAACCTTAAAAAAAATTATGGAGACACGTAGGCCCTGTACATCTTATGTTTGTTGATATTTGTGGCATCCGGCTTCTGCCTCGCCTTGTATTGTATTTGGTGAGTGCTGCAAGTAAGAGGAGCAGCTGGCCTATTCACATTGTCAGTGTGGTAGATGAAGGTGTTGGTGCGGCTGGCTGAATTTGTAGGACGCAATGACCAGTGGGTGTATGTAGAGGGATTTCAGAAGCATGAGCAGATGTTCAATGGTTCATGGCTCTGCTTTTGGGTGCAAGGAACTTGGCAAGGCAATGTCCTTCAGGGAAGCTAGGCGACTTGGAAGAGACTGATACCTGTAGGGTAGTCGAGTGGCTGGGTGTGGCAGAGGCGCAGGGCTTGTTTGTAGGAGTACACAACTTAACAGGGCCCTGCGGCCTCCGCGGTGGTGTTGCCACTTGAATGCATAGATGAATGGAAAAAACGTTTGTCAAAAAACAGTGTAAGGTATGGTAAATTGTTGGTCGTAGGGAGTGTCGACAAGACTATATCTTCCAGCGACCTCCGGTGCTCTTGTCACGGTCCAAACTAGCATCGTCACGAATGGACGCAGTGGTTTTGCTTGCGTAGCAACAGGTGGTTTGTGGGGTGTGCAGTGGGGCGAGGCCATGCAGGCTGGCGTACCAGCAGTAGCACTAACTAAGCTGTGGTGGCTGTTGGGTTTAGCTCAAAGCTGTTGGTTTAAGAGCGGGAGTTGAGTTACAAGGCCCTTCGAAACAAGGAACCATTGGTATCGACTTAAAGCGGTGTGCTCTGTGGATAAAGAGAGACCACTCAAAGTAAGGTCCTAAATTAATCGCAGGGCCACTGCGGCACGAAAGCAGGAGCCAGTGTAGAGCCATTTCGTTTTTTGATGGCTTCTGTCCACCTGGAAATTGGTGAATTGGCTGTACCTAGTGGGACCTCTGGCCAATCCGTGTGAACAAGAATGTGACATTTATTGGCCAATTGTGGGAATTTCGCTCAACATAGGTTCACTTCATGCTTGATTTTCACAGACTGGGCAATGTAGGCTTTCTCCTTAACAGTCAGAATTTTGTTAACATTTTGTGCCTGCACTGCTTTGAGGTCTAGGAGAATGTTAGGATGAACACGATCAGTTTATTAGCTTGAAAGAAGGTTTTATAGCTAAAGAAGTTATTGAACTTGTTTCCTGCCCTACTTTTATGCCATTTTTTTTAAATACTCTCTCATTTTGTCCACTTAGGAGCGTTTCCACGAACAGAGGGGAAATGTAGTTTGGAGGGATCCTCTATTCCTGCCTGTCCCATCGGCAACGCAACCATCAGGCCACTCATGAGAAAGTGCGTGCCAGTAAGGTGCCTTACACCTGTATAGTTTGCACAAAAGTCTTCTGTGAAAAACGCAACCTTGACAACCACATGCGAATCCACTCTGGAGAAAGGCCTTATAGTTGCAGCGTCTGTCACAAAACGTTTGCCCAAAGAAGGTACCTAGCTATTCATGAAAGAGTGCACTCTGGACAGAAGCCCTACATGTGTAGCACCTGTGAGAAGAGCTTTACTCAAAAAACCCACCTAAGTACCCATGAAAGGTCACACACTGGCGAAAGGCCCCATGTATGTAACATATGTCAGAAAAGCTTTACTAAAAGAAGTGACCTCTTATACCATGAAAGATTGCACTCTGGGGAGAGGCCCTACGAGTGTAGCATCTGTGGAAAGAGTTTTACTAAAAGGAGTCTCCTGGTTTCTCACGAAAGACTGCACTCTGGCGAAAGGCCCTACGCATGTGGCATGTGCGAGAAAATTTTTTCTAAAAAAAGCCACTTAGTGGACCATGAAAGATCACACTCTGGTGAGAAGCCCTATGTATGTGTCATCTGTCAAAGGAGCTTTACTACAAAAAGCCAGCTCGTTAGACATGGAAGAGTGCACTCTGGTGGGAAGTCTAATGGAGAAATGTATTCACGTGTAGAAGCAACCTCGTTTATCCTGAACAATCACACTCTGGCAAGCAGCCTTACACAAGGGGCAGGTGCCACTAGCCATTTTTGGCTGCTACAAAATACCTGTGCTGAATACCTGGCTGAATGCAAAAACCTGACAATGCTTGGAGTATTTGTCAAAAATACGATATTCAAAAAGCATAGAGGTTTTACAGTGTTCAGTGTGTCTCGGAAAAGCTCAATATACAGTACACCAGGAAAATGTTTAGAGATTGTGAAAGGGGAAGTGGCATGTGTGCTACTTGTGTGTGCTGCTAAAAAGGCTTTACCTCCACACTACACCACACTTGTTTTGAGTGCAGTCCAGTGAGAGGCGCTGTTATCAGTTACAAAACCTGTGATAAATAGATGTGGCTATGCATAAATGTAAATGAACTCCCAAAATTGTTGTTGTAGAAGCTGTCGGAAAGCTTTACCAGTGAAAGCAAATCTTGTTCAGATGTGAACACTGAGGGAAAGCTTCTGCTGTGCCCATAGGCAGAGAGTTTTCATTTTCCTAGGGGGTGCTTGGCCCCCCTTGACTTGCAGCCCACGATGATGATGATAATTAAATGTACTCATCATCATGTATACTGAGAGGCAGTGCCAGGAGACTTGGCGGACGACGTTTATTCGGCGAGCGGTACCCTGGCCAGAACAGGATCAATCACGATGGTGATGATGGTGTGTCCGAGAAAGACGATGAGCGATGAGATGATGATGGACGCACACAATGCAGCGACGACGACGAAACACGAAGGCGGTATTGGCCAGTCATAATACTGAGCTATGGCCTGATGACGGGACATTTAAGATTCGCGCTTACAATACATACATACATGCATACCTACATAGATGCATACATGCGCTTCTAGAGCGATTGTGTTCCTATGGCAAGAATTCGAAGGAATAAATGGAAAGTATGAAAGACATTCACGTCTGCACTAATTCAATAGACCCTTTGCAAAATGGTCAAATCGTTGGCGGAAAAGCAGCAAGCCACTCTGGCAACACTGTGCACCCGCTGCGCCGCCATTAGAAAGGAAGCGAAAAGGCTGCGAGCACAGAGTTTCTATGGAGTAGCTACCGCGTACGTCCACCGTCCACGTAATTGCATACGCGTCGTAGGGCAACAGACTCGTGAAGCCGTGGGCGAAAACGTGCAACCGCCACGGCGTTGCTACGACCTGCTTCCTTTCTAATGGCGTCGTTGCGTTCACCACCAGTGTTACCACCGCTGAATTCTCAGTGTTGTCCGCCTTTTTGCAAAGGGTCTATTATGCAGTAAGCTTTTGGCCACAATAAAATTTTAAGCGAAAAGGTAAAGGCAACTGTAAATGAATGTAAACTGATAATGGCATTGGTAATGGCACTTTGGGGAAGAGGGGGAGGGGCAGAGATCAGCAATGAGCCCCCCCTGTAGTCTCCGCCTATGGTTGTGCCCATATCAAAGTTTACAAAAATGAAAACCTCGTAAGGCAAAAAAATTGTGCAGTTGGAAGGGGGGGGTCAGATGTATGACGCCAAAGCCAGGCTGTACTGAAGAAATGGTGTTTGCTGTGCACGAAAATGCAGTGGTAAGATATTTGCAGTTTTTTGGATGCAGTCAGCTCAAAGCTCATAGCTGGGACTGTGCAAACTGATTTTTGTCTTTGAATAGCCTCAATAGTTTCAAACAGTAACCAGCCATTGCTGTGACACTGCAAGGAGAACTCAACTGTCCATAATGCAGCAGTAGGTTAACTTCACTGACAAATGTACTGAGCAGGACGCTTCCATAGAGGCTCCAACTTGGGTTTTAATGCCCAGCGTTACCACTGTCATCATTAGAAGCTGCCCTCACCAATAAGCCAGCTATGAAGTGACCACTTGCACGCACACAAAGCTCGTGTGAAACTCCTGGTGCAGTTTTATAGTGCACTGGAACGGATCCACTTGTCCTTTGGAGAACGAAACAGCAGAAAATGCACTTCATTTTCAGGTCTCTCATTGGGTTTTTTTGGGGGGCTGTAATCTATGGCTTGTCTACTGAAGATGTACAACAAGTCAAAATGCTGGTTAATTTATTTCCTCACATCCAAGTGCGTTCGAATGTGGTGGCATAATAAATGCGTGCATACTGCTCATCAAAACTCTAGAACTACCAACGCTGTAATACATTAAGGTTCCCCTGCTGCAGATATAGCCCCAGGTAGGCTGCAGGTAGCAAGTGCTCTCCTGTTTATGCATAGTATAGAACCTGCCATGCCTGTTATCGTCTCTTCTTGCCTCTTTGGAATGAGCCTTCAGAGATGGAGACAAACTTGTCACTACCTCTTGTTAAACGTGTTTCAGCACATTGCGACTGTCGAACGAGTGTATGCAGCGGCTATGTTATTTTGCGTTTTAAGTAAATAAATGGCACCTGGGTCTGACAAGCGCACCCCAGGCACGCAGAACTCCAATTCTTGGGAACGTGTGGTGTGAAGGGTTGCGAGTCTGCATGTCGAATGGATTTGCACTGAGAAAGGAAAGTGACAACAGAGGTGCAAGCATTATGCACATACCAGCAAAGAATTCCGTGATAAGCATTGCCCAGGGATGCCATTACTGTAAAATACAAGCAAGTGCACCCCCCTTGACGTGGGGATAATTCAAAGAATTTTGGCGAGGGGCCCTTGTTCAGAACTTCCTCATAATTCAAAACGGCGGCACAAAGCAGTTAACCTTCCATAACCTCCCCCCCCCCCTCAGAAAAAGAAAAAAAATAATGTGGTGCATTAGAGAGAAAAACATTTTCAATAAATATAAAGACTGCAAAGCCCTTCTTTGTGCAACCAGTGTTTTTAGTTCGCATGGTGTCTACCATTCACTTTGTTGGTCCTGTTAGCCAGAGTGCCCATTCTAACCATCGTCTGGTCTATTTTTGAGATGTTGAACAATGTGTACGCGTGGTGTGTTTGGTGGGTGTTAATGGAAGAGCGAAAGGCCTCTGCTGCATCCAAAAACTTTCGGTGTCTTTTGTTAGTGGCACGACACATTGTAACGCCAAACCTCTGTGTCTTTTGCTTGATGTATTGGCTCGATGCAACAAAATTTCTGAGTTGCAAGCTGTTTTAACAGTTTCATCAGAAAGAAGCCTGCAGGGTGTCTACCAACCTGGAAAATGGAAAACCTGGAATTCTCAGGGATTTAGAATAGTCGGAAAAACTCGGGGAACATTCATGGAATTTGTGCATCTGTCAGGGAAAATTAGCTGTACTTCATAAAGCAAGCAAAGTTTATGGTAATGCTGGCTCAAGTAACAGCAAGTCAAAAGTGGAGAGCCCTCCAGAGCCGTCACTGATGGCGCCGTCTGAAGTCTCTGGTTCCAGTGAGAGCTAGCTTCATACAGATTGCAAGTCACCCCCCCTCCCGACCCCCTGTACGCTCCCCTTGTGTTGTTTCATGTTTCCCAGACTCCTGAAAAGCGGAAGAAAGGTATTTGCATCCATGATTTTGTATGAGTTGAAATTCTCGTTTGCCAGGAGAAGCATTTATTGATGACATGGTTGGATCTCCGGCTCATATTTCATGTTTCTGACAAAAGTTCCCCTTGAGCAAGAAAATACCACAAAGTGCATGTTGACAAGTGTCCTTCACAGCTCGCCTTGTTCATATACACTGCTGCTGTTGCTTTTCTCTGGAAGTACATTTGTTGCTGCAGGATGTTTACAATTTGGGCTCTGAAGGCCTAAAACAGGCTGTTTCAGTCAGGTGGGCTTGCATTGGCGATTATAGCTATGATGAAAAGCGCCCAGATGATTCACCTTCACCCATTTGACCACGATACGAACATACCCACCCACAATTCTCACTACGGTTTCCACCTGCCCGACCGGTTATTAAACAGCGGGCTGGTTGCCGTGCATACTTAAAACCGGCCGTCATTGGCTGGTTTTTCGGCCCTTGTGCCGTGATTATGTCCGTTTTGGCGTTTTATAAGCGTCAATTCACCACCTGAGACGATAAATATGTGTCAACAAGCTGCGCAAAGACACGCGAGCAGAGAAAATACGCGGGCGAGCGCGCTACCTGAGATGGAGGGTGGCCTAAGGGAGGAACAAAATAACGAAATGCTGCCGCCGCCGTCAGCAATTGCGGTTACTTTTCAGTGCAGCACATACAGAGCAATAACCGAGCTCTCAATCACTTTCAGTACAATGGTTATGTTGATTCCTCTCTAAGAAAATGCTACACTACATGGCACTTCATGTCAAAAACATGGCATTTTTTTTTCAACACAAATATTCTATATGCCACGCCCCCCCCCCCCCCCCCGGGCCGGGGTTTTTTTTTGGGGGGGGGAGAGGTGGCAACCCTAATTCTCACATACCCACTTGGGGAGTGGCAGGGTCAGTGACAACTGCCATAAAGCTCGTGGATGAATTACCAATTCTGATTGGCTATTATGTCAACTTGCCAACTGACAACTCTCACAAACATACCCGCCGCGGTGGCTCAGTGGCTAAGGCGTTGCGCTGCTGAGCACGAGGTCGCGGGTTCGATTCCCGGCCGCGGCGGCCGCTTTTCTGATGGAGGCGAAAAGCAAAAACGCCCGTGTGTACGAGATTTCGGCGCACGATAAAGATCCCCAGGTGGTCAAAATTAATCCGGAGCCCTCCACTACGGCGCGCCTCATCGCCTGCGTTGCGTCGGCGCGTTAAACCCCACAATCAATCAATCAACTCTCACAAACATACCCACTCAAAAGGAGTTGGCTAGTGAAATCACCAGCTGTCATCAGAAGCTCGTGGGCAATTTCTATGCGCATATTCATAGAAAAAATGCTCTTGCCTATAGACAAGTAAGGAATATCACAATTGTGTCTGAATTTTGCTTATTCTCAATATGAAGCCACCACAATTATTCAGTTTGCCCAATTTTTTGCTATTCCTACCAGAGAATGGACTTATCTTCCATATAGGTTTCAGTGAAGGTGTTGCAGTAGAGTTGTTCAAGCACGTATCTGAAGTTGTCTTGTATGAAGCGCTCCATGCATTTGCTCTTTCACATTGTTGCTTGTAAAAGATCTAGCAAGGCTCATGTTAGTACTTTCATAGCTTGAACAGCATATGCTTCGCTATCTGTTCAGATGAGTAGCTGAATTGGGGCTTTTTCATTATTCAAACCTTAATATACTTTTAATTATTCAAACATCTCAAAATGACCTACTAATGTTTTTGTTATCTGTGGTAGTGTCACATCTTGACTAGTTCATAGGTTGAGTAGAACGAAGGAGCTTATTGTATCAAAGTACAATGCAAAAAACGTGTAAAGGGTAGTTGGGTCCAAACCTGATTAAGATATTTGGTAGTATGTTGCATTCTGGCTAATGCAAGCATAGATTGGTGGGTTGAAAAGAACGAAGTTCGTAGATCAAAATACAATGCAAAAGTTTGTTGAAGAGACAGTTAGACACTTAGCCAATATGGCTGCGAGTGTATTCATTTCAAACTATTGTTAATGGAATCCTTTCTCAAAAATGAACATTGCCACATACAAGTAGCAATACTTTTAGTACATGGAGCTGTGAAGCGTTTTAATGTGGGAAATAATTATATATAAATACATTGTAGTGAAGATTAGAACACCAGAAGATGGACGCTTTTTTTGCCTAGTGGCTATGTCCTAAGATAGGATAGTGGTTGGTGGACAGTCTTCCAGGAGGTTACGTTTTATGCGAGGCTTTTTGAAGTGTGCGTGCTCGCTCTGCTCGGACTTTAACCCCGGTTTGCTACGCTCTCTTGTACTCTGGCCTAGCTAGACGATGTGACCGTTTGCAGGCAGTTTTGGCAATAAACTTTCACAATATAATATATATATATATATATATATATATACATATATATATTTATATATATATATTTATATATATATCGGCAGTTCTGGCCATAGGCGTGCGCACAGGGGGGCGGGGGGGGCGGCCGCCCCCCCTTATAATCTGGAGGGGGGCGCCAAATTCGCCCCATGCCTTAACTCAATCGAAGTTGTCCCGTAGGATTATGAGTCGACCACGCGTGTTTTCACGATCATGGCAACCAAAGAACCCTCAGGTTACCTTCCAAAAGCTGTTTACCTTCAGCCCCGGAAATGCGGGGACTATGTCGCTGTGAGAAACACGTTATCACATAATTTTCATATTTGCAGCTACTGCGGAGCTTGTCCTCCTTCTACTTTTCCTCGCAAATAACGTGCCTAGTACCAGAGTCCTTCAATGCTTTACTGGTCACGAAACTTCGGCGCTCGTTTCATATAGGAACCGCGGGCGCCACTACAGGCGCCACCGCCGCACGAAGGGCATCCAGCCGCCGCGCGTGCGGCATATTGGCCAGCTGTTGGCGTGCAAACGCTCGCTGCTTTTGGTGTCTGCGCGCTGATTAAGTGTGCTTTTTTCGTAGTAGTTAGCCAAGAATAGTCCAGTCATTCTCTATATCACCTCCCTTCAATTGCGTTTTATTTTTCCAAGTAAATTACCGTAGACTTCGGCCGCGAACGGCTTCTGCGTCCTCTGGCACAAGCGCTTCGCCGTCGTGTTTACGGATTTTTTGAATCTCTATTGTAAATCTTAGTTTTAAATAGTTGTAAATTTCTTAGTTGTAAATTTTTAAATCTCTAGTTGTAAATACCACATATACGGTGGCTCCGTAGTCACGGACTGCTGCGGGCCTATCGATACTAAAATAAAAAAAACTGAAAGAAACCAAGTACGCGTCGTTTAGACTACGCTATTAATGAATCCGTTAATTGCTCTGGAATTCACAGAACGCTAAAAAAGATAGCTTAATAATAGCTTAATAGCTTAGACAGATAGCTTAATACTGTCGTTTCGATGAGTCGTTTCGAACAACTAAAAACGCTATTTTTATGCCAACGGGCATTCTATCGCAAAAAAAAAAACTAAAAACGCTGCAGAAACGCGAAGGATCAAAACACAAAGAGATATATGTTGCACCGTGTGTCTTTCCACTTCCACGCTTTGCAATCCTTGCAAAAAAAGGAAGCGAAAAAAGAACAATAAAACTGATTTTATCCCACGCCACAAAAAAATTCAATATTACGAAGGGAGACAAAAGAGCATGGTCCAGCATACAACTTTTTTTTTTTGCGCTGCGATGTGCAGCACACGGAGGGAAAAGAATATTGCCACGTAGCCAAGAACGACCCGAAGCTTTACTGAACGAAGTTTATTAAAGCGACCTCCTGCTCTACAAAAGACTAGAATGAGACACAAACGTCGAAGAAGCAGTCCGCCTTGTGACGTGCACAGATGAACGTCGATAGAGTGAGTTGGGCGGCGTTTGCTATGCATGCATTACCGTAAAAACCAGCGTATAATACGAGGTTTTTTTCCAAATTTTACTATGGTAAATTTGTGCCTCGTATTATATGTGGATCCCAAAGTTTTCAGCCGAAAATTTTCACTTTCGGTTTCAGTTTAAGCGGAGGGTGGGCCATCTTGCGGTGGCGTTAGCTGGCTGCTGCTTCTCTCAGCCGGCGCCATTTTGATTGTTTTGACCACGCGAAGGATCGGCACGTTCGCCGCAAGTCTATCACTATGTCGGGTGCACGAAGGCAGTATTCAGCGGCAATTAAAAGAAAAGTTATTTTATGTGCCGAGACCATTAGGAATTGCGCCGCAGGACGGCAGTTCGGCGTCACCGAAGGCAGCATTCGCGGGTGGAGAAAGCAACTGGTGCTTGACTGGATAAAGTCTGTGGTGTCGGCGGCCTGGAGCACTGTTGGGGTTTCCGTCAGTGCTCGTGTTGGACTCCTTTCGCTGCCACCTTGCCGATTCCGTGAAGAAGTTGTTGCGCGAACCCCGCATCGAACTCATTGTCATTCCAGGAGGAATGACATCCCAGCTGCAACCGCTAGACGTTTGCATCAACAAGCCTTTCAAAGACTGCATCAGGTCCTTCTACCAAGAGTGGATGAGGTCAGGAGACCCGTAAGTGACAGCTACCGGATGGCTGACGCGGGCTTCTCCAGCGGTGCTTTGTGGCTGGATCGCGGATGCGTGGGCCAGCATCCCAGAGGAGCTCGTCAGTCGCTCTTTTAAGAAATGCGGCATCTCGAACGCCCTTGATGGCACTGAGGACCACTTTCTATGGGAAGACATTTCCAACAAGGCGACTTCAGGAGACAGCGGCAGCGAACCTGACGATGACTGAACGAACGTCAGGAGACAGTGCCAGCGAAAACTGACAATGACTGAAGGGTTGAAGGGTAACTGCAGTGCAAATAAATGTTTTCTGTGCTGTTTACCTCGTATTATATGCGGATGAAAACTTTTTTTCTGATTTTGCTGTCCCCAAATTACACCTCGTATTATACGCGGGTCCGTATTATACGCGGGTTTTTACGGTACTCGGAACGTTATTAATTTCAGATCCATGGAAATAGGATCGAGAACATTGTTGAAGAAACAAAAAATCAAGTTAGCGACAAGGTGACACCCTTTCCATATCAAACAATATTGCCCGACAGGACGTACGACAAAAAGAGCAAACGGGCGCTCCGGTTGAAACGCCAGATTAAAAAAACCGTAAGCGGCCACGCGCTGTTGCAAAACAAACAAAACGAAACTTAAGGGCTAATTCGCGGAAATATGAAAAGTAAACGCACAAGGACGTCCAAAAGCTTTTTTTACTTTTTTACATGCTAGCCCAAGCGCAAGGTAATAAAAGTTTGCAAACAGTTAATGAAGCACCGCTACTACCTGACTGATTGTACAATTATAGTTCCATGATGCTCTCAAAAAGGTACATTGCTTTTTCATTCTCACACACAGTGCATTTCCACACATCGTCGCACACTTGTAATCGAAGCTGAAATCTCCCGTTTCTTGCCTTGGAATGGCACGCCTCCATTTCTCACGCAGCTCCCCGTCGCTCGGTAAACAGAACAAGGAAACATTTCCTAGAAGAACTGCGAGTTGGGCGTGTTGGTATAGGTTCATAATGGTTTCATAATGGTTCATAATGGTATAGGTTCATAGTTTCGTTTTTGCGCTGTTTCCCATTATAAACATCTTCTGTTGTATCGTTGTACAAGGAACGACATCCCGGGACACAACACGTGTTCGGCATCGTCGTTGCACTACTTAAGTCGCATCACAACAGCGCGAGATGCACGCAACATTTTTTTTTCCGCACAAAACAAACACAACTCGCCGCGTCTCCGCCGTTCGAGCCAGCGCAACGCTGCCCGAGGAGTGACCTCAGTGAGATGGTGGCGCCACCGCGCGGCGGCCAAACGCCGCATATGAAGCTCTCCCATTGAGTTACGGAGCAGTTTCGTGACCAGTAAAGCATTGAAGGACTCTGCTAGTACTGATCAAAATAGCCGCGTAAAAAGGATTTAAGAACAGACAATATTACCTTCTTAAATTCTTACGAATTTCAAAAGCTAGCGTTCGAGCGGTACGCACGGGAACCACGTTGCAGTTTACAAAAGACAGATGTGTCATATGTTTCTGTGGTTTAGGGAGAATGGAAGTTATTTCGGCAGCTCGTTGTGAAATTGATGCCGCATCCGCCCTGGGACCTGCCCCCTTTGCCGATGTTACATACCTCGACTTTCCACTGCGTTCTGACCGGAGGAGGTCGGAAGTCCCGAGGGGGTGGGGGAGCGCTCGGGTAAGACTTGGCCCCCCCTAATCGAGAACCCTGCGCACGCCTATGGTTCTGGCAGTCCTGGTGCCATAGGGAGTCTTAAGAGGGTTCAACGCTGGTCGACCACTCTCGACATGGTGTAGACACTCGAGTCACGGCCCGGGGGTTAAAAAGAAGGTCCCCTTCATTCCGAGTAGTTAGAGTGGCGCTGGCTACCACCCCCAAGCGCAGGAAACAAAAATACCTAACATGATACCCAGAAAGTGGAGGGGAAATATAGCCCCGCCGGTAGCGTAGTGGTTATCGCACCAGACCGGTATTCTGGAGGTCGTGGGTTCGAATCCCACCTGGCGGGCATTTTTTCTCCACTTTTTTTCTTTCTTTCCAAATTCTTTAGCTGTTTCAATTACCTACCACATCCTCCCTGTCTGCTTTCCGAGGTTTTCTTGACTGCCAATCCTTATTTCTGTCTTACCTTCAACGAGCCCCTCATTTCCTATTCTGATTCGCTACATGCATAGCGAGGGCCTCTGTTCTGGCAGTCTTGGTGCCATAGGGAGCTTAAGAGGGTTCAACGCTGGTCAACCACTCGACATGTCGTAGACACTCGAGTCACGGTCCGGGGGTTAAAAAGAAGGTCCCCTTCACCCCGAGCAGTCAGAGTGGCGCTGGCTACCACCCCCAAGTGCAGGAAACAAAAATACCTAAACATAAATACCCCAGAAATTGGAGGGCAAAATCGCCCCGCCGGTAGCGTAGTGGTTATCGCACCAGACCGGTATTCTGGAGGTCGTGGGTTCGGATCCCACCTGGCGGGCATTTTTTCTCCACTTTCTTTCTTTCCAAATTCTTTATCTGTTTCAATTACCTACCACATCCTCCCTGTTTGCTTTCCGAGGTTTTCTTGACTGCCAACCCTTATTTCTATATATATATATATGTATATACATTACATATACATAAATACAATTTAACACTTTTCGTTCATACTTGAATTGTGTACTGATGTTCAGTGATAGTAGAAAATTTAGAAGTTTCAAGATACTATTTGGTGTGGGGGCTTTTTTCTTTGCTGCCACGAAAGAAAAGGAGCTCTGATTGATAAAATATGTATTTTCGACACGTTAAGATTGTTATGTAAAGCAGCCTGATATTGCATTTAAAAGTATTTAGGGTCGATGAGCAGCACATCTTGATTATGGTAGGTATTTTGTAAATAGCGAAGCCGTGTTATAACACTGAACTTTCAAGATAAATGGCAATATGTTTAAGTCAGATAATAGCGCAGCTGACCACTGATTTCTTTACACTGATGCAGTGCCAACAGCTTTATCCTAGAATAAACTTTATCCTAGTATATGGCAGGGTTTACGTGAATTTACCAGGGTGATGCAGCCAAATGTTTGGTACTTATTTACTTGCTCTACCAGTGTGATGCACTGTTGTCATGAAAACACTCTATTTAAATACTTATAGGTGATAGCAAGCTCAACTGGTGTTTCGCCATGCTTCAAGCTACATAGGGCGGGCACTTTTGTAGTGTTTATTTCGAGCTATGTTGTAGTGTATGGGCGGATTCCTTACATATTGGATGATGATGTTGCATTGGGAGAGCCATAATTCATGTGCGCATTAGTGAGTGCTGTTTATTGGATGTGTGGGTTAACTAAAGAGGCATTAGTGTGAACGTTTTGTGGTGAAAATAATGGGGAGACCCAAGCAGATAAGCTGGTGACCAATATTTATCACCTTTTTATTCACTACACTGTAAAAAAAATTTGGTCAAAATGACGGAAAAGTTCTGGCAGCTCTATTTCCAAGCGGTTGGCTGTCAAATTGACGGGTGGTCGTCAATACAAAATAATGGCGTTTTTAGTCATTTTGACGTCTTACTTGTCATCCTGAAATACAAATTTGTCGTCAAAATGACGGGCTGACGTTTTTTTCATTCTGTCATTTTGACGTGTCCTTGTCAATATGAAATACTAATGGCCCGTCAATATGACGGCCTGAGTGTTTCACGGCAAACCGTCATTTAGACGTCAAATGTAAGTAAAATGTAGTCTTCGGCTGAACTGCCCAATTTTCACATTCTGTGGGCAGTAACTGATAAAAGATGCTACGACGATTAGCTTCAGTGCTCACGTATTTATTGCTGCAGAATGGTACGTAGCAGAATGGATGCAGGAATGCACAGCAGACTTGTGGCTTTCCTGTTGATTTTCTGAAAAGCCATGGACCACAGCACCTGAAAAATAGAACAGTTGGTATTGTGATTAGGTGGAACATGATATTAATGGTATTTGGACAAAATTGCATATAACAGACAACAAAAAGGGATCAACCTACACAAAAGCAGGTGGTGGACAATGCAAACAAATATGACAATATGTTAATCCAATCGAAACAGCATCTTTTCAAGAATACTAGCTGTGCAAAAGTTAAATGAAAAAAGTTTGGTATACGTAGTATGTGCATAAAACTGGCGTAAAAAGATAAAAAATAAAAACCACATTTCAATAAGCCACGTCGCGCTGTGTAACCACAGAACAAAGGAAGCTGCCAGAAAGTCACAGTAGCTTTCTTTAGTCGTGGCCGCAACGATTAGAAAGTTAATAAAACTTTAACCGTTATCGAGATGAAGTTGTTCCACACTCATTTACCTTTGCAAACTCAATCGTCAGAGTGAGGGTGGCCGTGTCGGTAACAAACGTTGAACATGAAGAATCCACGATGACGGGTGACACTTCTTGCTTCACAGTATTGTTGTGGTGATGCTGTCGTGTCCGTCGACTGCTATGAAGACCCGCTGGAGTCCACCCATCTTCGAGCCTGCATGGCGACAAAATTACTGCACTTACGTACCGTCGCAGTTGAAGGAGCGATGCAACGATCGCGAGTAACAGTTATACGTACTTTGCACAAGAAGGCGACGCACGAGAAAAAAAGACGCGCAGAGTTTAGATGTGTCCAGAAGTTCTTGGCCCGTCAAGTTTAAGCAGTCGTTAGTCTGCTCGCTTTCTGCCCTTTGCACGACCCGATGAAAGAGTCGACAGCCCCCTACCCTTCCCCACCCCAACTTTCGGAAACAGTGCTGCGGCGTGAACAAGCGACAAGTCATTGCTTATTACCGAGTTTCGGCGGGTGCGCGGGCACGATCAAAAGCGTTGTTTCGCGCAAAATTATATTACAACAATACATACTCGTCACGCACTTAACGAAACGCCCGCCTACTGCGGTGTCGAAATCAGCCGCTGTCTATTCCCGCCCATTTCTTCCCATGTCGACATTTCGAAACTGTGTCAGTTGGAGACAAAACTCATCAAAACGCAAACGCGTTTCCTGTTTGAGGGCAATTAAAAGTGCTAGAAAAAGTAAAAGCTCCAGGCCGTGCAGCGGCCGGCACGAAGGTGGTCATCGTTCTCACGGCGCAGTTATCCCTCGCCGACCGCTCGCACAGACGAGCGTGCTGCCCTGTTCAAGCTACAGATGCAGAAACACGGTTCCAGTTTCTGACACGACGGCCCTCATAGTATTCGAGCCAATATACTCTGCACACTTGAACTTGCTTCACAATTATTGTGTTCACAGATTTTATTTATTATTACTTTTTTTTGCGCGGGAAAATCTCTTGATGCGGTAAATCGTTCACTTACCACTATCAGATGCACTTGCTCTGTTGCTGCAGCTCCGTGCGCATGGCTGCTTGCTGAAGGAGACCAGAAAAGAGACGTTTGCTCGGTCGCAGTTTCAAAGTATGTGTGAGCCCCCGACATGGGAAAGGAGGGCAACCCAGATGCTTTCCGAAAACAGAAGAAAATGTCCCTTCCTTCCTCCTCCCCCGATCGCGCGGACGGCGGCGGCCGCGGCGACGGGAGACAAAGGAAGCGTCCCTGGAAAGACCCCCACTCCCCCCGGCAACAGGCAGCGGTGCCTCTCGGAAGGGTCCCTACAAAGGAAGCATTCTTCGACAATCCGGCGTCGAACAAGAGAAAAAGCAAATGGCCCCACCGGCGACTGCGAGAGCCGCCTGGGGCGGCCAATCAGAGTGCTGTATTACCGAAATCAGTTTGTTTGTTTACTTTCGCTCCCTGTTCTATCCCCTCTCCCATCGAGTTGACGGCGAAACAACAGTCTTCACCATTTACGTCGACTTCCTGTCAAAAATCACGGTCACTTGGCCGTAAAAGTGACGACCAGTTTTTACAGTGTATATAGCAGAATTTTGTGTCTTCCCTGGTAAATGCAGACATATAGGAATGTCTTAATGACACTGTCTTTTTATCAAGTCTCTCTTTGAAGCCACAATACAGATCTGAATATATCAGCCACGTCCTCCTATTTCTGGCGGTTGCCTTCATGGTGTAGTGGCGGTACCCATGCACACACGGCAACATATTTTGACACTTAATGGGTTCCTGCTTTTCAATGTGTTTATGATTGCTATGTTCTTTTGGCATAGAGTACAGATTTTGGAATTACAGTTGCTTTTGGTTTGTTATAAACGTAAACTACTGAACTTGGAATGTGAAAGGGCTTGGCTTGTGCATATGAAAGCTACTGCCATTCAGAGAGCTCTAAAATTACACTCTGGAGGAATATCTGAAAACAGGATTTTTAGACACCCTCTCTTTAGTGTTAAAGAAAGTAGTGTTAGAATGAACGGTATTAATTTATTAGCTGCCAAACTTGCTTATTTAATCATGCAGTTGTTGTTTAGCTTGCTTCCTGCCTTTTTATTGTGCAGTTTTGATGGATGTTGTGTCATTTTGTCCACTAAGGATTTTTCCCAGCGACAGTGGTGGAATGCAGTTTGGAGAGAACCTTCATTCCGGCCTGTCCTGTCATCAACAGTACCACCAAGTAGCTGATGCACGAGTGGGTGCTCCTAGTGAGATGCCCTACATCTGCCCAGTTTGCAAGAAAGTCTTCAAGCTAAAATGCAGCCGGGATGCGCATATGAGAGTGCACCCCAGCACAAAACCCTACTTCTGTGGAGTCTCTCAAAAAAGCTTTACTAAACGAAGCCAGCTGGTTTATCATGAAAGTTCTCACTCTGACCAGAAGCCCTACAACTGTAGCACCTGCCAGAAAGGATTTGTTAAGAGAAGTGATCTGGTTTGCCATGAAAGAGTGCACTCTGGTGAGAAGCCCTTTATATGTAGCATCTGTCAGAAGGGGTTTACTCAAAGTAGCCACCTGCTTGATCACGAGAGATCACACTCAGGTGAGAAGCCCTATGTGTGTAGCACCTGTGGGAGGGGCTTTGCTAGAAAGATGAACCTAGTTTGTCATGAAAGGTTGCACTCTGGTGAAAAGCCTCACGTATGCAGCATCTGTCAAAAGGGATTTACTAACAAAGCCCACCTTGTTACTCATGAGAGATTGCATTCTGGTGAGAGGCCCTATGTGTGTAACATCTGCCAAAAGGGATTTAGTAAAAGATGCCACCTTGTTTCTCATGGAAGGTTACACTCTGGCGAGAGGCCATATGTGTGTACCGTCTGTCAGAAAGGGTTTAGTAACAGTAGCCGCTTGCTTTGTCACAAAAGAACACACTCTGTCCAGAAGCCCTATGTATGTACGATCTGCCAAATGAGTTTTGCTTACAGAAGCCACCTAGCTAATCATGAAATGTCACACTCAGGTGAGAGACCCTATGTGTGCAGCATCTGCCAGAAATGCTTTGCTAAAAAAAGCCACCTGGTTTGTCATGAAAAATTGCACTCAGACAAGCCCTACGTGTGCAACACTTGTCAGAAAAGTTTTACTAGAAGAAGAAACCTGGTTTCTCATGAAAGATTGCATTCTGGTGAGACGCCACATGCATGTGGCATATGCGAGAAAACTTTCTCTGAAAGAGCTCACATGCTTGATCATCAAAGGACACACTCTAGTGAGAAACCCTACATGTGTACCATCTGTCAAAAAAGCTTTACTCAGAAGCACCGTCTTGTCAGTCACGAAAAATTGCACTCTGGGGAGAAACCCTATGCATGCAACATTTGTCAAAAAAGCTTCGCGTTAAAACAGTACTTGGTCAGGCATGAACTAAGACACATTGGCACTGACGTCATTGGTGCGGAAAACAGTGCCGGAGAGCAAATCCTGCTCCATCCTGCTACATTTTATGCAGCCGGCACAGAATCTGCGCCATAAGTCGTTTTTTGCTATTTGTACAAACAAAACCAATGGCCCAACCTCGTACTACTTTCCATGCAGGAGGGACATCACTCCGAAAATGCACGCAGCCCTTCTTTATGTATGCAGGAGAAAATGTAAAACGAAGACAGCTATTCGGTTGCTGCCACATTTTTTGATTGTCAAATTTGACCCAGGTGTTAGAAAAATGCAGCAATGTTTCTAGTTATTCACATTAGGTGTATCTGCAACTACGTGCTGTCCCTTCAGTGTGCAAAGGCGTATGCAGAAGTTCATTTTCAGAGACTGAAAAAAATGGGAGAGACCTAATTTTGGAAATGAATGCCCTCGTATATTCATCATTTGCGGGGGGGGGGGAAGGGAAGGAAGAGCACAAGTTCAAATAATAGTGAAATATATTTCATCGTGGATTGGGCAAAACAATGTGCCTGCTGCACTATGAATTCGTCCAGATGGCATTTCCTGCAAAGGCGACTGACAAGAGGCGTGGAGGAGATAGGAGCTACAACTATACGTAGATATTTCTTTATAAACAATCGTCTGCTCAAAGCGCGGTGTGGCTCACGTACGCAAACATGTTTCCATGCCTTTAATCAATTAAAATTACCTTTTTTTTTTCAACCGTAGCCATGTGAAAAGTTGCTCCACCAGCACTATCATTAAAGCTGCAACTATCGATCAAGCAATGATGCCACAACATGAAGTGCACAAAGCATGTCAGAAATTTAAACTTCAAATGCACTGTTTAAATGCTCTAAAGTCGTTGCATGACTTCTGCATAGCAACTGAAACAATGATGGATGAACACTGTCTAGCCTCTCACATGCTTTTTTGTCTCTAGGGCCTGGTGTATGTAATGCTTGCTTAAGATATGTGCTCACCTCAGTGTTGACTGTTTGTGTGCTGAAATGAAATTATTTCAAAGTGCATAATAAAGGCACCTCTCGTGAAAGTTGTGGATGTTTGATCTCTCTGCAGGAAAACCATGACCTTTTTTTGACGGGAAGAATGCAGCTGTTCAAGCAAAGCTTGAAATAAGTGACTTGAACTTGCGATGTGTGTATGCCAAATGCCACACAGTAAAGCTAACCTTAAGAAGAACTGACGATGATGACGACATGAATTCACATTCGTAGGTCTATGGGTGATCCGTTCAGTGGAAGAGAAGGTGGTTGCAAGGGCACATGCTCGTGAGCGTGCGCATATACAAATAAAATTGAACATCTCTTTTCTAAACAAGAAAAGTAAACACGCAAAGCTTGATGGCAAACACACTGTGCACAATGACAACTTTAGCTGAGCCTAATCCACCACACCTCATAAGTATATATAAATAGAAACAACATTGAGGATAACTATATGCCCGCCGCGGTAGCTCAGTGGCTAAGGCGTTGCACTGCTGAGCACGAGGACGGAGGCTCCATTCCCTGTCGCAACAGCCGCTTTTATAATAGAGGCGAAAAGCAAAAACACCCTTGTGTGCAAGATATCGGCGCACGTTAAAAGATCCCCAAGTGGTCAAAATTAATCCGGAGCCCTCCTCTACGGTGCCGCTTATCGCCGGCATTGTGTCGGCTCCTTAACCCCTACAATCAAGCTTGATAATGGTAAGGTGTGTTAGATGAAGCTCAGCCTCAGTGGTTGTGCATTGCATGTTTTACCTTTTCATTTAGGAAATGGACATTCGATCTTATTTTGCCATTTACGGTTTGTCCTCCACAGACCTCTTAGTGTGTAGATTTCAGGTTCTATACAGATGTGCCCCACATGTGCGAGGTGCTGTTTCTGGTATCGTGAGTTATTATGACGTTTGACGCGCCGGCACCACACAGGCAATGAGGCGTGCCGTAGTGGAGAGCTTCTGATCAATTTTGGCCACCTGGGGATGTTTAGCGTGCGCCAAAATCTCGAACACACAGGAGTTTTCGCTTCCACCAGAAAAGTGTCTGCTTGGGACAGGAATCGAACTGTCATAGGGCTCAGCAGCACAATGCCTTAGCCGCTACGCCACTGCAGCATTGTGCCTGCTATCTTCATCGGTTTGCTTTTCAGCGCACGAAAGCCTGACCTTTGAACTTCAGAAGCATGCCAATTGCACAGATAAGTTTACACTTCGCTTTATAAGTCGAATAAAAGATGACGGGTAGTGAATCTCAAATAGGAGTATTCACTCTAGTTCAACACAGCAGTCAGTAGTATGTTAGGTGTGGTTTGAACATGCATCCTTGATTCCGTTTAGGTAATAGTCGGTAGTCCATTTGTGTGTGAAAGTGCAATGCAGGTATGAAAAAAATCTCATAGGTGGTCTTGACCGTGCCAATGCGATTGCCTAGTGAAGCTATTCCAAAACTATCATACCTGATGGGCTTTCTTAATGCACTGCCTGACGTCCCTTCTTAATCAATGATGGGTACCCAACTAGGCCAGCATGGCACTTCAATACACCATTAATGTGAAAGCATTATGAAGTGAAAATCTCAGCTGTTTGAGCTGCAGATGGCCCCAAAATTTACACGCTAAAAAGGAAACATCCCCCTCGCGAGGGGCACGATCAAATGCAGAGCATTTCCGCGGGGGGCGCGCCTGCAAGTCGTATGGATTACGTATTGGTTGTTGTAATTGTTGTCTTCCAGCGTAGACATTGTCGATGAAGTCGGTGGTGAAACGTGCCGTGAACCCCCTGCCGCGTCTATGACGCAACGTGGAGCGGCGATGACGCAACACAATCCACTTTAATCCAATCGAATTCAATCCAATGCCCCTCGCGAGAGAATATTATAGCGCCGAAATCGCGCCACCACACGAACGCGTGATGTTGACGTCACGATCACGCCACAAATGTTAGCGACCGGAGCGCGCTTAAACGACATGTGGTTTAAGCACGAACCGACCGCGGCGAGGGAGCGCGATGCGAGCGCCCCCACCTATTCTTGCGCGCGAACCGGCTGTTGCTCAGCGCGAACCCAACGCGGCGAGAGAGGGTGTTGCGCACGTCCCCACCTGTTGTGCGCCCGAACCTAACGCGGCGAGAGAGGGTGTTGCGAGCGGAGAGAAGGGGAGGAGGACGCGGGGGAGAGGGCGCACCTGTGGCTAACGGTTGAATGAGTCAAGGGTATAAGGCGCGTCCGTAACCTTCCATTCTGTGTCGGCTTTTTGAGGCCGCAACCTATCGATGTTCGCTCGTGCCACTGTCTGCAACATGTTCTTCCTGGCAAAGCTATGGTATGTGATGCAAGTAATACACTGTTCGCCAGTAAATGTGCACCGTATTTTTGCTGTATTCATCGGGTTCCCAGTGGGAAAGAACCAGCCGTACGAATCTCTTTCGTAAAGTTCGAACGGGAGGGGTGGCCTTATCACACCTGTTTTTGCGACAACTCAGCAGATTTATGTTCTTCGCGATGCGAGTGATGCCTTTCTGCGCACATTTCTACAAAGTGTCTTGGTGGGTTCACTCCCGCAGTTTGTTGTTTCCAGTGTTGATGAACGTTACACATTGAAAGGTTACCTGAAGGAAACCGTTAAATCTTTAAGATTCCTCTGTGTAAGGTTTTCCCTTGAATATCTTTCAAGTGTTTCAAGAAAACGTCTGTCAGAAGATCTTAGAGATGTTCTTTTTCCAGTACCGCTGTACAGAACTATGTACCGCATTGGGCCAGGGCAAGATGTACTGTGTCACGTCAAAAAGATGGCAGTCCCAGCATGTATGAAAACATTCTTTTTTAAGCTTCATTCGGGAACTCTTCTAGTCAAAACATGGATGGCTGAAAAAGGGTCGTTTGTGCCATGGACAACAGTTTGTCTTTTGTGTAAAAAACCCGAAATAGACCACGTTTTCCGAGACTGCTGGGATGCCGTCTTTTTTTGGGACGTTCTTCAGCGTACCCTGAAAAAAGACTTGCCTGTGACACCACATAGAATCCGTTTCATTCCCGTAGACAAACATGACAGTGTGCCGTAACACCTGATAATGCTTTTGGACCTACACGCCATCTGGCTGAGTCGTATGGCGGTGCGCCATTCTGATGCTGACGCGAAGACCGTCAGCAAGTACTTTGCTCAGAATGTCAGTATGCTGAAGGAAGTAATTAATATGCAGTGCCCAGAGCTTACGTGGCTACCCACGTATTTTGGAGGAATTGTCTTCTTTCGATGTTTATAATAGTTTTCGCCAACCGAAGTTCGGTGAGCGGGTTTTAAACCGACACTGATGCGTCTTAGAATAGCATTGTAGACATTGTAGGGACTGTTTGTTCAATGTGCAATAAAGAAAGAAAAATCGGCTTTGTGGCGCAGTGGGCAAAGCACCATGTACCTTGCGTTCCGCCCGCAGAGTCGTGGGATCGAAACCTGGCGCCGGTAAGTATTATTTTTTTATATAGTGTAGGGGGAGCGATGCGGACTACGGACGTGAACGCGGGTGACATCGTGAGTTACTGAAATGCTCTGCATGTAAAAGGAAAAAGCACATCAGGAATAGACATCGAAGCCAGGGACACTTGTTGACCACCCGCTGTGGTGGCTCAGTGGCTAAGCCGTTGCGCTGCTGAGCACGAGGTCGCGGGTTCGATTCCCGGCCGCAGCGGCCGCTTTTCTGATGGAGGTGAAAAGCAAAAACGCGTGTGTACGAGATTTCGGCGCACGTTAAAGATCCCTAGGTGGTCAAAATTAATCCGGAGCCTTCCACTATGTCGCGCCTCATCGCCTGCGTTGCGTCGCCGCGTTAAACCCTACAATCAATGAACACTTGTTGACCATCAAGTTCCTTCACTACTGCGCTACTCCTTTGTTTCACATGAAATATGGCTTTCAAGGCACTTCAGTCTTATCGCGTGCTTGGATTACAATAACATGCTTTCCCCTGCTACGAATTGGTTTGTGCTACCCAAATTCAAATTCATAGCTTCTCAACACAGATTCTCTTCTGATCTCTAGGGTTATCTACGTTGCTCCATACCTCTGCCTCACGAAAGGAGACTTGGACGCCCTTGACAAGTTCATACGCAAGGCATTCAAACAGGCATTGGGCCTGCCTATGAACACCTCTACTCAGCGGCTTCTACAACTGGGCCTTCATAATACGGTTTCAGAATTAATTGAAGGCCACCTTGCCAGTCAACGTGTCCGGCTCACTCAAACACCTCCGGGCCTTTGGCTACTCAAACGCCTACGACTCGCGCACCCAGCATCTCCTCCTGCTCTTCTTGTCCTCCCCGAGGCTTGGAGA
Organism: Haemaphysalis longicornis; assembly: GCF_048455015.1. Lineage (NCBI taxonomy): Eukaryota > Metazoa > Arthropoda > Arachnida > Ixodida > Ixodidae > Haemaphysalis > Haemaphysalis longicornis. The sequence goes on from NW_027526204.1 coordinate 69,290,582, forward strand.
TCTGCTGTACGGGTTCGTCCATTACCGAAGAACATGCACCCTGATCTCCACCCGGGCAGAAGACAAGCACGGAGTCAAGCCCACGAGAACATCTATGGGAACCGCCTGGACGTCGCGTATACAGACGCTAGCTCGTATCCAGGCGGGCAGCACAAGGTTGCAACCGTCACCACCAAATCGGCCCTTATAACCTGTGCTTCAGTTACCACGTCATCCACGCATATTGCTGAGGAACTGGCCATCGCACTCGCACTTGTTCACACCAAGAGCGCGGTCATCCTATCCGACTCCCAAGCTGCCTGTCGGAGCTTCTTGGCGGGGAGGGTGGCCCCACCAACTTTCCGCCTCCTCTCACAACATCAGCCACAAAGAAACGTAGCCCTCGTCTGGACACCCGCCCACTGTACATTGACAGGCAATAATTTTGCCCATCATCAAGCCTGCGCACTCTCCTCCCAGGCCCCAGAAGAACAAGCGGAGTCCACACCACTGGTTACGTTTCAGGACATCACACAGTACTATCGACTCGACAGGCAACAATTCCCTCAACCTCACTCCAAGCTGTCCAAATCAGAAGAAACGACTCTTCGTCGCATCCAAACAAATACCTTCGTTCATCCAATTCGCTTACACCACATGGTTCCTAATCAAATTCCCGCCCAATGCACTTTTTGCTCTAAGCCTGGCACACTCGTCCACATTTTATTAGAGTGTACGCATAACCCTGACCTCCCACCCTTTCCTTCCCCCCTCCCCCTCCATGAGCTGTGGGAGAACCTGATCACCAGCGACCACCTGGACGTCCAGCAACTACTGGCATCTAGGGCGTCGGTCGCCCGGTCGTCACTTGGATTCCCGGACTAGGGAACCACTCCTACTTTATAAGGCTCATTAAAGTTTCATACTACTACTACTACTCTCGAATCTGAGGGCATACCCACTGAAGGGGTTTTGCCAATGACAGTGACAGTGCCACTGACAGTTCAGAGCCGGTTTACGTATTGTCAATGAGCAGGGACGTCACCATATCCACTCATGGGGCCTGGCCAGTGAAGATGACAGCTGCCGGCAGAACTATTTACATAATTCCCTTTGTAGTAATGCTTCCGAATTCAAAGCTCGTCAGGAAATTCCATTTCCTTCTGTTATTTTTGCTTATCAGTAATAGACGTGACAGATGATTCGTTGCCAAAACTAAATTTGAACACTGCCTGTCCTTCCAGCATTGCAATCTCCAGTTCCAAATGTAAATGTAAGGCACCAGATCTGGCTTGTAGCATAGTCAAGAATGAAGTCTCCCACCATACCAACCGGTGAGTTTTATTCTTGTATCGGCCATGGAAAGTATCCTTGGATGAGCTTTCTGTGTTTTTTAATCTGTGAGCGTTACCATTTCGTAGCTGTTCACACTACAGACACAGTCTTTGGCAATGCTCCCTGGCTCTACCATCAGCGAGTATATTGATAAGGGGTGAGGATGCCGTAGAGAAAAATTTATTCACAGTATTTGCACCATTTACAGGACTAAAAACTGGGCTTCCACTAACATCCAGAATGGATAGCCAAAAACGTCGTCTTCCCTTTCCACCAACACCCTTCGCTGAACGTCCTTTTTGCATCCTGCGGCAATCCCACATGAGCACATCGTCAGTCATCTTGTTTGCCATGTGGCATTACCTTCTGGCGGAACGAGCGCCATCGCAGCAGTGTGGCGAATTGGGGTGAGGCGATTGGTACGGCTTGAGTTTTACAATATGTGGATGATGTCCGCAGAAAAAAAATGACTCCATGAGGTTGGAGAAGCGGATGAGATCTCGTACGTCCCCGCTGCGGTGGCTTAGTGGCTAAGGCGTCGTGCTGCTGTGCATGAGAACACGGGTTCCATTCCCGGCCGCAGCTGGCCTGTTTCTGATGGAGGCTAAAAGAAACAACGCCTGTGCGCACGAGATTTCGCGCACGTTAAAGATTCCCAGGTGGTCAAAATTAATCCGGAGCCCTCCACTACGGTGCACATCGCCTGCGTTGCATTGGTGCGGTAAACTCTACAATCAGTCAGTCAAGATCTCATACTTGACATCGGTCACTTGATGTAGTACACGATACGGGAAAAAATAGCGGGGCAGCAGTTTTTTTTGAAAAGCCCGAGTCGACGGTTACGCATCCAGAGAAGAGAAGGTCATCCAAGAGAAAATGGCGCCACGTGGTGTTTGTGGTCATAAATCACCTTCTGGCTAGCTTGTGATGAAGAAAGTCGGTAGCGGGCTACCTGCCGAGCATGATCAGGGTGAGCATTGGCATCCCTGGCGTACTCCGACTGCAGTGGGGGTGATGGGTCTACCGATGTGGGTAGGAGTACGCGCAATGGTGGAGTGGGATCACGACCATATGGAAGATAGAATGGTGAATACCCGGCTGTTTATGCAGTCATGAATCAATAATGAAAGTCACATAAGGCAGCATGACGTCCCAGTCTCGATGATCTGGAGCAATGTAGCAAGATAACACATCGGCCAGGGCACAATTGAGGCGTTCGGTAAGGCCATTTGTCAGGAGCCCGGGAAGGGGTACACTGTAGATAGCTTGTGTTTAGCAGAACATGAGCAAATGGTTCTTCAATGACTTGGGAGAGGAAGTAACATCCGCGGTCAGTAAACTGCTGATCGAGGCGCCCCATGTTTGAGAATTAGCTCTCGAAGCAGAAAATATGGCACATCCGTAGCACAGCTGGTCGGCAAAGCATGTGTAGGCGTGAGGTGTAATCGGTCGCGAAAGCAATCCAGCTGTTTTCCCGATATGGATGGGCCAACCAGGTCGAAAGCTACGCAGAAAAATGGTTCTGGCAGGATCACGAGAGCCTGCAGGCTTTTGTCTTGAGGGGGGCAAACCCATTGTATTGAGGGGGGAAGATGGAGAGTGCGAGGGGGCAGGGCAGTTGTTCTTGGCTCGCTTGGGGTGGGGCAGGAGAAAGGGCAAATGCCCTTTTTGTACCCTCCTGCTGACGCTCATGGCCAGGATGTAAAGAGGCTGGAGCTGGCCCACTGGAAGCGAGATTGGTGTCTTTCTGCGCTGGCATCGGTCGCACCCTTTAAAGCTATTGCCGCATGCGGCATCCCTCAAGTTATCTAGCAATAACTTGCAGCCAAGACTTGGTCTTCGTGCATAGCATTGCCCTCGGCAGAAAGAAGACGACATTAAAGCACGAATTGGGATCGCTGCTTCAGGTATTTTACGTGCTAACAGCATCGCCCTGCTGCAAAATCATAGACATGGTAATAGTTTTATACGTTAGACGTGGTCCCTTTACGGATGTAAACTTTTCCAGCTGAACATGGTTCCCATAAACACTACAAACTTAGTGGAGGGCCACAATTATTTGGTGTCGACCAGCTGGCATGGGTTGTGATAGGAGGAGACATCAACATCATTGAAAATGTTTGGCACACATGAAGGTGGCCATAACCCAGGGACACGTAACCAGCCACCAATGACAAGTGTGGGCCGTACCACTCGCAGAGTGGGAGCGTCAGGCAAGCGACAGATTGCTCGACACTCAGCTGTATAAATCACTGCAATCAGGGATGTCTGCACCAATAGCATTGGACAGTGACACCATCCGCTGTGAAGGGCTCTACCTCTGACACGATGTTGTTGCTGTGATTTTGTTTGAACGGTAGAGACAGTGTCTAAATCATAAGAACCTCTCAATAAAGTGTCTTGTTTCACCTCCAATTCGATGTGGCACATCTGAACTTCCATGCTAAATCACGTTGCACTTGAGGTAGTGATGAGTGAAAATGCTTCTTTGCTCTAAAATGGACGGCCAACAAACTGCACCGTAGTAGGCGGATGAAATATGCTACACCACGCTGGTTGCAGTTATAGCCAAGAGGAACTGCAACTTGTCTTGCAGATAAAGGTGACGGCTCATGTTTGCAAACTGCGCAGCTGCAGAACGATGATTCGCGTCATAAAAAAAGATGGCAAGTCGTTCTTGTTTTACTGCATAAACCAGTGCGTCTATGCAGCAAAAAAGGCTACAAATTTCTTCAGCAGTAGGGGACTGCTTGTTTAGAGCAGGCAACATGCAGAGTCGAGCCGACGCTCTGCTGCCTGATGATGCATTGCGGGCAATGGACTCCCTAAACCAACGGCATGCAGGGTGTTTCTGCGACGTGCCGTTAGGATGCTGTCGCAGTATACGTCTGCGAGAAAGTGCGAAATGGCAAACAGAATGAGAGGCAGCGCTACCCAACACAAAGGTTGGCAAAATCTATTAGGGTTCATCCACGGCTTTGATTGTTTACATCACTGAAACCGTGCTAGTGTTCCCGTGCGTACCTCGCAATGAAAATTTTGTTGATGGCAAGCAAAATAGCATTTTGTGTCATGCCTCAAATTATGTTAGTCAGTAGTATTAGCTCTATGATGTTAGTCCTCGCTGTAATTTTGCACGGTCTTGCACAAATATGCTGTGCAAACTCGCCCAACAAAGCTCGTGCCATGTGCTTATGTTCTCTCCACACTGTGCTGTGTTACTTCAATCATGTCTGGGCACGTTTACCAATATCTCCTTGCATTATACGTATAACTATTCAGAGAGCTATAAACAAGTCCACTTCCATTTCTCTGTCGGTGCTGTATTACCCAGCAAATGCTCAAGGACCTCAGTAAGGGTAAGTGTGCATGCGTCAAGAACAAAACGACCCCTTGGTGGTCAAGTCACCGAACAAGCAAATGTGATGCAAGTCCGTAAGAAAGGAATTCTTTCAGTTTCAAGCAGCCTCGAGTAACTTTCGTATCGAAAGCATATATCCGGTTTTACTTCACGCATACTTTTGGTCGGTTTCGGGCAAATTAGATGGGAATAGTTCAAGCAAGCGTTTCGAAGGAGGCAGCCAGCACTCTGGTGTATGAGCTCCTGCCTTTTGGCTGCCTCTGGCTCTCAGCTGTATGGAAGTTATATGCCAATAAACTCCTATTGAAATCTCCCCCTGCCCCGGCAACCTACATGTAGTACGTCTGCTTCACAAGTCGCGGTGGAAGCGCGCTGTCTGGATTTTTCAACCAGCCAGACCGCCACCGCGCACACGGACTATCTGGTAATTACTAAAACTATTTATGTTTATAGCCAATTGGACGTAACATTAGTGATGACAACGTGTGGGGAAAAACCCCGCCTGAAGCAAGGAATTCGTTTCGACGAAACTGTACGCAAGGCAACAAAGAGCAATAATAACGACAATGAGCGGCATTAGCTTCGATTGTTCTTCGGTGAGAAGATTTACAGGACAGGGGATGAGATATCACGCGAAAAACAAAAGAACGTAGATTTCTTTTAACTTCTGTAGTTTACCAAGAGATGAGGCGTTCAGGAGAGTACCGTAAACTGAGCGCTGCTTAGTAATTCTGTGGTTCTATCCATACACGCATTTTGCTTATCCCTGCCTAACGAAACCTAAAGTCCCTTGATAAGTAGATGAAGGGACTTTAACGAAACCCAAAGTCGTCCATGCGAGTTTTTGTTAGCAGACAACTCCGAGAGCCATTGCAAACACCCCTGGCTAGAAGCCAGAAGCATCAACATCGCCATCAAACACCTCGGAATGGGGCGCCCTCAATGCAAATAACGTTCTCACGAGGTTTGGTGAGATTGGCTGGCATACGTTGCATTATGGTGGGGTATTTTTTAGATAAGTGCATGCATGGGGGAGGTGCTGTGGCATGTGCTGTGGTGATCGCTGTTACAATACTGGTCATCAAGCATGCGTGAAGCAACAAGAACAACGTCTGTGCGCTAAGGTGTATTTCAGGTAATCAGCCCATAGTACAGGGTTTAACCGCGACCCGACTTAGGACCTCTGTGCCTGTGAAGAAGCCTTATCAGTTGCTGACAAACAACTGTGTGAGCTGGACGGGTCTGTCTGCCTGCGTTCGTCGTGGTTGTCGTGTCTCCTTCCCGGCGACGGTCTGTGTTTTTTTACTGACGGTACCGTTCGGCCGCAGTTGCGTTTAGTGGGACTGAAGTAGCGTGTGTACATCAGCGGCATCCCCCAGCCGCACGTATCGGCCGTGGCGGAGGAGCGATTGAAGACGCCTCGAACTGCCTGCCGCGGAATGCCGATTTCAGGTAACCTTCTCGACGCACGGCCGTAAAGCCGGCTATTTCAAGTCAACCTTGTGACATACGACAGCATTCGGCGCTCAATTAGGTGTCAGCAAACGCTCATTTAAGTGTCAGCAAATGTCGCCGTGAAAGTTTCGCTAAAATAAAACCACAACCGTGACTGCGTGCTAACTGATACGGGGCATTATACGCGAGGTATGTGGCAGACAGATAAGCGTGCTGGCTGATACGGGGCAATATACGCGAGGTACGTGGCAGTTAGATAAGGCAGCGTTCCGTCCAAATGAAACGATAGGAAATGCTGAAGTGCCGTACAGACATAACCCGAAGGGAGTAGTGTCTACGAGTTCTGTCCAGACGGAACGGCAGCTGTCAGGAAAGTTCCGTCAAGAGGAAACGCTACCATCACGCTCGCTTCGCAACTCGCGGTGAGAACAGTCTCTCCTAAAATTGACTTTTACCAAGCCGCTTCCCCCGACTAGCCAGTCACTGTGAAGTATTCGTTACTATTAATTACTGTCGATCGGACTAAGTCCAAATGAAACTCTCACCCGCTACATCACGCTCGCTTCACAATGCGCGGCAACAGCAGTCTGGCTTGATATTTACCCAACCGGCGAAGCCACTTCCACTCACCCAGTGGCCAGATTCGCTGTTAATTATCTAGTACTATTAAAGGGACAGTGAAGTGATATGTAAACATTGCGGGATTACTAGCGCAAATTGTAGTCCGGAGTCCCCAGGCCATGTTTCGACCACTCTGGGCGCTTTTACGCGATTTTATTTAGTAGAAAAATTAATTCGAAAATGCTGTTCTCCTCTCTTTACGCTCGCCCATTTTCTGTGGCGTTTTCGTGTGACGTCGGGAGGAGCCGATCTCGCAATTGGCTGCGCTACTGCACGGCTCCCCGGCCTTCAGACAGTCAGTCGGCCCAGCGTTTCGTCCGCCGGACGCCGACGGGTCGTCGCAATTCGTTCGCTCAGTTGAAACGAAGCCAGGACACGCTTGCGAATGGAAGAATGTGCCTTTCTTTACTTGGTTAGTTTGTACACTGTATCTAGCTCCAAGTCAAGGTCGCTTCACACAAGCGCTGCACATGCGACGCTTCGCTGACTGGTACGCCAGTAGGAAAATATAAGGCCTCTTGAAGGCGGGAGAAGAGTCAGCGAAGTCAATATAGGTACTAAGGAAATAAAATCAACTGGTATTTTTACCGTACAGCCTAAAACTAGGGTGCCGGAAGCACTTATTTGCGCTGGGCGAACAAGCACAGCAGGCAGCAGCACGGCTACGTATCTGCGAACGCTTTTCCGTCTAAGAAATGCAATTGCTAGACGTGAGATATTGTGGAAACTTGGGGGATGCTTACTGCACGAGCGCAAAACAACAAATAGTCACCTAGGCTGCTTGGAATGCTAAAACTATATAAAAGTGTAAACTGGTTATACATTATATACCTTATATTTCCAAGGTCGGCAGCGCTCGCCCGTGGCCGAGTGGTTTGGAGCACTAGGTATGCCTGGGCAAGTGTTTTGCAAGTCACAAGTTCCAATCCCCGCGGGTACGTGTTTTTTTTTATAAGTTAACTTTTTCGTTTTCCGCCGATGTTTTCTATACTGAGTTCACCGTTTTTTGGGCCGCAACGTTCATTGCTCCACAAACTAGTTCACAGAACGCGCGCAGGCTGGTACTGGCGCGCTAGCGAGTTCTCGTTGGCGTGCTGTTGCCATAAGCACCGACTGCTTGCGGACAGTGGGTACAGGCCAAAATCAACACACCCTTGGGCTGGTGCGAACACGCTTTTTACGATACAGGCATGAGTGAGGCAAGCTCCAAATATAGGGGAAGAGCGCATGGCATTTGAGCATCTGCGGGGACGCGGAGGGCGCTCATGCACTGCGTAGGCCTCGGCTAGTGAATGCTACGATTCCAAGCCGTCCTGGGAGGCTTATCTTATGCATTTTACAGCCGACAACATGGCAGAAGCGCAGTACGATGATTACTGAGATATTGAGAATGCCCATCCAACAACGCCATTGGTTGTGTTTTACAGAACCGAAACCGAAACTTGTTTGATTGCTAACCTTAGGCATCGTCCAATCACGGTGCCCCCTACTCCCAACGTCACAGCCTTAGTTGGTGCGGCCGCCTCAAACCGCACATGGTAGTTTTCTTCTTTCGCGCTTTGTAAAATAATTACCGATTTGTCAACCGGATAAACGATGAAAAGTTTGCTAATTTGAGCCAGTCTACGCAGTGCAAGCAAAAACGGGAGCTTGACAAATTCACTTCAGTGTCCCTTTAATAAGTACACATGATAGGCCGTACCTCAAGTCATACGTACGGCTAAAGATGCAGTGTCTGAGCTCTTTTCTTGTCCTAGAAAAACATGGTTTGGTGGGAGTCGTGGAAAAACTCAGCGGAAATTGTCCTGTGGAAAGTGCAATATTGTGTACCAAAATTAAGCTTCGTAGTTGTACATCTGATTTTAAATCAGGTAATACAAGGGATTTAAAAATTAATTTTAAAGTTGCAAAAACAAAATTTTAGCCAAACTCAAAAAGAAATGTAACAAGGATAGCCTCGTATCTAAACGGCGAAAATTGGGAACCATTCTGAAGTATAAAAAAAATGTTTGCACAACTTGAAAAGAAATGTCACAAAGATAGCCTTGTGTCTAAGCAGCGAAAATTCGGAGTCATCCAACATTATAAAAAAAAAATGTTTACACATCCATTAGGAAAGTGTTTAGCTAATATTTAGGTAGTAGCTCGTACGGTTTTGTAAAATCAGAATATTCTTTCTAGCCAACGGCCACTAGGCAGTGTAGTTGTTTCCAAAGGGAGGTCGTCAGCAGATGACGCAGGCGTCTGCGAAACTGGATCCCTTCTTGGACTAGGTGCAACTGTCGACATTTTCAATCGCATGTGATGTTGGAGGCAAGAGAGGCAGGCCTTTGGAGTCGCCAAAACATGGTTTCGCTGAAAAAGGTTGCGTACGTATTTTGAAAAATGGAGCAGCTGAAAAACTACATGTTTTTACGGGCACAGCAAGTTGTTCGTCAGGCAGTGGCAAATCTTGCAGTTTATTTTAACAGTGAAGCTAATGGTACTGCGTAAAAATTAGTAAAGCTACCTTAACGACCAACTGCACTAAATTTTTAGTCCCCAAATTGGATCCAAATAAGTAGTTTATGCTCACGAGATCATCATGGCGAAAAAGCTGCGCACGCACAGTTATAGTAACTACGGTGAAACCTCGTTAAGCCGTTTTTGACGGGGACGCAAAGAAAGTACGTACTAACCGGCACTACGGTTTATCCGAATGCATTAGGTTGAACGGAAACCGAGTTGGTAATTCGGCTTAACTGCATATAAAAGGAAACTACAGCTTCTGCAGGTAGGTTTAACGAGATTCCACTATACTGTTGTTCAAATAGCTTTCTAGCGCCCTACATTTGCTCGTGGCAGAGAGTCACCACAAGTTCCAGGCGGCCTATGACCGAGAAGAGGAACCGCTCCCTGTAGAGGTCGTGTTTCTCTGCCAACTGGCACAGTGCTCTGCCAGGTGCAGGGTTGTCCTCGCCAGGGCTTTCTCTGCTACACCATCAAACTGTACTGCTGTTGGCATCACATATTAAAAAAACAAGCTGCATAGGGAGGCATATCTGCAATTTTTCAATGGAACGAAAAAAATTAGAAGCCTGCAAACTATACACATGCTCGCAATGCTTTTGGAGTTAGCAAATATTTTTACTTGAAAATAAAAGGGATCTCTTATAAATACATGACCACTTGCTTTTCCAATTGCAGTATTTGCTGTATTTAGCCTAGCCCAATGCCACCTTCACCCCGTAGGCCTCTCCAAAAGTTTGACGACCTAACTAGTGTTGCAAGTGTAGGTGTAAACATCTGTGCGTATTTTTCTTCTGTCGCTAAGCGAACCAAAATGAGCCTTGCTCCTGCTAACATATTATGTACACACAAGGGTCGGCCGTCCTCACCGCTAAGGACGAAAACTAACGAAACTGCTCCTTTCTTAAATGATAAGCTACATTATTACTCGCCGCGATGGCTCAGTGGCTAAGGCTTTGTGCTGCTGAGCACGAGGTTGCGGGTTCGATTTCCGGCCGCGGCAGCCGCTTTTCTAATGGAGGCGAAAAGCAAAAATGTCCGTGTGTACGAGATTTCGGTGCACGTTAATGATCCCCAGGAGGTCAAAAATAATCCGTAGCCCTCCACTACAGCACCCCTCATCGCCTGCATTGCATCAGCGCGTTAAACCCTTCAATCAATCAATGATAAGCTACATTATCGTTTCAACTGCGAAATGAAGTATTTACTTTGGTTGAGTGTTAGATTGAGTTTACCTTAAAGTCATTGACTGCACAATTCCTTGGTGGAAGTAGCAAACAGCAGTAGCGGATAGCTTTTGGCGTTTTAGTGCATCACCTAGCTTCGGAAACCGATGTACAGTTTCAGGCCAATTTTACAATTTGATGCTCGATGTGCAGCGAGTCGAAAGTAACTTGGTGGATATTCTCAAAGCTGTTTGTGCCTGAAGAGAGTAAAAACAGTTAGTGATTGATCGCCACCCGTGCAGAGCTTATTTCCCCAAAAAAGCCAGATGACAGCCAAGACACCGGCTAACCAAAGTAGCTTTGCTATCTCACACGAGCAAATGGCTCTATCAATTTGGACTTGCTATTTGGCTCGCAATGCCATGGATAACTACCCCAGCAAGTGTTCTGATTGAAAAATTACCGCCGGACAGCCCCTTTCATCCCTTTGGTAACAGTGCAATGTTAGAATGGCATTTAACCCTATTAGCTTTGGAAAATGTAAACAGAAGTTCTTTTGTGGAGATAACAATGCAAAATATGATGTTCTGAGTGAATTTGGAGGCTACCCTATCGAAAAAAACCTTATGATTTTTATATGGGTCCCATAAAATTCATACGGGCCCGTAAGAATTCATATAGGGCTCTATATGAATTCTTACGGGCCCATATGATACAGACCCATAAGGAGTCTAACCACATATGAATTCTTATGGGCCCATATTAGATCCCCATATGGCATCTTACGGGCACATATGATAGGGACCCATAAGAAGTCTAACCCTATATGGATTCTCACGGGCCCATATGAAATCTCCATATGGATTCTTAAGGGGCATACATGATACGGTCCCATAAGGGATCTATCCCTATACGAATTATACGGGCTTGTTTCAACCACCATAGAAGGCTATATGTGGTTCATGAAGTCATGCGGGGCACCACGCTGCTTTCTGTGAGTGATATAAAGCTATGCCCAGCCACGTTGTTACCACACTGTTGCAGATGGGGCCCGTAAGGTTGTAAATGTTTTAACAAAAATTAAATTTCATGTACTGCATGAGCATTAATTGTGAACTAAATTACATTTATTTTTATTCACTCTCATGATATCTCAAACGGTGCATTAAATATGTGCACCGTACCCAACCGATTCCCCTGACCCACTTTTCTGAATTTCTAAGCTTATGCATGAACCATATGCATTGTGTATATTAACAAATTCTCAATTGATGGTCCAGTGGGCATTTCATGGACCCGCGAAGCTGCTCCTGGTACTCTTAATTCACCCAATTTTCTTTGTCAAAGCTTGTTTGGTATGCACAAGGGTAAATTAATTTCTCCACCTACCTCGAGGTGTGCTTTTTGCACAACACGCCAGCTATGCAGTAAAGCCAGACACACAAGACTGTTTATATGTTTGCAGGCGTTTATTTTCAAGAACAAATCACTTCACAATAAGAAATGCAACAGCGTAAGAGTCATATAAGAAATGCAGGTAACAGTAAACAATGTTCTCAAATCTACAGGAAGAAGTTAACACAAAGAATATCAGCCTCTACAGCGAATGATGCACAGTACACTGCTGTCCACATACCGGAGTGCTACTACGTCACGATTTAGGAAGTGGATCACACACATCTGCTTTTATTACCCAGCGTGTACATTTTGCACCCACCTAACAACACACATAGAAAAGAAAAGTAACTCTAGCTAGTAAAACAATTCGTATATCATATCCGACCTAGCACAGCCTAAGCTTATACATGTACCTTAGAAGAACTGCCAGTTGGACTTGGTATATGTTCATGGTTGAAACAGCATTACTTAAAAAGTGAAGGAGGAGGAAGACACACAAGCGCTACTAGAAACTTTATTTTATGTTGAGAAAACGAGGATATATGTAAAAGGAAAAAATCAAGAATCAGCATCATCACCAAAACAATGATGCATGCGTAGGACTTACAGGTAAACACCGCAGTGTTTTTCCCCATCAGCAGCCCAAAGAAATGCGCAGCTCATGCATAGGGTTGTTCGTTTTCGGGATTTATGTATTTTAAAAATTGGGGGTAAAAATTGGGTTCTATATTTCAAACTGACGATCGGGAGAAATGGGGTCTTTTTGTAAAGCCATCCCTAAACACGTTAAATACTCAGATCCACTTTTTGGTGCCTTAAGCATTTCAAGTACTAAACTTGTGCTGAAAGGGCGCATTAACTTGATGCTTTTTTCTGCACACAAAATTGGTCAGACGGTTCTAGCTGGCATACTGTACCGGGCGGCTACGTTCTTTCTCACCGGCGGAGACGATATTTCAAATTGCGAGTTGTTTTGGAAAGACAAACTTTTCATTTTGTAGCAGCAGAACTCAACATCGACAAACTAACACCACAGATAGCAGTTAAGACGCGTGACTACACGCCAAAAGGCATACCTCGAACCTAACCAACACCATACTGACACGCGCAAACCCATGGTAGTTTCCGGTGTGGACGAACCTCACTGAACTAGTGCATTTATCCACACGATTTTCTAGAAAAAGCCCAAAAAACAATGGCTCATCAGTGTAAAGAATTTGTTACATCAAGGTTAACAGTCTCAACGCCTCCATTACATAAAGATAGGTCATGAACACATGGGTTTCAGTGGGCTGGCAATGGGGAATTGAAAAACTTAAATCCAGGAATTTGTTACTTTGATGTTCATTACATCCAGGTTTAACTGTAGAAGGAATACTGAACGATCTAGTCTCGCTCGATGAAGTTTGGTACAGTGCATATGAAATCCTCTCTGTCACCAAATGAAACAAAAACACACGGCTTGGCTATTGCACTCAATTTTAGTGCAATGACAGGTTGTGACCGTGACAAAAAGCAATCACTAATGTGATCTGGAAGATCTGCATGGGTGTACTCACGCACAACTTTGCCACAAAGCAAAATCGCTTCCCCGTTCGCTGTGGAGCGAGCATCTGTCACTTCCAAAACTCTTTTTATCACAAAGCAACCACCATCATGGGCCTCAAACACTGCGCTGTCTCGTTTCCCACTACGCTTATACTCCTTACTGTGAAAAACAGTGCCCGCATAAGCGAACCTAAAGTGCTCCTGCACATCATGTACATCCCCGACCAATGAATTGACTGAGGCCGCTTCCATGGATGACAGGGACAGTACTCTCTTTGGCCGGCCAAACATGCATGCACCCCCAACATGGTAGGCCTTCTCTAGTCTCGGGTAACCAAGGAAGTCTTGGCACAGCTGCTTTACGGAGGGTGGAAATGAGGCCAAAGATAACAGCAGCTGCAGCTCCTGGTGCATGACAACACGCTCAACGATCTGCTCTTTCACACCATTTGCAGCGGTCACAAGCTTCACAATACGACCATTTCCACTTTCGAATGTGAAAGCGGAATGTGCCCACAGAGGGCCATACTTGCGTGCAGCTTGTGCTAGGTGTGTCAATTGGTGAACGTTGAAGGTCATGCAATGATCTCCATACAGTCGTGCAGCACGGCCCACAAACTCTTGGAGAAGACGATCTGAAAGGAAGTAATTAGTGGTTGGTTAATATTACATCTAGTTGTTTTTTTGTGTTTCGTAAAAAAAATGCAGCATACCATTTCTACTGGGTTCTGCATATAAGGGATCAAAATTCAAAAGATGAAACACAAGCTACCGACCCACCGTAAAGTTACGAGAGAACGCCCTCCCCCAAAGCATCGCCCGCCTCCCTTTAGGTGTGAAATATTACAGCGAAGCTGTCAGCCTCTAGTTGCTAGGAAGATTTCATGTCGTAAACAAAAAAACCCAGGCAGGATCCAGCAGTTCCCGCCTAAGACACTGAGCGCATGAGTCAGGCTAGTCAGGCGTGCAGCATAGAGCTCAGTACAGTCAAACCTCGTTATATCGAACAGTGCGCGAACCGTGAAATAGTTCGATATAACCGAAATTCGATATATAAAATTTGATCAAAAACGCGTCAAAATGCAGCGCAATTCAATCACTAAAAAGGCAACGACTAGAATGACTACTCACATGAAGTGTTAAAGTGAACTATTTATTCCCAGGGGAAAAAAACTGCAGCAGCGTTCTACGCCGCACGCGGCTGACACAGCGCCTTGCAAACACAGTCACGAAACTGCGCGAACAGTGTCCGCTAGTTTAAACCACGCACAACGCTGAAGAGTTCGTTAAGGCGTTGAGGCTTGAGCTTATCGACTGAAACAAGGCAAGACGATGACTGAAGCTGATGAACAACGACTGATCCAAATGGTGAACCGGCTGAGCCTGAGTCAGCCAACTGCGTATGCCACCTAGTCTGAATGGCGCTACCAGCGCCTCAGGCATGCGTTTGAGTCGCAAACGCCTGCTGCGCCAAAGCTATTCTCCCCTGCATTGCCGGAAAGCCTGCCGCCTGTCTCCGGAGCGCGCGCTTCCGGCCGGCGCTGAGTTCGATATATCCATTTCTTAACCGACCGAGTTCGATACAGAAAATTAAAAATGCATGTAATTCTTTTAAAAAACTGACAATGGTTCGATATAAGCAATAATTCGATATACCCGTGTTCGATATAACGAGGTTCGACTGTATTCGTGTCAAAATCCTCAACAGAAGTATCTAAGTCACATTATGGATGATAAGGCAGCTGTGAACAATGGAAACCACCTCCCCCCCCCTGTGTTCCTGGTAGAGATTATGTTTGCAGATTACGTTTGAAGACTAGGCAGGGGCTAGTTTCACTAAACAGAGCAGGTCTTGCCCAAGGCACTGAGCACATGCATCAGGCATGGTAGGACCCTATATTTGGTGCCAGAAAAGCCGAGCACAAGCGACAAGCCCTGCCAAGACGACGAGGAACATTTCACACTCTCCCCCATCAGCATTTGCAGGGGTTTACAACAGCTTCGTTGGACATCCACTTTCACAGGGCAGGATGGCGACTTTTTTCCAATTTGCTAAAACGCACCACAGATTCCCCCCCCCCTCTACCCCTTCTAAAATCGCACTAGCTTCAGCACTTTTGAAATCTCGGAAAAGTTCCTCCGTGAAAACGTCCCGCAGCCGGGAACACCGCCGATGTCTCGATTTTCAACAAAAGAGACACAACCTGTCCTAGCTTTTTTTACTTGATATCTCCACAGTTTTGGCTGGCAATGTGGCTGCTTTTTTGTAGTTTTTCGTCCCTGGCCCGAAAGTTCGTCGATCCCGTATTTTAGGGCACAGCATTTTTGCGCCTGCCACAGTGGCTTGGCGGTGGCGACGGCGTTGCAACTGAGTGACCGAAGGCAGAAAGATTACAAAAGTGGCTACAGTTGGAGTGATAATATGCTTTACCTGCATGAGTGATGGCAGCATCAGATAGCTCGTCTTGGAGCAGAATGAAGATCGCTTCAGAGAGGAAGGCAAAGTGCTTCAGGTAAACCGGCGGCAGAATGCCCCAGCAGCAAGGAAGGCAGTAAAAGAGTAACCAATTCCGCCATTCGTGCGCCTTCCAAAAGCACCGCACACGAAGCGTGCGGGGTAGGCGGGTGATGTGGTGAGGTGGCCGGATCCTCAGGAGGCGCTTGCTTACGGCTTGCAGAGTGGATGGTTGCCCTGCACAACATTATGACACACCTTTTAAAAAGTCGTTTGCTTCACATAAACCACACATATTCATAGATTCATTTAGCATACAGCTTAAAATTCATTTCAGTACAACTAATTCTTACCTATGTAGTAATCTTCATCGGAATTCACCGAGTCCACCCAATACTCGGTGAACTGCCTCACCACACCCAGTAGCACACAATGCATGTACTCGACAGTGTAGCACCACACCAAGTCCAAGTACGGCAAATTCGTCAGTGGCGAGGGTCCTTTCACACCATTCACTGGTGTGTCCAGCTGCATGGCCAGCTTTGCATCCCGTTGAACTCCCTCTGTTGTCCTTTGTACAGAGGGCTCAGTCTCCAGGTAAAGACGCCGTTCTGGAAAAAAGTGTTTACAAGCGTTTAAAAATACACATAGTAACACAAGTTTGTAGGCATAAAGTGAGCATATATTTCCAAAATGCCAAAGCAAGAAGGTGAGCAGGAGTAACAAATAAAAAGACGTTGCACGAACATTCTTTTTAAAGAAAAAAAGGTCATTTACTACTGATGAACAAAAAGGCAACACAAGGATGGTGCTTTGCTAACATGCAACATTGATGCATTTGGGACTGACTTCCTTCCAAACATATACTCTTCTGCCCAACTTGGTGATGGATGGCACTCGATTCCTGGGTTGGCGATGAAAACTAGATGTTCCATAACACAGTAAAAAAACCAAAAGGCATAGCCTTGCTCATAAAGTAGGTGGCCCCTCATTCCTGATTTCTTGTAAGAAATTGTTACACGTGGAGAGAAAATTTTGTCGTTTACTTATTGTGAAACCGATTCGAGCCATTTGGGCATTTCACTATTTCACAGCTGTCAAAAAGGGGCAAAGCCCGACATCCAAGTTAATTCTTGGACCACTACTACCTGTACTGTACTTCTAAGCTAACTAGCGGTGTATTACCCCCCCCCCCCTCCCTTTTGCCCCTTGTGGTGGCTGAGTGGCTAGGGCATTGTGCTACTGAGCCCAATGACGCAGTTTGATTCCTGGCCCTGGCGGCTAGCTGCTTTTCTGGTGAGGCTAAAAGCGAAAAAAACGCCCGTGTGTTCAAGATTTTGACACTTGCTAAAAATCCCCAGGGGGTCAAAATTAATCTGGAGCCCTCACTACAGTGCGCCTGATTATCCTGAACAGCATCAGCGTGTAAAAAAAGCGGTGTGTGGTTGTTTTAGGAAAGTGGCGAAACAATTTTTTCACCAAAATGGTTCGAAATAAAAAACCAGCAAAAAATGTAAACAAATGTTTTCATTTTCATTAAATATCCGTTATTTCCCTAAAAGTGTCACATTGCAGTGACAGAGCAATTTCTTTTAACGTATAACTTTTTGTGCAAAGGTAATACAGAAATAATTTACAATATTTTTAGAATTACGATGGATAAACACAAACAGTGCGTAAATTATTCGCATGATGAGGCTAAAGATGAAAGCATTTTTTTTTTACAAGGCATTTACCAAATGCTCTGTACGGAAACGTTGACTTTGTTTTTGCAATTTCGGAGGTTTAGCATGCCGAAGCTACGCCTGGGCTTTGTGGCATGCCACTGTGGAGGGCTCTAGATTAATTTTGACCACCTGGAGAACTTTAATCCATCCCAAAATCTCAACCATAGGTCTTTCCTTCCTTCACCTCTACTTGAAAAGTGGCTACCATGGCTTGGATCGAATCCACGTTCTTTGGCTCAGGAGTATATTTTAGCCACTGAGTCACTGCAACGGGCTTTAATAATTGTTGCTTATGGACACTAGAAAATGATGTGCAACTGAGCTAGAAAGTGTAATTACACAAGCGCAGATTCAAATGTGTATGCACTCTGAAAAAATGCTTACTGTTGTCAAGTTTTCCACACGCCAGGCACCAAGGACATCCAAACTGGCCATTGAATTGGGTGTGGTTCCCAACCGCAGCTCTAGCAGGGGCATCAACACAGACACAAACAGGATACACCTTGGAGCGTAGCTCAGCAGAACCACATTTCCACATCAATTCACCCACAGCCTTCACTTCTTCCACAAACTTGGACATGAAGAGCAACATGTCTGGATGCTTGTGTCCAAACCACAATCCAGCAAGCACGGTGTGTTCTGTTTGGCTTGAAAACGGCAGCTCGTTTACGAAGAACTGAATAGGCCATATTGACGCATTTGTCGACTTAAACAACGGGCTCCCATCTGTGTTTATAGTAAGCGTCAGGTCACTCCACCGGACTTTGCCATCTTCCCGAAGCGCTTTGCATGCAGCACCACCTGCGATGCCACTAAGGGCAGTGGTTCCTGCGTCCATGCGTTCCTTCAGTTTGCACAGGTTGCTGTACAGGGCATCTTTCGTCTGCGCCACGATGTGCCGCAACTGTTCTTTCAGATCCATAATCACAAAAAGGCAGCCCTTCTTCTTCACCTCGGCGATCGTGGAAGTTGTCTTGCACAGCTCACATCGTAAGCTTCCCCCACCTGCTCTCGGCTCGAGCAGCGAGGTGCACGCATCACAGTAGTAATAGCTCTTCGTCATTCCTTTACACTTTGGCGCCCACAGCTTTCGGAGCAAGTACTTTGTGCCTGGTAAGCCGGTTTTCTTGGCACCAAATAGTGCATCTATCAGCTTCAGGAGGTCGTCGACTGCATTCCATGAGAGTCCGTGCGCCACCACGAATGCCATGATCAAAACGATTGCCGCAGCAACAGTCGTTCCGGATCCAGGTAATGTTTGGTTGCCGAAATTGCTGAAACACTCCGAGAGAGTTTCGATCTCATCAAAGAACGGTGCAGCATCATCTTGACTGGAAGCGTCGTCGTCACTTTCACTGTCTTCATCTGCGGTGGCAGCGCCGTTCGAGGCGTCGCTGGCGTTGTCAACATATTCGGCTTCATGGGCACAGCACGCGGGATCACTGCAATCAGCTGAGTTGAGCAGTTCGTCCGCCGTTGAAAATGAATTTCCTGGCTGCTCCTGTTCTACACCAAGGTGAAGATCTGGCACCGAGTTGGGCGTAGCCGAGGTAGCTCCAGTTGACAGTCGCTTGTCGTTATACCACCGCGTTGACCGAGGAACTACAAAAGGTTCGTCGGTGCTTAAGTAGACTTTCCGGCGCTTTTTCTCCGTCTCCTGACTCATAATGACGTTTACACTGAGCTGTAAGCAATGTATAATTACATTATACTGCCCAGCTGATGAGTGATTAGAGAAACAAGCGCGTTTTCGACAGTGGATTGATGTGGATTTACCCTCTGTACTTTGGCCTGATTTGGGTGAAATCAGAAAGAAGCGGAAAGCTTTTACGTATTTTTGGACAAAAACTGCCAAATTATACTTCATAAAATAAATTAAGAGACATTATAAAGAAACAATAGTTTCGTAAAACATTGTAAATATTCTCAGGATTATTTACGAGCAAGACGACGAGGGATAAATCAAACCAAGCCAATCCGCAGCAGTAGTCGTTTCTCGTGTGGGCCTTTGTTGTGTGTATGCCTGCGGGATTTTGCGGCGGTGTGCGGTGCAGCACGTTTCTATGGCTCCAACAGTACCAACTTTTGCTTATGTCGCGTATAAGGACGGCCACAAAGCTATTGTGGCCGTTTCTCTGATAAGAAATTACGCGCCGTCGTCCTTAACGGACGTTCAAAAGGACAAAGACGCGTATTGGCGCTCCAGGGAGTCCGAGGACGAGGGTTTTTACCCTGCCGACATTCTGGAACTCGGAGGTAAGTTTTTATTTCACCACATAGTTCATAGTAATGTTGTCCGTATGGGATGTTATGACAAGTGGTAAATGTGGCGGCACACTTCGTTTGGCGTGTAGCCAAACGTAAAAGTTTGGAAACAGAGCATGTTTTGTAAAATTGAGAACGTTTGCGCGGAAGGCGTGCCATTCTGTAGTGTTTTCTTGTCCTGCAATTCAACGAAGCATTGTTGCATTGTATACCTGTCGCGTTTGCAATAACGCTGTGTATGAAGGTACAGTCGCCCAAATGTTATAACTAGCGTGCGAGAGCCACGACTGTTTGCGGGCGAGCGACATATGACGGGCCAAGTTGCAAAGTGGTTGAGGCTAAGCGGATGCTCAGAATGCGGGTTCGGCTGGGCTCGTCGTCTGCACGCTGTTCCTTCTTAGATTGTCACCCCATACAACCGCGCTGCAAGCGATCAGGCAGCGTGACTCAGCGAATTATTTGCTCGTATTTTATGTTCTGAAGATTAACGGTGCCTGCCAGTACAAATCGCTCAAATGAAATCTTACGATACAAAGAACACGCCCAATCGTGAAGTAAGCCGACGAACATATAATACTCATTTGCTAGTTCCTCATGCAAACGCTTTTTTTTATGTGAACAAAGGTCAGTTATCAACCGTGTGTGCTGAAATGTTGAAATGTTGCTGCACACTTCAAAGGGTAATTTTTAAAACTCATTGATGGCCAACTTCTCTCACTTTTATTGCATAATACCAGTGTCAGCAATTGTGCACCTCACTTGCAGTCACCCAGACCGACCTAGTGAAGCGGCTAGCTAAGCGCCGCATTCCAGTGCCGGACAACATTTTTGAAGACGTGCATGCAACGGAGGTGATGAAGAAGGTAAGAACTTGATTTTCGCTGCCAGTAAGTAGTCAAAGGTTTTGGGAATGGTTGCTTCTGCTTTTTGGATGTTTTATGTTGTCTTCCCACAAGTCTTGAGGAAAGCAGTAGTGACATATCTGTCGGTTTGAATAAGCACTCCCGCTCATGCAACTTTTCTCATAACAGAAGCACAGGTGACTTCTACTAACTGCATCTGCCAAGTAGCAGCCCTTCTAGATGCATTACTCAACAGGGCTGTGGTGGCTTACTGCTGTTCCAAAACAAACCAAGTTAAGTGAGTTAAAAGTTGTAGCTGCAGTCACTTTTTTAAGCAAATAAAAGCTAATAACACTGCGGAAGGTGGGATCTCAGCCGAAATTAGAAGTTCTTTCAGCTGCTAGTGTGCTTTTTGAATAAGTCTATGCATAAAAGAAGTAGTGTTATAATGAACATCAGCAAAATAAAATCACAGGGTGGAAAAAGCGGTTAAGAAAACAGTGCTGCTGTAAAAATTTAAACAAAAATTCAGGGAAGCTTGCACTGCCACACAATTGAATGGCAAAGCTGCTGTAGGTGAGCATTGCCAGACACATGTATGCTAATTTCTAGTATCATTGTTTATTTGTGTAGTTGTGGTGCTAGTAATTGTCATATGCGTCGAAGAGGTCGTCGGCTTCTTCGCGGCGAGTGGTGGATGCAAAGTCATCCTCAGCATTGTAAACTTCCACCAGCTCTTTGTCATTGAATCGCGGGGGTGGTGGCGGGATCTGTAAGTCGTCTCGGGTGGGATTGGGCCCGTCTTAGCCATGTCTTCCGTTATCCATGATGGCTGCTAGAGATTGCGGCCGCAGTGGCCTCTCCCAATCTGGCTATCTTTTCACATTTAGCATCAGCGCTGGAGTTTTGTTTTTTGACATGCGCGACAGCACTTGACGACAGTGCTGCTGTTTTCTGTTTGTTTGTTTTGTAAGCTACTCGGTGGTGGCCGTGATGCTCTCGCTTGGTATTTTCCTGGCGTTTTTTTCCCCTACAACACCAAACTTACAGCTTGTACAACAGCTCCACTGTTAAAATTCACACAATATCAATCGCTAATATAGATGGAACATCTGTAGTGGCACTATGAAGTTAGGTGTGTTGTGTTGTTTCAGGCTATTTCTGCAAAAGATGCGGCTGCAAAGGTGCGAGCTGCAAACAAAAAAAAAATGCAGCGGCTGAGGCAGAACAGCACCTCCTCCTCCGACGACGACAGCGTGGTGCCCAGGGCGCTTTTGCTGGACGAGCAGCAAAAAAGTGCTGCTCTTCGACGCAAGCTCGCCACAGTACGGCAAGAATACCATGAGCTGCAGGTGCGCCACAACAGCCTGCAGGACCGACATTCTAAATTAGAATATGTGCTTCTGCACAAACTCGGTAAGTGGCAGCCATACTTCTAATGGAGGCTTGCAGGGGCCGTTTTGTCAGATGAGTGCAAAAAAAAAAAAAAAAAAGCAGTGGCTTTTTACTCATAAAGACGACCAGTGAAGCTGCAGTGCGTAATGTCTGAGCGAATAATTGTCATACACTTTGTTTCCGAATAGTTCCGGTAGGATAATGTCCATGCTTAACTGCGCAACAGGCAATGTGGGAAAGCCAGCTAATACAGATGAAGCTTACACCGGTCTCATTAATGTCGGCTTCACCTCTATACACAAATGCATTGCTAGGCAGACATTTTTACAGAGGGTTTATAAGCACTTGTCAAAATATAAAAGGCATAGGACCATCTTTTTTGTATTTATGCTGTACTGTGAGCTTCTTTTTATGGCACAGAAACCTCCTCCAGAGGGAGTGTGACATGATACCAGTAGATACTGTCGCCAGGGCGACCCCCATAACACCTCTTCTGTGAAAAACTTCTGTATGCCGAGATTTTAGCCCAAGTGCTTTCTCAGGTGGGCTAAATGGACCTTTTCCACAACTTTTATCTGCCCAAGCACTTGGTATGTTTACTGTCCAGGTTCTTCTGCAGTTTTTCCATGCAGCACTTTCTTAGATATTGTAGGTACTGGGCAGCTGGACAGGTGGCACCACCACTTGGCGCTCCCCTCGTTAGTGGAATGAACTGGTCCATTCGACTGCGCAGCCTTCCGTTGTTTTTGCCGTGTTTGCTTCGTTTCATGGAATGTTTGGGGGTGTTGTGAGCAGATATGTATGGTGAAACGAAGTCTAGACAGATGTGTTGGGTTTTTAGATGCACTAATGACTGCGTAAACTTGTCGGACGCTTCTAAGGTTGGATATGGGCTACGTTAACATGAGTGCTTCTTGCAGTGGTCTGTGCTTGGCTCCGCCCGATTTGAGTGCGAATATAACTATTAGTATTAATATTCATTTTTTCTTACATTCACTAAAGGCTACGTAAACTTGTTGGGCGCTTCAAGGGTTGGGTATACGTGCTGCATTGACATGCGTGCTTTTTGCAGCGCTCTCTGCCCGATCTGAGTAGAAATATAGCTAATAGTATTGGTATTCATTTCTGCCACTTTAAAGTTTCCACA
Organism: Haemaphysalis longicornis; assembly: GCF_048455015.1. Lineage (NCBI taxonomy): Eukaryota > Metazoa > Arthropoda > Arachnida > Ixodida > Ixodidae > Haemaphysalis > Haemaphysalis longicornis. The sequence goes on from NW_027526204.1 coordinate 69,313,784, forward strand.
TGAGCCTTATAATGGTGGGGTACCTCGATACGTATGGTTTGAAGAGAAAGGAACTTGCATATGAGTTCGATTACCGTGTTGCCGTGGGAACGTCGCGGCAGTTTACACTTTCTGTAACCGTGAGCTTTGATCCTTGTGAGTGACCACACGGGAGCCTAATAGCCGAAGAGGGACTCCCATGTTTGTAGTGGTCATATTACCAAGAGCCAAAGTAATTCAAACACCGAACAGCCCAAAGCCAAAAATCTTCCCTCCTCCGCTGCCCATTTTTCCCCCTGCATGGAATAAAGGCTGGCACTGATAGTATTTTTTGCCCCTGTATATGTGCAGTTAGAATTTGTGCAGTGAGAGACAACTGCCTGATTTTGGTGTTTGGAGCTAGAATGGTATATACTGAACTACCTTAACTGTAAATATATTAGTGGGCAGCACGATGGTGTTAAAGTGTTGCAATGAATTTCAGTGCCAGTAGTAACGAATTTTTTTTTTGTGAATTTGTGCAGGGGTATCGGCCGACTTCCGGGAAGCCCAAGCTGTTGTACCTGGTGTAAGCATATTTCTGTTTCTAAGCAGATTTCGCTGTGACATTTTCAATGCACGCCAGGCCTTCACCTTTAATATTTTGGGTGTTCTTTGTCTTGCTTTTTTTAGCCCTATTGCACTGAAGCAGTAACCACACACATACCTTTATGGGCCTGTGTGTTTGTGTTGTGACGTGACTGATGAGGATAGGGACAACCACCGACATCGAGGTGTGCGAAAATGCATGCACTGCTTCGCACTTGACGGGACCGCCTTGATTGAAATGGCCCCATTATACTACTCAAATGGCGTGTTAAGTTTTCAACACTATTGTTGTAATGCGAATAGGCGTCCACTTTTAATTTAGCACAGAGCAACATTACCTGCAATAACTCAGCTTTTTACTGAAACACAGCAGCATTGGTGCATTCTCAGTGCATGTTGGCAGCCAATCCAGAGAGAAAAGTCTGCCTCCAGCTGGTAGAGTTCCATCATGTGCACGTTTCTGTTGGATGCTTTGAAATGAGAGAAGGGTATGCACTCAATAAACCTTGTCTAACACTGCAATTATGCTTGCTTATCACAGGAATCTGAGAGAGGGGACAACGGCAGCTGCACTGCTGGATGCTCCAGCGGCTGTCACGGGTCCCTGGGCCTTGTGAGCAACAGCACTGATTTACCGCAGCTGGTAAGCAGCTTGGAGTGCACATCCAAGTATCTGGCATTGCTAGGTCTTGCAGAACCTGCTGCGTTTCACCTTGCGCATCACATCTGGCCAGTGCGAGGTGTCGAATAAGCTTGAAATTTGGCATACAAGTGTGTGCATGTACCTACTGCTAATCATCAATCTGTGTTTTCCCCATTAGATCTTATATGTTACTTCTTTATATTGCTGTTCTCTTGTCCAGCAATTACCTAGTCCTCTTTACTTTTTGATATTGCCATTCTTGACTTATACTCTAGTTACACGGGTGCAGTTAACCACGGTTAGACAAAACCACAGTTTGCTGCGTTACATGACAGACGAGACTTCGGTTACCCCGCTAACCATGGTTAACGCAAACTGAGCTTGGCCACCTCAGTTCGGTCATGCTAACCGCAGTTACCGCAGCCGCAGTGCTCAAAATCGCACAAGTCAGTCCGGACGCAAGTGGCGGCACATCAGCGGAGGCGGAAAAAAAAATCATCTGGCGTTCGGAGGAGACGAAGGTTCTCAAATAGCGGGAGCCCCAAAGCTGCCCCCAAGAGGTGCTTGCATTCTTTGCATCGCTCTTGCAATCAGCACGACTGCCCGTCAGCAGCGGCTCGTTTCCCAATCCACCCGATCAACTACGACAAAAGCCGTGCTAAATTTGTAAATTTCGCGCGTCTTCTGCTAAAAAAATAGATAAAGCAGGCAATCATGAAGCGTTTTCCCCACTCGGAGACAATCGGCGCGCACGTTGGCCGTGCCTGCAAACACCGGCGCGCCTGCCTGCACGGCACTGCAAGTGGCTCGAACCGGCCCAGACCACGGCAGTAACAGCTTATCGCCGCTCTTCGAAATCAACCTGATCACGGAAAAGAACTTCCACATGCGAGAAAGTGGATGTTAGTGCGGTGAAAAATTGTGCTATGGATTGTAATTCGCAGTTGTAGAGGTAGCGGCGGTCAAATATCTACCGCAATGCTAAGCCTAAAGTTCCCAACACCCGAGCAGACCTGAGCAAACCCAGCTGGTTGCGAGCTGTTGGGGAAGCTCCTCGCCGCGCGCGAGTGCGTTGCGTTTGGGTCTGAAGCGGCTGCTTTAGCGATATTTCCTTTTGTCTACATTGCTTCTCTTTTGTTTTTTAATCATGCAGTTAAAAGTGTCGTAATTTATTTTTGTTACGCTCACAACCAAGTGACCGTGGTCACCACGCGTGTAACAGCCAAAACCACAGTTTGTGATAACCGCGGTTAAAGTTTAATAACCACAGTTAAACTTAACTGCAGTTACTTCCGCCGGGTAACTAGGGTATTATCTGACTTCCTCCAACAGCCAGAAAACAGAGGTGATGGCGCCCATCTGCCACCAGACCCACCATGCTCTGCCACCCCCCCCGCACCAACCACAGAGACGACCCTTCAAGGCCTTGCATCTTTGAGTGCTCTGCACGATGGAGAGGTATGCAAATGCAATATCAATTACCAAAGTGTTTTGCTACCCAGCCCACTATTACATTCTGTGCTTTGGTGTACTCAAAGAAGTGTGCATTTAAATAGTGCACTGCCTTAAATGTTAATTGTTGTCCCGACGGTTCATAAATATTTTTCAGGTGTGGGTTATTAGGTGGACCTTTTTTGTGTGTGCTGCTAGGTTTGCATGGCTGATGCTTTGCAGGCAAGTTCCAGCGACATCACAACTCCAGGAAAACCAATAAAAAAGGAAGCAAAGCTTTTGCAGCCATGTTGCTCGAAATTCAACCGTAAGAGCTGTATGGGCTTGTTTTTGGCATTATGAGCCAAATACTGTCCAAGAAAAAAATTCAGTTTGGTTCACTGACATATCTGTTTACCTCTTTCAAACTGGCTCGAGTACAGAGGCGGAATGTGCACCAGATGTGCAATTTCAGATAGTAAGATATTAATTTTATAGCTTTAGTAATATAAGGCAAAAGTTGGCAAAACTATGTGAATCTTTAAAATAAGCGCGGAAGGACGGTTGCTAGTAGCAACCGTCCTTCCGCACTAGTAGAGCGTTGTCCTGTGTATATCTTTTCTTAGTCAACATCCTTTGCACCCGTTTTCAAGATGAATGAACACCAACTTGCCAACTTTCCATCCTGTTAAACTATGTGAATGTAATGCAATAATTTATTTTAGCAGAAGCTATACCCAGCCTGTGTGCAGCAATAGAGTTCTAGTGTACTGACCCTGTCATTACCATTCTTCCATGGCATGTCGCTCATGGCTGCACATAGAACTCTTTCAGTCAAGTGAAACAAAAAGTTGTTTTATAGCACTCCCGAGTGCCATTCCATGCGTATGATGTGACAGCTGGTGGATGTCTGCAAGGGCAAGGCTTGCATCGGCATCAGCAGCCCACGGTTGTGGCTTAGTTGTAATGTCATCAGTGATCACACTTCCTGCCTTTTCACTTTAAAAATTGAACTTCCTCAACGGTCCAATCGTCTCGAGGCCTTAGATTAAAATAACTTATGATTTACTGATATTTTATACTTTTAACTTCCGGTTACTGAACGTTATTTCTCCATAGGATTGCATGCAGAGCTGACGGGATCCTCACTTCAGTTCTAATTAAGAATTCCAATTAAGGGACTACATATTATTACAAGGCGCGGCACGCAGCATTTTTTATGCCGTGCTGTGTGAGATGAATAGTTGTGCACTTCAGATTTGAGTGGGGGTTTCGGTGCCCACATTGACATTTTGTGCGGTGAAAAGTTGTTTCCATTTCTGGTTTTACTAAGAATGCACTTGCGTGTTCATGTAACTCACAAGTGTCATTCATTTAGAACGTCAGTAACAAACAAGCACTTAGCTTGTCTTAACACTTTGAGTGTTGCTTTGCTTTCCATTCATCCATGAAATAAATTATGAAAGAGCTGCTGTTTCTTTTTTTTTTTTCTTCCAATTTGTACTTGTCGTGCCACGTGTCCCCTCGAAATTCCAGCCTGGTGTGCTTTTCATAGTAGTTGTTTCTCACCGTATAATCAATTGTTTGCTCTGATGTTGCCAAACGCAGGATGACATGGACCCAGCCAGCACATGCGCAGCCAGCACATCCCAAACCCCTGGCATTCTGGCGACAGTTGGCGACCAGGTATGATTATCTTTTGCGTGTTTCAACTAGTCTACCATTATATAAAAGAGTGTTTGTGTCACGATGCCAGTGAACTCCAGAAAGTGGTGGTGTGATTGCAGTGCAATCTAATGCTCTTTTTTTACAAGAAAGACCTAGATTTTTGTTGCCTGCATAGTGCAATACCTTAAAGTATGTTGTGTTCATGGTTGTTATGTGACCATGTGCACCTTTCTTAATTCTTCTGACTTCAGGGCATACCAAATTACCATATTAATGCGATTCTAAGCACCCCTTTTTTCCACAATCACGATGCCCAAAGTGTGGGGTGTTTAGGTTCGAAAAACCTTAATTTGTTTGTAGCCTGTTGAGTTATCTCGGAAGTGGCAGAGAAAGAGTTAAACTAGTCTAAACCTGCCAAAGCTTAGTGCAAGTGGTATCAGTCCCTCTGCTCTTCTTTTTAATATCAGAATAGTTTTAATGCTATTTTCAGTAATGTCCGTGTGCTGGACATTGGAAAGAGAAACAAAAAAAAAACCGATAGTACACACAACATACAGATTTAGGTTGTGTACACTTGCAATCATTTTTGGAAAAAACTGTGGTTGATTCCTCTGTCATAGGAATCTGTAAAACACGAAAGTGAAATGTGGAGTGAAATCTGCATGCAGCAAAAGGAGCATGATTATCGGCTCTCTTGTTGGTGTGCTTGGTGAGTTATGTCCTGCTAGCGGGTCGCTTCAGGAAAAGTGTGAACACTTTGGTCCTGCTCTGTGGCGTGTATGGCAGATGGTTGCGTTGCGACAAGCTTAGCTTGTGTAATTGTTTCTTTTCGAAATTGTTAGGTGGCACTGCAATGTAGTAGGCTCGTAGTGCTAAACTCACTTCATAGCATGACGGCGACTTGGTGAAAGCTTGCTGGGCACAATCCTAGCGCATCGTACCTTATTCCTGCAAGCAGAGCTACCATAGCGAGTTAGAACAGAACATGATAATAAACTGCAAATGAAAGTTCTGACTGATAAGTGAGGATCAAAACGTCAACATGCATCCACCACAGAGTTTGGTTTATAACACCAAGTGGATTTTTTCACATTGCTTGCCTTCAATAGTGTTCTCGTCATAGTCATTGACATGGTATTTTACATCACATGGAGGCTAATTGGGGCCTTTATTGATGTCAAACCACCAGAGTTCTTCCAGAGAACCATCCAAAATAGCAAAATTTGAAATAGAGATTGGGCTTCACCGCAAGGCATGGGCACCACGTGTGCTAACATTTTCTTTGACATCTGACAGATTGTACCGCGCAACGCAATTGTTTTTCTAGGGCGTGTTTTTGAAATGGCTAACTATAAAATGTGTATTTTTTCCACTACTGGTGGTTTAATATATACAACTTCCTATTTTTTATTTTCTTCGACGCCTCGACAAAAATTTCAAATCTGATCTTTTTTTCGCCATCATTATTTATGGAAACATTAAAACTGGTGTGGAATCATCTGTGAAAGCGCGTGGAATCATCTGCATTTTATGTCACTGCAATATGTGCCTTAGCAATATATATAGCACAGAAAGAATGTTTTGTTAGACCCCTCAAAATTGGTCAATTTCCCACACTAATGAAATAGTTGACCCGACTGACTGTCGCTACGGCATTCCTGGAACGCATGAAAAGGGAATGAAGAGGAGTGAGAAAGCAGACAGATCTCATTGAAGTGTTGTTTCCTTCGCGTTTGGGGCGTTCCAATTTCCAGAGACTATGTGGGCATTGGAACTCTACTTGGTCAACATTTCTTGGTAAACTTTTTTTGCCGTAACAGAAGCGGACAGGCTATATCCTAGTCCAAAGGAATTTGGCAAGTAATAAGTAATTTCCATGAAATTACTGGCCTGAAGTAATTTATTACATTAATAAATTACCAACACTCATAAGTAATTCATTACAGCAAAAAGTAATTTAATTAGTGTAATTTCATTACTGCCGATCAAATTGCTTGTAAAGATAACTGCATCAATTACTTTAATTGGGCTGGCCACTGTTACTTTTATTCCTTTCCTTTCATTATCTGTGTATCTTTGCAAACCAAAATATTTTGTCCTGCAGGTTCACCTTGGCAACGATGTCTTTGTGTCCGCCCAGCGGTGGGAATGGCTGCTATCGAGGAAGAAGGACTCGTTGTTCGTCAAGGAGCTGACGAAGGCGGTTTGGGGGGTGGCGAACCTTCGTGGCCGCAGCGTGACGGGTGCACCGTGCCGCCGGTTCCTCAACAGCAAGGAGCCGGGGACGGTGCCCAAGAAGCGTGCCCTCACACCGAGGAAGCTGCACGCTGTTGCTAGTGAGTGTCTTTGCTGGGATATCTGTTTTTGCTCAGTGCATATTAGCAGTTTTGTCCTCATTGCATTTAAGCTTACCAAATTAATGTGAACATGGTACACTTTCAGGTGCATTCGACCACTTCATAGGTCGAGCGGACATCGACGTGCCTGCAAAAACCCGACGCTTGAAGATGAACAGGTTTATTGCAGAGATGCTTAAAGACTTGAAGTGAAAGTGCATCTCTGCAATAAACTTGTTCATCTTTCAGCTCTGCATGTGTGGCTTTGTACTCAAGTATGTACACAAATATGTGGCAATAAATGCCTTAAAAAGCTGAAACACCACTGTCTCCTTGCAAAGAGAAGCCGGTATACGCGGCAAGGACCTTCACCACAGCAGATATTTGTGTTCACACGTGTAAACAAGCGAAACAAAAGTTATCTGAGCTTTTTATATGGGCATGTAAATATATGGGTCTCTGACACCATATGAAATCCCTATATGAAAGAAGCCCTATATGTTTCCCCCATATCCCCGTATCCCCATATACCCATATCCAATAATGCCATATGTATGGGCCCCATAAGATCCCATATATGGGGTTTTTTGGTAGGGTACTGTGAGCATTCGCTGTTACTGGTGCGCCCACTTTTACTCTATCACTTATGTTACGTCTGGCCGCCTATAATCAGTTTCGGCTCCGAAAATGCCAATCACAAGCATTTTCATCTTGCGCACTCCTGTTTGAGGTGCAGTGTTTTGCAGTTATCACTCTTTTTATGGATACTATTTGATCATCTTATTTTTACGTTGTCAAAAACGAGTGCATTTGGCTAATAAGGAACTTAAAAAAAACGAAGCTTGGAATGGCAAGACGTTTCCGAGACCCACAGAGAAAGCACTTTTCCAATCTGGTCAGGTGCAGAAGGGAATAAAGAATACATGTATTTACCATGAGTTGTTTTGTGTCGTAAGGAGGCTTATCTGTTTACCCGTTTAATGGATTGTTAAGGCAACTCTGATCGGTAAAACGGTGTGCTTGTTTTCTTCAGTGAAGTAAAACTAGTAACCAGCCTATTACTGGTCGTCTTGGCATTCAGGGTTATTGTGTGAGTTTTCACTCGTGGTTGCATTTTTCTCTTTCAGCGAACCCAATACCAGCAGCAGCCATTCCTCGTTGAACTTCATTGATGCTTAAGAGCTGTGTTATGGCAGCATCTGCAGGCAGAGCGCACAGTCAACGTGCACGCCGCAGCCGAAGAACACAAACAGGCATTACCACCAGGTCCATAGGTACCATCCCAATTTTGTTTCACTGTTACCTTGTTTGCATTGCTGACCGTAAATTTTCTTGTCAGGTACCCAGTTCGCTTGCACAGGGCTCATCAGCCAAGGCTCCCAAACAGCAGAGGAATTTTCAGGTTTGAATCCTTCATTTTTTTTCACTCGTATGACTAAGCTGTTCACTGTAAAACAGTCAACAAAATGAAATTATTTTTATTGTAATGTGCAGTTGGGATAGATGGATCTGTACTTTTTCTAGTCTTTGTGCATGGCAATGATATGAAGCCATAAATTCTTTTCATGTGGGAACATTTCAAGTACACTGGAAACATTTAACACCAACCAATACTTAAAGTACACTCAGCTACCCGAGATACAAATCGTCTGGATACATGGGCATACATTCCCTGCCAGTAATGAGGTGGCCCTTGCCACTGTCCACGCATTGTACACTGAACCATTATCTAAGAGGGACAAGCATTCCCTGCTGCTCCTAAGACAGAACCTCTGGTAAAAGATGAAGGTAGTCTGGCCCACTAAAGCAGAAAAATATTTTTGGCTCCATATTCCGGGTTATCCAGACAAGAAGCAACCAACCCCTGAAGGCCGCAATCTTCTATCCTCGTCGCATCCTTCTTAGTGCCGCATACCCCACTCTATACCTGGCCACCTGTAATATCGGTCCCTTACCTGGCACCCCATACCATCACGGATGGGAGTGTGGGCAACCCGTAGGCGTACCCCCAACCATTTCCCTCTTACGAACAGTAGGTGTCCTGTCTGAAAAGCTTGGACTGTGGAACCCAGTGCATCCTGGGCTAGGGAAGGTAACGTGGCAAATGCCCAGAAAGTGGCACCAACGCTCAGCCTCCAACCAAGAAAGCCATTGGCCATTGCGTATCATAGGGGTGTAGTCGCAGCGCTGTTGTGCTCATGCTGCAAAGGCTCCAGATGCGGTGGAAGAGCGAAAATGATCGTGCTCACATTTTTAGCATATATGAAGTGATACGTAGTGCTCGAAATTTGATTGTAGGTGTCTTCAATGCTGTCTGATAGCCTAGAGGTAGCATTTGTGCAATTATTACTAAATGTAACAACCTACCATTGCCAGAATACGCTTCGAGCTTTGCGATGACTGCACTGCCTGCCGCTGCTTCTCCACGGCGCTTACAGGATGACCGCTGTGCAGCTGATAGGGGCTCATGCAGAGTTTTGGTTCTCTTTCGCTTCTTTTTGCCTTTCCGTTATGGTTATGGTGATATCTGTTATGGTTATGGTGATATCTGTATGCTTGTTATGGTGACATGCTGATATCTGTATCTGATATCTCATAACTTGTTAGGGTGATATCTGTAAGCAAATAGTACATTTCGTGAACTTCAAAAAAGAGCTGTGGCCTGATAGAGTGCTCGAATGCCAACAGGAGCTATTCGGGGACGCAGTACTGCACCCTTTCTCGCCGCTCTTGCAGGCATCGGCGATGGCAGCAGCATATTGCCACTGTCACCTCCGAATATGTCAGGCGCAAGTGAATTCTATTGTCGCCTCGTTTAGACCTGATGCTGGCTCAGTGAGAGGTTGGTTTCGTTTTGCAGTGCGGATAAGGAATGCGGCTTTGTTTCGAATATATGCATCGTAGAAAAATATGATTCGGGGATGTGATCACCTAGTACCTGACAATAACTTGTGCCTTTTATAGGAATAGAGGCCATGCGAGCATGTTAAGTATATTCCAAGTCTGTGGGTCGTTAAATATGGGCCCACTCCCACCTGATAGCAAGGACCAAGGGGAGTTAATGAAATCACAGAAAAATAAATGGCCTGCCAAGTCGGGAAGCAATATAATAGCTCTTGCGGGAATGAAAAAACCCAGTGCAGCTTCGGAAATGCTACAGACGTTTGTCTTAACTTACGAGGTAGGGCTCACGAGACCGGCACGATGCGAAATGCACCGATATTTTCCAAGACTGGGAGGAGAGGGGTGGCTTAACTAGTGTACAAATGCGGAGCGAAATCAAGGAATGACCGTTTTAGTCATCAGAGACACACAAGCTGCGCATTCACTTTCATTTTTGTTTTTTTACTTGAATCACCAGCTGATCACACGGAGGGCTCATTTTTTTGAAGTGTACAGTAAGTACACAAGCAAAAAAAGTCATTGCAAGAGTGTGGTATCTGGTAAGGCCCTTCGATTTCACTTTTGTGGCAGATTCTGCAGGCTGCCTGTGTCATATGACGATGTTTCGAAGAAGCGTTTAGTTGCGGATGCAAATATAAGCAGAGGATATATGTAGCAGACGATGACTGTTTACGAGGGCTCACCTCTCGACAAGACGACCCGGCAATAAATTCTTTGTGCTGACTCCTGCATGCAATTTTGCATTATTCATCGTACCTATTGCGTAGCATGTCCGTGAAAAATATGCCACATTGGCTTGTTCAGGGTAGTAATCAATATCTGAGATATGAAGCTTAACGCGTTCTGTCAGGTATGAGTGCTCCTCTAGATTATGTGACATGAAACCAATTTATATCATAGTGTATAGCCCTAGCATGAGCATCTGAACAAACGCTGCTTATGGAGATACTGTTAGTAAATTTCAAGGCAGCTGAAAAACAATCAGCTTTATGCATACCGTAATCACCTGATTCTAACGCGCACCTTTTTTACGGAAATATAGGCCGAATAATCGCACGAGGGTTAGAATCGGATACGAAATCGAAACTGCCGAAACAGCTGCAATTTCGTCCCACCCATCGCCATTGCCATCTCAAGGTGGCGCCAAAGCCTTTAGCAACAATTTTTCGAATGCAGGAAGCATAGGCATTCAGGCTTTTCTATCGGCGTTCACACAAATCGTCAAATCGTTCCACTTGCGCGTGATAACAGCAATGGCAGCAGTGTGTCTCACGCGTTCAAAACGAGCGGTCAGCTTAAGCGTGCACCTCTGGAGAAGCTCGCGGGATGGGCGTGCGAGGCGTGGGCCACGATCCTATCGACCATGGTTGAACGTTCGTTCAGAAGTGTGGCATCACGAATGCTCTTGATGGCACCGAGGACGAGATGTTGTGGTCAGCGGAAAGCGACGAGGAGTGAGACGAGTGAGAATACTTCGGGAAATCAATCGCCCATTTCTCTCGCATTCGTTTGTCTGGATCACAAAGTTCCGCGCGCGTTACAATGGGAGGTGCAAGTTTTTTCCGTTTTTTTTTGCCAGGAAAATTGGGTGCGCATTAAAATCGGGGGCGCGTTAGAATCGGGTAAGTACGGTATGCTGGTTTCGCGATGCCGGCCTGTGACACACACCTGGTGCTTATGTGGACTGAATGTACCCCACTAAGACCACGTCAGAAGCATTTACACTCTCCTCAATGCACCACATTTGCGAACAGAGTGACTGCTCTGCATATATATGTATTTTCAACCCACCTAAACGGAAAATATCAGTCGCGAACATGCCGCAAAATCAGCGGTGACAGTGGTGAGCGTGCTGAAGACTCCCACAACTGCTTTCTCTAAATGGGCTGCCAAGAGGGTTTCAGTGGCGGCCCTACAGGCAGCGCTCGAGGGGTTTAGGGCTGTCTGCAAACCTCTATGCACTAGGCACATTAAGTATTTATGGAGACATTGGGAGCCGACGCTACGGTCCCCGCACCCTCCAACATAAGCTACACCCAAACATGGCGATATGGTGAGGTATGGGCCTGTTGCTTCATGATAGCTCAGAAAACAAAGTAGTGTAAAAACAGTACGCAAAGACGAGAAACAAAATCCAGTGACGGTCTTTATGCGTTTGTTTGTCCTCTTTTTGTAGCGTTTTTTTTCATGGGTTTTTCATTCGGTGATCTGTTGAAGGATAGAAAATAGAAGCCTCAAACAGCTGTCAGAGCCTTGCTAAAGCATTGGCTGATGAGATTCATGTCTTCTTACCAGGCAGGAGCTCCAAGGCCTTGCTGGGTACCAACGTAACTGCAGTGGGCTGTGTACACCTCACTCATTGCTTTTTTGTGTGCCGTGTGGAAAATTCAAACCCCCCAGAAAAAAAAACTTGATTAGTCCGTGAAAAGGGGTGACACCGAAGTCTCATTTTCTGCGCCTCAAATGATGATTCTTAAGCTGGACGAAACTCTCATTTTCTTGCGACTGAATCACTTGATAAAGTGTAGCGTGTTACCTCAGTCTGTATTCTTGAACACGGCCTTGGCAAATAATACAACGCAAACACAGAACCAGACGAATTGATGTTGAAGCAAATACCAAAAGTAGGCCATGGACTTCTTCAGTCACTGGTGGTTGGTTGGACATCGGGGCCACACCCTATTGCAGCCTCAATAACGCTAAGAGTGGGACATTTGGAATGAATAAATGAAATAAATGGAATGAATGCTCCTTGTGGAAGGCTTGAAGGGTCGTGGTGCTATGGTTGTGAGACACATCGCCTGCAGAGATAATACGGAAATCCATGCCAAACACATTATCATGGCTTTCAACTGCACCACAACTCCAGGAGTATCAAAATCTACATTTGAAACCTGTGCTGTTGCCTAAAGTGTCAGCATTTGGGCATTCAACCAACCCCTGCCGTGACCGGCTTACAAGGGTAAAGCTTTCGTCAGGTGACTACCGAACAAAAAACATTAAGGTTATAGAAATTCACATGCAGCAACTACCAGAGTCCACACCTGGCCTACTCGAGGACCTCTGACAAGTTTCATTTGAATAAATAAATAAAGAGCGCGGATAATATTTCTTTCCTATAGGCATGCAAGAGGTTTCCTTCTGTACTGCTAGGGAGGTATGCCATCACAGTTTGCCCGGGAATGGAGTGACAAAGGTTTCATCAGCAACACAGGGCCTCGAGATGAACTGTGTCCTGCCGCCTCCCACGTTGAGTTGCCTTGGATGGTTCAGTTCATCACCGTACCGCATGCCAAGCCAACAGTGGTTGCAGTGGCCACAAGCACTGGCAAGAGCAATGCCGCGCATTCTGTTTCATCAGCAACAGCTCCCACCTTGCCACGACTGTTTGTATCACATGCTGCACTCCTGTGCTGTAGGTCAGCAGCAGACCTAAAAGTTGCTCATATATTATCTGGGTCCTATGTGTTAAAAGAAAAATATGCGACATTGGTTTTAAGTCGGGTGGTTATTACAAGTTGAAAGTGTCGGACACAGGGTGCATGAGTCAGGTGTGATAGATGAAAGTAGTAAATAACTTGTTTTTATATTTGGCATTTCCTGCATCGTGGTTTTCAAATAAGGTGTTACATTCCACTCTGTGCAGTGTACACCAGCAGTGTACACCAGCATGATCAGTTTCTACATTGACAGTTGTTGATCAAGGGAGCCTGGCTTGCAGTCTTCGTTTCCTAGCCCATGTTAGGTGCTGTCATGCCAATCTGAAACATTTCACCTATTATTTTAAACGCAGAATTTTTGGTCTGTCTGTGACTCGATTCAGCTAGCCTGCCAAAGTGAAACAGATGCTGTGTAATAGTCTTATATACCCACAGCCAAATCTAAACATCTAAATCCGGTCTCAATGTCCATACTTGTCAGTGTTGTGGAACAAAAACAAGACATTAGGCAACTATAAGGCAGAAAAGCAATACATAAATGACATTTGCAGTGTTTAATAAAAAATTTATGGATGCTTGGTTTTCAAATGAAATACATCAACTGCAGAAAACCATCACCTGCTGTTGCCTGCCTACCTCCTGGTGGCATTTAAGAAATAAAGCGGCAACAGTATGAAGGTTTCACTAGATAAGTTCCACGTTCTGCTTGAAACGCATGTGGAGTAGGGAAATGTGGTTCTATAAATGTTGTAGTAGGGTGCCTCAATTCACACACCTCCCCGCCGTACGGCAGCGCTGACATCGAGGCACTCGGCATGCGGCAGTGGAAGGCGGTAAACTTAAACTGACTTGAGCAAACCTCTAACATATTATCTTGGGAGGAACAAGACAGGAGAGGAACAACATTAGAGCTGAGTGGGAAAGACAAGGCAGGCATTTACTTGGCAGGGGCGCCAGTCAACTATCGTCTTTTTTTCGACATTTGCAACGAAAGGAGCAGATACGCGGGCATTTTTTATTTCACCTATTGTTCATAACCTGTGCAAACCCACCCGCCATCATCGATAATTTTATGCCTCTACGTTACTGTGTGCATCACCCCTGAGCAGTAGCAGTGAAAACACTCTTGGCCTTACATACAGGAGCCAATGGACAGGAGTGTGAGCAGTTTCCGGCAACTTTTCTGGACAGTGGTGAGTTTTGTTGGCCTGCCTGTTTGCGAAGTGTTAAAGTTCGAGTTGCACCATTTTGTGGGCCTGTATGCCACAAGCAGAAGGGACGTTGGCACTCAAGTTGTGTCAAGAAATAAAATAGCAGGTGTGTGCCTGAACTACCAAGCATTTTCACTGTGAAGCCACTGTTTACAAAATGCCACACGTTAATGTAACTACAATGTAATGTACAGTACACTACCATTGCAAGAAATATTTTGGCACAAATCTTCGTTTCAAAAATAACCACGCTTGCTTGTGTGTAATGAAACGGCTAAAGGTAGCTGCTTCAGATACCTTCAGAATTTCGTTGGATAATTCGTACAACCCCCATCTTTTAAATGTTTCATATACAGTGTGAGCATTTATTGTCAGCATTCATTCCTTTGCAAGGGTACACCACATGTGGATCAATCGCTACATCAATAAAACTGGCTGAAGCCTTTGAAAATTCTCTAGCATCAGCAAGTCCAACTTGGCAAACTACAATGGGTGCATACAAGATAGCACGTGTCCAGGGGTTTTTATAAAGCTGATTTCCTTTAGCTACCTCTACATTTCATTGTTTCAGTTCTGGATGTCAATACCCCGGCTGGTGCAGTCCTTGCGGCAGAGGCTGGTCCTCACACCCGGTTCTGCGACCCTTATTCCAGCAGCACAGGGTGGGTTGCGATGCTTGCATTGCTGTTTCTTGTAAAACTGTCAACTCTATGGGGAGCCCAGGCTTAAAACAACAAACCACTTTGCTCGGATTAAGGGACCTGGTGCAGGAGATTTAGTGGAGCAGGCTCATCTACCAATAGAATTGGAAAAAGGTACCAAAATACTTACTGCTTGAGGAACACTGGCAGACGTAACACATGTATTCACATATACTGTTGACAAGAATAGTTTGAACAAAGCACTCTAATTGCCTGAAATAAAATTTTCATTTGCAAATAGGGCCATCGAATTGCATTGTCAAGGACTAAGAAATTTTGTGTAGAAGTTCTGTTGCTTAGGCTGGTAAATAAGATGGCACTGAAGGAATGCAAGTATCTGTTTATGCATTAGGGTAATCTTTATCAAAAAGAACCTTAGGAACCTGCTGAGGTACGCAAAGCATAGAATCCAGTGCTTGCTAGCATGAAGACAGTGTGCAAAATCTTTTTGTGTTGGTTGCTGCCTGACTGTCATGTGCAGCATATCAATATTTAGCAGTGTTGGCAAAACACTCGCGTATGAATTCAAAGTCATCGTGAGTGTGGTTTCTTGGGCGAGTTGGGTATTTATTACGAAAAAAGCACTGGGGGGGGGTGAAGTGTGACACAGCAAGACGACAGGACACTGTGCTACTAACTCGTTTACTCTTACTGTGATTTGCCCGATTTTATGTGGAGCACAGTAAACAGAAGAGAGGGGAAGGGAGGCAAACAGTGTAAAAATTGTTAAAAAAAGTAAGCGCAGGGTGAAAAGGATGACTTGATAAAAAGGTTGCTGTAAAGGAGCCCACGTTCGCGGTAAAATGTACTACTGTGATAAGATTTGCAATTCTTAGTCAATGAAATAGCAGTGCTAACTCTTGTATTTCAGTGAAACTATCTGTTGGGCCCCGATGATTTCTCTGGATAATTGCGCATTGTGTTGGGCTACTGTGGTTGTCTTATCAAACTGTGGCGTACACGCACAATCTTTCGAATTGATGGCGAAATGTCCAATACCCATGTTTAGAACGTTATTTCTGTGTTCTCGTAGCCTAATATTGAGGTATTGCCCAGGTTGACCAATATACTGCCTGCCACATCATAATGGAACCTACATAGTACCCTCAGAATATTTCATGAATTGGGGAGGCACATAGCCAGGATTTTTTTTTTGGGGGGGGGGGGCTAGGGTTGTTCTCAAGCCCCTCTCCCCACCCCCAAAAGAAAAAAAGCACGGAAGTTTGCAAATGCCCTTAAAGGCTATGAACGAAAAATACATGTTTGGATCAGTAGAAAGACTCCATTGTCCCAATGACAATTACACCAATTTTATCCGAAACTTCAAAGGAGTAATCAAGATATTAAATGAAAGATAGGAAGCAGCGGCAACTCCTCGGGCACTTTCTCGTGATTATTGAAAATGACTAACTGGCTGAGTGGAGAAGTTTGCATCCAGGTTGTCTTGCAAAAATTGTGTACAATTTTTTAATCATCTTTTTATACCGCCCCCTCAGGAGTTTTCTCAACGACAATAAGGAAGTGGAGATCACAGGGAAGCTGCATTCCTGCCTGTCATGTCAACAATGCAATGACGAAACCACACATATGAAAGTGTGCAGCAGTAGCTTGTCCTTCATATGCACTGTTTGCAAGGAAGTTTTTCATGAAAAACACACCCTGGACATTCACCTGACAATGCACTCCGGAAAGAAGCCGTATGTGTGCAGGGTGTGTCAGAAAAGCTTCACAACAAGGGGGCACCTGGTTGCTCATAAAAGATTGCACTCTGGTGAGCGGCCATATGTGTGTAGCGTATGTCAGAAGGCGTTTGTTAACAAAAGCCACCTGGTTGTTCATGAAAGATTGCACTCTGGGGAGAGGCCCTACATATGTCGCATCTGTCAGAAAAGCTTTGTTAAAGGAAGTGACATGGTTAGGCATGAAAGATTGCACTCTGGTGAGAGGCCATATGTGTGTGAAGTCTGTAAAGAGAGCTTTGTCATTAGGAATGCCCTTATTAGGCATCAAAGTATGCACTCTGGTGAAAAACCCTATGTCTGTGGTATCTGCCAAAAGGCTTTCTCTCGAAGACACGACATGGTTACTCATGAAAGATTGCACTTGGGTATAAGGCCGTACATATGTAGCGTCTGTCAGAAAAGCTTTGCTAGAGGAAGTGACCTGGTTAGGCATGAAAGAATGCACTCTGGTGAGAGGCCTTATGTCTGCAGCTTTTGTCAGAAGACCTTTGCTTACAAAACCCTCCTGGTTAATCATGAAATATTGCACTCTGGTGATAGGCCCTACACATGTAGCATTTGTCAAAAAAGCTTTACCAAAAGAAGCGACGTGGCGAGGCATGAAAAGATACACTCTAAGAGGCCCAAAGTGTCTAACTGTCGAAAAAGCAGTGGCCGGATTAGGCATAAAAAAATGCACTCTGGTGGGAAACCTTGTCTGTAATTTCTGTCAGAAGGGGTTTACTCAAAAAGGCAACCTGGAAAGGCACAAAAGATTTGACTGTGGGGAGCTTGTATAAGTTGTGTATCCCTAAAAGCTGTAAAAGAACACTTCAGTGAATATTTAAACTGTTTTTGTTTTGATTGCATAGACTCGCTCAAGTAAACACACTTTTCGTCATTTACGTAGTTTATAAAGCAGTATTGAATTTTTAAAGCCTGAAAGAAGAAAAAGTGCCAAGCGGCATTAGTGGTGGCCACAAATGCAGCAACACGCATTTGAGGCTCGAATTTATCGGATAATGTGTAAGGTTTTCATTTAAAGCAGCTTCGCTTCTGTGAAACAACACGTTTGGCATCTGAGATTATCGGTGGCTGAGAATTTTCAGTATCTCAGCAATAGCCGTACAGCATTTCTGCCTGTTGTCGGCTGTAAAGTGCATTAAATAAGCTTGCCAGCAGGGCTTAGAATCATAATGCTCACTAGCCGAACCATGCGCAGTTGCTAGATGCCCTCTGTGTCCCCAGAGATGATCAAATGTGAGGTATTTTTCCCCCAACTTTGGAGCTTGCCTGGCCTGTGCCTCTGTCTAAAGAGGTGTGGTTGCACTAGTCCGAGAGTCGGATGATTCAGCACTGTGCCTGCAAGCAGTTGGTGCTTATGTCAACACCATGCCAACGAGAACTCACCAGCATGTCAGTTTCAGTCTGCACGCATTTTGCGAACTCGCTCGTGGAGCAACAAATGTTGCAGCGCCAACTGGTTAATACAGTATAGACCCAGTGCTCCAGATAACTCGGCTATAAACACGAGGTGTTGGAGAAGGAAATATAAAGTTTGTATAGTCTAGCATGTTGATTTTGTTTTTAGTTTCAGCATTCCCAGCAGCTTCTATTATTATTTATTGAATAGCACTCATGTAGTAAGCCTTCTCCAAATTCCCACAAATAGTATGTCATCTGTAGCGACTGCATTCCTTACGCAGAAAAGCGATCGTAAATGTGCGGTTGTGCTTCTGACTGCTGTGCCAGTTTAAAAAAGGTGCTTCGCACACCTTGGTTTTGCACTTCACAATAAAAGTTCTGGTATTTTAATGTTTTAGCACCTGTATTAACTTTACTGACTGTTGCTTCTTTAATTGACCTTAGATATTTCTGCTAACAAAACAGATAGTGAAGCACCAGTTGTGCGCTTGTGTAGAGCTATGTGACATTATAAACTTTACTAAGCATGCAGTCTACAAACTAAGGGCACATTCCTCTGGGTATCAATCGTGTCGTGGCTCAGTTTCAACTGAGTGAACGGATTGCGACGACCTGCCGGCTAATGTTACAACATTTGTTGTTGCCGCCCAACGGCCGACTGACAGTGTCAGAGGTTTGACGAGCTGTGCAGTACCGCAGTCAAAGCCATCTCAGGTGAGCGTCATATGAAACATCTTAGGAAATCAGCAATGAGGATGGGAGCACTTTCTACTTAATTCTGTGTGGTCAGCCCTTTTTACTTGATTTTTTACTATTAAAGTCGCGTATGCACACCGGAGACGGTTGAAACATGGCTGAGGAACTCCAGACGAATATTCAATTTGTGCAAGTAATCCCACAAATGCTTATGCAGCACTTCAGTGTTCCTTTAAGCGGTCTGTTTCTGATTGAGGTCAAAAGCGAAAATGCCAGTGTTCTCGAAATTTCGGTGCACATTAAAGGTCCCCAGGTGGTCAAAATTAACCCGGATCCCTCTACTTCGGCACGCCTCATCGCCTGTTTAGTGTCAGTTTGTTAAGTCTAAAAAAACAGTGGTCACCTAGTCACTCATCAGAAATTGCGCTCTGGTGACAGGGCCCAATGTACGAAACATTTTCCCAAAGAGCTTTGCCCAAAGAAGGTATCCGGTTAGTTATGAAAGGCTCCATGGGTGAA
The DNA here is from genome assembly GCF_048455015.1 of Haemaphysalis longicornis. Classification (NCBI taxonomy): domain Eukaryota; kingdom Metazoa; phylum Arthropoda; class Arachnida; order Ixodida; family Ixodidae; genus Haemaphysalis; species Haemaphysalis longicornis. Next base: position 69,333,046 of record NW_027526204.1, read on the forward strand.
AAGCCCCATGTTCAATGCACACAATCGTCTTTGTCAGCATTAGGCGCTGCCGCCATACATGTGCCAGCCATGCATTGACCGCATGCGAGCACACAAGACGTGTGGAAAGAAAAAAAATGGTCAAAATGGTCTGCACAAATTTATTTTATTTATCAATCCACTAAGTATGAGCAGATGTTCTTAAATGTTGGGCTGATAGGTCTGCTGAAAGAAATTGCACCATGACTGGGTCTGGTGCAACAAAAGTATCACTACTGCACGTGTCTGGCACCTGTGCCCCGTTTTTTTATGCCTGTGTGGTCTATGGGCTGCTTTTCTGTGATTGCGAGGCAACCTTAATGTTATTGTAATGTATCTGCTCACAGTCGAGCCCAATTCAATGTTCTGGTTAATAAATACATGAATGACAGTTCTCATAACAAGTTCGAATTTTTTGTTGCAGCGCCATCAAAATATCACCCATTTCAATGGGAGACGTGCACCTCAAATGCAATTTTTAGGGTACTCGTGTCTAGCGGATTGCCTGCAGTCGTATGTTTGGTTATGCAAAGCTGAAGAGTGTGCTTGCTGTCATACTCTATAATACGTTTTTTGGCATAGTACAGCACAATAAAAGCATGCAGATTCAATGTGTCTGTTATTTTAAATCATCTTTTTGTAACAAAAAGCCCAATATCTCTTTCTTGCTGCTGAATATGAAAGTAGCTGTTTCGAGATGTTTCAGGCTGTTTCAAGGCATCTTCAGACGACCTGTGTTTCATGGGGTGCTACTGTAGGCGAGCTACATTTTACTTGTAAACAATACCTACGCTTCTGTGCCTTCAGATGTGGGCGTGAAAGCAAAACCACCATTCTTCACTGGAGCTGCTTATGGGTAGGCTTTTGTAGGTTTTCTTCCTGTCCGTAAAAAAACTGGGTTGCCCAAACCCCTTGCCGCAAAGCCAGCTTTCCCAGAAACAATTATATGAGAACAGGCCGCTAAGACGACTTTAATAAGTCACCTGAGTGTTTTTACTTGCTACATTTAATTTACAGAAACGTTGTAAACATGGTAGAAATCTCGCCTGTTTTGAACAAATAGACATATACGGGAGGGGATGTAGTTTTTGTTTGAATATAACTTTCCCAGCAAACGTTATGTGAAACTTGCTGTTAAGGCGATCCCATCAACACTAATTTTCATATTTTGTCATAGCTAGTTGATGGTGAGGTTGCTAACGTCTTTAGCATTTACGTCTGATCTATACAAGGGCATCACCTAGGGGAGTGTGGTTACTAGAAATGTCTGTAAATCTTCTATCGAAATTTTCACAGCAAGACCCATATGAAAATTTTCTGGTATGATGATGCTGTCAAGATGACGGAGGTTTATAATATATCGGAAGGCCAACTTTCTCCCGGGGGGCGAAGGCACAAAAAGGCGACTATTGCCATTAACTGAAACTTGGGCAACAACCTTCATAGTTTCGTTTATTACCAGCATGCTTAATAGTTGCATATCAATTATAACAGCACTATTCATTTGCAAGCTTAGTGATGTCTTGGATGAACCACGAATACCCCATAAAGCAGCCTGGTGTAGGGAGAAGCAAGCATAGCAGCTCCTTGCAAAGCAGCACTGCCGGGTCGAATAAACACCTATCATTGGAATGCAACAAATACTGTCCAATGCATCATTTAGTGGTAAGGTTTTCTCTATGAGAGTTTAAAACTCCATAGCAACGTTAGCTCAACCATTAGTTAGAAGTAAGCTGTGGTGCATGTAACGTCACTTTGTTTTGTCCTATTTTACTTTTGGTAAATAACCTATACATGACAGGCACTTCCTACACCAACCAGGACTCCGCTATGCAAGCACCATTTCCTCTTCCATCACAAATGGAAGTAACAACGACCGTGTCAATTTGTCATAGCTGCAAGGAGAAAAAGTGGCAGCTATGCAATGCAACCAGGGTTGCCAGATTTGGCGATTTGTCACCAAACTTGCGACTTTTAGATGCTCGTGGCGACTAAAATTTTAATGGGGCAACTTCGCTTCTTTCTGGTTTTTTTGAGCACTGGCAGTTATTTATACATTCTCGTCTTCTGACACCTTATTTTGAAGAAAAACGGTTCTATTTGGTCATTAAGTGCATTTCAGGAGTCAAAATGAAACCTGGAAGCCCATCAGAACAAGAAAATAGGGACGATATGGCAAATTTGAAAATAGGGAGGCCCCAAACAGTTGGTGTCACTCAAAATATACCTATGTACACAGCTGCATACCGGCACAATGTGGCACTTGTGTTCCTTTTTTAAATATCGATCAACTGCCGTAAAAATGGTGTCGAGGACTCGGGCCAACGCTGTCAATTTAAAGCGTTGTGCTTAGGCAGCTCACGAGCACATGAAAGTCCATGCAGACGGTTGGGGATCATGCATGACAGTTTATAATAGGCACAGGAACGTGAAAAGGGCAGAGAAGCAGTGTGCAGTGAACGAATGTTCTATCATCGTTCATATTGTTCAAGTACGTTTTGTAACCTTCCATAGTTTAGCTTTGTTATTATACATGATGAACAATTATTGTTTTTCGGGCCCGTAGCAACTGGTGAATATTCGTGATGCAGTTTTGCTACTTCTCAAAATTTGTGCCCATTTCCCCTACGCAGGTGGTAGAAAAGCCTGTGTTTTACATCGCTGTGGTGCAAATTGTGATTCTCCTGGTTACTTTTGAAATGCTCAGTTAAAGGTGGCCACTTTTCTGGCTATTTTCCGCGGCTTTTTGCTCTGAGGACCTGGTAGCCGTGAATGCAACACTGAATATGATGAAACAGTCCTTCTGGGACATTACCAAAGACTCAGGACACACTGAAGCCACCACAAAGCTCATCCGCATGAACTCGGATCTTGCCGAGTTCTCGCAACAGTACACTGCTCCTGGCGTTTTTTCTAAAGGAAACACAAATTGTTCCGGAAAACAAACCCAGCTGCTGGAGGTTCAAATTTGATATTAAAGTTGCGGTTTTCAATACCAATAACCTCAAAAGTGCGTTAACCCGGAAATTGTAGGATTCATGGCTATGAGCCAAGCGATTGTCCCCATACTGATTCTGATTTTTGTCCTTTACCGAAAGAGACTGTTTGCCCAAGCATAACTGGCGCACGAGCTGATTGAGGAGTTGAATGTTGATCGTGCTCCATTTGAAGAGCAGTGATGTCTAGAAGAACTCATGAGCGGAGGATGTGCGATGAATAGTGTCATAATCGGACCACTCATTCAGAACTGTATTTTGTGTGAAACGTTATTGTAACTACATTGCGATCCAGCTGAGGGGTTTGCAACCTACTTGCCACCTTCATGCGTACAATTCCACACTTGCTATGTTGAAGAGGTGGTCTGCTCCCAAAAGCAATAGACAATGTGGACGCGGTGCTGTGGGCTCTTGCTCAAATGGAGCAACATTGCTGGTGAACCTCCTGTTTGTGGGTATGTTCAACGCTGAAGACAAGAATAAGACGACGATGTCGAAATCTGCAGCACGTGCCTACTTGGTGTGTACGTCTTTTTATGCTGGAGGCATTGTTTTGTGGTTCCAACCTATTTTTGTACTTGATTTTGCCTGTCTTGGTACGAGCTGTGGAATTGCCATTGAAGTAATAAATGCCAGTTTGTTCAACCTGACATTTTCAACCTGACGTTCAGAGGTTAGGTTGGATGAAAAGTGGATGCCAAAATATTTATGATCCGACACTGTTTCAAGAGGCATACTTCTCAGTCTATTTCGATAAAATAGGGTTGCATCTGTGTGAAAAGTTCACGTGCTTACATATCACATTTAAAGTCATTGCATTTTGCACACCACATTTGAATAATCCGTTGAAGATAGCCTGTGTCAGTTGGGCTTTTGACAGCACGATGAACAATGCAATCATCTGCGTAAAGGCATACATTGCAGGTCAAAACAGGCCCCGGCCGAACACCAAAACTAGCACTGGCAGCACCTGATTGACAGCCGTTTATCCGGAGACATCCGGTGTGATTATGCAAATAACCTGTTATCCACTGGACTGTCACGATGTAGACCAGGAAAAGACAACTTGTGGAGTAGCAACACACGCGGAACAGAATCAAATGCCTTTTTGAAATCCAAAAATACGCACTCTTTTGACCTTTCAGGCGAAATGATAACAAAATATTGTGGCTAAATTCTGTTAAAGGGGTCCTGAAATACCTTCCGCCGATGCATGGATGTGCATGTAACCAAATAAAGCAATGTATTAGCAATCTCCTCCCGCAAGAATTTTGTTAAAGCGATGAGTATTAGCTGAGAAATCGTAAATCAAAAACCGCACATTATCGTCGCGCCGCGTTTCCTTTTCCTTTCGCTGTTGACGGCGCGCGAGCCTTCCCTCCCATGATGCTGCGCTCCTCAGCGATGACGTACTTCCGCTATGGCGCTCCTAGACTGCCGTCGGATACGGGCAAGCTTTGTTGACACCATGAATCCCGCACTCCGCTCAAGGCTGGAAAGCGAACGAAAAATCTGGCTGCATTTGTGCGGCGGCTTGGCCATGCCCTTTTGCGCTGTACGTTGCTGGAGTTGCTTTCGGCGGCTAACTCGCAGCCGCTCGGGGAGGATCGTGCGCTCGGTCCCTTTCATGCACCGCGCCGCACTGTTTATCCAAAAAGCGCCGTATCAGATGTGGCCCCGTTGGTGCCGGGTCCTATTTTGCGGCGGTGGTAAGTCCTGTCGGCGGTATGTGAAAAAGACATTTTAAACCGATACAGAACCCGTGCACAAAACGCTTCAATCATGTGACTAGTTCAGCTTGGGGAGACGCGTGGTGGAGAGCGGCAACGTTGGCAAAACATGCTCCGGCGCGGCTCTGAGCTTTCTAGCGCTGGAGCGAGCGCCATTTCTTTGACAATTTCAAACATCGGTTGCCTTGGCAACAAGGCACAAATCGCTCCAGAAGTCAGTTACGGTTGCGTGATCCCGGTTCAGCTCGGGGCCCCACCTCGCGACATGTGGGCACTGCAGGCGTACCAGTGCGAGATGCGTTTGATATTACAGGAGGCGATGGTGTGTGTGGTTGGACGCCTTTGTTTCGCGATGAAATGCGACGTTGTGCTTCTGCGGGTGGATAGTGCTTCCAATGGTCTGGATTATCTTTCTCTGGCGACGTACGACTCAACCTCGCATGGGGTATGTGCAGTGTGCGTGGCTAAAAGCCATCTCGGCTTGTGCGCCAGAGTTAAGTGACTTGCTGTTCGTCCCCGCAAACCGCGCCCGAGGGGAGTGCCGAATTTACGACGGGCAGGAGGAGGAAACCCATCGTCTGTCAATCGCGGTTCAGACTTGCAACGCATGTTGTGACGTTGTGTTCGTTCGAAACGCATCTCTGGATTGTTTTGAAGTTGAATAAAATGTATGCGTCAAACCCGGGCATTCAGCTCAGGACGTTCTCTGCGATTGCACGAAAGAAGTGCCACGAGGCTTCAACGCTTTCTTTATGGAACGTACTCAGGTAAGAGAATATCCATGTCGTGTTATGGCCGTGTTGCATTCAATACGAACGGTTAAGCGTTTGTTTACACTTGTTTCGTTTGTCGTAAAACGTCCAAGCACACCGGCACTCCGCTGGCAGATCAGCCGGCGAGCCGACGAAGAGCCGACGACTCATCTCTTTGCCGGAAATGCGTGAAAAAGCCCCCAATAGCAGGATGTCTAGCTCATGACGAACATCTGGGAATCGATGATGTAGACATGTTAAGATGGCGGCGTCCAAAAACACGAAGGGAAGGGTGAGAAAAAAGCGACAAACTTTGCAACGAAACTGTGAGCTTTCCGCTGCGCGTAAAAGAGTAATACTTGGCACATATGACGTTGACGACCCAATCTAACGATTGCGCTACTTCATTTAGTGGGCTCAAAACGCCTTTCAGGGCCCCTTTAATTGCATTGTGGAGGAAAAACCTGCCCGAAAGCCGTGTTGGCAATTCGTAAAATATCTATTATCTCCCACGCGTTTTATTTTGGCGTTATATATTATATGTACTAAAATTTCACTGCAGACACTTGTGAAGGATATTGGGCCTATAGTTATCAGGATTGCTTTTCAGGCCACCTTTGATAATGAGCGTGATGCTTGCAATTTTCCAATCCTCAGGTAAGTCACCGGTACTGATCCACTTGGTAAACAAAACTCGAAAATGGGCAGTGGTGTCTGAGCAGGCATGAAGGTTGTAAGTGGGTATGCCATCAGGTCCACAGCACAATTAACTTTAACGTTTTGGAGTAGCTTAAGTACACCATTATATAGGAAGCAGTGACGGGATCCATTCGTTCATATATTTGTTCTGAGGCACTCGGATTGCTTTTACAATAAGTTAAAGAGAAAACAGACAAATGATTGGAACAACTAGCCATTTCTTGATCGTCAGAAACAATTTTGCTGTTAACGTGAAGACTGGATATACGTGTATCTTCTGTGCCCTAGTAATAAAAAATTTCGACATTTCTTTGGAATTTTTCTTTAATTATATTCCGAAGAGCATAAATATTTGGCCTTAGCAATTTTATTCCGGGTTTTTATGTCATTGCCGAGGTGCCTGATGGCAGTCGTCATGCTCAGTATTTTCTTTTAGGGATAAAGCCCCTTGGGGGGTCACGCTGTGTGCGTCTCATGTTGTCGTAGTATTTGGTCTGTGGTCGCGGTACTAAAACACTGGGACATGTTTTCCAGAGCCTCATGCTAGAACATAACATGTATAAAAGAACACACCGGTACACTCGGCCCTTATTTGTTGATCAACCAATTAGGGCCGAAGGGCAAGGGAAAGCTACTACAAGCATTAGCACGGGGATAGAAAAGAAGGTAGTACCGGACACGTGGCATACTAACAGGGTGACTTAATCTATAAGCACAAAGGAGACAAGACTAAACCGAGCTCGTATAGGCCAGTCACCGTCACGTGTGTGCTATATGGCAGGCAGTAAAATTTTAACCAGAGCAGTGGGTAGAAGAGAACAGAGTGCTACAGGAACTTCAAAATGGGTTTCGAAAGGATCGAAGTCTAGATGACAACCTATTTGTAGTAAGCCAATGCACAGAGTTGGCGAAGATGCAAAATCGACCTTTGTGGTTAGCCTTTCTAGACATTAAAGTGGCGTATGACAATGTATACACAGGGAGAAGCTATGGAAGGCCCTGAGAACGAGGGAGTGGGGGCAGAATTTATTAGCTTACCCAGGGAACTATATCGAGAGAACCAGGCACAAATACCGTGGGAGAGGGTAGTATACAATAGGCCGGTATACACCTACAAGGGCTTGAAACAAGGATGTCCTTTTTCAAAAGTGCTGTTCATGATCTACATTGCGGGTTTAGAAAAAAAGCTAGTGGGCAGTAGGCTGGGATTCGATTTATCTTGCTTTAAAAACAGACTGGTCCTGGAACAGCGAATTCCACCAGGATTAATGTATGCAGACGACATATTGTTGATGGTGGATGACCGGATAGGTATGCAGGGCTCGATGAATATATGTGGGGAGGAAGCGACGCACCTTGGGCTATCTTTTAGCAGAGAAAAATCAGAGATCATGGTTTTCAATGACAACATAAAGCGCAAATCGGTATCAGTTCAACGAGTAAAAATACCATGGGTAAAGGAGTATGAATATTTAGGCTTGACGGCACAGATTACACTCATGCGCATGAGGCCCACCTCAAAACAAAAGTACCAGGATTGACTTTCGGAAATTTGGTTCCGTGCATGAAACCAGAGACCCAAGTGGGCCTGAAGGTAAATCGGTGGGCAGTAGGTAGGCTGGCGCTAGGGACCCATAGCAAAACTACGAATGAAGCGGTATAGGGGGATACGGGCTGGTCGTTCTTTGAGACAAGGGAGGCGCAAAGCAAAATAAAAATTGCGGAGAGACTACGTGGCATGGAGGAGGAAAAATGGGCCGCGAAAGTGTTTAGATACCTGTATATGAGGAGCATGGACACGCGGTGGAGCCGGAGGACCAGACAGCTGACCAAGCAGTACGGAAATTCGGTAGAGAAGGTGGGGTATACACAACAGTTAAAAAGCAAGTTAAAACAGCAGAGACGACGAATTTGGTATAGAGAATGGAAGTGAAAAAACCCTCGAGACTTATGGAACTGAGAAACTAGAACTCGGGAAGGAGGCTTTCTATGACAATACGCGAGGCAGTGCATTGCTTTTTGAAGCATTGGCGGGGTGTATGAGAACACGAGCATACACGGCTAACTACAGGCAACAGGACGAAACTTGTGTATGCTGCGGCAGGGATCGGGAAATCATAGAGCATATTGTCATAGACTGCACAGAGATACGACCGCGGCAAGACGATGGGGAAGCGACGTTGACGGAGGCTTTAGGATTTGGTGCGAGTGGGAGCCTCAACTTCGGGCCATAAAGGTGACGAAGAGGCGGCTGGAGTGGTGGTGGAAGAAAAAGGAAGAGAAATAGGGAAGAGAGTGGGTAATATACCGCGTTATAATTTAGAACAGAGTGGGAAGAGATAGGATAATGTATGAGTAATATACCGCATTATAATTTAGAACAGAAGAAGGGGGGGGGGGAGTGGAAATAAAAGGGAGCAAGTGCAGGAAGGGGGGTGGGGAAGCGATGGGCCCGAGTTTAAAACCAGAGGGGAGGGGAATAACCTACTAGCTTAGTGAAGGGAAGGGCAAATAATTAGAACAACACAGGCAAGTCGGTTGGTGGCAACCAACGTCGCGATACAAAGGGAGGGTCTCTTAATCATCATCATCATCATATACTGCCGTCCTCCCTCTGCGGCGCTGCAAGCGTACCTACAAGTGACAAATTGTGGTTATTTAACAAATGAGTTCAACAGTAACGTCCGACAGCATTGAAGTGGAGATGCAGGTCGAGCTGTGCCTTACGGAGAAGATTTCAGGGGGCAGGAAGCTGGCTGGTTCATTCCTCGCTAAATTTGTCACATTCGCGTATTGTTGGTAGGAGCCGCATTGCGAACAGGCGGGAGCCCCAGCCACGGCCTCAGCAATAAACTCGGACCTAAAGGGTAGCGCCGGGGGGAGAGGTTTTTAATAACGAAACTTGCACAAGCCGTAAGTTCCCTGTTGCAGGCAAAAAATACCAAGAAAATCCCGAGCCCTCGTGAGTGCGTGCCCCGCAGCGACCGCCGAGCATCCTCGGCACGCTGAGTGGCTTTAGCAAAAAACAAACAAAAATAATAAACTTTGAGGAGTGAGAAAATGCCCAGCGTGTCACTCCGTGTCTCACGGCGATGGCCGAGTCCCCGGCTTGTGCAGAGGAGCAAAAAAAAAAAAAAAAACTCCAGCGCTGTCGTAAAGCGCTACCGTGCAAGTAAAAAAAATTCCACGGCTAATGCTAACGATGAAAAGACCGTGCTTGGCAGAGGTCACCGCGGCCACTGCAATCTCTGGAAGACATTACGAATAATTGTAGACATAGCTACGAGCAACGTACACTAACTATTTATAGAGTAATTGTAATAACGTTGGCTGCGGGTGTGTCAATCCTTCCTGAGACGACTTGCAGATCCCGCCACAGCTGCCTGGAGTCAATGACCTGCTGGAAGTCTACTATGCTGAGGATGACTTCCCGTTAGCTGAATACATCGAGCTGAAGCACAAGGTACAGGCATTGGTTCAGGCAAAGTTGGCCGAGCACTACATGAGCCTCTTCCGGTCACTACACTCGGATGGCAAGTCCACCGCCCAGAGGTACGGAGGCATGTCACGTCGTTGGACAGGCCAGCCCCCTCTTCGTGCCAGCTTCGGATTTGGCTTCTGGACACCCTATCCTAAACTTGAACCGAGCACTTCACTCACTCGTGTATTTCAGGACCCCGATCCTTCTGCTGACCTGTGTGGTGGGCAGGGTGAGGACCTACCACCTGACTCTACCTCAGCCAGGGCCAGGGAGGAGAGCCCACATTATGCCTTCTCTCAGGGTTGGCGGTGGGCCGGGCCTTAGCACATCTGAGGGCTCGAACAGCCACGGGTCTTGATGGTCTGTCAGCCCGTCTACTGAAGGGTCTTGGTCCCAGTGCAAGGGAACAGTTGGCATACCTGTTCACGGCCATCATAGAGGGAGCGCCAATCCCTGACGACTGACGACTAGGCAGGATCACCCTTGTACACACCTCGGGGACCGCGGGCCACTGACCGTCACGAGTGTGGTGTACCGACTGTTCACGAGCATCCTCAAGGAGTGGCTCAGCGGCTGGGCTGAGGCGCACCACCTCCTGACAGAACTGCAGAATGGCTTCCGACGGTGTCGCAAACTGGACGACAACCTGTTCGTGCTTACGCAGTGTGCAGAAATCGCCAGGAAGGAAAGACGCTCGCTGGTGTGCTGCTTCTTGGACGTAGAGAGGGCATATGACTCAGTACCCCATGCTCTTCCAGAAAGTGGCACTTCTGGGTCTCCCGGGGGCCCTTCTGGACATGGAACAGCGCCTGTGCGAGGGCAACTCTGTCGTGGTGAAGTTTGGTGGCACTCAATCGGCACAGATCCAAGTGGCCAAGGGACTCTGCCAGGGGTGTCCACTTTCACCACCACTGTACATTTTCTATGCCGCTGGCGTAGAGCGGGCGCTGCTCAAATCAGGCCTTGGCTTCGGCTTGAGATTCAGCACCAGGGATCTGGACGACAAATGCAAACTGCCAAGGCTGGCTTTCGCTGATGACCTGGTTGTCATGGCGGAAAGTTTGTCAGAGCTGCAGGCACTACCGGACATTAGCTATATATGCCGAGATCACAACACTGGGACTTCGGTTCAACATCAAATAGACGGCAGTCGTCTGCCTCGCTGGTGGGGAGAACGTAGACAGTATATGCACTGATACTGGGCGGAGAACACCTCACCACTCGAGCGTCGTACAAATACCTGCATGTGTGGCTGGGGGCAGACGGGGATTTGTGCGGTGACCAGGAGGAAAAGCTCTGCGGCAGTCTGCACTGCAGGCTCAAGGCATCCTCAGACGTCGGGTGCTGTGGGCAGTGGCGTAAATCCAGAAAAATCACAAGGGGGGACACACATCTTGCCAAGGCGGCCATTTTTTGTGTGCTTTATTTTCATTTATATACAAATTACTATCGTGATTTGAATTAAAATAAGAAAAACGAGCATGTTTTCATACATCACGTAATTGCACAGTGCTATTGCAGACGTTAAAAAAAGATCAATAAGAAATACTCCGTACAATATGAGTACTGATCACCTATGACATGTTTCCTAGCTTTCGACATTTCTAGAGGGTCCAAAAACGAGAGCGCGGTTTTTGCACGCACTGACAAAGTTTTTCAACAACCCTGGCAACGTTATGAGGTCTATAATGTCTTGATGAACGTGTGCCAAAGCCTGCAGTTGAGGCGTTCCTCCCCCATCGTACTACGCAGCCATGTTTTCAGTCTTCTCAAGGCACTGAACGATCTCTCTGCTTCACAGGAAGAGACCGGCATCACTAAGATAATCCTGAGAACACTCTCCACTTCCTTGAAATACTGGCGGGTGGACGTGTGCATGTTCCGGAGTACTGCTGCCACGTCGTCGACGGACTTGAGGTTGCAATGTTCTTCGTGCAAAGATGAATCTCAAGGGGGGGACACTTGCACGGGGTGTCCCCCCCAGCCCGAACACAAGGGGGGTCAGGACCCCCCTGACCCCCCCATGATTTACGCCACTGGCTGTGGGGCTGCAACCGCTTTGCGATGGTAGGCGAGCTGTGGAGGCTGGTACATGTGCCAGCTCTCACATTTGCCAACGCCGTGATCAGCCTTCCTTCGGAGACCAGGGAATGGCGCTTGAGCGACGGCAACGCGAGGTGGGATGCACATCCGTCGGATACGTGCCATGCCAGGCAGCCATGGTACATGCCATGGCTGTGCAAGGCAATCTGGGCTGGTCCTCCTTTGAAGCGAGGGAAGCCTCAAGCAATCTGGCGTTCAAGGGCCGCCTGACGAAGCTCGAACGCTGGGCACGCCGTGTGTTTGAGTACCTGGTGGCGATGTGGCTGCGCACAACGTGGACGCGCATTTTATATAGTCTGGAGAAAAAGTACGGCCTCTTCCGAGAGCCTGTGGAGGCGGCCTCAGCAACAGCGCGTGAAGTGCGTACTCCGGAAAGTCCTGTACAGAGCACACGAAACCACTATCGGCGCAGAACAACTGTACGACAACGGCCTTGGAAGAGTCAGTATTAACTCTACGCTTGGAAGCACGCTCCTCTTCGAGGTCCGGGCAGGGGCACTGCGCACGTCGACGCGGCAGAAGCGGATACAGAATTCTGTGGAAAACGTTATCGACGTGATGTGTCAAGCTTGTGTGCAAGCTGACGAAACAGTTGAGCGTGTGGTGCTGCAGTGCGGTCAGCTAAGACCGAACAGAGATAGCGAAGGCAACATGCCGCTGCATGTTGCACAGGGGTTTGGGGAAGGGGGTGTGTGAACATGCGCGCTGTGGCGCTGACGAAGCGCCGTCTTGAACAATGGAAGAGGGCGACCCTAGACCGGTAGCAGCGGAGGTACAGGTCTGCTGCGCGGCGGAGGACTGGGAAGCGGGGTAGAAATTCTTCGGACACAGCTGTCTTACGCATCCTGAACGTGCTGTTTATTTTTCTCTCCCTCCCCCTTTTTGTTTTCTGTTCTTTTTCAGTTTATGGTTAAGGTAGAGATCTCTCACCCGCCCGTTGTATAGTGTAAAACCGTACCACCACCATCATCATCATCATCCTCACTCCCGCGCAGAAGCATTATACGCTTGCAGCGCCGCCAGTGTCAACCGTAACTTCACCGACTAGCAGTTCTGATGGCGCTCCGCACTGAGGTGTTTGCGAGACCCTTTGTTGACAACCATTTGCTGAGCACGAAGTTTTCACAGTCGTGTTCCGTTATTCTGCTTCGCATCCTGTTTTGTTGTGCACCATTTTCATGCTGCCAGTAGTGCATGCGTGAAGTTGGTCTGCGTTGTGACACGTCCGAAGGATCCGGTGAGCTTGTGCGGACACCTTTCTCTTGACCTCGTAGCAGCCTCTGATGAGGTCTTTGTGCGCTTGCTCGTTGCGTTTGTTGTGCGTATGTTCCGAACCTCTTTTGCCGTGTCGGGCGTCCGGTGCGCACTGCCTCTAGCAGCCCGGATGGCTCCGTCAACTGCACGAATGCGTGTTGTCAGCGTGGCCTCCGCGATTTGCTGCCGGCGGCGCGCCGTTGCTCCGGCCGTCCCATTCGGCGCGGAGCCAGGCGGGGAGGTGTAATCACGGCCGGACTGGAGGAGCGGCGAGCGCGCACTTTCATACGACCTGCGCGCCCAAGAAGGAAACGATACTTCGAACCAACCCTCTACCCTCCCAATTCCCCTTTCTTTCGTCGAGGCATCGCCTCTTGCCGAGTGAGCGGACGACGCTTGCCGCGCGTGTTTTGGATCTGCCGCGGAATATCACCTGTACCAATGAATACTTCCGCTGCTATATCTCACCAGAAAGATGACTCGTGCGCTTCAGTTGCATGATGAAGAGTTTTAGCTGAATGTTTTTGACAGTGCGCTCCGCTGCCGGCGGTCCGCTTAGCCCGACCGGAGCGTGAGTAGCAGAAACACTTTTAGCCAAGCGATAACCGTATCTTTCTCGACGGGAAATCATTCGCGTCACTGGTCGTGCCCTGTGCGTGTGCAAGCCAAGACATGATCCAACTGTTTGTCTTGCTTACCATATTAATTTTGATGTGCAGTTGAGTTGAATGACCAGAGAAGAATTGAGGGCAAGAACTTCCACTAGAGGACAATCTGTTTATTAACGCTGCATCTTCACTTATTGGCTGGGCGCCTCGTCGCCACTAGCAAATCACAGCATAGTGTAAGTACTCGCATGTCGGCTGCAGCTATGAATACGGGCAATGGCAATTATGAAGAAAAATTGTAGGCAAAAGCAATCCTCGGCGGCTGCCTTTCAAGGTAAAGCATTTTTCGGCTTCAGAAACGTACTCACTGGTACGCGTAGCCATGCAATGAAAAGGGTTTTCTTTGATCCGGTAGTGTCTCTTGTTTCCCTTTAACTGGGAAGCGATGTAAAATGCCAGCTTTTTATCGTGGCACTCTTCTGCACAGCTCACACCTACCAGAGACGACCGTGACCCGACTCACTCAGTGTGGAGTAGCTCTGCTAGCGAATTCAAGGCAGAGGGGACAGGCTCTAGTCTTCCATATACAGTGGGACGTGTCTCATCAAATGCAAAAGTGTTTGTAGTTGTCGTAACCCAAAACAATGGTGCCGAAATGGCCGCTGCTGTGAAAAGAAAAGAAAAATAAATGCACATTTTCGTTCATGTGGGATTCCAACCCATGGTGCTGGCGTGGCAGCCAAGTGCGCTAACCACAGAGCTAACCTGGCACTACGCCACAGTGGAACAAGAATCATCCAGATGCGTCCCTACGACTGCATGCGCGTAGAACAGGCGTAGTGAGAAGAGGAGAGCTCTCACTGTGGGGAAGCTGCCGCATGAGTTGTGGCCAGTCTGCTTGCCGCGATTATTCATCTCGCGTCAAAACACCAAAATACAAAAGGGAGGAAAAAAAACAAACAGGATGCAACAGTGGTGAAGTCCAATAATCTCTGCCTTTCGTCTTCAAATAATGTAAGCAGACTGAAGTGCCGGTGAAATTCTTGTTCTCAGTAAAGGGTGGCCAAGTGGAGAGCTCAACAACGCTAAGCCGCAGTAGAGTTATTTCTGTCTGTGCGGTATTAAAAGAAAGTGAGCGAGTGCAAGGCAGTTATGTTCCGTATGCAGTTAGGATGCAGTTATGTTCCGTACTGGGAAGAAATATTCCCCATTTGAAGGTTCAAAAATTCCATATTTTCAGCACATTTTCCCCGCAGGTTTTTCGAGAATTCCCCGCAAATTTCCCCGCGTTCTCCTTTTGCAGCTGATGGATTTTTTTCGTGGATTCTTGTTCGGTTTTGGGCGTTAGCCAGCACCACCTATGTCTAATTTACGTGGCCTTCCGGATGCAAACACCGGTCAGAGTATCAGAGCTTCAGCGTGTACTAATTTCTAGTATACATCTGTTGCTCAGGAACATTTGATGATGCATTTCATGTTTCGTACCAAACAGCATGCTTACTTTAGAAGCTAAAGCTCAAAGTTAAAACTCGCGTAGGAAAAAAAAAAGGAATTGTTGGGTGATTGGGTAAATTTAGTTCAGCGTCGGGACTGGTGGAGCAATCTCTTGTTGCAGCATGGGGACTAAGGTGCACCGGCAATAAGGTTTTGTATATTGCGCAGGGATTCATGGAAACAGGCTTGAACCCTTCAGCCGCCACCGTTTCGCACTTTGCTAGCTCGGCCTCGTAGAGTATTCTTTCCTCTGTACTCCCTCCTGTTGTACGAACTGGATTAGAAGCGGTCTTGGATGCTTGTGGCTTGGGGGAAGATGACTGCGAATATTTGAATGTAAATCCGGTGAAGTGTTACGGGAACCTCTTTAAAGAAAACAACTGTGAATATTTAAACATAAATCCGACGAAGTGTTACAAAAATTTTTTTAAATAAAACAATGTAATGAATGACGCAAGGTCCGCCTTACTGACATTATTTTTCCGGTGAAAGGGGTTGGCTTTTGCAGTCAATGCGGTGAGTCTTTCAAGCTTCTTCGATTGAAAGAACCCGGGGCTCTCCTTGCTTCTGTGTGTATTCACTCTGGAAAGCAGGATTTTGCCCATTGCTGACCGGTCAAGGAGGGACATTCGGAAGTGGTGTCCTCACACAGATGAATAGAACGGAAAAGCATGACGCACATCCGAGCCATGGCTCCGTATTTGCATTGTGCGTGGTTTATTTGGTGATTATTAGATGCCTGCCACGAGCTGCAAGGCAGGGGATGAGTGTTATCCCTGTTATTGTTAATACGAGGGCATCTTGCAGTGCGAGTAGAGTGCATGTTTGTGCTGCAAATCATGCGCCCGCATCAACTGTTTTGATGTATTGCACCTAGTGTGGTAGCCAGATTGGCAGGCCCTTGAAACAGAAAATAATAGTGAAAAAATTATGCACAGTAAAATTTCATCAACTTTTGTTTTAGGGGAAACGTGTAGATTAAAATCAGCACGTTTGTTACTCCTGCACTGAAGATTTTTAATAAAAGAAAAGTTTAATGTGTTGTGTCATCATCGTGAAGGTACCGAGAAAAATAAATAGTTTTGCCTGCAAGAAACCAAAACAAGCAAAATGTGTCTGCACTCGAAGAGCATTACTTTGTGGCAGCTTCTGCAAACCAGTCTAGTTGACAATGAGTTGCTTTGCACAGCAGGGAAGCTACTCCCTTGGCCTGCCCGCTGCGGTGGCTCAGTGACTAAGGCGTCCTGCTGCTGGGCCCTAGGACATGGGTTCGATCACGGCCGTGGTGGTTACATTTCAGATGGAGGCGAAAAGTGAAAACGCCCATCTGTGGAGTTTTCAGCTCCTGTATAGATCCCCAGGTGGTCAAGATGCCTTGTAACCCGAGTGTGCAGACTCAGTGCATTAAACCCCATAATCTGGTCTAATCCCTTGACTTTCTATCTGGCCTCAAAGGTGTGTCTGGTGGACTAAATATTCTGTGGCCATTTTCTGCTCAGTATAAGATTAGCAATTGGCTTTTACGAGTGCTTTTGGTATACAGTGGGGTTGCACGAGTTTTCTATAGTGCTTGTGTTCCACTTCCAGAAGGCTCTACACCGGGGACAGCAAGCAACCAACACTACCACTCCTGAGGGTGCATCATGACCATGTGTACGGGTGTCGTTTGCAGCTGGAAGTTATCCTGCAGCCAAAAGACACAGGCATCCATTAGCACTCGTGCAAAAGGTACTCTTTTTATTCTTAGTGGTTGTCCTTGTACATTCCTAACTACAAATTTTTTTGCAGGTACTCAATGTGCGCTTTTGTCACTCATCAGCACAAGCTGCCAGACAGAAGAGAAAATTCCAGGTTAGAATTCAGTTTTTTTTGACTCAGCATTTTGGAATGGAGAAGTCAATACTGCTGAAAAAAAGGAGTCATTATTGCGATATGCATTGCATATCATTTTTGATGCACTTTCCTTTTGCTTTGCATGTACACTCAGATGCCTGTATAATCAAGCGTGTGGGACCGTGATAACTGTATTATTCAGGTCACTTTGTTATATGTGTCGCGCACCTCACTTACCCCTATGAAGCATATATATAAGCGTACTGAGAGAAATTATCATCAGAACAAAAACTGGAACAGGTGAAAAAAAGTAAATTTTCTTTTGCACAGTTGTATCGCGTACTGAATGCTCAACCAACGCCAACGTGATGCTGTCAAGGTTCATGGCGTGGTGTGGCACCAGGTCACGGAGGGACGAATTATATATCTGCAGCATGTCAAATGCTGCTACTGTTTCGGGGGTTGTCAGAGCGTTTAGCTCCTCTGCAAACTCTTCATCATTGCTCACCTGACACGTTGTGGTGTCTCTTGTCTTTATAATGGCTTCTACGATGCCGTCAGTTGTCAAGTCAGAGCAAACCAGTACCTGGCCGTATGCTGAGACATAATCGTTGGCCGTCACAACCTATGCTGCGCTTTAGCACACACCGTACATGTTTATCAAATCGTGCCAGTTCGTGGCCCAACTGAATGGTTCACGATCATTGGCATACCCATCACCTGCACATTACCATGTGTGTGGCTAGGCATGTTCATTATCAAACAACTCCGTGCTTGCGAATGCATGAGTTTCTTTGTTAAACTAGGAAATTCCCTGTAGTGGCTTTCACAAACAGGAAACAGAGATCTGGCCAGGCCATATTGCATGCTTCTTTGTACAGGCTATGTTGTAGTAGAAGCGTTCATTGTAGTGGCGTTTGGCTGTACAGTCTACGCCCATTACAACGGACCCTCTGAATCCAGAAAAAAACGTCTGCTGTAGCCGAAGTATGCAGTATCCGATAAGGGGGCAAGGGGGGGGGGTGTATGAGCCCTAAAGTGGGTACTTGGATCGACATTGCGTATGCATAGTACATACACTTTGTTCTTTCTAAACGCCCACACACAGTGTTCGCGCGAGGGCGAAGAATCGCGTAAACACCGTTTCCAAAGCTTAGCCCTGGCACTTGGAGAAGGCCTAGCGCATGCGGTCAAGAGTGTAAAGACGCATGATAAGCTGAGCAAATAAAGCAAGAATATAACTAGGTGCAATTATTAACCAGCTATAAAACATCAGTCGTGGCCATCGACATTAGCTAGGCTCTTTTAAATCCCCTCACGATGAGGCAGGTTTTCCCGAAACCGTTCGTCAAACAAATCGGATTGCTGCCTGACGTTCCCTCAAGGCAGCTCCCACATTTTTAGCGATTTTAGTCTGGTCACTGAAACAGCTGTAATGAAATAATCTGATGACGGTCAGCTGTAAAATCGAAAGTTAGACCAGTTGGACTGCGCACGGTTACCGGCAGATTGTACACAATGGATGGGGAACAACCCCCCCTACTTGAGGCATTTCTTACCCTTTTCACCGAACGGAATGGAAACGATGCATACGTGGGAATAATAAAAGCCGAACTTCACTGAACCCGAGTTTTTTATTACATAAAAAAACTGACGAGGGTAGACTCTCCTCCAAGTGCACCACTTCGAGTATTCGATAGCCCTGTTTTCAATCTCACCAGAGTTGCGTTTATCGGCAGAGGCCTTGTTCTTGATGGTAGGGCGGACTGTCTGCTTAGACAGGCCTGTACTTCTGGCGATGTTGGCCTGTTCAACAGCGTTAATTACGCTTAACTTATCTGACAGTGAAATCAGCTACCCTGCCGCTCATGCCGCTAGTCACACAAAAAAAGGCCACTGTCACTGGCTTGGTTTGGCTGCGCCAATGACCCGGCTGCCAGCAATGTTGCCAGACATAACAGTTTTCTTGAAAAAATAAACAAAAAAAAAAGCACATCGGGTGCCGGCATCGCGGAAGTCCACTATAAACTTTCACTCGAAACAATTTTCGCCTAAAATTTAGTCTGTTGTAGCCAATAGCCTGCTCTAGCCGGGTCCGTTGTGAGCGGAGCGGACTCAATTTAAAATGGATGGGGGACCAGACAAACCAACAGAAATGGTCGGTTGTAACCGAAAGTCCGTTGTTGCCTGATCTGCTGTAACGAGCGTAGACTGTAGTAATATTCTGAAGCGATCAGAGTTTTTGTTTTTTGTGTGCTGACATTAAGTCACAGCCAGCAGGCTTCTTTTAACATGTGGATAGGGAAACTAAGTCTTGTAAACATTTTGACGGCGTTGTGGCTGGTCCAGTATTGCAAAGGTTGCATTTCTTACCTTTTTCCAAATAATATTGTGCTCCATTTTAGTTTTCTAGTTTTGTAAATTTTGTATCGAAATGTATAACACTTAATAATAGGTTTTGAAATGTCATGTTTTTTTACTTGGGGATAAAGATAAAGGTCAACCTTTTGCCAGTGTAAGACTTTCCGTGGACTTGCTGAATTTTACAGTCTGGTGCTGTTTGCCTTAGTTATGTGAGGTTTTTGGCCTACCATTTCACGTTGTGAAAGGAAATTTGGGAAACGTAAGAAAACGTCTACTTTACCTTGCTCATTATGGATGGAAAAGCCAAATGAAGATATCACCACTAACCATGCTTTGTGAGCCATTGTTTTTTTTTTTTCATTGCCAGTGCCTAGTTGCAGTGGTTTTCTAAAATTGGGCCTTAAGGGAATGTCCAAGGTACCCACACCCAACTATGGTTGGCGGGAGAGAGAGAGTAATCCATTCATAACTCACCTCGGCTATTCTAGTTTCGTCAGCAGTTTTCCCGATCTGTGATCAGTTTGTATCTTTGGAGAGCACTGCAGAAGATAAATGTGTGCAGAGTAAATGCTATAGAGTTCGATTTTTCAACACCCCACTGTGACCGTATTGGCGTCTGCTTTTCTTAATTACTGTAGAGTGAAATTTCTTTCCAGTTAACTTGAATTACCACAAAAACCCACATGTATAAAGTGAAGTTCTAGGCTTTGCCACACGAAATTTGTGTCTCGTTTTAAATTGCTATATGGTGGCAAAACATATTAGACGAACCATGGTTAAGGATGATGACCAATTTCATACAGCGAAGCTGTTTAGCAAATCGTACTTTCTTGTTTCCGCAGTTAAAAATACCAAGAAATTGCCGAGCGCTCACGTGAGCATGGGCCTTGTGGCGACCACCCGGCAGTTATAAAAACCAAGATAATGCTGAATGCTCATGTGTGCGAGCCTTACGGCGACTGCCCAGCCTGTCCGGCACACGTTTGTCAAGCCCAGCATACCCACTTAGGGAGATTGGCCAAGATTGGCAAATAATAAAGGAAAAACTCCAGCATTTGCCGTAATCGGGGTAACACTTGCTCGGAACGAGAAAGATACATCTTAGCGTACGTCCCTCTAAGCGTACGTCCAATGATTGCCACTTCCAACAAATGAAGGAAGCTCAGACTTCTAGCTACAATGATGGAATAAAGGTAGTTGCGGGAGCGAAGAAACGAATCACCTGCAATTGTGGACTTAAACGTTCGTGATTGTTAAGCTGGTTGCGTACAGCTTCGCCACTGTCAGGTCTTATAAGCACTGTAAGATCTTATAAGCGTTAGAATAAGCTTCCTTCATTTTTTAGACATTATTTACAAGGCGGCCGTAAGAGATATCGTGCAGGCAGCACCCACCCTTACCTTCTTCATTGTCATTGGGGCTGGAACTGGTCGAGGCTTTTCCATGCACTGTCTGCCAACCAGCATGCTGCCATTTCATTTCTGGCCTTTGTTTACCATTTTTCCTCATCAACCACCTGTAAATAATAAAACTTCCATGCAAGTTTGGTTGAGGAGCCAGGGTATTGCTACAACGGATATCGAAATATTTTCGGCAGAGCTGATGTATAGGCGCCGGACAGCGCCCAGAGGGCGACACGAAGCTTGCGACACCCAGCGTCCCCTTCGGCAGATATGCGCAACACTGGGTCGGTCCCCGCATGCCAGTACGTTCCTGGCTTGGGGACGCTCCTCTTTTTGCAGCGCGAATGAAGCTTATCAGTCGGCCCTTTTTGGCTTAAAACGAAGTAAGAGATTGTACAGTAGTCCTGCCACATAGTGCAGGTGAATGAAGGATTTATTCGGTGGAATTCGCATATATGAAGGCATATAAAGGCCGCATAAGCGTGATGCCCAGAAGAGAAATGCTTGTACAGCCTGCCTGCGGGAAAAACTTTTTCAAGATCAGCATGTTTCCTTCAAAAGAAAACGTAATTTATATTGTTCAATCCACAAAATAAGAGGATTTGTCTGCAAATACATCAGACGTTGCGCGATGTTTCCGCGCGAGGTATTCCATCCATGTGAGTGCACTTGCGACTGCAGGACTACTAACTGGACCACATGGCTGTTACCTATAGGTCTTTGATCCGAACGTGATGGTCCATACATGTAACAGTATTAAATTCACTTTCGTTTGTGAATAGCGAAAGTGTGCCGCTAATAAGTGCCCGCTCCGCCAAGAAACTTTTGGGCTTCCAGGTGTAGCCCAGTACGCCAGCTGTATAAAAACATGCCCTAAAAAAGAAACTCTTCTCGAGAAGGCTATCACAAATTCCATTTTGCAGGAAGGGGGGGGGGGTTTGCAGAACATCTACTAGGCGTATTGTAATAAATTACGGAGTATTCATATTCGGGTATTTTTTCTCTCCAAGCCGACGGGTCCGGCGTGAGACCTCTCTTAGAAAGGATAGTAGCGCTTTTATTACCGTCAACACCTTTGCAGCAACTCAAGGGAGAAGAAATTAGTTGCCTGATGACACCTCTCACTGCTCCGGAGTGACTGGAATCACAATGGATGGGATAAAGTTTGTCCTCCTCCTCCCCCTCCCCGAGCACGAAAATTTCGTCTTGCATTCATATATTTCCAATTTTTATTGCAGAGCATCTTCTCTCTATTTCGCTTTGCTTTTCAGTGGCTTAGACAACAATTTCATTGTTTCTTTTGCAAAGAGGCGGTGATTTTATGATATCTCATTGCTCGGGAAACATTTGGAAACGTTAACTCCTATAAGTGTCCGCCCCACATGTGTTTACACTTGAACCTTGATATAACGAACCTCGATTTAACGAAATTCGCGATATAACGAATTTTTCATGTTTTATTTCAAAATTTTGCTAAATCCATGTATTTTTATCTCGATTTTACAGAGTAATTTCGTGCGGCGCTTTCGATTTAACGAAGTCATGGCGAGAAAGGAAGAACGAAATTTTGGTCGAGGCACGTTTTATTTTGCCTCTCAAAGCCTACATTGAAAACATTCAGTGCTGACATTAACTCTTAAAGGCTAAAATGAAAGAAAAGCGGTGAAATATGCAGTTGACAACAATTAAAAGTGATGAAAGAAGCTGCTTAGAAACCGTTAGCGGTCATGGACGGTTTAATAGTGCGGCCACCATTTTGACGTCTCCATCGTTGCCTACGCCAGCGCCCTCTATGCTTAGGCTGCCGAAGCCTACTTCAAGTGTGTTTTTCTATGCGTCCTTGCTCACGGTGCAGCTGCTCTAGGTTGTGCTCACTGATAACCACATTATTATTTTGTTCGTCCATCATTAGATGTGTCTTATAAGCAGCATGAGCACTCCAAGGGAAAGAAAAGTGTTCCGAACAAGAGCCTGAGGAAGTGTGGGTGAAACCGAAGGCCACCGAAGTGATGGATGCCATCGACGTTCTGCGGAGGCACGCGGGCGCACGCGAATGTTGAAGAGCAAGCCTTGTTAGCGCTGTCAGCATACGAGTGTCATGTAAAGCCCACCCTGGTCATGAAATGCCAAGCACTGCTTACGGGCTTCTTCACTACGGCTTGAACATTGAGTGCTGGTAGCAATAAATTGCTCTCCGAATGTGGTCAGAACGTGTTCATTAGACAGCTGCGATGCAGAGAAATCGGTTTCTTTAGGGCTCAGCGGGCATAAAAGTAATTGCTTAATCAAATTTGGCCAGAAGATATTTAATGTAAGCTTTCCGCTTTAGCGGGAGCAAGTAAGGGCTGCTCCATAAAGTGAAGCGGTCCGTGTGTACTCTGCTCAACTCTCAATCATAACTTTATCTCGAGTGTCGTGGTTGCATCACGCGCCCATACTGCAGAGCCTTTGTGCATGAAAAAAGTCTTTCGAAAGTTTTATAGCACCCTTCCGCTGTTGGCCCGCCGCACCCCTCAACGCCACGCCTAAGCCTACCACTGAACGGACGAAAAGAGGCGTAACTTCGAACCAGCACCTCGCCGGGGTGAAGTTCACGGGGCATGGACACGAGTTCAGTTGACTAACACCGGCGTTTAGTAGTGACTGAAATGAAAAAAAGAAAAAGTGGAAACCTAGTCTGCTATCATATTTAATGTGGCGTTGCGGAAAAAGCACCGGGTTTACGACGACACGAACTACTGTCGGCTATCCGAATTCCATTGCCTAAGTGTTCAAGCTCCTAATTCACACAATTTTCGCGGCCAGTTTTAGTACAAATTTCGGTTTAAGTGGAGAGGTAACTACATAGCAGTTGTTTCTGAGCGATGGGTAAGGTTTTGAAACCTGAATAACTGGTTAAATTAATGGTAAAATTGAAACCTCGATTTTACGAAATTCTCGATTTAACGAAATTTTCACCCGCAAGTACGACTTCGTTATATCGAGGTTTAACTGTATAGTATTTAATACGGCGATATAAGCACGTGAAATATTACATGAAGCAGAGTAGAACCGCTGGGTGATAAACTACACTGCTATAACTGTGTTTGGGGGCCCTCTTTGTTACCAAATTTAATGCGCACTTATGTGTATTTACTGCCTGCTGCAGCCTACTAACAAGCTGCTCGTACACCACGGCAGTATGTAATCCGCTCGCTTAGTGTTGGCTTGTCAAGATTCAGTAACTATGCTTCGTATCTGCGAAAAAAAGAGAGAAGAATCTTTGGGAGAATCCCAAACCTTAAACACACGCTTCCCAGTTGTATCAACCTATGGCTAGGCAGCAAGGCGACAGCATTGTATCGGTGTCCCATTTTATTTGGAGGCTTCCCCCTACTATAAAAACTTTCTGCATGACTTTGTTGCAGTATGCAGTAGATATACCGTAAAATTCCGAGCAAGCGCCCCCCCCCCCCCCCTCAGCAAGGCGGAATTACCGGCAAAGTGAAGGGGGGGGGGCACTATCTTGGAACGGCACCAAAATTCCAGATGGCGGCGACAATTGTTTTTACGGGAAAAAAACGCAGTGCACGTGGTTTTAAGCTTTCATTAGGAAGATGAACTTTATTACGCAAAAGATGTTACTGTTAGTTACTTTGGAAACCATTGGAAAACTTAGCAGCAAAAAAAAAGTTTGCAGCACTCTGCTGCCTCAGTCTTCGGGTGCTACGGCTTGATCTTACTGCTGTTCGTCACTTTCGAAACCATCGAAAGGCTCCTCAGAGTCTGTAGCCAAAAACAGTTCAGTGCACTCGTCTTCCAGTCCACCCCGCTCTTCTGGCACCACGGCTCCGACATCTGCCAGCCCGCCGTGCAGGTCGCCGTCCTCGGAGCCATCGATTGCGTTTGCAATGCCGCACCCCTTGAAGCAGCGCACCACAAGGACCTGCTGCCGCGACGGCTTCTTAAAGTTGCCTTTTGACGTCATTTCGCCATCGCAGGAAGTTCGCGGAAGTCTGGAAGGCGCTTAATGCCTCCGCAGATTCCTCGGGCGTCCTCTGGCTCTCGTTCATGGCGTGGCACATTGCAACGCCGAACCGCTGCTTCCAAACCTGCTTATGTAGTGGCTGGAAGCTACAAAGCTACCTAACTGCATGCTGTTTGCTATTTTCACAGCCTCTTCAGACAGCAGCCGGTTGCTAACGGCGCGTCCCGCGCTTCTTTCGTGCTCTAAGAACTCGAACAGCGTATCGTCCACGTACTTGCTGAACACTGGGGCGCCGTTGCTTAGCTTCCATCGAAGTTTTGCTTTTCCGAAGTTTTGCTGCAGCAGATTGTCAAAATTCTTCACCTATTCACGTATGCGCTTTCGGTCGAGCTTGAACTGTCGAGAGGTCTGGTGCACGTTTTTCCCGTGCTCTCGGTGCCATCGGATCACCTCGATTTTCTTTGCAACTGTGTAGGAATGCATGACCTACCACCGCCAAAACAAAGAAACAAATGGCGTGTAGCGTTCGGTTGAAGTAGATTGGATTGGATTCTTAGACTGGCTCCAGCAAGCCAGTGTTGCCTGCACGTGGTGCGTGATAACTGTGTGGAGGGAGGGGGGGTGCTTTCACGGAATGGCGGGGAAATTTGAAATTAGCACTGAAGTGGTGGGGGGGCGCTTGCACGGGTGGGGGCGCTTGCTCGGAATTTTACGGTACACGCAAGTAACGTTATGACACACGTTTTTGCAAAGTTGCGTTCACGGGCGCTGAAGGCGGTGTGCGCGGCGGGACCGACCCAGAGTTGCGCGGGTCTGCCACAGCTGGTACTGCACTCGCCCGGCAAACTTCGCTGTCTGGAGCCTATAGCGGGTCTCCCCAGTATTCTTCTCCACGATGCCTGAGGATGATCATCCTGTGCAAGGAACAGCCATTGTTGGGAGACACTGTGTACGAGGGCCCTAGATCTTTGCTAGAGACACTGCTAAGGGCGTGGAAGAACAGCTAACTCACTGCCAGTGGTTAAGCCGCTACAGTACCTGGAACGCTGCTGAACTCACTGTTGCACTTTTGGTGGGGACTACTCTAACGTGGTTCAAGAACCATGGACACGTGTACAACATGTAATTATTTTGTTGGGAGAATTTCAAGTTCCTTTGGTGATTCCACCACAAAGTAGGTGCTACAGACTTTGCTACAATGTACGCCAGACCCAGGTGAAACGAAACCACTTACATAAGAGGCGCAAAAGCTGTGTAGGGTTATTGATTTAAGCATGACGGGAAAGGATGAAGTCGGCAATTTTTAAAAAGATTTCAAGAGACATCTACCATTTCTTAGTAGGCCACACGAGTCATGAGACATCACCCAGCACTGCCGTCCTTTTTCAGGTGTAGATATTCACCGCACCACACTAAAATTGGAATGTTTGACTAGCGTAAACATTGTAGCCAGCATTGGCTGACACCATCTGCTGTATCGTCTGTGAGGAGCTCTTCAGGCATGAAGAGCCTTTTTGCCGTGCTTGTAGGGTCGTGCACATTCTTGACTGGAAAATGTACGGGCTGACGCTGTTTTAAATTTAAGTGCTCACTTCTGGAAAGTAGCTTTTCATCCTTTGATGAAAATCCTCAGCTTGTTGCCGTCTGCAGAACAACAAAAGACAGAATCGACTTTGAGCAGTTTTGTCGCCATCTTGAGTGTTTCAGATGCTTTAGTGATGTCTACGATGAGTACTTCACTGTCAATTAGTAAAAATGCCTCATCTGCTACAGTTGTCGTCTTTCGGGACAAATTTCTCGCTTCTACCATAATCCCAAGCAGCACAATGTGAGCAACAGTAGCCTATATGGCGCCTCTCCACCACTCGCAATTTTCGCTGCGAGGCTCGCTGGCCATGGTGCGAGGCTTGCTGGCTCCTCCATAGAGCAGCCATCATAGCCGTGGTTCGACCAGCTTCAGACTGCAGTCTGACACCGCCTACCAGAGGTCACTGATGTTCACCCTTACCATGGCATCAGTTACCACCGCCAAAACACTGCCATGTGCAGACAACAGAGGTTAGGCTCCAGGACAATCGCCGTGCAGCATACCACTTACCGACAGCCTCAAATGGAACTCACTTTGCTTGTGTTTATGTTACGAAACAAAGTGGAAGTGTTAACCAATGGGATTCCATGAATGGCTCTAGTTGATACTGGTGCAACATTTTCTGTGATAAGCCTTGATTTCAAATAGGTGACCGATAAAAAGCGCAAAGGCTTATGGGTGCGTCGTCTGCTCCCGCCACTTAAGGTTCAAGATTGTTCCTGCCCTTCTGTACACTGGCAGCTTTCACGCGCATCTGTGCGTGTTCTTTGTTTGTCACAGATTGCTTACCTTTCAGGGAAGCCCCTAGTAGGATTAATCATAGTTATTCATTGAATGCGTGATGCATGAGCATTTTTTTGGTGAAAACAAACAACACTCGCGTGCAAAAGCCGACAAGTGTATGGGAGGCGAGGAGAGCTCTCGAACCAGAAGTGGCGAGACTCGCGGGAGCAGACAATGTACCCATGAGCCTTCGCACTTTTTACCGGTCACCTGTTGTCTTGAGGTGATGTTTAAATGGGACAAAATGACAACTTTTTTGCTGTCAGTGGCGAGTCTGTGTCCACTTGGTGTCTGTTCAATTGTCTCGTTTGGTGGCCAAATTTATACGCCTCAAGCTTTGCGATCGCTGCGCCGCCTGCCGCCGCTTCTCTGCGGCGTTGACGGGATTAGCGCTGCGCGGCTGATAGGGGCTCATGCAGTGTTTTGGTTCTCTTTCGCTTCTTTTTGCCCTTCGGTGCCCTAAAAAGCTTGTTATGGTGACGTCTGTAAATAAATAGTACGTCTAGGGCACTTCAAAAACCGCTGTGTCTTGGTAGGGTGCTGAAACGCCAACAATAGCTATCCGGGAACGCGGTTCTGCGCCCTTCTTGGCCGCTGTTACGGGCGTCAGCGACGGCCGCAGCATACCATCGCTGTCACCTCCGAATACGTGCGCCACAAGTGAATTTTATTGCAGCCTCATTTAGACCTGATACTGGCACAGTGAGAGGTGTGTTTCGTTTTGCAGCGCGGGTAACGAAAGCGGCCTCGTTTCGAATGTATACGTTGGAGAAAAATATATTTCAGGGGTGTGATTACCCAATACCTGACAATAACTCATATCTTTTATGAGAATATAGGCCATGAGAAAATTTTGACTATATTCCAAGGCTCTGCTTTGGGAGAGATGTGCACTTTTGCATGCCTTATAGCAAGAACCAAGAAAAGTTAATTAAACCACGGAAAAATAAATGGCCTGCGAGTCCGGACGAAACAGAATGGCTCATACAGAAATGAAAAAAACTCAGTGCAGCTTCCAAAATGCTAAACACGTTCGTCTAAACTTAAGCCGGGTAGGATTCACGAGACCAACTGGTGTGCGAAATGCACTGCTATTTTGCGAGACATGGGGAGGGGGGGAGGCGGATGCTTAACTATCCTTATGTACTAATGCGGAGCGAAATCACGGAAATAACGTTTCAGCAAACACACACACAAGCTACGCGTCCACCTTGCTCTAGTTTTTAGACTTCAACGAACAGTTGATCACTCGGCGGACGCATTTTTTGAGGTATACAAGTTCACAACTGATAAAACGTGCCGTTAGAAGAGTGGGATATTAAGGCTCTCAGATTTCCGTTTGTTCTTGATTATGCAAGCGCCCTGCTTCATATGACTATGCTTCGAAGAAACGTTTAGTCGCGGACGCGCATTACTCTCGAGCTGTCGAAGCTGTTCTCCGCGCAGCTCGCGGAGGATACATGTAGCATATATGAATGTTTGCGGCAGCTCAGCTCACGACAAGATACCCCAGCATTAATTTGTTTGTCGTGCGCTGATCCCGGGTATAATTTTGCCTTATCCATCGTACTTATTTCGTAGAATTTTTGTGAAATTTATGTTGGGAGTTGTCAATATCTGAGGTATGATATTAGCAAGCATAACTGGCGTGCTGTCAGGTATGAGTGCTCCATTAGGTTGTATAAGCGCACAAAACTGGTTTAAGTCATAGTGTATAGCCATAGCATGACCATTTGAGGGAACTATGCTTAGTAAATTTAGTACTGTTGGTAAATTTCAGGGCAGTGGAATCACAATAATCTCCATATGGATATCCCAGTTTCGTCACACCGACCTGTGACGCACATCTGGCGCTTGCACAGACCGAATGTACCAGACTAAGATCACGTCAGACCTTTTACACTCCCGTAAATGTGCCAAATTTGCGAACAGAGTGACTGCTCGACATAAATACGTATTTCCTCCTACAAATGGTAAATCTCAGCCATGAATGGGCCCCGAAAGCAGTGCTGACAGTGGGGAATGGGCGGAGACTCCCGCGGCTGCTTTCGAAACAGGCCGCTAGGGGGATTTCAGTGGCGCCCCTATAGGCCGCGCTCGAGGCGTATAGGCCAGAGTTCACTGTGCTCCCGCATTCTATGCATGTTATTTTGGGCTTGACTCGAAACAGTCTGGTGGGACAGTTGACTGCAAAAACGGCGAAATTTAACTGCATAGGGCTCGACCATCCACCCTTGTTAAAGACATTGGGGCTACCACACATCCCACGTTTGGTTGGCGCAATCATGCCTCCACGGTTGCTACATTTGTTTTCGGCCTTTTCATAGAAGCCACGAAGGGTGACGTTGAAGCTGTCATAGAACCAATCTCTTGCTTTCGGCCTTTGTGTGAAAGCTGCCGCGGGTGACCTTGAAGCTGTCATAGAACCAGTCTCTAAACTGTGCAAAAAACATTTTGGTATAACATTCTGTTATTTTTGTTAAACTTGGGTTAACCCCAATGTGGACAGTTAACTAATGCAGTTAACCCCGGCTACTGCCACCTAGCCTAAAACCTCTAGAATTCTCTAAATGCGCTAGCACCCCGGTTGCTTTTTTCATGGAAGCTGTGGGTTCTTCCGGTTGTCCTTGCTGGTAAACACCTCAAAATTTCAAGGTGGGATTAGCCAATACATTTCAACATCAATTCAAGCATCACCCATTGATGGGCGTACTACCATAATATTCGCATCTTGAACTTCTCTCATCAGCAGTGGTGCCCATCAATTCCAGAGACCTGGATCCTCTGTTGAATAGACACGGGAGCTGCGCTGTATAGAGGAGTGCACTTGAAAGAAGTCTGAGAAGTAAACTTATTGCCGGGCCGTTTTCAGTGGCTGCTGAACGGACGCTCTTTCTTTGCGTGCATTTTAATACAGTTCAGCC
The DNA here is from genome assembly GCF_048455015.1 of Haemaphysalis longicornis. NCBI lineage: Eukaryota > Metazoa > Arthropoda > Arachnida > Ixodida > Ixodidae > Haemaphysalis > Haemaphysalis longicornis. Next base: position 69,363,043 of record NW_027526204.1, read on the forward strand.
CATTTTGTTAAAAAAGAACTTTAAACTTTACAAGTGCTTCTTATTTTTTCAACTTTTCGAGCTTGCTGATCTTGTATTAGTTCTCATGCTCATATCTTGACGAAATTTTGCCCACATGGGATCCTTCAAGGCAGGAGCACTACCTTTATCTCTATAAAACCTCAGTATTACTTAATTATTGATACATATTTGAAGTAACATTTCCTGGGGTTTGAACCGTCTAATTCTCAGGTACTACTTATGCAGCTCTGGTCGCAACTTTTGTGTGCACTTCCTGCTTAGGAGCGAAAAGTGAAAATGCCTGAATTTACATGCCTTAGTGCCACAGAAAAACTAGGCAACACACATCAAATGTAATTATATATTTGAAATCGGAATTAGACATTTGAGATTGGCACAAAAAATTGTTACCAACCAGAGCTTCATCCCACTACGTTATATATATTACAAAATGTCCCCAACCAGCAAATCCCTTTAATGCTGTATCATTAAGCTTTGACTAAGTGCTTTTATAATGCTCCAGCATCACCAAGTTGGACCGGAAAACAAATGAACTATGTGCATGGAATTTTAAATGCCTGTCTGAGGATTTGTGTAACACTTTGCCTTTAGCTGCCCTGACCTTAGATTTTTTTTTCAGTTGTGGAGGTGGATGATAGCCAAGCTGGTGCCTTGAAAAAATGCGCTCCACAAGATGGAGCAGTCATCACAGCAGAGGCTACCTCTCACACCTGCTCTTTCCATGCACAGTCTGGCAACACTGGGTAGGTTGGAAGGCAATTCTTGCAATGCTGTTATTTGTAAAACAAATACAGTAGAGCCCAGGCTCAAAAAAGGAACTCATTTTGTTCAATGCATTGAGAGATTTGGTGCAGCCAATCTCGTCAAGGGTGCTTCTGTAGAAATAGAGTGGCAGTTGCCTGCAGAATACAGGAAGATGCAATGTGTAACCAAATACAGATATAAATGTAATCCTGCCAAGATTTTTACATGACAAAATTAAAAAATGATTTGTTCAGCATATCAAAGTTTCTATCAAACTGTCTGCGAAGTGGCCTTTTGGAGCAAAGGAACAAGAAAATAAAAGGGAAAACCATAAGCGGTAGCTTTATAAATGTTCATTAACTTCTCAGAAAGAAGTAATGAAAATTTGGTTTGACTTTTAAGCCTCTAGATCTTTCTGACAACACTGACAATGCTATTATAGAGCAGTCATTTCCAACCTTCTGCATATGTAATGACAGTGCACCAGTTGTTTTTAACATCTGCCTTAACATTGCCGATATTTAAAAAATTGAGAAGCTGGGTTTTGCTGAGGCATGATATGTCTCATAAATGTACGAGGATTGTAACACTGCTCCTCACAAGTGTGGGAGTGTAAGCTCCTTAGGAACTGCCTCCACCAAAGCTTTGGTATCAGTGCCTTCAAGTGCAACAAGTTTTATCGGTGTGGCATAGTAAAGGAAAGGTAGACAAGCTTGTCATTGCTCCTTATCTATAGACTTTACGGTGCTATACTTAAGCTATCAAAAGGACCCAGCAGAACCCAATAATTTTCTAAAAACTGTAGCGAAAAAGCAATGTTCCACTATGTTTCTTATTTTTGACTTATCGTCAACCCCCTCCCCATTGGAGGGAGGTGTAGGTTGTTGGGCAATCCCTTCCAAATAGGTAATGTGCCACCACGAAGAAAATTGAATTAAGATGGCAGTGTTTAGGTAAAGAAGTGAGTGATGAACAAATTGGGATGTTGCTGAGGTGGTCGGTTGCACCAATAAAGTCATCCAAAAAGTGGGAGGTTGAAAAGCGGTCATTTGGAGGGATAAAAATGGGCTGGCAGCGCTCCGTATTCCTAGATCTTTAGTGCATTGTGGGCTACTGCTCTCACGGTCTCAGCAGTGGCATCCGTGGAATCTGGCCCTGACCTTTCTAGCTCATTGACTTACCGTGGGCCCGTGCTCTTATGGCTCCTGCATGTGACTCTTGTGGGACTGACCCTGTCCTGCTCTCATGACAGAAGTTGTCCATGCGATACTGAGAACACTAATGAGGATTACAAGGCTTGCAAACCCATGCCATGAAAAGTGCCGAGCCATTCGCACCTCTGCATCAGCGTCCGTGGCGAGGGCTTAAAGATGGGCAAACTCCAGACGATCTGTGCAAATCTATACGCGATGGCGACCGCAACAACTTTTGTGCTCTCTGGGCTCTTTTTGCACGGCGATGTTGCATCACCTCGGCCAAAAGAGCACTGATAGATAGTGTCATGTGGCAGTGTCATACTGGAAGTCAACTAGACAAGAACGGAGGATCTACGTGATTCTTTAGGTGGATCCGCCCATATAGGCTTCAAAGACAATTGGACTGGGTTAGTTATGTGTGTGCAGCCAGGCTACTGGGTTTGGATAGTTTCAGTTCTGCAGTGCTTTTTGGTCTTGTTCGCTTTTTGTGCTTGTGGCTTGTCTTGGTAAGAAATAGTTAATTGTTTAATGTCCCAGCAGATGTCCCTTCTTTTCTGCTTGGGTCAGGTCTGGAGATACTAGTCACACTGACTGATTTCACTAGTGCACGACCACATTATGAGTGCAAATAGTGAAATACCACATTAAGGCTGGCTAAGGTTTCAAGGTCCCTGGGAAACTTTTTTACTGCAAATTCAAGGACTAAAAGACTAAAAATACATATATGGGATTCGAAACTGAAGAAATTTTGCTTTTAGTAAGACACTGTTAATTTTAAAAACTTGTACTGCAATATGCATGAGCTATTTGAAAGCTTTGGATTTGTGTTTTTTGTATTTAGAACACTTTGCACATATTGATTTTTTTTAAAGCGTGGTATTTGATTCTGAACCGAATCAGATACAGTAAAATCTCGATGATACGAATCTCGCGGGACCGCGGGAAATATTCATATCATCCGAAATTCGTGTGCACTAACACAGGCCAAAAAATTTAGCACTAAAAAAAGTTTCTGTTTATTTCTTTTTTTACTTTTGCGTGAAGAAATCCGACATTTCTCTGCTTTTTTTAACCTCCATGTCGCCAAGCGGTCCATTCTGGAAATTCGTCTCCTCATTCGCGGGGCCCAAGCTCCCTACAGGAGCGTTTTTGCACGTGATTTGTGCACATCGGCATTGCGCGCACGATATTTTCACGGCCACGTCGGCGATTCCGCGGCCGCTTACGCATGTGCCTTGGTCAGAAAATGTCGCGCTACATGCGCAACACACGTGGCAGTGGGAGGAGCCTGACGACTTGCGCCAATGGGGAGGCGTTCGACTCAGGGCGGCAGTTTCGAAGCACTCGAGGCAGCCGGCTGGCTCCGCTGGAGGTGTTTAGGCTTAGCAGCCCAGCAGATATTTCATGGGCGCTTTCACTAGCGGCGCATATGATGTTTTATAGCACCGTTTTCGCCCACATTATTAGCTCATTTACCGCGCACGAAACTTCGTGTGTGCTTTGAGCGGAATTTTAAAAGCAGTTAGAAGCGATCGCTCGAGCGCCCTGCACCACTTCGCGACCGAAGCCGCCGCCATGTTGCCGCGGCCGGCCACGCCCGCACAGCGTGCGGTTGGTTTCGTTTAGTTTCGTGGCGGCGTCAGCGCGCCTGTGGAGTGTGCAGTGCGTTTTCGCGAGCAGAAAACATCAGCTCGGCCGCTCCTGGAGAAAGAGCGACAAAGTGGGGAGACAGATAGCCCGTATGTTGCCATCGCTTGCTCGCTCGGCAGTCGGGCGCCTCGCAAGCTCGTTCGTATCATCCGCCGTACCGCGCAGGTCCGTTCGTAAGAGCCGAAATTTTTCCCATTGCAAACAATGAAATTTCGCCTGGACTTATCAGAAATTCGTATCATCCCGAAATTCGTATGACCCAGAATTGTATGATCGAGATTCCACTGTACTGTAGTTTCACTTCAGTATTGTAAAGATCAAAATAGCGACACAGCCACACTTTTACTCAATAGCCACGCTTTTGCTCAATTTGGAGGAGTGAAATGCGTGCAACTGGTGGGACCGTGCGATGTGTTTCAAAATGTTTTCTACCTCAAGCGCTTCGTCGCATTTTTGCATTCTTTGACGTGCGATACATGGACAGTGTTTGCACGCACAATGGCCATGCCTTTCCCTCCCTGTGTGTATTTACACCTGTTGGGGTGTGCAGCTGTTCTAGAAAATGTCTTTGCCCTTTTTTCGCTGCAGTATTCGCCTTGGCCTCGCCATTCACGAGCTTGACTCTCGTCTTAAGACTTGGTAAATCGATCTCGCGTAGCAGGTATGAAGCTGCCGACTGGAGAAATGAAAATGACACCACACAGGGCTAAGGTGCAGCTACCACATCGTCACCACAAGCTTGCTCTTTCATTTGCAAGGCTTTTAAAAAATGACACAAGTGAGAAGCATTAGAAACTATTTCAGAACAGGTGTCATTTGCAAGGGCCACATGGTGTAAGCGAGAGTATTCTCTGAATCACCTAGGAGACTTGTTTTACTTATCTGCATGACAAGAACTTGTACCTGCGGCTGATTCTCTAGACCGCACGATAGTTCTAAGGTCATGCTTGCTTATTTTCTGGAGACATTGAGTATGTGGTGATAAAAATATTTCTGACCTATGTGCGACCTTATAAGCTGCCTTTTTCTCTCGCCACTTAATGCATTAATCACTTTTGGGTCTCGCACATTGCTGCCTTAATAACCTGCCTTCACAATTTCCACTAGCATGGGCAGCCAGCAACCAGATTGTAAATTTTTTGGCCGTTTAATCAACTGGAATTTTTAATATTCACATGTATTCCCATGCTCTATTTTGTATGAGGTATCTTTTGTCGGATGAGTATAATGGTGGGATGTTCCTCTTATTTATTGAGATCCCAAAAGACCCAGTAGATCAGTGCACTTATACACTTTCATTACACTTATGCACTCTTGTACATCATAGGTATGGGGACTAGACTTTGAGACTACAACTTTAATCTCAACACTGAACTTAAGTACTTTCATTCTAAGTTCTGGAGACTGGACTTACCATATGTAATAGGGTGGCAGTAAATTTGTTGCAAGAGAGATATTTATACCCACCCACCCGCTAAAGCAGTGTTTTGAAATTGTCAGTAAGGAAATTATAGTAAAAATGATAAGGAAAAAAACTAACTTTGCAGACATTTTAGTCATTTGCTATGTGCTATCTGAGAGTGTTTGCAATAACAATGTAGAATAATTGCCAGGCAAAAAGCTAAAACGCCTGTGTGTACGAGATTTTGGCGCACATTAAAGGAGCCATGAAGAGAAAACACAAGTTTGGTTCATTCGAAAGATTGCCTCGTTAGAACCATAACGACACCACTTATAACGCAAACTTTGCTCAAATACGCTGCATAATTAGGAAAAAAGGAAATGACCATGCGACCCACCAGCTCATTTTCCGCAACAGAACCTATGATGTCACTTGAGAATGCTCTGCGATTGGCGGAGGCCGGCAAACGCAAACGCATGTTAGGCAGGGCTTACAGTTTGCATAGCGAGCTAAATGCTCGTGAAACATACTGCACATTCTTTTTATGACAAAGAACGGTGGAGTAAACGGTTGAAGTTCCGAACGAACACGCAAGCGTGTATGCCAATGCGTACAAAACTACCGTTGGCCGAGCTCGACATCTCGCTGGTGCCACCGTCGCGCAGACGAATTTTCAGGTTCAAGGCTCTTCGGGGCCAACGAACCGTCCCAGCACGCACAGCCGCGACCTTGCTTGGTATCGTAATCCCTTCACAGGAGGTTGGCCGTCATATCGCCAACCAGCAAAGGTAAAAATAGAAACAAGGGGAGTAAGGAACACAGAGCAGCAACGAGATAGTGCCACTCGTCGCACAGGTTTCGGTATGGAGGTCGTGTTGGCTTGCTGCTATCGTTACGAGCTCGTTTACAGTTTACAACCACTGAAAACTTCAGTTTGTTCGAGTACTTTACAATGAAATTTCGTTGCTGTGTTTTTAAATGCCCATGCAGTACGGGCCAATTCGAGGGAGTGCGACATCCCCGCCGGTGAGATCTCCTTTCATGTGCTGCCCAACGACAAACCTCGGCGAAGCAAGTGGCTACGTTTTGTGAACTTTGCAAACGGAGGAGAAAGAGAGCTAAAGGAAGTACGAGTGTGCTCGCTTCATTTCCGAGGAAGTGATTACGGCAGGGACCCGGACATGCTGGCGCTCTTTGCCGACTTCGTCAAAGCGCTGTGACCTTGGGGGAAAAAATTGCCGTACACACCGCGCATTGACGCTCGAATCTTTCTGGTCGGAGCAGAGAGCTCGAGCGAACGGCTTTCCATACACGACACCGGCCAACTGGCATAAGCGATACTGCTACTGAAATTGAAAATATGGCACACATACGTACCAGTCTGTATTCGTCCGTCGCGACGGGGCTGACGAGGCAGCGGTGCCGACGGCTGGGCGTTCGTCTGTTGTGGCTATCGCAGAATGGTCGCTTTCTCATCCACCGCGTATCCCACAACTCTTGCCGCTCGTGCACTTGGAAGCATTGAGCGTTGAAGTGGTGTGAGGTTGTTAAATGCAAGCACGAGCTCCTCGGCGAGAGTTTTGTTCTCTGGATCAGGCGATTCCATGACTAGGGCTGCGGGTGCACTAGGTTTTACTAGTATTTTTAAAATGGCCGCCGTCTCGGTCGACTCCCGCGTGTGGGTGCTATATGGAGTCGACATACTAAGTATCTGTTTCATGGACCAGCTCATGTGACGCCATTGTTCACGTGACGAAATGTGCAATTTTAGCGGGAGATTTGAAATTTTGGCTTAAATTGCCTTATTTCTCAGTGAATAAAGCATCATTTGCTTCCGGGAAAGCGCTTGGGGTACTATGAAACACCTAATCTTTCGAATAAAACAAACTTTTGTTTTCTCTTCATGGCTCCTTTAAAGATACCCAGGTGGGCAAAATTATTTCAGATCCCTCCACTACGGCACAACTGAGCGCCTGCGTGTTAAACCCTACAGTCAATCAATCAATGCGATAAATAACCAGAAAACTGATTGGTAACCTCGTCAGTCAGCACTTGGATTGTTTTGAGCAATTTTTTTTTGTATTTTTACTAATGTTGTATTTTGTTCTCTTCACTCAGGAGCTTTTTCATTGGCACCGAGGAAAGCAAGTTACAAGACAACATTTATTCTTACTTGTCCTGTCAAGAATGCAACAACGACCAAACTGCTCACCTAAAAGTATGTGCCAGTAAGAAGACTAATATCTGTACTGTTTGCCAAAAAGCCTTCAGTAGAAAATATGACCTGGGCATCCACATGAGAGTGCACACTGGCGAGAGACCTTACCGTTGTGGCATCTGTCAAAAGAGCTTTGCTCAACGATCGAATTTGTTTATTCATCAAAGACTACACTCTGGCAAAATGCCCTACATGTGTAGCATCTGTCAAAAAAGCTTTTCTCAAAAAACCCACTTGGTTTCTCATGAACGGTTGCACTCTGGAGAGAGGCCTTACATCTGTGGCATTTGTCACAAGGGCTTTACTAAGAAGCACAATATGGTTCTTCATGAAAGATTGCACTCTGGCGAGAGCCCCTATGTGTGTAGCACCTGTCAAAAAAGGTTTACTTGTAGGACTCACTTGGTTAGACATGAACGATTGCACTCAGATAAAAGCCCCTACGTGTGTAGCACCTGTGAAAAAAGGTGTGCTTGTAGGGCCAGCCTGGTTACTCATGAAAGATTGCACTCTGGTGATGGTGACTTGACTTATGTGTGTAGCTACTGTCCGAAGAGGTTTACTCAAAAGACGCATCTGGTTAGTCATGAAAGATTGCACTCTGGCGAGAGGCCTTACTTGTGTCGCTTCTGTCAGAAGAGCTTTAGTAGAAAAGACGTTTTGGTTGGTCATGAAAGGTTGCACTCTGATGAGAGGCCCTACATATGTGGTACCTGTGACAAGCGCTTTTCTCGAAGAGCCAGCCTGGTTAGGCATGAAAGATTGCACTCTAGCAATTGGCCGTATACTTGTAGCATCTGTCGGGAAAGCTTCGTGAAAAAAAGCCACCTTGTTACTCATGAAAGAGTGCACCTTGGCGAGAGGTCTTACGTCTGTAGCATGTGTCACAAGAGCTTTACTCAAGAAGCCAGGCTGCTTAGACATGAACGTTTGCACTCTGGCAAAGGTGCCTACGTGTGTAGCACTTGTCAGAGTAGCTTTACAAGGAAAAGCCACCTGGTTAATCATGAGAGAGTGCACTCTAGTGAGAAGCCTTACATATGTAGCATCTGTCAGAAAAGCTTTACTCGGAGAGCCAGCCTGAGTAGACATGAGCGGTTGCACTGAAGTGAGAAACCTATCATCAGCAATTCTAGACAGAAAACCTTCGTTGGGAAACATGACTTGATTGGGCATGAGCAATTGTATGCTACTGAAATCCTTATCTCTGTGATGTCTGTTAGAAAAGATATACTTTGGGATGAAGGCCACTGAATCACGAGACATTACACAGTGAAAAGCTGCCCGTAAGTTATAAGGTCTGTCAGGAAGTGCACTTTGCCCTGAGATATTGCTCTTCAGAAACATTCCATGTGTTTCACCTTTGTCAAAATAGCTTTCTTTTTTTTTGAAGCACAGCTTGTTAAGCATAAAGATTGCGTGCTGTTAAGGGCCTCAAAAAGTGTTTACCAGAAAGTTATGGGTAAATAATGATACATTGTGCAATTGAATAAAAAATTACTGACATTGCATGCTGGCACACAGATTTCGCTTTACAAACAATGCACAATGCTATAAACCAGTGCTTTATTACTTCTCAAATGATTTACCCAAATGCCTACCCTAGCCATACTTGACTTTAAGCGATGATGTTTTTGTGGTATCTCTTCAAAGTGCTCTGCTTAGAAATTGGACAAGTCTATTGTGAGAGACTACATTCCAGCATCAAACTTTAGGTCTGTGGCATTAGTTAAAAAAGCTGAGCTACTAAAGCTATAACTAAGTGGGAACAATTATAGACATTTGTAAAATGCCTTCTGTAGGCAAAATCTGCGAAAGACTTCGCAAAAAATCATAAATCAGAAATCCAAGCCTTTTTTAAATTAAAAGAATGTTTACAGGTGAAGCTTTTTTCCCATGCAACCTGAGCTAAAGTCAAAGTCCAAAAACAATCTTGCACCTCTCCATCTATCAAAGACAATGGTTGCACGTGAACCTTTCTCGCGTTTCATTTTTTGGTTGGCCAATCCCACACTGGGAGTGTGTGCTACTCTGGAGGTACACACCACTTTTGTGGAATACCCACCACAGCTCTCGGGTGTGCATTTCATGGGCCTAATCTTTGAGTTTGGGGTGTACAGTGCGAATCGGTACCTGCTGCTTGGCGTTCGCTTTGACCATGTCGAAACGGAGCTATTGGATAGATGCCAGTTTCGTAACGTGTGAAGTCCAGCTTTGATTCTGGCCACAAGAAGTGCTTTTTCTTTAACTTCACCCGTGACCATTCATCATCATCTTCAGAGAAAGTTGGCTCCCTGCAGGGCGTGTTGGCAGACAATGGCATCGCTGAAGACTAAAGCTTTGCTTTAAAATCTAAACTGTTTCGACTGTGTCGACTGGTGCAATTGGATAGATGTCGGCTTCGTAACACAAAGACCTTATGTTTGGTTCCAAGTGTGGGAAGCTTTTTTTTGTTTCCAAAGAAGGTTTATTATTACCATCGTCCTCTGTTCCTCCATAGTGTAAAATTGGCTCTCCTGCAGTGTTTTTGCATTGGAACGCTACCAGTGAACCAGTGAGGCATAGAAAATTTCGCTTAAAACACTTGTTATTCATAGAAAGGTGGAGGTGAGTGAAAAGCTGTCTGCAGCACCTGTCTGAAAATGTTATATATAAAGTAAATAAATAAAAGGTTGGGTGAGTTGTTAGGTTTTCATGTTGAAGTGGAACAGCACAGAGACGAGGGATAAAAAAAAAGTGCAGAAGTGGTTCCAACAGCACCCAACCTGTGCTTTTTCTCTCTATACTTCATCTGTTTGCACAGTACCATTTCAAAAAAAGTAAAACTGGTCAAGCATAAAAATACACTGATGAAAGTTCAAACGTGTGGAATGAAAAAATGCAACTATTTGAATCGGCCCTTTTCTGCATCTGAACTACTGTGCTTATCGTTTCAGTGCTTCGTCTTCACGATGCTCTTTCTAAAGGCGATAAAGAGGCTTGTCTAAATAGAGATTTTACCTTTCCAAGCAAAAGTTCAAAAAGTTCCAAAAACGTTTGCCAACGAGTACGATACTCCCTAATGCATACTATGAAGGCAGTTCAAACTGCAGGCTCTTCTCGGCAGTGACGCATAGCTGCAGCTTCAGCATTGCACACCTCTGGATTCTGGCATTGGTAGCACTGAGCTTCGATGCGGGCAGCACTGCCTTTGTCTCAGAAAAAATGATCGCATCATCATTAACACGCGATGTTTCATGCTACTTTGGCATTATCTCGTAGCTTGTTGCCACCTTGGAGGCACGTCTTGATGCCACCCTCAGCATAATGCTCTCCCCATCACACTTTTGCCGCTCTTTCCTCCACTGCTTTCCTACTAGCTCTATCTTTGGTTTCCTTTTCATTCTTGCGGTTACAACGAGGCCAATTTGTGAGGAATGGCATGAAATTACAGGAGGTGTGCTTAAGAGCTGCACTCTAAGAAGTGGCTGGCTGCAGCCATGAACACTGCATTAAAAAATGTAATACGCAAATGCACAATAGTACAACATTATCGATAAAAGAAAAGCAATTTTTCACCAGCCAGTTAGGGTCGCGAAAAAGTCAATGGGAGGGATTTTCAGCAGTATCTTGTTCCTATGCACATCATCAATGTCATTGTAAGGGATAGTGCCACAAATATGTCAGCAACAAGCTTTCCACATGCCGGTGCACAAAGCAGATGTGCAAAAGGAAGATACTGTAAAGTGGTATGGTTTTATTTATTCCAGCAATCACATACAGTTATCTTTTTTTATTGATTGCTGATGCACTTACGAGCAAATGGCTCCACAGTGTATACGTAGAAACTTGCATATGCCTGTGTCATCCTCTTTCCCATCCTTTTTTTGTCTTGGTCTTTGTGGCACTTGCTGAAGATGCACGGCCAACCTCAATGTTAGCTCGTATAGTATTTGCTCTCATGCTGTTCTGTTCAAAAGTGTTTGCATAATAAATGGACTTCTCATGCTGCTCATCAAAATTTTGTTTTTTCCTCGTTTCTCACAAGACAAATGCCCTCAAAATGTTTCTATAATGGTACATGTGTGCTACTGATTTCCAGTTAGCTGTCATGTTGTAAAACGCGCTGCCACAGATTGCAGGCACTACACCAGTTATCTCCTTGTACGTTCTCATCATCAGCATAATGGACTTTCAAACTGCATAAGTTGACTGGCAACAGAGGCAAAGCAGAGCTGTGGGAATTGCCCTAGGGCACCATCTGTGAATAATAAAGTGTCCATCTATCTGCCTAGTCATATTAAAAGATACCTAGTATTGTGTGCAAAATGTAAAATTTTTGTCGCTGATTTTATAATGCTTTGATCATGTCAGTGGTAGTCTGGGTGTGCATGCATGACTTTGTTGAGGCGTTTTTTGGGAGCCATGTCCAGCACATGTGAGAGGAAATAGAGATATCACTAATACAGTAAAGGCAAGCATAATAAATGCACGTGAAATCATTTTTTGCAGCAAATGCAGCCAGAACTTTTACATTACTGTCATACACTTAGAACTTTTGAAGTGCATGGAGTTTCAACGGCACAAATATCGGATATTGTATTTTTTGATCCACTTGTTTCAATAAATGAATACATTTGCACATGTCTAGTAATTATAACTGTTGGGCCCCATAAGATTGCACACCACTGTGAGGCCGCAAACACGAAATATACAGCCAATCCTCTTTCCAACAGTCGCTTTATTCAAGTTATCTTTTGAAAGGGTCAAGCAGTGCCAACCCAAATGGGTGCATGTTATACTGAATTATCAAGGCATGTCAGTATCTTACTTTGCTTCGAGCAAATTGTCAAATTCGCGATGCATACTGATTGATTGTGGGGTTCAGCACACCGATGCTACACAGGCAATGAAGCGTGCTGTAGTGGAGGGCTCCGGGTTAATTTTCACCACCTGGGGATCTTTAGCATGTGCCGAAATCTCGACACACGGGCATTTTCGCTTTTCACCTCTATCATCAAAGTGGCTGCCACAGCCAGGAATAAAACCCGCATCCCCCTGATGCATACTCATGGAGGCACTCAGAGCCGGTGAGCAACCATCCCCATCACCAGCAAAATGCCTGCACCAATTTTTTCTCCCCACTCCACACATTTCGTACCGAGTGAGCGCATGCAGGAGAGGCTGTTGATGGTTTTCAGGCTGCGACAATCTCTACAAAGTCATGCACAGCAGCATTGGTGAAGAGGTGAAAGGTAACTTGAAATTGTAAAGGCAACTTGAATCATCTGACGCAGGTGCCTCTGTCGTTGCTGTAGCTACACATGCTGAAAAAGTAGATGGCATTCATGGTGGCCTCCGGGGTGAAAGAATAGGTTGAGATTACGAGTTCAACATGCCAAAGCTACACCTGGCAATGAGACATTCTGTAGTGCAGAGCTCTGGATTAGTTTAGACCTCCTGTGGTTGTTAACTTGTGCTGAAATCTCCACACAAGGGCGTTTTCGATGTTCACCTCTAGAAAAGCAGCCCACCATGGCCAGGATCTAACTAGTGCCCTGGGGCCAGCAGCATGCCTTAGCCACTGAGCCACCACAGTGGGAGGAGGAAGTATAGGCGATAGACAAACAGCCTGGAGAAATACCAGCTGTTGTAAAAAGGCCAAGTGTGCAGCTGGTGACCAAGGCTTCATGCTGTGGCTCAACAAACTAGATCAGGCACTCGTGCTCTGCAGAAACACAACATATGCAGCTTACTTATTGTCTGTACCTTAGTCAATTTGGTTCACTGGATATCTCATGCGTACACTTTTAGAGTTGTCATGTAGAACTTTTGTGGAATCACTAAGCTTACTAGGCTTATTAACCTGGAGAAATTGAAATTATCTGAAGAAATTTTGCATACGGAATGTCCAGGTATATTGAAGTTTGTTTCTGTCTTGTTTGCTTTGTTGTAATGGCGTTTTACTGTATACGTTTTGCTTAACTTTTACTGCCAGACACTTGGTAGCTAAAGTACACAGTTCATGTTGCATGTTTTTGAAGAGTGAAGTTGCGCAGCTCTGATGGCATGAGCTTAAAAGTTTAGAAAAATTGTGTATCAAATAAAAAAAATTCGACCCTGCAGCCCTTCCCGCCGACATCTTAAAATGTATTTTTGGGTAAAGTTTATTGTCCCAGCAATCTCCTCCCGCAAGAATTATGAAAATTTGTTCACTATCACCGAAAATACGTGCGATGAGGAACCCCGCGCATGATCGTTCCCTCTCAACTCGACCGCAGACAACATGACAAAAGCTGCCCGCTCTCACCCGGAGAGGCGGGCGGCTCATTGTGTTCTCTTCGGCAGCCTTCGCTATATCCAGGCCGGAAATTTTCTCCGCAACGCGGAGGAGTCTATTGCCGGTCTGGTGCAACAAAAAAGCAGGCATGCTGTCTGCTCGCATGCCCGCACTCAGGCTTGTAGGGCGTTTTTAAAGTAACGAACATTTTTTGTCGAGTGGTCTGGTTGAAAGGGAAGTATTAGTCCGTCACTCAGACTCTGCACACCCTCAAAACACAACAGAAACGGCAGAACTGTTCGTACAGGTTCAGGCATAGAAGAGGTTGGTGCACAGTACTGCCGACAGTGGATCGTCACAGAAAATGCGAGAAATAAACTATGAAGTTGACCAGCAACAGCCAATAAAACAGCCGCCTTGCAAATCACGTTATTTCGGCAGTGCCAGTGGTGCATAATGAGAGAAATCAAAGAGAGCGCGGTTGGTTTTTGCGTGCCTTTCACATCGGTTTGCGTGCTTACCGCTTCACATGCACATGTAATATTTGGATCAGGTATTCCTGGCAGTAGGGTTGCCACCTTTCCCCGAAAAAAAAAACTGGCCCTTCGGGGGAGGGGGGGGGGGGAGATGGACATGGTATATAATAGAATGTTTAATTTGTGTTGAAAAAAGATGCCCAGTTTTTGACATATAGCGTTTTCTTCGGGAGAAGTCAACATAACTATTGTATAGAAAGTGATTGAGAGCTTGGTTATTGCTCTGTATGTGCTTCACTGCAAAGTAATCGCAATTGCTGACTGTGGCAGCAGCATTTCGTTGTTTTGTTCCTCCCTTAGGTCCCTCTCCATCTCATAAAGCGCAGGCGCCCGCGTATTTTCTCTGCTCGCGTGCTTTTGCGCAGCTTTTCGACACGTTTATCGTCTCAGTTGTTGAATTGATGCTTATAAAACGCCAAAACACACAATCATGGCACGAGGGCCAAAAAACCGGCCAATGACAGTCGGTTTCAAGTATGGACCGGCAACCAGCCCGCTGAATAAAAAACCGGTAGGGCCGGTCCAAAACTGGGCAGGTGGCAACCCTACCTGGCAGCGTAATCTAAACATTGCGCAGGTTTATTTGCACTGCTCAAAGAGTGTTACAGGGTCCTTTTAATAGGAACTTTTACAAAAAAATGTGAACATAAATTGTTTTGCTATGGTGCTCTTTTTAACCCAAAGTCTCTGTAATTCATGTTTATAATTGTTTAAAGCGACAGTATAAGCATATACTGCGGAACCTTGAGCACAAAAAATAAGCACACAGCCTATGATGCAATGCATAGTTGGTAGGCAGCTGTGGTGAAGTTGCAGGCTGTTGCCACAAAGTACCTGCTGTTGCAGCCAAACCAACGTGCTTGTAGCCAGAATTTTTTATATTATGCATGCATGAAATGGTACAAATGTTAGAGGGAATGTGACACAGTATGTGTTTTTTTTTGTGACGATGATGGGACAACAGATGGGCACTTTTGTTTAAAAGAGCTGCATTCTTGTCTTTCAAATACATGCAAAGATTGGAATTGCCAAATGAAATGGCAAAGTTCAAACTTTTGAGACAACATATAGAGGATGCTATTTACATAATTACTTAAGCGGAGAAATTTTGCGTCCCCCGCACGGGCCACCTCGAGTAATCTTGGTGACGGTATTGGCGACACCACGGACCGCAAGCTCCCAAACATAATTAGTAACTAACCGTGACGATGTGTTTATAGGCGGAGGGTAAGAAATCAGAAACAGTGGTCATCGGAGCTGTGGTCAAGCTCCGGCGGATGGGCTCCCTAGTCTGTTTACCAGGCAGGGAGCTCCAGGACCTCAATAGCTGTCAGGGTAAGGCTGCAGAAGTACCCCCGTTCCGGGCTTTTTTCCTATGCTTTATGGTTTTTTTCTAAATTTTCAAAACCAAATTTTTCAATACCCTCACTAGCTACATGTCGGAAAGCACCTTTCGAGTGCGGATCGGCAGTGCACTTTTCAATGTATATGTGCTGGAAAATGTCGTTCCTCAAGGAAGTGTGTTGAGATGCACACTATTTATTGTTACGAGGAACTTGCTCCAAAAGGTATTGCCACTAACCATTTCCTGTTCTTATATGTAGACGTTCAAATAGCTTTTAAATCCTGTAACTTCTCAATTTTTGAACACAAAGTTCAGCTTGGGGTAAACAAACTTGCTAGCTGGACGGACGAACTGTTTAAAATAAACTGAACCGTTGAAAAAGTTCTCTGGGAAGCACAGGATTCACGCGGACCCTGATATATGTAATAATAATGTTGTCATTTCTGTCAGAGGGGAACAGAAGTTTTTAGGCTTAGTATTTGATACCAAACTCACATTTACTCTCACTTGAAACGGTTAAAACAGAAATGGCTAAAAACAATGAAAATTCTTAAAGTTCTCTCACACCCATCCCACGGTGCTGACAAAAAACTCCTTCAACATCTTTATAAGGCTCTGATAGGATCCCCGTAGGACTATGGCAGTGTTGTTTGTGGGTCAGCGACTAAAACATCCTTGAAAATGCTGGACTCAGTGCTGCACATTGGGCTTCGCCTTGCATATGGGGCTTTCCATGCTAGCCTAGTTGAAAGCCTCAATGTAGAATGTAACAAGTGGAGCCTATAACGTCAGCAAAACTACATAGACCTTTATGCTTTTAAAATCCCATCAATGCCTAGCCATCACTCTAAGTCAGACTTTTATAATACATCAATATCCCATCTTCTTTTAAACCGCACATCTATTCTCCCTTCTCATACAGAGCTAGGACGGAAGCATTAAAACGCTGTCTCCTTCTTAGATACCCTCAAAGCGTAGATCACTAATTCTACAACTCCATGGTATCTCTGTTCTATATTAGGTGACGTATTTTTTATACAAATCGACAAAAACCGAGTGCCCAGAAGTCGTTCCTGCAACACGTCTTATCTCTTCAGCACAAATATCAGTGTACAGAATTTTATGCTGACTCTCAAAAACTGCCACCACTGCGTCTTGTGCTGCGCACGGACCCAGCTTTAGTGTTAGTAAAACCATGAATGAATACAGTAGTATCTTCACGGCAGAGGCTTACTGTATACTTCTTGTTGTGAACCATATCCTCCAAACTAAAACTCTGCAGTCCATAATTTATACTGTTAAGTGTTGTGTGTACATTGTCATCAAAAAAATTTTCTAAAAACCTTGTAGTCCATGTTCTCATTAACACCATTATGTCTGTGTGCGTTAAACCTCGAAGTGACCATGTGCTGGGTGTCATGTCACTCTGAGATCGCAGGGAACGAGACCGCAGATCAAATGGACATTGCTGCTACACTTAGTATGACAACACTTGACATAACAGCACCCTAGACTGACATGAAGCCACACATTAGACAACTTCGCAAAACCTCGCAAACATACTGGAGTGAACATACAGACAACAAACTACATGTAATGAAGCCACACTTGGGACGATACACAACTGACTCACACAACAGACACACAGAAGTGGCCTCAGCAAGATTATGGATAGGCCGCACACGCATGTAACACACCCACCTGCTCACTGGATCACCAAGACCCATGTGCAGCAGATGTGGAGAGGGCCCATCCGTAATCTACATAATCATTCAATGCAAGGCACTTCACACAACACTACGCAAACACTTCCCACAACTATATAAACAACACACCCCACTTCATCCATCATATTTCTTAGGAGGCGAGTCCATGGTTTCCATCCAGCGCGGTTTTGAGTTTTGCACTGGCGTTAAATTTTTACGTCTCATTTCTTATCATGTGTCATGGCAACTTGGCCCTTTATACCAGCCAACTTCATTGACCTTTGATATAGCGTTTACTTTTACCGAAATGTTTTACCAGTCTTATTACTCAAATGAACTATCCTTTGGTGCTCTTTGCCCTTAGTCGGTCTTCCGCCATAAAAATCCAAACATCATCATCACCATCATAAATTTTTTTTCAGTACTTGGTTAAACACGTTTAGCCTGCGCAGAGAGAGAGAGAGAGACAGAACTTTATTTTTGTCCAGTTGTTTGTAAGGAGTCCTCCTTCCTAAACAGCGGCCAGCAGCCCTTGGGCCCTGGCGGCATTTTCAGCCAACTGGACGGCCCAGAGTTGGTTTTTTGGGTCAGAGCTGAGCAGCACGGTCTCCCACTGCTCGTCATTCGCGATTTTACGGCCTTCCTGGGTCGAGGCAAAAAAGGTAAGAACAAGGGTTTGACCAGGCTGCTTTTGACATAAGTGCCTTGGTAATGTCCCTTCACACTCTCCAGTAAGGAAACACTGAATACTGGAATTTTGTGTCAGTGCCCAATGAAAGGGCCATTACCATGTACATAATTTCTGTCATAGAAGGTGAAAAAAGCGGCACTGGTGCTGGAGAAAGGCATTTAGGGGTAGTTTCATGCCAAGTACGAAAAATATGTAGCTAGAATATATAAATTAGCAGCGTTTTTATCTCAAAAGGAAAGACAGCAATGCCAAGTAATATGTGGGCTTGTTAAGCATGAATTTATGACATGCGATTACACAGTAGAATTAAAAACTGGAATGCAAGAAACTCCATTCTGGTTTTTAAAAAATGAAAAAAAAAATGGATTGCACATAGTCAATATCGCGACCTCTTTACCAAGCTTGCCGGAACAAAAAGCTTTAGCCTGCACTGCATATGTAGACACCAAAGCATGCTCCAGATTAAATGGCTGTGACACTTATGCACAGGTGCAAGTAAAATCATTTGTAAATAGGTAAGATGACACATGACACGAGTGGCGAAGTCTTGTTATAACTACACAATTATTTGCGTAATTGCCAGCAGACAAAAAAAAGCATACAGGACCAGGTACATGAGTGACTGGTAAGGCACTTATGTCTCATGGACAAGGGTTCTTTTGTGTATGTTGAAATATTTGCAGTTGCCCGCATTTCGCTGCCCCGTTTGCCCACCCTTCTTCGCGTTCTCCAACTCTTTGTGACCCCAGTTTGTTGCAGTACTTTCTAGCGTAAACGCAACTGCGGGTCACCGCCGCGGTCGCATCGCCGCCTCTCCGAGCTCCCACGCGAGACGAATGGCGTCTGCGGTGGTTGAAAGGTCTGGGTGGCGATCGACGCCACCCCAGTGGCGATTGTTGGCGGCTAGAGATACTTCCCCCACAGCTTTCTCTTTGACCACCGCCTGCCTCTTTTCCCGCCGTCTATCGGAAATAAAAAGCGCTTTCATAGTTCACTACTACACTAGCTCCTGCGCCCAGCGGCTCACGTATGCAGTAAGTCCGCGAGCATGGCACAAAACATTTTTTTTAAATTACTTGTGAAGAAACCGAACAAGCTGCACGCTCATAATGGTCGTCAGCGCAAACGAAAATATGACATGAGATTAGGAAAGGCACAAGCGCTGTCTCACAACTGAAGGTTTATAAGGAAAACGCGTGTTAAAGGAGCCATGAAGAGAAAACACAAGTTTGGTTCATTCAAAAGATTGTCTCACTAGAATCATACAGACACCACTTTTAACGTAAACTTCGCTCAAATAAGCTACATAATTAGGAAAAACGGGAATGGCCATGCGACCCACCAGCTCATTTCCCGCAACAGAACCTATGTCGTCACATGAGCTAAGCTCTGCGATTGGCGGAGGCTGGCAGAAGCAGACGCAAATTAGGTAGAACCAGAGTCCTTCAATGCTTTACTGGTCACGAAACTTCGGCGCTCGCTTCATATAGTGACCGCGCGCGCCACTACGGGCGCCACCACCGCACGAAGGTCATCCAGCCGCCGCGCGTGCGGCGTATTGGCCAGCTCTTGGTGTGCAAACGCTCGCTGCTTTTGGTGTCTGCGCGCTGATTAAGTGTGTGTTTTTTTCGTAGTAATTAGCGATGAATAATCCAGTTATTGTGTTTATCACGTGCCTTCACTGGGGTTTTATTTTTCCAAGTAAATTACGATAGACTTCGGCCACGAACAGCAACGGCTTCTGTGTGCTCTGGCACAAGCGCTGCGCCGTCGTGTTAACGGATTTTTAAATTTATATTGCGTCTTTTCTTAAAGCAAAGTTGTAAATACCACACATACGGTAGCTGTGTAGTCACGGACTGCTGCGGGCCTATCGATAATACAATAAAAAAAACTGAAAGAAACCAAGTACGCGTCGTTCAGACTACGCTTAATGAATCCATTGATTGCTCTGGAATGCACAGAACGCTAAAAGAGATAACCCAATAGTATTGTCGTTTCGATGAGTGGGTACATACTTGAGATCATCTAAAAACGCTGCATAAACACGAAGGATCAAAACACGAAGAGATATATGTTACTCCATGTGTCTTTCTGCTTCCACGCTTTGCAATCCTTGCAAAAACAGGAAGCAAAAAAAGAACAATGAAACTGATTTTATCACACGCAACAGAAAATTTCAATGTTACGAAGGGAGACAAAAGAGCGTGGTTCAGCCTACAAAAATTTATTTTTTCGCGCTTCGATGTGCAGCACACGGAGGAAACAGAATATTGCCACGTAGCCAAGAACAATGCAAAGCTTTTCTGAACGAAGTTTATTAAAGTGACCTCCTGCTCTACAAAAGACTAGAATGAAACACAAACGTCTAAGAAGCAGTCCGCAGTGTGACGTGAACAGAAGAACGTCGATAAAGTGAGTTGCGCTGCGTTTGCTATGCATGCATTACTCTTGGAACGTTATTAATTTCAGATCCATGAAATAGCATCGAGAACATTGTCGAAGAAACAAAAAATCAAGTTAGCGACAAGGTGGCACCGACGGGACGTACTACAAAAAGATCGAACGGGCGCTCCGGTTGAAGCGCCAGATAAGAAACCGGAATCGGCCACGCGCGGTTACAAAACAAACAAAGCAAACCCTAAGGGATAATTCGCGGAAATATGAAAGTAAAAGCACAAGGATGTCCCAAAGCTTTTTTACACGCGAGCCTGAGCACAAGGTAATACAAGTTTGCAAACAGGTAATGAAGCACCGCTACAACCTGACTGGTATGACAAAAATTCGGCTTTAAGTTAGCCTTGTACAATTCTAGGCCCACTATGCTCTCAAAAGGGTACATTGCTTTTTCCATTCTCACACACAGTGCATTTCCACACACTGAGAGAGAGAGAGAGAGAGAATGCTCTTTAATGTGAACTGGTGAGGTCAGCCCTGCTAGGGACAAGGCTTGCTGCACCAGATGGGGGGTGACTACGTTGATGAGTGGTGCATATCAGACATCAGGGTTACAGCAGGAAGAAGACAAACATGAAGCGCCAAAAAAAAGAAAAGAAAAGGACAAGAAAAACAAGAGATTGCTGCCAACAGAGTCCGGACAAAAAAATACAATTGAAAAGAAAATCGTTAATGGAAACGCTGAAACAAAATGAAAAGTAAACGACGGGAAAAAAAGTAACACCAACCCAAGAAAAATAAATAGATGAACGCCACAGTGCGAAAGAAAAGATATCGTGACACACTTGTTCTGTCTCTGATCTAGAGAGATTTGTCCAGTTCAGTATCTCGTAGGAACTGGAGCAGAACTTTTGTACCTAAGGTACTGTCAGCACTATTGGCCCAGGGCCCGAGAAAATGAAAAAGTTCGAGGCTGCCTCCATGACGTACACGAGAGAGGGAGCTCGCTGCAGTTTTTCGCGCAGCAGCGTATCGAGGGCGGACGCACAGCAAGTGATTTACAGTCTCGCGCACACCGCAAGTCCGGCACGGGGGGAATCTTCCCAACCAATCTTAAACTTAAAACTCCGAGTAAACGCCACATTCAGGCGCAGTCGGTGCAGAACTCCTTCACACCGCTTGTTGAGGCCGCGTGGAAAACGGAAGTCACAGTGCGGGTCAATAGCGTGCAGTGGTAGATACCTGCGGTGAGGGTCCTGCCACTCCGACCTTTGTGCAGCCCATCCACTTGCGAGGATAAGGGCGTTGCTGCCCTCTCAGGAGAAAGGAAGCTGGGTTGTGTTGCTCAGCAAGTGGCCTGCGCTGGCGGCTGCGTCGGATCTAATATTGCCTTGTATGTCCGAGTAACCAAGTACCCACTGAAGAAAGCTTCGCACACTTATAATCGAAGCTGAAATCTCCCGTTGCTTGCCTTGGAATGGCACCCCTCCATTTCTCACACAGCTGCCCGTCGCTCGGTCGACAGAACAAGGAAACATTTTCTGTGGTATCGTTGTACAAGGAACGACATCCCGGGACGCAACACATATTCGGCATCGTCGTTGCACTACTTAAGTCGCATCACAACAGTGCGATATGCACGTTACAATTTTTTCCCGCACAAAACAAGCAAAACTCGCCGCGGCTCCGCCGTTCGAGCCAGCGCAACGCCGCCCGAGGACTGACCTCAGTGAGAGGGTGGCGCCACCGCGCGGCGGCCAAATGCAGCATATGAAGCTCTCCCATTGAGTTACGGAGCAGTTTCGTGACCAGTAAAGCATTGAAGGACTCTGGTAGAACTTACAAACTAGACGAACGAGCGATTTGCGCTTAAATTTAGGGCACATTCTTTACAAAGCAATAAAAATGATGTGACAAACAGTGGAAGTTACGAAAGCACATGTAAACATAGCAGTACTGATGCGTTCTGCTGTTCGTACTGCGCACAGCATGCTTTTTAGCTGCACAGCACTACGGGGCTTGGGGTTGTCTCAGACGACACTGGCCGATTGACGCAAGCAACGGCGTCTTACGTGACCCCATTTGTCGAGCGAGCACTGTTTCAGGGAACAAATATTTTCTCCCAGAACAAAAACAAGCCAGGTTTAAATGCGGGCAAAAACAAACCAAGCGCTTGCCACGGTATGGTGGCGCCATCTAGGTTACGGAACGAAAAAAACGCGGGAACAAACCAACACCGCTGTACAGGGTGGAGACAACCTTTAAACGGTCCCGTGCCGCCGCAATTGGGCCAACGGGCTCAACGCGTTATTCTTTTCGTTTCCCACGAGACCTAGCAACGCGAAACAGACAATATGATTCAAACTTCTTCAGTAAACCGCGTTGCGGTGATAATTTTAGCGCGGTTTTGACACAATGTCTTGCTTCGGCGGCGAGCGAGCAACCGAAAATGGCGGCGCCAGCGTATACGTGTCTCTACCCTGTACGGCGGATGCGTGAATGAATGTATTCTAGGCTGCAGAGCGGTCCGTTCCAGTGATGTCACTTGGGACCACGAAAACGCACGATTGAGCGGGAAAATCAAAATTTTAACCTAAATTGTTTAATTTCTCAGTGAATAAAGCACCGTTTGTATCCGGACAAGCGCTGGGGGCACTATAAAACACGAAATCTTTCGAATAAAACCAACTTGCATTTTCTCTTCATGGCTCCTTTAAGCAAACAAAGTGGGATCAAAAACCAAAGAACAGACGGCCGCCAAACGTTATCTCACACAAACACTCACATGCATGGCTTCTCGAGGAAGGGAACCTCACCTTCAGATGGCGCATTCTGTGTCGTTACTACTTAGGGCTGTACTTTCATGCGAAGGCTTCACCGGCCCTGAGCTCGGACGTTTTTAAGAACTTGAAGACTTCCGGGTGGGATTCATAAATTAGCAACAAATGAACAACGGCCCGTCACGTCTAAAACTAGTGTCAAGGCACTTGAAACTGAACGTACTATGAATGTTCACGGCTGCAGTTTTAATGCCTGGAGCTGGATAACCAAGCCTTGGTTACGGAGCAATTTTTCAGCACAGCTGCGTGCGTCAAATATTAATGTCTTTGGTGTCATGTATTTTACACCTGCGGGGTAGAATCCGCGTTAATTTTTTTAGAATAATCTTACATAAACGTACCTGCTCGTTACAATTGGGGGCGTATTGGAATCGTGCAAATACGGTTGTACAAATATGCAGCGCCATCGTTGCATCCATCCGCAAAAGCCCCGATGACACGGGCGAAATGTTGGATGGCCGGTCGCCATTTGTGAGCTAAAAACTCGACGAGGTGCAACTTTTAGCTGCGTATGATGAGGCAGCTTCTGTTGCCACTTTTTGTAGTCATCCAGGCCTGATTGAAGGCTGAAGGCTAAATATTCACATAACATAAAATAGCCGCATACAGCGTGTGCGGCCCAAATATTTACATATCAGCGTCACTGACTGTGTTCGTCCTCTTCTCTGCAACCTGCTCGTCAACAATCTTTGGCGCGTGGGACAGCATAATTCCATCCCCAGCACACCGTCAGAACCCCCCTCCCCCCCTTTGTCACTTCCTATCTAAAGGCCGACACACCAGTGGTGATCTCAAAGGGGGTTAGGCGGGAGACAAGAACAGAGAATTGATCGCTTCCAGTTAGCATTGTACCCCATCTTCAGTTAGTCAGATTAATGTAAACTATTCTCAAATATTTATTAGCAATTCGCTGAATTTTTTCTCTTTGCCTGCAAAGCCCCCTGCCCACCGGTTTTGTGTCGGGAAATCCGCCATGTCAGCTTCATGCAACTCGACCCTCGACCTCAAAAGGGGACCGAGCGTTATAGACTGTTAAGTGCGAACTGAGAATAGATGAGGCAAGAGCGTAATTAAACAAAGCAACGAGCAAACAAGGAAACAGAACGGCAACTCAGTTCGCCCAAACGCTTTTTTGTACGGCCCCTGCTTTCGGA
This sequence comes from Haemaphysalis longicornis, assembly GCF_048455015.1. NCBI lineage: Eukaryota > Metazoa > Arthropoda > Arachnida > Ixodida > Ixodidae > Haemaphysalis > Haemaphysalis longicornis. Next base: position 69,387,202 of record NW_027526204.1, read on the forward strand.
ATTGCAAAACAGATTTCTGCTGCTGTCGATCACTGCATTTTAGCACTGAACCACGATACAATAAAAAATTAGTGCCCTTCCACTCTCTGAAGAAGTATGACTTGCGAAGCTGGACGCAGTACACGAAATGCACAAGACAGAACACGCTTGTTTGTAATTTGCGATCGAGCAATTAGCATTTAGCCCATTGAAATTTTGAAGGCGTCGAAATTTATTCTAGTGAAAAAACATGGTCCTGTCGGTTTCCCTCCCGCGTCGTAGGCCTATTAGTGTCTCTGTAACACACCAACCAAATCCGCTGGACCACTGAAAGTTCGCATTGGGGCAATGGTCGTACACGTTTAAACCTCCCAGCAGCACAACAGACATGTAACCAGTGAGGGCATGAAACCTATATATGTGCGTGCGCCCCCCCCCCCTCCCCCGTCCCTACTCTCCCAACTCGTGCCTGATAAACCGGCAACCAGTTATGTGCACGTGCTTAGAAGTGAAAGGCACCGCCAAAATGGCCGCTCTGAAAGCCCTTCCTATTGAAAAAGAAATATTGGCTCACGTCGACGTTGCTGTTCATCCGGGAGAGCTGGAACGTGCGGTGGAAATGGTGGCGGCAGCGGCTTTCTGCTGTTTTCGCGCCCCTTCGCGCTTAGGTGCCGGCAGACGCTCCTTCGATTCCCGCTGTTCTTCCTCCGACTGAACGACACGCGTCGGTTCATAGTGGGTTAAAACCTGGAAGGACTCGAGCTTAATTGTAGTGGAAAATCATTTGGCTGTCGTTTCCCTTCCGCGTTGTAAGCATCTCACTGTCTAACACACCAACCCAAAACCAAACTCGATGCCACAATTGTCTTTTATTCAAATCCTTCTGGAAAACAAACAAGCCATATGTAACTTGCTTTTAGGTCAGCACCATTCCCGAAAACAGCAATGGCCTCCTTCCATTTGATAATAATTCTCTTCTACCACAAAGTATTAATGGCCGCGTTGTCAGAGAAAGGTTACAGGTCACGCCCGCATCAACAAGCCCCCGAAACAATTTTCGCCTAAAATTTAGTCTGTTGTACCCGATAGTCTGCTCTAGCCAGGTCTGGTGTGAGCGGAGCGGACACCATTTAAAATGCATGGGGACCAGACGAACCAACAGAAGTGGTCTGTTGTAACCGAAAGTCCGTTGTTGCCGGATCCGCTGTAACGAGCGTAGACTGTATTCAGTGACACTAGTTTAACCCAATCTTCCCGCGTTTGCGCTGCTCGTTCACCATCCGTTAGGACCTGTTGTTTTGCTTTTGGCAAAATCCGAACTCAACTTTTTTGTTTGTTTGTTTTAGAGTTTGCTCTTGTCTCGCCTCTGTTCCACGCGCTTTTTTTAAAGGCCAACTGCACTCAAATTTCACTTTGACCTAATTTATTTTTAATGCGTAGTAAGTACCCCCAAATCAGCTGGGACACAAGTGGTAGCCCCGCGAACCGCCTCGTTAATCAGTCAGAAGCATTTAAAAAAGCTCCGCCGCAGACCACGCTGCACCTGCCGGCGGATCGCGCAAACAGCCGTGACGCGCCTGTGATGTTCCAGTCGACGGGGTCTTCTTCCTCTGGCCAGCCACGCAGCTTGAGAACCGGTCGACCTGTGCTGCGCACGCTTCACCCATGTGCTGCCCCGTGCGCACGTAGAGCTTGCGCGCAGACTTTCTCCCGAGCGGCTGACCGTCCGGTCGCTCGCTGGACGGCTGCAACGTCACTGCAATGGCCGCGCTCTCGCCGGTTTCGGTTTCAAAATCACTGATTTTTGCTTACCGCTTGCGGCGTCCACGCGCGTATTTTAGCTGTTGTATTTTGAATGTTGCTTTCTTTCTAATCGGACTGTACGGAAATAGGGGTTTCAAGAGGTCAAAATTTTGAGTGCAGTTGGCCCTTAAGGGGTTGTTTTTATTTGGAATATCCTAAAAATTAATCCACTTTGAGCCTTGCGTAATGGGGCGGTGAAGGCAAAATACAAGATTGGTCCGCCCGAAAGATTGACGTTGAAATTACAATCCCGCCGCATTAAAAAAAAAAAAACTTTACTCAAATGAGCGGCGTGGGAGCTCACCGCTTATACTTTCCCACACAAAAGTTATGCCGCTAATTATCAGCTTGTGCGGTTCTCCGATGCCGGCGAAATCAAACGCACATTGAACAGAAATAATACGCCTGCATAACGAACCATATGCGCCTAAAATTTAGTGCACATTGTTTTTATAGCCGTAAGAGTGGCGGGCTAAATAATGAAGTTCCAAACGAGCACGCAAACATTCACGCGCAGCGTTGTAAACCACCGACGACCGATCCAACGAAACATCGCCGGCGTGAAGACAATTTTGGGCACGAATGAGCAAAACTGCCACTACGCGTGACCCTGTTTTTCGAGTCATACCCAACGTTTCACAAAACGTAACTCAGAACGGTAACAAGGTAGCGTGCGGGGCGCCGGCGGGCGTAGTTCTTATGATTTGAGGTTAGGGAGATTTCACGGCGCGGAAGTAGATGCTAGGAGCAAGAAATCGCGACACGGGTTCGACGGATAAGGAAAACGAACATTTATGCAGGACGGGAAGTTAGGGCAAGGTCAGACGCTAACCAGGAGAGTTCTCGAGACTAGAAAGAGTTTCACGTGGTCAATGCACGGAGGCGCCGTTGCGGGGATTGAAGGCGCGAACGACGCAGACGTCTTCAGAATTAACAGCCCGTATAAAGGCGCAGATGCTGAAGAAGCGAGGGCCAGGTAGAGGAGGCACAATGGCACAGTCCGGGGAAGAATAGATGCACTGGCGGGAAAGGCCACGGCAGGGCGTTGCCAGTGGCGACGCGGTGTCTTGACGTTCTATACCAACAGTCGCAGAGCAGCTGTGTCCTCGCCGTCCTCACGACAGGCTTCCGGAACCATCGAGCCCGCCAGGCAGCCCACCTTCCGAGCCCACTTCTTTCCCCTCTTCTTTGTCTTCCTTGTTCCTGTCGCTGCTTCGCAATCGAATGATTTGTCCTCTGCATGGAATTGACCCTCTCTGTAAATTCCGTGTTCCACTCAACCTAACCAAGGTGCGCTGCATCGTTGGCGTCTCAACGTGGCTTACACCCGGAGCTTCAAATTCAAAATAGGGTGGGGGGATTCACCACTGTGCTCCACGTTCGCTGTGCGCGAGACTACCGAACATTTAAGTATATGCCCGCGATTTGCCGCTGCGCGAGTAACAGCGGCTAGCTGCCTGTCTCGTATTCGACATGGAGCAAGGCTTCAGTTGTGTCACTTTTTTGGACCCTGGGCCAACAACAACGACTCATCTTTATGGACAAAAATTCTGCGTTTTTTGCGGGACTCTAGGCTGGACAAAACTTTGTAATTCTTGCATTGCATGTGCACATGGCTACATCTGTACGCGTTTGCGTCGTCATGCACGCTTTGACTCCTTGTTGTTTTTAGGCGCTCTGCGCTTCCTGGGCTCCATGCGCTCTCTTTTTTTTACTTACATTTATTGAGAGTTTTTTCTTCCATTTCATTGCGAGCCATTTTTTATTTAAAGGGACAGACAACCGATTTTTGTCGAGTATATATTCTCTATCCCAAATGAAAGGGTATCACTTAAAGCACCTTGACGAGAAACGGTTTTGCTGATAACGCCCTAGAACTTTTTAAATCGAATTTTTTTATCTACGAACCGTATGTGTCCCTCCTAAAACTAATGCTGGCAACCATGACATAGAGTAGCTCGGCAACATACTTTTGTCTGTATGCGAAATAAAAAACAATATTTAAAAACTTGTTCCCAGCTAAAAAAGTTTGAATCGCAGGCTTTCTTGTTCCTGTATGTGTTTTTTTAATGCAACAGTCTATTTTGCACGAATGCGCCATCTGTTGGGATAGACGATAGGTAGAATCTGGCTTCACGTTGTGGAGGCGGGAAGTTCGATTCTCCACGGGCGCGACGTTTTTTTTTTAAGCTGCCGTTGGCGTATTTGGAAACTGAAATAAAATATTTTGGCAGAACAAACGTCTCTGCCTCAGGCAGAATCGTCAAAGCTCCTTCACTGGGTCTGTTTACTGAACGCTGCCGTTGATTCTGGGCATGGAGGCTCAGTTAGCCACACTGAGAGCAACCCAGCGGCAGCGGGCGGCGTGTTTAAAAAAATTTTCAAAATGATGCTAAAAAATACATATACAATTTAACCGTATACAAATACTTGTGTTAAAAGGTTTTCAATACGTAAATAAACGCTTCAGCAGTTACAGTAGCTGCTAGGTTTGCAGGTCACGTGACAGGGACACATATTGTAGTTCCAAGTTTCGACACTACGAACCGCCACCCTTCCGTTTTCAGGAAGTTTGCTGCCAAATTAAAATTATTTCCGCCAGTTTGTTTAGAAATTGCTTGTGGTTACCGGGCTATATAAAACGCTGGCTTTCATATGAGCTAGAGAACATATACGCGACAAAAATCGGTTGTCTGTCCCTTTAACTTTTGTTTTCTCTCTAATTGTTGCCTTCCCAATCTCTCACATTCACTTCAATGCATTGTAATCATCCCCATCTGGCGTAGCAAGCACTGCCGCTATCATAGCTGACCTCTCCAGCCCACAACAAAGAGTTCTCTCTCTCTCTTTCTCACAATGATGATGATCCGCGGCGACACCTTGCGCTGGTACTTTTCTTCTTTAGTTTCCTTTTCATTTTGGACACCTCACCACAATAATACCGCACACTTCAAGAAAGTTGCTGGGGTGAAACCACACACACTTTCGATGTCCGAAAATCAATGGGAAAAAATCACATTCACCACTAAGTGTCCTGACACACTTTGCCCCACACGACGCATTCGAGTAAATGTCCCGCACGAAGTTTTAAATAGCTGTGAGTCCTGCAGAGGCATTTTCGGGGTCTGATGACTTTCAGCTTTCTATAGTGCACCATCTTAACTTGTAAAAGTGCCTGTGTTCTGGGTTTGTTTCTGTTTCCGGCGGTTCGTCAATATGCTTAAAGCAAAGCGGCCGAATGTGCTACTAGAAGTTTTCGCTTGGTCACATGTAAAGCTTGCCCGTCTTGCCAGAGGATTTGACACGGGCAATGCGGAGCTTATCTCGCGCAGCTTACAAGGCTTGCCTTACGGTGGACCTACATGCGAAGTTTTTTCCTAGGGCATTTCCTTCTGGTATACTTTACGTTAGTAGGCTTGACATTTGCACTATATGTCATCCCTTTTTCTCTGTGCTGTCGCCTACGCTTTCGCGCTTTTTCAAAGTCTCGCGGAAGTACTGGTTCCATGTGAGCTGGGATGGATTCACCATTGCCGCATTCGCTCTAGAGGTTTGGAATCCTGGAATAACGTCAATGCGGGATCGATGGGTGCTGTGCCGGGTTCCGGAACAGTGACTGCCAGAAATTCACCTTTCCCGAGTTTCGGACCCGTTCTGGTGGCTCTTTTCGAGGTATTCCGGGGAGACTTGGCCATCCTGTTCGAGGTCTCAAGGTGGTTCGTGGCCTAGGCCCGAGAGCAGACCTGGATCCGCACCAAGCACCCGAGGCCTGACGTGGGGCGTATGCGATGCGACAAGTGCACCAGGCCCGCACATCGTCAAGCGACCCCAGGGCACCGTCCACAGGTTAGCGGTCACTCCCATAGGACCGAGGCGCCACAGCAAGCGCAAGCGCTGTCCGCTAGTCTATCGGCTCCCGTCACCGACGTGGCTGGATCGTGTGACTGAAGGACTCGGACAGGGTGAGACAAGCTACGTTGTGACTGACACGTAGACCCGCGAACACTATTTCAGTCTCGCTTGACTCTGTACGCTCGACGTCTCGTGTGTACATTATCCTCCGTGTGGGCAGTTCGTGCCTGTTATCGTATTCGCTCTGCGTCACTAAAATATATCTCCTCTATGTTCCGCACCTGATGTTTTCGCTTTGTACGAAGGTCTAGCGCGAGGTGCTAGCGGGGTATTTCATCACAGTTGTGTCAGACATCGCCCAAATTGTCATGAGCGTGCTTCAACATTTTACGAGTGCGTTTTAGGTGTTGAAGGTGGGTTATCTGTCGTCGATTGTGTTTTTGCTGTGTATAAACGGCTGCCGTGGGAAAATCTTGCTGTCTTGGCCGCGCCTATCGTTCGGACTAGAGCGAACTCTTCGTTCGAACCGAACCCCCCCCCCCCCCCCCCCTCCTGACTGTAGCAGCATTTGATTAACGGTGGCCTGGGGACGTCATTCGTTCATTGTTTTCTGCTAAGCTTTGCTAGCGGAGCATCTAATGCAAGTTACTTCGTGGCTGCGACGCAACCTCACCGGCGAAGTGCACGGCATGGCAGGTGGGGGGGTCTTCGGTCGCTACGCCGCGCCCACGAATGGGCTGGGCGTGTGATTGACACGAAAACTCGGAGGAAATTCGGGGTGGATATTGCACGGCCGAGTTGAACTCGTGACATCTCGTGTTAGCGGCTGCTGCGGCGTGGTTCATTGTTCACGGTCGCCGTAGCAGGCATATATCTATTCCGACAGAGTTTTTTTTAGTAGAGGAGGACTTTCAAGCCCTCTTTCGTCTCTCGAAAGTACTGATGATGATGATGATGATAAAAGGCTTCCCCTTTGAATCGGGGTGACGGCATGCGCCATCTAACGTATATTATAAATTTAAATTTAGTTAACCCTCAACTCGGATTTCTTTTTAATTCTGCCCTGCCGCTACCCCTGGCTGGGATGACACTTTATCGGCTTCCCTGCTTTTTTCCCACCAATACTCCAGCCGCTGCTAAATAATACCTACTGCTGACCAGTTAATGCCTCCATCAAATGCGAAGGCCATTGCCTCAAGAAGTAGGACTTTTTCCCCAATTCTAGCCGGCTGAATCACTTGGCAATCTCTTACTATGTGGTCGATAGTTTCTTTATCCCTGCCACATCCCACATGTGTCATCCTGGGACGAATATTTGCTCATGTAAGTTCGAGTTCTCAAGCAGCCAGCCCGCGCCTCAAAGAGCAACGCTTACCTTTATTGTTGTCATAAAAGTTCTCTTTCCGGATCTCTTGTTTGCTTGCTTTATGGATTCCCAGTGATCTCTTCTTTTCCATCATTTCTGTCCACATGAGCGTCTCTGTTTCCTTCACTTGCTTTTTAGCTGCTCCCCCTTGTTTATTCGCCGCGGTCAAGTCATATTTAGCCGCCAGCTTTCGCGTCCTCTTCCGCCATTGGGTGTCCACATTTTTAAGGTACAGGCACCTGTGCACTCTGGCTGCCCAGTTCTTCTCATCTAAATGTCTAAGCAGCTCCTCAAAACGTATTTTACTTTGCGCTTCCCTCGCATCAAATGAAGCCCAACCCATATCGCCTTGTATCGCTTCATTTTTAGTCTTACTGTGAGCTCCCAGTGCTAATCTGCCGACTGCCTTTTGGCTAACCTCCAGTCCCGCTAGGATATCTGACTTTAGGCATAATACGGCATTAGAGAACGTGAGCGCCGGCACCATTACCCCTTTCCAGATGCCTCGCACTACCTCGTACTTACTGTATCCCCAAAGTGCTCTGTTTCATTACTGCTGCGTTTCGTCTCCCCTTCAGTTTGAGGTGTTCTTCATGGGCATTCAGGTAGCCTTTTCCGTAATTAAGCCAGATCTCCAAGTATTTGTACTTATTTACTAATGGTATGGCTTCCTGTTGAATCCTTAGTTGTGCTGTATGTGCTTACTCGTTAAACATGCATGACTCAAGATTTGTACGGGTTAAAATGTAGGCCTAGGTACGTTGCCTCATCACCACAAATGTCGGCCAGTTTTTCAAGGTCTTTCGCATTATCTGCAAGCAACACTATATCGTCCGCGTACGTCAATCCGGGAATCCGTTGCTCCACCAACTCTCCATTGCTTCGGTACGACAAGTCAAAGCCTAATCCACTCTCCTCAAATCGTCTTCCCATTCCTCTAATGTAAAGTGTGAACAGCAATGGCGAAAGGGGGCACCCCTGTTTTAAACCTCTTCGAATGATTGTACACGGGCTCTGTGCCTGTACGCCCTCCCCATAATACTATGCATTGGCTGTGCAGCCATCTGGCGCCCGGCTCCCTTTGCGACGACTTTGAGGGGGTTTTGATGCCATGACTGCCGAGGAGCAAGTGTTGTGCACGTGCGCTGCGGTTTTAGGGGACGGACAACTTCCACGGAAGCGGTGGTAGCGACCGCACCAGCAACCGCCCTAGTCGACAGTCAGCCGGTGTGTGCGCAAAATTACTGCAGACATGTTTTCGCCTTTTTAATGTGGTTCACCGGACATGCATTCCGCAGGTTCTACCATGCCATTATTCGTCAGCAAGCCAGAGCGTACGCTTCAGTAGCGACCGCTCGATGGAAAGGAGGTTCCTAGTGTCACTATATAAGCTAGAGGTTCCCATCGAGTGGCCGTGCTTTATTTATCGTCTGCTAGCAAAACTTTCCAATGTAGCGTTGCATGACCGTGCGCTTCATTTATCGTCAGCGCGCCACACGGTTTCTCTTGAGGCGTTACGCGGCAAACCATTGTTGCAAAAACTTCACTCGCCGAATAGATTTTTTATTAACGGCGTGTGTCTATTATCTGAGGAGATCTTTACGCATTTCAATGATTTTGTCCAGCGTCTTTGTCGCCTGTCAGGAAGCGGAGCATCCAAAGCTTGTGATTGATTGATTGATTGATTGATTGATTGATTGATTGATTGTAGGGTTTAACGCGCCGACGCAACGCAGGCGATGAGGCGCGCCGTAGTGGAGGGCTCAGGATTAATTTCAACCAGCTGGGGATCTTTAACGTGCGCTGAAATCTCGTACACACGGGCGTTTTTGCTTTTCACCTCCATCAGAAAAGCGGCCGCCGCGGCCGGGAATCGAACCTGCGACCTCGTGCTCAGCAGGACAACGCCTTAGCCACTGAGCCACCGCGACGGGTGCAAAGCTTGTGAAGGGAAGAGTTGAGACCACAAGAAACAGCGTGACGCCAGAAGGAGGGTGAAGGTATAGAGTCCATATAAAAAGACCAACGTCTGTTGAGAGCTTAGTCGAACAAGAGCTGTGAAGAGCAAAGTGAAATAAAGGAAACAGATTTGAAAAGCTGTGCTTGTTGCTATTCCTTTCTTCGTAAGCACATGTTTAAGTGGGTGACTTCCCCGCAACTGGGAGCTTTGAGGAGCAAATGGCGGCGGTTTTTGGAAATTCACAGAACTGTGAATTATAAAAGCAAAAGTTGTAGAATAATGCGTGCCGCGTGACACATGAACGTGATGGCACATGAGAAGCACAGGTGCACGCCAAACGCGCAGAGCCACGATTACAGGGGGGTGTGGTTTGTTCTTGCTGACGAGTGCACTGCGAAATGAAAGAAAATAAACTGGAGCAAACATGGTATAGCAGAAAAGAAGCCGGCCGAAGTGATGCCACAATTCATGCAAAAATTTAGAAAGCAGAGGGCAGCACAATGAACGAAACGAGGCGGAGACGAGCCAAACAAAGCGCTTGTGTATGGTTCATTTTATACTTGATAGTCTGCCGTCCGGTGTCCGCAGGCCGCGAAGGGGGCTCCTCCGTGATGCATGCAGCGGCGGCGCTGCGAGCAATCGGAGCGCGCTCGGCCCAAGGTTGGTCGGCCGGCCACTACCTGCGCGATGGGCAGCGTGCGGACGGCGCTCTGCCGTGCCGCTGCTGCCTTCGTAGTTCTGCCCTATTTCTGGGTGGGTTCAGCCCATTTTAACTGCCCCTTTTCGGACCGTATCCGTTTCTGTCGCGGGGAAAGCAAAAAAGCAGAATATTTGTGTTATGGCGACTAGTATATATTCGCGGCTGTTTGAAGGCAAGAAGCAAAAATATTGAGGTTTTCTGGTACTCCCATGGCCATTGCTTTATCCCCCCTCCCCCCAAACTCCGCCCAAAGTATTTAGGAACACGTTTTTGCTGGTAAAACATTTCACTCAAGCTTTCGCTTTTGTTCTTGTCAGCCTGCCAGCCGGCTACGTGCTTGCCACCGTCAATGACATTGGGTAATAACCCGGTAGATTTGATGTGGAACAAATGCTGTTTCTGGAGCCGCATGGAGCTCTTTTTGAACGGGATCTCGATGTCTCAACTTTGCTTAAGAAATCATACATTTTTCATACAAAAAAATCATACAGACGATGATGATGGCTGAACGCGAAGCTTTCTTGTGAGCGAGTCGTTGTAGTCCAAGTTTGGACTTCGACTCGTTGAGCTTTGACTGTAACTCGCACGCATTTTGAATTTATGATCGCGCCGGCTTTGTCATCGACCTTTTGCCATTTGATTTCACGCGAGTAAAGCTTTGTGTTAACATCGTTGCGGAATTAGACGGGGGTGGAGGTGTGGATGATTTTTCTGACTCATTACATGTGCACGTTCTTGCACCCCTCTCCAAATTCAAACTTATTGACCGTGTTAGAATCGAGCAACGAGATAGACGTCGGGTTCATAACGCGATGGACCCGGGTTCGATTCTGACCACGGCAAGCGTTTTTTTTCATACCACTTCACTCACAAACATCGTACCGTCGTCAGAGACAGCTGGCTTTCCTGCAGTGCCTTTTCGACGCGACATACGCCATCAGTGAGACGTAGAAAGCTTCACTTTAATAATGGTTCCAGAGGCGGTAGCGAACGGGCTAGGCCCGTTGCTGCGGTTTCATCCTTCGGTGTCACTCGCGAAATTGAGCGGCCGCAAAGAGGCTCCCTGGGCCGATTCGGGAAAAATTCGGGGCGCGAAATTAAAGGGTCTTATAGTACTATCGTTGCCTCAATTTTGAGCTGGTGTACCTCGAGCCATTCGATTTCACCACTCCAACTGGCCGACAAACCCCGATGCGCGCTCACTCTCCGCGGCACAGTCCGGCCGGCGGCCGCTCGGGCGCTCCGATTGCTCGCAGCGCCCTCTGCGCAGTACTGTGCGTGCATCAGCGGCGCGGACACGGCCTCCCATAGAGAAGGCGCGCGGACGGCAGACTAGCAAATATTTCTAGGAACCATAGCTTGTGTTTTCTCGTCTCGTTCATTGCGCTGCCCTCTACTCTCATAGTTATGTACCAACTGGCTAAAGTTTAAACTCTTCACGCAGAAAGACACAAAAATAAAATACGCAAGTGCAATATATCAGGAACTATCGCATGTACAATTATGAGTTGTTAATAAGTATCGCAAGTACAATGTATCAGTTGTTATTAGGTATCGCCAAGCTTCCGCTTCAAAACAGATGAGCAGACTTAAGTGCGCCCAAGAAATTTCGTGTCTGAAAGCGGACGGAGGGCGATCACTTAGAAGTAGCGCGTTCCATCACCCGCTTTCTTTTTTGCCAGTCGGCCTTAGTCACGTGATTGCATCGTCTGCCGCCGACGGCAGAAATGGGCAGTAACTGCTTCTTAGGACGGCAAATTTTAAACAAAACGTCCATAAGAACGCCTAAAATAATAAAAAAATTAACTTCGCAGGGAAAGACAGACTAATAGGTGACCGGTAAAAAGCGCAAAGGCTCATGGGTACGTCGTCTGCTACAACCACTTCCGGTTCGAGATCTCTCCTGCCCTCCCGTACGCCTGCGTGTGCTATCGGCTGTCAGGCGCGTGTGTGCGTGTTGTTTACTTTGTCACAGGGTGCTTACCTGTCAGATAAACCACTAGTAGGGCCAATCGTTATTATTTATGGAATTCCCGGTGCATGAGCGTTTTTTTCCCCGGTGGAAACAGATAAACAACAAGCACACACGCGCGTGAAAGCCGGCGGCGTACGGGAGGCCAGGAGAGCTCTCGAACCGGAAGTGGCGGCTCTCCGAGGGAGAAAACAATGCACCCATGAGCCTTTCACTTTTTACCGGTCACCTATAAAGTAAAAGCGTAATAAAATAGTGTTGGATTTAAATAGTTGGATTTGCTTGGCCCCAGTGCAGCAGTGGAATGAGAGAAAGCAGTCAAAAACGCGCCACGCTCTAATCGCGCCTCCTTGGAACGCGCTTCCCTGGACCGGTTACGTCACCCCAATAATCAGCAAATAGCATTAATTACTTTTTTGAAGCGCTTGAACACCGCCTCGAAATAGTATCATTACGTAGGCGTCCCAAGTTTCGCTCAGACATTGGGCATTCGGCTACTGGAACCTGGCAAACCATTCACTCAAACGTGATCTCAGCGAAGGCAAACACACAAAAAAATCCTATCAAAGTTATTTACCTGCGTTCTAAGTCACCTAATGGACGGGAAAGTGAAATGACAACGCCAAATCACGGAATTTTATTTTCTTCAAAGCATGCCTCATGTTTTGAACCCAAAACAGGTAATTACTACTGGCTTAAAACTACTTTTTTCTCAAGAACACATAAAAACTAGCACCTAACTATACTACCGAGCTTACCCTGGAAGCGTTACATTCGTTGATAAATGCTGTGAAATTACACGGACGCGAGTGCTCGGGACGAACTTTTTATTCGTGACACATTACGACAAAGAACCAGGATCGAAACATGCGTAGGAGGATCAACATATGCGCCGAAAGGTGGGGCCCCGACTATATACTCGGTGATTGCCCTAGTCGTCCAGGAAAGACAGGTCTGGGACGAGTACGGGTTCCTCCAGGAGGTCGTCGAAGTCAAATGCAGCCGGGAACGGCACTCCTCCGATGGGGTAGTCACCGTCTTCATTGGGTTGGACGACCTCCGGCTCCACCGCGGGTTCCTCGGCAGCACCCTGCTCTACGGGTGCCTGGACTGGCTGGCAGACGAGTTTGAGCCGCTTTGCAGGCTCCGTGTCTTTTTCTGGCGGGAAACAAGGCAGAAAAAGAGGAACACTTTGAGTGTTCTCCAAAGTACGTCGGTGAAATGCTCAATAACGAGCTAACAAGCGGCGTTTCTTACAGGAAACGATGTTATAGTACGGGTTGAAAATGCCGTTTTGAGTGAGCACAAATTGTGCAGAGGCTTATGGCAACACCAGCGACATGTCCCCGCAGGGTTTGTAAATAAAGCAGTGGCTATTTTGCCGGCAGATTAGCCCAGAAGATGAGTTGCCGGCAGTTTGTTTTTCCTATTGGGTGGCCCAGACCACGTGATTATTCTGCCGGCAATTAAGTGGGAGCTATTTTACCGGCAGATTAGCTCCAGGGAAAAATTGCCGGCAGTTTTCCGGCAATGCTCCGACACCCGAGGCGTCAACTTGCACACTTGTTTTTTTACAGGTGTTCGAAATTTCGTAGCATTGAAATAACAGTCGTGAATTTTAGCCATGCAATCGATATTTCGGCTGATCGTTGTTTCTATTCCGCTACTGGGCTTGAAATTCTGCTACGACCCGCCGCGGTGGCCCCAAGGCGTTGTGCCGCTGAACACAAGGATGCGGGTTCGATTCCCGGCAGCGACGGCCACTTTTCTGATCGAGGAGAAAAGCAAAAGCGCCTGTGATTGCGAGATTTCGGCGGACGTTAACGATCCCCACGTGATCAAAATTAATTCGGAGCCCTCCACTACAACGCGCCTCATCGCGCTGCGTCGCGTCGATTCGTTAAACCCTACAATCAATAAATGGAATTCCGCAAAGGAAACAGCAAGGGACTTTCACTGTCTGTCAGTACTGTAAATAATTTTGATAATATTTGGCACAGGGCTTTGAACCTATCAAATAAGCAGGTAGCTGAGGGAATGCGATTGGATGACATGCCTTGAGTTTGAAAGCAGGAATATAACTGACGCAGCACTTCAGCTGTATTTTTTAATGCTGTACCAAAGTTGGATATGCAGTCTTGCTGGCTCGTTTTTGGTCGCTTCGATCGTCTGCGCGTCCCTTTTCTATACCTTAACGTAATTCGCTGAACAGTATCTGTCAACCTTCTCAAGCTCGGCAAAGCTTGAAAACTTAATATTGTTCCCAACGTTCTAGCAGTCTAGCAAAGTTTTAGCAGTCCGTCCGTTCCGTTGCTTACGTTGTTAGAGGGTTTTCCGGGACCCGTCTGCGCCTGCGCGCACGGAAGGGCGAGGAGGCGCGTACATGGCGAAGGCAGGCCGGCGGAACTAATCCCCCTACCGCGACGAATGCACAAGTGCCCAGACGGGTCCCGGTCAGCCCGGTAACGACCGAACGGACGGACTGCTAAAACTCTCTATTGGCGCCCAGGGGCAGCATCGCCGGAAAACTGCCGGCAAAATAGCAGCCACGAAAATGTGCCGGCAGAATAATCACATTGTCTTGGCCAGCCAATGGGGAGGAGCTGCCGGCTACTATTATGTCGGGCGAATCTGCCGGCAGCTGGTAAAATTGTCACTGCCTTGTATTAAGTCCCGCGCCACGTTAGGCCTATTCCAAGACATGAGAATACAGTGACTACGAAGAAAACGCACAATCTATTTTTCTTCTCCAATTCGAGCGGCTTAACGCACGGAAGCCACATCTGGGCTATGAGGTGCGCCGTAGTGGCGGAGGACACCGTACTAATTTTGACCAGCCGGAAGTTTTCAACAAAGAGCGGCAAATATAAAACTGCTACTGGCGCTTGTTTGTGCACGCGACATCGCTGTCCGTGGTTACAAAAAAAAAAGAAAAAAAAAGCTTCAAACTTGCTCAGTGCGTTATCGTCCCCCTTATCGAACGATTTCTGCACTACAAGGCGTCCATAAAACGTGCTTTACGCTTACCATCAGCCGAATCTCGTTGCCGTTTCTGTGGCGGGCGCTCTGGGATCTCTTCCTTGTGGAAGCCGCCGAGAAGGTGCCACCACTTGCGCGCCAGGTTCTTCAGCAGCAGGCGTCGGACGATTCCCTTGTCTCGCGTGCACTCGTTCAGTGTATCGAGCTTCTCCTTGGCGCAGGAAAAGACCGCGCTCACGTCCACGATCATAGTGACGAAGTGAACAATGTCACTGGCAGGTTGGCGCTCGCAAGAACGGACGGCCGCGCGTCGCGTACAGGGGAAGGCAGATAGCAGTCTGAGCTTGGAGTTTCCGGCGTCTTGGCTTCCCCCTCCCTCTTTCTACCTTGGCTCTCTCACCCTCTATGTTTCAACTTGCTGCATGCATGAGGTGTTGATGAATCATAAGTTGGAACGGAGTTGTGAAGGGCCCGGAGAGTTTCCTCTCGCAGCTCCCTTCCCTTTCCCCCCTTTCCAGAAAATTTGGAGCGATAAGAAGGGTGGGGGCTTGACCTTTGGCTTTTGTTGCCGCGCGTTCAAACGTTGGTGCTTTTGTGTCCAGTGGTTTTGAGCTGAGGTCGTCCATAATAAACCGGGCGATGAGTTTTTTTTTTTTTTTTTTTCTGAAAACGCGGCTGGTTTCTGGGAGCACCCAAAAGCACCCGTCCTTGTCTTTGCTCGCTAAATATTATTTCCGTTGTATGAACCAACCCGCCCAACAACACGTCTCTCTGCCATCACACTTTTATTTTAAAAAAAATCGCTCCATGGAGACAAAGTTTTACAAAGCAATGCCTCGCAATCCAATTTGGTCAACGCCGCGGCGGCACTGAGCGGCCACTAAGATGTCTGGAACGAATAATATTAAAGCCGATTTTGCGCTTCTGAATCCTTTGAAACAGCGTAACTCTTGTTGGCGTTCGCGGGCGAACGAGTGCAGACGTTGTAGCCCAATTCTGCGTGTGTTGGTTCCGTAGCGCTTACGGGAGGGCGATCTCCTGGCTGACTAACCCGGCAAAGAGAGCACAAGCTGTCTACTTCTGGGAAAATTAACCTTTCTCTCTCTCTCTCTCTCTCTCTCAAACACACACCGGATGGCGGCAGTCGGACCTTCCAGCAATTCGGCGTCCATAGAGGGAAAGGCCATCCGATGACCGCGCTATCGCTACCGTTCTCCTTTTCTCCCTCCTCCCGACCCCCACCCCCTTTGTGTGTTTCCGGCCGGCAGTTTTTTCAACAGGTGCTGAAGTCGCTTAGCGGATGGCTGACTGACTGAAACACAAAATTTACTGAGAAAAAGGAAGAGGAAGGGAGGGCGTAGGGGATAGAATGGAGTGCAATGTCGAGGCGGTGGTGCCATCTTGTCGCCCAAGCGATGTACCTTCGCTGGCGTGACAAGCAACGCTGGACATTGGGAGCCCCTATACAGCTCCGCTGTTAAAATGGCGGCGGAACAGCGCAAAGACGACAAGAAAAGGTGGGACACACACACGGCGCCAAGTCATCGTATCAGAGCGCGGCACTTCGGACTTTTTTTTCAGCAGGCGCGTTCTTGTCTCAACTAAAGGCTGACGATTCCTTCCTCGTGAAAAGCACGCAAGCAGCGACGGGATGTTTTGCGACTCGATGCCCAGGTCGCCTGAACTTTTCCACCGTCGAAATTTCGGACCTGTATTTTGCGGCAGGATGCAATTGGCATATTCTGGGCCGTGCCCTTTCAGAATGCCTGCGCCGTTAGTGTTGGCAGCTTTCTGGAGGTACCCTTCCATTTGCGCTCCACCTCCATCAGTTCAACGACGGCCAAGGCCGTATTCAGAAAATTTTTTGGAGGGTGTTATTTGTTATGCGAAGGCAGGAGTTTTGCTGAAAGGAATACCTAGTCTCGCTTACGCGCTGCCTATTCAAGAAATTAGCAGTGGATTAGCTCGGCTGTGCCAGGAAATACGTCACGTGAGCTAAGGTTCAGCTGGTTATTCTTAGCTTTCCTGGTTGTCTAGGATTAGCTTGATGATCATGCTTACTGCTGCTTCAATGACACACACGCGGTATACGCTTTATGTGACAAGTGTGAAAGCGGCTCCGTCGCAGCGTCACCAATTGCCCCAGAGCTAAGCTGGCGCACGCCCATAGACGCACGCCTAAGCTGGCCCACAGGCGCACGCCGGTGTTGCTGCGACGCACAAGCCATCGGTTGCACACCCG
The DNA here is from genome assembly GCF_048455015.1 of Haemaphysalis longicornis. Classification (NCBI taxonomy): domain Eukaryota; kingdom Metazoa; phylum Arthropoda; class Arachnida; order Ixodida; family Ixodidae; genus Haemaphysalis; species Haemaphysalis longicornis. Next base: position 69,404,055 of record NW_027526204.1, read on the forward strand.
GCCACCTCTCGCATGACCATCTAGTGGACCGGGCTGCCCCGTCTGCCAGACACCGGCGTCCGTCCCGGACGCCGGCGAAGACGCTGGGCGCGTGGGGTGTCTGAGAGACGCCGGGCAGCGAGCAACGTTCTGTGCTCCGTGTGACGTCACTGCTCCTCACGCATGCGCAGCATGGCTGTCCAGGAGCCACGCGAAACTGCTCAACCTCGACCAGTGTAGCTCACGCTAAAAAATTTCGGCGACTGTCTCAGCCCCGAACCCCACCTCTGACTACATCCCAGACGACGGCTTGTACGTCCAGAAAGATGGATTATGCATTTATGCATACGGCCCTGCACAGCCCGGGCCGCTACTGCACTAGCGCGTTTCGACAAGAAGTTGGACAACTTGCTTCCGGAACTGAACATTGACGCGGATGTTTGCTACGTCGATAACTTCCCGGCTGAGGTCAAGCCAACGCTGACGACCTCTCACCGGAAGTGGAAGAAGTGTTCGGCGTGTTCTGCACAACACGACTGGCGGTGTTTTCGCTCCCAAACGAGGTTCCGGTGCAGAGTCAGCTGCGGTTTTTGAACACCAGCATGGTTGCACGAATTACCACGTCTGCGGAAGCTATACCCCGCGTTCAAAGAAGGTGTTTTTCGTCTTTCCCTCTGCCCCCGCACTGAGCGTATGAATCGTAGCTTCGCCACGGCCGACCTCTACCTCAGGAGCGTGCTGCAGCAGACCCCCCTCCGGAGTCATGCGCAGCTTCACGGCGGAAGCGCACTATGGTTGTTAGCAGAGGGATTCCCGCAACCACTTCCTGCTCAGTACATCTCAGAAGCTACTGTCGGAACCATGTACTGTATGGTCCCCCCAAAAAGCCGGGTCCAGTGAGGGGACTGTTATGCTATAATGCCGCGAACAGTGCATTGGGTTTGTTTGTTTATATTTTGTTTTTACTGCCAGGCGACGCCCGGCTGTGTTATCTGTGTCCCAAGCGAAGCGCGTGTTCCATTCTTTATTTTCATGCCTTACGGCGGTTATCTCATTCTGATAAGGAGAGCGTTTCGCCCTAACGTCACTAGCCTAGAATAGTGTCACTAGATAAGGTTACAGAGTATCGGCACTCTTTTCTCCTATTGTTCTGTGCCGCCGCCGTGATCATTGGCCAGTTGGCATCACGCGACACCTAATTGTTTACACTGCGACGATTGATGGGCACCGCCATTTTGTTGCTTATGCGTTTTCTGTCGGTCAACTGTGGTAGCCCCAGCTTGGCCTCCATGCTGTGCGGCTGCGCGCCACTGGCGTCGTTCCGAATGCAAATCGGAGATAACGCGCTTCGCGAAGATTCCGAGTTGCTGCGCCTTTGGCAGTGTGGTTCACAAATGTCAGAGGGCGCGGCGAGAGGGCGCGGCGGCACTCATCGGAGCAGCATGTTTGATTCTGCTTGGCTTGTTGTGCAAGTTGTATTTTTCATCCGACCGCTGCCATGTGCCGAACAACCCGCTCATTCTGGGCCTGCGCTGTGGACTGCCAATTTATCGCACAAGTGGAAAACGCCTGCACGGACAGCATCTTTTTCATCGACTCAGCGGACGGGACACCGAATTGGCTGCACAACTCGGGGACGTCGACCATCCAGGATATAAAGTCTCCGGTAGAGCCCTGTCTTCTCAGAGGGCGCGGCGGCACTCGTCGGAGCAGCATGTCTGATTCTGCTTGGCTTGTTGTGCAGGTCAGTTTTTACAACACGCTTTCTGGATTTCGTTCAAGTTCATACACTATTGTTGCGCTGCCGTGCCCTCAAAGATGTATTCATGTTGTCATAGATTGCTGGTCTGTTTTTCTGCTCCTGTTATGTGGCGACGTGGAAAGTAACCCTGGTCCCGAGATAGAACAAATGTTGAAGGATATTATGCTTCAGTTAAAAGAGCTAAAGGAAGCGGAAACAAAGCGCGATGCCACCCTTTCTGAGGTAAATGCGAAGCTGTCAAAACTAGACGAGGTTCTGGAAATATTGAAGGCAAACGAAGAAAAGATACAGAAACTGGAGGGAACAGTACAGCAGTTGAAGAAGGCCGTGGCTTGGCAGGACCGAAGACTGCACGATTTTGAAGATCGTTCACTCAGAAACAATGTAGCTAGTCGTCTACGGAATTCCTGAGGTTCAAAGAAACAAGACAGGATCTAGAGGATAAGGTTTTGCGTAAGGTTTTCGGCGAAACACTTGGTGTTTCCGTCAGGTCTGTAGAACGAATTCACCGAGGCCGCAAAAAGACCGCCATAGGCCAGTTATCCTCCAGCTGTATGATTATAATGAAAAAATGGAATTGTTTAAGAACTGCTCAAAGGTTCTGATGTGTCGATCTCCCACGATTATTCTCAAGCTACGCAGCGCATAAGAAATAAGTTGTGGCAATCTGGATTACAGGACAAGCGTACTGGTGATAAGATGCAATTGGTGCATGACAAATTGTTTTTAAACGATGACGTTTATGAGTGGGACGACACAGCTGGTTGCAGGGTGTTTCTACGTAAGTCTTCCCGCTCTGAAAAATGACACACCCAAAATAAAACTGCGCATGCGCAAAAGACTCTCCGATTGCTGTGCCTGAATGCTCAAAGTGCATGCAACAAGCAAGAGCAACTCGTGCACATTTTGCTTTCTATGACCCACACGTAGCAGTAATATCGGAGACATGGTTGCACCGTGAAGTTCCAGATAATTGCATATTTCCTCCTTCATACACTTGTTATCGGAAAGATCGCCAAACGAGAGGGGGCGGAGTTGCAATTCTTGTTAAACGTGAGGTATCGTCTGTTTCCTTGCCTGATATGAACAGCTGCCACGAAAGTGTTTTTTGTAAAGCTGCAATTGCTGGTAACCCCATTATTATTGCGGGAGTTTATAGGCCCCCTGGCGCCCCACCTGCTTTCTTGATAGACCTGTACGAGCACTTAGAAAAATACCGAAATCAAAACATCATTATCGCGGGTGATTTTAATATGCCGGGCATGGATTGGGAATTGATGTAATGTGGTTCGATCGATGTGCAAAGTGCTGAAATATTACTGGACATGTCGCTAGTTTCTCCCTTACGCAGACCGTCCTTAATCCTACGCGCGTGACAAGTTCAAGTTCTTCAATATTAGATCTCATTTTCTGTTCCACAAGTTTTGAATCCTGCATGACAACAGTTTTTGATGGCATTTGGGATCACAAATTGATCAATTTTAATTGTTCTTTACCTCGTAGAACAAGGTCCTCTATACCCGAGCCCGTAGTTGTAAAACAGTATTCTGCTGCAGACGATTTCCAGATTGTTCACTACCTAGAAGAAGCTTTGCTATCATTTTGCGACAGCAGTGTCAACTCTCTATGGACAAGGTTGAAATTTTATTGCCACTTCTGCATTCGCAATTTTGTTCCAGATAAACTTAAAAAAGTTGGCCGTGCGAACCCCTGGATAACTCGCGATCTAATAGACTTCTTGCGTAAAGAGGCGCCTCTGGTGCCAAACAGATGCACTAGGCCGTGCCGCCATGTTTCGGTCGCGAGCAGACGACTCCTGCCCGACTGTTATGACGGAGAGCGGTCTGCTTTTGTTCTACATGGCTAACTTGATGTCAGCGCTGTTTCTGGCACGTGAAAAATGGTGGAAACCTGCTGCGTACCGTTGTGCCACCAACGCGGCTACCGCGACGAGAACGGGAAAAAGGTAAGCCACCAAACAACGATGTCAACGTGAAATGTGCACGCGTGCATGCTCTGCACGTGGAAACCCGCCGCGGTGGCTCAGTGGCTAAGGCGTTGCGCTGCTGAGCACGAGGTCGCGGGTTCGATTCCCGGCCGCGGCGGCCGCTTTTCTGATGGAGGCGAAAAGCAAAAACGCCCGTGTGTACGAGATTTCGGCGCACGATAAAGATCCCCAGGTGGTCAAAATTAATCCGGAGCCCTCCACTACGGCGCGCCTCATCGCCGGCGTTGCGTCGGCGCGTTAAACCCAACAATCAATCAATCAATCAATCTGCACGTGGAACGGATACCCGTTCCGATGTCCGTACGGACAAATCCCGTCTCGGAGACACTTGAAAAATCTTCAGGAGTGGAGTTTCTTGTAATATTGCTCATCGCTACTTTGCAATGCCTTGGTACGCACTAAACCGAAGCGCCACTTACCTCTGGTCTGTTTGAAGTGCAGCACGCAAGCGTGTACAGTGTCGTGGTACGAACAAAAAGCTACAATGCAAAATTTAGGTTAGTAATTTCCGCTGTGAATATTTGTGTGGGGTTACGTTGAACTTTGGTAGCTATTTTCAACAAGCTAGTAAAAGTATAAGCGCCACAGTTACGTGTAGTGGGACCACGCTTTGTTTTGCAAGTGCGCATGGAGGCTACGCGCGTTGGCGCTCTTAAACAGGAGGCAGTTTCTGGCTTAAGAATGGCACTGACGGTCGTTTGGTGTTAGCTTTGATCCACGCATGACACGGTGCACCGCCGACGTTATAGCGCGTGCAGTAAGCTTCGTCGACGGTCGAAAATACTGGGTCGTTTGTTACCACGTGTACGCGGCTTTCGGGCTGCACGAAACCCACCGCGGTAGCTCAGTGGCTAAGACGTTGTGCTGCTGAGCACGAGGACGCGTGTTCGACTCCCGGCCGCGGTGGCCCGTTTTCTTATGGAGGCGGTAAACCAAAAACGCCCGTGTGTACGAGATTTTGGCGCACGTTAAAGATCCCTAGGCGGTCAAATAATCCGGAGCCCTCCACTCCGGCGCGCCTCATCGCCTGCGTTGCTTCGGCGCGTTAAACCCAGAGTCAACCAATCGGGTTGCACAATGTGAACATCGGCTTGCATGAAATTTGCTTGCTTGTCGATATTCATCTGCTGTCACCACTTATGCTATGAAGATGTTTTACTGTGTGCCTGGCCGTTACAGTTGCGCCTTCCTAATCTTTAAAAACTTTTCCACCAGGTCACGTATCACAAATTCCCTGCAATCAAGAAGGTTCTGAAACAGTGGATTATCGCCATCAAGCGAGACCCTGGCACCTACTTCAGCATTGAGCGGACAACCAAGGTGTGTTCAAGGCACTTCACAGAGAACGACTTTGTCCCCAATGTGGCAAGTGGGCGAAGATACTTAAGGGAAAATGCTGTTCCATCAATTTTTCCATTTTTAAAGAAAGTTGTACACCGACCTCCTCCCAAACGACAGCCCCTGCAGACACTGCACATGCCACAAGACAGCACAGATGTTGCTTGCTCCGACAGTATGTTCCCTGACCAAGACCGGTTGGAACTTTCAGGCACTGCAGCAGAAAGCAGTGTTGTGCCTGCAAGCACAGACGACTCACAAGCCAGAAGTTGCTGTGCTTGCAGAACAGCCGTGACAAAATTGAAGCAAGAGCTGGCAGAAAAGAATTTACAACTTGCCGAGCTACATAACCAGGTCGGGGTACTCAGAAATGCCAGTGATACGCTTAGGAAAGCAAATGAAGACCTGCAGCAAGTGTTCAACCAAAGAAACGAAAGTGTCAGGAAGGCAGAGAGGGACCTCGAAAGATCAAAAGAACAAGTTGTCTGCCTCCTGCGTAGGAACCAAGAGCTCATAAATGCGCATGCTGTTTCAACCAGGGAGCTGGAGAGCAAGTTGTCGGAGGCTAGCAAGCAGATGCGAAAGTTTTGTGTAGAGCTTTTTGTAGACGATGACGAGAAGATGCAGTTTTACACCGGACAGCGGAGCTATGCCCATTTCAAGCAACTGCTGGAATACGTAGGGGCAGAAAGTGACAGCACCTCCTCGGACCATCCAAATACGGAGGGAAGAGGCCGCAGACACAAGCTTTCCACCGAAAACCAGTTCTTTTTGACGCTTGTCAAGCTGCGAACTGGGTTTTTTCACAGGCACCTGGCGCATATCTTCGACATCTCTGCGAGCACAGTGTCTAGAATTTTCTCAGCCTGGATTAACCTGCTCTACATTAGGCTGACGGAGCATACCTGGTGGCCACCACGAGATGTTGTAGACTCAACAATGCCTGAAGCCTTCAAGAAGAAATACTCAAGTACACGTGCAATAATTGATGCGACAGAAGTTAGGTGTGAAGTGCCAAGTTCTTTGGTTCTCCAGTCTGGGACATATTCGAACTATAAGTCGACCAACACATTTAAAGGGCTCATAGCAATTTCACCAAACGGGCTGGTTAGCTTCGTCTCGGACCTATACATGGGGTCGCCATCGGACAGAGAGCTTGTCATCAAAAGTGGATTCCTAGAACGAGAGTTTACGGATGGAGACACGGTGATGGCGGACAAGGGCTTCAAGATCAAGGATCTTCTGGAGAAGAAAGGCGTTGGGATTAACCTCCCACCATTTCTCAACAAGGAGCAGTTTACCGAAGCAGAGGTGCGCGAGACGGCAGACATTGCATCCTTGCGTATTCATGTGGAGAGGAGAATTCAGCGCATCAAGACGTTCCATATTTTTGACAAGGTTATTCCCCTTTCTCTTGGTCCTATAGTGAACCAGATATGGGTTGTCTGTACTTTGCTGAGCAACTTCCAGACACCAATAGTGAAGGAACTCGAATGAAATAAAGACGACTGTAAGAATGCTTTTATATTGTCACGGGATGGGTTTGCACGAGGCAAGACTCATTTACTGATACTGCCAGCCTGACTGCCAGGCCTTAGGCAGGACAGGAGTACAAATGGACAGTAACAAGGGCGCTATAGTTTACTGTATACATAAAGAACAAGAAGCACAAAAAAGGAATCCAAAACAAATTACAATACTTTACTAAAAAAACTGTTTGTGGAAACAGAAAAAGGGAAGAAAACAAAACAAAAGCGCATACCTATAGGTAAAGGTACGAGCGACACATTTTTGTGCACCAGTGTAGAAAATTTGGCTAACAACTATTTAAGGTTTAAGGAGCACAGCAAGATGACCAACATTGCCACAAAAAAACCTACAGAAAAGTATGCATTTACACATCGCAAAAAAGGGCACTCTGATGGACGTGAAAAAGAGCCTGTGCTTAGAACTACGTTTTTCAAAGCATGCTATTGTAAACACCAGATTTCTAAAGCACACAGAACACAAACCAAATAGTGGTGTGCACGGAGCATTAAAAATGGCCTGAAGCAAGAATAGTGAGATGGAAAGTTGCGTATAGAGTAGTTTCATAAACGCCTCCACAGTTGGGCAATTTATTGTACACCAAGGCAGGGAATTCCAACTTGTGATTGTTTGAGGAATGGAGCAACATTGACATACATTTGTGCGACTGGTTCCTCGCAAAATATGGCAACAGCTTAAAAATAAAAAGCATCTAGTTGTTGCTTCAAGTTCTGCCAGGCTTCCTCATCTAACCTAATCCTTTGAACCGTCAAAGTTCTCCCCATACAAATCAAAACCACACAGATAAGATGACCAACACTGCCACACCAAGAAAAAAACAGCAGACAGAAACATGCAGTAACACATTAAAAAAAAAAACGACAACTGATACACCAGAGAGCTGTCTGCATGTAGAACTACGCTTTTCACAGAATGCTATTGCAGACACCAGATTTCTACAACACAATGGACATGCATATGAAATACAGCGTTGTGTGCGAAGCAGAAATAAAGACATCGTAAGGAAGCAAGAACAGTGAAAGGGCAAGTGTGGTCAAGGGTCACTTCATGATTGCTTCCACAGTAGGGCATTCGATTGTTTGAGGAACAATACGTTAGTGTGACAGCTTCCGTGCAAAATATGGCAGCAGTGTATCAAAATAAAAGACGTCGAGTCGCCGCTTCATGCTCCGCCAGACTTCCTCATCAAACCTAATCCTTTGAACCGCCAAGACGTTCTCCCCATAAAAGACAAAATCGGCCCACGTCAACCGCGTCACACCCATCTGGCCAACTACCTGAGCAAAATACAGGTGGTCTTCTTTCAGGTGTGGATGGCGACTGGCGTCAAAAACAACACAACTGTTGGCAGAAAGCAGCTCGGGCACGTCCGCATTCTTCAGGGTGTAGGGATACTTGATTTCAACACACCCCCACGGTGGGTCTTCCAGTGGGTCAAAAACAACAGCATCCGGAGATGCGCCGAGCCAGGGGCACTGGGGGTCAACAAACAGCCCTGCACTCTGAACGTGGACGCTTCGGCCTCTTTGCTTCAAAACAGCCTCGTAGTGTCGCAGTGCCTTGCCCTCGTTGGTGATGCCGTGTCTAAAAAAGGGCTCAGAATTAGTTTATTCATTTTAAAAGTAAAATGGAGGATTTTTTGTGAATGACATTCAGTTTATAAAGCCCAATGGCAAAATAATGCTATACAAAAGGTGAATCATGCATGCATATTAGCCTGCCTCATGTGCATCAATCCTATCCTTGAAGCCTGTTATCTGATGCTGCCTCAGACCTGCTGTCTGAGCTATCACTTTTCTACCCAAAGAGTGCACTGAAGAGAATGTGCCCAATCTACTTATTACAGAAAATGCGACTTTAGTGTCAGTAACAAGTTATAAGAATGAGAAAAAAAAACGTGAATTGGGAATTAAATGGGTTATGTTATGAAGGCAAATTAAAAGTTTGGTTCATTACAAAGACTGCTTTGTCCTAATGACAAATTTTTGTCTAAAGAATTGAAGAAGTAATGGAGATATCAAAGAAACCATGTGGAGCAGTGGCGACTCCCTAGCTACTTTCCCGAAACTTTTTTATCTCTTTACACAATCTTGTGGGGCTGGTTCGGGTCTAGTGCTCAGCTTTACGGGGCTGGTTTGGGAAGAGGAACGAGCTTTTTCGAAATGGCCTCATATTGGCCATACAGTATTACTTTTTTTTAAACATACCTGGCCCGTTTGCATTTCCCCCACTCCCAAGGACCCCACTACAACCTGCTGAAGTAAAATAAAGCGCAACTCTCTCCCAAGTGTCTTGAGAACCAATGGTGTTGAAAAAACGAACCGATCGCTGTATTCATTGCATTCCATTGAACCGACCATTGCATTGCCCAATTTTTTTAGCCTGTGCTATTCATTCTGTCCAATAAATCTTGCAGAATATTGTTTGCATGATTTTCCAAAAATATGACACACTCACCTAACAGCAGGGACGTGCGACAAATCCTTTGACGAGGTGAGCCGGCCAAGTGCCCCATCGTTCCACTGGGCAGTCCGCAAAAGCACGTTGCCGAAGTTGGATGCTGTCAGACGGTAATACCTTGCCTCACGCCAGGTACTGCTGTCTCGCTGCCTTCGGGTGTCTCTCTCCAAAGCTTGTGCTTGAAAAGGTGTCAGTGTTACTTTCTGAAACAAGCAGAATTTCACATTCAATTAAAAAGAGCACACTACCATAAACAATACCTGCAGCATGTCATAGCCCTTGGGCTTGTGTACAAGTTAGCAGTTTCGGGTTCATAGATTTTTTTTACCTTGGTAATTGCCTAATGCACAACAGATTTTTTTACAGACTGGAACAGCTTGCACCAATCAATTCCCAACACTACAGCGCTAACGAACGAAAAAGAGGGAAGATTAGAGAGGTGGTGACCAACAAGACATACAGTGCGTAAATTATATTCCTGTCCTTAGCTGAACTTGAACTGATTATGCCCCTCACTTTCGTCCTACAATGCACGTTGCACCTATCAGCAAAACATTCCACACGGAGCCCCACACGGCAATGTAGGTGAAGCATTGGGATATGCCCATAATCCATGGTTTGGAAAGAACTACCTTATAAACCGAAGTATGGGTCCAGTGCGACTATAGATTCACCCTTCAACTTCAGGCGAAAAAAACAGGTCAAAGACGGCTTTATATGACCAGGGTAGATGAGACGTGTGTGCAAATTTTTCCGCCAAGTCTCCACCTATATTATCATTTTCACCGTAGAAACATGAATGCGGTCATGGCAGCCTGTTGGCGTGCAAGAGCGATCACTAATAAATATGTTCGAGGGGTGGCATGCCATCCAGCCAAAAACAACGAACCTTTAGAATGTCTCCTTGTGCACCAAGGCCGGCAGGTATTGCCCAGCAGTTGCTACCGTTGAATGGCCTCAGGCCATCAGCAGGCTCCCCCGGCTTGAACTGGACAGGCACCTCCAACTCGGCACACAGCAGCGCATCGAAGCCGAAGGGGACAAGTGGTTGCTGGTATGACAAGGGAGAGCGGACCAGCACATTACCGCATTTCGCAGTGCACACTCCTGCACGATTTACTGCTGCCAGCACCTTCACTAAAGCTGTCTCTCCGTCCAAGGCTCGCAGGCCATCTGCAAGTTTTGTAATTGCCTTGCGTTTCTGGTCGACACTTCGCTCCGATGCCTTACTTAGGTCCAAACGGGACAACAAAGGCATGTCCTGGCCATCTTCACCGACTCTCCGCCAGTCCAGATCTTGCACAGTGCACCCTTTGATGGCTTCACCCCTCGGCCTTCTCCATCGCTGCGGCAGATCTGCACACGAAAGGTGTTCTGGGGCCTCGCAGTACCCCTTCTTTTGAAGGAGGACAACCACGTTCAAAACGGCTTGGAGGTGGCTGCAAAATCCCTTGCCAGCAGGGCATTCACAGGAACCATCCACCACCTGGCCGACTTCATTCACGGTGGCAATCACAACGTATGGAGGCTTTGTTTTTTTTGGCTCCGGTAGCACCGCGCCTTGAGCAGGAACTTGCCATTTCTGCAAAGAATTATTGGCAACAAAAGAAAAAAATTATACACACTTCTGGGGGTGGCGACAGTGGCAGGTAATGGGCCGTCGCTACGCTTGCTTTTTGCTGGTCAGAAACAGCCCACAAGCGAGCGGCAGCGACGATAAAAGGCATTGGCAGCACTGTACTAATTTTTTCCGCTTGTTGCTGCCACCCACACTATGTTTGTTGTTCCCTTCGAGTTGCATTTTTTTCTGACGCTTGTCCCTAAAAGCGTATGGTTGTGTTAGGCTCTTATGATAGACCCCTTGCAAAAACCCTGGCAACTCTGTGCCTCCGCTCGATTATCGCCATCGCCATCGGTGGCGAGTTCGCGGGTCGGCCATTGTGAAGGAAAGACCGTCGCTAGCGTGCATGCAAGTGCAGGGGACTGTTGTACAACCTCGAGTTGCTAGAACGCTGCGTCGTCGTCGTGCCGTGATGGAACGGATTCTCTGAGTCCATACATGCGTTTATGGAGTTTGCATCTGGACTGTGAGTCACGTTAGATCATCACATCGCAGTATCGCAGGCAAATCTGGCCGCTTCCTGGCTGTGTTGCAGCTGTGCGCCGGTCGAACTTTCATCTCCGGTATTTGAATGACCATTCTTGCGCTCCAACGAAGTGGGTGAAAATGCCGACCCATTGCTGTGTTCCGGTCTGCAAGCAGTACGGATACGTTGACAAATCCGGACAAAAGGTACGTACGTACGTTTTACATGAAGCGGCCAGTTTCTCGTCCGATTGTCGCATGCGGTTGCTTCATGGCTCGAAATTACATTTTTTGTGATATTTTCTCGCGCGTTCGTATATTGGCTCGAAATTACATTTTTTGTGATATTTTCTCGCGCGTTTGTTTACATTGCGCGCGGTGTTGCTAGGGAGGCGCGAGGTTCATCCATGGCCGGTAAACCTAGCATGATGCTCCGAGCACGCATGTATTTGCTTCGCTGTCTTATTTAACCGAGCGCTCCACGGGGTACGACTTCAGCATGACTAAATGAGACTCAGATTTGGCCAGAACGTTTGCCGGCTTTCAACAAGCTTCGCTGTTGTGCGCTACTGAGGTTGAAAATTGTAAACTCTTTATTTATATTCGTGCCACCACCGTGTTGTGCCTCCCTTTGGGGGGATACTTTTACGCGAGAGTTCTCAGAGCGCCTTGCGGCGCAAAAACACAACACATCATGATAAGAGCTCTTTATTTTGAGGTGTCGTACTACAGGTTTCCGAGTGATGCGGGCCTCAAGAAAAAATGGATAGCAGCCATCAAGAGGGATGAGGGGCCACTGTTTCGTGTCTCAAAGGCGACCAAAGTGTGCTCCTCGCATTTCCTCGCGACAGACTTTTGCACAAACGTGGCTAGTGGGCATCGCCTGCTCCTGGAGTCAGCCGTGCCGTCTGTCTTCCCATTCCGTACGGCCAAGCCTCCTAGAAGAATGCCCCGCCAGCGAACTATTCCTGCACCCAAGTCGAAGAAACAAGTTCCTGCACAGTCTGACGGCCAGCCTCCCATCGACTTTGAATGTTGCAAAACAAGCACTCATGATGAGAACCAGGTTCCACTGCAAGAGGTTGTTTTAGACGACAACGAGAACCTGTCTCAGCCGCAGACTTCTGCCAGCCACTGCGAGTGCAAAAAAATAATTGCTGCGCTTGAGGCTCAGCTCGCCGCAACAACAGACAGGGAGGCAAAGCTTAGGGTGGACATAGCAAGCACTAAGCAGGCACTGGCAACGCAGGCCTTCCAGCTAAGCCAGGCACGTGCTGAACTTGCTAGTGCCCAGTCAGAGCTAGCAGATGCAAGAGAGAAGCTCAAAGCAAAGAGCCTGGAGCTCAGCATGCTTCAGGATGAGCTAGTCACTGCGCAGCAGTGCTTGCAAAAGTTGAAGGAGGCGTATGAGCCATTCGGAACTGAGAAATTCAAGCAAAGTAACGACGACATCCAGTTTTACACTGGACTGCCCGACTACGAGACTTTTGAAGAGTTGCTCGAGTTCCTGGACCCTGGCGACAACGGCGAAAATATGATACGCCATCACAACACCAGCACCACAGAGAACGAAGGTTATAGGGGCAGACCACAAAAAGTCAGCATACAGAACCAGTTTTTCATGGTCCTCGTGAAGCTCCGCCTTGGTATCTTTCACCAGCATCTCGGACATTTGTTTGACGTTTCCATGAGCACAGTGTCTCGGATCTTTTCTGTTTGGGTGGATTTCATCTACCTCTAGCTGGGAGAGCTGACCTTATGGTTGTCACGGAGAGCCATTGATGAGGCAATGCCTCGGGCTTTTGTGGAGAAGTACGCATCCACGCGCGTGTTGCTTGATGCAACAGAGATCAGGTGCGAAGTGCCATCATCATTTGTGACGCAGTCTGGCCTATACTCTCACTATAAATACACACACACGTTCAAGGGACTGGTCGGAGTGGCTCCGCATGGGTACGTTACGTTTGTTTCCGAGCTATTCACGGGATGCACATCAGACAGGGAATGTGTGATACGAAGTGGTTTTTTGGAGCGAGAGTTTGAGGAAGGGGACTCCATTATGGCAGACAAGGGCTTCCGAATTGATGACCTTTTGGAGGACATAGGTGTGAAGCTGAAAATTCCACCCTTCCTTCGAAGAGAGCAATTCACAGCCGAGGAGACTCAAGAAACCCAGGACATTGCTGCACTTCGGATACATGTGGAAAGGCGAATCCAGCGTATCAATTGCAACCACATATTTGATCGCCCTGTTCCGATGTCGTTGGCCCCGTTGGCTAATCAGATGTGGGTGATTTGTGCTACTCTCAGCAACTGGCAGTCGCCTATAATGCAAGAGTCGGAAGGCAGTTAGCTGCAGTGTGCATTCCAAATGTGCACTATGGAGTTCTGTTTATGCACTGCACAGTGGACCAGCACGCAGTAGCCATTGAGTGCCTGACTTTTGTTTGAAGTAGAAAGTTGCTTTTTCAAAGAAGTGCCACCGTGTGTGTTGGAGACACAAGTTATTATTGGCACTGACACTGCACTTGAGCTTCTATGAAGCGTACTGTCTGGCAATTGATTGATTGATTGTGGGGTTTAACGCGCCGACGCAACGTAGGCGATGAGGCGCGCCGTAGTGGAGGGCTCCGGATTAATTTTGACCACCTGGGGATCTTTAACGTGCGCCGAAATCTCGTTCACACGGGCGGTTTTGCTAGTCGCCTCCATCAGAAAAGCGGCCGCCGCGGCCGGGAATCGAACCCGCGACCTCGTGCTCAGCAGCGCAACGCCTTAGCCACTGAGCCACCGCGGCGGGTCACTGTCTGGCAAGCTGGTTGCAGCAAGGCAAAGGGAGGTGTGCTGGAATCTGTACACAGTGCAATAAAGCACCGCCACATTGTAAGTTCTTTTTGTTGATTGCACAAGGAGGCTACTTGGAGGCTAGACAACTAAACGGCAGCCTCGTGACTGCCAATCTCCAGGAACGGCAAAAGGGTGTTAAAATAAAAGTAGTTTAGCCGGTCTTTCATGGCCTCCCATTCGGCGCGGTTCAGCCGGATTCGTTCGATGAGAATGAAATCCTTTCCATAGACGACAAAGTCGCCCCAGCTTAGTGCGGACACCCCCATCTGGCCTACTATTTGCGCATAATAGGAGTTGTCTCGTTTGAGCCTTGGGCCATTTTCTGTCAGCTCGCTGCAGAAAGAGCTGCTTGCCAGCTCATCCCCCTTTTTGTCCCGAAGGGTGTACGGGCACTTAATCTCGAGCACCCCATACGACCCCTCGGCTAGGTCGAAGACGAGCCTGTCAGGCGATGCACCGAGCCAAGGAAACGTGGGGTTCACCAGCAGCTACAGGGGAGGACTGTCACGTCATGCCCCATGGTACGGAGCACCTCTTCATAGCGCTTAGCAGCCATGGGCTCGTTGGAGATGCCGTGCCTGCATACAAATACAACAGCATGTCACAGTGCTGCCCGATACAAATAGCAATAGATGGTGTACTCGCCTGCCTTAAATGTGCTTGTTCAACTAGCCTGGCAGTGCAGGGAAGTTTAGCTTGTATACAGGGTGGCTAATGCAGTGACACCGAGTAATGTAGATGACTTAATTGTCATGAGTTGCTTTGCATTTGCAGAAAATTTGGAGGAAAATATCTGCTTAGAAATACAAAGATTGTGTTCATCAGGCGCCTGTGAACAGCACAATAGCCTCCTGCCCTCCCCCATCCAACTCCACAAAGCTTCCAATAGTTTCTTACGTCAATGCGCTGTGTGTGTTCCTGCGTCTGTCAGTTTTTAGGTGCTTATCTGCATTGTTAGTGTTTGTGTGCACTTTTGTGTCTGCACATCTTTCACTCATATTTGCCCCTCTCATCTCCATATGGAGTAGCAATCCAAGCTCACTGCCAGGCTAACTTTTCCTTATCATTAAAGGCATCCCACCTCCCTCATCCAGGCACATGAATGGTTTACTGTCCCACGAAACCTACCCTGCAATTTAACACAGCAGTCATCAAAATATTACGAATGTATACTCAGCACAACAGCAATAAAGAGGATTCTTAAGCATTTTTTTTTTGTTTTTTCTAGTAGTGCTTCAAAATGTACAGCCCACAATAAATTACAAAACTTAAAATTAGAATTACTTCAAGAAACATCATACATGTCTACAGTAAAGAAAAAAACCAGTGAGAAAAAAAACCTCTTGCAGTATGTCTTTGAAGTATTTAAATATGTTGAATTCTCCACATTATCATTACAAGTGAGTTTATGCACATGATCGGAGCCACCCGTGAAAGGTCCCTGCTCGCTGTCAGTGACTGGAGGCCTTTCACAGACCACTCCCTCCGCATCAGCACAACACCAAAGTTGGAGGACGTCAGTCTCAAGCTCCGCTCTTTTGCCCACGTCGCGCTGTCGGACTGTTGCCGCGTGTCACGCTCCAGGGCCAGCGATGCCTGCCGCGATGTCTCCACCTTCTGCAGTGTGTTGAGAAAAAGTAAAAACAGTCAAAAGCGGTAACTAACCTCTGTGTGCTGAGGTTCACCAATAAAGACAAGATGAGCACAATTGAATGCAAGCCATTTCAGATTTTCTTTAGTATAGACTAGTGTGTGAAACCGACCAGAACCACCTACACTGGTTGATTAACACGTGTCCATCACTTCGAGTTGTTGATCAATTCGCTCTTGCGCTGCAATTGGCTAGCCTCCTGGTTAGCGCAGTGGTCCACGGTTCGAATCCTGGACCAGGACGAATTTTTCTTCCAAGTGAGAAGTTTCTGAGAAAGCTGTATAGCTTTCCTTTGTAGCCGTATGGCTGCACTGAGGTGGATGTCAAACTTTCCTTCGTAGTGTGTGAAACCTAAATAACATGCTGTGGCAGACAAAATGCCAGCAAATATAAAGCACAGGAGTTGCATCGTTTTAGACATGGCAACAGAAGTGAGCGAGTGCCCACGTGGAAACAACTCGGTGGGTCTCGGCATGTGTGCCAGGAAGTACGTTGGCATACCTCAAGGATTCTGCTGCCTCCTTGGTGGGAAGCTGGTAGCCATGGCAGCGCGTCCTTGAAAAGGTCTGCCGCAGGCACCAGCTGGGTGTACGGCACAGACACTGGCCCAATGCCCGACAACTGGGCACTGAAACCATGCGGCAGCAGTGCCTGCTGGTAGGCAAGCGGGGACGCTGCTGGGGCCGGTCCGTACTTTGTCTCCTTGCTCGGTCCTCCTGGTGTCAGCAGCAGGCCCCGAGCAAAGGTATTGTTCGGGTTCCGTGCGAGCATCCTGTGGCACAGCCGCTCCTTGGCAGCTGCTTGCTGCTCCGCAGTCCGTGGACGTGCCCTGCGCTCCGTCGGCCGGGCGAGTTTCGGGACGCTCAGACCGCCTTCCCGTACGCTCCGCCAGTCAATGCCCTGGATGGAGCTGCCCCTGATGGCACTGCCACGGGGCGCCCTCCACTGCTGCGGCAAGTCAGTGCATGTCATGTGTTGGGGTGCTTCTTGGAAGCCTTTGGACTGCAGGAGGGCAACAGTCCGCAGCATACTCATCAGGTGGTTGCAGGCAACCTCTCCTGCAGGGCATTCACAGCTCCCATCAGCCACTTCTCCGTGCTGGCCAACTGCGGCTATCACGCTGTATGGTGGGGCCGTCTTTCTCTTGCTCCGGTGGCACTGTGCCCGAACGAACACAAGTCCACGGCTGAAAAGAAGTGTTCACAATGTGAGGAGTTCTCTTAACTTATGTTACAAATGAAACAACCGATACAAACCCAGAAGCTGCAACATGCACCCCTAACCATACATTGCTTGTTAATGGAGGTATGTTATAAGGCCGCACTACCTAAACAGCATCTTTTTTTTTTCTCGCTCGAACGGTCGGTTTCTTTTCATTTGCTCAACCCCCTCTGCCTCAAAATCCTTAAGGCCCGTTCACACTTGCGACGAAATTTGTCACGGCGACAAAAATTGGCCCGAACCAAACGACAAAAAACGATCGCCGCGCGTCAAAGCGACAGAATGCCCGTCGCTTTCGTAGCAAGTGTGAACGACCCTTATTTCCCTGCTTCACAGGCGCGATCCCCCGCTACTGACCAAGTGTCGACGTAGCACATGAAAGGCCGCAGTTATGACGGTTCTAGAGCTGTGCTTTCGCGCTGAAGCACAGCGTTTCCTCGCCTCGTATAAGGGCTGGCGCATGCGAAACGGAAGACTCGAAAAGCGTTTTGTCACAGATCAGCTAGAAGCGGGAGGCAACTGTTCCAAGTTCCGCCCGGCTCTCCTGCCCGTGTAGTCGCGTACTGAGGTTCGACGACGAAAGCACGCCCCAGGATTAACCTCCCCGCTTGCACGGAAGCGCAAGTAACTCTCGCAATGTTTCCTTCAGTCTATCGGCTGCTCACGGTCTACGAATGCTTCAGTTGTCACTCTGTGAACACGACGAGAAAAAAAAACAATGCGGCCTGACGGTTGACCATTCTTATTCGCGATGCTGCTAAGAATCTTTCACGTTCACTTGTGCTGCGGCAGCTGAACAGTTGCAAAGGCGAAGGAAAATATTCCCCCGCATTTCCCCGAGGGGGAGAATGTGAAAGTGCGAATGCACGGTTGTCGGCCCGCTTGCGGCGCTTGCGCTCGGCCCCCGCAGCCCACCGCCTCGCCGCCTTCTCTTCCATCTCTTCCATCGGGTTTGTAGTATCACGTGTACACCACGCAGTTATCAAGCCGCTATAACGCCGCTGAGTCGCCAACGCACGCCGCTGACGACGTAGTTTGAATTCGTTAAAGATATAAGGCGCGTCTAACACTGATATCACCGTCGCGTCCGTGGCTTGGTCGGTAGAGCGTCGCGCTGCGGCCGCAAAGTCCTCGGATCGAAACCTGGCGCCGGATGCTGTTTCTTTTTCAAATATAGAGGAGCACTGCGGACGCCGACGCCGCCGCCGACGCCGGCGGTGGATGGTTTGGGGTCGCTTATAGAAGTGCATTCGCACTTAAAACAATCTCACAAGAACCTGCCATGCTACCTCACGAAGAGCGAGCGGGCGAGAGACTTTCCTTCACAATGGCGGTGGCACACAGTGTTGCCAGCGGCGCACAGGGTTGACGCCTTTTTGAAAGGGGTCTATAGCATAGAAGAGTCACCCAACAAGATTTGTGTTACCTGGGTGCAAGGTCTAGTTCCATCCCTCATTGCATTGCAGCAGGGAGTGCCATACATTTAACTGCTGGACAAAGTCTAGTACCATAAGCCGCACTATGTACCTATGAATTTTTCTAGAAAAAAATATTCAAAGTAAATAGATACACAGGCAATTCTGCGGCAAGTGGAGTCTACTACTTCCTGTAAGAGTGAGCAGCAGCACGTAAAAGCACGGGCTTCCGTCACTGGAGTATCGCCCCTACCAGTCGCGGCACGCAGCATATTGATTGCACCATAAGCCGGGGTGATCAACCCCAAATCACGATTCTCCGGTGGCTCAACTACATTTGCCAAACAGTGCTCATTTGAGAGAATAAGCGCAAAAAACAAGACACGTGGAAAGGAACACACAGGACGGCGCGCTACTAGCAACTGGCGCTAGTAGATTCTAGTTGAAAGTTGCCAGTAGCGCGCTATAGCGCTCCACCAGTTGCTAGAAGCGCGCCGTCCTCTGTGTTCCTTCCTACGTGTCGACTTCGCACTTATACCCGGAATGTATCACCAACTCGCCCAACTTTCAACCGTGTTTAAGCTCATTTGTGATCTGCTAAACAGCGGCGGGTGCCGGAGTGCTACGCCAAAGCGAACAGAGCAACCGCCTGTCTTCGCTTACTTCGTTCTCACCCGTAAATATCAACATGTAGAACACACTGTAAAATCAGGCTAAGGCTGCGATGCGTAATAAAAAGGCGACGAGATAGCGGAACCAAAATGTTTTCAGAATGCACGTACGCGCAACTGAATAAGACCCATAGTTCGACGGCGCGTACACAATACATTGCTTGTCGTAACTGTCTTAACGCTTGTAATCAGGCCCGAAACGTTACTCACATTTCATTGTCGTAGTTGGCACATACTGTCGACGCCACGACGTAGCTTTCTGTGACCAACTTGTAGCTGCGTCCAGCGCTCTTCTGTGTGCCCGAGACCGACACCTTGCGACTGAGGTCGGTAGGTGACAGGGGCGGCAGGCGAGTCAAATCGCCCGTCCATCCCGTCGCGGGGACGCTCATGACGAGGCACAAGATTTCCAATTGATAAAAAATCACGTTATAATGCCAGGATTAATATGCTTGACGTTCGCTGACAGAAAGATACCGCTACGACTGCTAAAAGGCTGACCGTAACATGGCGACTTCTATCCCAGAAACCCTTGCAAACCGAAACTGACGAAAAGCCCGTCGCCAGAGGGAGCATTTATGAAAGGCTCTCGGGTGCGTTGGGTGTGATGTTGGCCCTGCTGCTACCGCTCAGCCTTGCAGCCCAGTTTCACCGCCTCGCGCGGGATTTTTGAGTTCCCGGTATGGCTTGTGGGCTTACTGGGTCTGGCTACGGGACAACAAACGACCCCGGCTAGCCTCGTTAGAGACGTTGAGCGACGATGTCAGCTCGACGCCCGGAAATGACCCATCCAAAATGCCCCAGAGAGGTACGCGGCGTCCACAAGGGAGACGCCGCGACGGGTTCGACTCACCGACACAGGCGACGACAGGCTCCAAAGGGCCAGGACGAACCAAGGGGGTTTATTGGCCCAGTTGTACAGTGCATAATAACGCCAAGGCCGGGTTAAGAACTACACTGTACCGACGCGCGTCCGATCGGGGCCAAACAGCGCCCGACCGGCCGGCGCGGCGGGGAGGAGACGAGCCGGCCGGGGGCATGGAGCGCCCCGGTATCCGACTCCCTTCTCCTGGACGTGGGCGGCGAGGGGGCGATACGATCCGCGACCCCTCGCGTTCCCTATACTCTATCCTCCATCTCCTGCCCGAGTCCCTGGAGTCAGGGAGACATCCAGAGAGCTCGCGAGAGAGCCGACCGAGACCCGAGAGCAGAGAGTCCTGAGAGAGAGAGAGAGGCCCGCGAAACGGGCGCGTCCGGTTTTAAGGCGCTGAGGAGAGGAGGCAGGTTCCCGGGCGAGGAGGAGCGACAGCGGCGGCGGGACAGTCGGTGCCCGCCGGCGCGTCGGCCCGCGAGGTTGACGTCACGTGCGCGGGAAAGCGCGCTCGTTCGAACATCGCGCTCGCGGGAGGAGGAAAGGGGATCAAGCGGATCCCCACATCCCCCCCTCCTCAAGACCGAGCCCGGTCTGAAGGACCGGCTCGACAACTGCAGGCACAGCACATACCCTACGAGCTTACAACGGGTCCCCAGCCCAAGAAGTCCGCGAATGTCCGCACGTTCGAGTCCACGCCGACACACACACGCCCACACTTCGAAGACACGCCGTTCCAAAGTTCGACACGACGCCAGAGTGGTCGGCACGAACAGGGGCCGCCTAAGTGACTCGCCAGGACACCAGGGAGCAGGCCCAAGACCGCCAGGCCGCGGGGCAGCTCACGCCGGCCGCTCGAGCAACAGGCTCGAGGGTTGAAGCCGCCAGGCGTGGCTCGACCAGCTGCAGTAGGAGAGGGCCACCGGAGGTGGAAGGTAGCCGCAGCTGGAGGGTGCCGTACCGGCTGAAGGTCCCGAAGAAGCACCCAGGGCGCGCTCGTCGAAGGCGCCAAGGAGGGGAGCCGCGGCGAGCGACGCCGCACGAGGCATCGTGAGGGAGTGCCCCGAGAAGGCGCCGGAGCGCCCGAGTTGCTTGGGTGTGCCATGGCCCTGGCGAGTGGCGACGTTGAAGCCGCTGGTCGATGCAGGATGGCGTGTGGCAAGGGCGGTGTGTGGTGCGGCAACTGAAGACTGAAGAAAACCGGGCTGGGGACCGAGCCAAGGAACAGTGCTGCAAAAAGGGAGACGAAAGGCGAAACCCAAAACTACCTGCCGGGAACAGCGATAGGGGCGTGCAAAGGCTCGGGCCGAAAAAGCGGCCGTAACGCCGGTGCCGCGCGAAACTGGGGAGAGCTAAGGTAGCCGGCATTCCCCGTTTCGCTTCGTCGGCGGCCATCCTCCCCCCCTTCCAAAGCGTCGCTACCGGCGACGAAGGCATGGAGGGAAGAATACTGGAACGAAGGGCGTGAGGCCCGCGTCGTTCCCTAGGCCGCCGATTGAGAGGCGTGCCCTTCCCCCGCGGAGTATCTCCGACATCCGCCACGAGAGAGGGTCCGCCTGGCGTGTCACGTGGGCATATTGGGCCAGTTGGTGGGCCCGTCGCCTGACGTGACGCGCTTCCGCCCGCCACTGAGGAGAGGGGGCAAACTCGCTGCCCAGCCGGGCGTCGCGAAGCAACGTCTCCGTGGCTGCGGCGTTGGCGCTCGCTGGCGCTCGGTAGGGTTGGACATGGGGCGAAAACGTCGCCCCGCGCCAACGCTCCGCTCGGACGTGAGGACGCATGATCAGACCCGCGGAAAAAGCCAAACGGGTGAATATCGCGGTCCTTTGTCCTCATCGCGCATGCCTAGTGCTTCCGCAGGGCGAAAATGTCGCCCATCAGCGAAGCAAACAGCGGCAGCCCGAAAGGAACCGACGACTACGGCTACCGGGGTGGAGTCCCCAAGTGTACGCCGCATTTTGCCGTGGTTGCACCTCTCGATTGGGTGCATGAAGTGGGATAACTTGCGTGATCCGGACTTCGCGCTGTGGCATGCGCGGCACGAGCGAGAAGAGAAAAGCCTCCTCGCTGTGTGCGCGGCCGGACTATTTCGCAGAGTGACTCAACTTCGTAAAAGTTTTACGGTCGCTCGCTTATCCGGCCTGTCGCGAGTCGGGGAAGCCCAACGCGGCCTCCCTAGACTGCGGCAAATCGTCACCCTAGATGCGCCTCTCGGGGCATTGTCGGGTGAGATTTTATCGGCAGAACTCCCATCCGCTCCTTGCAAGCACGGGTCCGAGGCAAAAAATAAAAAACGCGCTTGCAGCAGCCTGGCTGCATAGCGCACGGGACCTACCGCAACACGAGCGGTCATCAGCCTCCGGCGACAGCGTCGCCCGCTCCATCTCGGAGCGCGACTCACACAGAGCCAAACGACGTACTATTTACATATTTACAAACGGACCTTACTGCTGCGTTCGGAGGAGGTTTGTTCTGCCCAGGCGATGCCGGCGGACAACATATGGTCCCCGGGTGCGCCTCTCGTCTAGGGATTGCCAAATTCGTGGCAGTGCTCCTTTCGACGATCGCACCGACGAACACGTGCGAGCACGTGGGGATAGGTTCGGTCAGGTGCGGCGCGCGTCGGGAACTCCGGGTTAGCGACTGGGGCTGATATCCGCCGCCACGTTCGCGTTTCCCTTCCTTTAGCGCGACGGCAAGAGCGAGGATAGTGGAGATCAACTCGCTACATGCTTGGCCGGGTCGTGGAGCGGCACAACTTCGTAAAGTCTTGCGGCCACTCGCCCAGCCGCCCGCGAGTCACGGAAGTATCGTACACCTTCCTCAAACTGCGGGTGCTCACCACGTGAAACTCTCAGGGGAATTTCCTTCGGTGGGATAAACTTCAGCGAGAGACATTGAGCATGTAGCAGATACGAATCCGAGAAATAAAAAAAACGCGCCTGCAGCAGTACGAGCTGCAAAGCGCTCGAGGCTGACCACAATACAAGCGGTTAGTAGCCTCCGGCGACCGCGTCGCCCGCTCACACAGAGCACGACTCACACAGAGCCAGTTAAAATCATATTTACAACACGGATCGTTCTGATCACCGGGCACCTGCTCGTCTCTGCTGGATGCAATACCGGCTGACAATGGGTCTGCTCGGTATGCGATATCGCCCGGGAATTGCAACGTGTGCACGCTTAATGCATTCCCTTCGGGGCTCGCACCAACTGGCCGACGTTCAGCGCGTGGCTACGGGGTCAGTCGGGCGCTAGGCGCGTTAGGAACATTCAAGCGGCCACGGGGGCTCACGTAATGTGTCCGCCACCACGTGGTGCTACCGCTCCCATTGCGCGCGGTGACGTTTTCACGGGCGCAGCTTATATGGCCAGCACGCGTGGTAGCTGCGGACTCAGCGCACTGCATCTCACGCGCGCCGGGCAAGATCGACCACAAAGCGTCGTACAATGCCTGCGCGGGGATGTGCTATGCGGTCCCGGCCGTGTCGTGGGAGCAATATGCGCTCTTTTGCGACAGGGCCTTGGCGTCCGCGCGTGCGATGATGCACTCGGTAGGACGAATGCGCGTTATCGTCGTCGGAGCGGGAGGCTCCGCGACGAGGCGCAAGGGGCTCCTTGGCGAAACGCAAACTTGGCCACAAAAGCCGTTTGTCGTCTGCACGTGGAGATACATTGGCCGCAGGCTAACGTCGTCCGAGCAAAAGGTGTTCTCGTTTCCGACGTAGCGAGCGTATGGCTCTGCTCCAGGTTCATATCGTACGTCAAGTTCGCAGGCTCGGGATCGCCACTACGTTGAGTCGTACAGAACACAGGAGATGCTGGCGCGGGTCGGGCGATAATCGCCTCGGTTCCCGGGCAGCGGTGAGCGGCGGGAGCACGTGACGACGAAAAGCGTCGTGCTCCCAAAAGCCATGCTGGCGCGGGTTGGGCGATAACTGCCTCGATCCGCGGACAGCGGTGAGCGGCGGGAGCACGTTACGCCGAAGCGTCGTGCTCGGAAGCCGAACCGCTCACCTCACAGTAAATCGCACAGGGACTAAGGCCAAGGGCCTGCTCCGTCGCGCAGTGTCGATACCGTGTTGGGCGCCAATGTGGGCTTACTGGGTCTGGCTACGGGACAACAAACGACCCCGGCTAGCCTCGTTAGAGACGTTGAGCGACGATGTCAGCTCGACGCCCGGAAATGACCCATCCAAAATGCCCCAGAGAGGTACGCGGCGTCCACAAGGGAGACGCCGCGACGGGTTCGACTCACCGACACAGGCGACGACAGGCTCCAAAGGGCCAGGACGAACCAAGGGGGTTTATTGGCCCAGTTGTACAGTGCATAATAACGCCAAGGCCGGGTTAAGAACTACACTGTACCGACGCGCGTCCGATCGGGGCCAAACAGCGCCCGACCGGCCGGCGCGGCGGGGAGGAGACGAGCCGGCCGGGGGCATGGAGCGCCCCGGTATCCGACTCCCTTCTCCTGGACGTGGGCGGCGAGGGGGCGATACGATCCGCGACCCCTCGCGTTCCCTATACTCTATCCTCCATCTCCTGCCCGAGTCCCTGGAGTCAGGGAGACATCCAGAGAGCTCGCGAGAGAGCCGACCGAGACCCGAGAGCAGAGAGTCCTGAGAGAGAGAGAGAGGCCCGCGAAACGGGCGCGTCCGGTTTTAAGGCGCTGAGGAGAGGAGGCAGGTTCCCGGGCGAGGAGGAGCGACAGCGGCGGCGGGACAGTCGGTGCCCGCCGGCGCGTCGGCCCGCGAGGTTGACGTCACGTGCGCGGGAAAGCGCGCTCGTTCGAACATCGCGCTCGCGGGAGGAGGAAAGGGGATCAAGCGGATCCCCACAGGCTTCGATGACGGACGTTCCACTGAACACCTCTAGAGCAGCAAATTGGTGAGTGTCTGCAGCATACTACCCCAGAAAGACACCGTGACCAGGCAGCAGGCCTAGGTGCGGCGCCGCGAATCGAGGAGCACTGCCTTTGGGGAGCCGGCTTTCTCCCAAAACTAGTCCTCGCCGTTCCCCCGCAAACCTGTTTCCCGTGCCGCCGTCTCCGTGCGCCTGCGGATCGGCGCACTCAGAGAAATGGTGAAAACTACGACGCGGCGGGAGGATGATGACGCGCCGCAGGTGCAGTGCGACCAGTGCCGCAGGTGGGCGTACCTGGATGAAACCGGCT
This sequence comes from Haemaphysalis longicornis, assembly GCF_048455015.1. Lineage (NCBI taxonomy): Eukaryota > Metazoa > Arthropoda > Arachnida > Ixodida > Ixodidae > Haemaphysalis > Haemaphysalis longicornis. The sequence continues at coordinate 69,429,088 of NW_027526204.1, forward strand.
TCAGGACTCTCCGGGATGCCCGAACGTCAGGAAGCTTCGTCTGCAACATTTGTTCCTCTAGCGCTGCTCTGGCCCGTAAAGTGGAGGCTGCGGAGAAGGAGGCAACCGAGCTCAGGAGTGTAGTAATGCAACTGCAAGAACAAGTTCTGCAGTTGACCGCCCAGCCCCGCCTCTCCGTGGACAACAGCTCTGAGGCGGAGGCCACGATTTCCAAAGAAGGGGACCCAAGGCACGAGACACCGGATATCCTACAGTCACCGGATCACACATCGCGCAGTGGTCGTGCACACGGTGAAGTGACGCCTACGGAAGCTTCCAGCACTCTTGACATCTCTGCGGGGCCTTCTCCTGCGCCGGCCGCTGACAAACCTGATGGAGTTGAAACTGGGGTTGAAACCCCAGTCGTCGAGCAGCCTGTTCCTCTTGTTCTCCCTGCGCAAGATGACTCGGCTACTAGATGCCTGCACTGCTCACAGATAGGCGGCCGAGAGTCGCCGAGCCACAATGATGCCGGTGCAAAAATCGTTGCCAGCTCTGTGTCACCCCTGTCACCGGCATCCAAGCAACAGCCGCAGGGAGGAACGCCCTCTTCCCAACAACACCGAGCATCGAGGTCGCATCCAGGCCCTGGTTACAAGTGTGTCTTCCCTGCTCAGAGTGTCGATCGTGAGGTCATCATTGTCGGGGACGGAAACGTGGGCGCGATTGCGACATCTGTACAAAGAGCAATCGAGCTGCCTAAAGCAGTGGGGTGTATGTACCGGAAAGGGAACAGCTCAGTGGCAACAGCCATGGAATCCATTGCCAGGTACGACCGCAAAGCTCGGCCAATTCAGCGACGCTACGTTGTACACGTCGGGCTCACCGAAGTGATGAAAGGCCAGCCCGAGCAGGTGACGCGTGAGTGGATGGCGGCATAGACCGCTCGACCAGGTTGCTCGTATGCTCCATACCTGATGTCACAAATCAGGGCGAAGAGGTACGGGCCGCCGTCATGCTTGCTAATGCCCAGCTGCGAAAGTGGTGCAAGCGAGCCCGACATAGGTTCGTCAACCTGAACAAAGGCTGGGTCGCCACGATGTGGGAAAAAGAGGGCGTGCGATACAGTCCTCAAGGCAGTGGCGTAGACTTCTTATTTTTCCGGGGGGGGCAGACCTGGAGTGCACCTCGCAGTGGCGAAGGGAGGGGGGAGGAAGCGGTGTGGGGGGGGTCCCTATGAGATGACACGTCATCACCCCGCTACAAAGAGACTACCACTAATCATCATCATCATCATCATAAGGGCACCTGCAGTGAGGGCCTTTAACATTGTGTCGGGTAACTACGAGGTGTGTCGGCTAACTTCAGCGGTTTGACGCATCCAGTAGAAATTTCTTTGATTACGTGTTTTACTGGTCACATTTATTCAAAAATATTGCATGATTGAACCATCAGCACAAAAAAACGAGTCGATTTCTTTTTCTTTTAATGGGCAGTTCGGGGGTAAAAAGAAAGGGACACGAGAAAGGGACACGACAGGGGCGCTACGCGCTGCTATGTTCATTTCCGTTAGGAGCCCCCGAAACCGGTCTGACTTTGACCACTCATTTTTGTATCCGTGTGTGTGTTGTGCCAAAGCGCCCGACACAAATTCGCTGCACCTGGCGACGTGCCGATGGCGGGGTTGATTAGCGCCTAGGTCAAAACGCCCGCGTCAGATGTGCCGCGACTTAGAGGGAAAGGCTCCGCCGAGTCTGCTCTCCCTTTCCCATCGTGACGGCTCGACCAAATCATGTCTGGGGCGAACTAATCCCCGCAGACATGCAGCAAGTAGCGCCTGGAGACGCCGCCGCAGAGTCGCCTTCCCTTTCCCGGTCGTGGCGGCTCGGCTGACGCAATCGCTTCGCCTCCATTCGCCAGATTCATAATGCGGCCAGTGATAGCTGCGACTGGAGGCATTGGAACTGCACGCGGCTGCAACGGAACCCTGGGGAATAAAACCAGCCCGGAAGCAGCGGTCGTGCGGCGGCATCTCATCAAAGGCCCTGAGTTGAGAAGTGCTATCGCGCTTGTCTTAGCCGTGTAACGCTCTTGCTACCTTTGTATATATTGTATATAAATGCTGCTTCAAATAACCGTCAGCTCGGCTACTTCGTCGCTATGGTCTGCGCCACGTCGATAGCGGACTGGGCAGGGCAATGTCGCAACAGTAGTGACTGAGGTGGGCTGGCCCAGTCCCAACAGTGTATGTGTTTTGGAGGATTGAAGCGGGTATCGCTCGCAGTCGACGGCCGCAGTGGACCCAGTTGCTGCCAGTGCTTGGCAGCCGTTACAGCACTTCCCAACTGCTCTGGCGTGCTTTGTGACCTCGAAAACAAGGTTTGCAGACAGGCTTTTCGGAGGAGTGATAGCTTGCACTGACGTGACTGTATTCCCGTGTTGGTGCGTTGGTTGCACAGTGGAAATCTACAACTCTTGGTTCGAGAAGTGCTGATGAAGCTGAGAGCTATCGATAAAAATTGCGATGGCGTCGTCATGGGCAAGCAACATGTTTTACGAGACGTTCCAAGACATGAGCTAAAGGTAAAAACCCAACGTCTGGCGTTGGCGTTCACCATATAAAACGGCCCTTTCATGAGGCCTTCCACAGTGCGAGCTTAAACTCGGCACAAGTTGCTAGCGAGGAGTGGTCGCCCTGCCAGTAAACAGCAGATGAAAGTAGGGGAAGAACAACCAGCGAAATTCACCGTCGTCGTCAGCCTCATCATTACACTGTGGCATAAATGAGAAGCAGCTCATCGGGTTGCCATTCGAAAGGATGCCAGCGCTGTTCGACAAAACATGCGAGGCGAAACAAGGCGTCACACGCGTTCGACTGGACATTATGATGTCTGATTACAACCCACAACCTGCACCCTGGGGCTATATGCTCACTTGTAAATATACGAGCACGAGGGCATAGTCCTACCTAACCTGAGCAAAAAGTTTCAAAACGGGAGCCTATTAAAACCATGTGGTTGACGCAAACCATGCAGTCAATTTGACGCGAATCACGTAAACTAACTGCGACTGTTTAAATGAGCGGTTCCGCTCACAAAACGACTCCAGAGCATGACATGTATCTATGGAAACTGCTTAAGATCGGAAAAGAGCAACTTTGGTGCGCGTAGTGCATGCATTGTGAGCAGCCCCCACCGGAATGCCCCTAAAACAATTTGAACGAAGCAGCTACGCGTTCCCAGGCCGCGCATTTGTAAATAAAAATAACTGCTCCAATCAACAGGTGCCGTAGAAACAGAGCAACTGTGGCCGCGCTTCCCACCGGGACCTAACCCCCTCGTTTTTCTCTTTTCACCGCGACCCCTTAGCGAGCGACCGCCGAAAAACGCTAACAACGCCAAACAAGGACAGGCAACGGAGGGAGGTGCAGTTTTCGTTGGCTGATTTTACCATCCTTGAGAATTAAGCAGCACAGCGCCACCGCTAAATGTCTGAAACTCGTACACGTGCGTCCAGACTTGGGTTTGTGATAGAACTTGTTTGCACTGCTGTACTCACGAGTGCATGTACTCACGAGTGCATCCATGAGTTCTGTTTCAATCGTACTCAATCGTCATCATATTGACTTTTTTAATCTGGGTTCGTACTCACTCATCATCGTGCTCACTCGTGAGTTTGAGTACAAATGAGTACAAATGAGTGTACTCACGAGTGAGTGCGCCAACGTTTGCTCCCGACAAAATGTCGCTTTGCTGGCGTGCTGCTGAAGCCAGGCTATGGTGGCTCAAAGGGCCACCCTTCTAGCCACCATAGCCAAGCGCAGCGCTACATTGTGGTCAACAATCCACACACTCAGCACGTCTAACTCACCGCGAAGAAAAGCGACACGGCCCTGCGTTTCCCCCTGCCCATCGGGGGGACGAAACTGTCTTTCAAGATCCCAACCCCTATTGTAAACAATAGTTGGCAGACAGAACGGCCAAGAGTCCGATGTCGACGGGCGCGGAGCCAAGCCAAGCCCTTAAAAAAAACCCTCAGCCGGGGCCGGAGGGTGCTCTGCCCCCCCGTAAAGCCGTCCGGGGGGGGCACAAGCCCCACTGCCCCCCCGTAGTTGGCGCTTCTGCCTCAAGGAATCAGCTTCGTCGCTGAAAGGATCTGTGAAGCTACTCAAGGTTTTTTAGGTCATCGACTCCACCGTGGCCGCACGACGGCTCAGAAACCGCAGTCTTCGCAAGACTCCAAAATGCCGAGGAAGCATCGCAAGTCCCTTGCGTCACCAGTGCACAGGGCAACGCAAAACGACCACAGCGTCAACGCACCACCCCACCCCCAGCACCAAGTACAGTACCAGGCTACTCCCCTTTGGCCACTGGCGTTCCCTTGGGAAAGGTCACCGCCCCCAACCCCCTTTGCACCTGCGACAGTACGGGTGCCCCAGGGGTTAGGGACAATACCCCGGCCCCAGCCTCCTCCTCCTGCCCAACATTTACCTGTACCGCAGTTGTGGCCAACACCCCCGCAGCTAACGGGTCCACCCAGTGCGGGCTTCGACCTGTTCCGACTGGTCGGCGACTTCGTTCGCCACCACATGGCCCAACAGTGCGGGCAGTAGGGAGATCAATTAAGCTGTAGCGAACCCACCGCAGTCGTCGACGCGCGCATCGTAGGTGTGTAAGAGTAGGCTTCCTGAATATGAACGGTGCCCGGCGTATCCAGAAATGGGCAGAACTGTATCGTGCTCTTGAGGAGGAAGGCATGTCTGTTTATGCAGTAGCAGAAACGCACTTCCGTGATGAAGAGCAACCGCCCATTCACCAGGACTGGTGCTGGACAGGCCAGAATAGGTCGGGAAATGATCGCAAAGGTGGAGGTGTGGGCTTGCTTTGGCGACGCGGCCTCCGGTGGAAACGTCAGTATGGGGAGTGCCGTGACCACCTGTGGGCCGTTGGCGAACTTTTGGGTGTACCTACGGCAGTGTGCGTCTTGTACCTGTCTGTTGTAGCAACGCACCAGGCAGCTAATGCGGAACTGCTCACCTGCGTTTTAAATGATGCAAGAAAATGGGCCAAGGACCAAGAAATAATCATTATAGGCGATTTCAATGGTCACGTAACTGAACTGGATGGATTCACCGATGCAAATGGCAGGTTGCTGCTCCAGTTGGCGGACGACTTGCAGTTAGCAATCGCCAACGTTGGTCAACGTTGTCAAGGGCAAATCACCTGGTGTGCGCGTGGCAGTGCTACAACAATTGATATGGTGTCTCCCCGTCTCACTGGCCTTCTCCAAATGTTCTGTATTGATGAGCCTGGCGTGCACAGCCTGGGGAGCGATCACAACCGCCTGTTGCTTCACTTCGCGCATGGTGGCCAGAAGAGGTGTGACTACTTTCCACGTGCCACCGCGGGTACGTACCTGCCAGACCGGGCCATGGAGACAGTAGCCGCAGAGTTTGAGACCAGCCACCGAAGAAGCGAGGCAGCTACGTATCATGACTTTGTGGCAGTCCTCCGCTCCATTATGCAGCGGCACATGAGCAGAGCACGCGGATCCAACCAACCAAAGTTGAATCGTTGGTGGGACTGCGAGGTGGAAACCACGTGGCAAGCGCGTCGCGCTGCAAACCGTGACCACCGTAGTGCAGTCAAAGCAGGCGACGCCGAGGCGTCAATAACGACTTGGCAACACTACCTGACGCTCAAACGCAGGGTGCAAGCATTAGTGCAGTCTAAGCTTGCCGAGCATAACCTGCGCCTGCTGCACTCTATGCGGGAAGAGGGAAAGGCTACGTCCCAAAAGTTCTGGCACTATGTTAAGAACTTAGACCGAAAAGACGAGCCCCCGCAGCAACTCAGGGATGCCGTGACGGGACAACAAGTTCCCAATATCAAAGAGCACCTGAATAAACACTTCACTCGCTTGTTCGGCTCCATAGATGCTGATTCCATCAATGTCGCACCAGCTGCAGATGAAGTAGTCATGGGTACCGGCCCCTTGTTAACCCCGCATGAGGTTGATTTAGAAGCATCGCAACTCCGCTGGGCGTTCTCCAGCATAACAGCCGACCGTGTCTTGGCTCGACTCAGCTCTCGTACGGCCACCGGACCGGATGGCTTACCAGCGCGACTATTGAAGTGCTTCGGGCCAGCGACACGAGAACAGCTGGCGGTGCTGTTTACCGGCATTCTGGAGGGTGAGCCCATTCCTGAAGAGTGGCATCACGGTCGGCTGACGCTTATACCCAATCAAGGTGGTCAAGCCGATATCCTGGAAGACTGTCGACCCCTCACAGTTACCAGCGCCATGTACCGCATCTTCATGGGCGCCCTCAAGGATTGGCTGAGCGGGTGGGCCGAGTCCAAACGGCTCCTGACCGAACTTCAGAACGGGTTTCGTCCAGGCCGTCGTCTAGACGATAACCTGTTTATACTAACACAGTGTGCCGAAATCGCGATCAGGGAGCAGCGCTCTTTAATGTGCTGCTTTTTGGACGTGGAAAAGGCGTACGACACTGTCCCCCATGCCCCCCTTTTCCAGAAACTCAGTCGTCTCGGGCTTTCAGAAACGCTGGTGCGGACGGTCCAACGTGTCTACGAGGGCAACACCATCAGAGCGCACTTTGGTCAGACTCAGTCAGACCAAATCCCTGTAACTAGGGGCCTCCGTCAAGGGTGTCCGCTCTCTCCGCTTCTGTATATCTTGTATGCCACAAGTATTGAGCGGAAACTGCTCCAATGTGGTCTCGGTTTTCGGCTCAGGTACAGCACCACTGGGGCGGACGAGCAATACCGCCTGCAAGGGCTTGCATTTACCGATGATCTGGTACTTATGGCGGAGTGCCCGCAGGAATTGCAGACCCTGCTGGACATCTGCTTCGCTGAGGTAACACAGCTTGGACTCCGGTTCAGCGCCAAGAAGTCTGCGGTTCTTACCTTCGCGGGAACCAGCAGAGACGCAGCAGGTACCCTCGGCGGGGAAGAAATCAGCATGTGTTCGTGTTATAAGTACCTGGGCGTAGTGCTTTCTGCCGGTGCTTCCATGTACTCATACCACGAATCAAAGGTGCGTCAGTCTGCCGTTCGTGGCCAGTGCATTCTTCGCCGCCGAAGCTTGTGGGGCTGCAACCGTTTCCTGATGGTGCGTGACCTGTGGAAGTTGGTGCACGTGCCGGCTCTCACGTTCGCGAATGCTGTGGTGTGCCTCTCCACGTCCACTCGGCAATGGCTCGAGAGACAGCAGCGCGCAGTGGGACGCACCGCTGTAGGATGTCATCGGTATGTGGCCAATGAAGCGGTACAGGGAGACCTCGGCTGGTTGTCCTTTGAAGCACGTGAGGCGGCTAGTAAGCTGTCGTACCGCGGTCGCCTCCAGTTCATGCATCGGGAGCGCTGGGCGCGACGCGTGTTCGAGTATCTGGCGGCGACTTGCATCCGCACAAATTGGGCGCGCCGTGTGTACTTCTTGGAGAAGAAGTACGGCTTCTTCCGCGAGCCTGTTTCTGTGGACACTGCCGCGGCCTGGACACGTGACACGCGCCGTCGAGTGCGTGAGGAAGAGGAGGCGATGTGGCAGCGTGCTGTGCGGGAAAAGCCCACTCTGGCGGTTTACGCGCAACACAAGACTTCGATCGGTGGCTGCCAGCTGTACGACAATAGCTTGGGGAGTGCGTTGCTCTTCGAGGCTCGTGCGGGAGCCCTCCGTACTCTCGTGCGCCAGAAAACGTTCGATGACCAGGTGGCCAGTGTGGTGTGCCGTGCTTGTGGCGAGGGGGACGAGTCCGCCGAACATTTGATCTTAAGCTGTGCTGGTGTCGGACACTGTGACAATATCCGCGAAAGTGGTCCGCCTCCGACCCTGCAGGAAGCTCTCGGCTTCGGGGACGCCGACGGTGTGGTGGACGTGCGCGCTGTTGCGCGTACAAAGCGCCGCCTGGAACGCTGGTGTGCGACGGCAGCCGAGGGACGTTAAGTGTACATTCTGAGATTCTTCGTTATGTTAGGCTTTTTTGTTTTTTTTTCTTGGTTTCTCGTATGTGGCTGAGTGTTGTCAAGTGTTTCTTTTTGGTGTGCCATATGTTTGTGTCTCGTTCGGGCCGCGTTAGTGTCGTTGTTTGTCATGCATTTCTCTTTCTGTTTGTCCTGGCTAGCGTGTGCGCGGCACACCCACCCGATTCAAAGGGTACAGCCAAAATATCATCATCAAATATCATCATCATCATCTATTGTGCTCTATGTCTTTAAGATTGTGTATCTACGTATGTAGTCCGAAACCAGCACGAAAATGATGTCTGACCTGAAGCAGTGGAGTCTCTCTCCTTGAACGCCTGCTGTGTAGATTCTGATTCTTGGTGGCAATCTTCAACAACGCTCTTTAACGTATGCCACAATACATTGCCATACTTTTATCAGTTTGTCCTGTTTAATTTCAAGCTTAAGAATACCTTGATGACACTAGTTTCTTAAATTTGATTAGTTTTAGCATGTAGCTGAGGCAACCTCTGAGAATTATTGTTTTGTCTGTTGTCCACTCCATTACTGCATTCATTTTTGATGTTATATTTACCATAGCCCTATTACACTGTTACCTTACTGCATGCCTGATCACGCTCCTCAATGATATTTTAAAACCAACTTTTTGCACTGGAGTAGTTTTATGTACTATATGCACCCATTTCATCAATACACTTTTCCCCATCACAGCAATGGCGTTTTCAGCTTTAGATTCCCTTGCGCCTGAAAAACCCGCTAAAGAAACAGCAGCTCTGCAAGGTGGCATGGGACACCCTGTTCGGAGCTTAAAAAGAGGCTCCATGTTTTGCTGCTTTGCGGCAAATACGTTTTAGATGGCAGAGGAGTTCCAAAACACGAGTGCGATGGCATGCTGTCTTATAGAAGCAGGTCTCTAGAGAAAACCGTACCAAAACCTTACACCACAGGTCAAATCTCTGAAAGGTATTGGATGTGGTATCCGACACCATAACTGATAACTCCTTGCAAAGCAGAAATAAGCATGTCCGAAATGACATACCTGGTGTCATGAATGGTCTCCACATTATGCCTTACCACAGACTTTACCAAGTATTGCATGCCCATCTGCTTTGCAATGTCAGTGTGCTGCTGTTCTTTCCTTTCGTTAGTTCGAACTATCATTACCTGGAAGCGCCCCCTTCTGGTTTGAATTAAGGAGCTTTTACTGTATTTTTGCATATTTTTAGAGGCTTCAGTGGAACAGCACCTTTTAGGCCATCGCTGATACGTGCATACTACCTAATTTTGAAGCTCCCAAGACGCCCAACTAGCATCACCCTTTTATTTCAGTAGAATGGTCTTCATTGAAATGGAAGAAATTACCAACAGGACAGCACACATCGCATGAAAACTTCTCTCTTCTGTCAAGTCTGCCATGCTATGACTAGATATATGAACTGAACATTGTGCACACCTGCATTGGAGAAACCTTGTAAAAGCAATAGTTTCCCCATCAAAATCAGTGTTACATTCTTGTGCATCTGCTCATGTTGACACCCTGGTGCCGAGTTCATGTAGCTTTTGCCTGCAGGAGTAGGAGCATGTTGTCTTGAGACCCCACAAACAGGGAGCAAAGCCTGGGGATGCGTTTACCAAAGCTTCTTACGCAGCTCTGTAAACACATGCTGCAGTTTTCCAATAACCACTCGTGTTTCACTGGGGCACATTTACAGAAATGAGTTGAACAACCTATATAATACTTGCGTCAAAGGACATCACCATTGTGGGTAAGCATTATTCAAGTAAACAAAAGGGGCTGCTGAAATTTTGACGAGAATCATGAGGGGCACAAGGGTAGGGCATTTCACACTGTAATGAAGCTGTGAAATAAGCTTCATTCATAGACAGTCCTAGGTACAGCACAAACTGGTCACCTGCATTTAACTAATTGGTTCAAGTGCTCAGTGTGGTAAGATAGTCCCTTAGAGACAGTTTTTTAGTGCTGGTCGGCTCTAAATCAAATGACCCTTTTTATCACCCGGAGGTACGCCACTGCAAACAGTAAAATTACAGTGGGGGAAAAATAGAAGACAGGACCAAAAGCGACACAGGCCATGCCTACTTATTACACTGCATTCCCACTGTTTTCTTTACTGGCTGTTTCCACAAGTTAGAGCAAAGAGTGACAGCTTCGTAATTGCGTAACTCAAGAAACAGTGCACATATGTGCTGCATGAACTATTTGCGGATTTGAGACAGTGCGCGACGCGGCAACTGTATTAGCAGTTCAAAACTCCCGCCACGCGCCCAAAGCTGGATGGCGCTCAATGCGGACGCTGCGCCCGCGAAGCCAACACCCACCTCTCGCTGCGCACGGCATGCAGACAATGGGGCCCTTCGATTTACAGTCTCAGACTCACTGCAAGCTCTCCGAGAAGCAGTCCGACGTTCAATTTTCCCGTGTATCCCTATGGCTTCGGGGAATCCTCGGACTACCCGTGGACTATCCACGGTAAGTCCGAGAACTGAGTCCAAGAAGAACTCCAATGCACACGGCGCGCGGTTGCGCCGCCTTCCTCTCCCCCCCTCCTACCCTATTCATATCGCCGACGTCGGTGCGTAGTTGTGTGTAAGTGGGTTTTGGCAGTCTTCAGGCTAATCTTTTATCGTAATGCCCGCGTGATTCCAACAACGCGAGTGCGACAGGCGGGAATCGAAAGCGAAGGACTATCACGCTTGAACAGAAGACGGCTATGATAAAAGCCGTCGCATCGGGTACGAAGGAAGGTAAGGTGCACTCCGTGGTAGAGAGAAAGATAAAGTTTATTTTGAGGAAGTGTCTCGAGGAGAATCGAATTCCTAATGGTGGTGGCAGGTAACGGGCTGAAGGCCCGCCCAGTCCTGGACGTCTTCTCCTTGGCTTATGTTGGCGGTCCCGTGGTGGCCGTTGGCTGGTGCCTTCCGGCGACCTCTTCCGCCCTCTTGACTAGGCGGACCTGTAGGTCCGGGTCGGGGCTGCGAAGCGAGGCCTCCCGCCTCTCCTCAGAGGGGATTTTGGGGAAAGGGTCCTGGGGGCATGCCCACATAATGTGGGCCAGGTTGGCATGGGCGCCACATAAGGGGCACGCCGAGGTTGAATAAAGGCTGGGGTGGACATGGGTCATGGTGGCCGGATTGGGAAAGACTCCCGTCTGGAGTTGGCGCCAGACGTGGCTTTGCTCTAATGTCAAGGATTTGTCCGCCCGAGGATAGATCCGGCGGGAGAGGAGATAGTAGGTAGTAATATCGTGAAAACCGATCAGACGGACCCGTGCAGACCGGGCTCCGTGGTAAGGATACGGGTTCGGCCCTGCCCGGATAGTAAATCCTCGGGCTAGGTCATGGGCCGCCTCGTTCCCCGCGAGCCCAGAATGCTCAGGGGTCCAGATCAGTTGTACTGGGGATTGCGGGGGGTTCCTGAGCAAAATTTTGAGCACCGTTGGGGATATGCGACCAGCGGCAAAATTTTGGAGAGCAGTTTTAGAATCTGTAATGATTGTTGCGGGTGTGGGGGTGAGTGAAAGGGCAAATCCTATTGCTGCCTCTTCCGCCGGTTCTGGGATGGGCGTCTGGACTGTTATAGAATCGAGAATGCTGGTGTTGGGGTAATTTTGCACGGCAATTGCGGTGAAAGCCTCCTTGTGTCTGTACTCTGCTGCATCGACGTACACGACTTGCGCATCATTTTTATACTTCTTGTGCAGGGCGCGGCTCGTTGTTTCCTGCGTTCGGAGTGGTACGTGGGCTGCATGTTGCGGGGAAGTGGTTTGGCTACAGTATGAGAGTGAATACTAGGGGGAACTGTTTTCGCGTCCTGATATAGTGTGTGATATCCTATTCCTAGTTTGCTCAGTATGTGTCTCCCTGTGGGTGTGCGAGCGAGGCGTTCGTAGTGTCCCATTAGGTGGGCTTCAACTAGTTCGCTGGCCTTGCTGTGAAGGCCTAACGCTTCCAGTTTGGTAGTGGACGTGCCGGGCGGAAGACAGTGCTGCCTTGTAGGCGCGTCTAATGAGGACATCAATTTTGTTGGTTTCGGCAGCTGTTAGTTTAAGGTATGGAATCGAGTAAAGTATTCTGTTCCCGACGAAGGCTTGGATTAGGCGAACCCTGTTCTGCTTGGTCAAGCCTGAGTTCCTATTGGTGACCCTTTTGAGCAAACCAATAGTTTGGTTTATATGCCACTCTATTGTTTGGATAAATTTGTGATTTAGTCTACTGGATTGTATGTGCAGCCCTAGGACTTTGACGGCCGGGACCTCCGGGATCTCTCTACCTTCAATATGGAGTTTGATGCTGGAGTGAAGCCGTTTTTTCTGGTTCGGGGGAATAACAAGTAGCTCAGCCTCTGCCGGAGAGCAGGCCAAACCCGCTCTCCTGGCCTCCTCCACCACTACTTCTATGCCTCTTTGCAGTGTTTCTTCAATGTGCCCATCCCTCCCCCGGTTCATGCAGAGGGTGATATCATCTGCGTAGAGGCTGTGGTAGAGGTGGGGGATCCGTGCTAATTTCTTAGGTATGTCTATGATTGCAAGGTTAAAGAGTAATGGTGACAGTATGGCTCCTTGTGGAGTGCCACGACTGCCTAGCGGGAATGTATCTGAGACAAGGCTGTCTAGATGTATGGCGGCTGTCCGGTTTGACAAAAAGTCCCTGATATAATTGTAGCTCCTCTCACCCGGATTGACCAATCCCAGACCCGACATTATGGCCTCGTGCGAGACATTGTCAAATGCTTTTGTCAGGTCCAGGGCCAGTATCACCGATGTGTCTAGGCCGGTGGATGGTTTGATAATTTGTTCTGATAGCTGTATGAGTATATCTTGAGTTGAGAGACCAGGGCCCGTTTGCCCGAACGCGATAAGTGTGGGAATAAGTTCTCAACTACGACTTTAGCGCTGTCTAGGTATTAAGTCGTTTGCCCGAAACTGACACAAACGCTCGGTTAACGTAGTGTTTCCATCTGGTTTTCTGGCAACCGGCTTATTTGTCGTGGTGGAATTCGACTTATTGGCGTCTTATTCGTAAGCGGGAACTTAATCGGGAACTTATGCGTACGGGCAAACGGGCCCAGGTCTGAAGCCAATCATTTCTCAATCACCGCAATCACTGCTTTTCTCAACACTCTGTGGTAAGGTGGCAAGAGATTGACGTGTGGACGAGTACGCTGTCAACCATCGTGAGCAACCGAGAGTCCATCGTCAGCGCTGTTGCACGTGGTGTGAAAGGAAGCGCTAAGGACGGCATCAGAGGCACTAGGATGTGGTGGACATGGTGCGCCGCTACTTCGGGGCGCACAAGGGCGGCGGAGATGGCGTGAACATAGCGGCCGCAGCTGAGGGAGCCATCCCTCGGATCAGGAAGGTGCATCAACGTCCAATTACGGACTTCTTCATATCCAAGTCTGTTTCAAATACGAGTTTTGAACTGCGATAAAGTAGGTTCATGACTTTTCCTTTTTACCTCCGGAACGTGTTTATTTTACTGACTACCACAGTGCAGCAAGATGCTATTTCGCCCGCTTTTTGTTTTAGGCAACTACAATGCATAATATTTGCAGTAAATGTCGGCTACAGCTATAACGAGCAAATCGCGGCGCCCCCTCAATTTTGTTATAACGAGGTTTAACTGTACTACGTTTTCCAATGAAAAGTCAATAATGGGTCGACGTCATGGCACACACCAATCTAAGGTCCATTATCGAGCTAGCTCTTTTTTGTCCGACAAGGTCGTCAAACTATGACAGCAAAAACCGCCCACCAAGATTTTCAATATGGTGCACCACAATAAAAACAGATAGCCGTCAACACTGTGCTGCAGCAAGTGAACAGCATGAAGGGCTTGTTTAGAGACCTGGGTACGCATTAAGGGTGAAAGTGCAATAGTGGCAGCAGCTGCGTCACACTATGCAGATGTCCTAAAGAAAAACATTAAAATGCTGCCAGAATGAAGGGTCACCTCTGTGACTATGACTGCATAGGTCTCACCTTTTTTGCTGGCAGACGAACTGCTTCAGCATTCTTGCGGCTCTTACAATTGTTTGCCCTCCACTCTTCAGCTTCATGAGCATTATCTGTGATCATGGGTGTCATTAATAAGAGACAACTCGAAGTCAGACACATCATAAACAAAAACATTGATGGCATAATATAAGGCATTCTTTGCAATTTGGGAAGCTTATCTCTGTTAACTTTCCACAGCTGCGTTTCTTTGAACGTCGTATTTCTACTTCAAACACAATACTTTTCAAAACAATAGTTATTCAGAATGCCTCTTATTGAAATGTGCCCCATCATTACTGCCAATTTAACAAAAGAATCTAGGATTAAACAAAAATGTGTCAGTGTTGCAAACATAAAAAAGGCGTTCTGGCCCCTTTGAAACAAACCTTGGGGTATTTGATGATTTTACATCCTGCATTGCCCTGCTAAACCTTTGCAAACCACCGATAGCTTGTAAATTAAGTACCATGCTCGTAAGCCACACTGGAGCTGCCGCCAAGGTCTCAACGAAAAGTGCAGCTGATGAAGCTGTTGAGATGAATGATGGTGACAGGGACATCGCTGTCGCCCTTGATAATAAAAGCTTGCAAAAGTGTCATCACAGATGCCATATTGATACAATGAAATAATAATGCCACAGGATAAGCTCCCTGGCCTCCTAACTCTTGGGCTCCCTGATTGTCTTTTGCATGGGATAGGAGCTTACTTAACAGAAAACACTTACTTGATTTTAATGATTGTTCAAATTTTCTTGCTGTTACTGCTTGGGTATCCCATGGAGCGTAAGGGCTCCGGATTAATTTTGACCACCTGGGGATCTTTAACGTGCACCGAAATCTCATACACACTGGCGTTTTTGCTTTTCGCCTCCATCCGAAAAGCAGCTTCCACGGCCAGGAATTGAACCCGCGACCTCGTTCTCAGCTGCACAACGCCTTAGCCACTGAGCCACCGCGGCAGGTGGTGGGAGATGTCAACGAGCAGCTGGGCATCATGAGCACTACTGAGGGGAGTGCTCATGCTGTGCAGAGAAACAATCCGAGAAGGGAATGCACCACAGTAAAAACACGCTGTTTTTATTTACAATAGCTCCAGTAACACCTATCATTTTAACAAAGTTCAAAGAGGAGGTGATTACCATGTTTATATGAGCGGGTGCTCCAGAACCCCTTTAATAAGTGACTATTTTTGGAAAAAATATGACAACATCGTTCCGTGGGGAACCATGAGGAGGATGTGAAGCATCATGGGGGTTCCGTGTAGGTTCCATTGTGTTGCCGTTGTTTCATTTATCGGAGCACGAATAGGAACGTAGTGTGAACCCTCATGTAGAGAAATGTAGAGACAGCGAAGAGACCAACACCTGCGTTACCTGATCGAACTCCTGATTGATTGATTGTGGGGTTTAACGCGCCGACGCAACGCAGGCGATGAGGCGCGCCGTAGTGGAGGGCTCCGGATTAATTTTGACCACCTGGGGATCTTTAACGTGCGCCGAAATCTCGTACACACGGGCGTTTTTGCTTTTCGCCTCCATCAGAAAAGCGGCCGCCGCGGCCGGGAATCGAACCCGCGACCTCGTGCTCAGCAGCGCAACGCCTTAGCCACTGAGCCACCGCGGCGGGTTGATCGAACTCCTCCTGGTTCTCATCTTTCTTTATTGCGTGCTCACACTCCTACCCCGCTGCCCGCCCTCTTCTCTGGTTGAGCTGCAAGGCACGCGGCGCTTCCCGCCTCAGCTTTCCCACGGGAAATTCAACATCCTCCTCTAATGTCATTTCCATTGACGTTCGGCTTCACGTGCCTTCGTTGTATCAGTAGCTTCTTGGCGCAGTTTGAATGAGTGAAGGACATAAGGCGCGTTCGTACCACATGCTCCCATCTCGGTTTGTAGTGCAGTGGGAAGAGTGCCACATACCTCCCATTGCGGCCAGTCATGGGATCGAAACCGGGCGCCGCCTAACTATTTCTTTTTATAGTGTACTGCGCTGACGTCAGGCCAAACGCTGATGGGGCTGAAGAGACGCGCATGAGCAGCAGAGTGCGGACGGCGGACAACGACAACAAGGGAGGGAGGGACACAGCCTCGAGCACGAGATGCTTCGCATCTAAAACATTTCTGACCCACCTTGCAAACATGGTGCCTTTATAGCGTGTTTACAATATTTTGTCCTTATTTAACAGCAAATTAAAAACAACCACATTATGACAAATGCTACAGCCATGAGATTTTTCTCGACAATGGATTGTTTACAATATATCAAACGTACTTTTGAGCAAAATCGTTTTGGACATGCATAGCAAACACAGCTTTTCATGAGAGTGGAACTGCTTGTACAGAACAGTTTTTACGAAATGTTCAAGTTGTCTCCAAAGTGCCATCATTTCGAGTAGTAAAAAACTGAGAAAAAGCTTTCCTGATGTAATAAACACACATCCTGCAAGGGGTAAAGTCATTCAAATGATCATACAGGTGACTTGCACCGGTGAAACTATTCCAATAGATACTACACACATACTGCCTCACATTATTGCAAACATTTATTTAAAACAAGGCGGTCTGTGTTATTAAGCTCATTTAGACACTGCAAATGTATGGGCTCCCACAGAAGTGTAACTACAGATTTAGTTGGGTGCGCACTCCGGACGAGCGTACGCCCCAACAGGGTGGCCCACGACTGCGCATGCGCAGTACGCTACGTAAACGCCCCGACGATGCGGTGCTACGCACGCAACGGCTGGGAGCGTATGCTCCGGGGCGCTTGCGGGGCGCTGTGGACCTGCTGGAAGGCACCTTGCTTCCAAAATAGCTGCTGCCTCGGCGATGTTGGCAGCCGGTCGTGGCAGGAGGTTCCCTGACTGAAAACGTGGAATGTCGCGTGTTTTTCTCGTTAGGCGCGAACGTTTCAGTTCCAACAGGCATAGAGACCAGAAATGAACGACCAAGGACAGCCTGGATGGCTCCCGAAGCGGGTGGCCGTGTTTGTGTGCGTGTCGCGGTGGTGGAATGCGCGCAGTGTTGGTGCAGATCGGCGGCCTCCATTTCGGGAATTGAACAATTTTCGCCTGCGCTCTCGTCGTGCCCATGGGTGTGAGCCGGGAACATTGCGCTACCCGTCTGAAACGTGAAGAATTTGTATATGGACTCCACAAATAAGGGGAAGTGAGCAATAGGAACGCATTGTATATTTTATTTAGTTGCTACACCCGGGTGAAGTGTATCACTAAACTGCCGTGCCAGCCTACCCGCTGTTTCATTTTGCACGTCGTATTAGCGCCGCATGCCATGCTCAGTTGCATTTGTTGCATGGTCCTTCCATATTTCAGAGCTGAATAAAGTGAGTATCCCGAGCACTGCGTGTTGCTTCAAAACTTCAGCGTTGCGAGGTTGAGCAAAACAATCGTGAACGGTGTATCATATTTTCCCCTAATACTGAATCAAGGTAAGAGGGTCTTTATTATCACACTTACAAGATTTTTACAACTGAAACCAGCGTTAACGAATTGAAAAAAAAATACACCGTCCAGATACAGCTTGCCTTGGGTAGCCACGTAAAAAAGGTCAAATTTGGGTACTTTGCGTTGGGTCCAACAGGTGGCGCCACAAGTGTTAGCGCACGCTACGAAAAACGCTGTACTAAAACTACCCATGGGCGCGACGCGACGAGCGTACGCTCCGCTTTACGCCCAGCAATATGCTAACGCCCGGAATGCCCAACTAAATCTGTCTACTGTTAATGAGCAATCAAGTCCCCTTGCTATGTGTACGTTTTACAGGAAGTGCACAATTATGGTCTTTTCTCAGAGTGCACTTTTTTATGAGACACCAGGCTGGATTTATGAATAAAACTCTTTTGACAGGTACTGCACACATAGGGACTCTTGCCAGAGTGCAATCTTTCATGAGCAACCAGGCTAGATTTTCTAGCAAAGCTCTTCTGACACGTGCTGCACACAAAACTACTCTCTCCAGAGTGCAACTTTTCATGTTTACCCAAGTCGTGTTTTCGAGCAAAGCTCTTGTGACATGTGCCACACACATGGGGCTTGATGCCAGAATGCAACCGTTCATGCTTCACCAGGTCACTTTTCCTAGAAAACCCCTTCTGACAGGTGCTACACACAAAAGGCCTCTCACCAGTGTGCTGCCTTTCATGAATAATCAATGAAGATCTGTATGCGAAGCTCTTCTTACAGGTGCTACACACATAAGGCCTCTCTCCAGAGTGCATTCTTTCATGATTAACCAATGCGGATCTGTCTGCAAAGCTCTTCTGACAGGTGCGACAAATATAAGGCCTCTCTCCAGAATGCAATCTTTCATGATAAACCAACATGGATCTCTGTGCAAAGCTCTTTTGACAGTTGCTACACCTATAGGGCCTCTTGCCAGAGTGCAATCTTTTATGGTAAATCAAGCTGGATCTGTGCGCAAAGCTCTTCTGGCAAGTGCTACACACATAAGGCTTCTTGCCAGAATGCATTCTTTCATGAACTACCAGGGTAGCTCTTTCAGTAAAGCTCTTCTGACAGGTGCTGCACACATAGGGCCTCTCCCCAGAGTGCAATCGTTCATGAACAACCAGTCTAGCTCTTTGACTAAAGCTCTTCGGACAAGTGCTGCACACATATGGCCTCTCACCAGAGTGTGATCTCTCATGATCAACAAGCTGGCTTCTTTGAGTAAAGCTTTTTTGACAGCTGCTGCACACATACGGTTTCTCGCCAGAGTGAAGTCTCTCATGATAAACCAGGTGGGTTCTTTGAGTAAAGCTCTTCTGACAGGTGCGGCACACATATGGCTTCTCGCCAGAGTGCAACCTCTCATGATCAACCAGGTGGATTTTTCGAGTGAAGTTCTTATGACAGGTGCTGCACACAAAGGGTTTCTTGCCAGAGTGCACTGACATGTGGCTATCCAGGCTGCATTTTTCACGAAATCTTTCTTTGCAAACAGTGCAGGTGTAGCACATCTTACTGGCACGCATTTTCACTTGACGAGGCGGATGGTTGCATTGCTGACAGGACAGGCAGGAATGAAGCTTCCCTCTGAAAAAGTTTTTCACAGTCAATGAAACACTTCTATATTGGCAAAATGAGACACAAGGGTAGGAAATATGGAATGACAATATTACAAAGCGCAAGCAAAATGCAATATTTACGACCTACCAAACTAGGTCTCAACCCAATAAGTGTATTTACACAAACTCTTTACAATGCGTGCACCAGAGAAAATTTAAGGTGTGAAAATATTTTCGCAGTTTCCTAGCCCTTCAGTCAAACATTCTTCGACAGAATAGTGTTGCGGCAGGTTACACACTCATAGATCACGTTGCAAGTCTAGTGCTTTAAATTTGCAAAAGTAAACTGCAAAAATGCAAAAGTAAACTTTAATTGGGCCATACTAATCCGTCTGGTAGCAGCATTTAGGTGTATCATTAAAGGATTACTACTTCATTCATTGCATGTACCCAAATACACAATGAATAAAAGCTTGATATATGGTGAATTCAAAGGTTCATAAGGTCATTTTCTGGTGCAATATAAAGGTTACTTAAGCCTACAAAACTGAACGGTTTACTTGTGCAGAAAACACAGCAGGAGCAACCTGGGGCCGTATTCTGCTGGTCATCCGACGCGCGCCGGAACGATTTCCGGCGCCCTTCCGACGCGGTTGTTTAGAGAGAGGAGAAAATGGGCTCTCACGATTGGCTCGGAGCGGAAAACGTCAGCCGGCCTACGTCACGCGGCTATATTTTGGCTATTTTTTGGTGACGTCACGTAGCCAAAGGCTCCCGCTCGTTCTCCTGCGACCGGCGGGTGAAATCCGGCGCAGTCGAGAGTGCGTCGGATTGTGAAATGGCTGCATATATGCCTCCTGTGTTTGCACTTCTGTTGGAGCTGGAGGATCCCGTGCCTGAACGCCGACATGGGGACCCATTCGTGCTGAGCGACCGCCACTTCAAGCGCCGTTTCCGTGTAAATAAGGCCACGGCGCGGATGCTCTGCGACGCACTGGACGAGCGCGTTAGGCCTCGCGGTGCGACGGGGCTGTCGACGGAAGCAAAAGTGATGTGCGCGCTGAGGTTCTTCGCTACCGGCAGCTTTCAACAGATGGTCGGTAGCGACGATACTCTCGGCATGTCACAGCCGTCGGTCAGCCGCAGCATTCACGCCGTTGCGAAGGCGCTTACGGAGGTGGGGCGCATCAGGGGCTGGGTGCGGTTTCCCTCGACACCGGAGAAGGCGGCCATCAAGCGCGAGTTCCTGCGGCGCGGGAAAATCCCCGGTGTCTTGGGGTGCCTCGACGGCACCTTGGTCGCCATCAGCAAACCGAGGATGCGGGACCCCAGGCGAGCACAACGGTACTGGACGAGGAAGGGGTATTACGCCCTCAACGTCTTGTTGGTGAGTACGACTCGTTTACGGAAACAAATGGTTTGAGCCGTTTGTAAAAGTAGCTTCAGCATGCCGTCGCCGGCCAGCGGTAACCAAATCCGAAAAATTTAACACGGAGAGTAACGCAATGTTCTTACTTTTGCCTCTGTTCTAGTGAACTTCGTCTTCTTGAAAACGTCGCCCCCAATTGTGTACGAAAAATCGTCATATTTCGAACTACATTTCCGCGTCAACAGTGTGGTGCTGAGAGTTTCTTTGGCTTCATTTGGCGCTCATCGCGTTCGAGAGTAGGCAGACTGAAGGCGTTCGCGAAGGTAAATGAGTTGTGCGGAATGCTTAAACCAAAATGACATTAAAGCGAATGGCATTAGATTTTTTGCGTGTAGCAGCAAATTAATGGCATTAAAACGTAAGGCATTAAGCATTTAATGTCATTTTTCGTGTACGCGTGGCACGGGTATTAAAAGCACAACCACTTCGAACTAAAATCAAAGAAGCAATAAAGAGCATAATTATAGGCGAATGCATGTTCGTTTTGAACTGCACCATCCATATTGCCTGTCACCTTCCACCGTACTAGTTTTTTGTGTGGTGGATAAAGCAGAGGAAGGTATTAAAACTGCGCAGGGTTTATTTCTGCCATTATGGACAGTTCGAAGTCTGCTATCCAGTGTTCTCCCGTGCAAATGTTGCCTCAACACTCCCTCGTCACTTGTACTGACCGTGACAAATGAAAAACGTGTTGCACTAGTGCTTATACACTTTCCTTTCACTTTTCTTGCAGGTGTGTGATGCGCGCATGCGCATCATAGGCGTGCAGACGGGCGCGCCAGGGTCGTGGCACGACGCCTTTGTCTGGCGCGCGTAACACTTTCGTCGTCGCCTCATCGAGGAGCGGCGGGTAGCACCAGGCGAGGTTTTCCTGGGCGACGGTGCTTACCCGCTGGAGCCATGGCTCATGACGCCTGTTGCCCGTCATCCAGGGCCTCAAACACCGGAGGGAAAGTACAACGTTGCGCACGCTGCGATGAGGTCTGTGGTGGAGCGCTGCATTGGCTTGCTGAAGAGCCGCTTCCGTTGCCTGCAGCGCTACCGCACACTCCAGTATGAGCCTCATAAGGCTAGCGACATCGTCGCAGCGTGTTGTGCGTTGCACAACCTGTGTTTGTTGGAGCCCCCCTGCGATGACGGCTCCAGCAGCAGCAGCAGCAGCGACGACGACGACGACGACGAGGGTGACGACACGGACAGTGCCGAGGAGCCTTCCTCCAGCTCCAATTTCTTGCTCCTGGGGGGGCGAGAGGTGCGACGCAGGATTATCGCCCGCTTTTCGCTGGCAAACTCGAGGCATGCAGCCTTTTTGCAAAGAGTGCGCCGCCGGCTTCTCAGGCAACTGAGGCGGCAGTGATTTTTATTTTGTAAACTTTTCTTTCCGGCCGATTGGTTTTCGGCATTTGCTTTGTGTAGAGAAGTCCTCGTGCGTGCTGTGGTTTCGTGAAGAGTGCCGGGGCATTCGCTCTCTTGGTTCGACCAGTGTTTGTGAAGACCCAACACTGCAGCATTTTGTGTAGAGAAGTCCTCTGGTGTTTCGTGCGTGCTGTGGTTTCGTGAAGAGTGCCGGGGCATTCGCTCTCTTGGTTTGACCAGTGTTTGTGAAGACCCAACACTGCAGCATTTTGTGTAGAGAAGTCCTCTGGTGTTTCGTGCGTGCTGTGGTTTCCTGAAGAGTGCCGGGGCATTCGCTCTCTTGGTTTGACCAGTGTTTGTGAAGACCCAACACTGCAGCATTTTGTGTAGAGAAGTCCTCTGGTGTTTCGTGCGTGCTGTGGTTTCGTGAAGAGTGCCGGGGCATTCGCTCTCTTGGTTTGACCAGTGTTTGTGAAGACCCAACACTGCAGCATTTTGTGTAGAGAAGTCCTCTGGTGTTTCGTGCGTGCTGTGGTTTCCTGAAGAGTGCCGGGGCATTCGCTCTCTTGGTTTGACCAGTGTTTGTGAAGACCCAACACTGCAGCATTTTGTGCAGAGAAGTCCTCTGGTGTTTCGTGCGTGCTGTGGTTTCCTGAAGAGTGCCGGGGCATTCGCTCTCTTGGTTTGACCAGTGTTTGTGAAGACCCAACACTGCAGCATTTTGTGTAGAGAAGTCCTCTGGTGTTTCGTGCGTGCTGTGGTTTCCTGAAGAGTGCCGGGGCATTCGCTCTCTTGGTTTGACCAGTGTTTGTGAAGACCCAACACTGCAGCATTTTGTGTAGAGAAGTCCTCTGGTGTTTTGTGCGTGCTGTGGTTTCCTGAAGAGTGCCGGGGCATTCGCTCTCTTGGTTTGACCAGTGTTTGTGAAGACCCAACACTGCAGCATTTTGTGTAGAGAAGTCCTCTGGTGTTGCGTGCGTGCTGTGGTTTCGTGAAGAGTGCCGAGGCATTTCCTGTGTTTGTGATGGTTTGGTGATGGCTAGTGTGGCCTGAAATAGGCTCTGACCTTTCGTACTCCGACGCCTCATAAATGCAGACTTCTTTTTCATTTGATCCAGTTTATTGCGTGCTTTTGATGGGAAGTCAATGAGGCACAAAATATTTATTTAAAAAAGATCACAAAAAGTTCCTGCTAGCATCACAAAAACGTGTGTAGTAGATTGCACAGAATGCATGAAAACTGTCAGTCCAAAGAGTGAAATTATGTCCTAGCACAACCATTACACTGCGCGCTTGTTTGGTGGAGCTACTGTGGATCATTGCAGTTCACAATGCCTTGTATGCGGGTACGTCCGCTTGCTATTGCCATCGACAGCGCAGTGACACGATCTGTGCACCTCTGCGGTGTCGACATTACTTGTGCATGTCACTATCATTGTGAATCTGTTGCTTAGAATGTGCTCAGCATTTCTACAAATATGGATTTGGCAAATGTTGAACACAATAATAGGATGACTGACACGGTCAATGCTGTGCTTAAGGGCCTGAATGAAAAAGTTAATGGCAGTTCAGAAATGCACAAAAGTTAGGCTAACCTTTGTTTCCCAAATTTGCAGGTGCAAAATGTTTTCTCTAACTGCTACTGCATGTGCATCATCTGTCTCACAGGCATACAAGGCAGTACCACCCTGCTAAATGTGCTTAATTTTTTTTACTGTGGCAACGGCTATTACTTGCCAGTCTTTTCCCCTAACTGCACTTGACGGGAAAGTCTCGCTGGTTCGGAGTTGAAGATGTTCTGTTGCTCACAAATTGGCTCATTCAGTGACGTATGCTGGACACATGTTGGTTAAATTTCTCTCCTGTAAATTTTCTGTTCATGTTTGCCCTTCGCATAAAGTCCACTCGTCCTCTATTGTTTTCCCACTTGGCCTGTGGCCCTATATGGGGTTTTCATTGGCTGTCTTAAATGTACTGCATTATTCCTTAATGCCCCAGCAATAAAGGATCTATGAAAAAAATGTGCCCGCTTCACTGCAACCCAATGCAAGTGACTAGATTCACAAAAAAATGCACTGAGTATTGTATCATTAAGGCAAAACAAACAAAAGCCACCCCTGGCCTGGCGTGAACACTTCGAAATGACGGCAAACCACAGGAAATACGTCGCTAGAGTAAAAAACAGTGAAATGACTAGGTACAGCAAAAGGCACTCTCGACTTGGAGTCGCCACTTGTACATGGCATGGGGCAACAGAAGGCACTCTCGCCTTGGAGTGAACACTTGCAAATGACGGCAAGTGACAGGAAATACGTCGCTAGTGTAAAAAACAGTGAAATGACTAGGTACAGCAAAAGGCACTCTCGACTTGGAGTAATTACTTCTAAATGACTATAAAAATACACTATGTCACTTGTGTAAACAAACAGTGGACTGCAACGGGGAAATAAAAGACACTCGGCTTGGAGTAATTACTCGTAAACGACAACAAAAGACACTATCTCACTTGTGTCAACAAACAGTGGAATGTACGGCAACAAAAAAAGGCATGCGGCTTGGAGTCTGCACTTGAAAGTGAAAACAAAAGACTTACTATCTGACTACTGCAAACAAAGACTGGCATGGAATGGGGCAACAAAAACCACTCGGCTTGGAGTAAAACAAAAGGTAAAAAATCACAATGGGAAAAAAAGTTTACCGCAGGTGGGGGAGCTATGCGCTGTATTGCGAGTTGTCATGTTGATTACTGCGGGGGTTGCTGAGGCCGGTGTGACCAAGCGAAGGCCGCAGTAATCAACATGATTAGCGGCAGTACAGCGCACAGCTCCTGTACGATTATCAGCAGTGCCTGCAGCAAGGCGCCTTGAGCCTCGATAGCTACTAGCTGCCGGTTCAAACCGGCAGCTATATTTTCCAACACAGCTGCCTGACGCTCCTGCGTCGTTGCGAGCCTGGCCAGCACCTCCTCGAGAGCCTTGTGATGGCGCACAGTCTCCTGCGCAGCAGTGCATACACAGCAAGCATTTCACCTATGCTCCATTACACGGCATTCCTCAACTTTTTTTACAGAACCTACATCATTACAGCTTGTAAGAAACAATTGTGAGGTGGCAGCAGCAGCACACGTGAGGCTGTGTATAATTTAAATCAAAGGCCATGTCGTTATGTTGGACTGTTTCTTTTATTTTTCCTCCTACGTGCCCATGACAAAATGAAAAAAAAAAGTTTCTGAAGGGCTACTGTGCATTAATATTGAAAGCATACACAAATACACGTTACTGTCACATGATAAAAGATGCTTGTATAAGTATGCGTGAGGCAATGAACACAAACCTGTTTCTTCTCCTCCTCCAGCTTAACAATGCGGGCGTAGCCTGCAGCCATGCGCTTCACGAAATCCTGGCGCCGTGAAACACGGCTTCCTGGGTCACTGCAGGATGTCAAGAAGTGTTCAGCGAGAAATGTGCATACCCTGTTTTTGTTAGCAAGTGGAGTCTGTTACACAAATGGCAGCAAGTCTAGATCAGCCAAGAGTGCATGTCGTCGTTGTGGGTTGCGTAAGTACTCTACCCGCTCGCACGGCTGCAGGAGGCCTGCCCTGGGGGAGGAGGGTCAGGAGTCGAGCTGCTGGAGGGAGGGCTTGGCCTGGCTCGGGAGGGCTGAGCCTGGCTTGGGCTGCTGGGCAGGGGAGGCATGTGTGGAGGAGGCGTCTGCGGGGGAGGAGTAGGAAGGGGAGGCGTGTGCAGGGGAGAATGGAGAAGGGGAGGACTGGGCAGGGAAGGGCTGGACGGCGCTGAGCTCTGCTGGGGAGGGCTGCGGACGCCAGGCGGGCTCCTAGGTGTTGATGGAGCTGCAAAAAATTCAAAGTACATTTCGAGCAAACATGGCCGCTTAACACTACCAATGTTGAAAATAATGAGCATGACATTGAAATGGAATGTTTACACACCTGCCATGCCGCTGGTGCCTGGCCTGTCCCACACGGAGACCCGTGGGCGTCCTGCACCAGCGGTGCCCCCCGCCGGATCCTGATTGCATGCAGCAAAATCATCCACAATTATCACCATTATCTCCACAGGCTACACAAATTACATCAGCTATGTATGACTTGCAGCTAAGAAGAATGTGCGGTCGCACCTGGTCCCCATCAAAATGCTCGGTAAGCGCCTCCATGTCTGCTTGGTCCATCCCTACCAGGTTTAAGATTCTCCCAGCTTTCCCTGGCACCTGCCCGGCACCCGTGGGTCTGAAAAAGAGTAGAAGGCTGGGTACAACTCAACTCCAGGAAAACAAGAAAGAAATGCCACTTCTACCTTGTTGGAAAGCAAAAACGCACTGCGTTCCAGTTTAACTTATTTACGTACAAATTGCTGTTGCTGCTCGTACGCGGCTAAGGCAGCATTGCTTTTAAGGTACCGCAATAACGACATCACATTACGACATTAGTGAAAAACTTCAGACTCACCCCATGAGCGCCCGGTACGCCAGCCACGCCTTCTTCGCCCCCGTCCTCTCCCGCCTCCATACTGCTTTCCACTGATAAACATTCTTCCTGGCCGGGCCCTCGTCATTTAGAAGGCGGGTGACCTCCCGCCACAGCTGACGTTTTTTTTCGACGGTGGCCCGGTCGGAAGATTCCGCTAACATTAGCGGATTTTCCTCGACAAACTGTAGCAGAAACTGCACCTGCGCCTGCGTCGCCTTAGGCCCCAAAGTAACACCCCTGTGCGACGACATGGCGCAGTTTCTTCTTCAGTCTGTACTGAACCGCCAAAGAAAGACGTTCAAATATTGCGCGTGCAAATTTGTTGTCCCACGCACAGCGCCGCTCGGTGGCGTAAAAGTAAACAAAGTGGGATAATAAATGCGTTTACTTCGTTTAATCGCTGACGATACTGCCCATGAAAACAGATAAACAGAAAAGGCTTTGTTATATCTAAACAATTTTATTAATTTCGCTTTAGCAGCATTTGAAAGTTACGAGATTGTCCCCGAAGGCGATGACGTACTTCCCGCGCTCTTCGAGGGCGGGGCGGTTGGCTATTTGCACGTCATTTTGACGTCACGAACTTCCGACGCGCGTCGGAAGGGCGTCGGATAGCAGAATACGGCCCCAGATCTCCAAATTACAATGATGACTGCAGTAACACTAGCACCTGCCACTCTTTTCCATTATAATATGCAAAAAGGGCCAGCCTAGAGCTCAAACAATAAAATGGTGCCTAGCACAGTACTGCTGAGTGAGTGCTGAGAATAAGGCTCCAATTTTACAGAAATACATTCGCAATTCATAAGGTACACACCAGTGCTAAGCAGAGCTGAAGATTCGTAACTGCACTGGGCTGCCAAATCTCATGAAATTTAGATAAAAGACTATAATTACACAATTATTAAAATTTGGCAAAACAAACCTCACCACAAAGGCGAATTTGAGAACACAACTCCCACTAGAAAAAATTTAGTTGACATTGCTAAGCTAGAATTAAAAAAATTTGGTCATGTGCACTCATGCTAGTGGAAATTGAAGCCGCGACTATAAAGGCACAAATGCGGGCAGTAAAGCATTCATTTTGAATAAGAGAAGTGGCACAGCTATACGCACATCCGAACCTTTGTAAAAATCAGGTTTTTAGCCCCACACAGCAACCATGCAAAAAAAATTGCATGCCAATCCAGCCTCTGAAAATGGTTGGAAAGCGAAAGCTGCAAACAACACCCACAATGATTGCCCATGCGACATCACTTGAATTCACACACGTGGCCATACAAAGAGTTAAACCAGAGACAAGTAAAATGCACTTAACCACACCGTTTATTACTTCAGAGATAGTCTTTGATATGGTTAAATCAATGCCTGATACATAAACAATGGTTGGTTGAGTTGCACTAGTGAAGCACATGAGTGGAAACTCCTTTTTTATAAAATGAAAGGTAGCTCAAACCAGGTGTTAGACGATCTCACTCCTCCTCCGTCTCTGTCGCCGCCAACAGAGGCGACGAGATCGCCGGCACAGATGGAGAAGTGCGATGCCACGCTTTGGTGTGAGCTTTCTGTACCCAATTTTTATGACTCCTAGCGCATGCGCAAGGCAGGCACACGGCCGCTACACATGCCGTGGGCGGAACACAAAGCGGCGCGAGGTTGCGTGAAGCTATCACGTGGCATTCAGTGAGAACGCAGGGGATAAAGCCGCAGATGTGTTGGTGAGTGTGCCGTATGTCTCCCCCGTCTCAGCGTGGGCTCGTAGCTCAACCAGTAAGACCACGGGCTCTCACTCTATTTCTCTAGTCGTTGCAGGTTCGATTCCTGGTGGTGCAAGTAACTTCTTTTATTTGTTTGCTGGTGTTTTCTGTTGACACCAACGGTTGCGACATTACCCTTGGGGGGTAGAGGTGAAAAGCTTCACTTTAATAAGCAATGATAAAACTGCAGCACGGTCTTCCAGCTTACACAATTCCTGCCATGCAGAGCACTTGAGCACAGCCACTGAGCCATTTTGAAAATTGATTGATTGATTGTAGGGTTTAACGTGCTGATGCAATGCCGACAATGCCGTGCGCCGTAGTGGAGGGCTCCGGATCCATTTTGAACGCCAGGGGATCTTCAACGTGCGCCAAAATATCGTACACACGGCCATTTTTGCTTTTCGCCTACATAAGAAAAGTGGCAGCGGCAGCCTGGAATCGAACCCACATCCTCGTGCTCAGCAGCACAACGCCTTAGCCACTGAGCCACCGTGGCGGGTCATTTTCAAAATGCCCTCCAACAACTGGCTCTGGCCATGGCATCTGCTCTCTCGAAATTTTTTATCCCTCCTACTATCTTACAAGCACGAAGAATGGGTCGGGCAAGCTCGCTCATCACAGTCTTCGAAGGAGGAAAGGTCCCACACTACATCTACTACCGCGGGGCTGAATACCATTGCTTTCTGTATAAAAAGAAGTACAAGGTATGCAACGTTTGTGGCAAGGGGGGCCATCGTATGGACGTATGCCCAAATCCTCAGGATGTATGCTGCAAGGGATGTGGGCTAGAACAACCACCCGAAAACCATCCTTGTAACCTCACCAGCGCCCTCTGTGGAAAAGGGCACCCCACCGGCGACAATGCCACAAACGATTCCAAACCCACTACCTTCTGAAGAGATGCCAACCGGAGAAGAAACTCCACCAGAAAGAAAACATGTCCAAGGTGCGCCCATCACACAGCTCTTTCAGAAGGACATAAAGCTAAAGGGCTATAATATAAAATAACAGCCCAACCCGTACCACATACGTATCACGGGTGACGCCAATTAAAAATAAACAAACTGGACCGAGGTCAACTAGAGTTTTGAAGAGAAGGAAATACCCACCGAAGTGGAAAATAAAAGGGAAAAATGCTACACAGCGACACCACAGCCAGGAGAGCGGGCCCGGGGAGACTCCCCTGATCTCCCCTGGGACGGTAGCAGGAAAGGTTGGGATGAGGGATGCAGATGGTGGTAATAAGGAATGGGTTAGGGGAAAGTGGGTGGGACTGGGGACAGCGAGGTTTTTGTTCTAATCCTTAGAGAAGGACAGGAAGAAGTCCATCGCCAACGAGGAGGGAGAGATATTTCTTTCCGCCCCTTACGTGGAGCAAGAGACAGCAGTAAAGACCACAGGTCATGACCTAACAGCAGAGGGAAAGAACTGCCAAGACACCAGACCCGAGAGTGCCAGAACCAAGCGAGTGAACAAGGTGTACAAGATAAGGCCACCCCTTCCCCCCCCCCAGAAAAGGCCAACCTGGGAGGCAGTGAAATCCCCGCCTCAAGCAAAACATCAAAACAGCTGAGCTGGGTCAGCATGGTCTCCAATGAAAATAATAGTAGTAAAGCTAGATAAGCGAGGAAACACATGCCTAATACATAGCAGGGCGGGCAAACCAAACTCGTGCGCATTCGAGAGCTCAAAAAGGAAATAGCCATACTTGAGGGCCAAAAAGAACCCCAACTCATGAACACCACGGGCGAAAACCCTTCTGCAATAGCGCAAGCTCTCAAGGCAAACAGAGCAATTACCTGGAAACGAAACACCTGAACTTGACAAAAACCACAGCCACACCGAGAACCTCAATCCGTCGCGAAGCGCCAAAAAAAATTCTAAACCCGAGATGCACGAGAATAAGCTAGACGACTCTGACAACAGCATGAAGACCGAATTCAGTGTAGAAATGAATGGGGCCATAGGAAAAGCTATAACAGTGACGCAAGACATAATACAATGCGCCGTAGGAGACCTGACAGAATAAGCCGCATAGAAACAACGATGAACAGCAGAATGAGCCACATTGAGGGAGCTATAGCGGAAAAACATTCAAAATACAGCAAGCCCTACGACAGGCACAGCTCCATCGACAGACGTAGAAGCACTGATCCCAATGACTGCAACGATGCAGACTACAAATAGGGATTCCCGGTACTGTGTCTGGCAGTGGAACTGCAGAGGTTTCCGAAAAAACGAAGCACCATGCAGCTATACGTTAGTACACAACAAACACACCCTGACATCTTGGCCTTACAGGAATTGGGGAGAAGCCACACCCGCAAGCTAGATCCTTCATAATCCGCCACTGTTACATCTTTGGTCGGACGGAATGTACCGGCTCTCCAGCACGACATCGAAGAAAAAATGATTGAGCACATTCTGGAAATTTTCCCTACCTCCAAGAAAGGTAACTCGTGCTTCATGAACCTCTTTGGGAAACTAGAACTAGTCTACACTCGTTACAGCGGATCCGGCAACAACAAACTTTCGGTTACAACAGACCATTTCTCTTAGATTGTCTCGTACCCATGCATTTTAAATGGAGTCCACTCCAGTGTAACGGGTGTAGACTATATATGTTAGTGAGAAAGCACTACCAACCATACGAGTTGGTGCCCCCATCTTACTCAAGATATGGGAAGAGAACTGCAGAGCCAATCGTTATATCGAAGTGTGAAGAAGCATTGTCTTATACTGTGGTATGTGGGCTGTTTCTTATTAAAAACACATGCTCCAGAGGATGTTAAGAATTTTTCAACAAGGCGACCTCTGGCATCCGTGCGGAAAGAGTGCCAAAGAAGATTAAGCACATTTAGGTCACCTGTGTGCATGTGTGGTCCAGGGAACTGATCTATCGGCCCCTCAAAATCAGAGCTGGATATCTGGAGGAATGTAGAGGGAGCAAATCATTATTAGCTTGTTAGATAATATTGCTCAAGCTGCAACACCCTCAAAGAAAGTGTTTAAATTGAGAGTATTATGTGCTACGGATTTCTGCACAATGGTGCCCACACCGCCCGAACAGTGCCTACAGCAATTGCTGTCCTTTCTAAATACCATATAATTATTCAGGAAGTTTGAGTGTGTGCTGCTGAGACGCATTTCTTGCACACACATTACACTCAGTTGATTGGCATGCACTATCTCATATATTGTCACGATTTTTTATACAGCTTCTAAGTTTCCCGGTACTATGTTTTCTCTTCCCATTATCTACAGTTTGGAGCGACTGGAAATGTGTGTGTGTGTGTGTCTAAGTTTATGCATGGTCTTTCAAGGAAAATGACTCTTGCCTTTCCTGGCTTATCTAAAGGTTTAGACACTAGAACCCATTCCTTCCGTTGATAAGCAGACAGGAAAGGTCTGACGCCCATGTCCTCGTCGGGTTTCCTCGGAGTACTCAATGGATTGGGCTCCTTGGACCGAGCCTTGTGGGTGTTCGTTGCAGCAACCGCCACCGCCAAGGGTATCAGGAGTACCATGCGTGGCACGGCAAGCACAGTGAGGTTGATAGCTGTTGCGGGCTTCCCCGTGTCCATCTCCTTTGCGCCCCCACGTGTACTGGGGGTCGGTGGAGTGGAAGCGGCTGGAGCAGCCTCACTCCCGACAGAGACGGTACCCATCACAACTGCTACGGAAGCTCACAATAGGATGGGCTGCCATAGGCAACCATACCAGTCTTGCTGACCTGGGTCACCACCTAAACCAGGCATCGCTCCACTCCCCGGCAAGCTGTCAGCGCATTTCGCCAAAACTGACACCTTGAATACACAAGATGCCCCATGTGGGAGCCATGTGTCCGAATGGAGTGCAGAGGCAAACACACCAAAACTTTGAGAAGCTGCCACATGCAGTTTAGGCACTTTTACTATTCTCTTAAAGCATGTAGGCAGGAATAATTTGTCTGCATGTATATTTTATTTTTATTGCGGTTTCTTTAAAAAGTTATTGCGCAAATGCCCCCAAGCTGTTTTTGAACCTGGGACTTCCAAGCGTGTTCTATTCGCCAGAGCACAGATTGTATATCTCTGAGCACAACCTAAGGTGGAGCAATACAAATTGTTTCTAGCTGCTGAGCACTTTTGTACCTTCTACTGGGTTGCACGATGCGTATGAAACAAAGTATAGAGCTTGAGATTCTCACAAGCTTAACGAGTTACCAAAATGTCAAATTAAATTGGACTATTGCAGATAAAACATTTTCTAATTTTTCCGCTTAGGAGACTCAGCTCAGATTACAATCCTGTTCATACTACATATAGGTTCGTGTATTACATCGAGTAGTGTTCCGCGAGCTGCTCGTACAGTTTTCATTGCTATTCACAACAGTGCAACCTCCATTATATTTCCTGCACCACATACCGAGCAAAATAAACCACTGCTTTAAGCTTGCACTTTCCACACTATATATGTTCTGCAGGCAAATAGCCCTGCAAGCAGCACCCACCTTGTCTTGCCAGAGTGTTGGTCGCACGTGGAGGTGCGAGGTTTGGGTTGTGCCAAAGTGTCTGCACCATCATGTGCAGTGAATTTCTTTGATGCTCCCAAATCACCAACTTGGGTGTTGTTCCCCTCCAGAACTGCAAAAGTCAAAGGTCTCAGTGGGTAAAGGCAATGAGTGTTGTAAGCATCCTCAAGCAGTCTTTTGTGCCACGAACCATGCATTGAGTTTGTTGACTTATGTGTTTTGTTTCTACCGCTTGGCTGTGTCCAGTTGTGTTATGTGTTTTTTATTGCTGCACTGCTTATTTCATGTGATAGTGTTTTGCCCTGTCGTTGCTTGAGTAGAATAATCTTGGATCTCTAGTGTTCTTGATGTAATTCAATAATTCCAGAAGCAATCATGGCGAAAAATAAATGCCCACAGAGCAAACGCCGCAGCATCTAAATCTCCTCGCCTGTGCATGTCATGCTGTTGACTGCTTGTCGCCGCTGTGTAATCTTTTGTTCTTAGCGAAGCGCAAGTTCACACCAATAAAGTTGTTCCCTGAAGAAACCAGCCTCGTCCTTGGCTATGCGGCATCTGGTAGAGGTGCTCGGAATGCACTCTTCATGCTCCCAACAACCTCTGGAAGCCGCCGAGCCAGTGCAACTAGAGCCAGCCGCCGACTGCAAAGTTTGCTGCCTGAGTTTGGTCTCCTGCCAGAAGGACCCAAGAGAGCAACTACTGAAATCACCACCATGGTGCGAGAAGCGACTTTGCCAATCGTCCTGCAGCAGCCCCAAGAATCATCATCGTTTCATAGAGCCCCCGCCGAAGACCCCAAAGAATGGTTAAAGAAACAGGAACCTCCCCATATATTCAACAGGTGAGACGACGAAGATTTCCGGCATGTTTTCTTCTACTTGGAAAATGCAGCTCGAACTTGGTTCAAGAACCATGGGGGCTGTTTGAACAACTCTACATAATTAAAACACGCGTTCCTTAACAACTTTACTGTGGCAAGAAAACAATAAGCTGCACTTTTGCTTCAAACTCGAATGCAACAAAAACACGAAAGTCGTGATCTTCCTCAAGAAGATGGTGCGACTTTTTCACCGTGCGGACCCAGAAGTAATGGAGGGAAAAAACTAACCTCTCTGATGCAAGGGGTTAAGCAGCAGCTCTTCGCTTGCCTCGTTCCTAACGCCATGAAGATGGTGTCCGAATTCATGTCTGAGGCTGGCCCGATGGATGGCTGGCCGTACGAGGCAGCGCGACCACCCAATCAACCCACTGGTTTCAGAGACCATCAGTGCTGCGGCTATCAGCTTTAATACAGTGTGCGAGACCATTCCCGCAGTTGTTAAAGAGGAGCTGCGGAAAGTTTTCCTAAAAATGCCACAACCCCAATTCGCGTCCCTGAGTGTAATAATCCGGAAAGTGCAGCAAGCACAAGGTACTTCTAGAATGCCGGGAGCACCCCAGAAGCGGCAGGCCATGGTACACAGCCGCTCTACGTCATCCTCCCCCCAACTGCACTTAGCCGCACGGAAGCTCCGCACTG
Organism: Haemaphysalis longicornis; assembly: GCF_048455015.1. NCBI lineage: Eukaryota > Metazoa > Arthropoda > Arachnida > Ixodida > Ixodidae > Haemaphysalis > Haemaphysalis longicornis. Next base: position 69,463,156 of record NW_027526204.1, read on the forward strand.
CCCTCCCTCGTCGCCTGCCCGACCACCTAATGTGCAACCTCCCAGCCGAGGAGGACCATTGTCCACTGTGCTACCAGTGCAGTGAAGAGAGACATCTGCAGACATTGCTCGAAAAGTTACTCAAACTGCGAGGTTTCTCCACGGACGCACCTCGTCGGTTGCCCGGACAGCACCCCGATGATGTCGATGATTATCTAAACTGCAGCAACCATGGTCCAGCATGCTACAATCGTTTGCCGTCACCCTACTCGTACGTATCGCCAAGCTTCCGCAGCAATGCTTACATTGCACATGGAAGATCTCCCATCCCAAGAAGGGGAAACTAAAAGCAGCAACTCCTGGGGGTGAAGTTGCTTTACGGCAGAAAAACGAAACACTCCAATGATGCAACGACACACCCAAGACCAAGATGCACGACATTCTCTCAGCCCGACATCACTCTGGCGTGACATCCAACATGACACAGCCCGCCGATATCAAGATGGCGATGACAACGTGCAGTGACCGTCCGTCAACACCCGCAAGCCGATACACAACACCCTGATGCATCTGAAAATCGAAAACAACGATGTCAGACATACAGCTATCCATCGACACCCTTGACGTGGTGGCTGATAGACACAGGAGCCGACTACTCAGTGATGAGTGGATCACTCGTGACCAACCTGAAAAAAGTTGCAACTACCTGAATGGTTTGCATATCCACACAGTGGGTCGCCTTGTAACGCCAAGTGGAACGTGTACATCGTGCTTTACCATACATGGCACCATGTACCCTGCTGTTTTCGTCATACTCCAATCTGTGCCGGCAACGCGATTCCCGGAATTAACTTTTTGACAAACAACAGGGCTGGTATGGATCTCCAGGCCAAGTCAGTAAGTTTCTCCGCCGATCATGCCAAGCTGCCTGTCCCAAGCCCTCAACAATGTGTTTTTTCAAGGATTGCCTATGAAAATATCACCTTGCCTTCTAATGCAAATTTGATGACCACCATCTACTGCCAAGATGCCGATCCTTACATCGATGCGATTGTGGAAAGCGACCGGAGCTTGCTTTTGAGCATGGTGTCTCCATGGAAAGAGGCATTGTGCACTTGCAGCAAAGAACATCCTATGTTCCGGTCACCAATTTCAGAGGAGTATCAGCATTTCAACAAAGGCGCTGCAATTGTGTATCTTGAACAAATGCATGATGCAAGTGGCTTGATTGCGGTTGCCAAATTTCAACGCCAGCCTGATGCCACCGTACCTTTTCTTCGACGATAATTCCGGCGCTACCACAAGGAAACAAGGAAAAGTTGAGGGCTTTGTTATTCCGCTACAGTGCCAGTTTTTCATTGACCTCGAAGCTGCGACCTACACCCCTGGCAAAGGACCGAATTATCACCAAAGAGCACCGAATTGTCATTGAAGATAAAGCCCGACATACCCAGCAGTCACAGTGCCAGGAGTCTTCAATGCCATCTGGACGCAAGTTGAAGACAAGCTTGACAACGATATCATACAACCGTCGATAAGCCCTTGGGCAGGCCCAGTTGTGCTCGTGAAGAAAAAAGATGGTGTTCTGAGGTTCTGCATTGACCACCTCCAATTTAACAAAATCTTGAAAAAAGATATATACCCCCGCCCATGAATCAACGACGCCACTGCCGCCATACCTCTGCCATGTGAAGTACTTCTCTTCGATGGACCTGAAAACCGGGTACTGGCAAACTGAAGTGGACGAGGGGGACTGTAAAAAGACAGCGTTTATAATGCCAAATGAACTGTATGAGTACAAGGTGATGGTGTACAAGATGAAAGTACAAGGTGATTGTTCTTTGTCGTCGCTGTGTAATCTTTTAAGTTCTTAGCAGAGCACAAGTTTGCTCCAATAAAGTTTTGTTCTATGAAGAAACCTGCATCGTCCTTGGCTAGATGACAATATACTTGAATGCACAGCACAGTTTCCTCAAGCCGGACTTCGTGATGCCAGGTCCAGGGTGTCTACCAAATTCACACTTTCAAGTTCCCTGAGTTTTCCCGGTTTTCTGAGAGTGCTTCTGCTAAATTACATGAATAAAACAAAAATTGTTTAAAATTCGAATTGGCTGTAAAATGCCGTCGAATGCTGTCTTTAAAAAAATGATACAAGAAACGACGTAATAGAGTTTACATAGTAAGGTACACGCTGATTTCATTCAAAATGAAAACGGAAAGAAATTAGTAATAATCGGAGCTAACAAAATATCTTTAAAAAATGGCAAAAAAATATTTCAAATTGAGGCAACATATTGAAATGGTGCATACAGTTTTCTCTAAGTCGGACTGTGCGATGGCAGGTTCAGGGTGTCTATCAAGTTCACATTTACAAGCAAATATTCTAGAACGTATTTCATCTACACTAGTAATTCCAATGGTTGATGGCCTGTGTCCAAAAATATCTGTGCCACCGATAAAACACTGCAGAGTGCTCACCTGCGAGCAGTATGATACACGTTCTTTGCATGTGTGTTAATACTTGCGACTAGAGTGACAAAATAAATCCAATCTTTGTCACTGCAGTCACCCGGTGATCTGGCATCACTGCTTCAGCGGCTCGAGGGATTTCTCTCAACCCATGGTCTCACCCATATTTTGTTGTCGTCTTCATGCTAGTTTGTATTTCAGCAAAATGGGGAAGTTGAAATTGCATGATTTTGAAGCAGCATGTTCTGCCAAAATGGCAAAATATTTTACAACGGAACAGCATACCGACTACATTCGAAAGCATACACCGGTGCATGCATTATCGCCAGTAATCGAGCGCTGCCGCAGATGACTGCTGCTGTTTGTTAGGTCACGAATAGACATCACGAATGATAATCCAATTCTGTTTGACACAGGGAACTTGTAGTATTGAAGTCAGAATCATGCATAGCAATGCTAAATGTGTCAAGTACTTCAAGAGAAAAAAGTTTTGTGGGAACACTCAAAATCGGCCTTTTTTTGCTGTAATGAAAGTTACATCTTTGTGGAAACTCGTGTGATGACGAAGTACTGAACTTTACGCATACCTCTGCACTTTGTTGAAAAGCTTTGTTTCAAAGCCAGTTTGGCAACAACAAGCAGACACAGAATGAAGCTTCAAACTAAGCATCTCGGTGACATCTGACCCAAAGGTTTCGTGTGCACATGAGAATCTATAATTGAAACAAAACTCAGTAGAGGTCTTCAACTACTTGAGAAGCAATGAAAATAAAAACCAAACATCACCACTGTCACCCGCTCATCAGGAGGCCGCCGGTGGCGGTGCACAGAGCCACATAAAATACATCCTCTCTGGCACTTAAACAAGCTAGCATTACCGTGACTTTCATTGCATTAGTAAATTACAATTTTTCCTAGCAGAAGCACAAATTCCCTCAGTTTTCTCTCAGTTTCTCCAGATTATTCAAAATCTCTGAGAATTCACGGTCCTTACATTTGGCACACACCTTGCAGGTCAAGGTTATCATGTGTCACGGGCAATCCCAAGAGGGGATGCACAAAACCCTTTGAAAGAGTACCAAGCCCGGAAATTTGAACTGCGCGCCAAGAATGGACCAATCGACCAGCCCTGCGACAGAGCCACATGGCATCATGACCAAATATGGTAGTGAAATGGGAGCAAATATGGGAGGGCCATGAAGCAGCCCAGCGGCAGTGTGGCCAAATATGGAAGTGAAAAGGGAGAGCCAACATGAGTGCCGCGATGGAGCAAAGAGCCCAAGAAGAAGGGAGAAGAGGCAAGAAACCAGGAGACAGAAGGAGCATGCGAGCTTCGAGGAACGAGCCAGGGGGACAAGACTAGGTCACCGACTATGCCTACCAAGTGTGGGAAGGAGCAGGCTGACTTCGCAGCAGCCGCAGCATCCTAGTCGCACCACAAACCAGCATATTGGTGAACCCAGTGGCCACGGTCGGGCACCTGTGGCCAGTGCCCTCGCCTTGTCGAGTTTTGCTTCAACAGCCCCGCAAGGCTACGTTCAGCATCGTCCTGGGTGCCACTGGCTGCAATGGCTACCACGAGGGTAGCCACCAAAGAACCACTTCGAGATGCGCGGTGCTAACGTTGTCCAAACGACTGCACAGAGCGACGTTGGCACCACTATGAGATGACAACGGCTACCACTGCGTCATGGCCATGCAACGGTACGCCCCATCAGCGTCGACGACAGGGGTAGGCCAGTTCAATAGGGACGCATAGCCTTTGGACAGTACTAGTAGTTAGTTTCATTGCCGAGAGTTTTTAGAGACTTCGTAGAGATGGAAGTATTTATTTGTGATGCTTGGTTAAAGGGGTTGTTGTTTGGTTCAATGCTGTTGCAATTGTAAGTGCGGTTTGTCTTACAGTTCTCTGTGTGTAATAAATATGCGCTTGGGTAAGCCAACCAACAGCTCTCTCGCATCCAGCTCTCTAAGCTGGTCGAGACACCCTACCAACTAGAGACAATGGTAAGACTAAAATAATTATTCATGCAGCACTCAATACGCCGAATTTAACTGGCAAGGGCATGGGTACTCACAATTACTGTTTAAATTGTCTAGAAAATACACTGAAAGTAGTACCCCACACATTATTGAACTGTACAGATATGGTGATGTATATCAAGCAGCTACCATCAGCACTGCTTTATTACACAGAAGCAGACCTGATTTTTTTGAAAACTTTTTCTAATAGCTTCATATAACAACAGTACTCTATGCAAGGCTAGTAGTAGGTAACAAAACTAAGAAAATTGTATGAAGAAGTTCTCATTTCACTGATGTGAGTGTCAGTGGAAGCAGACGAGCTGACGCAGCGGTACGCATTAAATAATGCAAAAAGAATCAAATGGCCAATTGAGAGAAAAGGCTAGTGTTGACACGGCATATGTAACACGGGAATGGCTCCAAAACTAGGTGTTTTTGGTTGTTTACAGCGCGAGACGTTCTAGCGCATTCTGAAACTTGGCAGCAGAGAAAGGTGACTGTCAGCAGCTGTACACCAAAGAACCAGCTTGCGTTATCAGTACCTCAGTTTACTATTTTCTCGAGTATTTTGACAGGATTTACCAGACATTCCAATGTTTAACACCACAAATTGTGACTATAGCTTATGAACTGCTAAAATAAGCAAAGAAAACTTTTTCTCCTAAGAATAACTGATAAAAAAAGTACAAACAGAAAAAGGCTCCAGCCTTCATATCAGACCGCTACTATTATCCCCCAAAAATGTCTCCCCAAAAATTTTGCACAGCAGGGAAGCTGGCTTTAAAAGTGCACAGAAAAGCACTCACTATACATATGAGTTCTAGAGGTATTTATTAAAAGACCCGAAGGTATCCACACTTTCATATCAGAATGCTTACACTGCTCCTGCAAAAATGTCTTCCCAACTACGAATTTGGGTATAATAGAAATCCAGGCTTTACATAACTGGGGGTAGGATAGAGAAAACTATGCTTGTTCGAGATCTCAGAACGCCCACCTGCATATTTTTTTAAAGTTTTCTCAACACAAAAAAATGGCTATAAAAACGTTTTAATTAAGGTTACCCATGTTTGGTTTCATTAATCGAATACAACTGAAAATCCTTGCTCAGAAAACGCATATGGTAACAGATGCAGGGGTGTGACAGCTGAAGCAGATTTGGGGGCAGCTTCTGGAGCAGCAAAATCTAGATCTGGATCAGAAGCTCAATATGAAACAGTTAGCGACATTTATTACATTATCTTCAGAGCCTAAAAATCAAATTTTTAGCATCTGGTGGGGAGTACACATCTCAATCAGTTTGGAATACACACCACACTGAAACATCCTTTGGAGAAAAATATTTTAGCAAAGTATCCCAAGGCACATTCGGTACAAAGCTTGTCCATAACAGCGAGTTCAGTTTGAACTAGTTACATCTGAATACTGCTGAAACAAACTCTTTACAAACACAAAGACGACAGGGGTGGGCTCAGACATCAGAACTCTGCAGTTGTTTTTTTTAAATCTAGCTCAGGCGATAGAGGATAAGGCTGAAAATACAAAAGCTCTCATACAGACAAGCGTTTTACTGACTGTATCAACTGCACTATATTCTTACGAACTTCTTAAATTTTATTGAGGGTGTATGCATAGACAATGTAGAGTCGTTAAAAACATCAAATTAAAAACACCCTAATTTTTGTTACTATATGAACACCGCAATTACTATTGTTGTCATGCCAGACTATGTCGTAAAAAGGAGCACAGAGCAACGACAAAAGTGGCACTAACCGCTGAAACGATCAATGCACCCCACCACCCCTCCCATTTAAAGCGTCAAGGTGCATGTTCACCACAATCATAACTTAATTAATGTTACTATGTCCACCCACCTTGCCTTTCGCATTAGATTTCACTTGACATGCACAAATAATTATAAATGGAATTCAACCGTAACCCATTCCACTGTCGTGTGCTGCCTGAACACACTGCAACGACGCAGCCTGTGCAGCAACCTTCCGTGTGTTGGTCATCCCACTCCACGGCTCGCAAGCTCGCTGTCAAACAGCAATAAGTCAGCATTTTACGACATTGCAACGAGTCACAAATTTTGCTTCACAACTCCCGATTAGACACATGCACAATATTTCACTCGACGGGCACCATGTTGGTTCTGATGAACTCCACCTATCGAGCCATGCAACTTCCCGCAATATGGCGCACATTCTAAAGCATTGCATTGCCGCGATGTCGCCAGCACCCACGTAACCTAATCAAAGATGAAAACCAGCAAAGCGCACAAAGCACCTGGCTAACTTATCAGATGCTTCGCCCAGCTATCGGGAAAGCCATTTCAACAGACATTGCCGGAGAGCCGATTGCACTTAAAAGCTATTGTTTTCTTTGGGTCACTGGCTTTCATTTTCTGCCATTTGCATGCCTTTACAATATGATAAAAAAGGTGATCACGAAGCGGAAGATGAGGGCTTGCCTAATCTACCCAAAAACAAGATGGCACTACCTGGCTGTGATGTGGAGCTTCAGCGCACCAAAAATAGTATTTTCTTTTTGTCATCTTGCACAAACCGTTAGTCACCTCAGCTGCCATAAGTATTCAATGGCACTTTACAATGGTTTTCAATGAGGAAATTTTGGAAACATAGAATATAAAGTGCGCAGTTTGAAAACATGATTTAAAAAACAAAACGACCTTTGGTACATTTTTGCTATCTGTTTCCAACGTTTTATGATTGACTGATCCCTCAATAAAAAAGCTCCAAACTGCATAAACATGAGACTGCATGAAAAATGATGTTGTCAAGTTGGCACTTTTCCTGATTGAAACTAATATGAGTGTCAAAATCCTTGCTTGAAAGGCTGCTTTGGACAAGTTTGGCACAATTTTTGGAATTTTCGTGCTGTTAGAGCAGCTTGGAACAGTAAAACAGATTTGCATAAAGACAGCACAACATGCCCAGCTGTCTCATTCCTGCTGATGGTAATGTCCAGCAGGTATGCGATAATTTCTACACCGGCAGAAGCAAGCTTTTATCTTTTCCAATCAGGGAAAAAAAAATTAAAACTCAAGTTCAACACTCTAACGCTACCACCACGTGCTATTAGACAGTACTGGATGTGCCCACAACAAAATTTGCAACACAACTATTTTGACACATTCTGCTAAGAAAAACATGGTCAATTTTCAACTCAATGCAATTAGTTGAGAAAGAATAAAAACATGAAGAAAGAAACACGTAATGTCCATGTCTTTTGTTTCCAGTTTGGGTTCTGTTATTTACACATTCTGAATTTGCTATAGCCTACGAGCGACTGACATGTGCCAGTGTATTCTCTGAAATTCAGGCTTTGCACCTCCAGCAAACCACCTAGCTACTAAGAACTCGTGTGTAACTGACAGACCTCCTTTCCCATACCACAAACTAGAAGTGGCGTGCTTCATGCACTTTAAATTGCAAAGAAAAAATTCTGATGCATTAAACCTGCCATATCCCGCAAAGTACAAAGAAATTGTGCAAAAGTTATTCATAACAGTTTTTAGGGTAAAAATTTTTGAACTGTTTTGCTTGCTCTGTGAGACACTTGTAATAAAATCAATAATGCAGAAATCAAACCTGACGATTCCGCTTCTGTTTGGGAGCCAGTACTGATGAGTGGTGCCAGCGCACACTGCGTACCTGAAAAAAGAATTCTGTCAGTAATGCATAACACATAGCAGGTAGGCAGAATAGGTTCAGCACCTATTGAATTAGCAGTAATGGCTGTTTGTGCATATTGGCTGCAGGAGACTCCCTGGTTCCAGGCCACATCCGGAGACACTGCCACACCACAACTTCTGGGCATTGATAGTCTGGTACGTGGCATGCTTGATATTGTTCTTGCACGGTATCCTGGAAATGACAAACACAACCAGTCAAAAAAGTTACTCCAACTACACTGCAAGAGAACCTGCCATAGTTCAATCACAACTTTCACATTGCTAAATAAAACGTAATGCACATAATTTATCCATACAAGATATGCCTTTTCAACCAAGAGTTGAAGATACCAACAGTTCAGGACACTAGATGTGGCAGCAATTAAAACAAATAGGTTAAAATACCTTAATATTTGCTTCTATTCATTCAGTAGAGTCAAGACATGTTCAGGTGTTTTGTTTGAGTCAATAATAGCGTCAGGAAAAAGGGAAATCTAAACAGGTTGGTAGAAGAGGTTAAAAAACGGCTATATTCATGATGAATAGTATTTTGAGGCATGCCTTGGACTTCTATCTAGAGCAACTTTTAGCATAATATCAGCAAAAATTCAAAAGCCAACTGCAATGAAAATTTAAATACCCCAAATTGTGGTCCAATGTGTGGTATACATGACTAAAGTCTCTTGTGACCTGATTTTGAACTCCACACGTGCACAGTATTTTTATTAAAACTATATAACAATTAAAACCATTAACCATTTAAACCGAATAAGCAGAAATCTAGGCTACAAGAAAGCTTGGTAGAGGGTGAAGGCAGTTTGTGCAATAATTTATTAAAATTCTCTTGGACATACAGTGAGCCTGACCTGCATGTGTGAGTGTTAAAAAAACTTCCACCCCATTGTATGAATTCCTTATGTGCTCAGTTATACGGGCAACATGCAGACCTTCTGTACAGGCATGTGTTTTTACAATCCCTGAACCACGTTCAAAGCCTGCACTAATTGCAAATAAAATCTACTAGGGTTAGAATCCGCATAATTACCTGTAGACAATTGTACTGGAAATATGCAACAAAGAACAGTGTGAAAATCTCCCACCTCCCCTCGCGGGAACCCCTGTGTAGATGCGACGCATAGGCGGAGCGCCGAAGGGACCGCGTTTTATAGCGTGCATAACGTTGAGGGGACTGCGTAAGCCAGTCCCAGTCAATGACGACGTTGGCGTACTTGTAAAGCGGCATGGACTATAGGTGTTTGAGCCAAGCGTGGATGTTGCTTCGCCGGAGAACGGCACACCGGTTATATGCGCATTGCGCCCGGTGAGGAAACCGTGGAAGAGAGAGTACTGCACATGCGCCGGCCCCAGTGCGTCTGCCGCGGCTATGACGCAACGTGCCGCGGCTATGACGCAACACAATCCAACACAATCCACTTTAATCCAATCCAAATCCAATCCAATCCAAGCCAATCGAATCCAATACAATGCCCCTCACGAGAGAGTGTTCGCTATCGGAGAGGAGAGGGGGTGAGCGGCGGCGAGTGCAGCTAGCGCGGCGAGGAGAATGGCGGAGGGGTGGCCAACGCCGACAACAACGACGACGCCGGAGGGACAAGGCGAGTGAATCAGATGCTCTGCATCTAAAATGCACCTGTTGGGTTTTGTGTCTCAAAGTTATTTACTAAACGTATTGGCTTAGAACCTTCGTACACTAATCCAGAAAAGGTCGTTTCGTAGAACAAGAAGAACAATGTAAAAGAACACGAAACAATGCCGAAGAACACGACACCGCTCGGTGGAACAAATCCTGTTTTTGACAGTTACATACGATTTGGCTACCACAGTTGCACAGGTATGTAATCACAAAATGAGAATGTAAAACAGACTATAGGGACCGGGCGGCCGTTGTATGGCGCCACCATCGCTTCGGCGAACAGCGCCGCCCGTGGCGAACTGCTCGTCAGTGGAAGGCCGGTGGTGGTCAGCGCAGCGTAGTTGTGCACGGCTTTCTGTCGTTCTGATGCGGCGTGGCTTGCAAAGCGCAGACTTTTTTCAGATTGGTAAATCTCGCAAGTAGAGGTGACCTTCACGAGGCATGTCAAGTGTGGTATTTATGCCCATACTCAGTAATTACATATAGCAGACGACACTCATGCGACAAGCTGGAAGTCAAGCTGGAAGTGCAAGTCCGTTACTACGTGCACATTTTTCATGCCTGCATGCAGTTTGACGTATCGAGGAATATATTGCAGCTAAATGCTCCTACAAAGCCGGTGTGTGCAGCCAATCCAGGAGAGCTGTGGCGCTCGCCTTTGGCTGTTGATGACGAAACGGCTTCGTGCATAAGCGAAAGACAGAGTTGGGGGGAGGGAGGAGGAGGGGCTTCTAATATTTTCCCAAAACAGAAATTGTGACGGGCGACGCTCCGTAATTTCATCAACTTTGGTAGAAACGTGTTTAACATCACAGAAATACGCTTACTACAGTAACCGGGAATCGTTTATACAGAATAAATACTGCACGATAGTAGAGCGTTATTGCTTGTCGTGAAAAAACATTGCTTTACAAGACTTGCTATGGTTGCTGACTAGTTGGTTAATGGTGTTTCAAAAAATAATTCCTGTGTGGCTGAAGGACAAGAGACAGGAGCGGTCCAAAAACTTGCCCTCAGTTTCACAACTGAATGCTGCGGTCCAGTTTTACAAGCTACCACCTACGCTTGAAAAATCATGCACTCCTCCGTGTAACAACGATGATGGTTTATCGCAAAGCTTTCTCGTGCGGGTTTCCTTGGTTGCCTTCTGGATTTAAACTTTGAATATTTGAGACTTGGATTTGACCAGCACGCAGTTTGGTCTTTTGATCGCAGCGTCTTTGACTTTGACCCGGCCTTTCCTGTTGTATTTCGCACGAAAAAAGGTTCGTGTTCAACCATCGTCGTCGTTAGACGGAGGGCTGGATGATTTTGCTGTTTAATTTTGCACTTCCACGTACCCCTGTGCACATTCTAACTGCTTCCAGCGGGTCTGAAATGCGTCTGTGCTGGAGGACTCGGGCTGATGCACCTCTGTTTGAGGCAACTAGTCGCGAGTTTTTGGTTTCTTCACAAGGCATTACACGATATTTTTAGGTAGCCGGCAAACAATACTTAGGCATAAAGAAACACAGACGAACGTTAACACTGCCAACTTTTTTGCCTATCGGTGCCAGCATTTATTCCACGCAGGTGGTGGAATGGGAAGGGGGAGGGGGATGGTTTGTATACCGTGGGCTGTTGGGTGGTTGAATAACTTTGGCTTTTGATAAAATGACCACTACAACGTGGGATTTCCGCTTCGGCTCTCAGGCTCCTATGCGGTCACTCAGGGCCGTAGCTGGCATTTTTTTTTCGAAGGGGATTTTGAGTTATGAAAAACGCTGAGTGTTGCTGAAAGGAACAGCAAGTCTCGCGTACGCGCTGCCTAGAAAAAACTTTCGGAGGAGGTTTTAACCCCCGAACCCCACTCTGGCTACGTCCGTGCTGCCACTCACCAAAACCGAAGGCACTAAGCTCACGGTTACACAAAGTAAGTGCCGCAACGTTTCCACGGCCACACGGTAATCGATCTCGTATGTAAGTGCCTTTCTCTTCAAAGCACAGGCATCGAGGTATCCCATCGTTAAGGCTGGCGTGGAAACGGTAGTCATTGAAACAAGTGAAGATAATTTATAGTGGTAGAAATAAATCCTACTATTAGTAGTTTTATTCCTACTCAGATCGCGCGCAGCCAGGCCCATAGCGCTGCGAAAATCGCTCTTGTCAATGTAGCCCACTCGAAAACTTAGAAGCGTCCAATACGTTTACGTAGCCGTTAGTGCATTTAAGAAGAAATTAATACTGATAATAGTAGTTTTATTCGTACCCAGAACAAGTGGAGCCAAGCATGGATCGCTGCAAAAGGAGCTCATGTAATGGTATACCCCGTATCCAACTTTAGAAGCGTCCGACAAGTTTACGTAGCCGTTATTGCATATAAGAATCCAACACATCTGTCTAGACTTTGTTTAACCGCACATATCTGCTTACAACACCACCAAAACGTTCAAAGCACCGAAGCAAACACGGCAAAAACAACGACAGGTTGCGCAGTCCAATGCACCGGCTCATTCCACTAACGAAGGGAACAACGAGCGGTGGCGCCACCCGTCCAGCTGCCCGGACCCTATATGATGTGTTTAAAAATGTGGACAGGTACACTCAATTAGGTTACTGCAAAAAAACTACAGTAAAACTTCACGAGACATTGCTACTAGAGACTTAATTAAAAGAGACATTTAAATGAAGACTAACTGCTAGTTTTTCTATGTCACTATGTTAGCAACGTCACATACAAGGGACCCTGGTTACAGGAGACACGTTTTCAGGGTCCCTGCGCGTCTCTTGTAACAAGGTTTCGCTGTATGCTGCAAATATTCCAGTACTAGGTTTTTGCATCAGCGAGAATTTAACATGCAAGCACTCATTCCAATTGACGAAATGAGCACTAACATTAGCTGCAACAATGCCAACAGCTTGCGCACACAACTGAATACAATGCGCTGAGAGCTTGTTTCTCCAGAATGACAGGGCACTGCTACGGGGGCACATGTTACATAGCTAAGGATGCAGTTATGCTTCAATGAATGACCTTGCGGCTGACATGTGGAAAAGTGGGAAAGATAGATTTTGTGCCGTCGCTGCTCCAAAACCTATACCAAGCTTCAGCATCGCCGGGCATGCACTGGTTTCTGGGAAGCACTCTAATGCGCTTGCATCAACACAAATGTTGCGGCTGCTGGGCAATTACGTTTAACGGGATCACCATTCACACCATTGGTACACTCTCACTTGATAAGCTTGCTATTGTTCAGACAACCGTTTTATTGGAGCCCTTGAGCAATGAAAGCCTTTCGGCTTGTTGGTTCACATTACCAAAACAAAACACTGAACATGAGACTAATGGAGCAGAGATCGAGTGTCAGAGCAAAATTTGGTGGCTGGCCTGCCTTGCATGTATATCCCAGAATGAGTGGTGTCGAGTGAACAAGCACAACAGAAATCAGCGCACGAGTGAGCTGCTCGAAGCCTATACGATACACAAGAGTGGCGCTGATAGTGTGAGCACCTCTTCTGTGCCTCGTCTCCAATCCAAAAAAGGTTGTGTTTATTGAGGATAAAGTTTTTTTTTTTTTGGCTTAAAGGCCAACAGCACTCAGATTTCACCTCGACCAAATTTATTTTTATTGCGTAGTATGCACCACCAAATCAGCTGGGACACAATTGGTAGCCCCATGGAATGCCTCATTAATCAGTCAGAGGCGTTTAAAAAAGCTCTGCCGCAGACCATGCTGCACCTGCTGGAGGATCGCGTAAACAGCCATGACGCGCCTGTGCCGCTCCAGCCAATGGGGGCTTCTTCCTCTGGCCAGCCACGCAGCTGGAGAACCGGTGGAGCTCTGCTGCGATCTCTTCACCAATTTGCTGTCCCGTGCGCACTTTATGCTTGTGTCCATGCTTGCTCCCGAGCGGCTGACCGTCCGGCTGCTTGCTGGATGGCTGCAACGTCATTTTAATAGCCGCGCTCTCCTGGGTTTCGATTTCAAAATCGCCGATGTTTACTGACCGCTTGCGGTCTCCACACCTGTATTCCAGCTCTTGTATTTTGCATGTTGCTTTTTTCTTTTTCAGCAGACTACACAGAAATAGTGTTTTCAAGAGGTCAAAATTTTGAGTGCAGTTGGCCTTTAAGGACGCAAAATGGTCGAACTGTTATTATGATGATGACAAATGTTTGTTTCTCGTATATATTTCCATAATTTTTTTTAATGTAGTTTGTGTCTTGTCACTTTGATGTCATAATGAGGCAGCCTTACGTTTGCCATGAGTCAAATGCACTTTTGTTGGTAGTCCGAGCTATGCGCGTGCTGCCTTCTTTTGTGTCCCGTCTTGTGCACTGTTTTTCTTTCTTGTGTCCTGTCTCGTGCACTGTTTTTCAAACCAACAAGCCTAAAATCTTCCATTACTTCTGTTGATGTCATCTACGCGGGCCATCTCTTTCCCTTGTTTTTTTTTTATACTGCGGTGTGTACTACTACGCTCGTGCTTGCTACTTGCCCTGTCCGTCTCTACGGATACTCAGTGAAGCTTGATTTTGTCCCACACGAAGTCTGGCTGGCTCGTAGGCCACTCGCTCCACCTTAAAGACATGGGGTTTGAATGTGCTGCATTCTTCGCTCACAAGCAAGGTACCAGGTGGACTACTCCTAAGACTACCTGCAGCTGTCTTGCTTAGAGGGGCTCTGAAAGAGGTTTTGCGATACGTGGGTGTTGATATTTTCAGGTAAGCCGATGTTCTAGTAACCACCTCCTTCAAGAATTTTGTTGATGAGCATTAGTGGAGTTATTGTAAATCAAAACATTGCATTTTCGCCCGCACCGCAACTCTCCCTCGTTTCGGCCATCTCGCTCCATGCGAGCGTGACTGACCATGACGCCTCGCTTCTGGGTGACGTCTGCAAGAACACTTCGCTGCCGGCATCTGCTACTGCGATATTATGCACCGCACTATGGCTTTCGCGACGGGGCTTTCTGATTTTTTGCGTTCCGTTTGCGCCGTTTTTCATCGTTGTGCTTATGAATCCTGCAATCCACTCACTGCTTGAAAAGTTGACGAAAGGAATATGGCAGGACTTTAACACTTGCACACCGCAAAAATGGATGACAAGTGTGTCAGTACGCCCCCCGTATCTGTGTCTAACCTTGAAGTTGACTATCTGGATGTTACTTAAAAGAAAGTTTGCTTGTGCCTGGAAATTAGTTTCTTACTGGCAATTTCTTGCCAGTTTCTTATTTTGTGTGTTCTCTTTTCTTTGTGTATATATTTGTGTGTTTTTTTCAATAAAAGTTTTGTTGATAGTAGCACTCCGTCCCATTGTATTTGTTCCTCCTGGTTGTCGTCATTTCTTCGCTCTTTATTTCACTAAGGACCGGGTGGATGCACTCTTACAGAAGGGGCTAACGCCATGAACCAAGCGTGTAGCTCTGTTTGTTTATGTATTGTTTCCAGTGCATGGCTGCCCCAGCTGTCTTGAGCTTTGAGTAAGGCCCAAGACAGTCGTGATTTTTGTATGCCACACCACCAATAATGATTATGGATAAACGGCATTGCTTTTTGAGGTATTTTGTGGACTATTCCTGTTTCATCCAAAATGCTCTCGATCTAACTAAATCAATGTCTCTGAAAACAAGAGCACTTTCGATACATGTACGCTGAGCTAATGCTGCAGAATTTAATGACGATGGAGTGTGCGCGTCACTTTGTCGACCAATTTTTCACTGCCTGTGTTTTCTTGTTCACGGCAAGGCACAAGCTCGGTGCAATAAACAGTAATTTGTACAAGAAGCTTCTTTGGTTCATCACAGCATGACAATATGGATTGACGGCGACAAACTTCTGATACACGCGGACAAGAAAAGGAACGAGCAGCCAATGCCACTGTTACGGCCATCCAAGGTGACCACTAAGACAGAACACTAGCAGTTGACACGGAGTATGAAGGACATGCGAGAAATGCTGCATTGCAGACTTGTGAAGAAGGAAGAAGGCATGTGCACCAAGCTGAGCCTTAAGTTCATAACGGAGGGACAATGCTCGTGCACTCCTGAAGGTCCACCAATGAATCATTTACTTTTCATTGTGTCCTCACATGCAAAAACGTGTCGGCTACTATGCACTCATCAAACCAAAAGCTGGCCAACACATTCGCATTCTTTCTAGAGATGTCCAAACAGTACTTATTACTGCAGCCGGCGATGGTTCATCACCAACACCCTCTGTGATATCCTGTGTCCCAGCCACGACATTATTTCTGGTGTGCCTTGACACATGGAAGGAGCGCGTCACTGTGTTGCACCTGGGAGGCATCCCTAGCAAGGACACAAAAACGTCCACCTTCGTTCCTTGACCAGTGCTGGAGTTCAATAACCCCACATTGGTAAGTGCACTGGAAGACTGTCCAAGACGTTGTCTGGAATTGGCGGGCAAGAACATGCCCTACCTGTCTGTCACTTGGAACAGAGTAGTACTACACCTTATTTAATTTAGAAAAGTTGATTTGTGAGCGGTCGAACAACTGTCTGGAAGCGAGCAAACCATTCCAGCGTGGCTGCTTTGTATCACAGTAAAAGACCTCCACATCGCGAAAACTGCACGGGTCACGCACGGTATTACGTTTCCAAAGTATTTCGCATACTGCGCCACGCATGAATTACCGCAAGGTCGCGGTCCCGCTTTTATTTGGGCGCAGCTTTCGCAGTGGCACGCACTCAATAGTGCTGAATGAGATTACCGCTTCCAAAACGAGGCCCCAAACAACTACAGCAGGTTTCAGGCCCAGGGGTGGGCGCAGAATGGAAATGGGCACTCCACGAAAGAGACTTGGAACGAATGAGACTCCTCAACCCTGGCTAAGACCGGCGGCTTGAGGCTGCCACTCTATGCCACTCGGCTCCACCACAAACCCGATTGACATCACGTGCGGCCCAAGGGTGGCCCTCGACACATCCGCGCAGTGGGCGAAACCAGCCGCGCTGCTCCAAGCAGTGCAACACCGGCCGTAGACACGGCGACCAGGGTTCGGGAGAGACCGCAAGTCAGAGGAAGCCACAAGCACCACGAACGAGGGTAGACACACCTTTGCAGAAGCAGCTGTGGCGCCCAGAGAGATGTTTCCGCAGAACCCCGGGCGTTTTGTCAGGCACGCGGCCGCTACTGGATTCAAAGTCCTCTATGAGCGTATGGCACTTAACATGAGCTACTAATAAGAGCGGCGCTTTCCCCGGCGGTCACATACACCTGCTCGTCGGCATTAAAACACTGCACCCTGAACTCTTTCCAACCAAGCTTCGTAAAATATCCACTCAACAAAGGCAGTGGCAGTGTCCAGCACAGGGAAAGTCTAGTGATCCCTCCAACCGTTGGTTTGACTTGCATTGCGTGCCGTCTAGGACATGCGGCGCTCCAAGCGGACGTCTTGCTCTGAGAGACGGTGACGTTCGTCCGCTCTGTAAGCAACAGTTTCTTACTACCTGGTTTCTTACTAGATATTCACAAAGAATCTATATAGTTGCAAGTAGAGCCGCTAAATAAGGTGCTTGAATTGTGGGTACTCTGCGAGCGCATGTGTACCGTCACCACCAACGTCACCACAGACTTGACACGACGGACACAAAATGTGGAGATGCATGTGCCGCAATTCCGAGGACTACACAGATGCAGACAAGAAGAGGCGGACAGCAGCGGACAGGGCTCGAATGTGCGCAGGGGCAGCGAGAACTCGAAACGCCAAAGCACAGAGTCGCTTCTAAGATCTAGTTAAATATTTGCCGGATGGCAGTGTAACATACACTTGCAGCGCCGGTGGTGGAGCCCAGCTCTCCACCGACTAGCAGTAGAGACGACACTCTACACTAGAGTGTTTGCTAGACGTATGGCTGAGCACAACAAGGACAACAAGGACTCTGGCGTCAGGACTCCCTTCAATGCTTCTGCTTCTGCTCAAAGTTTTCTCACTCGTATTTCGCTCTGCATGCTGTTTTTTGTGTGCGCCGCTCTTATGCTGGCGATCGTGCGTGCGTGAAAGCAGTCTGCGTTTACAAAAAGGCCGTTGTGTGTGTGGGGTGTCCCTATTCGCACGCCCCGTGGGAACAATTTTTATTTTTTGTTCGCACGCCGCGTGGGAACAATTTTTATATTTAGTTCGCACGCCGCGTGCCAACAAAAAATAAAAATTGTTCGCACGCCTTTGAGCCTTCGCCCGCTTCGCCTGCTTCGCGACCAGCGCGGCTTGCGCTGTCCCTTTCACTCTGGTCTCTGTTGTGATACCTCAAGCTTATCATTGTCGAGATGCCCGCATAGCTGTTGGCTAATCTGTGTTAGTAAGTAGCTCAATAGTTTGTTAGTTGCAGCAATGAATTTGATAAACACGTTGGTAAGTTGGTAAACATGTTGGATCCGCGGAGCCACACGTCCAGTTGTTCTTTTGAATTGTGTTTCGGTGAGTTGAGTGTTGAAGCTGACTTATCTCCGCCGTTTAATTTTTCTATTTTGTAATTGCGGTAGGCATTCTGATGTTGCTCCACCGGGAAAATCTCTACCCCTGTAGGTTTTCTGAGCTGTATCATATGCGACCGATGAGCAGTGCTCGGAGAACCATCGTGTTCAGCGGTTGTGCTGCTCAAATATGCATATTTCTAGAAATAGAGCGCTTGATACTTTATGTGAGGAAAGCAGGAACGTGCAAGATACTGTGGTGAGGAAAAACAGTGGTGCATATTGATTTTACATTCTCTGAGTGCTTTGTTTACCATATCTTTTAGATACACGAAATGCGGGGCGGAAATTTTTGCAGAACATGAATAGGTAGGATTAAATAGAAGAAACTTTGGAATGTGAAAGATGTATCAAAATTTTGTGGTTTTGGTGTCAGCTTGCTGAATCCAAGTATGTATTGTGTTGATAGGAAATATTTTTAGTAATAGAGGTTAGAATTTGGCAGGTTGTTTTCGCCAAGGAAGCACCGCTGTCGTGTCATTGCGTTCAATATGGTAGAACCAACTGGAGCTAATGTGTATATGCACAGCTAATCCTTTATGCACAGGACCATTAGATTTGTGGATATCTACAGAGGGATAGGGGAACTTGTAAACCAGTGTAGTGAGATGCCAGGTAGGGGGAGCGGACCTGCACACATTTTAGTGTAACCATTATTAACTACACGGACAATAAATGGTATTTTGTCTTTAGCAGCAGAGAGCAAACAGGTTCGCGATGTGCATCTTCTTTTTTCATCTTTGTTGAAATGTTTGAAATCGAGAGGGGCAGGCACACAGTTAAGTTTGGTTTCTCTAGTGTTCTTACCTAATTTGCATGTATTGCAAGTGCCTGGCGCAAAATTTTGATGCAATACTGCACTACAGCGCATTTTTTTTTTGTGCTACATGCACATTTGTGATGAGATGGTGAGGCAGGAAGTGCTGCAACAAATCCAGTGTAGTTACGACGTTAGGCCCCAGTGTTGTACCCGATGCTGCCGGTCGCACAACCTTCCATGTGTCTTCTAGGCGACACCATGGAAGGGCAGTGGCGTAGGGTATACCAGCAGCCAGATCTCATTGCGGTGTCCTACCCAATGTCTACACCTGTCATTAGCGGTTGACCCAACTACGTGTCTATCAAACCAGTGAAGATTTGGCCCTTGCTCAAGCTTCATATTCATGATTCTTCCTTGACAACGTTGACCAGCTGTACTGCACTGTCACTACCTTGTCAACTAGGGACTACTGCATCGCCTGAACTCTTCCAAGCCTTACCTTCTCCTTCACCACAATGGGTGCTCCCAAATCTCAGAAGGCTTCACCTTTCTATCGTTACATGCTTTTAGGTATATTACTTTTATATTGCCCATTCCCAAGTTTGCACCTCATTGTTTCTAAAAAAAAAAAGACATTCAATTCTCAAAATTTTCTCTAATCGTAATTTTTTTTGCATTATGATTTGAAAAGATGGGTTTCAGCTTGGAATTAACTTAAAAACTGTGAAGAAAAAACTGCTATGAAGGGCAGCTCTGCCTCAATGCCTGCCGGACACCAAACAAAAAGGGAGCAGTAGGTTTGCATTACTTATGCATAGTTACTCACAAGCATTACCCAGTGCATCATCACGATCATTGTCGTACTTGTCATTGTCTGAAGCCATTGTGCAGGACCACAGAGAAAGTTGGACTCGCTCTCGGAGACAAATTCGAGATGTTAAGCAGATGTTGCTGCCCGAAGTATTGCAAAAAAGCTGTTTTTTTTTTTGTAGAGACAATGCCCCCACCATCATTCCTCATGTTTGACACCATTTTTGTTACAGTTGCCAAACAGGTTTTTTGCCAAATTTCTGAAGGGCCCTTGCTACTAGAACTGATTATTGAGCGTAAAATCACCTTTGGTGCCGAGCACAGCATTGGCCGCAACGAGTGAGGCTCGCGATTAACTTTCATGACTTCTTTAAAAGTTATTCCTTATAACTGCTTCTACTGACACCTGCAACATAGCTACAACAAGGGTTAGGTCACATGTGCTGCCTCACTGTGGGCAAATTGCATGAGGCCCAGCCCATGTTGGTTACAGAGCAGCGCCTCAGAGAATTCATCCACAGTGTGTCGTCAGTTTCTGCAGCTGAGACTTCGCGTTTATGAGAACTTTATTAACCACTGCACATTACACCACTCAGGAAGCCAGCCCTGCGTTCCACACAGCACCATGTCGCCTACGGGGTCCAGTTCTGCAAGTGCCTTGCCATGGTGGAGCTGGTGAAGGGGGTAGAGCTGTTCCAGGATCTTGTCCACTGTGCCACGTCACCAATGTCAAGCTGGACCAGAGGCTACTGCAGCTGAAGGCGGCAGTGTGGAAAGTAGGGAAAAGTGCTCCAAGTCCCATTGCTGAATGGATGGCCTACCAGCACACCACGCTGCCTGAAGATGCCATGCCAACTGGCTGGCAGGCAGGGATGAGCTACATCGCGCATTGGCTCGGAGGTTTACCCACACGTCGCAAGCTCTGGGGTACCTTCCAAGCTGTCCAGAGGCCTCAAAGCAACTGGAACCCACTGGAAGTCATTTTGGACTGTTTGGGAGCAGCAATAAGTCTGTTTTGGAGAGAAAAAATAAGGGAGTTGTCGCAGCCAAAGATTCGAAGCAATAAAAACAACCCACAGGAACATTATATATACAGTCCAACCCACTCATAACACCATTGGACATAACAATAAAGTCACGGCACCATCAACTTCGCTATATGTTGTATGGTAAAATAAACCGCTTATTACACTTATTCTTATTATTGGTTATAACAATTGAGCCTGACAGTACGAGCCTATGTACAATATAGTATTTGGAGATCTGTGAAAGATCATGGGTGCATTGTGTGTGTGACCAGGCTGTCATCCATTTTGACTACCATTTCTTTGTTGCGATGCCGGATTTCAGCCTACCGAGTCAAGCAGTGCTTTCACATTTATGGGGCACAGCAATGGAACACCAGACATCAGGGCCTGAATTCTCTAAAATTATGGCTGTAATTTTTATGCAATGTGGCATTATTGTGCACGTCTTCCTCGGTTAGGGAATCCTGTGGAGGTGCAGAAGAATGAGGGTGCATTGTTCTGCCTGTCATTTTAAGGTCGAGTAGACGTGCACAGTAGCAAGACGTACTGTGCGATTTCTACAATCTTCCACTCCTCTGCGGGACTTCCAACCAAGGCACACATGCATTTGTGCCCCAATACCGCATCACTTCAAAATGACGACGATTATTTTAGAGAATCTGGTGTCAGTTCAGCCACAGTCGGAGGCAGATAGCTGCTTAACATAAATGCATTAATTGAAAAAATCTCTCCTATTACCCGCTCAAAGATCAGAGGGCCCTGAACTCGGGCAACTGCAGCGTACAGTCAATCGGACTAAGATGGTCACTCGTTGCCCATAGCTTCTTCTCCCATACCCCATTCCTCTATTGCTTCAATAAAAGTTTACATCACCCTGTCTGTATGTCTAATGTTTGCCCCTAGAAATATATAGCTGCCCTTTATCTCTAAAGTCCCAGCTAAAGTGATGGTCACCATGCTGCAATGAGAAACTGAAGCCAGTTTTGAGTAACTGTGCGGCCCCTCCAGTTGTTTATAACGCACACCACACTTTTTTAGCATGCACCGTTGAGAGGAAGGAATGCCCCAAGGACGAAATTCCACCTCTGCTGAAAAATCTCACTTCTAAGATATTTTTACAACACTCAGTAGCTTCTTGTGAATGAATTAATTGAGGGTGCCGAATTAGCTGTTTTTCATAAAACCAGCCACAACGATGGCCCTCGTGCCTTCGCTGAAGCAAACGTCGACAGGGACAGCCTGCATGTGAAGAAAATTCAACCATGGCGAAGAACAGCCGCCTAATGAATTTATATATATGCCTTACACAAGAAAACGAAAATATGTAAAGAGAAAAAAAATATGAGCACCCATACGCAAAATGTTCAGCTAAACCACTTAAGCTGTCCAAGAAACAGGGTCAGAAACACCGATCTTTCACCTAAAATGTGCATGCATGCAGGGAAACAAAAGAGTATTTAATGGAAGAAAATGAGCAGGTCAACTAGTGGAAAAGCTCTGGCAAGTTGATCGTTGTGTCGGTAGGTGGAAGGGGCAGAAAATTAAACACTTGCTAAAGGTACAGCAGACATGCCCGCAAAATTTCTTAAGGATACGTCAGACATACCCAGCTTTCTCGCTCAAAATTCTGACCTCTCGGGAACCTAGCAAAACCACTTCAAGAAAGTGATATTTGGCATAAAGCAAAAAGACAACGTGAAGATGAAAACAGTCAAATAATTTTCCAGGATTCTGAATATTTTTTGTGTAATTCACTGTCAAATCTTACTCCCCATGCATTTCTATGGGATAGTTTCCATGGCTCAGGAAGCTAGTCGCGCAACATGCGAGACTTGAAACTGTGCACAAAGCAAGTTCACCCCCCCCCCCTCCAATATTAGCTGCGCAAAAAATTTAACATTTTGCTAAATAACTACAGAGTAATCACTGTTGAAAGGACTGCCATAAGCGGGAAAGCTGCACGCAAAATTTTTTAAAGGTAGTTTGGAGCACTAGGTTGAACTCCGATGGATTCGAATCTTCACAAGTTTTCCTTTAGTGTGTGCATGCCCGTGGATAGCGTTTTGTAATAGCTATACTTAATGCCCGCTTTACAATTTATGTAGTGAGAGCAGTCGGTCTTGATTTTTATACAACTGGCCAAACCGCTATTGCTCACTGAAGCTAAGGCTGACGTAGCCATCGCAAGAGTTACGTCCAATCATCTGTTTTTATTAATAACAGTGGCTCAGGCTAGTCAGTGAATGGAAGCGGTTTGGCCAGTTGGGTAAAATCATGGCAGACAGCTCTTGCTTTGTATTGTGAAATGGGCTTAGGGTAGCAGCTTGGAGTTCCACCCGAATTAGGCCAGAGTTAGTCCAATCATCAATAACAACAATGATTAATAATTAACAGGGACTCTGGCTAGTCAGTGAGGAGACGCCTTTAGAGTGAATATCAAGAAAAACTGCTGTTGCTGCATGTTGTGAAGCGGGCATGGGGTAGCGGTTTGGAATTCCGTTTGGACTGAGCTAGAGTTAGTCCAATCATTTTTACAGTTGAACCTCGTTATAATGAACACTGATATAGCAAATTATCGGCTATAACGAACTAAATACAAACTTTGGTTGGTCACGCATCAGTTCAGTGCCGGAAAGTGGAACTGCAAGAGCTGCACGCGATATCGGCTGTAATAAAAACCTCCCGACGACCAAAACTGTAGAAGTAGAAAAGGCCCTTTTGTGCGTGGTCACTGCGGAAACCTCTATCTTGCTCGGTGCTATGAAAAGCCACCGTACAAAGATCACGTCCTTCTTCAAATAAATAATAATGCAGGTGCGTTCTGTCAAATGATCTTTTCCCTGTTGTAATTCTTGTTCTCATGTCTGGGCCTATTTAGTTTGAAATGCCACAAGGAGACAGCTAAGGATTAACTCGTTTACAAAAAGTTCAAAGCTTAGAACAATGCGTTTTTGTAGCTGAGATTTTTGCACTAGCCAGATTACCGATTCATTAGAGCCAAGTTTTACCTCTACAACGCCTATCGGGTACAAAACTAATTTACTGCCACGAAACTACTTTGTTATAATGAGGTTCAACTGTAATTATTAGTTTGAATAATAATTAGGAGTGGTTATGGCTTGTCAGTGCGCCGAAAGGGCTTGGCCGGTTGAGTAAAAGCAAGAAAGACTGCTCCCACCATGAGTTGCGTTTCCCCTAGACAGAACTTTACTGACAGCTGGCGTTCTGTCTGGACAGAACTATATGGAAAGCATCGAACTGTACAAGATGATCACGTCGCGTTAGAACAATTATGACCAGGCCGGTGTCTCAAGTGGCTTAAAGCTCCTGGATCAGCTCGCTAAGGTGGCAAACAATTAGTGGTTGATAATCGAAGAGGTCAAGAGCAGTCCAGTGCGCCAACACAAATTTAAAAAATTTTGCCGATACGTCCGCCGTATCGCTAAGAAATTTTGCGGGTACGTCCGAGTACCTTTAGATACAGCAAAAATTAAAAGGAGTGATAATAGAGGACGCTAATCAGTAAAAACAGCATTCAGTGTTGTGCTCACGCACATATTTGCAGATCAGCCTGCAGGTACAGTTTTGACAGGAGGGGAAGGGAGCTTGTCTAGGGTCCCATCGTGCAGATCTATCAAAAAGTCTGTTTTTACGCAATGATCTACAGTTATAATACTGCCCTCTAATGAGAAATATACAGGGTGTTGCAGTATACAGTTTATATGTTGCAACACCCTGCAACATACATGAAAGGGTTGCACCACACATGAAAAAAAGTTTTAAGCAAAACCACTCCCATTATCTTAATTTTGCACTAATGTCACATTTCAGTAATATATATATATATGCTGGGCCAGATGGTGCATATCGCCTGATAAAAAACACGACACAAAAACTAACATTTCAGATCACAACAACCACGAAGCGATCACTTTTCAGATTAGTTACGAAACAGGCCAGGCAACAGGACCACTATAGGTTACTTCTTGGCGCCGAAAAGGCACTTTTGAAAGTGCAACGAGGATGATGAAGGCCAGACATCAGTATGCGCGAAACGCTCGAAAGTGGCCATTTTTTTTTACTGCCTTTTTTTTCCGTCTCACTTGCCTCCAATGCCAATGACGCATTTTTAGGAGGCGTTGACATAACTTGCGTAGGCAGCCGATTTTTCCCACCGCGTCAAGCTGGCACATGCGCGGAGCATTGACGGACTCTGGTAACACGAACGCACACTTGAGACGACGCAAACCTTCGCGGGACAACAAACATCGGTACCGTTCGCCGTCGTCACAAATCCACCCGCCAAACTGAGACAGATCTCTGAGCACTGCTTGAATGTATCACAAGTAGCGTTGTAATACAGTCACAAAGGCGCCGATACAATTAACTAATACTTACACGTTGAGGGCCAACTACAAATAATTGTAATAATTGTTCTTTTCCTCCCTGTAGCACCTGTAACAGCTCAAACACGAGGCCGCCCTCATTTCCACAGAGTCGTCTGCTGGTCTGCTGGACGGCTGGCCATATGGGCTGGCTGAACTGGCTGAACGGCTGGACATAGAGTCCTCCTCTCCCTTTCAGTTGCGTGCGAACTAGAAATAAAAATTGTTGGCACGCGGCGTGCGAACTAAAATAAAAAATTGTTCCCACGCGGCGTGCGAACTAAAAATAAAAATTGTTCCCGCGGGGCGTGCGAATAGGGACACCCGTGTGTGTGTTTGCCAAGACGGCCGAGGATCTCGTGAGCTGCATCTCTGCGGGCCTCACAGCAGCCTCTGAGCAGGTCTGTCTGCCTTCGCTCATCGCGTTTGCCGAGCCTCCTGTGTTGAGCTCTGTCCAGAACGTTTGTTGCTGTATCGGGCGTCCGATGTGCACTGTTTCTAGCAGCGCGGCTGGCACGGAACCCTCGGTGACGGCCGCCCATCGGCCGCAGATGTCTTCAGCCGGGTTTGTAGGAGGGCGGAGTTTAAAAGGAGTGATGACGCCTATTCCGAACTGAGGCCACTTACGCGAGCTGTGCTAATGAAACCCCGGTCTCCACAGTTATTTCCAGTGCACTTTCGAATCTCAAATAGACCATCACTCAGCGCTCATCAACGTGTCGGAAATACCACCGCAAAAGCTTCATTAGAATAATGGCACACCCCTACCTTTATGGTAATAATTGTACAGCAAAATACGCGAAATGCGTTGCCAATAGAATAAATCAACGTGCAGTTTTCATGAAGTGGGGAAGGCTTTTGAATGTGGTGTGAAGCCGCCAGGCTAGAAAGTTTTGCTTGTTTCTCAGCAGTTGTAGAACAGACGCCTCCACAAAGTCTAACGTACAAACAGGAAATGTATGTTGTTGTCCCCAAGTTCACTCCTTCAGCCTCTTTTCCACTCGGTTATCACATGTGCTTTGAGCGCTCATGACCATTCCGGGTTATCGAGCATTAAAGCTTCTTCATTAGGGTTCTTCATCAAGAACCTCATTAAAGGTTCTTGAAGACAAAATACAGCTCTGCTCAGTTTGAAAAAAACTAGGTCTTTGTAATTCCCTCAGCAACATAACAGCACGACAGACGTTTTTTTAGTGTAAAAACACTTGAAATACTGAAACGGTCTAAAATATCGCAATGTAGTGATACCAGCCAGCACAAAAAACACAGTTATGAGCATGTTAACCGCACGTTAGCATCCAAGTGATGCAATAAAATGGATGTGGAAGCCCCACAACGGTCGCCCAGTCATTTCGTAGCGGTAACTTGGGCCAGCGGTCATTGATAGCGCGAACACGATTAGTGTGTGACGTAATAGAGAAATGTCCAGAAGGCAGTTGGGGGCCACCACTGGTTCATATGGCTTCCTTAATGTTTCAATTTTTTGTTAGAAGTTCACGGCACAATTCGTGTTGTTATTGGGAGAAACCAGTATTTTTGTGAAGCAAGCTTGTATTTTGACTTCCTAGCCCCTTTAGCTCTGACACCGGCCGAGAAATGAAGGTGGGCTTGTTTGGGGCCTTGTGTAGCTTGCTCGAAAAATTCGTTCAGGCAGGCTGTGTTGAAAGGAGCACTGCCTTCAATCTAGGCCACGACAACTCCCAGTTCTCCACGGCCTAGAGCCATCCTAGGCAGTAAAACTTGCAACAACCAGCCGTGACAGAGGGTGTGGTCTTTACCGGCTGTGGCAATGAGTGATCTTAAACATTGCTACAAAGAATGGCAGGAATGGAAACTTGGCGGCTGCATAGAAGCTATTGCGTGTGTTATGGTTTGCGAAGACGCAAGTTTTGGTAGTGTCATATTTGAGGCACGACAGTCAGCAAATAATCATCCCTAGGGCCGTTGTGTAAGTGTCGGGTGTTTGTGTTGCACATGGTCTGCTTGCCGCAACTGTTATCATGTATTCAATGTACTTTATCACAGGAGCCCTCGAAATGGAGATTAGTGGTCAGAGAGTGCTTCACAGAAAAGTAATTGGTTTCTTTTCCACAAAAGGGATTCATTAACAGTAGCATGTTAATTGCTTCAACACTGCAGTGTTTTTAATTGTTTCAACAAAAAAGCATGTGGGACTGGTGACTGCGAGAAACCTGCAGCAGGAAACGTATAGCACATGGAAAGCGATAGTGTGAGAGCTCCTGCAATCCTGGCTACCCCAAAAGGGACTGCGAAAATGCATGAGTGGTTTCTAGTTCTTTGGCTGTTTGGGATAACATGAAAACTACTCTTTTAAGTGCGAAGCACTTCTTAGTCGGACCTACTCCTGCTTCCACTGCCGTCCTCCGTCCGCAGCCTAGCAACGGAGCTAGCTACCGTGCCTAGCAACGGCGCCGGATTTCCGATGCGTGAGGGCGCTCGCATAGCGCCTCCTCTCCCCCCTCGCCTACTCTCCTAAAGCCCCTTTACTACTCTCCAGCTCGCAACACCCTCTCTCGGCGCGCCAGCCAGGCCACTACACTATATAAAAAAAAAGAAACAGCATCCGGCGCCAGGTTTCGATCAGCGGCCGCAGCGCGACGCTCTACCGACTAAGCCACGGACGCGACGCTGATGTCAGTGTTAGTAACACGCCTTATATCTTTAACGCATTCAAACTACGTCGTCAGCGGCGTGCGTTGGCGACTCAGCGGCGTTATAGCGGCTTGATAACTGCGTGGTGTACACTTTACTTTGCGTGTGTGTGTGTGTGTGTGCGTGATTACATTCCCTCTCCAACATCTCTCGAACATACACGTTAATTCACCAAGATTTCTGCAGAGGGACAAACGAGGCGTGTTAAGCCGAACGTGATCACGAGGGGGTGTTAATGTAACTAACGGGCAAAATGCCACCAAACTTCAACAAACTCCCCCTCATAGTATCACCCCGTGCTTCGCACTTCCTCATACTCCCCTTCGGGGAAATGCGGGGGAATTTTTTTAACTGTTTGCAGAGGGCATTTCTGGTGGCCAAAGGGTGTGCGTGCCATTATGTGCCAGAAGTTGGACTAGTAGTAGTAGTAGATTTACAGCTGGACGTCTTGGTGCTTGTGTGTATTACTGGTGGTTGTGTTTCCGCTTCCAGAAGGCAAACGCTGGCAGCACGCATACAACGTGAAACATCAATTTCCGAGGGCTGTGCAGTAGCAATGTTCGCGGATGCAGCCTTCAACTGGGATGTATCCCGCAGCCAAAAGACGCAAGCCACCGTTGCTACCAGTGCAATAGGTACCGGCCTTATTTGACGTGACTGCTTGAGTGCATACATTGCTATTTTTCCTCAGGTACGCAGTCCCCCCGTACATTGCTCATCAGCGCGAGCTCCCAAACAGAAGAGGAATTTCCAGGTAGAGTTCAGGTTTTTTATTCTTGTATGAGCATTTAAACTATGTAGTGGTCAATGCTGTTAACAAAAACTGCTGTATCTTTTTTTTACGCATTCTTTTTGCTGGCTGCATCATGATATCCTTATGCAATGATTTTTTCCTGTACGGAGTACACTTTGCTCCAAGCATGCTGCTGATAACATGTAGTCTGGGAAACAATGTGCGTGAAATAGGAACGCAACAATTTTACCTGCAAACTTCTACAAGGCCGGCACTGGATTCCAGGTGTCTGACTCACAATTCCAAAGAGCTTCATGCGAGACATATATAGCCTTCGTGTTCCAGTGAAGGCTGCTTAAAACATGTCACCGCACTTGCTCACTTTGATGATTCCTATAATGCTACTTCCAAGCATTGAAGTAAATTGCATGTTTGACGATCGTACGACAGCCATTGCCTTTAGCTGCACTGACCACACATTTTTTCAGTTCCGGGTGGGGACAAAACTGAAGATGGTGCCTCACAGGAATTCCCTGCTTCAGGAGATTATGCTGACGCTGGCGCAGAAGCTGGTCCTCGCACCTACTCCAGCCCCCCACATTCTGGCAGCACAGGGTAGGTTGCAATGCATGCAGTGTTACTGCTTGTGGAACATAAGCACTGTGCAGACATGAGATTAAAGCAGTAATTCAGCTTGAGAAGGGTGATACATCTGCTGCAGCAAATCTAGAGGAGTATGCTCTTCTACAAATGAAAATAGAAACAACTTGTGAAACTTTCGCTGCAATAATTAAACGTACACCTAATGTGAATGTTAATATTATCACACTTAGGATTCTTCACATAAAAATTCACACAAGGTTTTATCCGCATGTACGGTTCAACCTCATCGTAACAAAGTGGAGTCTAAGGTGATGATTTGGGTTAGTTCACATTTGCGAAAATTTAAAACTGGTTACAAAAAAGGGAACTGCACTGACTCGAAACTCAAAGTTTATTCCGCATCCTGTCTGATGAAGGAGATGCAGAAAGGTAAAAACACCTTATACAAGTTGTGAAGCCATACAAGACAAGTAAACGGTAACACGAGGCAAGTTCTGAAGTCAATCACTCAGACGGGCAACAAATGTCCAAGTCAGAGTCAGTTTATTTTCACATTGCAGAGGCAAGTTCTGAAGTCAATCACTCACACGGGCAACAAATGTCCAAGTCAGAGTCAGTTTATTTTCACATTGCAGGGCAATATCGTAGGCACATGTGAAAAAGCCTTTTTAGTGCTTCAAAAAAAGGCCTGTGCCCCGTATGCTGCCATAGCAGCAGTGTGGGATCAGATGTGTGCAATAGGTGTGGGAAATTCGTGGTTCCCAAGCTTGAGTAAATCAACATAAAGAACCAACATAAGCCATCGAATTGAACTCCAAACCCAGATACAATTTCCTTGATGATACTAGGTGTCTCGGCATTCAAGGTGCTTGAGCTGCTGGTGCTTGAGCTGCTGGTCCATTATATGCACATATGGTCCATTATATGCTGGAGGCCCACCAGCAAGCTGGTGGGCCTCCTCTTCACGGTTCAGGTACTCTTGTACGTCATTTTGAGGTCGTCGTCTTCTGCATCTGGCACCGTGGCGTCGAGCATGGTAGTCTGTAGACAAGCTCAGATTCATCTGCTTGGTTTTCTGGATAGCTGCGTTGTACGCAAGTTTGACATATGGGAGAAGTTCATTTCACATCTTATGTTCAACATCATTGTACCTGGAGAGCATATTTGCGATCGGGTTATTCAGACATTTGGTTTGTCTGTTCATTTCGGTGGGGTGTGCTGTGGTTCTTCAGTAATCTCTGTGGCTGTAGCGTAGCACTCCTTACATGAGCGCTGCAGTTAAGGCCCTTTCACTGTTCGGGTTCAGGTCTTCACGGGCTCCATGTTGCAACACAACTTGTATGAAAAGTTTGGCTACCTTTTGCGCAGTATCCTTAGAAAGAGTTTCCTCTTCATAGTGGCCCATATTTGCTTGTTCCTGGCTCATGACACTGGGGATGTGTGCAGAAGGTCCATTCTGATTTCTTGTAAGAGCCTTGATGGTACGGTGATGGGTTGGGAAAGTCCAGCAGGATTCATTAGCGGCATTTTTCATCACTGGCAATCACAGCAGCTCCAGACGCAGTGGATGATGTTGGATTTTAGAGGGGGTCAATAGTATTCTGCTTTAGTTTGTCCAAGTATACAAGCTGCAGCCAAGTGTCCGGTAGATGAGTTGTCATGGCATACTTTTAAAATTTCACATTAGAGGTCTGCAGGGATGACGAGAAGATACTTTGTGCGTGTGGTGGGGTGCAAATTTTTTATAAGGACTTTTGTTAAGGGTGAATGCAGGCAGGTTTTGCTTGAAAGCCCTGGGCCCAGTCAATCATGGTCAACACACTAAATGGTCAATCATGACAAACTATTCTAGGTCGGCATGCTGCTGGTCGGATAGGCTGCTCCCTGTCACGATGCCGAAAAACAAGCTATCTCATTGGAGTCTTGTGGCGGCAGGTGTAAAGGGGCGTGCGATAGGCAGTCTATGTAAATGTTTCCTGCAGTATTTGTAGATGATCGTTGCATCGAATTCAGGGAGGACCAAGCCCTAGGGACAAAAATGATTGATTGATTGTAGGGTTTAACATGACGGCGCAATTCAGGCGATGAGGCGCGCCGTAGTGGAGGGCTCCGGATTAATTTTGACCAGCTGGGGATCTTTAACGTGCACCGAAATCTTATACACACGGGCATTTTTGCTTTTCGCCTCCATCAGAAAAGCGGCCGCTGGGGCCAGGAATCGAACCGGTGTCCTCGTTCTCAGCAGCGCAACGCCTTAGCCACTGGGACTGGGCCACCGTGGCGGGTCACGGACAAAAATGGTTAGACAGGTCCTTCAAGTGTGCAAGCCAACTCAGCTTGTTGTGTGTTACCACGTTAAACACACTGCCGTACGCTTAGGGTGAAACTTGGAAACAGCACTTAATAGATGCAAGGCACCTGGTTTCAGAGTTTCTCTCTTCTTTTGACAGACCAATTCTGGTGTAGGCAATTACTTTTTCACAGTACTGCTTTTGGGCAAGGACAGCCCCAAGCCTACATAACTTGCATCTTTGTGTATTGGCGTTTCAGCGTACTCCTCAAAATGTGCAAGCACAAGCCGGCGCAGTAAGCAGTTTTGAAGTTTGCAGAACATGCCTTGCTGCTATTCGCCCCAAAGGGGCAGGAAGAACGCTGTCTTCTGTGACACACATGAGGGGTATGGTAATATTTGTGAAGTTTTCAGTGGAGTACTGGCAGTACATGCAAAGTCTAAGGAATCTTCACACACCTTTCTTGCCCTTCAGCATTCGGAAGTTGGCTGTGGCTGAAGTTTTCGTGGGGTTAGGAAGGACTCCTTCGGTGTTTACGATGTCACCCAAACATTTGAGTTCCTATAACGCGAAGCAACGCTTTCCAAGCTTCAGCATGAACCCTGATATATATGTGTGGCCTCGAGTACCGATTCCAACCTTGGTAGGTGCTTGTTGAAATTTCTGGAAAATACCACAACGTTGTCCAGGTAGACGAGGCAATTGTGCCGCTTCAAACCTGCTCGCACAGTGTCCATGACCCTGAAATGTTGCTGTCGCTGTGCGCAACTCAAAGGGCAATACACATTATTTGTTAAAGCCTCAAATACAAATGTCAGCCGGTGCATGTATACTGCGTTTCTTACTTATATCAAGACGGTGTTTCTGGCCTAAATGTTTGCACTGTATGACGTTTCGTCTTTTTTTTTTAATTTAGGCACACCGGAGAAAATGTTTTCATTTGCGCCTGTAAGTAAACAGTCACCAGTCCAAGGTTACCCATCTAAGCACCCCTTTGATTCTGGATACTGCTTTCCTCTTGTGCTCGGTCAATTCTCGACCTTGGTTCCACGCACCTTCACAAAACTTTTTATCAACTTATCCAATACTTATAGCCATGCACACGGGCGAAACTCAAATGAAGAACACCATATACCCCCCAACTACAAAGGAATGAAAGACGCAAAATTTGTGTACCTTTTTTTAACAACAGAAAAACAGATGTAATTATGTCACTTGCACCCTCTGCCTTTTCGATTTCTGATGACAACTGAAGACAGCAACAGGACTCCCTCTGGTTTATTGTACACCAAAAGTACACCCGCCTTGAAGGTGTGGACACATTTCTGTGGTTGTATTTGATAGGAAACTCACTTTTCACCCAATAGCCATTCTTTATCAGAAGCCCACACCGAATTTCTCGTGAATTCCATTATTTAAAATAAATTACCAAACTTGTCCAGGATGCAAAAGTTTTACATTATAACTTCGCCAATCACTCTAGCTATGCTTGCGTTTTTTTGTTGTGGAGAGTATCCCAGGTCGAACATGCTGGATTTGGCCGAGATGGATGTTCACCTCTATAGACGAATATGCGGAATGCAAATTTCATAGCGCAACGTGCTGCAACAGTAAATGAGCCACTTTACAGAAGTTTTGTCTTGGTGGGGGCAAAAATGCTGGGATAATTCTCGAAAACGGGGTGGCTTCTCCAATGAGAATTCTCCCCCCTTCATGCAGGAGCCTGCACACGCTTATGCCAACCGTCTAGCGTCCGACATGTGCGCAACGCCTGCTAGCTGTTTCCAGTTTTGTTTGCGCAGCATCCATGTTGTGCGAAGTTTGAGCCCGAATGACGTCGTTCGTCGGGAATGCACCACCTTAAATGGGCCATGCAGACAAAATATAATTTTGTTTTATTCGAAAGATTTCGTTTTAAAGTCCCCCAATCCTTCCCTATCAGAAAATGACGTCATATTCACTGAGAAATTAATCAATTTACATGAAAGTTTTGATTCTCCCGCCAAATTGTGTGTTTTCATGACATCAGCAATGTAGTCATAGGTACGCGTATTCAAACGAACTTCCACTGCGTCATTTGGCTCTTCAGTCTTGCTTGCCGTCAGTCCTCCCAGATAGCACTACCATACTCATCTACAGACCGTTGTCCGCTGTTGCTTTGTTTTTGTCCGTATTTGCTCCTGGCTTGTTTCTGTTACTGCATTTAGTAATCATTCCGGGAAACATGGTGTATCCTCAACAAACAGGGTCACGTAAGATGATGTCACTTACACCAATTGGCCAGTGCCGTGTAAGACAACTCCAAAGCGACGGACTGCTGTGCAGCTAAAGAAAGCATCGTGCACCCAGTACCAACAGCAGTGCGCATCGGTACTTCTATGGTTACGTGTATTTTCGTAACTTTTATTGTTTACTGCACCATTCTTACTGCTGTAAAATGGATATGCGTTACATTTAAGCCCAAATAGCTCGTTTGGCGAGCTTATATGCGAGGCCTAATTTGTGTTTGCTTTTGCCGGCCTCAGCCAATCACAAAGCTGGGCACATATGACATCATAAGTTCTCTTGTGGGAAATGAGCTAGTGAGTCGCTTGGTTGCTGCTTTTTTTCCTAATTTTATAGCTTATTTGAGCGAAGTGTGCATTAAAAATGGTGACAGTATGATTCTAATGAGGCAATCTTTCAAATGAACCAAACTTGTGTTTTGTCTGCATGGCCCCTTTAGGTACTTGTTAAACCTCCCTGCCAATTTATTCGCATTAGTGCACTTAAGCTTACAGTCGAGCTTCTCTAAGCACAGAGACACGCATTTACAACTGCAACTTTCTTGGTTGCCTTGAAGAAAACGTTATTGATTTGGAAATCACTTAGTGCTTTGCTAAATTATTTGAACCTTTTAAACGTGGCACCTATCTCTATCGCCATGAGAAAACGAAGGATTCCCACTGGCGCCCTAAGATCGCTTTTATTTCTCTATGCAAGGATGGTGATGAAACCGGTGCAAGACAGGGCCCGCAGATCCCCCGCAGATCCTTCGCAGGGGGCGCCTCGTGCACTCAAGTTTTGGTGAGTAGCGCCGCCCCGGTCCCGAGCTTCGCAGGGGTGCCACTGCCGTAGGCACTTGGTGTCTTGCAACACCACGGACCCGAGCACATGTGGGTTGGACCCACCCACGTCCCAGCTGTGCGTAGCTTTGCCGTGTCCGGGGCAAAGGGGAACCTGGTGGCTGAGCCAAAGTTGGGGTTGTTTTGGACCTTTACAGCCCCCCAGCAGTGGCAATACGCCACTTCGGCCCCTGCTTCTCGCAGACGGTACCCCCGGTCTGACCCGCCCGGGGGGAATTAGCCACTTGCCTTTTCCTCTTTTCCTCTCCACTCTTTCACTTTCCTATCTCCTCTCCTACCCCTATCCTGTCATCTCCTTCCTTCCTGATTTCGACATTTTTCCTAGCGGCAAGGGTTAACCCTGTGCAGGGATATCAACCTTGGTACCAAGTATAGGGTTATAGCGGCGGCGTAACGGTTAACGTGTACTTTAACTCTTTCGTTACAGCGGGAAATTGACCAATTTTGAAGGGTCTAACCAAACATTTTTTTGTGCTATACATATTGGTTAGGCACACATTTCAGTGACATAAAATGCAGATTATTCCACGCGCTTTCCAACGACACCAGTTTTAATAAGGTTTTCCTAAATAATGATTGCGAAAAAAATTATCCTATTCAAAATTTTTGTCCACGCGTCGAAGAAAATAAGAAAAAGGAAGTTGTGTATAATAAAGGACCAGTAATAGAAACAATTTATAATATACCTTTTGTGGTAGACATTTCAAAAAACCCGTCCTAGAAAAAAAACTGAGTTGCGCAGAACAATTTTTCAGATATAAAAAAAATGTTAGCCCGCGTGGTGCCCGTGCTATGTGGTAAAGCCCAACCACTATTTCAAATTTTGCTATTTTAGATAGTTCTCTAGAAGAAATCTGGTGGTTTGACATTATTAAAGGCCAAAATTAGCCTCCACGTGATGTAAAAACACCTTGACAATGATTATGACTGGCACAATATTGAAGGCAAGCAAGTGATGTGAAAAAAATCCGCTTGGAGTTGAGAACCAAACTGTTTGGTGGATGCTTGTTGACGTTCTGATGATCACTTATCAGCCAGAACTTTCATATGCGGTTTATCATAAGGTTCTGACTTACTATGGTAGCCCTGTTTGCAGGAATAAGGTACGATGCACTAGAATCATGCCAAGCAAGCTTTCACCAAGCCGCCGTCGGGTTGTAAAGTGAGTTCAGCACTACGAAGCCTACTACATTGCAGCGCCACCTAACAATTTTGAAAAGATACAAATACAAGGCTGTTGGAGACTTCGTCAGAATAGACAGTACTACTAAGAAGCGACACTGGACCTCTGGAAATACCCTCGTATGAAACCGAAACTGGCCGGTGAACAGCTGGTGGTTTTAAAGGCCAACTGGAAGCGTTCTCCTCATCTGAACTGATACCCGACGACTTGGTGTTATCGTTTGACTTTCAGTGGAAGCTCTTATCGCAGAAGCAAGGCGTAGATAAAGTGGAAGCACGAGCGGCATGCTTGTTTTGAGGAGCAGTAGCGGGCAACGGAGGCGCCATGGCGAATGAGCTTGTAGTTGGATAACTGCGTAGTAGTGCCAAATATGAATTTCCCAATGCAAAACCGAAACTGCTGGAAACTGGTTGAAAATGGCAGGCACACTTGTTACAGACATGCGGGGGACCATCAGAAATAAACTTTGGGAGAATAAAGCTGCCCTTTGTCCGAGCCAAAGATCATTAGTGAATAGCTGGGGCCATTTTCAAGTAATTATCACCTCTCAACGCTGTCGGATTACAAAGCTGACCGCATTATTTGGTATTTGACTTGCCAGGAGCCGTTTGACAAAAAAAAATATCATGGTAATGCAGCCTAACCACGATCTGCATCCTTTTTTCTCAAGTGCAGCAGCCACGCCCTCTTCCTCAAAAACACGCACCTCAGCTCGCAAAAAATGCCGTTAAAAATCTCAATGTCGCCGGAGCGGGAAAATTTAAACTCATTCTAAAAGGGCAGTGCCTAGACTAACCACTGGCCGCATTAGGTGTACAAGAAACGACTACAACATGTTGAAATAGGCAATATAAATCATCGATCACCGGTGATTGATTTGAACAGGCGTGGTAACGAAAGAGTTAACGTCATGTTCCCTTGTTGGGCTCAATGGTGGGTGACCGGCTCTGCCACCGAATTGATTCCATGCTCATATGGCTTTTTCTATCCCCGCCAAAAAAAACTGATCGGCCTTCTAAAAGGGGCCGCTCCGAGGTAACACTACTTGAAACCAGACTGCCAAGCTGAAACTTTCACAAAATACCTTGTTATCCACTCCGTAGACGAAAATGCACCACTTGCTAAAAAATCTGTCTTCCTCATATCAAAGTGCTTGAAAGCTTTGTCGACCGGGATTACCAAGCAAAGAAACTAGCCTCTGGTGATCTGCTGGTAGAAGTGCAACGAAAGAACCAAAGTCAGAACCTACTAAAACAGGACACCCTGGATGAACTCGAAGTAACAGTCACAGCACATTGTAGCCTCATCATCACACCACATCGTGGCCAGATCACGCCTTGCGTGATCTGGCTACGATCTGGCTACCTGAACCCTACCTAATAACTCAGGATTTTAATGCCCACAACCCTATCTGGGGATCTGCACGAGGGCGGCTTATTGAAAAGTTCATCACATCATTTGGCAGCTGCATCTTTAATTATTAAAGATGCAGCTGCCAAAGATGCATCAGGGCTTCCATTCTTGCGCCAAATGCGCCAATTTGCACAAGGGAAATTCTCTGCTCCAAACTGATATAAACACAAAATATTGCGCCAGTGTGCTCCAAAATGACTGCCCGCATTTTTTTTTGTCAGTTACCGCCCCCTGGCGGGTGTACCAAAACAGCGCGAGAATGGCGGGTCTTGTATGCTTGTAGGCGTTGCTCTTCGGCGCCATTTGTCGCATTTGTCACAGGTACCACTCGGTACACGTGCGGCTGAGTATTGCGTTACTCGCATTGGCGGAACGGTTGCCCTGGGTGCTCCCTGGGACTCACAGCTTGAAAAAGGACTGCACTCGTCAAAGGCAATGCTTGAAAGGGCCCAGGGGCTCATCAAGTCTGGTGTGACTTGATGAGCCCCTGATGACTTGATGAGGAACATGGATGATGTTGAATGTGGCCAGGTGCTACTTTCTGAGGCTAATTCTAGCCTTGCCGAGAACATGGCCAAGCTGGCAGCTATCAATGAAGAATTGCAGAAGCTCTAGAATGCGGTGCAGTGGGGTCATCAGTTTCATTTCAAATAAACAAGTTGTGATCATATTCTGACTGTGTTCAGTGTCCCAATTTTAAACATTTACTAGTTTTTCTTAAGGCAGCATTTCATTCTCGATGCAACGCATTGTTACTTGCGATTTCCCTCCCAAAAAAACCCTCCTATATGTCTATACAATTCATAATTTATTGCTCCAAAGTGCTCCAAAACTTGTATTTGGCTGCTCCAAAAGTGATCCAAAACCTAAATATTTGTGCTCCAAAAATTGCTCCAAACTGCAATTAGTCAGTAGCACCCCTGTTAATAAGAAACTTACTACAACACGGCTCACAACACATATTCTGCAATAGACCTGGCAATTGGCTCTGCAGTTTACTTCCCACCTGTGAGTGGAAAGTAATTAACAACCCCTATGGCAGCGACCATTTCCCCGTGAGACCACTAGCTATAAGCAATAACTCCCAAGACACCGACTCACTTCGAACTTTTAAACAACATGTAGCTGACTGGAAAACATTCAAAGAACTTTCCAGACCAACACCTTCGCTAATAAGTCATTTAGATGTTGAAGCAGCAAGTTCACTTATTACGGCCCATATTCTTGACTGTGCTCAAAAAAGCATTGCAGAGACCACTCCTAAAACCCTCCCCAAACCTAGACCATAGTGGAATGAGGAGTGCAAGCGTGCTTGTTCCGAACAGAATAAAGCATGGGCACTCTTACGCTGCTATCCTACGGCAGACAACCTGCTCAAGTTTAAACGGGCAAAAGCCAAAGGTAAGTGGCCACGGCGCTTAGCAAAAAACGAAAGTTGGTATCGTCTATCAACTTTTACACAGACTCTCGCAAAGTATGGACTAGAACAAAGAAACTAAAAGGCTACAAGACCAACCCTGCTCCCCTTGTAAGTAGTGTGGGTAACACAATAAAAAACCAAGCAGGTGCTCTCGGCAAACATTTTGAACAGGTATTCAGTTCCACCTATTACACACACACATTTACAGCACAAGAAAGCAGCTGAGCGCCAGTGCATTTGTGGGAACAAACGCTCAAATGAGGGATACAATTCCCCATATACGATGCTCGAACCTATTACCGCACTGTCCACATGTGGCAGAATTAGCTATGAGATGATCAGGCACTTACACAATGAGACACTTTACACAATACTCTCTCTCTTTAACAAAATATGGCAGAAAGGCCGCTTTCCAGGAGCATGGAAAGAGGCAATCGTTGTACCTCTTCTAAAAGAAAGGAAAGAACCCTGTTTTGCTGCTAGTTACAGGCCTATTAGCTCTTTGAAAAAATGATAAACCGGAGACTCTTTTACATTATGGAGTTTCATGGTGTTCTAGACAAAATCACGCAGGGTTTAGGTCTGGGAGATCAACTACAGATAATCTGGTTGCGTTTGAATCATGTTAAAGACGCTTTTGTCCATAAACAGCACTGCTTCTCTGTGTTTTTTGACATGGAGAAAGCCTACGATAGAAATATGGTATTCTATTGGACTTGCAGTTGTTCGGCCTTAGTGGCAATATACACAATGTTATTAAAGATTATTTGTCTGATCGCACATTTCGTGTTTGTGTGGGGACTGCCCTGTCTAGAACATTTGTTCAAGAAAATGGCGTACCCCAGGGAGGAGTGCTGAGCTGTGCACTGTTCATTGTTAGAATGAGTTCTCTTAAAGCTGTGCTCCCTCGAACTGTTTCATACTCTGCCTACGTTGACGATATCCAAGTCAGCTTTAAATCCTGTAATCTATCGATATGTGAACGTCAAATCCAATTAAGTGTCAGCAGGCTCGTTACATGGGCTGAAAAAAATGGGTTTCAGTTTAACGCTGATAAAAGTGCTGTTGTTGTCTTCTCTAGGATACGCGGTGTTCAACCTCTTCCTTGTATCACGCTAGAAGGTCAGCCCATACCAGTGAAAAAGGAACACAGGTTTCTAGGTATTTTGCTCGACCACAAGTTCACATTCATACCACATATTAAATTACTAAAAGTAAAATGCCTGAAAACAATGAACATTTTAAAGGTACTATCTCATCAATCCTGGGGAACGGATACAAACTGTCTGCTGGCACTTCTTAATAGTGTTGTTAGGTCAAGAATAGACTACGCCAGCATTTTATACCGGTCTGCAACCAAAACAGCTACCAAAATGTTGGACCCGGTATACAACTTGGGGCTTCGCTTGGCCACAGGTGCATATCGAACAAGTCCTATCCCATCCCTTCATGTCGAATCAAATCAGTGCACTCTCTAGGGTACCAGCGCGCCTACACTGCTCTGATGTATGCCACAAAGATCACGTCTTTGGAGGAACACCCTCTGAATACCATAATGAAAAATAACACAACTGATAATCTCTTTGAAAACTGACCATCCATAGCTCCACCTTTTCCGCTGGCAGTGCCACACCTCATCAGCGAGTTCCAGTTCCTCTTACTGATGTCTACTGTACCTCAATTTATGATTTTGTCGCTCCGTGGGACACTTTCCCAATTCCCTGTGACGTGCTCCGTGGGACACTTTCCCAATTCACTGTGACATGTCCTTTAAAGAAATACAAAAGAAAAATGTACAAAACTTTGTCATCACTCAGCATTTTCTGTTCCTCCGTGACAAATACAAGGCAGCTGAATTTTACACAGATGCGTCAAAAACTACCACAGCCGTATCCTGTGCTGCAAATAGCCCCCTACTTAATATGTCCAAAACAATGAACAGGAACACAAGTATATTCACTGCAGAGGCGTACGGTATTCTACTGGCTATAAACCACATTCTTCAAAACAATATTAGGAACTCAGTTATATACACAGACTCTCTGAGTGTCGTCTCAAATCTATCATCTTGGAAGGTCATTAGAAACCCTACTTTTAATTGTGTTTTAAGAGTTCTCTACTCGGCTTATGGCCTGAAACTTCTTGTCACAGTCGGCTGGGTTCCTGGCCACTGCGGCATTGCTGGAAATGAAGCTGCTGACTGTAGTGCTGCAGCTACCGCCCTTCGAAGCAGCATAGACAAACGAGGTCCCATATCAAGATCTGAAACCTTTTGTTAGAAGGAAGCTGCAAGTCCACTGGCAGCAACAATGGGACAGACAAGTAGAGAATAAACTACATATCGTTAAACCCAAAATAGAAAAGCCTCCTGCTGAAAAACATGACAGATTTGTAGAGGTAGCATTATGCAGACTAGGAATTGGCCACACACACATCACACACTCATACCTTTTAACAGACGCAAACAAGCCGCAGTGCCATCGATGTGGGAGTCAGCTTTCTGTCCTTCATATGCTTATTGAGTGTGACATGGGCAAAATGGGATGGAAACGTCATTTTAATGAAGCTTACACAGATGACATTCTTTTGCACCCTTCGTTATTTTTATCAGACCATCCAATGTTCTCATACAAAAAAGTTTTTAGTTACCTAGCAGATGTAGATTATTAAAATACATATCATATAGCCCATAACCTCACCTGTGTTCATTATATGTTTTAAAACGCTGGTGGAACCTGAGGCTTTACACCTTAGGTGCTTGCACGCACTGTTTTAGTATGACCCTATACACCATTTCTCTTAGTACACTCACTATGCTTTAATTATGGCCCTATACACCAACCCCCTGAGTAAAGATTTTTAAACTAGTGCCTACTTTACAAATCTGTCTCATCTCTTTCATCATTGTCATGGCGCTCTTTGCCTTTGTCGGCCTTGCGCCATTAAAGCGAGGTGGCTATAAATATAAAATGGTGTTTTCCTTTTAAAACTCGCCACCAGCTGGCAAAACAGTTGCATCATGCATATAGCCACTTCCAGTTGGCGTACACATTGTGCATTTGTGCATGAGCTTCATTCCTAGAATGAAACCAGACCCGTACCTATAATGCCAAATAATACACAGCAAAATGCATGAGATATTTGTTAATACAAAACTTTAATATGCAGTTTTCATAAACATGGGAAGGCTTTTGACTGCAGTGTAAAGCAGCAACTGTGGAAAGCTCGCTTCTTTCTGAACACTTATTCAACCGAGATCTTTATGAAGTCTAAAGTACCGACAGGAGCTGCATGTTCTCCCCAAAATTTGCCCCGTCAGCCTCTTTTTCACAGGGTTGTCTTGTGCTTGGAGCACTCTGGAAAATGGAGGGTCATTGAGCAGCGGTACTAAAAAGGCTATTAAGACAAACTAGAACTTTGCTTAGTTTGAAAGAATTAGGTCTTGGTAGCTGGCTCTCCTGTATTCCAGTGGAAAATACATTATTTCAACAGAAAAAATTCAAGAAATATTGACGAACATCCCAATTTTGCGCTGCCATGACATGTTATGTGAAGTATTGATGTAATATAGGCCACCACTGAAAAGCAGTTATCAGTGCTATCTGCATGTTAGCATGCAGGTGATGCAATCACACAAAACTAGCGGTCGCACTTCAATCACCCAATCAAGTTTCTTGGTGTTTCTCTAGACATTTATATAAATGGTAGAACAAATGTTTACACAGTGGAACTCCAGAGGCCAAATGAGAAACCTTCACAACATAAGAAATCCATCTCAAAGGTATCTTGTGTATGCTGGAAGCAGATTTAAATCTTACACACAGCAACTTTCTCAATTGCTACTCTATTTAGGAGAGAACATGATTGGTACTTACCATATTTTCTGGTGTATAAGCCGCGGTTTTTTTCTGAAGTTTTTGTTGGTGCGTCTTATCCACCGGTGCAACTTATGTATGGAATAAATCGGGTTCATGGTGGCCTTGCATGGTCTGCAATTGAAAAGGTGCCTGTGTGCTGCGTGATGTTAGCGCACGGTAAGAGACAGCTTTGTTGTCTAAATGAATCCGAAGCGCACTGCTACGGCATTTCTCATAGCACGTATGTCGCTTTGGGATGTTAAACCAAACGATTTCAGCTTTTTCCAGACAAAAGCATAATGATGATGGCCTGTGACAACGATCGCGTGCCACCTTCTGCCACGCACAGCAACTACAGTTCGAAATAAATTCAAAGTAACACGAAATTGGGTTGCAAAAACAAAATGCAGCTTATAAATGATTACAGACAGTTTACTCTCAAGGAGGTAAATGTGCTGCTAGTTTTTATGACAAGTTGCTGACAATAAGTTTCAATTTTCGGGCCGCTTCCGTTCGCATCACTTCAGTTTGCCATGACACTTTTATTGCGCTGGTCGTTGTGACGTGCTTCACATGTGTAGCATCTGTCGTGTCCTAGTTCTCACTAACCATTATGCCGCCTGCAAGGCGAAAAGTTAAGATGCGAAGTTCAAGCTACGTGCAGTTTCATTTGCAAAATAACATATAAACCAGGCTGCGGGAAGGCAGTTTGAGATTAGTGAGAAAATTATAAGGGACTGGCGCCAAGCCACCAGCATGCTCCAGACTACGAAATCGACAAAGGAGGCCAAACGCGGCAAGAAAGCTCGCTGGCCGAAGCTCAAGGATCGTCTGCACACGTGGGTGCTTGAGCAACGAACCGAAGGCAGAGGGCTGTATACAGTGCAGCTCGGTCTCAAGGCGAAGACACTTGCAACACAGATGAAGACAGTTGTAGCTGGGATCAAAAAGGCCGAACTGATCCCGTCTGCAAGTGGTGAAGATGCTGGCAAAGAAGACATCTGGGAGTCGGAAAACGACCGCAAAGCGCTGGCGGAACTCCCCTTGAAGTTGCTGAATTTTTTGTTAGCGAGTCAGAGGAAGAAGGCTTCCATGGTTTTGTCTAAACGACGTCTGTAAGTACAGGCCAGCTGTGTGTATCAATAAACCATTTTTGAGAGGTTAGTTCTGTCTAGTCTTTGGATGGTAGATGCGCATGTTTAGCACTGCTTACCGGGGGATGCGTTCAGAGGCGGCGGCTGCCGCAACCATGTCTTTTCACCGCACTTTCTAATGATCTGATCCTCTATGAGTTTACCTAATTAACCAGTGCGTCTTGTACACCGGTGCAACTTATGTTTTTTTTTTTCCGGAAAAACTGCCGTTTTAAGGGGGGTGCGGCTTATACAAAAATGTGACCTATAGACCGGAAAATACGGTACTGCTTTGGTTGTGTAGTAGTCACACCAAATCAATTTTGTACATCTTTGCAGCTACTCACCTTCTTGATGTGGTTGCCGTCCAGGCAATTTTTTCAGTAACTGTATGCTCCTTATACATTTCTCATTGTAGCACATCCAGCTATGTATTTTTCATTAACCAAGTCCTTTAAGATCACTTCATATTAGTGGCATAAGCTTAGGAAAGTTTTTGTGGACTAGGTAAAATGCAAACAAAAATCGCAACCGTCGTACACATGCATAGAACACCTACGTATTGATTCAGCTTCTAGCCTTGTCACTGCACAAATCTTTGATGCTGTAAAAAGCCTTATTCCTTGGACCTTCATTACCAAAGTAATTT
Organism: Haemaphysalis longicornis; assembly: GCF_048455015.1. Lineage (NCBI taxonomy): Eukaryota > Metazoa > Arthropoda > Arachnida > Ixodida > Ixodidae > Haemaphysalis > Haemaphysalis longicornis. The sequence goes on from NW_027526204.1 coordinate 69,507,519, forward strand.
TTGCAGTCTCTGGTGGAACGAAAAGTGTCAAGATGCAGTAGTGGCTCAGAATAAGACGTGGGGTGCGATTTGGGGTCACCCAGGACAGGAAACGTAATCTCTATCAAGTGCACTTGGAAAGTTCATTCACTGTGAGGCCAAGACAAACAGCTGGAAGTCATTCTATCAACGCGTACACAAACACAGGTTTGTGTACGCAAACACAGGTTTGAATTATAACAGAACACATAAGGTAAAAGCACAAAAAAACTTTCTTCTCATTAGTACTGCTGGTGACATTTTGGAAGAGAAAGCAAACACACTAGCACAACAGTTTGATGAATTATCTAGGTCTGCACACTACACAAAGGTATCATTGCATGTTTGACCCGCAGCAGTCATCTGTGACCAGAGGCTCAAGTCGTTTGTAGAGCTAGTTTTTTTTTCTGAGAGCTGATGGCTGGCCTTTGTGCATGCAAGTCTTCAGACCCATGGGGGATTTACATTACTTACACAATCTTACATCACCTGTGTACTACACTCTTGAAGCCATTCTCCACCGTGACTTTTACTAGGGTGTGTATACCCCTAGCAAAAATTCTGATAGAAACTTGTATTAGTCTTATACATTTTTGTATTAGGTGTATAAGACATGTATTAGTCTTATACAAACTTGTATCAGTTTTATAAGTTTCATATACAAGTTGTATTAGTCTAATACAAATACACCTATTAGTTTGTATTAGTTTACAAATACTAATAGATCTGATAGACCTGAGTCCAATACGAACTAATAGAGACGTATTGGTTTTAATACAAACTAATACAAATGGACCCGCAAAGTGCGATTTCCTGAATTTTTATTTTTTCTGGAAAATCGCAAGCCAAGAAAGGTTGAAATGATCGCCATTGAGCAATAATGTTTATTTGGTATATTATTATGAAGCGTTTTGTTCACTAACAAAACTCCGTAAATCTCCAACCAAATTCTTATGCAAAATAGGTCAACTTTTTTTTTCATTTTCGCTCCTAAAAAATGCGCTACATTAAGAGCGCTGATGGGAGCTGGGAGTGCTGCGCCAGCGATAAGCCACCTTACCTGACCTAGCGTCACTAAATAAGCTACGCCTTTATTTAGTGACGCTAATCTGACCTAAAGGCCCTTGATCGGCGTTTAAAGCAGATGATGGGACTTTAACCTGACCGTACCTGCGAGGCTGCAAGAAGAGCAGCAAGAAATCTAACGAAGCCGAAAAAACTGCAACGAAGTCAAGCCAAGCCATGCCAATGGTCTTCGTTGGGTGGCCAAGATGGCGGCGGTATCAAAGTGCGGCTGGCGTGTGTGTACGTTCGGGAAGAAGACGGTTAGAAGGAAGCGGCTTCTAGCGTTATTTCACATCAGACGCATGTGCATAGCGTCATCTAGAAGTGTTGGAGATGTGTCTAACGCCCGTTTAACTTTGGCAAGTATGAACCAGGCCGCAGCGCGATCCATCATGGACCCGTCACCTCGCGGCTCCGGACATGTTTGCTCTGTCTGCTATGCTGTGTAACGAACGCCTGGCATCGAAGAAAGCGTGTGCATCACGTCATCCAGAAGTGTTGGCGATGTGTCTAGCGCCCGCCGAACATTGACAAATGTGATCCGGGCCGCCGCCCGACCCATCTTTGACCCGTCACCTCGCCGCTTCGGACTCCTTTGTTCATTCTCAAGGGAATGCCTCACGAAGAGACTCCATTCGAATCGCGTTTTGCGGAAGGGTGAATGCCGTTTTGAAGTTGCATCAAAATGGGAATGGTGTTCAATCGGCCATTAATGCGCTCGATATGTACCTACGGCTGGACCGTACAGGTTTGACGAGCTTTTCTGATTGCATGCTGCAGCTATTTTGTGGATTCGCATTACAATTTATTCATTCGTTCTTAATCAGGTTACGAACTTGTGTAACATTAAATTATTCAGCCAGATTTCTGTCAGCCAGAGGAATTTGCCTGTGTACCCTGATAATAAAATGTGTTGCCATGTTTCATTGCTTTGTTCGAACTTGCACTGGTTCTGATAGAACTAGTACTCTCTGGTAGACCTATCAGACTAATACAGTCTGATAGACCTAGCAGACTAATACACACTGATAGACCTAATAGACTAATACAGACTAATAGACCTAATAGACTAATACAGACTGATAGGACTAATAGGCTGATACAAACTGATAGACCTAATAGACTAATACAGACTGATAGGTCTATTAGTGGCAATAAGCATATACGTGTATTAGAATTTGTATCAGAATTTTTGCTAGGGTAAGAAGGCAGTTATTGTGCCACTACTAAAACCAAGAACAGATGCCTCCTTGCCTATGAGTTTTCGCAAATTTCTCGAAACAGTTGCCCACCTAAGCTGTTTGAAAGCTAAGAGGTAACACTTGTATTTCTCTGAATCATAATAGAATGATCGCGTGGGCTATGTTTTGTCACATCAGAATATGATAAGACGTTTCTTTTTGTTGATGAAAAACTCAAATTTAATAGGACACTGTAGCTGTGTATTGCCAGTTGCACTTATCACAGGATCATGGCTCAATATGAGTTAAGGCATTTTTTAAAAGGCATTGCCTAACCCTCACTGAAGAGAACCCAGTTATCCCACATTTTCTGCCATGAGTTTTAGAGACTGGGCTTCTCTTGCATAATAGAGTGGAAATGAGTGTGTTGCAGTACGGATGCTTGTGCACTTTAGCAAGTTTAAATATCACCAGTGAATAATTTCGTAATGAGGTGCTGTTGTTTCGCCTTATTTTGAGCTGTGTATTAAGAAGGCGACCTAGCAGGTATTCTTCAGGTATTGAACTTGATGGTCTAATTACAGTTTACTTTTGCTTCCTAAAAATTATAAAAACTTTACAAGTTGTGTGATCAGTGCATGTTCAACCTACTGCTGTAAGTTTAATACTTCGAGCCAGTCAGAAATTTCATTAAATGTTTGGAGACATTTTGGGTTAATGAACAGTGTATATGTACTGGTGATTGCACTGGTTTGTTTGTTGAAGACATTGACACTTAGCTTGCTTTTTCCATTTTTTGCATTATGTTCATGCTGTCCTCCCTAATCTTGCATCTCTGCCAACTTGAGTTTTTTTTTTTTTTTTTTACAGCAGGAAAATCCTGTCTGGAGGGGTGCTTCATTCCCGCAAGTCCTCTGAACACAAACATGCATCTCCTCAAAAGAAAGTGCGTGCCAATAATATGGGCTACATCTGCACGGCTTGCGCAAAAGTCTTTTATGGGAAAGGCAAGATCGACAGGCACATGAGAGTACACACCGGCGAGAGACCCTACAGCTGTTCTGTCTGTCGGAAGGGCTTTACTCAGAAGGAACACCTTGTTTATCATGAAAGGTTGCACTCTGGTGAGAGGCCCTACGTGTGCAGCACCTGCCATGAAAGCTTTATTAATAGAGGCTACCTGGTTGCTCATGAAAGATTGCACTCTGGTGAGAGGCCCTATGTGTGTACTACATGTCAGAAAAGCTTTACTGCAAAAAGCTACCTGCATAAACACGAAAAATTGCAGCATAGTGAGACGCCCTACGTGTGTAGTACCAATCAAACAGGCCTTGTAAATGTCAAAACCTGGTTTCTCTTGAAAGAATAGATTCTGTTGAGAAGGCCTACATGTATAGCATCTGTCAGAAAATATTTTTTTGAACTAACCTGGTTAAAATGAAAAATTGCACTCTGAAAAGAGGTGCTTTTTGTGTAGTGCATGCCAGAACTTTGCTAAGAAGAGCTGTTTCGTTATTCATGAAAGATTGCACTCTGGTGGGAGGCCCTATGTTTGTACTACTTTTCAGAAGGGTTTTATCAGAAGTCACTATCTTGTTACTCAAAAAGAGTGCACTCTAGTGAATAGCCATACATGTGTACCATCTGTTATAAGAACTTTGCTCTGGGAGCCCACCTTTAACAATTGCTTTCTAAAGAGGCCCTGTGTGTAGTGTGACAGAGCAGTACTAGAAGAGCTGCTTGGTTACTCGTGAAAGATTGTACAGTGATGAGAGGCACTATGTGTGTGACCTGTCCTCATTTTTTTCATGCATTATCTGCAGTATTTGTAGGCACACTATTGTGGTTAAGGTAGGAAAAAAGGAAACTTTTACTCAGAAAACACTCGAACAATGAGGGCCGATTCCACTTATGCAACGATTTAAGAAAAAAAATGAATTGGTACATTTCATTCCTGGCCCAGTAATCACTATGTTTAAATGAATTACTGGTGTTGCAATTGGTAGTATCATGTACCGCAGAATTTCGAAAACGTGAGACGCTGCAAATGAGTAATTTGAGTGAAGTAATGCCTCATCTTAGCACGATCACTGAAAAATTGCTATGTCATTGCCATGCCGGGGAAAATTTGTACCCAATAAAATCTGGAGAGTTTCCGAAATACCAGGCAGGTAGCTAAAATCCAACAGTTTGCACGAAGGAGCAACTCTTCTTGCTGGGTTCACAGGAAAATAACTTTGTCAACGGTCACTGGAGAATACAAACCAAGGCCATCAACCCATCTGGTTACCCTGGAAGTCATGTACGGGGTACTGCAAAGGCACAGAGACCAACATGCCTGCGGCATTATTCGGGGTGATTGTGCGCTTTGCAGAATAGAGTTGTGGGAATGAATTGTCTCTGGCTGTATTGCTTGGTTTTTTATGCCTTTGAATCCAATAAATCTCTCAGTATTTGTCTGTGGCCTTTCCTTTCTCAACTTGAAAGCCCCACTGTGTGCTTAAAAGTATGAGTATCTCAAAATATCACTCACAAAAACCTTGTAGCCATTGAGAGGCGTTGCCCGACGACATGTAATTATACTTCTCCAACTGAATTCTATGCCATTTTGCCTTCCTATTAGTGGAGCCTTGTATGCGAGGCGAAGCTGGCTTTTCCATTATTCAAAACATTTCTGTAGAAAAAGGTCATGACAGTTGACAAATTTCTGAATTTTTTTCTACTGTGTCAGTAGTAGTTGCTTCAATCACTACGTAGTAGTGATCCATGTTTTACTTTGCAGCTTCTGTTGTGCTGCTCCGGCTTTTCAATCTCTTGTCCACCAAATAGCATATCTGACCAATGTTACTTTCAGCGGAACACACGACGCTCACGCCATATTGGGAACAAACTCTTTTGACGCCATGTGACAGCCAGTGAACATAATTATTTGACACGCTCTTGTCCTTTGTTTTGGTTCTCATTTTGATGAAACAGACTCAGTAGTTAGTTTTATGGTGCATCTGAATTCTTGGCACATTGTGGCAATGGCACGGTCAGAAACAAACAAGCAAATCTAACCCGGCCGTAGGCGACGCTGCTGCGTTCGGGACGCCGCACCCGCAAATTCCAGGTAACAGCTGGCAGTATCTCTGGTTTCACTCTTTGTAGAGCCACGTGTATGAGTTCAAGTGACGCTGCCGCTGTAGTTCAGCCGTGCTTTGGCAAATAGAAAACGGAGAGAAGCATCTTTCAAAGCTGGAAACCTTCAGCTGGAATGTACGGAAACGAAGGATGGTCGAGAGAAACACGTACACAATGCTGAATACACAACACGTACACAACAGCATTGTGTACGTGTTTATCTCGACCGTCTTTCGCTTCCGTACATTCCAGCTGAAGGTTTCCAGCGATCATGAACCAACATCACCCAATCTCAAGCAATACTATAATCTTTCGAAGGGTGAGACAGCGCAACCTAGCCATCCTGATGTGCTAGCTCGGGACTACACCACCGCGCGATACAAGCTCAGACACCGAAACAATTCGGCATGTGAGCTGAGTGATTCCCATTTATACAGAATTAAGCTACTAGTTAGTTTAATAAGCTTGAAAATTTTGAGAAAGCTGAGAAAACTTTTGTAGTCGCTATTTATCAGAAGCAGCTGCTCCTTTGACCTTTTGTAATACCTCTAAAAAGACAACCGAATTGGTATTCACCAATTCAGAAAACGAAGTCCCATTCTTGGCAAGCAGCGTGCAAAGGTAGCGTTTCTCTAGCAGCCAGATGTCTGTATGTGATCTATACATTTTGTTTTCCCACACCGCATACCAATCTTTAACGTATCTTTGCCGTACCACGGCTTAATTCCGTCGGGTCCGGGTTAGCCAGGAGGTGCTGTCGAACAAGGTGATCAAGCTGTGCGAAGGAAGCGCGCAATGGACGCGAAGCTGCGCGAAAACAGGCCAAACAACTGTCGCTAAGCAGACGACAAGGCTGTCCCACTGACGACGCGCTCGCCGGTGAAGAGCAGGCACATGCGCGCGGGGAACGCTGGGCAATGTTTCGCCGCGCCATCTACACTGCCCTCCGTGAGTGAAAACCACCGTACTTCTCCCCAGCCGCGTTGAGAGTTCTCGATTTGGCCTGCACTTTCAACACCATTCCAGAATTAGTTCAGCGCAGGCGCCGCCACTGCAGAACCGGTCCCGCACTTTTGTCGTCGGCTTCTGCACCTCCTCGCTGGGAAGTGCAGGGAAAGCCATGACTCATCTTGCACTCTCTGCACCGTCGGTAAATCGAAGAGAAAAGTGTAGGCGCCGCGCGCTGCACACGAAAATCGAAGAGCCTAGTGCAGCCAAATTGGAGACACCACTTGTCGCGTATGCCACGAAAGAACGGCTGGCTGGTAGAGGTAGAAAGTGCAGGCCCGGTTTTTCAGTGGCGGCACTGGCGGCACCCTGCGCTGAACTGATCGCGAACTCATGCAAAAAGTGCACGCCAAAACGGAGACGACGGAGATACCTCAAGTGCATCAGACGTCACTCCTACAGTGTCGTTAAACAACCGTCCGACATCACTGGAGTATACGCTTGCAGCGCCGTTGCTCCCGCCGGGCACTCTACCGACAACTTTGCCGCAGAGCGTTGAACCGCACTCCACACTAGATTCTTAGCTGGACTTAAAACAGAATGGTGACTTTTGTGCACTGAAAAGATTTCTCAGCCCTATCGCGATGTTCTACCGTGACTCCCGTATTGTGTGCGCTCTTTTAATCGCGCTGGTCATGCGTTAGTAAAAGTCGTCTGCGCGGAAATTCGCAGTGTAGAGTAGCCCGCGCTAGTGTCCGACAGCGCGCGTAGTCAAAACGTGGTCGAGACTGCCGGGGGATTTGGTGAGGTCACAGAACAGGGAGACATCTCAGTGGGACTCCAGCATCTTCCGAAAAGGTCTGTCTGCCTTCGCTGGTGGTGTGTGTCCTGCGTGTTCGCGGATCGAGTGCCTCCCTTCACGTCAGGTACGGAAATGTGCTCCTTTCGGCCGCAGTGGTTTTCAGTGGTTGATGCATTTCTTACTGCATACTTCCTAGTATGCAGTAAGGAAAAACAAACAAAGGCGAAAACACTCGAAAGGACTGCGGTCGGAACAGGCGCTAGATATTAACTGAGGGCGGAGGAAAATTTGAGATCCATCTCAAATGCGCCATGCGAATACAACCGTATGGCTGTATTTGAGGTGGACGTCAAATTTTCCTTCTCAGAAGCTTACTCCACCGTAGAGATTTCCCCTAAATCTGGTCGATATCAACTCAGTATCACGGAACAAATATAGAACCGTAAAATAGTCCTCCGGAGCTTCCGTTTCCTAACAGATTTTCGAGAACAGTTGTCGAGAAATATTCGAGTACCAACTTTAGCAATGAAAGATGTGTAAGCATCCCTTCACTGGCCTTGTCAAAACAGGAAGTCGATTATTGCTTTGTCGTCCACCAATAACCACGGAGCGTTGAAGCAAAATGAGTAGTACTTTCATTCGCGGTACCGTACCGGTGTAGCCATTGGCGGCGGCATTATTACAGCTAAATGGTGCAGAAACGGCGATACAGAAATGACCCATACAAAGGGTGCATGCACAACTCACACGACACAGTTATCATAGCAATGTGATGTGCACAGAAGCACGCATTCTTGTGCGGCGATTTCACGCTCCTATGGTTGCTTTTGTAATATATTCAGTTGATGTTTAGCGGTCCGCATTCTGATCTTGTGTTCTCGCATTTTTTGTGCTAGGCAGTATGCAGAAGCTAACGGTCATCGTGCGGAGTAATGCCGCATGTTATAAATTTGCAGTGCCAGATTCAGACAATTTTAGAATCTACCTGCATTGCTCTGACGCTGCAGTCTTTTTATTGAGATTTAATTTCCACTCGTTTCTGGTCGTCTTAACAACCAAGTATGTGGAACTGGTAGTTTATGCCTGCGATGAACTGAGCAGCAAAACCTGCTTGGAACGAATCACCCAAACGTCTTTGGCACACGTGAAGTGATAGTGTGTCGTAGCACATTACAGAGTTACGACACACTCAGGGTTCGTGAGTGGTTATTTACACATAGCTGGCACATTACATCACTACCACCCATTCTGGTGCACTGCTGTCAGCTTTCTAAGTGCTGTTCTATATAAGGGCGGCCGAGAAAGTCGCAGCCTTCCGCTGTGCACGCAGTGTAGCAACATGGCACCTACAATGACGTCAGTGCAAGTTGTGTAAATTTTTATTTCCATGCCTTTAAAAGGCCAAGGGGAGTTACAGAAAGGAAAGCGTGGCAGAAGTGTACACAGAAAAGACTGGCAAAACCAGTGGTAAACATCAAAAGCAGAATGGGTCATTACAAAATGTTGGAAACATGAACGCTGGGATGAGGTGTTTTCAACTGCCACCTTAAACGGGCCCCAAATAGGCTTCCAAAGGTAGTGATTTCACGCTCTCAGTTGCTAGATTGCATGTTCACGGCAACATATACCAAATATTACATCTCTCTGCGTAGAGCAGGGGCCCTACAAACAAGCGAGAAAGATTGTTCTTTTCCAAGTTTATATGTGAAGCTCATTACCATTTACGGAATTGTATGACGTGGCTTTACACGCGTGACATAGCCTCTATGACACAGCTGGCGCTGAAGGCTACGGCGCTGCTACTGGAGAATTCCTTTAAATGCAGCAGCAGTCAGCGTTTCTGGCTCGGTAAGAAGCTGCGTCTGTGCGAGTGACACTCCGGCACTGCCAATATTTGTAGGGATGAATGTCTATCGTTGCCATCTGTCACACAAGCTCAACCCTTTGCCTGCCATCAGCTAACTAGGCTTGTCCGCACAGGTTTTAGTGCTCCCAGAAAAGACGAGCTACGCTCATCCACCATACAAAAGGCGCTTTCACACTCTGCAGTCAACCTACCCTGAAATATGTTAGTGTATTTATCACGTTAGTCATATTTATCATCCTATTTATCATGTTAGTTTATTTTGAACTAGTTTTATCAATTATATGCTTGTTTTTTTATTATAGTTTGACAATTTGACGAAAGGAGACATCGGTATCGCCTCCCGCTTGATGACAGCAGACGCCGACAGCCCGAGCCCCTAAGCTGCTTCGCCCCTAAAAAACTCTGTGTAGCCGTTTTGCACCCTTTGACGAGTATAATCGTCATCTGTCATGACTATATACCCCTCAGCGGTCACTTTGGAGCCCTGACGGCGCTTTTTTGCAAGATACTGCGGTCATGCAGTGAAGCCATCTTCGAACAATCTTTTTTACACAATTCAAAAAACAAGACCGCTATTTCATCAAAATAATGGTTCCGTGTGAAACCATCGGAGAGCAATCTTTTTTACACCGTTGGAAAAATAAAGAAAAATTATTTTATCGAAATAATGGTGCCATTTTATTCAGTCAGAAAAAAAAGCTTTACAAATTGAGTGAAAAACATTTTTTGGTAAATCTGGTATATTTTTTTTTCACGATATGGAAAAAGTTAATTGAGTTTATAGTTGTAGTGTGTAGTTTACCAGATATGAATAATGCTTAAAAGCATAGATCATTAAAATCATGGATCATGGAGCAGGTGGAAACGCCGTTACACGTGCAACGGCGGCAAGCATCTTATCTTCATGGTGGGCAAGGAGAGCGAAAATCGGCATACACCGCAGTAGCTAAAACTTATCGCCACCCACCAGAGCAGGACTGTTGTTGAAAATCAGTTTACACATGCATCAAAGGGGGGTGATAGTGCGGTGAAAAGCTGCACCAGGGATCTTCGTCGGTGCAGCCTCCTGAAGTGGTGACCGAATAACTGGTGATTCTAAGCCTTTTCTGTGCAACCCAGCTGAAGGGGGGCCTGCTCACTGCGACAGTGCTGCATGCAAGAAACACAAGTTGGATGTTAGTCGGTGGAAATCTTCAATAATTGTCGTGAGCGCACATGTTGTGTTTGGGACCCCTACCTGGACTTTAACATTTCCCCTAAAGGGAGGCAAAGCTTAAGTTTGCAGTAAGACGCAGCACTGATTTTCTTGCGAAGTAGTGGCCTTGGCTCTTACTGGGTCTATGTATGAGTGGTGCTGTCCGTGCGCCACTCTGTGCTAGGTTGCTTGGTGTGTGCAGCCGGTGATGCATTGTTCGCCCTCAACAGTAGGGGAAACAAGTGTTGCGAAGGCGGCGGGGTGATGGAGAGAGAGACAGAGGACCACTTTTGGGGGGCTCAAGAGCTGGCAGTGCCAGCGCATGCAAATAGCCAGCATGTACGCTTTTAAGAAGCATCCAGTTGGGTCAGCAGGTGTGAGCTTCGATTCGGGAGCACTGGAAACCTGTTTAGTGGACCCTGTAGTGGTTTCGAAATGTCTTAGGTGGTAAAACCAAAAGCCTAGGATAATCCAGAATATTGTGTGGCCAGCTGCCACAGCAGTAACAAGAAGGTGAAAAGGAATTCACCCGTGAAATTCTACATAGCTTCCCTTTTCTGGTCAGTAACAAAAGCAGAGGAGGCAGCTTTGGGGGCCAAGCTGACCTGGATGAACTACATCTTTTCTCCGGTCATCCCATTGATGCCGTGTATGAGGGAATGCTCAAGGGCCGCAATTTTTTCTTACGCACCCAAGAACACTGCACAGGGGCAACAACATCGCTCTTGTACCAGCTGCGCCTTCTGACCTTTTTGTCAGACGGCAAGAACAAAGGATAGGGAGAAAAACCACCCACACTTGTAGTAGTCTTGCTTATTGCAGTGCAAGGTAACCATATTTGGCCACAGCAGTGTCTACAGGCTCATAAAAATACAGAGAAATAGCAGAAAACAGGCGTGCAACGTCGGTGGCGCCCCGAGTCCTGACAAGGTGTTCTTTTGTTTTTCATCGCACTGTCACCCTAACTCACAGTTGTGCTTCAAGCTGGTCAATTCCTGTTATGAACGTTGCAAACAAATTCCTTGAAAGACTAGCGAAATGTAAATGCGGCATTGTCAGCGCATTTTTTAATAACACGTGCCTTTTACATCATTTTTCATGAGGCAGCCAAGTCTTTCAAGTGTCAGAAGAGATATTTTAACGAGAATCAATCATATTTATGTCACGTTTCTTGCAAGGCTCATTGCTGCTGTCCATATAATTCAGACGCCTGAAGTGCAAACACAAGAGGGAAGTAATAAACAAGGGAAAAGCGTGGTGTGTCAAATTGAACAGCTGTGGCCTTCGTGCTCTACAGATGGCCCCCGACGATCACCCAACAACACGTTTGATTCCGTTATATCACCGGGGCACTCGGCTGGCCGAGCGGCACGACACGACGAGACAAGGACTGGCAAAAATGAACTCACTCGCCACTCTTTGCTTAAACTGAAATTGCTGCTCACAAATTGCTGCTCTCATGTGTCGATATAAAATGCTGCCCGGGCCTCATTTAGTGTAAGAAATGCAGCATGTGCGCAGAAGAAAAACACGCACTGGAGGGGCGTCGGCTCGCGTATATGCCTGCAGGGGTGTAGCCCGAAACACCACATTCCTGGTTGAACCCAGTACTGTTTGAACCAACTCCCAAAACATCTTTCCTGTGTAGGCGCTTCCTATTTCGACCCGTTCCCAAAATGCATTACCTGGTTCTTCTATGCAGCAATTTTCTGTAATTTTGCATACGGCCGATATTTCTGGCCGATTAAAGTTTGTGAATGCGTTCTTGAAGCTTTTTAGTGAAGGAAATGCTTTCGCATTTTACGTTCATCTGGCTTCTTAGCGGAATCAAAAATTTTGTTCTGTCATTCATGGCTTTGGTCAGAAAAGAAACAATCGCACTGAAACAAAATTATGCTCTCAAAAGACTTTCTTCCAGTACTGGTCTCCTAGCAACAACCACGGCGAACTAACCAGTCAGGGCCGGGAAGATTTCGCTGCTAAAGAATTTGTCAACGGAACATCCTGCATCAATGTGGGCTCAAACTCAGCCAGTTGCATGTTTTGTTTTTATAATCAAGAAGCAGGTACCTTAGTGAAAATGAAACTACTTAAAAGAGCCATTTGATGACACTGCGTGCAATACGTATGATGCATGTCTGTTCTGGCATTTCAAAGAAAATATCTCACGCCAGCAGCTGGTCACCAAAAATGTTTGAAGTATTAGATGGATGACTACCTGAATGTTATGCACTATATTTACTTTCCCACGTACGGCATGCCTACCTTAGGATTATCTGTAAAAAGTACACAGGAAAGCATAAAGCTGGGGGTGTTCTTAACGCCGGCCTGGATGAAAGATGTGTGCAAACCATTTCCTCCAAGAGATAATTGCATCTTTGAACTTCAAAGGAAAGTTTGACATCCACCTGAATGCAGCCGTACAGCTACGAAGGAAAGCTATACAGCCTCCTCAGAAACTTCGCAGTTGAAGAAAAATTCGTCCTGGTCCAGGATTCAAACCCTTGACCACTGCTTAACCAGAGCAGTCACTCTACCAGCTGAGCTAACCAGGAGGCTAGCAGTTTGTAGTGCGAGAGCGAATTGGTCAACAAGTCCAAGTGAAGGACAGGTGTTCTCATCTTTAAACTTCAATGGCCATCCTTTTACAGACATTTGCACATATAGTGACTGTTAGCCCCAAACTAAAATGGATCGTATATCCACCGGCTTGGCCTGTACTAGTTACCGCTTTCATAAAATACGCTTATCAGTTAGTTAGATTTGACGAATAAATTTCGCGAGATCTTTTACCACATAGAAATAAAACTGTAGCCCTTTACTACGCTAATAAATTATTGATTGTATTTGGTAAATGACCCACTTTCATTCTCGTCACAATAAGAACGCAAAAAACTGGCAGAGCGCCCATGGGAAGAGGTTCTATTTTGTAATGTCTGTATTTTCTTCTCTTTTCGGTGTTCCATATGCAGAGAAGCGCATGTGCATTCATATATAAAACAATTCAATACCTTGAAACACCTATGCAACCGTCAGGACTCGAACCCACACTGCTGCCAGAGTAGAAATACGAGCAACACGAGCAATAAAGATGACGAGTCATAGTGGAGCCAGATGCCGACGAAAAGGAAGACGAAAAAAGAGAACACAAATTTCCCGCATAGAGAGCGGACGAATGACGAGGTGACGCGATGGAGGCACGTGGAGAAATAACCAATGTGGTGGTGACCCGTGCGGCGGACACGGGCACAGCAAATGCAAGAGTGCCGCGACAGCTGGGCAAAGGCTATTTAATCCCGGGGCACAGGCCGAGAGAGAGGGAGAGATCAGAAGAACTCCACGGCAGGAAGGTCAGGTGGCACGAGTCCGAGGAACAAGCCGGGGGTACGAGGCCACGCCATTGACCAGAGCGACGTCAGCCTGGGCCGGAGTGGACCGACGTGGCATCGGCTCCTACTTCCGCGTCGTACCACCAACCTGTGCTTTGGTGGCCCCAGCGGTGATGGTCGGGTGCCTGCGTGCAGCGAGCACGCACCGTCAACTAACGCCTTGGCGGTCCCCACGCGGCGACGTTCCCGGAGCTTCCCGGTGCTACCTGCTACCACGGCGACGGCCCCAAGGCCAGGGGCTGCTTCCTGCTACGAGGGCTACCACGAGTAGTAGCTGAAAAGCGGTCCACCGTGTGACTACCACGCCCTACTACGAAGGTACCACCACCACGGGCACCGCCGCAGCAGACAAGTACGACTACCAGTGTGTCACGGCCACGCTACTGGTACGACACGTCAGCGCCGGAGGCAGCGGTAGGCCTGTCCGCTAGGGACTTGGTATTATATGACCATTGTTGCTAGGATTGTTAACATGGACGTTGTATAGACTGGAACTACGATGGTTTGCTTTATTAGGGACTCCATGTAGTAAGTTTTGGTTTGGTTTGTTGGCTTTTCTGGGTTTTTGTTAGGGATTAGTATTTAGGAATTTCTTTGGTTGAGTTGTTTGTTTGCTTTGTTGTTTATTTTGCTTAGGGGTTTTAGTTGTGCATAATAAATGTGTGCTGTGGTAAACGTGCCAGCGACTCTCCCGTGTCCATTTTTCTGAGCTGGTCGAAACGTGCCACAAAACATGACAGTTTCGTTAACTGATGCCTATGTATCGTAAAACGAACTACTGCAATAAGCTTATGTAGATTAATGCTGCGCGTCTGTACTTTGGTTCCTTCAGCCGTAACTTTTTTTACTGTGGAATACGTCTGATGTAACTTCAACTTAATTATCAGGTTACTTCGGACGTAAGTGTATTTTTTATTTCGGGTTACGTCGGACGTAGCTCAAAACATTGGATAAAACCACAGTCGGAGGTTTCGTCAGACGTAGCTCAAAACATTGGGTTAAACTGCAGTCGGACGCAACTTTAATTTCAAAAGTCACGCCTTGGTGAACGTGGAGGTCGAAATGGGAATCAAATGGGAAAGGGCAAAACGGGAAGGTCGTTCTGAGCCGGAGTGAAGCTGGATGGAACAAGTGGAAGATTGAAATGGTAATGGGTTCAAATGGGAACCTTTCGCGTGCAGAGGGGATACTGCAGTGCACTACGACGACCTTTCGATAGCCTATTCTAAAACTGACGTGCCAACACTAGCACAGCTGAGGCGAAAACCAGTGTGACCGGGCTACCAGCAATGAAACATGCACATTAACTGCTAAAAAAAGCGTGACATACTGCCCTGCAGAGCCAATGACTGCATGTACCTTGGAGCAACAGGGGCTGTGTTCGGTTTCTCTGGGTGGTCTTGCTCCAGGCCAGTGAGCCCTTAGTTCCCACGATGCTTTGGAGGCGTGAAGGAAGGGCGAAAGATCCAGGCCCAATTGCTGGCCCTTCTTAATGAGCAATTATTCAGCCAACACTTTACACTTTTAAATCACTTTTTGCAGGAGGATGTTCCTTGTGCACATAAAATAGGAAACTCTGGAAACCAGTTAGGGCCCCTCTCAGGAGAGGTCGGTCATACTCGCTATTGAAGGTGGTAGGTGATTCCATTTATTAACTGTTTTTGGAATGTAGGCGCAAAAATAAATCAGCATTGCAGTACAGGACATTTGATTTATGATGTTATTTATGCATAGTAAGTCCTCTCTTTAACCGTCTGTGCGGTGGGAGAAGGCATGGCATCTGGTCGGATGAAGTGTCTGCATGGTGTTTTCTGCGAAAAAGTAAAACTCGCACATGGGCTACTGCCAGCCCACTTAGTTAGTTGTGCGAACCCGCCGTGGTGGCTCAGTGGCTAAGATGTGCTGCTGTGCCCAAGGATGTGGGGTCGATTCCGGCTATGTTGGCTATTTTTCTGATCAAGGCAAAAAGAAGGAACATCCATGTGTCAATATTTTTGCACATGCTAAAGATCCCCAGATGGCCAGAATTAACCCAGAGCGCGCCACTACAGCACGCTTCATAGCCCAGGCACATCTTAGGCACGTTACACCACACAATCATTTGTGCGATTGTTCTAGTTTTTGATGGCTATTTTTTTCCTGCAGAAGATGCTGACAGAAAGCATGCCACTTGCAACAACGTTGGTGCCTGAGAACTTCGTCATGACAGTGTCTACGGATGCATCCCACAGCCGGGGTGTATACTGCCGAGGAACACAAGTGGGCGTTACCACTAGTGCCACGGGTACCTATTATATTTCGTATATTTTACTCTATTCTGTTCTGTTTTCTTGCCTATATTCCTATGGTCTGTATGTATTAACAAATTTCAATTTTTTGTCAGGTACGCAGTGTGCTCTCGTATTCCGGAACAGCACGAGCTCCCAAACACAAGCGGAATTTCCAGGTTGGAATTCCTGTTTTTTCTTTTGTTTAAATATTCCTATTAGAGCATTCAACACAAGAAACAAATCTTTGTGATTACATATATTGGGAATAATTTTTACCGTGCATTAACGTTTGCAGAAAGTGATATTGTGTACTGACAAGAATTTTTTTCATTTGTGCTATAGTAAGTGACACTGAGGTTAGTTGGAAGTGTAGTTTTATTACTGTACCAGACTCAAATGTGGGATGGGATGCAAAGGGTTTCGTGAAAATTTCTTTGGTCAGTTTGATAAGTTTTTAATGACTCAAATATAAAATGCGAAGGCTAACTTCTGAATTTCTTTGGTTGATTTCATGAATTTTGACAACAAATTTGGATCAGCTTAAAGGATGTGTTACGGAAAGTGGGCATTGAAAGTGCTGCTTGCGTCGCGTCTTCCTCCCCACTTATTTGCTGCAACGGCTATGACAACACATCCAGAAGGCTAAATTTAGTAGATTGCAAGCATGTTTAACTTGTAAAACGTGTGTGTTAAGGTGGCGGTCCCACACCCGCCATGTTGGAATTAGTTCAGAGTTTGCCACCAGACTACGCCACCCACCCGTGGCGGACGAAAATACCGGCACAGGCTTTCCGGGCGCGATGTTCCCCGTACCGGCGTCCCCTCCCCTCCGCCTGCGATTTGCGAGGGGAGACGCTCCTTTTGTCCGAACCTGAACCATGACCAACCGATTCTGTTCGCCGCTGTGCACGGTTGCTGGATTGGCCCTGCCTTCTTTCTCGCCGCGAGTTGCTCGGCGCTCGGCTTCCGAAATCGGGCTGAAGAGCTTTTGCTCTGTACACGCGCGTAGCACAAATAAAACAAAATAATCAACTAAACGTTTCACTGTTGTTGGGGTGAAACGTTGGACGAATGAGCAATACGTATGTCGCCAAGATTGCCAGCGCACATTACTAAAAGAGCAGAAAGAAAGCTCGGTGTAAAGGAATGAAGAAAGAGATACTGTGAAAATTATCGGCGTCTCTTGATATATTTCAGGTGGTTTTTCTCAATGAACCGCCGCTAAATCGTCGGCATGGGCCGTGCATATTTCCTTCTATCCTCGTCTTTCCCGCTGTGCAATAATGTCCTCTGTGTTGATGTCATGGCAACTTTAGCCGGAATCAGAACACCTTTGGACCCTAGTATGGGTTGCAAGCTAAGTCTGGCACAAAAGTTTTTTTTATCGTATACATACATAATACTGCAAATATAATAGACTGCGCCATATGCGCAAGTATCAGATGGCCTGTCTTCTATTCTTGCCTTCCGGCACCAAACGTAATTCATCATGCATGTTCAAGATAGAGGTCAAAAGATGCCGAAAGCATTTTGTCCGGTCAAAGGATGCGACAGGTGCGCTGTTGAATTTATCCTGGTGCTACTGTTCGAAATTTTTTTTCCGACATCACATGTCTTTGTGGCATCCCACGTGATCGCCTCGAAAATATAACCAACATCTCACTGCGGCAGTCAACATTTCGTAGAACCTTTCAGCCCACATGCTTTGCACTGCAATCACGGCTTTACACCGGATGAAACTGAGCATAGCACGCCGAGTCAGAGGAAATATTTATTTAGCTTCCAACATAAATATTGCAGCTGGTGGTATGAGAGGGGGAGGGGGGGGGGGGGCGAAGTGCGAAGACCATATCAGCTTCAGCATATACGTCGCTCAGCGGCTTCAGCTCCCACAGGCAAGCGCAGGAGATCGCAGGAAATTGCTTTTCAACCCACCCTTGCTTCCCGGTGGGAGTTGGCCGTGGCCGAACTCCGCTGTAAAAAAGGAAAAAAAGAATGGGTGACATATGTGCACGCTATGAGCAAAAACAAATGATCTATAAGAAGAGCCAAGCTAACCTGCAATGGGGCAGTGATGCTAGTGCAATAGCAAAACGCGCGTTATAAAATATCACGGGAATGTTTCGTCAATACAATGGGGTGTTCTCGGGACTAATTTTGATTATTTATAACTACGCTTGAAATAATCATGCCGGATGCGGCCAGCAAAACGAAATGGTGAAATGGCGGTCAGGACACTTAGTTCAGCTATAAAAATATGTTTTCTACGTACTAAGGAAGTTTATGCATACCTGAAGGGGAAAAAGGATATAGAAGTGAAATTGAAAAAAAATCACTAGGTAAAGGATAAAATAAACAGACAAATTTCGAGTCTACGTGCTTTTGCAACGGAAATTGAGTCCTAAATGTATGGTCGGTGTGAAATTACGTATGAACAGATTGCGAAATAATCGAGTTCTTTTGAAAGCAGTGCAGCTGATACTTATCCGTTTTTCTTTTTTTTGCTGAGAAGAGGAGGAGGGTGTGTTCAGGCGCCGATCACGTCCCTCAGCACCATTGTCACACGACCCATCGCCTCTTCGTTCCAGTGCACCATGTCCAGCCGCCGGTCCGACCCCATCCGCCTGTAAATGTGTCAGTGTTGATTACACTACAACCAATGTAGCCGGGACAGCTTACCGCTCGTACAGGCAATAGCGGACACGACGTCTGCCCAGCACAAAGAGGCGATGGATTTCAACAGCAACAACTCCGTCTGCGTGAAAGTAGCGCAACGAACAGGTTATTCTCTGCCGCAAACTGTCGTAAAGAGAGACATAGTACCCATAGTCAGCCCGAGGATCCACGCGTTCACGGCATTCAGAATTCGCCAGTGGGAGCTGGACCGCGCAGCGCGGGCCACCGGCGGCAGCGTCATGACGACAACACCACATCCGCGTCCGAGTAACAGCGCCAATACGACCTCCAAATCCGCAATCAATTGGTACGCGTCGTCCATGGTTCTGGCCTGTGAAAAAAAGAATGAAAATGGCAGTGTTGATGCAGAAATTCTGAGCATACCCTTAGCTCAGAGGCAGAATTGCATCTGTTGTGCATACCAGGCGCAGGTCGTTGGTGCCGATCATCAGGACGACCCTGGGCTCCATGTGGCGGAGGTTTCTCAGGCAACTAATCAGCCTCCGCGCACGGCAACCCGGTACAAGCGTTGGGCTCTCTGGGTGCGAAAGAAAATTCAGGCGGTCAGCAACACGCAAAGCTTACACACTTATTAGAGATTTTTAGCATAGCGGCTCCCGTACGCTACGCTAGGTTTAGCGGGTAGCGGGACCCTACTGCGCATGCGCGCGCGGAGAGGGCAAAGAGATCCCCCTTCACCCGAACAAATTCGTCGCAGTCTCAGCAAGGCATGGGCTCCCGCTCCGCGGAAGGAATGCGCACATTCGTTCCGCACCTCGCCCCGCGCGCGCATGCGCAGTCGGGACCCGCTAAACTTAGTGTAGCGTACGGGAGCCGCTATGCTAAACTCTCTATTAGCAGCTCAGCTTTGTAGCCGAGTGATAGAGCTGCCACCAGTCTCACCTATTGCGCGACGAGGCAAGCCTGAAGTTTGCACCGCCAGCCTCGTCAGCATGCTGTCGCCGACTAGCTGGTGCCCCCACAGCGCCGCAGGGGAGTTGGTGAACATCTGCGAGCAAACATCACAGACTGTGTAAGTTCGGCCGAACAACGAGAATGCGCTCCTGCCCCAACCCCATTCAGTAAAAGCGACCGATGCCATTAGATTTTGCACCGTGAACTCGGTTGTCTTTGTTTGAAAAGCCACGCGTACTTGCCATCAACAAAAAAGGAGTAAGACGAAACTGTCAGCGCTGTGCCGTCGTCCCCTTTTCTTTTGTCCTTGTGTTCCTTGTGCTGGTTTTCATGATGAATATGAAGAAACTGTGTTTCGCCGTAAGTCTGCACTGCATTACTGGAATGTGTTCAACTACAACCTACATAGGTACTGACTGCTCTGTTACACCCCAAGAGCCTCAAGATAACGCGTGGAAGGCCTCATTTGCAAATATGCTACAAAATCTGTCCGGCATTTGTACACATTTTAGCTAGAAATGAGAAAATATTGCTGATAAGCTTGCTTACCGTTGCCGCACGATCTCCGTCAGTCCGCTGAGAAGACAGCAATAACCCCTGGTATAGGTGACCAGCTATCGACAGCGTAAACCACGTGATTGTTCCCTCTCTCTGCCGCAGTTGAGGATGGTGCGCTGTCATGCTAGGGGAGAGGGGTTTAGTGACGATCCGGAGAGTGAAAACACATTCCATGGTGAGGACGGGTCGGGAATATACAAAACACGTGATTCGCCATCAAAGGCCACCGTTCCCTCCTGTCTCCTATCTTCCCCCTCCCCCTTCCGTTCTCCCATAAGCAGTACTTGGAAGAGATGACTAAAGCAAACGTTGGGCTAGCTGGGTACACATGACACCTTGGGAAACCGCGCGAAAACGTGGACGGAGAGAAGGCAAACAGACACGTCTGTCTTCGCCTTCTCTTCGTCCACGTTTTCGCGCGGTTTCCTAAGGTGTCATGGGAGAGATATTTTTTCACTTTCGCTTTTGCTGGATTCATTGGTGCGGGACCCATTTTTAGCAAACCGCACTCTACAGATGTACGGGTAAAACTAGCAAGCGCTATGGGACGAGCGATTACCGGCAGCTGACATTTTTTCCAAGAGCCAGAAGACACATAGACTGAGCGGATAAAGATAAATAGAAAGCGACGGCTGCCAGCGTTGACATTCCACCGAAGTTGCCTTTCTCACACTAAAAAAAAATTAATAAAAATAGAAAAATCGCCGTGTTTTTTTTTTTCTTCTTTCATGTTTTTTTTCTTCTTTCATAGAGAAATCGGCGTTCGCGTATTTTTACCTGCTCTGAGACTGAATTGAAGGATCGAACGGCTTGTGTAACCATGACAAAATACAGCTTGTTTTGATCAAGAAAAAGAACACAAAGAATAATAAATTTCAATTTGGCTTAACGCTTTGCTTAGAACAATTGCACATTTGCATATTTTTGAGGAAGCAATGTTTTCTCCATCAGCATTACCCCATTTTCATGTTCTAGTCCACTTGTATGTCATCTCAAATAGGCGCATCTTGAGATGTGGCAGCTATTATAACCGCAACGGGGTCCGGACAGTTTTATCGAACCCCGTTTTATCGAACGCCTTTTTATCGATGGACGATTTATCGAAGCCGTTTTATCGAAAATGTTTTTCTCAACCACCTGCAACCAAATTTATTTGGTTGCGGATGGTTTGAAGTTTGCAGTAATCATGAATGGTGAACCAACCCGCCAATCCAGGCAAATCGATACCTTATCTCAAAATTCGCCCAGGCAAACCTTCTCATTTGTAACAAGGCTTTCTCTTTCTCGCTGTTTACACAGATGATGAACAAATAGAATAATATGAAAGAAAGCTAGCACTCTTTCCTCTGGCAAAAGCAAGCGGAGTGTGGAGATAGATGGCCGTGGACGCGGAGCGTGTACCTTTTACGCGGGACCCGGACACTTCCGTGTACGGACTATTCGGTGCCATTTATATTTTTGTGATGGGTATAAATTTGTCTCCACAAATCCTTTGATTCTGTTCTTCGCGTTTCCGTTGATTTCGTTCTCGTTCATGGCGTTTTTTGTTCTGTTCACAGTAAGTCACTATACGGCAGGTTGCTTCGTTTTTACCTCTGTTCATCACTTTGCACCTCAGCATGTCACGGGTTTTCGGTCCACACGCTTCCATGTTATAGATTTATTATGATTATTATTTTTGTGAGGCCACCTGTCTTTTCTTTTTTTACCAGTGAAATTCTATTCACGGTGCTGTCGCTGCCCTACACCTGTGTCAGGCTGAACTTCCAAAGGCAGCTGGCTATCCCTCTTGTTCTTGTGTTCCTCTCCCTTGCTTCTGGTTCCACTTATCCTAACCTTTCAACAGGATGTTGGTGCTGGAGGAGTGAACTAACTTGCTTCCAGAAACTTGCTTCCGCCGGGTGAAACGAATTGGCCAAGATTGAGGGTCGGACTCTTGGCGACACGCGACGATGTTTTCTTGTTTTATTTTTATTTGGCGGGGGGAAGGTAAATATACGCTGCTGTTAGGTTGTATGGGGGTTGTTTTCCACGGCGGTTTTCCACTTGCTCATTCATCAGCAACACCCTCGACGTATGCACGGCGGCAATGTTGGCTTCTCTGTCGACGCCAGAACATGCTGCTCAGAATTATTATACATATAAAAAAAAAGATCGAAACACGCGACACCATCAACTAAAGCCTTTCTGCGTTTGTTTGGCCTGCTTGCACTATGTAGTTTCTCTCTTGGTCGGAAGGCAGAATACTAACCCATTAGCGGGAACACCGAACAGATTTTTTTTTTTTTTTCATTTTCAAATGCGATTATAACTACTTATAAGCTCCCGTTTCGAGTCAGTGCTCACCCTTGTTGCGTTCTTCCTTAGCTCGTGCGTGGTAGCTCATACCAGAAGCTGCGTACAGCATTGTGGAGGCTACATCGTTGTGAACAGTCCGCCTAATGCACCGTGAAGGGGGCTTAGGGCCAGGTGGAACCGCCAGGCCCCTGCGGCTTTCCTTCACGGTGAGTTAGGCGCACGCAGCTTCTTGTATGAACTCTAGGCAGGACACCGCGAGTCAACACGGTAAACAGTGTTTTTTTTTACTTCAAGAAAAAAAGAATTCTCGCTGCACATAAATTGGAGAAAAGCTGAACCTGCCGAACCTACAAGCACCCCCCACCCTCCCTTCCACAATACTGTAGCGAATTCACCTCCGCAACCCACGACACCCCCCTCCCTATCTGAGGAAGTCCCTCTGAATGGGAGCCTGGTCGCGGCTCTTTGTAGTTGTTTGCTGATGGCGTTTTGAAAGTGTTTGAGAGGAGAAGGATGACTTTATTTGAAAAAGGAGGCCAAGCGGCCCTGTTGTGGGATCTGGGAATATGGGCAGGGGAAGATGGTTCGAATAAAGCGTTGTTATGGCACTTCGATTGTTCACTTCAGCCCAATATGTCTGTGGTACCATAGCTATGAGAATAGCTATGGCATATAGCGAATTGTTTGGGCCGCTCGGCGTTCTTCCTTCCACTTTCTACAGGGTTGCCTTTTATTCAAAAAGAAAAAAAAAACACTGTATAGGAAGACTGCTACGTCGTAGCTTCACTCTCCAGGTAGAAATCAAAGCCTAAATTTAGGAAAGTATTGTTGTATTTTATGTTGATACCGTTGTTCAGAGTTTATTTTACCGAGCATATATACACTCGCGGAGAAGCTAATTTCCAATTTCCATTTTGTTTTGAATGAATCGTTTCATTGAACAAGACAACTGATAGTATCTCCTAAACAGCTTGTTGACATTGCCACATCGATGTGGGTGGGGGGGCTTTTCTATTTTAGATGCGAAGCATCTCTTGCTCGGGTCTATGCCCCGCGGCGTCGGCGTCCGCACTCTACTATAAAAAAAATACTTAGGCCATGCCCGGTTTCGAACCCACGACTCTCTGGCCGCAACGGGAGGTACGCGGTGCTCTACGGCGCTCTGCGGCCGTGGCGGCTCAGTGGACGGGGCCGGGCTTTCCCGTTTCACCTTGTAGTGAGTAAGATCTAATTAGTCGTGGTGCAAGGGACGCGTGTGGGACTGGACGGGCATACCCTAGCATAGGTTCAAATCGTGCACCTAACCTTAGTTTTCGTAACATTTATTTTCTTTGCGCAAACGTTTTTACCACCACCAGTGGCGTAGCCAGGGGGGGGGGGAGGTTTGGGGGGTTCAAACCCCCAGAAATTTTTATTGCTGGATGTTTTCTTGTCTTTCAAATGTGTTAAAATGTAATGTTGAATGTTGTCCTGTAAAAACTACCAATTATATATATATATATATATATATATATATACACACACGCATTAGGGTTGGGACGCAAACCCCCCCCCCCCCCCCCCCCGAAATAAATTTCTGGCTACGCCACTGACCACCACCATCGGCTATTTATGGTGCCATCACCCAGTCACCAAATTTTCCAGAGATTGCATTCGATCTGACAGGAATGAGCTAATCAGTAATTATATTGCATGTGCTCGGCTGAATGAAAATTTTCCGTCCAGCAACGGGGTCATTACAGCGCCAAGATCATTGCATAATTTTGCTCTGCCAACAAAGTTAGATGCCACCTTTCCCAGCAAACTGAGGTCACACGTTTTGAGGTCACACGTGAGGTCGAACTGCAACAGTACAGGCACTGACACAGCTGTTTATTGGAGACAAAACTTCCAACGCCGCTGCCTCCATACAAACTTTGCTGCGCTTGGAATGTGAATAAAAAAAAGAAAGCTGGCATACTCGGATGCAGGAGGCAGAGATTCACCAAAGCTGCTGCGAAGGAACTTTTATTGACCCTTGAAATACTCTCGGCTATGTAATGTTACAATAAGTTCATCAGAAGAAAGATGTGCTTGCCAATCAACGCGCAATGGTACACAAATTTCTTCACTTGCTTGAAATGAACAAGGTTACTGAACATGCAAACTACATGAAGGTTTTGCACGAAATAGGAACCAGTTTCGTTGACAATGGCTTTCGACTGGTAAATGTTCCTCTCGCGGTTGCATGTTGTTTCCTGGCATACCGAACTCAGCTGCTTTTCCTGAAAACTTTGCAAAACAAAAATTAACAAGCAAGGGTAACAACAAAGGCCTTTATTTGCACTAAGCAAAAGTCATGAGCCCTACAGAGGCACACAAACTGGCAAAAGACCTTTGTATCTTACAGCAAGCTGAAAAGACAAAAATATAACATAATGGTTATCAAATACAGGGATGGGACAACAGGGTGAGAAAGACTGAAATGAAGTATATAATAGTTTCTAAAGCGTAATTGGCTCTCTGGCTGTGTTCATTGAAATGGCCTTCCGTGCATGGCAACACAAATTGTGGCTGCTGGATGGAGCGGCTGCTGCGTAGTTGAAGGGGTTCAGTACGCTTCGCCGGCCCTTTCTCTGGTTTAGGTTAAGCAGTCAGTTGGATTCTCAATAAGTCAGTTTATCTGTTGCGTACTAACGTGTGCAAGATTACGGGAAGTGGCACGGCTCAAAGCAAGGAGTCTATCGAAAACAATGCGGTGCCAGACTTGGCAGTGGCTTGTGCTTGAGTGTGAAGTGCAGTGCGTGCATCTTAGTGAAGTAATCCTTTGGACTCTCTAATGTTATAAAACGTTCGGTTGGTGCTGTTGTCGACAGCAAGCTCGCGAGCCTCTGGAATCGAGCGATCGACATTTCAGAAGTAGGTTGCTGTGTACGCTGCGTCCCCGTGAAGTGTTCAGGCATCTGCGCCTGATAGTAGAACTGGTTGCACAAGTAGTAATAATTGATGTATGTGAAGTGATATTGACAAAAGTGAAGTGGCTAAACATAGCAACGTCACTCAAATTACGAATGGGGTGACCGTGTGCTTCGGGGATTGAAATGGTGCAACGGCCGCCACCTCACTTTGGGCAACTTTGCCCTGGCTCCACATTTGATCGTACAAGGTATTCAGAGATTGCAAAAATAATTTCAGCATTGAAATGGTGAAAAAAAAACACCATTGTAGCGTTTCCCACTTTTAAAATTTTTACGCTATTTTACATTGTATTGCATACAGCCTCAATAATGTTTACAAAGTTTGCAAGATGGTAGTGCAGATCATTCCTTGTGATACTCTCAAACACTTTCTCTAGACGTTATCTCAGTGTTCTGAACACTCCAAACTAATTAAAAATGGGTCTACCCCCGCAACGTCGCTACAAATTTTATTTTCAGAGCCCTGTGACGACATAATAAATGTCGCCACTTCTCCGAAACAAAGGTTCTTCTGCTCCAAAATTGAAATATTGCTGTTCCAAAGTGCTCCCAAATCTGTTTGGGCTGTCTCAACCCTAAAATAGCAAAGTCGTGTTTTTGAGCACATAAAAATTATAAGCTGCTCTCGACAAAAGAAACAAGGAAAGTTTAAAAACAAAGGCAAACATATCCTGAAGGGCGACGTCATTGTATACAGAACACCTTATGCCAGTTACTCAAAAAGAAGTGTATACCACCGTTGGTCCGAGCTGCTACCTCTCACCGAGTCTGGTGAACAGCGGGCCATGCCTGCTGACAATGCTGAGGTTCCACATTTCCGGGTCCAGCTTCCACTGCAAAACGTAATCTAGAAATACACATAACGGCAAGGCTGCTCTGCAATAGACAACCAGGAAAGCGACATAATGGGTTGAAGGAAGTTGAAAGCGATAACGAATACTTGTTGCAGGTTAAACCGGTTACTTTGCTGTTCGGGGCATTGCCTCGACGGGAACTGTTCAAGGTATGTATTTTCACTGCAGTAACTGTGTGGTTCCCACCTATTGAAGATATTACTTGGTGTCAGAGAAGGCAGGTAATGCTTGCAGGTGAGGGCACCGTCTTGAGTCTAGTTGGTCTGACTACTGGTCGTTTAGTGCGTTCTTGCTTCAGGAGCATACGCGTCAATAGTAGCGGTTACACAGTTCTGACTGGATGAACCAGCTACTGCCTGCCAGTGAGGGCACCGTCTTGGCTCTAGTTGGTCTGACTACTGGTCGTTTAGTGCGTTCTTGCTTCAGGAGCATACACGTCAATAGTAGCGGTTACACAGTTCTGACTGGATGAACCAGCTACTGCCTGCCAGTGAGGGCACCGTCTTGGCTCTAGTTGGTCTGACTACTGGTCGTTTAGTGCGTTCTTGCTTCAGGAGCATACGCGTCAATAGTAGCGGTTACACAGTTCTGACTGGATGAACCAGCTACTGC
Organism: Haemaphysalis longicornis; assembly: GCF_048455015.1. Lineage (NCBI taxonomy): Eukaryota > Metazoa > Arthropoda > Arachnida > Ixodida > Ixodidae > Haemaphysalis > Haemaphysalis longicornis. Next base: position 69,534,247 of record NW_027526204.1, read on the forward strand.
CTGCCAGTGAGGGCACCGTCTTGGCTCTAGTTGGTCTGACTACTGGTCGTTTAGTGCGTTCTTGCTTCAGGAGCATACACGTCAATAGTAGCGGTTACACAGTTCTGACTGGATGAACCAGCTACTGCCTGCCAGTGAGGGCACCGTCTTGGCTCTAGTTGGTCTGACTACTTGTCGTTTAGTGCGTTCTTGCTTCAGGAGCATACACGTCAATAGTAGCGGTTACACAGTTCAGACTGGATGAACCAGCTACTGCCTGCCAGTGAGGGCACCGTCTTGGCTCTAGTTGGTCTGACTACTGGTCGTTTAGTGCGTTCTTGCTTCAGGAGCATACACGTCAATAGTAGCGGTTACACAGTTCTGACTGGATGAACCAGCTACTGCCTGCCAGTGAGGGCACCGTCTTGGCTCTAGTTGGTCTGACTACTTGTCGTTTAGTGCGTTCTTGCTTCAGGAGCATACACGTCAATAGTAGCGGTTACACAGTTCTGACTGGATGAACCAGCTACTGCCTGCCAGTGAGGGCACCGTCTTGGCTCTAGTTGGTCTGACTACTTGTCGTTTAGTGCGTTCTTGCTTCAGGAGCATACACGTCAATAGTAGCGGTTACACAGTTCAGACTGGATGAACCAGCTACTGCCTGGCAGTGAGGGCACCGTCTTGGCTCTAGTTGGTCTGACTACTGGTCGTTTAGTGCGTTCTTGCTTCAGGAGCATACACGTCAATAGTAGCGGTTACACAGTTCTGACTGGATGAACCAGCTACTGCCTGCCAGTGAGGGCACCGTCTTGGCTCTAGTTGGTCTGACTACTGGTCGTTTAGTGCGTTCTTGCTTCAGGAGCATACGCGTCAATAGTAGCGGTTACACAGTTCTGACTGGATGAACCAGCTACTGCATGAATGAGCACTGTGCGTCCTCAATACCTTCTGAAAGCCGCGCATACTTACCTTTTTTCGGCTTTGCTGCCTTTGCATGGTTCACCCTGGCCTCAATGGCAAGCCTGTTCCAGTATGGGCGTCGCACGTCCATGGAGCGAGCAAGGCGGGAGTCTACAATTTCTGGAAGAATACAGTCTGTGTAGAATCGCAGCAGGAATGGCTCCATTTTTGTTGCCCAGAAAATGTCATCCCGAAGTACCTCTTGCACATGTATTCCCTTGGTTGTGTACACCACGAAGTCGCAGATATTCCTTCTGGTGACATGAAGCTGTCCCTGGACTTGGTAAAAATACTTGTGCGATCGTTGGAGCACAGGATCACCATCTTTCTCCTTTTTGTCTGCAAACTTTCGTGCTGCTTCCATAGGTTCATCTCCCTTTGAAGTTAATGGGCATTTGACCTCTACAATTCGGTCCTTGCCAACTACACCATCTGGTGATGCCGCCAGGAATCCATGCTCAAGATCAACGAACAGCCCACATGGCTGAACATCTCTTTTCGTTTCTGCTGCGTATAGCTGGATTGCAACACTCTCATGCTGCTTCCCGTGCTCTGTGGCAGCATTTGTGAAGCTCCTTGGATGAAGGAGGGTCTTGACCAATGCGTCACATGGTGTGGAGTCTTTCCTTACGCATACCGCATGGAAATTCGAAGCTGTTAGGCGCAGCCTTCTGTGCTCGAACCAATTTGGATTGTCGGCCTGCCCACGAGTTTGGGCCTCGATTTGTTCACAGGCTTCCTCATCTACACGGAGCTCATTCAGTTGCCTTTAAACATTTTCAGCAAACTCTTCAGGCGGTATGTCTGGCTTCATACAATTTGCCCCATAGTGAGGTGATGAAGTACTAGCAGCACTAATCTTCTGCTGATGCTGGCTGTCAAAAAGGCGCCTTTTTCGTGGCAATCTTTGGTTTCTGTCAGCCACTTTTTTGCTTGCATACTTCTTGTAGACAGCACCAGGGCTATTGGAAGTTATAGCTTTGCTGGTTTTTGCGTGCCACTGAGGTCCCAGCTGGAAGCTTAGCCCAGCAACTTGGCAGCGATGCTCGTAAGAGCCTTTCTGGCACCGGTTGATCTGTTTTCCACCAGAAAACTTTGCAACAAGAGACATGAGGGCTTCAGCAAGGTTGCTTGTGTCATCTGTTATGAGACGGGCCGCTTTTTCAGAAATACTGTTGGCTGCCGTCATTATCTTTGTTCTGAGCATGGCAGGGAGCTTCTCGAATAAGTTTTCACCTTTTGTGCCATCACAAAAGTAACTCTTGCAGCCGTCATGGCAGCCAAACACATGTTTGGGACCATTTCTCAAGTCAGCGGCCAATTCTCGAGCAAGCTGCCTTTCATTACTTGGATGCTCTCGCAATACTTCGGCGTAGTGACTGACAGCCTTGCGTGCACCGTTCTTGATGCGCTTTATTCTCGGGCCCGACAGCATGGGCCGGCCGCCTTTGCTTTCCTTAGCGATGGCATAGAGGCGGGAAGTGTAGCACTTGACCACATGGTTCGCACACTCGTGCTTCTGAACAAAACGACCGTAGTCAACCTTTGACTGAATCTGGTGGTATACAGACGAATCCCCATCGCCTATAAAGGTGCGATACTCAACTTCGTGCATCTCCTTGCTTCGCTGGAATCCCTCAACAAGGACATCTGCCTCCATGGCTCCTGAGCTTTGATCCCAGTTCTTGTAGCAGGTGTGCTTTTTTGCCTCAACATTTTTCCTCGCGTAGAACGCACAAGTGCTGCACAGCTTGTTTCTCACACCCAAGTAGAGGAGCTTTTTTGTGCGCTTACCTATGATGACGGCCACACCAGAATTTGCAGAATACCTGTGGCCGTGGCTCCTGTGGGACCAGCCACCATCAACCACCACTGTAATCTTTGGGGTGCAGCCATCCTCGCAGAAATCGCCAGCTGCTTCCGCCAGCCTCTTTTCCTCTTTTCCAGCTTCTAACATTTGTCCCAGGAGCACAGCTTTCCATTGCTGAAAAATCAAACGTAGTGGAAAATGTGACTGTTCGCTACAGGTTAAAACGTATTTTGTCAGTTTTATACATGTGCTACACGGCCATTTAAAAGTCCTAACGCAACGTCTATCGAAATTTCCCATTGCTACGCTATAGTGCACCTGCAATCCAGTCGAGCCATTTGTCATTTGAATGTGTCCGTGTAGCACGGACCTTGTGAGTGACAATATAAATTCTATTTTGCCTAGAGCATGGAAGAGAATCCTGGCCTTGCATTTGAGGCAATAAGGCAATTTGAAATTGAGTTTTTCCTGTTTGCATGCACAGCCCATTGCAAATAAGGCTCCATAGCAGTGCGGAAAATTGAATGAGTTAGTAAGAATGAAGTCTCAAGCCATAGCATAAAAACAGCAATTATGGCTTGCTATCTCCTGTTGTTTCATGGCAACATGCCGTAAACCACGAGAGCAGGCTATCGAAAGCTGAAAAAATAAATTATTTGGTCAGTTATAACATGAAGGAACCCCATAAGAATGGGAATGGCACATAAGCAACACATTCCTAAATGGTTCTATTCAAAGTCACTGCAAACTGCCACACAAAGTGGAAACACCATGCAACAGAAGCTACCCTGCAGCCTACCTAGTCAGTGGGCACATTTGTCACCTAGTTCAGGAACGCGTGCAAATATAAGGTGCATTACGAAATTGAGATCAGAAAGTTGTCTTACATTTGTGCAAATACGGTATATAAAATGGAATTATCTGCATAAAAATGTTGCGACAATATTACTCTAGAGCTACTTGCTTCAGCCGCAGAAAATTGAACCAGTCAACTAAATGGTTCAAGCTTCCCTCAGAAAGGATCCCCATTGTACATTCTCCCTACAGCAAAAAATCATTACTAGAAATTAAAGTGTGGCCTGTCTTATTTATCATGATTTTATGCAGCACATTCATAATTGCGGTCTCGTTCACAGACCAACAGTAACTTGGCGATGCTCAGGTGTCATTATATCAAGGGTCTGTTTGATTTGGCAGAAGTGGGCCATGGTAGTGATTTTCATTTCTTTTATATGCGTTTCTGCTTCAGTTTGAAGAACTGACAAGAGCTGAGGTCTTCGCAAGTTTTCGACACATTGTAAATCACCCACTGGTTCTAACTGAACGTAAGCGAACGTAACAAGAATTGGCCCAACAAATATTTGGAATCATTAGGTAGACAAAAACACTGGACAGAGAGGGCAGAAACAAAACCTGGAAACATGCCAAAGCACTTGCCTTTCCAAGTGCCTCCTCTCGACGCAGGAACGTTTTTTTGCACATGACAGGAATTTCCATGACAGACAGTGCCTCCTCCAAATGTGAATGCCCAGACCCGATACTCGTGAACGCCCAGACAGTAGCATCGTTTACTCCAAGAGCTGCCTTCTCTGCGAGAGGGGTGGGCTCTGCAACAGGGTCGGTAGTGACTTTTGTAACCTCATGGCAACCGCTACACTGGAATTTAAACTCCGACCAAAGGCCAATCCTTCGTTCCTCTTCAAACTCAAAGTGTCCTCCACCAGGAAAAGGGCACCGGTGTTCGCCAAGCTCTTGAGCAGCCTTCATGAAGTGGCCCACAGACACAACTCTTCTTCCACACACGCCTCCATTCTGTGCTGTCGGGACACTGACGTCCCTCTCAAAGGAAAGCTCTGGCAAAAGCTCCTGAATTCCAAGGCCGTCCCAGTAGTCAGCCATAGCTTCATGACCGCAGACTGAGGTGATCTGCAATCAGCCGTGATGGTTGCAGTGTTGGTGTTCATCAGAGGCACTGCTTTGTGCATATTTTCAGCACGTTTTCTGTAAAACACAATGTCTCTTTACTACATGTGCACCAGCAAAATGTATAGCAAGAAAAAACAAAATGTCAGGAAACATATAAATGTGCAAATACGCGCTAGTGATGTGTGCATAGTTCCTAAAAAGTGGGAGTCATAAACCATGTGACACTCCTGCACTTTCTAACTATTCATGGGGTGCTTGCCTCTGGAGATGAGCAATTACAAAGGACATAGTGTGAAAACACCTATAACTGCTCTTGTATACTGATAGCGTCTGCCTCAGGATGGTAGAAGCATATGCAGCTATTGACTCTTCCAGCCAGCTACAGAATGACACCAAGGCAATTGAACAAATTACATAACGAGAACTAGCAGGAGTTCGTACTGCCCACAGTTGGTTTGAGCGCATTTTTTAGTGGGTAAATATGCGGCAAGCTGTAATAATTCTACCACCTACATGTTGGTGTATGGGTTTTTTTTTTTGCTCATGTATCCCAACATAACCCACAAAGAAGGGCCTCAAATTGACATAAAACCCCAGACGCAACCCCATAATTGGGCAGAAAACCTGTATCGCCTAGTTCCCAGATAAAGAAAGGAGGAGCTTATGGATAAGGTGAACAAAAGAGCACTACAAAAAAGGCATTGTCTAGCGTTCCGTCCAGACGGAACGATAAGGAATGCTAATGTTGCGGAACGGCAGCTGTCACTAAAGTTCTGTTCAGGAGGAACGCAACTCTCCGTGAGAGCAATCTGTTGATTTTTATCCAACCGAACACACCGCTTCCTCACACCGCCAGGGTCGTTGTTAATTAGTAATCACTATTTAGTAATTATAAATGGTCGGACTACCTCTAGCTAAGTACGGAAGGAACTCCAAGCTGCTACCCCAAGCCTGCTTGGCAACATGAACAGAAAACAGTCTTTCTTGATATTTATGCAAAGGCAAAACCGCTTGTTTTAAAGTTGATTCATCAAAGGCAAAACCGCTTGAAAGTTAAAGTTGATTCATCAAAAGTAAACGGTTACAAAAAAATTTACAGACTAGCTTTGTGCAGCCATAGTCACTTATAATAATTACAGATTATCGGACGTAACCCTAGCGTTGGCTGCGTCGGCCTTGGCTTCAGTGAGCCGTAGCGGTTCAGCCGGTTGGGTAAAACCAAAATCGACTGCTCTAGCCAACTGAGTTGTAAGGCGGGCGTGAAGTATAGTTATTACAAAAGTTCTAAATGCGTCCAAAAAAAAAAAAACAGAGCTCGGCAAGATTTCAACACCCAACTACAACGTCCGTAAGCAGAGGCATAAGTACGACTATTTCACAACGCGTAGCTTTTACGGGTACGGCAGGAGCGAGTACGGCTATTTCACGACGCCTAGATGTTACGGCTACGGCAGCGACGACGGAGAGTTTTCAGGGCACGCCGGGGCGCGCGCCGGCGAGCGAGCCAGGTTAGTTCACGACGGGTAGGGGGGGGATTTCACGACGCCAGCGAGACGCCAACCATATATGGCTACCTTCTGCATTTTTACGGCCAGGCATTGGTGGCCGGGCCACATGCAATGGGAAGGGGCCGCGAATAAAAGTGCAAGCGGTGGCAGCAAGCGGTGGCTAGGCTCCGAATAACAAACCACCTAGAGCTTTTAGCATTGAAAGGTAAAACTAGCAGCCCCACGCCGGTCAAAATCGTGGTAAGAACTAAGCGCGCTGTTTCACATCCCCAACACATGCGAACCCTCATGCGGACCCTCATATTCCGCCAGAACACAACAAAGGCTGAACAGAAATAACACTCGCAGCGCGTTAGCGCGAGATTGCGTGCAACGAACACAAAAAGAAAATCCTTACTTGCATGAGGAAGCTGCGGCCGCTCTCGCTTGCGCTCGGCGACTTTGTGATGCATTTTTACGCCTTATCAAACGTTTGGGCGTTTTACGGGTGTTACCCATCGCAGATCACAAAATGTCGCACCGTTGTACTCCACCGGACAACGGCGGTGCAGAATGCCCAAAGATACCGAGCAAATTTGCTACCACGGAAGTTCGCACAGACCGCACGGCGTGGCGACAAAAACTGAACGAGTATCGGCAGTATCGGGTATCGGGTATCGGCACCACGACAAAGAAGAGGCGAAAAGTCTGGGGAGCCTGAATGTACCGCCTTGAGGCTCCCTCGAATAGTGCGTTTGGCCGCGCCATCGGTAGCAGAAAGCTGAAACGTAACAAAGTAGCTTTACAGTTTCGACACTGATGGCGCCACATAAAACTGCAACGTTGTTATTGCTGTAAAATTGTCGCTACAGGAATTAAAAAGGGTTAATTGTACATTTACTTGGTAATGTTATAAAGATATGACATCGACGTATATTCCATGTAACGCACTTTTTGGAGTTCCGTGTGTGTACGTAAATAGGCGCGTTTGAGCGCTTCGGCCGGCGTGATGAAAATCAGCCAATTTCAGTAACAGTTAATACGTGTTCTATTTATCACAGTGCAAACATTGAACGTAACTAAGTAAAGGAGGTCTTCAAGTTTGATGTGTGAAAATATTGAAACTTCGTCTTCAGCAGCAACGCAGAAAAGTTACCCCAGAAAACCCATGTGTACGTGTAAACTGCCTTATGTAGACCAAAATAACTTTAAAGCCGCTGAACGAAATTCAGCGAAATTTCGGCAGTATACAAATACATATGCTGGCAACGCGCACACGAAAACACATTGCTCTGCATTAATCCATGTAAAAGTTTAGCGCGAGTGAAGTTGCGCTATTTTAGCTATTTTCAAACGGCCGTATAACAAAATCTATTCGCTGAAACGGAACTTCCAAACGTAACTCACTGCATAGACATCTATTCTATGCACATACCAAACTACATGTAATTACGTCGCATAGTTTTCTCAAATTCTTACACCGCCCGAAGCAAAAAAAGCAAAAATACAATTTTTCTCTCTTGCAAATTGTCTTCTCCTTCTAAAGCCAAATTAGCTGGAATAGACCGGTAAGCGAGTTCGGAATCTAGAAGACTTCTGCTTTCTAATGATACATTAGCCATGAATGTGGTGCCAACTGGGGCGCAACAGCGCCTACGCAAACATCGTCCAAAACCGGCAGCGCGGGCCGATCGAGTGGGACCGCCACCTTAAAAACTGTTCTAAAAATAACTTGGGTGAAAATGGTTTGAAGGTTTACTGAGGTAGCATAAAAACAGGTTAAGTAATTAGGTGGTGGGTATCCATACTGCTGCCTTAAATATGCAAACTTTAAATGTCAGTTTTTCTTCTCTTGTCGGTAAATATAAAATCTTGTATTGGACTTCGCAATCCTGCTGGGTGGCACAATTTGTGCTTTTGGGGTGTCATCCCATCCTGGTAATGTCACTGTTCGGTGCCTATATAATGCTCATTGTTTAGTTGCTCGTACTTTTTTTTTCAGTTCTGGACGTAAATGATGCCGCAGCTTGTGCCTCAGGAAAATTTTCTGCTTCGCAAGACGTCGCAAATATTGCAGCGAAACGTGGTTTGGTGTGCTCCTACCGCACACATTCTGGCAACACAAGGTGCGTAAAGTGCCAATGCTTGCAAGAATGTTTTTTGTAGGACGTAAACACTACTCAAAGCTTGGCTGATTATTTTGATCATTAGAAGAGATATGTTGCTACTAATCTAGTTGAGCATGCTCCTGTACAGATCAAGATGAAAGCATTACCGCTAGTCCATGGGAGACCTAGAGGATCTAACGTGCAAACCCACATTCAGTACGAATGTGACAATACCACTGGCAAATCCTAAACACCAAAATTCGAAAGGGTTTCATCCACTAATACTGCTACAGTCTACGCCCGTTACAACAGACCCTCTGAATCCAGAAAAAAAACGTCCGCTGTAGCCGAAGTATGCAGTATCCGACTGGGGGGGGGTGTGGTATGAGCCTTAAAGTGGGTACTTTGACCGATATTGCATATGCATAGTGCATAAACATTGTTCTTTTTACACGCCTGCAGCACCTCTGCACAGTGTTCGCGCGAGGGCAAAGAATTGCGTAAACACCGTTTCCAAAGCTTAGCTGCGGCATTTGGAAAAGGCCGAGCGCATGCGGTCAAGCGTGTGAAGACACATGATAAGCTTAGCAAATAAACCAAGAATATAACTAGGCGCAATTATTAACCAGCTATAAAACATCAGTCGTAGCCATCAGCATTAGCTAGGCTCTTTTTAAGTCCCCTCATGACGAGGCAGGTTTTCCCGAAACCGTTCGTCAAACAAATCGGATCGCTGCCCGACGTTCCCTCAAGGCAGCTTCCACATTTTTAGCGATTTTAGTCTGCTCATTGAAACAGCTGTAATGAAATAATCTGATGACGGTCAGCTGTAAAATCGAAAGTTAGACCAGTTGGACTGCGCATGGTTACCGGCAGATTGCACACAATGGATGGGGAAGAACCCCCCCTACTTGAGGCATTTCTTACCTTTTTCACCGAACGGAATGGGAATGATGCATGCGTGGGAATAATAAAAGCCGAACTTTACTGAACCCGAGTTTTTATTACATAAACTGACCAGGGCAGACTTGCCTCCGAGTGCACCACTTCGAGTATTCGATAGGCCTGTTTTCAATCTCACCGGAGTTGCGTTTATAGGCAGTGGCCTTGTTCTTGACGGTGGAGCGGGCTATCTGCTTAGACAGGCCTGTACTTATGGCGATGTCAGCCTGTTTTTCCCCATGTTTAACAGCGTTAATTACGCTTAATTTATCCGACACTGGAAATCAGCTGCCCTTCCGCTCATGCCACTGGTCGCACAAAAAAAGCCACTGGCTTGGCTTGGCTGTGCCAACTACCCGGCTGCCAGCAATGTTGCCAGACATAAGTTTTCTTGCAAAAATAAACAAAGAAAAAGCACATCGGGTGCCGGCATCGCGGAAGTCCGCTATAAGCATTAGGTCGAAACAATTTTCGCCTAAAATTTAGTCTGTTGTAGCCGATAGTCTGCTCTATCCGGGTCCGTTATGAGCGGAGTGGACTCCATTTAAAATGCATGGAGACCAGACAAACCAACAGAAATGGTCTGTTGTAACCGAAAGTCCGTTGTTGCCGGATCTGCTGTAACGAGCGTAGACTGTATTGAGGTAGACATGCTTAGAGACAAAATGAGGCCTTCAACATTTCAGGGAACAAGTTACATTTTTTAACTTTTTCCTTTTAAATTATGTAGCACTGGGTGAAATCTGTATGCTGATGCAAAAAAGTCTTGGCAAGGCATGTGATTAATAAAATGCAGTGCTTGTTAGCTTGGAAACCAGTCAGCAGAAATATTTTTTGTTTTTTATCTCTTGCTGTTGCGTGCAGCATATTAACATTTACACCAAAGTTGACAGCATGTTTCCATATAAACTTTGTTATGGCTAGTTCGACTTCGGTGAATGCATAAATTCGACCTTGTGTCTCGCAGCAGAGTTGCTGGTGCCCTTTGCAGCATCAATGGCTTTTGAGAGCGGCTGATTGCTTTCACATCCATGAACATGTGGCTAGTGTGGACGTGGATGTGTCTGTGGGGCTCACTCCTGGTATCTGGGTAGTGACTCAACTCATACCACACCACTGGCAACGCAAACATGATGGGGGTTGAAACCTGATGAGGGTTGTAACTCTCCTATACTAAAGCTCATACCTGCCTGGTTTTCCAACTTGTCCGGGATACTCCCGAATTTTGATAGTTTTTGTACGATTGTACGACCGAAACAAATATTTCCTGGCACACACCCGTGTCTGGTCAAATCTTTCTCCCACTGTGGCCACATTGTACTGGAGCTACCTGACAATGCAATCAAATGCTACACCAACTGATGTTATCAGTGAATGGCTTAAAAAGCACAGTCGGCCATGCACTTAGGTTTAACTGTTCAGTACCACAAAAACACTGAGTTTGAGAGGCAGTTCAGCATATTGAAGGAAAATTGCACCCAGTTCCGAGCATTCTTGTCTGACACAACCCTCACCCACGTTCTTTTGGCAAAGTGTCGCAGCAGCAAACATTGTTATGCTCAACAGTATTCCCAGGACTTCCTGAAAAGGGCATCTGCCACGTCGAAGACTTAGCGACTGACCAGTGGGGTAGCTTGTGAGTAGTATGGATTAAACAGTTCAGGTCTTGCGATGTTGTAACTAAATTAAAAAGGCATGTAAGTTATCCCATTCTGTTTCCCCTACATATTTTATTCTTTACCCCTCCCTCCCACCTCCTTGGTCACATCTCCATAATGCCATCGTGGTAAACCTGATATGTATGAAAACTGCAAATTTGCATTTAAGGATATGCCTGTGCAAACATACCATTGCTGCCCTTCAAGTTCTTGTATGGGTGTGTCGACACCTTACTGCATTTGTAGGGAGGGGAAAGAGGCAGCGTATATGAGGTGCCATTTTAATAAGACAGCAAAAATTGGGAATTAGTGGCAGAATCTACCAACAGCAATTTATCTCTTACAGTTGCAAGAACTGGCTGCAGTTACAGCTGATTTGCCAAGGGCTTGAAACACTGCAATACTGTTTAAACTTGTCTAAATTCAAGTATTGCGTTTCAGTGGTATACATGGCTTGTGTGATGATGACTTCAGTTTCTAATGCCACAGGTTAACCTATTGGAGAATGAATCTGGTACCTCTTCATGTTGTCCCTTTTGTTTTTGCTTAGAAAGTCATCGTCTGTGGCCACAACCCAGTTGTCTTAGTTCGTGACATAGGGAACAGGCCTAGGAGGTTGGTTCTGATCATTTCTTGGGTGTTCAACAGTCAATGGGATGCACAAGAATTGGTGGAGCGTTTTGCCATAGGCAGTTCCTGGCTGCAATGAAGGTAGTAACATAGGATGTAAGGTAAGGCCACTAGTAGTTCGGTTTGGTTTCTCATTTATGGTTTGGATCAGCAGCTATGACTTCCCAAGATATACGTATTCGGCGACTGTTTCCAAGACCTCATTGCCTACCTGGAAGTGATGTACCTTGGCGTGCCGATTCGACATTACCTTGGACTTTTTCGTGTTTATTTTTAAGCCTGAAATCATACTTGCTGAGCACAATTGGCAAAGCATGTGCTGCAGAACAGAACAATGTAATCTGCAAACCGTAGGTGGCTGAGATATTCCCCATTAATTCTCACCCCGGTTTTCCTCCACCTAAGCTTTCTGAACACACCCTCCAGACAGGCTGTAAATAATTGTGGTGAATATGTATGCCCTTGCCGGACCCCCTTTTGCATAGTAAATTTGCGAGTTCTGTGATGGAGCCATATTGTTCCCGTACATCCATCGTATATATCATTGAATAGCGCAATGTATGTCACGCCGGCGCCGTGATTACATAACGCATTTATTACAGCTGAAATAGCCACTAAGTCAAATGCTTTTTCATAATCTGAATACATGATAATGCAGTGTATAGTGCACAGCGGTGAATTAAACTCTGAGCACTTTTCGATTACCTGGTTGATAGCGTGAATATGATCTAAAATTGAGAAACCTTTCCTGAAACGGGCCTTTTCGCGTGGCTGTTGAAAGTCCAAAGCCGCACTGATGCGGTTAATTACCTAGTAAACAATTTGTAGGTAATCGAGAGGAGGCTGATGGGTCTGTAATTTTTAAGCTCTTTGGCATCACCTTTTTGATGTAGGAGAACTACATTCGCATTTTTCCACTCCTTTGGCACCCTTAGAGAGCTCAAGCACTGCGAGAATAGGCTGCAAGCTTCGTTTGGACAACGCGGCCTCCGAGGCACAATATATCGGACGTAATGCCATCATCTTCTGCAGCTTTGCCTTTCTTCATTGCATGTAGCGCCATTGCTACCTCGTGTTGTAACTGGTGGAATGGGTTCCACATCCATTACGGAAAAACGTGTGTCTGAGGCAGGGATACAAGTGAATGGGTTTCTGTGGAATTCCTCAGCTATTTTTAGTATAGCATCGATATTGTTTGGTATGTGACCACAGGTGTCCTGGAGTGCATACATTGTATCTTTGCCAATGGTGAGCTTCCTTCTAGCCGCTTTCAAACTCTATCTGTGTTTTAATGTTGCTTCAATTTTTGCAACATTGAATGAAAGCACGGATGTTGGCAGTCTTGCTTTTTTGTTGATCAATTTGAAGAGCTCTGCCATTTCTATTTGATCTCGCAGAGTGTGGACTAACGTTTTCCAGTGCTGATCAATAAGGTCCTTAGTTTTCTGTGATAACTTGGATTCAAATGCGGGCTGTTTTTCTCCAATGGCTAGTGCTGACTCCATGACCACATGTGAAATGATAATTGAGAGTCCACATAATTGGTGTCATTAGACAACACAAAGTATTTGTTTTCAAGTAACAGTTGGAATTCGTCCACTTTCCGTCCCACGGAGGGCAGGTTAGGCGTCTTCCGTTTTAGCATCTTTAATCTCCCATTTTAATTCCAGACTGTTACAACTTCTAAACATTCTATGATCACTTGTTTTAATCCGGCCAATCACCTGTACATCATGAACCATGCGGAGAGTGCCAGTTAGAATGAAGTCAATTTCGTTTTTAGTTTCGCCATTGGGACATTTCGAAGTCGCATTTTCTATTGTCTTTTTCAGGAGAACGTATACATAATGCGCAGATTATTCCTCTCGGCAGATGATACGAGCATGTCTCCGCGGTTGTTTCAAGAAACTAGGCCAAATTTCCCTACCGCATGCTCCCCTATCTGTTGTGGACCTATCCTTGCATTGAAATTACCCATAATGGCTCTATACAGAGTTTTTGCTTGTCTAAATGCTAGTTCAATGTTTTCGTAAAATACGTCCACAGCGTCATCATCGTAAGTGGATGTAGGCACATAGACCTGCACCATATGCAACAGGTGCTTCTCATTGAGCCTAACGAGAGAAGCTACACGCAGATCAATACTGTGAAATTCTACTACATTTCCTGCTATAACCCTATGAACCAGAAACCCTACACCTAAGTGATCTGTTTCAGAATGCCCATGATAACAAAATATCACCAGTAGGAAGCACCACAAATCCCTCTCCAGCCCTTGTTACCTGGCTTAATTAACCTTACTATATCCCGTCGAATATCGGATAACTCATGTAAAAGGACTGATAAGCTAGCTTTGCTCGAAAGACTCCCAGCATTAAATGTACAAATATATAGTTCCCACTGGTGGCCTACCCAGACCCAGAGATTCTTAGCACCTTCTGCTGTATTGCTTGCCTTTCCGCCGCCTTGGGTAGGGGCAATGCAGCTGCTGGGGACTGAAGGCTGATAGTGTGGTTGTGAAATTATTAAGAGTTTCTCGGCAAATATACTCAACCAGTGTTGCCCAATCATTGTCTGGTGTGGAAATGCTGTTTGTGTCCCAGGCAGCCCACCTAGTATTGTTCAACATACCTAGTACAGCCTCCCATGGTATTCGGCGATTGTTATGACCAGACCAGGCAGCATTCCGGACCTGGGGAATGTAATGGAGGGTGGTTGCCGAGCATCAGTATGCCCAGAAGTTTTAACACGCTCCATTGATGCACGTAAGCTGTAACATCTACAAAGCAGCACTTTGTTGGGTCTAACGTATTTCCTTTCTTTTTTTTTTCCAACACTCCCTCACTCTCTGTTTGAAAATGTGCATTACGTACCCTCTGCATGTCCTGAGGAGGACGGGCAGCAGAAATCGTCTGCAGGCGTAGGGCAGCAATCGCTCATGCAACTGCATGTAGGAGCAGCATAGCACGTCTCTGCCGTATGCCCTTACGAGATCAGAGACCTTCAGCGAACTGTTTTCCAGGCCCCTTGCGCCTCAATGCTGCAGGAACTGTGGGTGGGGTTACCAGAGGACTAAGTAATGGCAGAAGAACTGCTTTAATTTGAGCAGTTTGTTTCTTGCGTTATTGCTATGCAATGTTGCTTAACCTTGTGTCTTGTATTGCCTGCCTAGGTGTTCTTCCGGTGACAGCCTGGTAATCCAAATTGATGGAAAGCTTCCTTGCCTGTCCTGTCAGCCATGCAACCACCAGACCACGCATCTGGAAGGATGTACCAGGAAAACACCCCGTATTGGCACTGCTTGCAAGAAAGCCTTCCATGGTAAACACTGCCTGGATAACCATATGGGAGTGCACACCAGCGACAGGCCCTACACCTGCAATGTCTGTCAGAAGAGCTTCACTAAACGAGATAGCCTTGTTACTCATGAAAGATTGCACTCTTGTGAGAGGCCCCATGTGTGTGGTATCTGTCAAAAGAGCTTTACTAAAAAAGCCTACCTGGTTGCTCACAAAAGACTGCACTCAGGCGAAAGGCCCTATGCGTGTAGCTTCTGTGAGAAAAGTTTTGCTTCAAGTGGCACCCTGTTTACTCACAAAAGACTTCACTCTGCTGAGAGGCCCTATTTGTGCAGCGTTTGTCAGCAGAGCTTTGCTCACAAAAGTAACCTTGTTCGGCATGAAAGATTGCACTCTGCTGAGAAGCCCTACAAGTGTAGCATGTGCTCGAAGAGCTTTACTCAAAAAGGGAACCTCGTTGCTCATGAAAGGTTGCACTCTGGTGAGAGGCCCTATGTGTGTGGCATTTGTCAGCGGAGTTTTACAAAAAAAAGTTACCTGGTTAGTCATGAAAGAATGCATTCTGGAGACAGGCCTTATCAGTGTGATATCTGTCAGCAGAGCTTCACTCAAAAAGTCCACTTGGTTACCCATAAGCGATTGCACTCTGGTGAGAGACCCTACTTGTGTAGCATCTGTCAGAAGAGCTTTGTTAGTAGGGGAAGCCTGGTTGCTCACGAAAAATCGCACTCTGGTGAAAAGCCCTATGTGTGTAGTATTTGTCAGCGGAATTTTCCTTACAAAACCAGCCTGGTAAGGCATGAAAGATCACACTCTGGCAAGAGTCCCTATGTGTGTACCATGTGTCAAAAAACCTTTGCTAATAGTGGAAACCTGGCTGCTCACTTAAGATTGCACTCTGACGAGAGGCCATATGCATGTAGAATTTGTCCGCAGAGTTTTACCGAAAGAGCCACTTTGAGTAGGCATGAAAGATTGCACTCTCCCAAGAGACCGTACGTGTGTAGCATTTGTCAGCAGAACTTTAAACAAAAAAACAGCCTGGTTAGGCATGAAAGATTACACTCTGGTGAGAGGTCGTATGTGTGTAGCTTTTGTCATCACAGTTTTAAACAAAAAGCCAGCCTGGTCAGACATGAAAAATCACACTCTGGCGAAAAGCCCCATGTGTGTAGTGTCTGTCAGAAAAGCTTTAGTCAGAAAACCAGCCTGGTTAGGCATGAAAGATCGCACTCTGGTGAGAGGCCTTATATGTGTAGCATCTGTCAGCAGACCTTTTTTCAAAAATCCCACATGGTTATTCATGAAAGATCACACTCTGGCGAGAGACCATATGCATGCACCAACTGTCATAAGAGTTTTACTGAAAGAAGGTACCTGGTAAATCATGAAAGACTGCACTCAAGCAACAAGCCCTAGTACGTGGCAAGCCAGATCTACTAAACAAGCCATTTATTAACCCTTACCTACCGAGTATTCAAAATATGATTTCAGAAAAACTGATTTTTTTATTTGCCTAACCCTTTCTACGTATCTTGAAATAACCGAAAAAAATTAGTAAAATGCACTGTTACTACGATACTTGCAAAATATTTGTTTAAATATGAAGAGAACATCAGGTTCACTGCCCTGCACCTTGAAGACTTTCAAGTCTTCAGTTCCTTCAGTGCAGAAAATGTCTCTTCGAAATTTAAAACAAAAGCACAGTGACAAGTGAGGTACATGCTTTTGGCAGTGATCAGATTTCTAGATAGAAGACTTCGTATGGTGAATTTCGAAGCATGGAATAGTGCACAATGCTGCTCCACAGTTCTTGCACGAGGTGTCTGTGAAGATTGGCATTTGGAGAATTGCTATTTTCAACCAATACATAGGAATTTCTGGTTTTTGAACTATCCCCTGCAGAATAATTATTGCCAGAAACACATTTAGTTTTTCCGTCAACTCCTTCCAAGTCTCTTGGCTAAAGGTGTGCCAAGCGAGAAACTGTTCAGTGTAGTGGTTGATTTTGCTGACAATCAAACCGCCTATTTCATTGGTTATAAACATTTCAAGATGCCGCTTACAATTTCTGTCCTCTGTCATGGGTATATTAATGCCAGTCTTGGCCATGAAAACAAACCTTAGAGGTGCCGGTGGCAGTTTGTTTACACCTATCTGCGTCCTCTCCCGAGTTGAGACGCTGTCGTCCAAATCCGATGATTATGGGAAGATTTGCTGCTCTGTGTCGTTGTTTCCACCTTTAGATGAGAATTGAGGTTCTTCACTGTCTGAGTCCTAGGAAACTTCCGCAAACACGCTTTTTCTTTTTTCTGGAGCGCAGTCAATGCAGGCACATACATGCGTGCACAGAGGAGGATGCCATTTTTAAATCCCTATTGCCAGCATCGAAGAGTTGCTCAACCAAATTCGATACAATGGGAGCTTTGACCGCGTTTTTGAAATTTTCAGTGCACCGTCATTGAAGTCAATTTAAACCAAAAATATTTTAGGGTACTTTGACTGCAGTAGCGCGCAAGCGCTTGTTTCGGTTTGGAGGAGTGTAGCTTCTCTTCACTGGGAGCAGGACAACTCGTAGGGACGAGCTCAGCTAGCATGCAGTAAGCAAAAGGTTAATGCTGAAACGCAGTTTGAGAAGAAGCTTATATAAGCAGCAGTTCTCAAAAATCTTTGTTATGATAATATGCATGGGTCAATGTTTTGTCACACTGGTCACACAGTTTTATACTAGTTTGATGCCGACAGATTTTTATGAAAGTTATGGTATACATACCATATGATCATACCATACCATTTGGTCATACACCATATGAGCATGTAATAATTGGGTACGCACCTGTTAGGCACTTTGCTAACTGGCGTCAAGTAAATGCTAACACGGCACAATTGCATACATAGACATCCCACAAGACTGTGAAAAGGAGGATTGGTGCTCAATTATGTCCTCAACTTTTCAACACATAAAAATAATGTCATCTAAGAGCACTCAAAAAAGTACGAAATGCAACATACTGCATTTTGAACATGAACGTGCACGTGCAAACGGCTAATGAAGATTGTTCTCGAAACTGAAACTGAAACAAAAGGTGGCCATTACCGGTGGCCAGATGTGACGCAGGTAATGGCACGGAAGCGGGCACGCCAGTACCGGCGGCCGCTCACAGCAGCCTCTGAATTCGCATGGTAGCGTCATGTATCGCATTGTTATTTCCACAGAAGAACTCCCACTAATGTTTGTCCAGGTTAATAAAGTTAGGTGCTATCCTGACGTCACATTGCCATCAACCGAGATGAAGTAGACTCTCCGAAAGTTATTTTTGCATCAGCATACCTGCCAGAGTAGCCATCCTCGGCATTGCCACTGAAAAAATGATTCCAGATTTAAAAAGCTACTTGCTCGTTCGGCATTGAAAAACAGCTTTGGTTAACTGGCGCCTTGGCTATCATATCGCTTTTTTTTGAAGGAATCAAGCCGTGCATGGGCGGAGATCAATCACAAGCTATGTTTACTAGGTCATTACATGCAAGCAGCTTTGTGAATATTGGCCCAGTATTTTTTGCCTCACTACACATCGAAAATCAAATTGTAAAATTGGTCTGAAACCATATGTCAGCTTCCACAACTATAGGTGATGCTGTAAAACACGAAAAAGGGTGCCTATCTACCGCTGTTTTCTGCTTTCACCAGATAAATGCATGCAGTTGATAACATTTTACTTAGTCAGTTAAATCTTATCCTGCATACTTCATTTCAGGATTGAAAAAAAAATGTAGTTCATCATTTAGAAGAGCAGCAGTCCCGCGAGCGCACAGTTCGTGAAGACAATGGCCGATCTTTTTGTGGATGTATTTGTTACCAGGAGCAAGGCTCATTTTCGTTCACTTAGCGAGCGAGGCAAAATTCGCACAAATATTTACACCCGCACGTAGAACAATGTTAAATTAGGCCATCAAACTTTTGAAGGGGTCTAAGAGTTGCATGGAGGTGGCATTGGGCCAGCCCAAAAATGTGAATATTGGATGCAAAGTAAATGGGAACAAGAATTTCTAAAAGATCCCTTTTGTCTGTGACAGATGCAATAGAAATGCAAACGTGGAGGAAAGTGCACGTTTGGCGCTATTTTTTGGATTAAAAAGATTATTTGCTAGTTAAAAAAATGTGGTTGATCCTTTTTTCATAGGAATCGGTAAAACACGAAAGTGAAATGTGCCTTCACAGAAGCATTTGAATGTTTATTGTGCATTGGTATGAACTTGCACATCACTATTTATATTTCGTCAGTATGGCACCATTGGAAGCATCAACCTTAGACACTGGATTACACATGCTGGAGCACTATGTAAATCCGACTGAAACCCCAGGTGCTTGCAAACCGTGCGAATGAAACGAAGTGGGTTGTCAGCAAATCGTTTGGTTAAGTCGCGGTACACTACAGTGAAAGGAGCATGGTTTGCAGGTCGGCAGCAGTCTTGTGGGTGTGCTTGGCGAGCAACGTCTTGCTGGCTGGTTGCTTAGGCAAAGGTGCAACCACATTGGTCCTGCTCCGTGGCGTGCATGCCCGACACTTGCGTTGTGACGAGCTCAGCTTGTGGAATGCGGTGGCGGAGTTACACAAGCTGAGCGGCGTTCCACATAGGTGGCAGACAGGTAAACACAGCAGCTTCCACTGCTACACGCTGGCCTATCGACGTGCCAACTATAGGTGCTCATTAGCATCACAACGCACTACTTCGCCTCACCTCTCCTAGACGGCAGCACCATCTAAATGGACCAGTTGGAAAGACATAAAGCGCGTTCCTACAGCTGCCCGGGCATGACTTCAAGGCTCAGTCGGTAGAGAATTTCACACCTCTCATTGCGGCCAGAGTGATGTGGGCTCGAAACTTAGCGCTGCCGCACCAATCGAAATTTTTCTAATCAGTGATGTCATTTCCATGACGGATACGATGTCGCTAAGGTTTGTGTACCATGGGATAAAACGCTTTTGTGTTAAAAGTTTTTTGGACTCTAGAACCATCGCAAGCATGCGAATAAACTTCTAATCTCCTTTATTGCATTGTCGAATATAGCTACCTTCAACAAAAAATGTCGAATATTGCTACCTATGCGGCTAGTTTTAAACATGTGATGCCGACAGTGGTAGAGCGCGATGCTGTAGCAGAGAAACTCCCAGAAAATGCATCCCTGCATTTGGCAGAGCACCGTGCAAGCCGTCGGAGAAGTGCAAGCTACATGGGACAGGTCCTTTTTTGTCACAGGCCGCTCTCCACCAGGTGCAAACGTCTGCTCAGAGCTACTTTGAACGACGGTACCCAGGGTGCTTCTTGCTTGCGAGGCTTATGATTTCAGTATTGTGATTTCAAGAGCACTAACTAGTTATTTGGATAAAATTTGGGGAAAGAAAAATTTGAGCGCATTTGGCCTTTAGGAGCAGTGTGATGTGGGCGGCCTTGTGGCAACGGTTGTGCACACAAACCTCGTGGCTTTCCGATTCCCTTCTTCGTTAAGCTTCTGTTCCCATTTTTGCTATTTTCCTACATTTCCCTCCCTTTCCACATACGTCCCCGCGGTCACTGTTACATGGTTACATCCCGTTGCTGTTTTCTTTCTTGTTTGCGCGAGTGTTTTCATCCTTGCCTCCTTAGTGCAGCCCATTTTTTAAGGGTGACAGAAAGAGCTGCCTTCACGGGCCTCTTAAGTTTATTTAATAGAATTGCAACCACTTACTGCGCACAATCCGTGAAGAAGGTACTTCCACTGCCGAAACTGTTGGCAAATAAAATCCTTGGTGGTGTTTTCCAGTGTTTGCAACCAATTGTTTGCCTGCATATATAATGTATAGCAGGGGGCAGAATTTTATCTTTGCCACAATCTATTAATGAAATATTCCAGTGATGAAAGGCCATTTGCTTGCAGTGTCAAAAAAGTTAATGGTCACTTAACATCACAAGACTGCATTTTCACAGAACGTCCCATTTGGGCTGTGTTAGAAAAGCATTGCGCAGAAAGCAACTTTAGTAGCACCACAGCAGATCACTGTGCACTGACAAAATGATAGTGAAGTTTGCACGCTGGCGTCAAATTGCACTGGAAAATGAATAATCAGAATTGCACACTGGCATGTGTGTTCATGTATGTTTGTGTAATAAACGGATGGCTTGTGCCAGTCATCGAAATTTCAAATTTTTTCTCGCTTAGTAATGAACAAGTCACTTATTTCAATGCAAGAAATATTTGTAAGTACCTGATGATATGTGTCGTAAAGATACATTGCAGTTATATATCAGGTTATAAAGAGTTCTTCCATGTGTGCTGGGTACTGCACCTGTTATCATGCTATTTTAACTAATGTTCTTCACTGCAGTAAGGTGTGACCTTTCAACTGCAATGGTGTGCAGGTGAGAGTGATTAGACGGGACTTTGTGCAAAAACTTCAGTCAGGATAAAATATACCGGGTAGTGCCTCGGAAATAAAATTTTCTTTTCTGGGTGCGGCCACCTAACATGATGCAGTAAAACATTGTTATATCAAGCCTAAATATAATGGAATCTCTGATGTAATAAAGTTACAAAAAGATAAGTAACAATACCCCTGGCAACCTTCTATACTTAAAGGACCCCGGCAACGCTTTTTACTGGTACTTTTTTCACCCTACATAGGTTCTTCGGGTCGTTTAGATACAGACACAAAAGGAATTATCCGGAAAAGTGATGAAATAAGAAAGTTATTCTATATTTATGTCTACAAATGCAAGCAACTGCGACACTGCCTACGTCAAAGCCAAAGCCTCGGATAATGACGACGAAACGAGGGGACCCCAGAAACCCTGCGACTGGCTGAGCGTGCGATTTTTGTACTTGATGTCATTGTGGCGACCTAATGCGCCTAAGTACTTTTTTAGGTCGCATTTTTTCTACAAAGCAAGCATAAAAGTTAACCGCGTATAATAACAAGGGCAGACACTACTGCCGCTTTGAGCGCTCTTTTCAAGCCATGTACGATGAGCCGCTTTCTATGTGGGTCATTCCACACCAAACGTCCCAGAGAGTTCGCTCAACCATCTCCGATTACACTATAGAAATTTATGGTTGATCACTTCGATACACTATTCATTCTCCTAGCCGATTTTTGGAGGGAAATAAATTTTTCTGTCTTTTATAGCCATTTGAAAATCGTGGTTGTGACGAAAACCTACGTTGAGAAAAAAAATTTCTAGAAATAATAAATAATATACGGAGCGCAGTGAAATGATTTCAAATGATAGAAAAAGAAGCACAGTCCCTTGCTACAATGCATTGGCAGTTGCTGGTGTGTTAAAATGGGCTTTGTGGCGAAGCCAAGTGGCATTTCAGAACATTTTTAGATTTTTTACAGCTATTGACACTTAACAAACGATTCAGCTGCATAAATTGTTTATATTGGTGGCGGTAAGTGCAGAAGAAAAATATGGGAGCCAAGAAGCGGGTAGTTTCAGAGCGATAAAGACATGAACTTTGAAAATTTTGCAAGATCATCTATGTTGAGACGCTTATTTTAAATACAGTCTTGGGCTCATTTGAAAGGGTGTACAAAGGGGAATTGTTTCAGAAAGTTCAATAGGAGAAATTTTTTTGTTTTAAGCGAGAAACTAATTTTTATATAAAGCACCGACCAAGGGCTCAGACGGCAGGCCTTAAGTCCGCTTCACTGCAACGGCCCTTCTTGCACGGCAGCGAAGAGGTGGGGCGACAGTGCAGGTTGCGTGCGTTTTGAGCTTTCACGTGACTAGCTGCTCTAAACGAGTGCGGCTGACAGGTGCTGCATATCTGAAGGGCGTCATCGGCAGAAGATTATAGTTGGTGCTCCTAAATGAACTCCGAGACGCTGCATTCATGGAGGTGATACAGGTGTAGCAGGGGATCGGCTGCTGGTTCGGTTCTAGTGCATTTAGAGTCAGCAGTTTCCATCCTGGTCGCCGACGTGAGTTCTTGGCCAATTTGAAAGTCTCAGTGGCGGAGTAAGACATGAGCCCAGCATTGACAGTTGTTAGCAATTATGGTACCAAGTGGTGAAAGGTGCGCGTACCTTTCAAAGAAATTGCCAACACGAACATTTTTTTCCCCTTAACCATTTCTTCTGGCACCCAGGCCAGGGATACACCTTTAGTGTTGATTTCCACCCATGTAAAAAAACTGACGGTGTGTAATTATTTGTCCCTGGTATGGTCTCTCAAGACTGGCCCTGGCAGCCTATGGTGGCGCACTAGTGTCGCCGTGCCGTCCCACGCGATGCTGCCCATGTCAGCAGACCCTGGAAACCTGTTTCTGCTGAGAACGGCCGTTTTGCTCGCTCAGAGCAAATGAAACCGAGACCCATTTTTGCCGTTCCGCTGAGCGCAAAGACCAATGAGGGATGGCGGGTGTGAGGACGGGCTGGTGACGTGTCACGTCAGCCTGTTTCCCCTTCTCCACTGACGCTTCAGCAAGCGCCCACTGTCTCGGCGAGAATACATTTCGCTTGAAAAAGCAAGGGGAGATCTCGGTAGACATTGCGCGGGCATTATTGGTTAACCACATGACCGCAACCACGGCAAGTTGGTGTGACCTTCACCAGCGGCACCATGCCGCTAGTGTGCACATAGCTTTACGATGCCGCCAACCCCGTCGAAAGCACTCTTTCCATGTGATTTTGCAAAAATGTTCCACTCAGCCAATAAATTGACTCATTTTCGTGGCAGCACGAATTTGGACCATTTTTCTTGTTCTTGTACGGGGATGATGCCCCATCGGAAATAGTAGTAAATTTTTCTGTCAGCAGGAAATTCTTGTTTACGAAGTTTTCATGCCTTCGCTTGAACTCTAGCCACGGCCGCTGTACTGTGGTCAAGACAGTCCTAAATGAAGGCAAGCAATTTTACCCAGAGGCCCCGCGAATTCTGAACGATGGTTTGCCATGATTGGGTGTATCATAACTTGCATGTACACCTGCAGTTGTGTGATTGTGGGGCGTCTTTCTCTCATTCTCTGCTGGTTTTTACCTATCGCAGGAACTTTGCTTGCTGTTTGTTTGCTTATTAAGTGGTGCATTTGAGATCTTCTACAGTGCCTAAAAACTGTTCCGAAAATTTGTAAGAAGTTAAGACTATGCTGGCTAGTGTGCAGCGAACACCTGTAATCCAGTTTCTAAAGGGGGAATCCTCATGACGTCCATATCTAGAGTGCTCTCCAAAACGCTCAGAAGGACATCTTTGGCGGGGCACGCCGGACAGTGGCTGCACAGCTAGTCTATGTCGTCAATGTTGCATTCCATTGCTGACATCAGTTTTTCTGTAGTTTGCCTGAAGCCTGCGGCATAGGTTTGAGGTTTTGGTGCTCTATGCACACGCAAACTGTGTCTGTGCCACTTGGGCCGGAAAACTCTGTGCCGCGGGCGCGGAACTGTGAACAAAGAGAACCCACACTTCGTAAAGCACGTTTTATTTTCTCACTCCTCGTACAGTTCTCTCAGGTTTAGCAAGAGCAATCGCTTTTGGTGAACGCGTATTACGTCTTTTGCTCCTGGCAGACAGTACAAAACGGGATCGTCCTTATAAAATCTCTTACTGAAATTTTCGCTTCTTTGCTGATGGGGTGCCTTGCTTTTATCTTGGCTGTGCTAATAACCTGGCCCTTGCTTCTAATCCACATAGCTTCGCACGCCCAGTGGCGTCCGAACTATTTTTTGACTGGGGGTGCCAATCGCACCATAGACATCATCATCATTTATTTTAGTTTTTTTTAGGACTCATGCATGCGCAGTATTGCAGATGACTAGACAAAATAAATACGCCCAACTGCCAACATAACACCAAATGAAACACAATCAAATATTTATCCAACATCCCAGATGCTGGTAAGCACTCGAAACACCACTTATGCTGTGTTCAGACTACTGACGTAACAAGCATATTGTGAGCTATGGACGTAAAAAAACGGGCTGAGGCGTCAAATGACGTCATTATTTAAAGTTATTATGACAGTTGCGACAATAGTCTGAACCTGACAACAGTCTGAACAAGACAAAGGTAGCAGGCACAATTCCGTACATTTTATTTATTAATGTACAAAAAGCACTGCACACTTTACAAATATATGAAAACAGTAACAAATTTGACAGGGTTAGATAAACTGCCAGATCATCTTTCCACATGCCTTCTGACCGCGAACATACATCTGCACTTTCATGCCCCCAAAAGAAAGCTTACACAACGAATACTTACAAAGAAAACGAGCGAAATACAAAGATCAGTTGAAATAAAGTTATGCTGTTTAAAAATGTATGCGAGATGAATTTGTAATGTTATGGTTTGCTTCAAGATTTGGAGACTGAAGCGTGTTTTTCATATCATTCGAATACCGAGTATGAAAGACGACTCATATGTTCCAAATATAATTAGTTCTCATCATCAGTTCTTCCAGAGAAACCTTTCCTGCCGTGCGGTGAATATCAGAGTGACTCATTAATATTTCGTAATATTACACTACAAACTGACTTGCCAAGTGCGACAAATAATTAAAAAGGCGGGGAAAATATAGGTATTTCGCGCACAGTTTTTTTATTTTAGCGATACTCTATTTACTTACCAAACGTCTTGGAGCTTAACAATTAGACTTATTCTACAGTTCGAGCATGCACGGCTCAGTTACGTTTCAAGGGGTCAATACTGCAGCACGGTGCGCCAAATGTAGATTTTCTTTCCGCGGTTCGTCCAACAAACGTCTGAATTAAAGAGTCTAAGCCCAAAGTTGCCCTCAGAGACCCATGCACGTGCAATAGGAGTAGATAAGTCAACCTTTCATATGACGTGCTTCGAAAGCAAGTTTTCACACGTAGTCCACTGAAGGATCGTTCGGATGACGCTAGACGACCGTGAGAATGAAAACCATAAGTCTCAAAACCTCATCAAAAATTAGCTTCACGTTGTGAGCTTGATTCTGCAGCAATACATGAACGTTTTGGATAAAGTCACACTCGCTGTTCACAAGTGACGGCAGCATTGGCAATTGTGCAGCAAGCCGGGAGATTTCAAAATCTGAGGAGTGGAGCCCCAGCTCCTTCTGCAAGATTGCGGCAGAGGGAGGCTTTCCCTGGCCGCATCAGTCACGATTCCTTCTAGGCGAACTGGCTGGTCAAGTCTAGGCGGCTTAAATCTCCTGTGAATTTTCGCCGTCAGAGTATCGAGCAGTTCAAAGAAATCCTTCCTCAGTGCCTGTTCTAATTCTAACGACGCTATTGAATCTGGACGCCCTGTGGATTTCAGTCTCTTTGGCGGCCTTCTTTCCCTCGTTTCGGAAGGGTATTTGAGGTTGAGCTTGTTTGCTTTGGCTGACGCACAAAGAAAAATCTCATCAAAGGCATCATCGCTCCGCAGATTTGTCAGCATTGACTGGAGTACATCAGCCGACTTACTTGCTGCAGCGGCAGAACAACTGGAGCTCTGAAGTGCCCGGGCGAGTTCCTCGCGCGGACAGAAGACCTTGATTGAAGCAATCAAATAAAACATCGTCTCAAACCCGTAGCAGTCGTTTTAAATAGCCCTGGAACGCTTATTCGTCTCGAATAGCCTTCTATTGAAGGATCTCAATGAGAGTGATCTGCACCTGACCATAATTTTCCAAGAACCTCGACATGGCCTTCACACGTACGGTCCAAAACGGGTTGGGCAGAGAGGCAATAGCTGCTTCACCGGCATGTCTATCTCGCATTCTGATGGGCACGGAGCTGACACAATACCAGTGTACGCTGACTTTCTCTTTGCAGAATTCAGGATAATTCGGGGCTTAAGCTAGGGGATGCTGTACAATGGGCGCACGTGCGTGCTGGGTGGCTAACGCACGGCGTTAGCTAGACATGCAACGGCAAAAAAAAACTGTGATGATCGCAGGGTTCGGTGGTGGGAACCACGAGACGTATACGCAAGATCAATGACGACAGAGGCCACAACACGAAGGTGAAGCGGGTAGAGGCAATATATTGCCTCTACCCGCTTCACCTTCGTGTTGTGGCCTCTGTCGTCATTGATCTTGCGTATACGTCTCGTGGTTCCCACCACCGAACCCTGCGATCATCACAATTGGCGTCCGCGACAGGACCTCTTCAATAACATCTCGAAGAGGTCACGAGGCTTGTCCAAGAGGCGTGGTGACAGAGGACCGACATGGAGGTGGAGCCTGTTCCTACAAGAATATTCATTCACCGTGCAATACATAAAAGGTGCGGATAATGTTGGAGCAGACTTCATGAGCCGAGTGTAATGCCGGAAATCTGTGCTTGCTCCCTTATTGTTTTGGTGACATTTACGCAAGTAGCCCTTTAAGTGTACATAGCGTTTTCTTTTCTTCTTCTTCTCCCTCATCACCGCACCTCGAACACCGGGGACACTGAAAGTGTGTGTGGCTCCGCCCCCCCTACAACTTTCCAAAGCCGGGGGTAGTGTAATGGAGCCGCCAATCCCCGAAGGGGTATGCTTGAAATTGGAGGACAGTAATGCCCCGGTGCGCGAGCGCGTGAGCGGATGGAACGCGACGGGGACCACCATCGGTCGGCATAAGCTCGGTGTGTGCTTGGACAGCACCGAACGTGATCTACACCCACCCGACGGCGCCCGTGCTACCGCGCCGGGACGTCGCCAGTGAAAGCCGCATTACGGGGGCCGTGCCGTAGCGCCGGTCGCTCGTACCCGCTACCACACCGGGCACCCGTGCCTTGCGCCGGGGAGTCTGGTCGTCAATCAGGCGGGGCCGCCATCGGTTCGAGAGGACCACCCGTCGGAGCCGCCGCCCCTGCCTGCCTCTCTTGGGCCTCCGGGTGAGAGGTCCGTGCTACCGCGCCGGGCCGCCTCATGTTCCTGCTGGGCTGCGCCACCGGATCGGGCCACGTGTGGTTCGAGTGACGTGGGGCCAGCCAAAGGGGACCAGCACGTCTGCGACCCTCGACTAGTGTGACTGCGACAATCCATGTGAGCCCAGTCCAGATTGCACGCGTATGTTGGGCGTTCGCTACCCTCGCTGAACTGGGACTTGCGCGGGACTGTTAGGAGGTGCAGGACTGAATCCCGCTTGTTGTTTTTCTCCTTTCTCATTTGCGTTTGCCGCGTTTGTAACGTTTTGGGTTTCTTCCCGTTTTGCCCATGACCCATTTGAGCTGTTTTTGCCGCATAATACATCGCTCCTACGTTTCCCCTTCGTGTTGTGGCCTCTGTCGTCATTGACTCCGTGTGCTCGTCTCGTGGTTCCCACCACCGAACCCTGAGTTCATCACAAAAACACAATTCACTCTCTGGGGAGGCTTACATCTTTACCTTAGGCAACAACAACAAAAAAAACAGCAAGTACGAAAGCTGTAAGTGACATAAGAAACACTCTAGGAGGAGGCATACATCTTAACCTTAGGCGTGGCTATAGAAAACCGTGAGTTCAATGATGGAAAGTCGTGGCAAAGTCGAGTCAGCTTCATCGTGCAGCCGCTTACGCTTTTCGGAGCTCTGGGGTGTGGAGTCTGGTCGGCCTTGGGACTCGCGACGACGAGGCGCTGGTTGTTCCGCCGCGGGTCTACCGGCTGTTAGAGATGAGGGGCCCTTGGGTTGTCTGACTCGTTCAGGCCCGCAGGTCCCGGCTCCGCATAGTTTCGGACTAGAGACTCGAGATGACTGCTTAGCAGGAAACTGTACAGGAGGTTTATTCTACATGATGGCAGTCAAGACAGGCGAACGAGAATAACACAAATACAGTTGTTTAAATAGAGTTCGTATTCCCCAGATCCTTGGCTAGGGAATTTAACTTCACCCAAATTGTCCAATCAGGTGGGCAGTGGACGACACTTGATGTACCACCCACGACATGAGGCGGGGCTGATGCACTCGGTCGATGGAAAGGGTGAATGTCCATGTCATCAATCAAGGGTTGCGCCGGAGTTACACCATTTTGCGCAAGTCTTGATTTTGGAGGCCCCGTGAGAACGGAATTTCAACTCATCTCCCAGCATGTGAAAACGAGTGACCTCCTGCTCTCGCCGACGGTTGGAAACCGAAGAGCTTGGGCACTTGAAACCGCAGCTTCCATTTGGTGGACCTTTCTATCATACGGGTATGAAGGAAAGAAGTGGCCCGCAGCGTCCGGCGAACCAAGGGTAGAAGCCGCCGTTGGCGCCAGCGTTTCTTGCTGCCTCGTGCATCTGGGTGATTCATCCACGCACACCTTGCTCTAGAGCTTGGGAGGAATTTTTCCCAGGCCCGTGTTCGCCGATCCTAACACGGCGGACTCTGCCGCGGCCCTGCCACGTGTCCCCTTCGGAGCAGTGATGAGGAAAGGAAAAAAAAACCTACTCAAAAAGCAGACGGGGTGACTCGGGTGCAGAAACGCGACCAAAACTGGCCGTCCCCTGACGAGGAAGCCGTCACGTCAGTCGCCCGAATGAAAAAATTGGGGGCCTGGCCGGTCGTTTGTGACACTCGGCCATTGGAAGAGTGCGGTGCGCCCGTCACGGGTATACGGAAGCGCCATCCACCGCACCAGTATCAAAAGCAAGCGTGTGCTGCGGCATATTATGCATGGCCACTTGGGGGACCGTCTCATAAATGTCTGGCTGAGGCGCAGCGGGCGCGTGTATAGGCGGGGGTAAGCGCAGGGGGTGGAAGGCGCGATGACCGTGATTTGAAGTGAATTTCGTGTAATAATAAAACAGGAATAAATTAAACAATAAATGATGAATAAATCAACTCGCCTAGGGCCGTCTGGGGCTCATCGTAATTCTGCAGGTGTCCACCGACAGGAAGGAGCCGTGCTCCCCCATTTTTACATAAGGGGGAGGGAGCTATCGCTCCCACTGTTCCAACGCCCCTGCGCGCGCCTGTTGCTTCGAAGCATGCAGTAAAGTCGTCGATCGTTTGCAGAAAAAGTATTCCTCAAGCAAGTTATTCTTACGCTTGTAATTGAAGGACCTCTTTCCGAAATAAATCCCCTTTGTACACCCTTTCAAATGAGCCCGAGCCTGTATTCTTACATGGACCGCCACACAGTGCGATAAGCGTCTCAACATGGACAATTTCTCAAAGTTCATGTTTTTATTGCGCTGAAACTATCTGCTTCACGGCTAATAGTTTTCTTCCGCACTTACCGTCACCAATATAAACAATGTATGCAGCTGCAGTGTCTCTATATAAGTTTCAATAACTGTAAAAAAAGATCTGTAAAAATGGCTCAGAAATGTCACGTTGCTTCACCGCAAAGCCTTTTTTTAAATACACCAGCAACTGTCCATGGATTGTAGCAAGAAAGCGTGGTTCTTTTTCTATCATTTGAAACTGTTTCACTGTGGTCCGTACATTATTTTATTCTGGGGAATTTTTTTCCTCAGCGGAGGTTTTCGTCACCGCCCCGTTTTCAAATGGCTGTAAGAGACAAAAATTTCTACCTTCCATAAATTGGCTAGCATAAGAAATAATGTAGGGAAGTGTTCGACTATGAATTTTTTTAGTGTAATCGGAGACGGTCGAGCGAACCCTCTGGAACGTTTGGCGTGCAATGACCCATGCTCTCAGCATCGCCCGATGTGCGGTGTCTGCGGGTTTCACCAAAATACAAGCCAAATAGTCCGTCGGCGTTCTGTATGACGATGCCTATACTCACCTGATATCAGCGTTCATGCCAGAAGTGGCGTAGTCAGCGAACATCACATAGCAGACGGCAGATTGGTGTTTTCAGTCCGTCTAGACGTGTCGACGTTTGGGGGCGTGCTGAATTTACACTGGGAAGCATCCTTTTGTTCACCTAAAAAATCTGATATTTTTGTGCAAAAGGTGTTACCAGTCCTTCGCGGGCATCGGCGAAATCGCGAATGTGCGATACCTTTTTATGATCGAGTGGAACAAGGAAGCTCTGGCTTAATTTTCTGTAGTATTAGCACGACGAGGCTTATCTGCAAAACAAACGTTATAAGCGCCAGAATTTCTGAAAAACGACAAAAACTACTCACACACACAGAGTTTTAGCAGTCCGTCCGTTCCGTCGCGTACGTAGCTAGCGTGTTGACCGGGACCCGTCTGGGAACTTAGCATTCGTCACAGTAGGGGGATTAGTTTGGCAGGCTTGCCTTCGCCATATTCGCACCTCCTTGCCCTTCTGTGCGCGCAGGCGCAAACCGGTCCTGGTCGACCCGGTAACAACGTAACGAACGGAACGCACGGACTGCTAAAACTCTATTGAAACTCATTGGCGTTCAGACATTATATGCCAAATTTTTGAACGTAACCTTGCTGATAAAATGGTTCCGTGGTTAACGAACTAGGGAATGAACTAGGTGAGTAGTTCGACGCCGCGCAGGCAAGCTTTTTTTTTCCAGTGAGCATCTGACAAGTATTTTTTAAACCAATATATATATATATATATATATATATATATATATATATATATATATATATATATACATATAGTATTACGGCGCAGTTTCTACAAAGGATATTGTCTCCCGGGTTTCTAATGGAAAGGGATTGACCAAGCCCACTGTGGTTTCGTAGAAGAGGAGGTTGAGGTGGTGACTGTGCCGGCCGCTTCCTGATCTGTTCGCTTGGCTCTTCCCGGACCACATTACTGTAAATAAACCCATTCCACCCATCAAGACCGTGTCACGTGGTGGAGGTTCTGGGTAACAACATCCTGGACCCTGTGGACCCAGCGTTTTCTGTCGGAGTAGGCGAATCGCCGGCTTGCCCTTGGACTCGGCTGACATGGCGCCGCGCCAGAATGGTGAAAACTCTTCCCCAGTGGTGGTCAATGGTTGACACCACAAGGAACCACGCTCGTTCTCTGGGAACAATGACAAAGATGTTGAGGAATGGCTCAAACACTACGAAAGGGTGAGCAAATACAATCGCTGGGACACAGCAGCGCAACTAGCCTATGTAGTGGTGTATCTCGTGAAACAGCTTTGACCTGGTTCAAAAACAATGATGCAAAGATCATGACATGGGCGATCTTCGTCGAGGAGCTGAAGAAATCTTGTGGCGACCCTATTTCCCCCTGTAAAAAGGCCGAGCAGACGCTCGCACAGCGACCACAGGTACCGGGTGAAACTTTTACGGCATACATACAAGATGTCCTTAAATTCTGCGCTCTAATAATTCTGCAGCAATAATTAGAAAACTTGTAACTCATAACTAAATTGGCTGATTTCTTTTTTGCCTAAAGCGCGGAAATGGTCGCAGATGGGTGCAGCAAGCACTTCAAAATCACTACACAAGCATTCACTACCACTTCTTTTCCATATTTCTTACAAACTGGCACTGTACACATGTATTCGTAATAAATATTTAAACATTTGCTGAAAATTTACGTTCAAACGGCAAATTATGGTAAGTGTTTTTATTTAAAATATTAGTAATTAGGTTTTTTGTATTTGAGGAAATGTATAATCTGACATAAAATTTCATACTAAAAACAATCCCAAGCTACTTTATTGAAGGTGAAGCTGTCCCGTTTCTCACCTGCAACAAAATTTTGTTTTCTCTGGCAACAGATGACTAACATTACTTATTAAATAAAAAGGCTGGGTGGCAGTGGGCAATTAAACACGGCTGAAAGACAACAAAGCATGTGTGAATGCTCAGTTTTTGTAACGTTCAATCAGAACACACACCTAATAAAGTGTTGGGAGATAAAGTATTTGGCAATTTCATATCCGCAACAAAAACATGTTAGGCTCCTTTATGCAAGGAAAAGATGATGCAAATATAGGGTGGGTGCATTGAAGCTACTTGCTTACGTTTCATGATACCTGTATGGTTTCTTTCACTGATGGTGACCAATCCCAAACATAAGCTAAATTGAATCCTCTGACTCTTGTCTACCATTTGGATATGACACATCACCATATAAAATCCCATCAAGCGTGCATGTTAGAAACAAAAGCACTCTCTTTCTGATCTAAAACCTGGAACTTTAGCATAGTACGAGTTCTTGCACAGCCCATTCTTGTTCCAGTAGCTGGATTGCACTTGCCTGATGAAGGTGAGGCTCCATGGCACCAAGAAAATGTACCATTAAGAATGATGAGAACACTTAAGCACGTGGGAATCTGTTTCACAACCAGTTTGCTAACTTCAGGCCATCTTCCAGATATGAATATCATAAATGACGCATTTGAAGCGCACGAATGTCATTAAAACTAGACATTTTTATAGCACTGAAACAGAAACCTTAACTTGAGATAAGTAATGTACGATGCGATTTAAGCCAAGTCATTTCAGCATGCTTACTTGTGAGCAAATACAGTAGCTGACCATGTTTTTGGACTCCGAAAATTCGGACCTGCTGGACATTCCAGACTTCTCACAGAAACCGGCACTTGTCCCATAGGATTATTGCATGGATATTGTGGACAAAATAAAGCCAGAAGTTCGATTTTCAGGACAACCGTTTCAGTGATAAGACCCGCGGTGCAACTTCAGAACGGCGCCATTTAGAACCCTAAGCCACCTTGCTAGATTACGATTGGATGCGGATTGGTTCAATGCCTGCCGTGGTAACAAACTTTGATCTTGGAGGCCAATATTTTGCATGTGGTTTTCTAAGAGGTTTCTATGGCCTGCAAAACCAGGCCATAGAAACCTCTTAGAAAACCAGGCCCTAGACGACACAGGCACAACAAAAAAAAAACGAGGCAGGGTTGTGAGACACGTGCATATCCCCTAAATTTTAAGCAGTACCCAAGGAGCAATTTCTTCTGGACTTATTTGCCGAACATTTAAAAATGCGTGCTCGTACTTAGTGGATTGACGAACAAAAATGTGACCACATTTACTTTTTCGGCATGTATCTGGTGTGTTTGCACATGCTCAATTCGCAACTGCCACATCTATGGCAGCAGCTCCCACTGATGACAAAGATGACTGCATCAAACATGGGGTTTTTTTAGCAAAGTGCATTCTTTCATGACTAATCAGACAGCGTCTTTCAGTGAAGCTCCTTAACTGTTTCGTTACCGCGGAAAAACGGGAGATTTTGAGTGCTTCCACAAAACGTTTTTTTTCTCTTGAACTACTGGACACACTTAGCCTTGCTATGCATGAAATTGTAGCTTATAGATTGCTCTTCCAAACACAAAGCAACAGTTTTGTTAAAGGTACAATTACTGAGTTTATTCGTCAAGTAATCAGAAAAAAGCCCCCAAGAAAAGTATACGAAAAACACAAATCGGCAATTTTACTCAGACTAAAAATCACTTCAGGAATTTTCAGATATACAAATTGTTCCTACATTCCTTGGCTATGATTCAATATATAAATCAACAGCACACCAGGTTTTCGATTTTTGAGGGCCCATCAACCTAGCGGAACTGATGGCTGTACCACGCCACGAAGGCACTCAAGGGCGAGTGAGTCTGTAAAATGCGCATCCAAGTATGCTCTTCTGTGTTCTCGCACAAAATCCTTATCAGTTCGGTGGTAAAAAACAAGAAAAAAAATCCAGCGCTCTCGAGAAGTGTTGCACCTGAACCCTGCAGCGCTAACTAACACGAGTGCCAGGTTATCTTGAAGGTAATAGCGCGATATGGCGCACTGCATTTGGCAAAATATCCTGGCCGTACGTTGTCGAGACCCTAACAAAAAATCAAAACCACAGTCGTCAGATAAGAAGCACATTTTGTTTATAAATACAGTGCGGAGTCACAACGAAATTACCTGCCAGCGCTTGTTGAAGTGCAAGGCACCTGAGCCGGAGCTTCGTCGTACGAACTAAAATCTGAAGATCCCACATCATTGCTTGTCCCCTCACTGCTGCTGGAATCAGAAAAATCGGCAGCAGGAGCTGCCGAAGTGCTTGCTACAGCAGTCCGACTGTGCGGAGCGTGGCGCGAACTCCACGCCATTTTTTCTCCTGCTCTCCTCTACCTTCGGTTCAAATTTCTCTTGCTGCACCACCATCACAGAAGACACATACACAAACGAAACCGAAATTGAAAAAGAAGTTGCCAATGAACCCACCAGATGGCGATAGTTGTCTGTGGAGTGCGGGGTTTCAGATTTTGCGGGAGATCTGAAATCATCGGACGCCGGCTTCCGATTGCCTAAGGCGCCGTCGTGAGAGTTAAGCAAGCGTTGGACACATTGAGCTCCTCACCAGAGTGCTATCTTTGATGAGTGACCAGGTGACCACTTCGTAACAGCTTTTATTAGGCGACACAACTTACAAGAGCTCCCCAGGGTGCATTTTTCCCGTCTAGTAAAGTGGCTTTCAGTAAACCTTTTTAGACAGCCACTGCAGACAAATGGTCTAGTACTAGTGAGCATTCCTTGAGCCTATCTAGGTCGCTGCCCATAGCAAAGCTCTTTTTACAGATATCACACACGTAGGGTATTACCAGAGTGCAATCTTTCATGCCTAACCAGGCTGAATCTGTGAGTACAGCTTTTCTGACCTACTACATATGCAAAGCCTCGCACCAGAGTGCAGTCTTTCATGAGTATGAGTAACAAGGTGGCTATTGTTAGTAAAGTCTGCCTACAAAAGCTGGACATAAGACCTCAGCAGACATCTGCTTGCAAAACTTTTCTGACATGCTACATTCACAGGGCCTCTCACCAGAGTGGTGTTTGTGAGTAATAATGTTGGACCTGCTTGCAAAGCTCTTGTGACAGATGCTGCTTATGTAGGCCCTCTGACCAGAGTGCAACCTTTAATGAGTAACTAGGTTGCTTATGCAGGGGTGGAACAGGGTCCCTTGGTTTGGGAGCAGGCAAAAGTTCTTTTTGTAGCAGGCTTGGAGCAGCCAGAAAGGCATTTTCGGAGCAGCCAGAATTACCATTTGGAGGATATGTAACACCATTTCACAGCATTATGGTGCCTCCCTAATCTCCATACAGGCCACTGTGCAAGTCCCCTGCCAAGTACCTAATCTACTATTCTCAGGCGTTCTACCATGCACTAGAACCACTCTAAACCAAAAACGCAGTTTTTATACTATATCTGGAGGTTTACAGAATGCGGAGCGATCTACTTTCGGCCCCAGCGAGTGCGTTGCATTATTACCTTTCGAAGGCCAAACCCGTGGAGAGTCCAAAGAGATCAGACAACAGGCCTTGCTTCGTGTTCAGCAAATGGCAGTGTTTATGCGACCCCATGGCGGCATTCCGTAAAACAAGGTGTTTTTTTTGCATTTTTGCTACTAGACAGCAGTTTCAGTGCGTGCAAAGCTGAAAATAGCTTTTTCTTCACTCATCACAGGGATACAAGAGTCTACAAACTTTTGCCGCAGACAACGTACCTAACTAGAGCGTGTCAGAAGACCCAATTAATATTAGACCATCCTCCACTATGCAAAGCGAACCCCAAGGTGAATTGAATTTAATTGAAGTTTAATTGTTCTTTTCTGGCTACAGAAAAACGGGGTGGAGGAGGCAAAGGCCACCAGCATCCCTCCGTTTAGCGAAAGTTCGTGTCAAGTTTCAAATTCATTTCTGTTTCAAGTTCACGGGCGAAAATGAGTAAATACTTCAAAGCAAAAGTGCACTGACTTAAAAAGCGCGGGAAAAGCGTCCAAGACCCTCTTTGTTCAAAAATACATGCAGCAACACAAAGTTGAAGGCAGCAAAGCTAGGATCGCCAAAAATGGGCGACTAAATTCGTGTTCACCTCCAATAAACTATAACATTTGATGGGGATGTTATTATATTTGTGATTAGACACAAAAACATTTTACTTTTAGTCCTTTTTTATTGATTGTGGCGCAGCACCCGACACCGGCAAACACAACCATGCAAATGCAACACACAGAATTTCAAACAGATGGTGCGTAGTGCCTGCTGCCTTATGGCTAAGCCAAAGCCAAGTTCGATAGCTTCTCATAGTCGTCATGAAACCGAAACCATAAACGCATTGATGAAACCGAAAACATGACGTTTCAGCCAAGTTTCCGGGTGCTGGGCATCATGGTGGTCGTATCACGCGGAGGTGGGTCTTTGGGCATTTTTTTTATTTTTAGTGCCAGATAGAAGAAAATTAGCAGCCATGATGAGCGTTTATGCTGATTTCAAATATGTAATTGGTTTCAACGTAGCTTTATTTATGCATGCAATACAATGCCTTAAAATTTATTTTTTAGAGCAATTTTGTTTGATCAAACTCTAAAATAACTTGTATGGATATATAGCCAAAGGTCTGCTTTGCCACGCTAAGCTATTTTTACTCATTTTGAAGACTTTTGCAGTGCTTACAGGAGGTGAACATTTACTATCAACAATTCGTATAGAATTGTCTAAACTTTACTCATTTTTGCAAATAGGTGAGCATAGACAGAGTAATAAAATAGCATCATCTGCTAGATCAATTCAGTACGAATGCAATGGTTCCAGTTTTGTCATCCCAGCCCAAGAGCAACAATACAAAACCCCCGTAAGGCAGAACATGGTCTTGCAAAAAAAAAAAGGAACTGAGAAAAATGCATTTTAAGTTTCAGATAATGGTAACTTTTATACGGCATAGCTCCACAAATATAATTAGCATCAATTTGTAGCTTTTCGCCATGAAAAAAGCACTCCGAGTATGTGACTAACACAAGTATAACTTTGGAAAGGCTGATGTAAATTTACACGAACACCATACAAATTGTGAAGGTAAATTAAATTTTCTACTGTTAAACTTCAGAAACTGTATATGCTCTTCCACTTTTCTCTCAGTGTCTTTTATGAATACCGCAAGACTCAAATACTATGTGTTATTTTTGTGCTACCAATGAGACTAAAGCACAGCAGCCACCCAGAACTAGATCGTCCTGCAATGCCTCTCAAATCTACAGCAAGGCTTTAGGTGATATGCACTTTGCTGATCAACGTTTCAGTGATACAAATAGCATCACCGGCTAGATCAATTCAACACAAATGAAATTATACTAGTCTTGTTATCCTAGCTCAAGAGTAAGATAAAGAAACATCCCATAAGGAAGAGCATGATCTCACAAAATAAGAAACTGTAGAGCTGCTGGTGGGCTTTAATTTGGCAATTAGTGCCAGAGTGATACAAACAGCATCACCTGCTAGATCTATTTATTGCAAATCAAATGATACCAGTCTTATAATTATTTATTTATTTATTTATAAAAACCTTACAGACATATATTTATAAAAACCTTATAAGGTAAGGGGGGCATACAGAAAAGAGGAACTTGGGGCATATAGCCAACACATTCTAAAAAGGAAATATAAACAAGATTAACAGGACATCATTATACATTTTTAATGAAAAGGTACCCTCAAAAACTCATAAACACTCAAATCAAAAGAAAAATTCAAGGAATGTGTAAACAGAGATAGAAAGCATGGTTATCGAGTATGTGGGAAGCACACATGTGAAGTAAAAAGATTAGGAAAAACGCGCATTTAATTGTTCACGAAATTTGTCATGGTGTTATAGAAGTGATAGAGTCCGGAAGTTCATTTACATGAGATATGGCGCGAGGTCGAGCCGATGAATTGGATGCAAGTGTTTCCCCATAGATACGCTTTCCGCTTAGATACCTGGATTTTAGGCCAAAATCCACGTAATGAAACACTCCGTAAGGCAGAGAGAAAAATACATCTCATTTCTAACTCTTGTTACAGCATAGCCACAATATAAAAAGCACCGTGTCACTCTGTTCCTCAAGGAAATAAAAATCAAGAGCTCGGCCGTACCACACACACACACACACAAAAAATAGAAAAGCTCTATGCAAGTAATGAAAGCTTTTGTAAACAGCGCTGGAAAACTACACCAAATGGTACTGTGCACTTCCTTCAACGTCTATGCAAACAAAAGGAAAACAAAAATATTGTACGGCCAACTTTTTTTTTCACAAATAAGACCAAAGCACAACAGCTAACTAAATCTGGACATTTCCACGCGGCGCTTCTCCTGACAGACGACCCCGGCACCGCCATTTATGGCATGTTCCGTCGTTTTTTCGCATGCTTGCAGCACGTAATTTGTTGAGGTAAACGCCTCCAAGCATTGCAGCACGAAACAAAAAGGCATTTTGACGGAATCGCAGTCACTAATGGCAGAGAAAACGCATCCGAATTCAAATTACTGCGGCGGCGAACGCGCGCCTGCAAAAACAAAACGAAAAAAAACATGGCGGCTCAACCGCGTTCACCAATCAGAGACGCGGAACAGGGGGTGGTGCCTCGAGCGCTCGTGCTCCTGTCTATGAGCAGCTTGCTAACGATCTTCGCGAAAACAGCGGCATATTTTTCTTCCTCCATGCTATCTAGCCACCCTATCCATGCGTTCTCATCACGCGACGCCATTTTGAGATAACGCAAAATAGCCACAAAGAAAGCAGCCACAAGGCTAGCCTAAGATGGCCGCTGCCAGCAATCTGCTTCGAGTGCAGTGCGCATGTGAAGTTCAAGCTTTTTTTAGCCGGATTGTCGGCGTTTTGCAGCTCCCACCGCATTTACAAAGTCGATTATGAGATTTTTCCCAACCAAATTCAGCGGTGAAACTTTCAGAGTAGGTTCTTGGAGGTATAAAGACTTCAAAAATGCGTTTTTCCCAGACTGAATTTTTTTGCGATTTTCGACCATTCTAAGACCCACGTCCCCCTTAATTCAAGCAGGTTTGGCACGAACAGGGCGGTTCGGCGCAGGTAAACAAGTTTGGTGCTCAATGGCGCAACTGTTCCACCCCTGCTTTTGTTACTAAAGTCTTCCGACAAATGCCACAGGCCAATCACCAGAGTGCAATTTTTCATGCTACCCAGGTCACTTTTTCTAGTACTCTTCTGACAGGTGCTACATTTCCAGGGCCTCCCACCGCAGTGCAATATTCCATGCCAAACCAGGTCACTTTTTTTTGAAGCTAATCTCATAGATGCTACACGTATAAGGCTTCTTGCCAAAATGCAATCTTTCAAAAACCAGAAGGTTTTGTTAGCAAAAGTCTTGTTGTATAACACGCAAATATGTCCCCTCACCAGAGTGAAATCTTCTATGAGTAACTAGGTGGCTTTTTGTAACGCTTTTGTGACACATGATACACATGCAGGACCTCTTGCCATTGTAAACTTTTATGAATGACGAGGTATCTCCTTTGGAAAAAGCTCTTCTGACAGACACCGCACTTGTAAGACTTTTTGCCAAAGTGCACTTCGTGGATGCCTAGGCCATGTTTTTTATGGAAGGCTTTTTTGCACACAATGCACATCAACAGCAAGTTACATACTTTCATGTAAGTGGTCTGATGATTGCATTGTTGACGTAACTGGCAGGATAGCTTCGCTGTGATCCCTGCTTCCCCATTGTTGACAAAACTCCTAAGCCGGTAGAAGAAAGACTAAAAATTGTATGCAAAAATTGCAAATGGCAAGCTAGATGTAAAATGATTCACCCACCGATTCAGTTGTTATCTAATAATTGTATAGGGTTGGATGTGAACACCACCATAGTACACTTAGAGAGAAGGCCTGGAAAATCTAATATTCCAAGTTTTCCCTCAACAATTTATTATGAGCTTCCTGACTGACAGAAATGTAATAAAGCACAGATAAGGGGTTATAACTGCATGGCCACATTGCAAGTCCACTTTTTTGCATATTTAAAGGGACAGACAACCGATTTTTGTCGAGTATATATTCTCTATCCCAAATGAAAGGGTATCACTTAAAGCACCTTGACGAGAAACGGTTTTGCTGATAACGCCCTAGAACTTTTTAAATCGAATTTTTTTATCTACGAACCGTATGTGTCCCTCCTAAAACTAATGCTGGCAACCATGACATAGAGTAGCTCGGCAACATACTTTTGTCTGTATGCGAAATAAAAAACAATATTTAAAAACTTGTTCCCAGCTAAAAAAGTTTGAATCGCAGGCTTTCTTGTTCCTGTCTGTGTTTTTTTAATGCAACAGTCTATTTTGCACGAATGCGCCATCTGTTGGGATAGACGATAGGTAGAATCTGGCTTCATGTTGTGGAGGCGGGAAGTTCGATTCTCCCCGGGCGTGACGTTTTTTTTTTTCCTAAGCTGCCGTTGGCGTATTTGGAAACTGAAATCAAATATTTTGGCAGAACAAACGTCTCTGCCTCAGGCAGAATCATCAAAGCTCCTTCACTGGGTCTGTTTACTGAACGCTGTCGTTGATTCTGGGCATGGAGGCTCAGTTAGCCACACTGAGAGCAACCCAGCGGCGGCGGGCGGCGTGTCTAAAACAGTTTTCAAAATAATGCTAAAAAATACATATACAATTTAACCGTATACAAATACTTGTGTTAAAAGGTTTTCAATACGTAAATAAACGCTTCAGCAGTTACAGTAGCTGTTAGGTTTGCAGGTCACGTGACAGGGACACATATTGTAGTTCCAAGTTTCGACACTACGAACCGCCACCCTTCCGTTTTCAGGAAGTTTGCTGCCAAATTAAAATTATTTCCGCCAGTTTGTTTAGAAATTGCTTGTGGTTACCGGGCTATATAAAACACTGGCTTTCATATGAGCTAGAGAACATTTACGCGACAAAAATCGGTTGTCTGTCCCTTTAACAAAAAAACTATACTAAAAACAAGCCCAATAAAAGATGCACAAACGATACAATGAGACCTTTTGAAGTGAACAAGACACTCAAATCTATTGCACAATGTGCCTATGCAACCACTATCACTAGCCCTCTTTTGTACGGGATGCAC
This sequence comes from Haemaphysalis longicornis, assembly GCF_048455015.1. Taxonomy (NCBI): domain Eukaryota; kingdom Metazoa; phylum Arthropoda; class Arachnida; order Ixodida; family Ixodidae; genus Haemaphysalis; species Haemaphysalis longicornis. The sequence continues at coordinate 69,575,718 of NW_027526204.1, forward strand.
AATTTACAGGAGTTCCAGAGAGTGCAATCTTGCATGCCTAAGCAAGTTGCTTCTGTGAGTGAACTTCTTTTGACAGAAATTAGACTTGGGATTTCCCATCAGAGTGCATTTCTTGATGCCTAATAAGGTCGCCGCTTGTGGCAAAGCTCTTTGTACAAATATCACACATGTAGGGTCTGTCACCAAAGTGCAGTTTTTCATGCCTAACCAGATTGGATCTTTTAGCAAAGCTTTTCTGGCAGATGTTACATATCCAGGGCCTCTCACCTGAGTGCAATTTTTCATGAGTAACCAGATCACTTTTAGTAGTAAAGGTCTTCTCACAAACGCTACAGACATAAGGCCTCTCACCAGAGTGCAATCTTTCATGCCTAACCAGGTTGGATCTTACAGCAAAGCTTTTGTCACAGATGCTACATATGTAGGGCCTCTCACCAGAGTGCAACCTTTCATGAGCCGTCAGTTGGCTTTTGTTAGTATAGGTCTTCTGACAAAAGCTGCAGCCATAAGGCCTCTCACCAGAGTGCAATCTTTCATGCCTAACTAGGTCACTTTCTTTAGTAAAGCTTTTCTGACAGATGCTACATATGCAGGGCCTCTCACTAGAGTGCACGCTTTCATGCCGAACCAGGTTGGATCTTTTAGCAAAGCTTTTCTGACAGATGCTACATATCCAGGGCCTCATACCTGAGTGCAATCTTTCATGAGTAATCAGGCGGCTTTTGTTAGTAAAGGTCTTCTGACAAAAGCTACAGACATAAGCCCTCTCATCAGAGTGCAATCTCTCATGATGCCTAACCAGGTTGGATCTTATAGCAAAGCTTTTCTCACAGATACTACATATGTAGGGCCTCCCACCCGAGTGCAATCTGCCATGGGTAATTAGTTGGCTTTTGTTAGTAAACGTCTTCTCACAAAAGCTACAAGGATAAGGCCTCTCACCAGACTGCAATCTTTCATGCCTAACCAGGTCACTTCCTTCAGTAGAGCTTTTCTGACAGATGCTATTTATGCAGGGCATCTCACCAGAGTGCAATCTTTTATGCCTAACCAGGTTGGATTTTTTAGTAAAGCTTTTCTGACAGATGCTACATATCCAAGGCCTCATACCTGAGTGCAATCTTTCATGAGTAATCAGTTGGCTTTCGTTAGCAGAGGGCTTCTGACAAAAGCTAGAGACACAAGGCCTCTCACCAGAGTGCAATCTTTCATGCCTAACCAGGTTGGATCTTTTAGCAAAGCTTCTCTGACAGATGCTACATATCCAGGGCCTAATACCTGAGTGCAATCTTTCGTGAGTAGTCAGTCGGTATTTGTTAGTAAAGGACTTCTGACAAAAGCTACAGACATAAGGCCTCTCACCAGAGTGCGATCTTTCATGAGTAATCAGTTGGCTTTTGTTGGTAAAGGACTTCTGACAAAAGCTGCAGACATAAGGCCTCTCACCAGAGTGCAATCTTTCATGCCTAACCAGGTTGGATCTTTTAGCAAAGCTTTTCTGACAGACGCTACATATCCAGGGCCTCATACCTGACTGCAATCTTTCATGAGTAATCAGTTGGCTTTCGTTAGCAGAGGGCTTCTGACAAAAGCTAGAGACACAAGGCCTCTCACCAGAGTGCAATCTTTCATGCCTAACCAGGTTGGATCTTTTAGCAAAGCTTTTCTTACAAATGCTACATATCCAGGGCCTAATACCTGAGTGCAATCTTTCGTGAGTAATCAGTTGGTATTTGTTAGTAAAGGACTTCTGACAAAAGCTACAGACATAAGGCCTCTCACCAGAGTGCAATCTTTCATGAGTAATCAGCTGGCTTTTGTAGGTAAAGGACTTCTGACAAAAGCTGCAGACATAAGGCCTATCACCAGAGTGCAATCTTTCATGCCTAACCAGGTTGGATCTTATAGCAAAGCTTTTCTTACAAATGCTACATATCCAGGGCCTAATACCTGAGTGCAATCTTTCGTGAGTAATCAGTTGGTATTTGTTAGTAAAGGACTTCTGACAAAAGCTACAGACATAAGGCCTCTCACCAGAGTGCAATCTTTCATGAGTAATCAGCTGGCTTTTGTAGGTAAAGGACTTCTGACAAAAGCTGCAGACATAAGGCCTATCACCAGAGTGCAATCTTTTATGCCTAACCAGGTTGGATCTTATAGCAAAGCTTTTCTGACAGATGCTACATATCCAGGGCCTAATACCTGAGTGCGATCTTTCATGAGTAATCAGTTGGCTTTTGTTAGTAAATGTCTTCCGGCAAAAGCTACATACATAAGGCCTCTCACCAGAGTGCACTCGCAAGTGGTCATCAAGGTTGTGTTTTTGTTTGAAGACTTTTTTGCAAACTGTGCATACAAAGGGAGAGCTACTGCTATACACTATTATGTGAGTGGTGTGGGGGTTGCATTGTTGGCATGGCAGGCTGGAAAATAGCCTTCCTGTGTTCTCCACTTCCCCATTGTCGTTGAGAAAACTCCTAAAAGGGGCAGAAAAAGAAAGAGGATAAAAACATCGTCCAAGATTATTGCAAGATTGTAGAGGATGTCGAGGATGTCAGTGTACAAAGGTATTCGTATATACAACTGGGTTTTGAATTATGTTCCATTATGTTGTCATATTCATGCAGTGCATTGTGTGTTAAGCATTTAATACAAACAGGCACAACACAACATCCACACAGCAGAATGTCAGGACTCCAAAAGTAAGGAACTGTTTCCCATGCCAACTGCAAGGAGCATTTGCAACTGCCACAAAGAACAAGTTGAGATTAAATGCAGGCAATATCCATGCTCGGTGGCAGCAGAAGCAAGACGTTTTTCCTGGCAATGGCATATTATATATCATGTAGTACTGAGCATGCGAAAAAAAGTTGCCCACCTTGACCTAACTGCTAACATGCTGCATGTGACAGAAATGTTGATTGCCAACTAAATCTTGGGGACTAGCTTTTAAGATAGCAAGCACTGAATTCCCCGCTTTTTTGTAACTGACGTACTTCTCTGCAAATGAGAGGACATCAAGTTTGCCCAGCATCTCCGAAGCGTGTGAAAACATGGACTGTGTTTTATTAACATGCAATTTACACAAAAAGCAAGAGACACTGCAATTTCCACAGTCATTGTGATCTTCACCATATCTAATTTAAATCATTATTCACAAAAGAAAATGTTTCCTAACTTCGGCATTTGGAAATTTTAGGTAGGATTATATGCTCATCCAGTTATATGCATATATGTACAACGTATAAGTGAGTGTTCTGCACGCCCCTTGCTTCACTTCCACTTCTATTTGTAAAAGACCACGTCAAACTACACAATACAGAAGATTTTTTGAACCCAGAAAAATGAGTCGCTATATTAAGTGTTTATGTTCTATAAGCAACAGAATGGCAGTACTCCCTCATACCTACCCTGTTTTGCCAGAAAGTGGTTGGCAGGAGCAGGTGTCAGAACCAGCCTTCGCCACAATGTCTGTAGCACCTTGTGAAGCAGGGAATTTTCCCAAACAAGCAGATTCGGCATTCTCCAGCTCTAGAACTAAGAAGAACCCATGGTTGCAGCACTCAAAATCTACCAGTTTTTAACATATCCTCAGACAGGCTCTATACTTAGAGGAGCCATGAAGAGAAAACAAAAGTGTGTTTTATTCGAAAGATTAGGTGTTTCATAGTACCCCAAGCACTTTCCCGGAAGCAAATGATGCTTTATTCACTGAGAAATAAGGCAATTTAAAGCAAATTTTAAATCTCCCGCTAAAATTGCACATTTCGTCACGTGAACAATGGCGTCATACGAGCCGGTCCATGAAACAGATACTTAGTATGTCGACTCCATATAGCACCCACACGCAGGAGTCGACCGAGACGGCGGCCATTTTAAAATCACTAGTAAAACCTAGTGCACCCGCAGCCCTAGTCATGGAATCGCCTGATCCGGAGAACAAAACTCTCGCTGAGGAGCTCGGGCTTGCATTTAACCTCACACCACTTGAACGCTCAATGCTTCCAAGCGCATGAGCGGCAAGAGTTGTGGGATACGCGGTGGACGGGAAAGCGACCATTCCGCGATAGCCACAACAGACGAACGCCCAGCCGTCGACACGGCTGCCTCGTCAGCCCCGTCGCGACGGAAGAATACAGACTGGTACGTATGTGCCGTATTTTCAATTTCAGTAGCAGTATCGCTTATGCCAGTTGGCCGGTGTCGTGCATGGAAAGCCGTTCGCTCGAGCTCTCTGCTCCGACTAAAAAGATTCGAGCGTCAATGCGCGGTGTGTACGGCAATTTTTTTCCCCAAGGTCAGAGCGCTTTGAAAGGCAATTTGACGAAGTCGGCGACGAGCGCCAGCATGTCCGGGTCCCTGCCGTAATCACTTCCTCGGAAATGAAGCGAGCACACTCGTACTTCCTTTAGCTCTCTTTCTCCTCCGTTTGCAAAGTTCACAAAACGTAGCCACTTGCTTCGCCGAGGTTCGTCGTTGGGCAGCACATGAAAGGAGATCTCACCGGCGGGGATGTCGCACTCCCTCGACGATTTGCCCGTACTACATGGGCATTTCAAAACACAGCAACGAAATTTCATTGTAAGGTACTCGAACAAACTGAAGTTTTCAGTGGTTGTAAACTGTAAACGAGCTCGTAACGACAGCAGCAAGCCAACACGACCTCCATACCGAAACCTGTGCGACGAGTGGCACTATCTCATTGCTGCTCTGTGTTCCTTACTCCCCTTGTTTCTAGTTTTACCTTTGCTGGTTGGCGATATGACGGCCAACCTCCTGTGAAGGGATTACGATACCAAGCAAGGTCGCGGCTGTGCGTGCTGGGACGGTTCGTTGGCCCCGAAGAGCCTTGAACCCGAAAATTCGTCTGCGCGACGGTGGCGACAGCAAGATGTCGAGTTCGGCTGGCGGTAGTTTCATACGCATTGGCATACACGCTTGCGTGTTCGTTCGGAACTTCAACCGTTTACTCCACCGTTCTTTGTCATAAAAAGGATGTGCAGTATGTTTCATGGGCATTTAGCTCGCTATGCAAACTGTAAGCCCTGCCTAACATGCGTTTGCTTTTGCCGGCCTCCGCCAATTGCAGAGCATTCTCGAGTGACATCATAGGTTCTGTTGCGGAAAATGAGCTGGTGGGTCGCATGGTCATTTCCTTTTTTCCTAATTATGTAGCTTATTTGAGCGAAGTTTGCGTTATAAGTGGTGTCGTTATGGTTCTAACGAGGCAGTCTTTCGAATGAACCAAACTTGTGTTTTCTCTTCATGGCTCCTTTAAATGCACCATATGCATTTGAATCTGCACAAGACTGCACAATTCCAGGGCATTATTAAAGCATTTAGAGAGAACTTTTTGGCCCAGCAATATGTCCACATGCACTATTACACTTGTAAATTCTTGAATGCTCGCAAAAAATGCTTGACTATTAAAGGAACAGCCAAAAAAGTAGGCTTGGGCAAATTATTGCCCTATCCAAAGCAGTCACGTTGCACACTTATGTTGGACAAAAGCAAACTTGGCTATTCGTGTTAAGTATGCATTTGTCTTAACTTCGCTTCAACAGTGATAGTGCGTTGTATTTATTAAAATACGCCACCTCATTTTTGTGAGAACAAGGCTGCATATAAGTACTCATTTGCTAATGCAAGCAATGTATTCACCACCTTCCTTTTTTAATTTCTTTAAGGTGCACTCACACAAAATTTTCTTATGTTTTTTGACTGATATGGATGCCTCCCATCCCAGTCATCACAGAATGGCACATTAGATAGTAGACTTTAATAATTACAGCCTTGTTTGTGCATGTCAGTTTTGGTTTAGACAGAATGAACACTGAGGTGGCTGCCATGAAAGGTCCGTCCTGTCATGCAGCAGCACGCATCAACAGCAGCCAGCACCTCTCTACGTCATGGGAGCCCTGACATGAGTAGTGTGGGGCAAAACACGTGAGGCACTGAGTGCAAAACACCTGAGGCACTGAGTGCATCATACTGATTCCAACGTCAAAAAGATATTCGATCTGAGCTATATCATGCGTACAAAGATTAAAATGAATTTTAAATATTTGTACTGCAGGATTACAGCTGAAACTTCTTGAGAGATACCTCGACATACAACAGAATCTTTTTACATAGTCATCTCAGCTTCAAAATTTAGTGTCAGTACTCCTCTAGGGTAGTTCACTACTCCAAAGTTCACTACCCAAGTTTTGCAAGCCTTGGCCTCCTTGATTCCAGTTCAGCTTGCTCATGCTAACTGCCTTTGTCCAAACCAACATTTACTTTTAATCTAGGGTGCATGTAACATCTGTGTGAGTTCCTCTTACGTTACCTAGTGCAACCCCAATATGTTTTCTTGCCAGCAAAAGCACCTTTCAAATAATATCACCCTGCAGTAAGGTAGCATCTACATACAACTACAATGGGGTAGCCAGTAGTGCTCTTGTTTGAGTGGCGCAAAGATTGTGCACACTCAACTTGAAATGCAACCTTTCTACAAAAGTTATAAAAGACCCTGCAGATAGCTTGTAACAAAGCAAGCTCATTTGAAACCAAAGTAAAGATGCTGATAAAATCTGTGCCCATTATATTGCAGTGTTCCATTACGTTTGGCCGCAACACTGAACCGTAACAAACTACTATGCGAAAAGAAAAAATTGTGATTGACAGCAATGTTCAAGCATTATTAAACCATCCTGAGGACGTAGCCATGCGTGAAATAAAGCAGGTGATTTCTACATTAAGGGGGCACACTGGTCTTAAAAACTTTTTTTTTTGCTTTCCCACCAATTTTGGCAAAACTTCATGGGCTTGTTCAGTTTTTTTAGCTGATTTCAAATGCATATTTCGTTTTGATGTGAGGTAACTAGTTTCTGAGCTAATTAAAAATTTTCCTTGATTGTTCTTGAGAACAATAGAAAAAATACTACTCAAAAAAAGATTACCAGCAAGGCATGAATAGATACCAGAAGTTGTGGAGAATGAAATGTGGGAAGCAGTTTTTTGGTTTTGCAATCACGTACTTGTTTACATCAATTCCAACTTCTAAGTTTGAACTACTACTGCTAACCAATTAAAAATAGTGCTAATTAAACAACTACTGGAACACAAAACGCAATATCTTCCAATATTGCATGGTTTAAACATTCAGCTTTACAGTGCAAAAGAAATGATCTTCCTAACTGCACTACATGCACTACATGGTGGGACGTACCTCTCAAGAATTTTGTATCACAGTGATACCTCTCGCGGCAAAAAAGTGAGGAATTATAAAAAAATTGTTATTTCTTTGCTGAAATCAGGCCTCTATGGCTTTTATAAGTACCTGGTACTGTTCCACGTGCGGAATTTTCAGCAGAAAAACTGTGCAAATCAAGAGAAAAGTGATACCTAAACAAATTGCTTTTTTGGGCAATTTTTTGGTCCCAAAGGCCCACGTGCCTCCTTAAAAAGAAACACAGCATTACTTTTATCTCATGTATTGGCTTTTATGATGTAGTTCACGAATTTATTCTTTAACACCAATGAAGTTGCACTACAATCAGCAAGGGGATTCATCCCGACGTTACTGCAGTAACAGCAAGGACTGTGGTGGAAAATTTTCCCGAGAGCTATTGCACTTCCTTTCACAAAGGCACTTCACGGAGGAGAAAATGCTGGGAATGGTAACAGAAGGCATACTGGTGAAGTAAACAGTCTTGAGGGTGCAGAGTAAGTGCCCGCACCTTTCCCTGTCAAGTAAACGCTATCAAGGCACCTGGAACGCCATGTTGGTATGGTTGCGATTGGAAGCTCCCACACAGTTACGCAGTGGACAGGCAAGCTCTCTCCCATCACTTGAAACCTGCGATGCCACACTGCCGTGGTCGCCAAACGTGAAAAATACTGATTTTTTTTCAGCTTCTAACAAAATCAAAAACGTAGTGTTGTGAAATTGACAAGTCACAGTTAAAAAAAAAATACTAAAAATTTTCTTTATTACCAGCTCATTGCTTTCTACTTACTATGCGTATTTTTATTCCTTGGCATTACTACGATGCGAACATGAAATACATCAAGCAGCATGAACGGGCAAACTACAGGGTTTTCCGAGTCACCATAGAGATGGCTATGCAGTTAAAAAGGCATGAAAGAACAGTGGCTTTCGCCACACCAATACCTTAACGAATAACACTAGCGAGCAAAAACAGCCAAACAAAACACAACTGCTATGACTGGATTGCGGAAATGGCAGCCAGAGTGGTGACTAAGTGCCAGTGCATCATGAGTAAGCCATGTGTACTTTCTTTTGTACACAAACCGAAAAGCAAACTAAAGTAAACATGCTGCTACTGATGTTTTTTTAAGTTTCCTTTCGCCAGATAGAATGGTAGCCCAAAAGCCTTGCACAACAAAGACACACTGATGGTAAAGCCAGCCAGGGGTGCCACACGTCCTCCACTAGCAAGTGGTAGGATTTTGCCTCTGCTGGGTGAAAAAAAAACATCTCAAGTTTAACACATTAAGGTTAGTACTAGACTATTAGACAGCATTATCGAGGTCCACAACCAAATTACTACAACCATTTCTGGACATTTATACAAAATAAACTTTTTGCTAAACCAAACCCAGCAGCATGGTCACTATGCCACTCAGGTAATGGCTGATAGACAACCTTTGCCCCAAAGGAAGACGCATGCTTGGTGTAATTTAACTTCAGCACATGGCAAATGTCCTCACGGCTTCACAACATCACCACATGCCCGCAGAATGAAGTTGCTTAAAATAATTATTAACAATGACCATTAAAGATGCAGTTTTTTTGTTCAAACCGTGTTGACTACTTCACACTGTAATACTAACATGAGAAACAAAATCTCAAATTCTAACCTGGAGATTGCTCTTCTGTTTGGGAGCTTGTGCTGGTCAGTAGTACCCTGAGGCTGCACTGCGTACCTGAAAAGAAAACTCGGGTTCAGTACTGGAGAAAGACTAGCAGTGAGAGTAAGGACCGTACCTATGGACATTGTTGTAATGGTTGCTTGTGTGCTTTGGCTGCAGGATACACCCCGGCTGCATGCTGCAACTTCAGATAGTGCCATGATCCAGCACTCGGGAATCGATGGTGTACCACGTCCAGTGCTTGTCAGTGCTGTAGTCTTTTCTGGAAACAAGCAGCACAACCACCAGTGAAAATTCACAGATACTCTAAATCGCAGTAATGTGCTTGCTAGTTTTGCTTCTTTGCTGTAGATAGCATGCACACGATTTGCCCGCCAGACATGTGTTCTGCAACCACATAAAGTGTTAAACAGATCTGCTTCCTTACAGTGCAAAACAATTTGTGGACTGCACACATTCTTCAGACATTTTTGCACTAGACAGGATGTAGGAAATATGTGTATCATTATGGGTGTCCTGTACTCCTTTTTCTGTTGTAATTTTCTTGCAGGCAAAAACGATTAGCCCCACAAGCTTTATCATTAAAACTACCAAACATAGAAGTGCAATTTGAATGAAATGACTGCAGTATTGGCATAAAAAATGTGGGTCTAAAATCTTTTTAAAAAAGATGCATCTAACCAAATATTTTTCAGTGCAAAGTGTTCTCTGGTTCATAATCCCGAATTCAAAGGCTTGCCTATCTGACCATTTGGTCTCGTATCCCAAGTGATATCAAATACATCAAAATAGTTGTGGTCAGAAAAGACATGCAACATACACACACACACACATGCACACACACACTGCATGTTCTGCAGCCCCCTTCTTTGCGGATTGTTGGTACTAGGGGCCTCACATCTCTTAATGCATACTCCCACATGATAGAAAGCTTGACGTTTAACGGCAGCCATGGGAGATGAATTCTGCACGTCATTGTTTTCCTCTGTATTGCTTTCCCGAGCTCAGTTGATAGTTGCGGCCGACGTGCAGGTGCATGCTGCATCTTCCAATTTGAAAGCAATGAACAGCCTTCCAGGTGTTAAATGAAGTTCCTGTATCAATAAATTTTATGCCATGGTGAAAATTCTTGCACTGTGGTTGTTTCTGTTAACCCAAATAAGGTTCACATTTCAGCAAAGTAGAGATGAGGCCATGAACTTTTCCTCAACGCTATACATTGTTAGGCCCCTAATAATGGTTTGATGGCCAACTTCTAGGAGACTCACCGGTTACATTCCTATGGAACTTGCAAATTCATGACCCACAGGCTTAAAAACCAACTAGCACTAACAAGAAATATTTTAAAACATGGACATGTGCACAACGGCGAAGTTTGCTTATTTTAAATATGCGTCACCCATGTACTGAAACAAAAAATAAAACTCCCACATGAAAGGCAGTCACACTTGGATACTAGTCAAGAAAAAAGAGGCGTTGCCCAGTCAAAGGATCCCTTCCAGCCAATAGTGTTGCCCTATCGACGTGACGTCGCGGCCGAACACCTTCACCTACAGGCGGAGCTCAGAGCCAAGCTTTTCTGAGTGCATTCACACTGAAAAGTAGTTCTCCAGGACGCCTTCATTTTGAGCACAGATGAAAACCTCAGTAAAATTCTTTATTTTCCCGTTATTATGCAACACATGAGAGAACTTACTTGTCAGCTCGAGTAGTGAGTTTCAACTGAATTGCTGATGGTGAATTTCTGCTCTTACAGGTTTTCCCTCGACCACTTGCATCTGTTTTTATGCATTGTCAGCTTACTTTTCTGCAATGGTGCCCGAAGAAGTCGCACTTGATTGTGCTTTATTGTCCCTGACTAAGAATTGCGGTGTACTGCCATCCGCGCCACTTTGACGGTACAAGAAAAACAAAATGGCCATGTCACCTGCAGCTGCGGACAAGAGATGATCCGAAACGGGCACATTCGCTTGCAACATCTTCACCCAGACTGCAGCGTTGAAGAAATGGTCGAGATAGTGAGCAACCTTCTTGGAGGCAGCCTCAGATTGGTGATGGACGTAAAGGAGATGAAAAATAATAACGGAAATGTTGTGCCGCCCTCTAAAAAGCACCCACAAAGCGCTGGAAAGAGATGACGCACAGACGTGTATAACGATTTCACAAAAAGCGCATTGTGTCGTCCGTGCATTGCCTCTTTCGCCGCAATGAGATCTCAATAGTGAAGGCAACTGCTGCAGATGTCACTCCTTTCAATACATAGACTGTGCGCCGCCAGCTGAACGACCTCGGGTTCAGGTATCAGAAGAGAAGCCAGAATTCACTGCTGACCGAGTGCGACGACATTGTCGTCTGGCAGCAGAAGCACCTCGACGACATCGCCAGGTACAGGATGGAAGATCGAACAGGACACACGCTACCGACTCTGGACGGATGCGACGGTTGCTTCCCACCATGAAGCCTTCCTGCATAGGCTGACGAAAGGTTTGAAGCAGCCATCAGGAAAAGCACAGCAACTTATTGCAATGCACATCGGCAGCAAGGGTGGCTTCGTCAGTGATTGCCTGCATATCTTTCGGGGTATGAAGCGTGGCAACTACCATGACGAGATGGGCGGCACCCGCTTTGAAAGGTGGGTTGGGGCCGTATTGCCACAACTGCCACAAGGTAGTGTCATTGTAATGGACAATGCCTCGCACCACTTGCGGCTGGAAGAAGCAGTGCCTAAGATTTCTTCGCGCAAAAAGGACTGGTTGACGCCCAAGGACTTGCTTGGGATGAAAAAATTGTTATAAAGGAGCTCCTCAGCCTAGTGGCCTCTGTGAAGACAGGATACATCAAGCATCGTATTGATGGTGTACGATGACGGTGCAGCTAAAAGGGCAGGATGTACTGTGCTTAGGCTCCCGCGCTACCATTGTGAGCTCAATCCCATTGAGCTCATATGGGCACAGATGAAACGAGGTGTCACAGCCAGAAATGCCACATTTAAGCTGGCAGATGTAGAAATACTCCTGAAAAAAGAAGCTGCCAAGGTAAGGACTCTGTGATGAGGTGTGTCTGCAGCGATTCCGGAGCGGCTAATCTACTGAATACTATGGGTGTGACCCACGAAGAAGAGGAGGTGGAGTAGATGTTCGGTCTTGGAGGCAGCAAGACGGCCACCCTCGTGGTGTAGGCCTGAGGACTGTCACCAGCTCTCCTGTCCGAGCCACCACCAGGGCTGCCAACGAGACGACTGCCAACGATACGAGAAACTGTTGCGCCAGCTGGAGAGAGCAGTGTTCTGGAGGCGTGGAGCGCGGGCAGCGAGGCCTCGCTGCGGACCAGGCCTAGGCTCTTCCCTCCCGTCACTAGACATCGGCCACCATCACGTTCCTGGCCAGTGGGGGCAACCCTTCTGCAATTAACTACGGTAACCTGCTTCGTTGGACTGTCACTACCCATCGTCGACCATAGAGAAGTAGCTCTCCAATTAATCACTTCGATACAGTCTCACCTCTACAATCGTTGCAAGAGTATGACTTGTGATTTTTAACTCTGTCCACTCCCGTTCACCCCTGAGTGTGTTTCCGCCACTACTCCGTGTGTGTGCTTAAGTGTGCATTCTGCTGTGTACATATCTCACGTTAATATATTTGTTGTGTGTGTGTTCTCGAGAACGTAGTCAGGGTTTGGACTGTCTACATGGTCCAGCCCAACATTCATTATAAGCTCAACATTGGGCAAATGTTCAGCATGTTATCAACATTGAAACAATGTTCAGGGGAAACAGTGAATCAAGTGCACGTGTGCAACCTATTATAATACATCTGAGTGAAGGCGACATGGACTCCAACAGTGACCTATCCTGTATCAAGTCCTTTGAAAGTGTGTATGGCTGCCACCTATTCGCCAGTGCCGCCTCTGACCCTTTCAGTTAGTGTGGAGTGCAGCATTTGGCTTAAAGGGGCCATGCAGACAAACTACAAGACAGTTTTACTCGAAAGATTTATACCCCTGTCACACGCGCCAACCTAATGTCATTTTAGACGAATGAGATTCGTTTCAAATGACATTCGTTTTCTGCATAGGTGCTACACGAACAAACCAAATGTCATTCACGTGTGATGTCAATGGCAATCGGTAGTATACTTGGCGCACTCAAAATTGCATGGAATGATGATGTAATCCAGATAAGCGTTTATACTTTGAGAAAAAGTATCTAAAATGCTGTAGCATGCGTTATGCGCACTCTTTTTAGGCCGTAATTTGTCGCAATAAGTCATACGAAGCCAAGACAAATAACAAGCAGATCCGCCACGATCCATACCGCAATTTGTCCACAAACATGGCGGCGCGCGGGGACGACGCCGCGATGAGCGACGTGAAAAAGGCTGTCGCCGAGCGAACGTCTCGCTCTCGGACCATTGCGTGCGTTCGTTTGGGTTTCCCGCGGCATTGCGGGCGCGCGCATTTTCCGTCCCCATGCCGACGGCAGCCATGTTGAAATGGTTGAAAGTTGGAAAAGCCGGGAACCCATGCGGTCACACTGAAAGCGGAAGTAATTCATTCAAAGTGCTCAATAAAGCAAGCGAAAGCTTTTAAAACAGGCAAGATCAAATAAAAAGTGGCAAACAATAAGTTTCTTATTTTTTTAAAGACATTTTTTTCTGGTCTTCTGCTGTTGAGAGTACGCAGTTGGTCCGAATTCACAGTAGAATGAGTTCTCTGGACTCATTCGGTACTGAATGTCATTCGCAGCGAATGTCATTAGACTGAGCCCGTGTGACAGCAGACGAATGTCATTTGAAACGAATCTCATTCGTCTAAAATGACATTAGGTTGGCGCGTGTGACAGGGGTATTAGTGCTTTGTAGGGCCCTAAGTGTTTGTTCAGCAGCGAACGACGTTTTTTTCACAGAAAAGGTAAACATTTTTAGTCAAAATTTCAATTCTCCCGCTAAATCGTGCGTTTTCGTGACATCGACAACGATGTTTAACCAGTAAGGCCTTAAAACTAAGCTTGCTGACCAGGGCTGCTCCCATCTCATTGGTACCCATTGAATGATCTAGTTAATCACCCACTTTCATAAATGGCGCTGTAATACTGCTAAAATGGCAGTTTTTGGTTATCTTGTTTATCGCCCACTTTCGCACATGGCGTGGCAATACCGCTGAAGTTTCAGTGTTTGCACTTTTCTTCTGGCCAGACTTCTACACCTGCCGTATCTTTATTATGGTTCACACTCATCGTTTCCTAAAACTTAAGCTATGACTCCACAAGCATGGTCACACAAGCGACCATGGCGCTAGTGTCAGTTGGTCCAGCGCGTTCGACGGTAGTGTTAGCAGTGTCAGCCAGCAAAGTGCCGCACTAACTGCTTCTGTGTTTACGTATTCGTTCACAACTCTAATTTTAGATCCCACAATTACTGCTATAAAAAGAATGTACCCTATATTTAGGTGCAAATACCTCGTTCGGCAAGCTCATAAGCCCTGCCTAATTTGCGTTTGATTTTCCCAGACTCAGCCAATCGCAAAGCAGGGCTGATGACATCATAGGTTCTGTTGTGGGGAATGAGCTAGTGGGACGCAGAGCCATCCCCTTTTTTCCTATTTATGTAGCTTATTCGAGAGAAGTTTGCGTAAAAAGCAGTGTGCGTATAATTCTAACGAGGCAATCTTTCAAATGAACCAAACTTTTGTTTTGTCTGTATGACCCCTCCAAGCCTGTGTTTCCACTGCAGTAGGAGCAAGCAACTTCTTCCTGCAGCAGAGAAGACCAGACATGCTGCTTGTGTAGATTTACTTCTGGAGTTAACTTAGCAGCCTGTTTGGTGTGCAACTTGCTCCGGGTTGATTGCTTTATTATGTTGCTATGAGAATCAGAAGAGGCCATTGAGTGTTTGGTTTGTGATCTCACTTGCCATTACTCAGTGCTGTATGCTGTGTTGCAGACTCAACAATGATCTTCCAGTATAACAGTGAGGGTGGCAGGAGCTATTTCAACAATCGATTTATGATCTCATTTGCCATAGTGAACCGAGCCGTGTGTTGTGTGATGGTGACTTAGGGATGATTGCCTTGATATGTAGCTATGAGAATCAGGAAAGGCTGTTGCAGTGCTTGTTTTCTGATCTCATTTGTACCAAGTGTGGTGCAGGAATTAAGCAGAATAAGTGCAGTTGTAGTGGGGTACTGTGTGGCAGATGTGTTCAAGCTGAGTCAAGGGGTTCACAAATTCACTTAAAGCAGAATCACTTCTGCCGTGTGTGGCGCTAGGGCTCCTTGTGCGACAGCACATAAACAGCGACAAACGCAAGTTTCACCTACAGGAAAAGACGCTACTTCCGAATTTTCACAGTGAGTCATTTACACTGTTTGGGCATTTATGTATGTATGGGATGCAGAAACAGTCGCAAATTAAATGCCTACGCAACAGCATGAAACTGAACATTGTGTGTCCATGTGGCTGATTGAGCGAAGTTGTCTTCTGTAGCGTTAAGAACAAATAAATCTGCTTTAGTGTCTTATTGCTCATTTCCTTTGTTCTGCATAATTCAGCAGTGGATCTGTTTAGCTTTCTGAGGCAAATGTGACTTCAGTTACAGCAAGACCCTGGAGCACTCCGCCTGCTCAGGATTCGGCTCAGGACCCTCGAGCCCTCCGCCTACGCACTCATCCAGCTTTTCACCACAAGGGTGAAGAGCCGGTAGATTACACTGGTCACCGTGATGGGTCGGTAATCCTATATGTTGCCGGCATCTCCACCTTTCTTGCGAACCAGGTGCACGTGACCGCACTGCCAGTCAGCTGGAACTGGTTCCCCCGCAATGACTGTGGTGAAAATGAGGGCCAGTGTGACGCGGACCACATCCTCTGGGCTTTTTACCAAGCCCGCCGGCATTGCATACATACGCTGGGCTGTGTGCGAGCTCATTACAGCAAGTGCGTGGTCCAGCAAGAGCCGAGACACCCGCCAGTTTCACTCGTATGTATCCATGATACTACTGTGTGGAGTGGACTCTTCACACCGCTCTTTATCTGCATTAGACGGCAGGGAGTCGTACAGCTGCACCATGTGTCGGGTGAGGTGTTCCACGATGACTCTGAAAGGCTCGTCAGTTTCATCCCGTAACTCCGGTGGGGCAGGTTTTCGGTCAAGAATTGACACATATGCCCAAAACTTTTGGCTCTTTTGCCACCAAGCAGTTATTATGGATCGCTGCTGGGCGTGGTTGTGAGCTGCGATTTTGCGTCGTACGACCTGCTGCATGGTCCGCTTGCAGGCCAAGTATTGTTCCTACAGCATCTGGCACCAACTTGTGGGGACTGCTGCCGTCCCCGCGATCCCATGCTGGTGATAGGCTGCCCGACGAAGGTTCAGAGCTGGTTTCACCTCCCCGTCCCACCAGCCTCCGTGCCGCACCCCCCTACGCGAAGTGGAGCGGATCTCATAGGCGTGAATGTAGCACCCTAGTTTCCCCGTATATTGTTTGTAGCTCTCTGGCAGTGTAGATGTATACGAAGCTAAGATGCCTGCGCGACAGCTTCGTCGCAGAAGTGGGAAGAAACCGCCGGGAAGGCTCATGCCATTCCTTGCGCCAATCCCTCCGAGCAGGTTTAGTGAAGGTCACTTTTATGCGGCTGTGATCGCTAGTGGTCATGAACTGTCCTGCTTTGTCAATGTGGACGTGCGGGACATGCCATGCCAACTTTTGGGACACTAGCGCATAGTCGATGCAGGTGTGGCTGTTCCTGGCGCACCACGTGAATTCACCCTCACAGTCTGGTCGGAGGTTGAGCATCTTGAGCAAAAGCTCTTAAGCACTCAAAAGCAAGAGGTCCCCGTTTGGATATTAAAAGCCATCCAGGGGCTGGATGGGGCCTTTGAAATCGCCCAGTAGCAGCACTTCTTTATCTGCTGCGCTGCGGTCTACATCCTTGGTCATACACTGCATAACTTGCGCATTGCCCATGCTATGGCCGTGGTCGACTGCAAGGTAGGCAACCTAAAGTTGTATACAAATACAGTGCCATCTAATGAATACTGATGAATACTAAACTAAAATGCATTGCTTGTTTATTTTTGTTTCAGTAAAGATACACTATATGTCCAAAAGAAGCAAGCTATTCCGTTAGGAACATTTTGATGGGTTTGTAAAACTTTTTGTATTGGCTCACAATGGTTTTTAAGCCTCTGGGTCATTAATTACAAAATTACATAGGAAAGCAATCAGGAGAGTCCCCCTTCAACTGGTCATGAAGGTCAAATGTAACTTAAATTTGAAAGAACTAAACTTTGGTGCCCCACTCAACCAGTACAGCCACGAAAAACGATTTTTAACCTAAAAAATGCATGGAAATAAGGCACAACATTCCAATTTCGAACTACAGTGACAAAACATGGGCAGGAGTGACATAATTTGAACCACAACTAGGAACCGTTATCTGTGTGCGAACTGCTTGATAGCGTCCAAGTAATATGATCAACCAGAACTAGTGGAGACCCCCGTACCTTCACCCAGCTATGTGGCTTGACAGTGGCTTTGGTCAACACCACCAATCTCTACAAGATTATGCGACATAATACAAAAATTACCAGATAGTGGCTAGATGTTGCCACTGTTTCATCTGTTATCCTTGATATTGCCGCGAACCATGCATTGGGTTTGTTTAAGTTTTATTTTTACCGCCCGGCCGTTCCAGGCTGTGTTATCTGTGTGCCAAGTGAAGCCTGTGTTGAGTGATTATTTTCTATGCCACACTTGTTACCTCTTTTGATAGGGAGAGTGCTTCGAAATAACATCACCAGCCTAGAATAATCTTCATTGATGTACAGTGTTCTCTATGTAATTTGATAGTTTGAGAAACACCTGTGCCAAAAAATAATTACCCGCTGAGCGGACGCCGCAGTATTCGATTCGCCAACACCAGTCTGCGCACGTCACTTTGTTGACTGCTTTTTCGTCGCCTGTGTATTCGTTGAGTTGTTAGGCAAGAACAAGTTCGCTCCGATAAACTTGTTTTACCTTCAAGTCAACTGGGTCGTCTTTCTCTACGTGAAATCTGGTAGGGGTGTGGGGTACGCACCCTTTATGCTTCCTACACCTTTTGGAAGCCGACAAGCCAGCCCTAGTTGAGCAAGCCGCCGACTTCAAGGTTTACCGGCCGACTTTGGTCTCCTACCAGAATGAAGTAAGAGAAAGACCGCTGCAACCTACAACATGGCGCAACAAGCCAATCCTCCCATCGTCCTGTATCAGCACCAGGAACCACGATTGTTTTGTGGAACCCCTGGTGAAGACCCTGAGGACTGTTTGGAGAAAGTGGAGCGCGCAATGATCTTTAACAGGTGGGATAACGAAGAAACTTTCTGCGACGTTTTCTTCTATTTAGAGGATACAGCCCGAACTTGGTTCGAGAACCATGAAAGCGCCCTAACTGAACGGACTGTAAAAGCGAGTTCCTTAAAACATTCCCTACCGTCGTGCGGAAGGAAGGAGCCGCACGTTTATTGGAAACATGCACGCAACACCCCATTGAAGGGGTCGTAATCTTCGTTGAGGAAATGAAGTGATTATTTTGACGTGCGGGCCTAAAAATGACGAAACAAAAAAAACTCTGGTTTTTGAGGCAAGGAAAGAAGCAAGAACTCTTTCCTTGCCTTATCTGCAACCCCTCTAAAACGGTGGCGGAATTCCCGTCTGAGGCTGCCGCAATAGAGAAGACGCTGGAAATTCGTACAATGCAGTACAACTGCCCCACCAATGCACTAGTTTCAGAAACGATCAATGCTGGAGCTATTAGCTCCAACACTACCCAGACAATCCGTGCAGTCGTCAAGGAGGAGCTTCAGAAACCTTTGCGAACGACGCCGCAACCTCGAGTCGCTGCCCTGACTGACGTCATCTGAGAAGAGGTTCAACGGGTGCTGGGGATTCCTATGCCATCCGAAGCACCCCGTGAACAACAAGCAATGACCTAATCCGCAGCTGTTCGTCGAACCCGCCCTTCTCCAACTCGTTGTCAAGAGGCCCCACCGTGCCGCCGTGCACTGTCACATGCCCGACTCCTTGTAGTCCAAAACCAGATGCCGAGGAAAAGGAACACATGGCGAACCCCCGATAATAGCCCACTGTGCTACAACTGCGGAGGGGCCGACCACATCTGCCATCGCTGACCCCACAAGAGGCTCGGTTTGCGAGCGTTCTTCGTTGTTGCACCATGCCCCTACCCGGTCAGCACCTTACAAAGAATACCTTACTTACAAAGAATACAAAGAAAGAAAGGTCGAGCACGCTTCAAACGTTCGCTGTCGCCCTACCCATACCGATCGCCAAGCCGTCGAAACAACGCAGACTTCACCCGTAGGAGATCTAGCCCACGCAGGAGAAACTAAAGACAGCAACTTCTGGGGGTGAAGTTGCACAATGGCGGAAAACTAAAACCCTCCAACGACTCCCCGATTAATGGAATTCATGACATGCCCTCAGTCCGACAACCCAATCTAACCCTGAAGTGAGTCCCGAACACAACGACGACACGGCGCGATGCGTACCCAACACGACCAGGCCTGCCACTGAGAAGATGATGGCAATGCGTCATGCCCAACCGTCAGACGCACAAGCTGAGATACAATGCCCCGATGCACCCGGAGCTCAAGGAAGGCGGCATCCGACGTAGAGGTGTCCATCGATGGCTTTGATGTAGTCGCTCTCATAGATAGAAACGGAGCTGATTACTCTGTAATGAGTGGATCATTTGCATCTAGGCTGAAGGAAGTTATGAACAGATAGGACGGTTCGCACATACACCCAGCAGGTGGCCATCTTGTAATGCCAAGTGGAATGTGCAAATTACACATTACCATAGACGGCACAGTGTACCCTGCTGCCGTCGTCACTTTGCCCAACTCCTCCCACGACGTAATTCTTGGAATGGACTTTTTGATGGACAATAAAGCCCGTAACTTTTTCTTCCGATCAATCCATTACGCCGGAACCGAACCCTGAACATTTTGCTGCTGTAAGGGCCGCTGATGATCACGTCACCCTGCCACCACGCGCAAGCTTGATGATCACCGTCCACTGTGAAGATGTTGTCCCTGACATCAATGCTATTGTACAGTGACCAAAGTTTGCTTCTCGACCACGGTGTCTCCATCGCATGAGGCAATGTGCGCTTTAAACAATGCAAATCCCATGTTTTGGTCACTAACTTCACTGAGGAGTACCAGCATCTAAACAAGGGCATTGCAATTGAGCTCCTCGAAGAAAAGAACCAAGTGCCATGATCACGGTTGTCGACTTCGAATGCGCATGCGAAGATGGTTTCAAACTTCCACTTCAACATGAACCCCGGCGTTCCTGCAAAAAAACGGCACAAATTATTGGCTTTGCTGTGTCGCTACAGCGAGTGCTTTCCGTTGAACTCAAAATTATGTCCGACACCTCTAGCGAAGCACCAAGTTATAACTGAAGATGGAGCCTGACCTACCCAACACTCACAGTACCGCATCTTCACACTAGCGAGAAGTTATCCGGTGGACACAAGTGGAAGACATGATCAGGGACGGCATTATACAGCGATCGAAAAGCCCATGACATGCGCCGGTTGTACTTGTGAAAAAAGAGACAGCACATTATGGTTCTGCAGTGACTACCGGTGACAGAAAAAAATCACCGAAAAGGACGTTTACCCCTTGCCACGAATCAACGACGCCCATGACAACCTCCGCCATGCGAAGTATTTCTCCTCGATGGATCTGAAGACAGGCTACTGGCAAATTGGAGTCGACGAGAAAGACCGAGAGAAGACTGCATTCATAACCCCGGACGGCCTATACGAGTTCAAGGTGATGCTGTTGGGAATGTGCACCGTGCCAGCAACGTCGAACTTTCGGTGACTTACGACGAACACCTTGCAAGGTTGGAGTCTGTACTCAAAGCCATTCGTACGTCGGGGTTAAGGCTGAAGCCTGAAAAGTGCCACATCGCATAAGTTGAACTCAAGTTTTTGGGCCACGTCGTCAACGCCGCAGGAGTGCTGCCTGACCCGGCGAAAACGTCAGCCATTGGCGGTGAGCGCGAACATAGGCGGCGCTGCGAAGCGCGCCTCCGTGACGTCAGCTTAGGGATTCTCGCATTTTTCGTCTGCTTCACTCAGGATCGCTCTCCCTGCTGTTTCTTTGCGCTCGGTCAACATCTGATGATTGTCCCCACCAGAATTGGCGTGTGGGTAACTTTTTATCATAATAATAGGCTTAAAATCGCATACACTAGCTCATGGTGTCAATTAAAGTATAGTTTTGGATACCGCTACGGGAAAAAAATTGCCGGCGCCACCCCATTCCTTGCGAAGCCGGTCCTGTGCAGAGCGCGAAGAGTCGGAGCTAGGCGTCAGCTTCTCATGTAAGCATTCGAACAAAAGGAACAGTCAGCTGCTAATAACCGACAACAGCGAAAATGGAAGACCAAAACAAATTCTAGGCCTTCAGGGCTGTCGGCTTTGGCATAAGGATTCCCGGTAATCATATGTAAGGTAAAACAGTTTTTGCAACCTTGCCGAACCCTCGAACGCGTTTTGTCACATCACTTTACGTTGTCAAGGCATGAACGTTTGCCAGCATGCACTATAGACTGCAAAAACTGTAGGTTGAGTTCCAAATAACCCAGTGTGTATATACGCGTGCGCTGACTCTATACCAGGCATCTAACCAGTATGGAGGTTTATTGAGCAAAACGAGTCACGTCTTCGTTAAATTTATAGTAACAAATATATGTTTGTTAAGCCCTGAAGGGATCTTTCGGAACATTTTGCACAACCATATCTTCCCGATATTCGGATATGCGTTATAGGAAAACTACACTCAAGAGGAGGATGAGGATGAAGGGGAGGAGGGGAATACTTCAACAATTAAATCGATCTGGTTAGTGGGCCGGGTCCTCAGTCGAGGACAAGAGAGTAAAAGTAATTTTCTTCATATCATAGAACGCCATCCCGAGTAGAATAGGATTTGTTCTTCGCGCCTGGAAGGGTTGAAAAGCAATGAAGAGCTACTTGGAATTCTTCTTCGGTTTCGAGTCTTGTAATATATGCAGGTATACTATTTTTACGTTAGTTAGCGAGTATATCATGCCTTCAAGACCGTAATCATGTCATCATTGTTCGAGTTGAGAGTCAGTTCGTTATGATAACGATAGAAATTCGGAGCAAAAACGCCACCTGCGAGTACTGTGGACCACGTTGTTTCGGGCGCGATTGCGTTGGCGTAGCACAAACTTTCTCATTGTATTTGCATGTGAATAAACAAAGCACGCTGCGGATATGCACCTTCTTGCACGCAGCTGTAATGAAAGCCAATTTGTGAAGAAGGGAATGTATGCCATACAAAATGAAGGAAATATCCACACGACCTTTGTGAGGCTCCCAAACATCCCGAAACCTCCTAATAAGAAGTTGGTGATGGCGCAGAAAAAGTAATGCATTGGGCAGAAATAATCCGATAGAAGACAACAACGAAAGAAACAGAAGAAAGCCGCTTTATTTCCTGCTGTGCGATAAGTGTGTAGAGGCCGCTGCTTCGGTACGTAGTATTAGACTGTTGAGTCTTCATAGGAGCACCTCAAAAATACTGCAGGGAAGCCTACGCATTTTGAATACTTATCGAGAAGCTCTCATCGCTGATCCTCGAGAATAAGCAAGAAAGGACGAGTTACACACGATCTTCTGACGGATACTCTGAAGAAAGTTGTTCTGTAGCTCTTCGTGTGTTGCAAACTTAGGGGGGATACAGCTTCAAATTATTCAGATGCGTCAGAAGCTGGCAAAATAACTGAGTCGCTAGAAATACGCTTTTTAACGCGCTACAGCAACGAAGCGGGCGATTTCTAGCCCAGACACTGTTGCCCCTCACAAGCGGAGTGTAGCAGACGACAGCGGCGCGAATCCCTAAGCCGACGTCAGAGCCAGGGGGCGCCACTCAGAGATCTCACCGCCAATAGCGAACTTCCCAAGACGGAAAGACAAGAAGGGCGTGCGAAGATTTCTCGAACTGTGCGCGTACCACCGTCGCTTCGTCGCAAACTTCGCACACATTGCCGAGCCACTCCCACACTTGACAAAAGATAGCACCCCTTTCAGTTGAGAAAACACCCAGGAGGAGGCATTCTGCAAGCCGCAACACCTGCAGAGCCCGCCCATGCTCGTTCATTTTGACAAAAACGCTGAAACGGAAGTGCACACAGACGCCAGTGATGTAGGCTTGGGTGCCGCCTTTATCCGAAAGCCAAGCCATTGCGAAAAAGTAATCGCCTATGCCAGCCGTGGCCTGTCGAAGGAAGAGAAAAACTACTCTGTTGCAGAGAAAGAGTGCCTCGCTATTATATGGGCCATTTCAAAATTTCGCCCATACGTGTATGGCAGACCGTTCAAGGTTGTGACAGACCACCACGCGCTCTGTTGGCTTGCCAATTTGAAGGACCCCTTTGACCGTCTTGGGTGGTGGAGCTTCCGCCTGCGAGAATTTGATGTTACAATTGTCTATAAATCCAGCAAGAAACACTCCTACGCCGACTGCCTGTCTCATGCCCCCATCGACCCACCACCACAAGACTTTGATGAAGACAGCCCATTCTTTGTAGTCATGACGGAGAGCGACCTAGCCACCCAGCAGCATGCCAACCCAGAGTTACACGTCATGATGAACTACCTCGAACGATGCAACGTCGCCGTGCCTAGGGCCTTCAAACGCAACTTACCAGCATTCAGCCTCAAAAACTCCGTTCTAGTGAAGAAAAATTTCAACCCCAAAACGAGAACGAATTATCTTCTTGTCATCCGTGCAGACCTTCGCGACGAAATTTTGGAAGCGTCCCATGACAACCCGTCTGCCGGAAATCTCGGCATAGCACCCACACTACTGGAAAAGTCAGGGCCAAGTACTACTGCCAGCGACAAAAAACGCCGCCAACGAGACCCGCTGGACTTCTGCAGCCGATCGCCGTCCCATCAAGCTTTTCGAACAGATTGGAATGGACCTTGTGGGCCCGTTCCCTACGCCACGATACGAGAACAAGTGGAATGTCATAGCGACAGACTACATGATGCGCTACGCAGAGACCGCCTCTCTTCCAAGAGGGACAGCTCAAGAAGTCGCGAAGTTCTTCATAAGCCAAGTGGTGCTGCGACATGCAGCCTGTGAAGTCCTAATCACGGACGGTGGAACGGCCTTTACTGCAGAGCTTATTCAAAGAATCTTACGCTACAGCAACACAGATCACCGAAGAGCAACGGCGTACCAGCCCCAAACGAACAGACTAACGGAATGTCTGAACAAGATGATCGAGGATATGCTGTCTGTGTACGTCGGCGTTGAACATAAGACTTGGGACGAAGTCCTCCCGTATGTCACGTTTGCGTACAACACCGCTATCCAGGAAACTACAAAGATAACACAGTTTGAGCTTGCCTACGGAAGACGGCCGACTCCGATGCTTGACGCCATGCTTCTGCTTGTATGCATTGGGTTTGTTTTGTTTTTACCGTTATCTGCGTGCCAAGTGGAGCGCATGTTGATTTTATTTTGTATGCCGCACTTGTTATCTCTTTTGATAGGTAGAGTGCTTAGATGTGATGTCAGCAGCCTAGAATAATCTTCTTTGACCTACAGTGTTTCGATGTAATTCAACAGTTCAAGAAACACTTACGCCGAAAAATAATACCCGCAGAACAGATGCCGCGGTATTCAATTTGCCGACACCAGTCTGTGCACGTCACTTTGTTGAATGTTGTTTTGCCGCCTGTGTGTTCATTGAGTTAAGCGCTGACCGCATGGAGCGATTTTTCCAGCGACGCGACGAGACTAGGATCCGCAGTCGCTGATCCGAAGTTGCTCGCCGAGGCAACCACATGACAGCGACGGCTCAAGCGACTGAGGACAGCGATTTCAATGTTGCCGCTCTGCGCATAGTAACGCGCTTGGTACACTGGTTGTTTACAAACATTTTTTTTGTTCATTTGTCATAAAAACCATGACTAAAAAGTATTACAACCTTCTACCTTGCTTTTTGCACTTCATTGCATCTCTAAAACTGGTTTGGGTTAGCGGTAGCACGCGCTTTCCTTTCTGTGCCTCGTCTCTCGGCTCAACATGAACGCCGTGAAGAATTCGCTTTCTTGACGTCGTTTTTGCCACACGGATCTCACCCAGTGTGTGCGGGAGCCTTCTTGCTTCTGCTTCAGCATGTACTAGAGCACTGCACGGGCCGCAATTTCCAGGCCCGGCCAGACCCGGCCCGACAGGGACTTGGCCCAGGCCCTGGCCCGACAAATTTTTAAAATGTAAGCCCGAGCCCGGCCCGAGCCCGACGAATTTCTAAAAACTGAGCCAGAGTCCGGCCCGAGCCCGACAAATTTCTAAAATATGAACCCGGCCCGAACCCGACAGAATTCAACAAAACGAAAAAGGCGCCTCTTTCCTGCCAGTTTTCCTTTCTCAAATTGTGCCTGGCGTATATTCTGTTTACATGATGATGTACCAACTAGCTCGCATCGACACATTATAAACATAAACTCGAAGAAGTTTGCTGTTACCCTAAAAGGCATCAGCAAAAAGCCAATACTACTTTGGATTTAAGTTTCTTTTAAACTTGGACCGAACTTTGTACAACTTTAATATTCTCACTTATAAACTGTATTTTCAGCAGTTGTTTTTGCCAGCAGCATTTGCCACTTCATTTGCCAGTCTTCGAAATCAAGGCACACCGAGGATACCTTAAACGATTCCGAGCAAAAGGATAATTTTTTAGTCTTGCAGTTCTTCAGCAGATATTGCGCCTTTCGTTGTTTGAGCAGACGATGCGTCAGGTTTCAGCACTTCTTTTTTGTCTTTTCCTCTAGTTAAGTTGGCTGCATTATTTCATTTGCACTTCTGTTCTTTCTTGCATTTATTCATGGTTTTAAAATAATTCTTACCCGAAAAATTATGGGCTTTGCTTCAAAAATGGGTCCTTCAAACTCTGCACACAGTGCAAAGTCCAGGTCACGTTTTTTTCTGTTTTGTTTCAGTTTGAAAAGCAGAGGGAAGAGACAGTCATGTTGTAGTCTATGGCTGGAGAGCCCTTGTTTTCTAGCCCGCTTTCTCCAACTCACGCTGATGGGGCCGAAACGTTTTTTTTTTATTGATGTGAAGGTTTTTTAAGTGCAATAGTCTTTTTTTCACATCTTTTAATGGCGCCGTAGTGAATTAGCCTTTCGCTTTTTTTTTTTTTTGTTTTCACTTAACCTGACAGATCAACAAGAAAACATTTTGTTGTCAAGAATTTAGCATTTGCGACACAGGATTGCCGAGCCTCAGGGTCTGCCCGGGCCGGCTCGCGCCGGCACGGCTTGAACAAATTTTGGTTCAAGCCCGAGCCCGGCCCGGGCCCGAGCCTCGGGCTTTCGGGCCGGCCCGAGCCCGTGCAGTGCACTAGCATGTACACAAGCTTTGCCATGCAAAGCTTTCTTTGCCAATGCATCGCAAACGCCGTCTGCGCGAATCTCCCTCCCGTTCTCTTCCAAAACCGGAGGTTGCGTGCTTACGCAGGAGCTCTCCTATTGGCTAGTTGCTGAGGCCACTTCCTGGAGGCGAGCGACTATTTCTGGCGACCCAGAACCGAGCAATTCGACGAGCGACTAGGTCCGCGGCGAAAAGTAGTTCGTCGCTAGTCGCGTCGCTCCCCAAGTCACTTGCAAAATCGCTTGATGTGGTTGGCGCTTTAAAGGAACACAAGTTCACTCCGATAAACTTGTTTTACCTTCAAGTCAACTGCGTCGTCTTTGGCTATGTTATAATATCAAAATTACCCATTCGAGCTTTGTGCCAATGTTAACTGGACAAAGCAGTTTTTTCTAATGAACCAAACTTGTATTTTGTCTTCATGGCCCCTTTAAAACCTCCTGTGGGAAGTTAGGCAGTTTCCACCTCCTGGTTTGTAACTTAAAGGAGCCATGAAGAGAAAATGCAAGTTGGTTTTATTCGAAAGATTTCGTGTTTTATAGTGCCCCCAGCGCTTGTCCAGATACAAACGGTGCTTTATTCACTGAGAAATTAAACAATTTAGGTTAAAATTTTGATTTTCCCGCTCAATCGTGCGTTTTCGTGGTCCCAAGTGACATCACGGGAACCGACCGCTCTGCAGCCTAGAGTACCTTCATTCACGCATCCGCCGTACAGGGTAGAGACACGTAACGCTGGCGCCGCCATGTTCGTTTGCTCGCTCGCCGCCGAAGCAAGTCATTGTGTCAAAACCGCGCTAAAATTATCGCCGCAACGCGGTTTACTGAAGAAGTTTGAATCATATTGTCTGTTTCGCGTTGCTAGGTCTCGTGGGAAACGAAAAGAATAACGCGTTGAGCCCGTTGGCCCAATTGCGGCGGCACGGGACCGTTCAAAGGTTGTCTCCACCCTGTAGCGGTGTTGGTTTGTTCCCGCGTTTCTTTACGTTCCGTAACCTAGATGGCGCCACCATACCGTGGCAAGCGTTTGGTTTGTTTTTGCCTGCATATAAACCTGGCTTGTTTTTGTTCTGGGAGAAAATATTCGTTCCCTGAAACAGTGCTCGCTCGACAAATGGGGTCACGTAAGACACCGTTGCTTGCGTCAATCGGCCAGTGTCGTCTGAGACAACCCCAAGCCCCATAGTGCTGTGCAGCTAAACCAAAGCATGCTGTGCGCAGTACGAACAGCAGAACGCATCAGTACTTCTATGTTTACATGTGCTTTCGTAACTTCCACTGTTTGTCCCATCATTCCTATTGCTTTGTAAAGAATGTGCCCTAAATTCAAGCGCAAATCGCTCGTTCGTCTAGTTTGTAAGCTCTACCTAATTTGCGTCTGCTTCTGCCAGCCTCCGCCAATCGCAGAGCTTAGCCCATGTGACATCACAGGTTCTGTTGCGGGAAATGAGCTGGTGGGTCGCATGACCATTCCTGTTTTGCCTAATTATGTAGCTTATTTGAGCGAAGTTTACGTTAAAAGTGGTGTCAGTATGATTCTAACGAGACAATCTTTTGAATGAACCAAACTTGTGTTTTCTCTTCATGGCTCCTTTAACACCCCAGTTGCGTTTCGTGCACAGAACATTTTGATTCCATGTGGCGACGATTACTCCTCATCAAGCAGACTCCACGCGAGCTCTGGAGTTGTGGGGGAGACAGCTCACGTTATGAACACTCGTCAACGCTGCCAACGCTGTGATTCAGCTGCGACCTCAGTTTATATCTGCAATTAAGCCAGCTTCAGTAAATATGTGGGCGATGCCAAACCTTAGCAGCTTCGTTCTCAGAGTTGCGGTGACAAGAAACAAGCCAGAACGAAAGTGGCAGCTAATCCGTTAGGTTTTGCTTTCATTGTTTTAGTGGTTTTCCTCGCCTTTGTGGGCAGTTGGGTGGTCCTATAAACGTGACAATCGGCATTATTCGTATTTATGAACAATGAGCATCACCAACAGCATCAGAACATCAACAGCAGTTGGTCGTGCATCTCCCTCTTCCTTGGTGTTCGTTTATACTTCAAGCTGATTCCCTTCGAAGATGTACCAACTAGCACAGACCACAGCAAATCAACGTCATCTTCGCAGAATAAAGAGCCACAAGAGCATCAAAGATGGGCATTTTGCCAAGAAGGAATCCGATGACTGTAGGGTTTAATGCACCCAATGAAGCTACGTTCGAGCTGTGATGTGCGCCGTAGTGGTGGGCTTTGGATTAATTCCAACCCCGTGGGAATCTTTAGCGTGCGCCGAAATCTCGACATAGGGGCGAATTATCTCGACACAGGGGCGACACGAGCGAATTCTGGAGGAAGAAACAAGCCCTCCCCACGCTTATGCTCGACTTCCTCGACAGAGATGCGGGTTCGACAACCGTTCACGCGCAATCAATAGATAGCTTTCCGTCCAGTAATGCTTCTTTCATAGGCACGCTTATGTTTTCCTTTGAGCGAAGCTCCTGCGGTAGTATTTGGTGACACTTTTATGAGCGGTGAACGACATTTTATCTCAGAAAGTGGGCTTGGAATAACTGTAGCCGGTTTAATGGCCACGTGCCGAGCAAGGTTACCTGAAATCGGTATTCCACTGTAGACCGTCAAGGCGTGATCAATCGCTGCTCGGCCACGACGATTCCGGCGTCTGCGGGGTGCTGCTGCTGTACACGCCCCTTCACTCGGACTGAAACAAACTGCGGCCGAAGGGTAGTCTTCAATTGGAGAAACACGGGTCGCCGCTAGACAGGAGATGCCGCATCCACGACGACCGGTCGGACCGAGCTGCTGAGAGTTCCACCCCGACGCGTTGGCTCATGAGGCCTCTTCACATGCACAGCGAACACGAATCCGGCCGCCGTTAAGCCCTATATCGTGAGATGATACTCTCAACAACACTCCTCCGCAGAAACGTTGTCGTAGCTGTTTCACGCGAACCTGATCGCGAGAACAAAAACAGTTCACGACCCAAAGCAGAACAATACCTCCCCTCTGCATACAATGAATGCCAGCCGTATAAGTTTGCAAGAGGTAGTCCAAACGAGGGCGCCACATTCAGAGGCAAATTGATGGCCATGTTGGTGTATATGGTGTCCTTCTAGCTGAGTTATACGGTCCTCGGCGCTGTCTGCTACGCTGTGGCGTCTCTGTCCGTACGAACCACGGTGTAAGAATATTTAGGTGTTGACACTGCGCGCGGCGGCGCGGCCAGATCTTGTTCGCCGCTCCATGCGCTTCTCCGGAACGCCGGCAGACTGCGCCCCGCCACGAGGGCCTGTCTGCTCGCCGAGCTGCGCTGGCCATAATGCAGGTTCAGTGGGATCGTTCAGTGGAGCGGCGTGTACGTTAAGTTTTTCAATTGCAGATAGGCACAGACGGATTGAAAATGCTGTCGACACCAAATAATTTTGCGCTACTTTCATTTTTTACTCGCTCAAACTGCAGCAGTGCGCGGAACAGCATCGAGAACGCGGCAGTGCGGCCCTTCCGAGCTCGTTGTCGAAACTCTTTTATTGAAAATAATTTTTTTCGCTTATCCGCGCGACTCCCGAGAGTGTAGTTACTTTCCCGCCTTTTAAAATAATAGGCTGTCCTAAACGCACACGCTCGCCCATTTGGGCCGATGAGCCTACACGTAGCATAAAATGTTGCTTGAGCAGCGTACATCGCCGGAGCTCGCCGTGTAGAGAGCAGGGACGTAGCCAGAGGGGGGGTTTGGGGGTTAGAACCCCCTCCGAAAATTTTCCAGGCAGCCCTCGAGCCAGACTTAATGCCCCTTTCGGCAAATATCCTCCATTCCGATAACCCATAACCCCCTCCGAAAAAAATTTCTGGGTACGGCCCTGGTAGAGAGTATGGTAAAAATCGTCCAACTGTGGTTCTTTAATGTGTCCAAAGACGTCAGTGACGTTTCCGTATTTCGCCTGTATCAGAAATGCTGCCTCCGTAGCAAGGAACACAACCCGCGCTGTTTTGCTGCGTAGCGGGACGCCTTCGCCGCTCTACGCGCGAGGGCCTGGTCCGAAACGAAACCAATACTACATATGCAACATTTTAATGGCTAAGGCTGTGCAGTGCTACCTACTCGACGCGAAAATAGTGAAAATTTCCCAGGCGTTTCTCTATCAGGCTCATTTTTCACGCCGCGATACCGACAGTGCTGAGCGGTTGTCTGTCTCGCGGAAACACAGGCATGCACGCGCAGATGTAAAATACTGCCGCGACTCTAAACAGGGATTGGCGGATGTCAGTGGAGAATAATTGCAGTCGGCGTGGTAAAGCGACTTGGTGGACCACAAAGTTGTCCACCGAATTTAATAGGGTCAGGGCGAATTATACAGCTTTACCAACATATGTTAAACCAAAATGTACAGCGGGTAAAAACTGGCCCGAGGTGGCTGTCTAAACTTAACCCCACCGCTGCCTTGGCATACGGCATGTGGTGTGCCTGTGTAAATGCTTCTTTGAAAACACATGGAAGATACCGCCATCGGTAGCCTCAATAATTTCTCATAAATTTGGAAGATTGGGCTAATTGGTTCTTCCGCACATTTTGACTAAAAGAAAACTGCACGTAGACAAGGACGAAGTAAGGAAAATACAAGAGCTCGTGTTTGTGTTTTCTTTTCTTTGTCCTTATCTATGCACGGTTTTTTTGTCAAATATTGCAGAAGCCTCAATTATTTTGTCCGGGGGCCTTGTGACCTCCAGACTTTTGATACCGTGAGATTTTACTGATCAGGGAGCTCATTCGAAGCACATAAGTGTAACACTGTCTGCGGCATCAGCGAAAGAATGGAAATGGTGGCGATGTGCTGTGCGATGTTAATGGCACCCTGCAACACTTTTTAAAATTTTTCGAACTCTTAAATGCTTGCAGAACGTAGTCACCCAACACACGCAGAACTTAGGTTAGGGGGTCGCAAAGTACCTCAGCCAAAAAATTACTGCTCTATGCCCATCAGATAACCTGAACTCGCTCGAAAGATTTTTCTCCCTTTCCCGGCATCTGCTGCGACGAGCAAATCACGCAGTGTCCGCTCCGTGCTGGCGATAACTATAGCTTTCGCAGTGGTTCCAGAAGGGAAGGAAAGAGTGAAAGCGCTTATCTAGAGCGTTTCAGGGTCCCTTTAATAATTCCATTTGGTCGTAATTTGGAGCCTTCCATTGTGGTGTATTATTTGCAACAGTGGCGTATCGAGAATTTATTTTTAAGTGCAATGCACTTCTTAAGCGACCCTGAACCTGCGTCCACCGGCGATGTCCGCATCACATACCCACGTGGGGGATTGGCAAGGAATCTCCTCGTCTTCCTTGGTAACGGGGGGAGATGGGCGCGCGCTGCGTGGCCGCTGACATGGCACATACCCACGTGGGGGATTGGCCAGGAATCGGGCGTGAGAAGGGCTAATGCACCCGCTTAAAGGAGTACTGACACGAAATTTCAAAGCTGAGATCCGCTCTAGCAATCAAGTACAACGACAACACAAATAGGTGTCTGTGAATAAATGCATCTTTTTTTCTTTGTAGTTGTGTGTGTGTGTGTGATCTCTCTTTTGCGAACATTACCGAACCGCGCAAATTCAACTCGTGCATTCGCACTTTCACATTCTTCCCCTCGGGGAAATGCGGGGAATTTTTGGTGGTTAAACGCCACAGGTAAAAAAATAAAAAGAAATAGATCCTGCGGCGAAACAATAGTCGTTTTTCTGCTTTAGTAATGCCTAAGGGTTATTTGTTTCGTCGACAGTAATATCTAAACAAAAATACGTGTACGTGCAGGACTCCGAAGAACCATATTTCTGAACAAACCAACATTCCTGTTATCTTTCTTTTTACATTTTAATATAACAATTCGGCGTTTTAATAGCATTGCTTTGTCTACGCCCCTGATTACCCATGTATGCATTCAGCATAAGGAGGACGTGGAGGAGGAATAACTTTATTTCTCTATTAGTAGATAAAAAAAATGTATTGTTCCACGGAAGCCAAAACAGCCATTTTCTGTAACACATTTTAACTACAAGTCTCCTTTATGGCTGGAGAAAGCACAATTCATTACAAGTTGCCTTTCACAGGAACTTGCCATCGGAAAAGCACACGGGCCGCGACATCCGCGCACTGCGTCGGCTTGCTCCACCGCGTGAGTTCCACAACGATCACTGCGGCTGGTGCTCCAGTGATCGTGGCGGCGCGTACCCGGTGGCGAACACAACGCGGACGCTGAAACATAATTTCTACTCCTCGTGATTGACTCTGGCAGCAGAAAACACCGAAACACAGCTTGAACGACACGGAAAGTCAAGCACGCCGCGCATCCGCCGCAGCTGCGCCCGCCACTCCGCAAGCGCTAGCCGGCCCCTCATTCGCAGCGCCCCCGCGCCGCTGCGGTCTGCGCATGTACTAAGGGCGAACACGATCTGGCCGCGTTCTCCGCCGCGGCAGCCGGCGAGTGTCAACACCTAAATATTCTTCCACCGTGGTACGAACGCTTGAGTTAGCGCTTGTTACTTGCGTTACTCGTGGCGCCGGAGATTTACTAAGCGGCATTTGGTGTGCCGTTCCCTCCGGAACGTCATATCTTTTGAGTTAATTGGTACATTAATTTTTGATTAGGTGAAAGTAATCGGTCTTGACTTTTACCAAACGGGTGCGTCTGCTGCATCCCGGGGCTTCCGAGCCGATTCGCCCCGAACTGGCTGCTGCGCCCCACGCAAGTTACGTACGTCAACAAAAAAATTTCGTATTAGAGAAGGCTTCGTGCTGATCATGGCTCTGAGCGAGTCGTGTCGGAACGTTCCGGGAGAGTTATTAGAGGCGTATCGGCCGACCCAGCTGGGTCTTGTGTGCAACTTTCGCGCTACCAAAAAGAGGACCCGTCTCGCTTCGAATAAACTGAGCAAAGTGTTGTTCACCACCACAATATTCAGATTAGTTTCTTGTATCATGTTTTCCAGAATCATTTTTTTCTGGCGTCGCAGCTCACTAGTAGAGATCATATTTGTGAGGTTATAAAGTTGACAAAAAGTTGCATTTTTTTTTATATATATCGACCAAGAGTGATCCTGAAATACCACTGACACATAAAACTTTTGTAATGATAGTGAGGCCAATTCTTTTCAGTACAAATACGCCGGATGTTGTTACAAAATAAATGTCTCAATAACAATTAAGTAATAATTTAGATTATGCATGATTAACACAGGTTAAGGACCTAAATGAACATCTGAACTGTTCAAATGAACCGGTTCACTTCAGTGAACTGAGCTGTTCTGAGCCGCTCACTGAAGTGAACCCTTTTGCCCATCTCTAGTTAAAAACTCTATTAAAAACTCTAATTGCAACGTTGTCCCAGAAAACAATACGAATTTATCTGCAAACCCTACAAATCATGGGCGGCATAAAATAATAAAGCTATTAAAAACCTATTCTCGCAAACACGAACAAGAATTAATGTATACATCACTGAAAAGCCAATCCTATCCCATCGGATGCGCAACTTGGAAAATTCCCGTGCGCGCGTAAACCGCGTAAACATTTCCTTGCTGCTCTCGTTCGGTGTGGTCGTCGTGGTAGGGATCCGTGGTGGCAATGTTCGCTGGAGCATTCTCGATAAGTACTGGCCACGCAAACGTGCTCGTCTGGTCTTTCGCTGTTTTACAGTAGAAAAAAAAAGCATCGCGCTTTCTCTTTTGTGTGTGTCTGTGCGCGTGTGGTAGCAGCCTTTTGCTGTCACGAGCTAGTTTTCCCGAGAGGTACGTGTTTGTACCGCACATGCGAAGAAATGTAAACACAATCCCTCAAGCCCCCCGGCAGGCTTTTATTTCAAGGCGCGCATCTTGCCTGAGAGCGAGCAACGTGCTTCAAGTGATTGTTCCGCTGCCTCCGATACCGCGCTCTACTATTCATGACAACACCGCTGACGTTTCCCCCATGCAACAAGTTCCGCGGCTTTGTTGTACGCGTGACCATGTGCCGATCACAACTGTCCTAGGAAGCGGTTCAGGACGGCATTTCCTTCGGCAGCAGATCTTGCTAGGATAGACAGTTTGTCACGTGCGAGAACAAAGCAACCTGCGCCACCCACGCGCTGATACGACAGCGGGCTGCAAGCAACAGAAGGAAAGTCGGGCTCCAAATCTTGACTCTCCTTGAACTAACGAGTTGTTTTCTCAAGAACAATCTGAATATGCAGATTTGTTTGGACTATTCGAGATCATTTTAGACTGTTGTCTGTCAGTGAGGACGAGCGCGACTTTTATCCCTTCGCCACGAGCGATTTGTTGTGGCGTGTTCGTGCTCAAAAGGCAAAAACCTTCGAATGGTTCAAGCTCGTCATTGTGAAATGATTCTAATGTTTTATTTTGGTAATTGGCGAAAGAATAAACTATAAAAATACTGCAAATCACAAATTGGCGAAAGAATACACTTTAAAAATACCGCAAATCACAAAGCTTTTTGGGCCATCTTTCAGTAAAAGACAAGTGACAGCCTTTTGTCATAACATGCTACTTTCAACACTGAAATGTGCAGGGATGTTTATTGGTAGTGTCTATTATCCCCGGCAACCGTGAGAATTACCGTCAGAAATTTCTCACGGCAGTTGCCGCTCATTGGCTAGGCAGGCTACGCGAAGATTCTGCAGGATAAATATTCCCTAAAAAGCCGAGTTTGCAGCTGCCCCTGTAGCGCTGTGGTATAGTACTTGGTTTTAAACTGGAAGGCTCAATGTCGATTCCGTCAATGTATGTCATGTTTTTCGTTTTTTTTTAACTTTCAGAATTTTTCTGTCATCGGGATTTTGTTCATACTTTTTTGCTCTGGTTTTACTATATTAAGAATTCGAAGCACAGGACTTCTAGAATGGGTCAGGAGTGAGACAGCTGCGCATATTGCGCAGTTGTGATACAAATTTGTTTTTCTGCTCCAGGCTGCTCCAAAAGCTTCAAAATTGCGCCAACTGCTCCAAAACGGTCTGAGAGCCAAGGATTTCAACCCTCCCGTCAGTATCAGTGGGGAAAAATGCTTACTGGGAGGCCTGCTTTTCCATCATCTGCAAGGTGATGCTGTTTGTAACGGTTTAATTGAATTTCGAAAGTCGCAATGTCGGGTTGCACATGTTATATTCTGTGAGTTTAAAGTTTTCCCATTGAAAACCATTGCAAAGTCTCGTAGAAAAAATACTTTTGTGTACTGAGGCGGCAAACTACTTGTGCAGGGTGATGAAAAAACGGCAATTTTAAGAGCGCCGTATCTCCGGATCGACATTACTGTGCGCCGCCATCTTGGGGTGGGGGACATTGGCAAACATGGCCGCCGGGCGAAGCAGTTGCTCGTGGTACGGTAGTTCAGGGTTCCGGCAGAGTGCTCTTCACCGATTTCTACCGTAGTTTTCGTTATGGGGGTGGCTGGGATCACATTTAGTCATTTGATTTGTTGCGGGGAGTTGCGAGACTAGAAAGATGGGAGTTCATAAAAAATCACATGGTGCCCGCGAATTCGCTGCGTTTCGGCCTTGAGTGTGAGGCGCGGTGCACGCTTGAAGTGAAATTTTGGACTCATCGCGGTGTTATAAAGCACCGAGTTATTGCTGCCTTTGACAGTGAGCTTGCGGGCGGCGGGAATGAGATGATCGACACTGCATGAGTGGCGGCGCAGGCTACATCGCCGGAAAATATTCAAGCAGTGTCCGATAGCGGGACAGGCTATTATTGCACGCTAGTAATAATAGTTCACCTGTCTCAAGTGAAATTTAATGCCAAAAGGGAGGTGGCTAAACATACCAACGTTACTCAAATTACGATCGTATAGTGAACGTGCACCTTGGGTATTGAAATGGGAAGGCTGGTGGGGTGCGACTACTGTCGCCTCGTTTTGCTCAACTTTTGCCGTGACGAGTCTACACTTGTGCGTAAGCCAAGCCTGGGATTACAAAAATAATTTCGCATTCACATGATTATAAAAGTGCCTTACGATTCCTTAGTTTTTCAATTCGATATTTTCAACGAACCTCCACTCAATCTTTGCATAGAGGCTAAAAATTTAAAAGTGGTTTGTAAAAAGGTATTGCCCATTGTACCTTGTGATAATCTGGTAGAAAAAGCTTTATTGAAAGGCTGTTTCTAGTGTTATGTACGTTCAATACCGATTAAAAAGTGCACCCTCCCCCCGCCTTTGAGTTGCCAAAAATTAGATTTTTTCGGCTCCTAAGGTGACGTAATCAATGTCGTTCTTCTGCTCCGAATCCAGGTTCTGCTGCTCCAAAATCAAGATTTTGCTGCTCCAAGAACTGCTCCGAAATATGGTTCAGCTGTCTCACCCCTGATGGGTGGAATTATGTTTAATATAGTTTGTGTTCTGTGTCATTGGGCTGGGTTAGATTAGGTTTGTAGCAGTTGTTTACGTTATGACGCGTTCGGTGCGGTTATGTTATGTCACGTTACGTTGGGACGTAATATTAGCAAATTTTAGGCCAACCAGCTTTTATCGAAGCTGCCGTGAGAATTTCCCGGAGGTAATTCTGTGCAAAAAGCTGGTGAAATCGGCAACTGTACATCATGCAGAAGATGTGTCGTGTATCAGTACAGAGTCCTGAATGCTCTTCTCATGAAACTCCCTCCCAAGTTTCGTTTGGGGGACAAAGGCGGCCGCTGCTGCTCCGTGCGTGCAGCCTCACAGCACAACCTGCACCTGCCTTTGGCGGCACTTTCTCGATAGCAACGCGTTGTTGGTAATTTGCTCTCAATTGTTCCTACAAAACGAAGCCGGCAGGAAAGTTTTTATAACTTTAGCCCTTAAGGGGATTCCGTATCAGGCGGAATACACGCTCAAAACTGTCAACTGATGTCTGGGATTGATTCTGAAATATTTCTCACAAGTCCCCACGCGTGTGAGACTTTAGGGTGAGTGTTGGGTTCTGAGGTGGTGTGAATTATTTAATGATCTTTGACCGCTCTCTTCATAGCCTTGCTCAGCTGCAGCTCTCAACCTTGAAAATCGATTTTACAGCATGGCCATCGAAGCTGTGGAAACAGCGCTGTTCGCTTCTAGGGAAACTTCACGCACGTCGAAAGCCTATATAGCTTGTCCATGGTGCTTCATGCTTGCATGCCGTCGGCGGTGAAGTTTGAGACATTTTCTTTTAACCCGCAAGGAAATGGATATAGTGAGTGACATGCGGAACTAATTTCTGACACCTGCTAGGACTGAACCCTATGTGAAAAGCATTGGAGACATATTGACATGGTGCAAAGGGAATAGTTTGCACGGGGGGAAAGTAAATTATTTCTGGCCCTCTTTGGCCTCAGCTTCTTCAATGCTTTTCTTTTATGCATCATTGAGGTGCAGTGTTTTGTCATAGTGTGCATTTTCAAAATGCTGAAACTCATGGGAACTCATTCAAAGAGAACATTTATGTATTCTCATTTTTACATATTTATCCTACATGTAATAAAAACATCGTTGACATAGTTAAAGGCATGTGGTGACGAGCCCTTTTATGTAATGCGGTTATTTCTGCTCGATTAATCCTGAAAAACAATGGTTCATGTGATAAAAAAAGTCCGCAACACAAAAAAATTACCGCCAATCCACCCATGCGAGTGTGGTGAGAAAGGAAAGCTGTAAAAGGCACCCACAATGATTACCCATGCGTACCTAAATTCACTCACATCGCTCTATACAGTGAAACCAGGGAGAAGTGAAATGCACTCAACCACACCCTCTATTACTTCAGAGATATTCTTGGTGAGGTTAAATAAATGCATGAACGATGGTTGGTTGAGTTGTATTGGTGTAGCAAATGAGTGGAAACTTTTTTATAAAATTAAAGCTCAAACCCGGTGTTAGACTGACGGAGGCGATGAGATCGGCGGCAGAGACGGAGAAAGACCAGGAGGGGGGGGGGGTTGGATGAGGAAATACTTTTATTCAAATTTCTGAACGGCCCAGAGTGCGGCCCAGGGGAATGGTTCCTTCTTCAGTGTAGCCCATATTCAGTCCGTGCTGGCTGTGCTCTGTCCACCAACTGAAGCTGGGTAGGCAGAGAGGGGCTGGACAGCAGCATCTCTCATTGGTCTTGTTGGGTAGTTGACGGAAAGAAAGGAGGGTGCTCAGGGCTAAAGTCGCACACCCCGATTATGTGGTAGAGTGTTCGTACTTCTGAGCAAAATTTACATTCATCGTCGTAGCGAATCAGGCGCATTAATTGAAGACGCGTTGGGTGTGGGAAGGAGCCGGATTGTATGAGCCGTAGGGTAGTTTGTTGTTCTATGGAAAGGTAAGGGTAAGGCGAAGGTAGGGTCTGTCTCAGAAGGCGATAATGCTGGGTTATGTCCCTGAATGAGACAAGTGGGTGACTGTCCTCGTGCAGCTCCATAGCATGGGGGGTAAAAGTGCAAGCTCGTTTCAAGCAAGCAAGCTCGTGCAAGCAAGTTCGTTCATTCGGTTAAACCTAAGCCACAGCATGTTTCTGCCAGGAAGAATGTACCCTTCGTTTGTTAATTTGTGGGCTGTTTCACGCTCTAAGTCAAAGTGCCTCCACACAAGCACACATGCGAAGCTTCACTGACTGCTACGCTAGTAGAAAAATCTAAGGCCAGTCGAAGGCGGGAGACGAGTCAGCAAAGTTAATATAGGTACTATTTACTACCTGTCCTACCTATTGTCCACCATGTCCCATGACAATATTAAAATGAACTGAAACTTTTATCGTACAGCATAAAACCAGAGTGCGAGAAGCACTTTTTGCACTGTGTGAACAAGCACAGAGGTCAGCAGCATGACCAAACATCTGTGAATGCTTTTCTGTCTAAGGAATGCAGTCGCTAGACATGAGATATTGTGGGAATTTTAGGTACGCTTACTGCACGAGCGCTATACAAGAAATAGTCATCTAAGCTGCTTTGACTGCTAAAACTAAATAATAACTTAAACTGGGTATACATTATATACTTCATATTTCTGCCCCAGGCATCGCTGGCTCATCACTGTATGTTCTGGAGCACCGCATATGTTCTGTTGCAAGTCGTCACAAGTTCGAATCCATGATAGTGCATTTTTTTAAGTTGATTTATTTGTTTTGGGGCAATGTTTTTTATACTGAATTCATCATTTTTGTGCTGTAACATTAATTGCTCCGTGAGCGAGTTTGTAGAACACGGGCAGACTGACACTGACGCGCTGGCGAGTTCGCGTGGTGTTTCCATAAGTACCGACTGTTGCGGGCACAGTCCCAAATCAGCTGACCTTTGGCCTGGTGTGGACATGCCTCTTACGATACAGGCACAAGCCAGGCAAGCTCCAAAGATGGTGGAAAAGCGCATCGCATTTGAGCATCTGCGGTCACGCGGAGGGCGTTCATCCACTGCATACGCCTCGGATAGTAATTGTTATGATTCCAAGCTGTGCTGGCAGGCTTATCTGACGCATTTGACAGCCGAGAACATGGCAGAAGTGCAGTGTGCTGATTACTGAGATATTGAGAATACCCATCCGATAACTTCGGATGCCAAGCAAGTTGTGTCACAGAACCGAAACCGAAACTTCTAACCTTGGACGTCCAATTTCATAGCCGCTTGTATTTTCGTCACTGCTGGCAGCCACAAACCGCGCCTGCCCAGACAACACACATACATCCTAGGTAAGTGCTAGGGATGTCCCACCTGGGAGTTTGGGAACTCCCAGGGACATCCAACTTAAGTTCCAAAAACATCCCAAGTGATACAAAAAAAGACCTCGCTGGGATGTCCCAGACTAGGACTTTGCTGGGAGGTCTGACATCCCATTTAGAACAAAGAAAGGAAATTTTTGGGATGTTCCAAAAAGGTGCTCGTAGGTCCTTTTCAGGACACGTTTGATTAATGCTTGTGGTTATAGCTCAACATTCCATTGCAATGGAGCTTTTCCTCCACTCAAGTGCACAATTAGAACTCTGCAAAACCTTGCAAAACCATTTTATTCGACGAATTTCGTACAAAACAGAAATCAGTGGCAAAATCAAGCAGCACTAAAGTCTTAAAGGTACACCATACACTTTTAATACCACAAACAAAAGTTCTTTTTAACTTGATGCATGACTTTACTCCTGTTTTCGACAATAAATCTGACTAGCTGAAGCAGAAGTGAAATTTCACATGAAAAATTTCTAAAGGTAGCACGAGTTATGTACAGAAAGATAAGAATCGTCTCTTCTCTTTTACATCAGAAATGTGCCATGCACCTGAATAATTCATTTACAAAATAGGGTGAGCCTAATTTTTAAGCAATTTATGGCATAAAGAATAAGGTCGGAAAGTGCTGTACTTTATGAAATACCAAAAGGTGAAACATGCTTCACGACACAGGAAAAGCACATTAGTGCACAGAAAGTTACTGAAAACCATTAAAAGGGCCATGCAGACAAAACACAAGTTTGGTTCATTAGAAAGATTGCCTCGATAGAAACATTTTGACATGACTTTAAAGGGGCCATGAAGACAAAATACAAGTTTGTTTTATTCGAAAGATTTCGTGTTCTATAGTGCCCCCAGTGCTTGTCCAGAAGCAAACGATACTTTGTTCACTGCGAAATTAATCAATTTAAGCTAAAATTTTGATTTTCAAACGTGTGTTTAAATGACGTTTGCTTTGCAGTGATATCATAAGAGCAGGTCTTTCAGCTAAAGTTGGTGTGGAGCGGAGACTTGCTTACTGTTAGTTGACCTAGATGGCGCCACCACACCATGGAAAGCAGTTTTATGTTTTTGGTTTGTTTTTGACCGTATTTAAACCTGGCTTGTTTTTATTCATGGAGAAAGTAATCATTTTGTGAAACATGGTGCTCGCTCGACAAATATGGTCACGTAAGACACCGTCGCTTGCGTCAGTTGGCCAGTGTTGTCCGAGACAATTGGAAAGCCCCGCAGTGCTATGCATTTAAACGAAGCATAGTGCGTGCAGTACCAACAGCAGTATGCAGAGGTACTTCAATGTTTACGTTTTCTTTCCTAACTTCCACTTCCATAAATTTAAATGAAAATAGCTCTTTGGGCATGCTTATGAACTCTGCCTAATTTGCGTTCGCCGGCCTCAGCCAATCGCACAGCTCGGCATATGACATCATAGGTTCTGCTGCGGTAAATGAGCTAGTGGGTCGCATGGCCATTCCCTTTTTTCCTAATTATGTAGCTTATTTGAGTGAAGTTTACGTTAAAAGTGGTGTCAGCCGGATTCTACCGAGGCAATCTTTTGAAGGAACCAAAATTGACCTTTGTCTCCATGGCCCCTTAAAATGTAAACGTTGCTCAAATAAGCTACATAATTAAAAAGGGAATTGTCATGCGACCCACTAGCTCACTTCCCACACTAGGACACATGACACCATACACACAGCCGTGCGATTGGCTGAGGCTAGCAAAAGCAAACGCAAGTTAGGCAGGGCTTATAAGCTTGCAGAATAAGCTATTTTCGCTTAAGTGTAATGCATATTCATTTTATAGCAGTAAGAATGGTGGGGTGAAACAATGGAAGTTACAAAAGAAGAACCAGTGCGTATTGCCATTAACTGCTGCGCACACTATGCTTGTTATAGCAGCACAGCACTGCGGCGCTTTGGGGTTGTCTCAGACAACACTGGCCGATCGGTGTAAGCGACATTGTCTTACATGACCCTAATTGTAGACGTACCCCATGTTTCACGAAGCAATTAGTACCTACCGTAATAAAACCAAGCCAGGTGCAAATACAGTCAAAAACAAAGCAAAGGTGGCGATATTTAAGAGGATTGATGGTAAACAAGGCTCCGCAGTCCGCTGCA
Source organism: Haemaphysalis longicornis (assembly GCF_048455015.1). Lineage (NCBI taxonomy): Eukaryota > Metazoa > Arthropoda > Arachnida > Ixodida > Ixodidae > Haemaphysalis > Haemaphysalis longicornis. The sequence continues at coordinate 69,617,903 of NW_027526204.1, forward strand.
GGCAGGACGGCGCACTTGAAATTAGCTTGAAGACCCTTCCTTGTGATGTCAAGGCAGATGTCACAAAACACACGATTTGGCGGGAGAATCAAAATTTTAACTTGAACTGATTAATTTCTTGGCGAATAAAGCATCATTTGCTGCCCGAGACGTGCAAAGGGTACTACAAAACCCCAAATCTTTCAAAGAAAACAAGCTTGTATTTTGTCTGCATGGCCCTTTAATGTGGCAGTCACACTCCCTCAGGCCGCGCGGCCACTTCTGAACAATACTGGGCTACCGTAAGGCATCGCTTTGCACCACACACATAAAAATCATTCGAAAGGCCAGCTGATCTAGTTCTGATTGATATAAAATACTAGTTTTAAAATCTACTGCAAATGAAAAAAAAAGCTCACAATTTTAAAATTATAAAATAAAATTTTGGATCACATGTACCTACATTCGAAAAGAATTATGTAAAACTATTCAACGCAAAGGGAGGACATTTGCTGTGTGCTTAAAAGACATGCCAATTGGCCACATGATGACAAATTTGTTCTCAGACAAATAGGTTTTCACCTGTCTGCTAAAAGGCAAATAAAAGCTAACAGAAGAAAATTGATGAACAGGTAACATTACATGGCTTAGAGCAGAAGAATAACACTTTGCACGTGTTGGCTGTATGCATATTTTCCTATCTTTAAAATTTGGCTGCATTTTGTTACCATTTTACGTACCGAGGTCTAAATGTGGAAATATATGTGGATGCATACTTATGAGTTAGCGTTGAAAATGTGGGACCGATGAAGGATGTATATTGCGACATTTTAACCTTGGCAATTAAAAAATTCCAAATGCAGCCAAATTTTTACGGCAAAAAAAAAATCAGTCTACGGCCAACATGTACAAAAAACTATCACTGCTCTGCACTGAGTCATATAAATATCAAGTAGAGAATTTCCCTCTTTAGACTTTTTTTAGTAGAAATATGAAGAAATTTTGAAACCAATTGAATTCCATCATGCAGCCACTAATTGGTATGTATTATGAATGCACAGCAATCTATCCAATTTCTGTTGAATTGTTTTCTATAACTTCGAAAATACAGAGGCAAGTGAAGCAAAATAAGATTTCTCGAGTTTTAAATTTGAATTCGTCTCTCATGCAATAAAATAAATAATATTGATTTCACTCAAAACTAGACCGGCTGCACTTTGTAATAGTACATTAGCTATGTATGTGGTGTTAGTTGACACACAGCAGAGACAATACAAACGTCCAAATGGAGAACCACACCCTGAGGGAGTACTGGTGCCATGCACCTTATTCTGGCATGATGCCCTGAATTCCGTAGTTTTTTTTAACACGTAGTAGCTTACCACACACACAAAAAAAAACAGTTTAGATTAGTGTCAGGAAAATATACATGAGCAATCAAGAAAAAGAAAATTAGATTAAACGACTTTCATATTCCTTGGCAGTCACTGCATTGGAGCTCCAAGGGTTTTCCAGTGTGCCGCAGCTCTTTCTGCAGCATGTCAGAACCGTGTTGCTGTCTTCTTATCCTTTGGAGTTCCATGTGGCTGGGGAGGCTTTCCATGGCCCATGAATCTGCCTGCACATAATTTAGAAAACAACTTGTAATGAATTCAATGAACAGTGCAGACAGCGGCTAGCTTGAACACTGCCAGTAAGGAAACACAAATCGAGCATTACCGAAGTGTACAGATAAACATTTACCCATGGTGATTTCACATCATGGGTAAAACGGCATGCTTACGAGTACAAGCTGAGCTTCGCTGATCTCTCACAATGCCCTTCCTGATACATGCTCTCGTGATTGCGCTACAGTCAAAATAAACCTCGCGGCCAGAACTCACAACACTAAAGCAGCCCGCTGCCACGCGAAACCTTGAGGAGCTTGTGGGTTGTTTTGCGCAGAAATTTGATGTGTGATAGAAATTTTGCTATTTTGATTTATGAACGATCAATTTAGTTCTGTTTCATGGACATGACCTTTACATTCCGTGATTGCCTAAACATTTCACCTGCTTCAGATGTAAATGAAAGTTTTCCTAAATAATTTTCAGTCAAGAGATTTTGAACTGGCTCTTACAATCATGCTTGTTGGCACTACGCATCACACACACGCAAGCTACTGCAGCCATTTACCATTAAACGTTTGTCAAATGCGCCATTCCATTAGTCTTCCCTGGGATCCAATGGTGCAAAGCACAATGAAATATAACAGAGTAACAATAACAAGGACGACACTAGACACGGGAGTCGCAGTTTTCTGGTAATGCCCACCAGGTTTAAAGCTGCCTGTAAAAACTGCTAACTCATCTCTGAGTGTCTGCTTGCCGACAAGAGGCTACAGGAACCTGCAAAAAAAAAGAAATATAGCTGCTTGGCAGTAAAGACTGACTGCAATACCTATATTCAGAGCATATCGTGCAATTTGAGAAAGATTACAAACAAAATGAGTGAAAGGTTGTGTTTACCGCTCATAAAAAATTGTTAAGGCTTTTTAAGAGTAACCGCACTGTGAAGTCAGTCTTCGCAGCCATTTAAACATGATGCACAACTACCCCCACAGTGCCCTTCTTTAAAACAGTCGTCAAAGTGGCCCAGATCTGCGTATTCAAAGCGGCCCAGATCACGTTGCCATTTGTTGCATAGTTTGCCGGAATTCTCTTTGCCATGGAGATTGTGTAGTTGCCAACATGCCCATCTACAAACGGCCGCAAAGTTACAGCAGCAAGCCACATTTATACTGAAGTATAGTCATTAGCACATACAAGGGCAGGCGATCACGCGAGCTGAGTAAACTGAGCACATCACACACTGACATGCTACTCAGTGAAAAGTCTTCAACGCGTAAATTATAACGCATAATGCCTGCGCTATGCCGCTCTATCATTTCTGAAAAAAACGCAGTCAGTATTAAGGGCTGTCACTGAACTGTCTCACGCGTTGACAAAACCCGAGACGTGGTTTTATCTAAATACATGCGAGAAATGAGTGATTTCGTTCCGGGTACCGCGGGACTGATGATTGAGGCCTAGAACCAGGAACTAAGCTACGCGAAAAGTTAAACTATTGAGGCCCAATAATGTCTCTTTGTCTAGAGTTGTTCTTGCTCGGCTTTCCGGCATCTGCGGCGTTTTTTTTTATCTGTTGCAGTGATGCCCCTTCTACACTAGTTGCATGATAAAGTCATGTAAAATAATCAACAGCTAGAGGTACAAAACAAGTTGAGCGACGCGAAACAGTGCAGCACGCGTTGCAACTTCTCCCGCCACTCCGGGAGAAGCCTTTCGACCGTTTCCGCACTGAGCACCCACCTTCGACCACAGAGCAAGAAATCATGCATAAAACACAAGAGGGGCATTGGAAGGGTTTAAACACTGAGTGGTACATATAAACGACTTGCAATAGTTACCTTGTGAAATGACGTTCCGGCAGCACGGGAGCACGGCGCACATTTCCATCCGCGGGCGGCCATGTTTATAAAACTGCGATGGCTGAATCGGCTTAATCAGTTTCGTAAAAAGCTCACAGACATCTCTAATGGTGTAGAATAACAACGAAGCTTTAAAAATGTATTGAGATATAATTTAAATAAAATATAAATTTTAGTTTTTAACTTATAGTTTGAAATATTGTACATAAATACGAAATAAAATGGCAACAAGGCAGACCCAGAACCAAGCAGCAGGCCATCTGAGCGGGACGGTTCTTTCCTCCCTTAGAAAGTTGCCGTGCTCAAAAGCAGCGTTTTCAGTTGGTTTAATCAGTGTACTAGCCTTTCTCTGAAGCACTTGTTGTAACAATCACGCGCTACCTGCGGGTACGCGAGGCATTTGCTTTACGGCTGTACATCCTTCACGCGCATTACACGCTCCTATGCGTTTTATTCATCTATGCACAAAAACAAAACATTGGGCTGACCGAATCAACAAAAAGCACGCATGCGCTTCCGCATACATCCCAATCACAGCCATTCGTGGACATTTTTAGGACACTCCCAGTGCGGAAGTCCCAGGGATGCCCATAGGCTGTGCTGTTTGGGACATGGGATTTAGGGACTTTTTTGGGATGTCCTTAGGATGTTTGGTGTTGTCTGGGTGGTAGTTTTTTTTCAGGCTCTATAAAATAAATACCGCCTTATCACCTGCATAAGCGACGAAACGTGTTTATTTGAGCTAGCCTACCTAGTGCAAGCAAAAACAGGAGCTTGATAAATTCACTTCGGTTTCCTTTTAGGGCTGGAAGCACGCATCTGGGATCAGTTAAAGAGAGAGTGTTAAAAAAAAACTCGTGTTAAAGAGAGAGTGGCTAAGGCGTTGTGCTGCAGAGCCCAAAGACGCAGGTTTGATTCCCGGCTGTGGCGGTAGCTTTTCTGATGGAGGCAAAAAGTGAAAACGCCCTTGTGTTCAAGATTTCAGTGTACGTTAAAAGCATCCAGTTGGTCAAAATTGATCCGGCGCACCTTATTGCCTGTGTAGTGTCGGCGCGTTAAGCCTCATAATCAATGAAAATTGTGTTAGAGAGAGAGAAACTTTCATCAGAGTTGAAGTGAGCATATTTGTGGTCGGGGTCTTCAGTACAAGACTCCGCTGATGCACTCGGCTGTCTTCCCCCTTTCAACTAGCAAAAGCTGTTTCAGGGCAGGGGCTGGCCAGCGTACTCTCCTAGTGTTTGCATAAGGGGTTGGGAATGAGGGAAGATCTGGGTTTAGTTGACATTCCCAGAAAATATGATACAATGTGCCTGGGGCTTGGCTGTGAATACATAGGGGATCATAGAGAGTAGGATTGATGGCATTTAGTCATGTTGGGTGGGGGTATGTATTGGTCGGCAGTTGTCTCAGGATGACTTCGTGTTCTTTCGTGGCCTTATCGGTGACTGGAGGGTGCAGTTGTCTCGCTAGTCTGTAGTGTTGAGTAATGCTGGCATGTGTGACTAGTAGTTTCCAGGTCTGCTCCGACTCTTCTTGCGGTGCCAGGTGGGCAAATTCTCGAGCCAGGACGTGTGCCATTTGTTTACCACGAAGAGCAAAGTGGGCCATTGTTCAAATGATTTGGACATGCTTGTGTGAGGTCCTTGGAGAGAGAGAGAGAAGAAACTTTATTTAAGAGTCGTTCGTTGCGAACTCCACACTGGATGGAGGTGGTTCCCTGTGCACGGGAATCCATATGCTGCTCTCGCCGCCTGGCCCCTGGTGACCAGTAGTAGCTGATCCTCTAGGGCGGGGCTGATCAGCAAGATCCTCCATCTCTCGTTAAAGGGTAGGGTGGGGTTGGTGGGGCAAGACTTGGGTAAGGGGGGCGGGTGCTTCGGGCTAAACCTACGCTCACCTATCATGTGCTGGAGAGTGCCTAGTTTTTTACAGATTGGGCAAGCTTCTTCGAATTGGTTTGGGAACATGCGGTTGAGTAGATGGGGGTGTGGAAAGGACTCTGTCTGGATTGGCCGGTGTATAGTTTGCTGGTATATAGTTTGCTGTTCCTTCGTGAGTGCTGTGTGTGGTGCTGGTAGCGTCCTCCTGTCGTGCCTATAATAAGTGGTTATTTCCCTGTAGGTAACCAATAGTTGGTTTTTTGCCTCTATTGTGGACGTGGCCCGGTAAGTCAGTGCTCGGGCCTGCTGGTGGGCAAACTCGTTACCCTCCACCGCAGAATGGGCCGGTACCCACACTAATTCTACGGTTTCCTTCGGAGGTTTTTCTCCTTGAGCACTCGGAGGGCCAACCGGGACACCCAGCTGCACTGGAAGCTTCTGTAGGCTTGCTGGAAATTCATGACCACCTTGGTCTTGTCCGGTAGAGTAAGGGCCAGAGCAATCGCCAGCTCCTCTGCCTCTTCAATGCTCTTAACTACAGCGGATGCACACGTCAGCAGCTCTTTCGTGGTTGTCACTGTTGCTGTTGACCGGTTCGTACCGTCATTCATGGAGGCATCCGTGAAGATAGCCCCTTCTTTTGCCAGAAGTCTGTTGAGAGCACGAGCTCTTGCCTCCTGCCTGCCGCCATGGTATGCTAAGTTCATGCTCTTGGGGATGGGCTTGGCTTTGATAGCTTCCTGCCATTCATCTGGCAGCTGGTCTCTGTCCTCAGGTAGCGTCGCCTTCCAGCCGATTTTCTGCAAGATGTGTCTGCCCGCTTTTCTTTGGCTCAGCCTTTGTTTCTGATTGGCGAGATGGGCCTCAATGAGCTCGTCGACCGAGTTATGCAAGCTCATTTCCAAGAGTTTGCATGCAGACGCGCTCATAGGAACTCCAATACCTTGCTTGACGGCTTTGCGGATGTGACGTCCAGCACCTGTGTGTCCGCTTTGTTGAGGAGGAGGTAAGGTGCTACATATGTTATTCTGGTTACCACAAAGGCTTGGACGAGCCTAAGTGTGTTTCTCTCCTTGAGGCCTCGTATTCTTGAAGCCACCTGTCGGAGCATATGAAGGATTTGTTCCGACGTGTGCTTTAGTTTCGCAACGGGTATACTGTTCAACCTCGATATAAGGAACCTCGATTTAACGAAATTCGCGATATAACGAATTTTTTCAAGTTTTCTGTCCAAATTTTTCTAAATCCATGTATTTTTATCCCGATTTTACGAAGTAATTTAGTGCGGTGCTTTCGATTTAACGAAGTCATGGCAAGAAAGGAAGAACGAAATTCCAGTCGAGGCACATTTTAGTTTGCCTCTCAGAGCCTGCATTGAAAACATTCAGTACTCACATTAACTCTTAAAAGGTTAAAATGAAATAAAAGCGGTGAATTATGCGGTTGACAACAATTAAAAGCGATGAAAGAAGCTACTCAATAACCATTAGCGGTCATGGACGGTTTAATAGTGCGGCCACCATTTCGACGTCTCCATCGTCGCCTACGCCAGCGGCCTCTATGCTTAGGCTGCCGAAGCCTACTTCAAGTGTTTTTTCTACACGTCCCTGCTCACGGTGCTGCTGCTCCAGGTTGTGCTCGCTGATAACCACATTATATTTTGTTCGTCCATCATTAGATGAGTTTTATAAGCAGCATGAGCACTCCAAGAGAAAGAAAAGTGTTCCGTACAAGAGCCTGAGGAAGTGTCAGTGAAACCGAAGGCCACCGAAGTTATGGGGTGCCATCGACGTTCAGGCACGCGGGCGCACGCGAATGTTTAAGAGCAAGCCTTGTTAACGCTGTCAACATACGAGCGTCACATAAAGCCCACCCTGGTCAAGAAACGCCAAGCACTGCTTACAGACTTCTTCACTACGGCTTGAACATCGAGTGCTGGTGGCAATAAATTGCTCTCCGAACGTGGTCAAAACGTGTTCATTAAACAGCTGCGATGTGGAGAAATTGGTTTCTTAGGGCTCAGCGGGCATAAAAGTAACTGCGTAATCAAATTTGGCCAGAAGGTATTTAATATAAGCTTTCTGCTTTTGCGCGAGCACGTAAGCGCTGCTCTACAAAGGGAAGAGGTCCGTGTGTACTCCGCTAAACTCTCAATGATGGGTTTATCTCTAGTGTCGTGGTTGCATCACGCGCCCATACTGCAGAGCCTTTGTGCATGAAAAAAGTCTTTCGAAAGCTTCTTCCGCTGTTGGCCCGCCGCAACCCTCAACGCTGCGCCTAAGCCTACCACTGAACGGACGAAAAGAGGCGTAACTTCGAACCAGCACCTCGCCGGGGTGAAGTTCATGGGGCATGGACGCGGGTTCAATTGACTAACAACGGCGTTTAGTAGTGACCGAAATGAAAAAAAAAGAAAAAGTGGAAACCTAGTGTTCTATCATATTTAATGAGGCGTTGCGGAAAAAGCACCGGTTTTACAACGACACGAACTACTGTCGGGTATCCGAATTCCATTGCTGAAGCTCTTAACTCACACAATTTTCGCGGCCAGTTTTAGTACAAATTTCGCTTTAAGTGGAGAGGTAACTACATAGCAGTTGTTTCTGAGCGATGCGCAAGGTTTTGAAACCTCAATAACTGGTTAAATTAACTGTAAAATCGAAACCTCGATTTTACGAAATTCTCGATTTAACGAAATTTTCGCCCGCAAGTACGACTTCGTTATATCTAGGTTTAACTTTAGATGCCCTGCTGTCGGCTTGTATGACTAATCCGAGAATTTTTGTGCTGGGGCGTGGGAGGATGTCTTCGCCCTCTAGGCTGACTTTTATGTCCTCTTTTTGTTTCTTATGTGCCCTTGGCGGGGTGATCACCAGTGCTGATTTAGCTGGGGAGCATATAAGGCCACACCCTTTGGCGAATTTGTCCACAACATCTGCGGCTGCCTGCAGCGTGTCTTGGATCCATCCTAAAGAGCCTGCTTTCGTCGTCCAGAGTGAGATATCGTCGGCATATAGCGCATGCCCCAATCCTTCAAGTTGGAGCAAAATCCAAAGCGCTTGTCTTGAAATCGAACCAGCTTGGTATGCTTAGCACGTGGCTTGACAGTCGGTCAACTCTGTAAAGACTTTTTGCCGGCAGCCTCGCATTACTGATGCCTCTTTAAGTGTGTGGTGCCAATTAAAATTGAAACTAATAGCAACTGTGGCCTTTGTGAGAGGGCGAGAGCCGCCTCTCCAGCCTGCTGGATGTTAAACAACTGAAGGATCAAATTTGAAATAAGGTTGGTTCCGGAGGTGATGACTGCTGATCTTACGCCGTAACTAGTGTATTACGACGCATCTGTATAGACGATGCGGTCTTGGCATTCATGCTGTTTGTCTAATGCAGTAGCTCTTGCGTCTTTCCTCATGATGTTAGGGAGAAATATTCCGGAGTATTGTTTGGACAATAATTCTGGTCCTTATGTCGAGGGAGATGTCCACTGCATTTTCTGTGATGTGTGGCACTGTGTACCCAAGCTTACCTAGCGTTTCCCTTCCCGTCTGGCTTGCTCCGTCTTACTTTCTGCAATGTTAGGTTGGCCTCTATGAGTTCTATGATGGTGTTATGGAGGCCCAAAGCCATGAGGTGAACCGTAGAGGTGCTCGTAAGAGGTGCCAGGGCTTGTTTGTATGCTTTTCTAAGAAATGCGTCTAGCTGTTGGTAGTCCAATGCTGCCAGAACTGCATAACGAGCAACTTAAATGATTTCGGAGATGACAAAAGCCTGCACAAGACGGGCCATGGGTTTTTTGTTCCAATCCATGGCTCCTGTTTTCTATCCCACCCAGTGTCCGAACAATTTGAGCCGTGGTTTCTTGAAGCCTGTTGAGGAACAAGGTGTTTGTGCAGTTTTCCTGGTGAATCGTTTAATGTCTTGATTGAGGATGTTGGTTCGATCAGTACCCCTTCAAGCCATAATTTGATGTTATCTGAAGAGTCCCAGTGGCATTTTTGTGCTATGATAAGTTCCGACTTTTGCGAGGCACGAGCTGCATTGTCTTGCATAAATGTGGGTGATGCCCACGGCCGTTTCTAGGCTGTCAAATTAAGTGGAGTTTAGTGTCAAATTAAGTGAGGGGTTTAATGTGAAGAACTGGCAGCAGGTTGATTGCAATAATAACAGAGTGGCTACCAAGGGAACGGATGAGACAAATCTTGGTTGAAGGATGAAATGAGAAAATTTGGGAGTAAACAATGCCTGTCAATTACACAGGATAGAAGTGGCTCGAAATCTGAAGCAGAGACCTTTGTCGCATGGCGGGCATAAATAGGCTGATGGTCATTTTGACAGTTTTTTTATTCAGTCTTTTGGTCTTGCACACTGGGCACACAGTTTTCACAATGCAAGCAAAATGTCAAGAATGAATAACTTTAAACCTGCCCTCTTTGCTCGTTTGTTCCGTTATTGAACTTTGTTCACTTTAGTTTACGTGCAGGAACCTTGTTTTGTAAACCTGTTGCCTTTGAAGGGGATGTGCCAGTACTGTTTTTTTGTCCTGTCATCTGCTTTGTGCCAGTAAACCTTGTCATCATTCTCATTTATTTAGCCATGCGACACAAATACCAAACGCACTGCATTGGTGCCGTTAGTATGAAAACAAAAGGCGGAGAGCTTCATGGCCTTGTTGCGAGTTTCCCTCCAACTTTTACATGTGTTCTGTTTATCGGTACATGCAGAAGTGAGTCAAGTTCAAGGTCTGCATCCAGAATGGACGTGCACGATTGGAAAGACGCACTACTGCGGCTGGATGTCAACCGAGAGTGCACGGTGGGGACCTCGGATGACTGCTGCTGGCTCTGTGACTGCCTGCCAGATTGGAACTGCGTTCTGAACGCCTTGGGGCTCGACCTTGCCGAACCACAGCCGGGCAAGCTCTGCCTCTCCACACAAGTCGCGGAAAGCACCTTTGACATGGGCAATGCTCCTTTCAGCACTGCCGACTTCATTGTATGGCTCCCGAGAAAACACTGGTGCATTGAAGCACTGAAGCTTGGCGCAGGAGATCTGAATTGCCCCACAATTGTTGTTCCCGACTCTGTGGCAGGCCGTCTGCCGAAGTTGCGCAGCATTGTAGTCAGTGGGCGTACAAACTCCAAACACTGGTCGGTCGTCCTTGATGCCCTGGGGCCCGTAGAGCAACTTGAGGAGCTTCAAGTGTCGGGTTTCATAGATGACGACTTGGCCCTGAGGCTGGCTCGACTGTTGGTCACCAGTGCTGGCTCGATGAAAAGAGTGGACCTGTCACAAGGCCCTGCTTATAGCAAGGAATTGGACATGCTCATGTGCGGCATTTCCAAGTGCCGGAAGCTCAGGGAGCTGCAATTTTGTGCGAGTTTTAACCTTACTGGGCTCGCAGATTTCACAAGCTGGCTGCAAGAGATTGAGACATTGGAGGTGCTCTGCATTGAGGATGACTTTGATTATCCCAGTGACCCCACCTTCGAAGATACCGATATGGAAATAGACTCTAATGAGAACAATGGAGCAATGCTGGCATTCGTCGTTGACCTGCTGAGGAAGAACATGTCTCTCAAGGAGCTCCGTTATGACTTTTACTGGCGCTCCAGCTTGGGGAACGTTTTTAAGGCTCTCGAAACCAACACTGTACTGAGGTGCCTGGAAATTGTTTTAAGTGACTTAGAAAATGTGCATATCGACTCGAGGATGGGAATTGTGCTGAATTCAATGCTGGTGAAGAATGAAGCGCTGAAGTCGCTCACCTTTGAGAATTACACAATGAGCGAGGGGGACGCCATGCTAATCGCTGCGGGACTGTGCAGGAACAGAACACTGAAGTGTTTGATGTGTCATCCTGTAACCTGGATTTCTGGGTGATCCAGGTTCTCTGCAGTACCTTGAAACAAAACACTACCTTGCACTCGCTACGACTTGGCAGCTTCAGAGCATCACCTATCAGGAGGTAAGGAAATGCCTGTGATGGTATCTTGTATTCGGGCCGTTGCACTAGCACAGTAAGTTTTGTATGTGATTTGGCTCAGATAATTGGGCTTACTTGTTGCTGGGTACATAATTTTGTGATCTTTTAGTAGTACCATTGTCACGCCCTCAGTTGCGAGTCACTGGAGACATTACTGTAACCAGGTCCTACAAATCAAGTTCATTTTTCTTTTAAAGCTTTCAAGTACTTAAAGGGGCCCTGAAAGGCGTTTTGAGCACACTAAATTGACCAGCGCAATCGTAGATTGGGTCGTCAACATCATCTTTGCCAAGTATTACTCTTTTATGCGCAGCGGAAAGCGCACACTTTTGTTGCAAAGTTTGTCGCTTTTTTCTCACCCTTCCCTTCGTGTTTTTGGACGCCGCCATCTTCACATGTCTACGTCATGTATTCCCAGATGTTCGTCAAGAGCTAGACATCCTGCTATTGGGCGGCTTTTTCACGCACTTCCGGCAAAGAGATGAGTCGTCTGCTCAGCGTTGGCTCGCCGCGGCTGATCTGCCAGCGGAGTGCCGGAGTGCTTGGACATTTTACGACAAACGAAACAAGTGTAAACAAACGCTTAACCGTTTGTATTGAATGCAACAGGGCCATAACACGACATGGATATTCTCTTACTTGAGTACGTTCCGTAAAGAAAGCGTTAAAGCCCCGTGGCACTTCTTTCTTGTAATCGCAGAGAACGCCCTGAGCCGAATGCCCGGGTTTGACGCATACATTTTATTCAACTTCCAAAATATCCAGAGATGCGTTTCGAACGAACACAACGTCACAACATGCGTTGCAAGTCCAAACCGCGATTGACAGACGATGGATTGCCTCCTCCTGCCCGTCGTAAATTCGTCACTCACCTCGCGAGCGGTTTGCGGGGACGAACAGCAAGTCACTTAATTCTGGCGCACAAGCCGAGATGGCTTTTAGCCACGCACACTGCACATACCCCATGCGAGGTTGAGTTGTACGCCACTCGAGAAAGATAATCCAGACCATGGGAAGCACCCGCAGAAGCACAACGTCGCATTCCATCGCGAAACAAAGGCGTCCACAACACGCACACCATCGCCTCCTGTAATGCCAAACGCATCTCGCACTTCCAAATGAGAGTGAGTAGTATGCCTGCAGTGCCCATATGCCGCGAGGTGGGGCCCCAAGCTGAACCGAGATCACGCAACCGTAACTGACTTCTAGAGCGGTTTGTGCCTTGTTGCCAGGGCAACCCATGTTTGATATTGTCAAAGAAATGGTGCTCGCTCCAGCCCTAGAAAGCTCAGAGCCGCGGCGGAGCATGTTTTGCCAACGTTGCCGCTCTCCACCACGCGTCGCCCCAAGCTGAACTGGCGTTTTGTGCACGGGTTCTGTTTCGGTTTAAAATGTCTTTTTCACATGCCGCCTGCAGGAATTACCACCGCGACAAAATAAGACCCGGCACCAGCGGGGCCACATCTGATACGGCGCTTTTTGGATAAACAGTGCGCTGTGCATCCAAGGGAGCGAGCGCACAATCCTCCCCGTGCGGCTGCGAGTTCGCCGCCGATAAAAAGTCACGTGCTGCCGATAGCAAAGTTCTGCAGCAACGTACACCACGAAAGGGCAAGGCCAGGCCGCCGCACACATGCGGCCAGATTTTTCGTTCACTTTTCCAGCCTTGAGCGGGGTGCGGGATTCATGGTGTCAACAAAGCTTGCCCGTAGCAGACGGCAGTGTGGCCAGCGCAATGGCGGAAGTACGTCACCGTCGAGGAGCGCAGCATCATGGGAGGGAAGGCTCGCTCGCCGTCAAAAGTGGAGAGTAAGTTGAAAGGAGGAGGAAACGCGGCGCAACGATAATGCACGGTTTTTGATTTACGATTTCTCGGCGAATACTCATCGCTTTAACAAAATTCTTGCGGGAGGAGATTGCTAATACATTGCTTTATTTGGTTACACGTACATCCACGTATCAACGGAAGGTATTTCAGGACCCCTTTAATTTCTCAAATGAAGCAGTGTCACATTTTCGCTGTAAGTTGAATCAAGTACACAGAGTTGACTTTGTGGGCTAGTTGGTGGGGAACCTTGAAGAGGCTAACAGCGCTTGTAGACGAGGACACAAGGAAGAGAAGACAGGACAAAGCGGTGAACTACAACTGATTTTTGTTCAGACAATCCTGAAACATCCAAAAGGAAGGCCAACAAAACCCAACATAAATACTTATCTTGCTCTCAGCTTGCTAAGCCTGTTTCTCCAGATATTCGATTTATTTTTTTTGAGAGCTCAACCGAAGCCATGTGGACACAGTTGTCATCAGAATAGTCAATTTCGAGCACCTCGATTACCTCCTGCGGATGCTTACCCTTTTCTCTGGAAATTACTGCGCACTCCAACAGGGGAACACAAGCGCATTTTTTATAGTGTGAAACGAAGTGGCCCAAAACAAGTCTTTTTTACAAAGTCTTTATATTCGTTGAGTCATCGACCAAGCAGTGAGTGAAGCAGTGACAAGCGCCGTTTCAAATATCGTGTAAGAGCGGCTGCCCGGCTAGGCACCCGCTCAAGCCGCAGCCTCCATCTCAGCTCGTCTGGCGGTTGTGTCCACATCATATTTTCTTTTCTCACTTGATGCGCCAACTTGGTGTGAAATACACACTCGCTTCCCGCAGCTGTCCCGAGTAGCCGTCGTGGCCGAATGGCTGCACTTCGGAGCGGCTCCGCCTGGCCCAAACCTAACAAGGGTATGCGCGCATAATGTACGGTTATTTATCAATGGTGGGTTGCAGTGAGCAGCAGTGCACATGTTCGGATTGCAGTACGTATTCTTGCCTTTCACGGGGAATAAGGTTCGAACCGGGTGCAGGCATGCCTTACCGATAGCAACATCCGCGCGCAAAAAACGGATTAGAATCTTAGACAGTTCGGGTCACTTAAACACCTGCAGTGCTTTTTGTCCCTTTGCCGCTTCCTGCCGGGATATTGCTTGTAGAAGCTCGGGCATTCACCTTGTTAAGTTATTATATTGACTGAATGCGCACTGAGGCTTTTTTAAAACGAAACTGAAAGCTTGATGGCTGACGAGTGTGAGAGAAGCAGCCTGTCTCGCAGTGTATATTGTCACGAAGACAAGGATGATGCAGTTGTCTTGAATGAGAAACACGTTTATTGGAGCGAACTTGTGCTCCCCTAACAACTCAAAAGAATACAGAGGCGGCGAAGCAGCGGTCAACAAAGTGACTTGCACAGGTGAGTGTCGTCGAACCGAATGCTCCGGCGTCCGCACTGCAGGCTTTTTATCTTTCGGCGCGCGTGGTTCTCGAAACGTCTATTCACATCGAGAACATAGTAGATCCGAGAAGATTATTCTTGGCTGTTCACGTTAGATCGGAATGCTCTCCCTATCACAACAGATAACACATGCGGCACAGAAAGAAAGAATGGAACACGCGCTTCCCTTGGCGCAGAGATAACACAGACCGGCGCAGCCGGGCGGTAAAAGCAAAACACAAATAAACAAACCCTATGTATGGTTCGCGGCATTACCCCCCCCCCCTCTAAGAGTGCATCGACCCGATGCTAACATAAGCGACAGTCCGAAAATAAAAATAAAATTCGTTATCGTTCGTAGAAAGGTTTTAAGCGAACCACGTGGACGACTTCAGGCCGCGTGCGTTGTCGTGATGTGCCGGACTCACCATCGGGGATCACTTCGTAGGTAAGTTGGCCAACACGTCGTAGAATCTGGTAGGGTCCGAAATAGCGTCGCAGGAGCTTCTCACTGAGTCCGCGTCGTCGGATGGGAGTCCAAACCCACACACAATCCCCTGGTTGGTACTCGGCGTCTCGGCGTCGGAGGTTGTAGCGGCCCGCATCCACCAGCTGCTGGTCCGTTATACGAACTCGAGCGAGCTGGCGGACCTCCTCCGCACGTTGAAGATATCCGTGGACGTCGGCGTTGAGGTCGTCGTCTTCTACGTGCGGAAGCATGGCGTCGAGCATCATAGTCGGCCTTCTACCGTAGACAAGCTCGAACGGCGTCAGCTGCGTCGTCTCCTGGATAGCCGTGTTGTACGCAAACGTGACATACGGGAGCACTTCGTCCCAAGTCTTATGTTCAACGTCAACGTACATTGATAACATATCTGCGATTGTCTTGTTCAGACGTTCCGCTAGTCCGTTCGTTTGGGGGTGGTACGCCGTCGTTCTTCGGTTATCCGTGTTGCTGTAGCGTAATACTCCTTGCATCAGCTCCGCAGTAAATGCCGTTCCGCGGTCTGTGATTAGGACTTCCGGGGCTCCATGTCGCAGCACAACTTGGCTTATAAAGAACTTTGCCACTTCTTGTGCAGTCCCCCTCGGAAGAGCGGCGGTCTCTACGTAGCGCGTCATGTAGTCTGTCGCTACGACAATCCACTTGTTCTGGGATCGCGACGTAGGGAACGGTCCTAAAAGGTCCATTCCAATCTGTTGAAATGGTCTCGATGGGACGGCGATCGGTTGCAGAAGTCCGGCGGGTCTTGTCGGCGGCGTTTTTCGTCGCTGGCAGTCACGGCAGCTCCAGACGTAGTGGGTGACGTCAGAGGTAAGGCCGGGCCAGTAGTACTTCGCCTTGATTTTTCCAATAGTGCGGGCTGTGCCGAGATGTCCGGAAGACGGGTCGTCGTGGCACGCTTCCAAAATTTCGTCACAAAGGTCCGCGGGGATGACGAGAAGGTAATTCGCTCTTGTTCCGGGGCTGAAATTCTTCACGAGGACGGAGTTTCTCAGGCTGAATGCTGGTAAGCTGCGTTTGAAGGTCCTAGGAACGGCAACGTTGCATCCCTCGAGGTACTCGATTATGACGCGTAAGTCGAGGTCGGCACGCTGCTGGGCGGCTAGGTCGCTCTCCGTCACGATCCCGAAGAACGCGCTGTCTTCATCAGAGTCTTGTGGGGGTGGGTCGACGGGGGCGCGGGACAGGCAGTCGGCGTCTGAGTGTTTCCTGCCAGATTTATAAACGACTGTAACGTCGAACTCCTGCAGGCGCAAGCTCCTCCGCCCAAGACGGCCAGAGGGGTCCTTCAAATTTGCGAGCCAACACAGCGCATGGTGGTCTGTTACAACCTTGAATGGCCTTCCATACAGGTATGGTGTGAGCGCGCTGGTCCTCGGTTGGTGTTGGACAGGTATTCGTCGATCTCAGTAGGGCGCTGGCCGGGTCGGGGGCGTGGGGCGTCGACGGAGAAACCACGCAGTCCGAGTCTCCTGTACGGGCAGCGACGATAGATGTGATCGGCCTCCCCGCAATGGTAGCACAGCGGACGATGATCTGGCGTTCGCCAAACGTCAGTCTTCCTCGGCGTCTGGGTTTGTGCTGTGTACGGCGGTACGGTGGACGGCGGTGACAGTGGGGACGGCGGCGAGAGTGGACGGCGGTACGGTGGAGCTTCTTGTAGACGGGTTGGAGCAGGGCGGGGTCGACGAACAGCCGCGGAATAGGTCATCGCCTGTGGCTCGCGGGGTGCCTCGGATGGCATAGAAGTGCCCAAAGCGTATTGAACCTCTTCGCGGATGACGTCAGTCAGGGAAGCCACTTGAGGTTGCGGCGTCGTCGGAAAAAGCTTCCGAAGCTCCTCCCTGACCACTGCTCGGATGGTCTCACGCAGTGTGTCGGAGCTTGTAGCCCCGGCACCGATCGTCTCGGAAAGCAGCACGTTGACCGGGCGATCGTACTGCCTCGTTCGAACTTCCAGCGTCTTCTCCATCGCGGCCGCCTCAGACGCGAATGCGGCCACCGTCTTGGGAGGATTCCGGACAAGGCAAGCAAAAAGCTCCTGCTTTACCCCTCGCATGAGAAACCTTAGTTTCTTTTCTTCTGTCATCTCCAGATCCGCCCGTCGAAACAACCTCTTCATCTCCTCAACAAAGATCACTACCCCTTCGTTGGGGTGCTGCGTTCGAGTTTCAAGTAAACGCGCTGCGCGTTCTTTTCTGACCACGGTAGTGAATGTCTTAGTGAACTCGCTTTTGAACTGAGCCCAGTTTGTCAAGGAGCTCTCGTGGTTCTCGAACCAAGTGCGAGCCAAATTTTCCAAGTAAAAGAAAACGTGCCGGAACGTTTCTGCGTCGTCCCACCTGTTGAATTTCCGGACGCGCTCCAGTTTCTCCAGCCATTCTTCTGGGTCTTCTGCGGGGGCTCCTCGGAATGATGGCAGTTCCCGTGGCTGCTGCAGAAGGACAGGAGGATTGGCTTGGTTGAGCATGGTGCTGGTTGCGACGTCTTTCTTCTTCGTCTTCTCCGGTAGTAGACCGAACTCGGGTGGTAAATCTTGCACGCGGAGGCTGGCTCTTGTTGGACTGGCTTGGCGGCTTCCAGAGGTTGTAGTGGGCATGAAGGGTGCGTACTCCGCACCTCTACCAGATGTCACGAAGACAAGGACGATGCAGTTGTCTTAAATGAGAAACACGTTTATTGGAGCAAACTTGTGCTCCCCTAACAACTCAAAAGAATACAGAGGCGGCGAAGCAGCGGTCAGCAAAGTGACTTGCACAGGTGAGTGTCGTCGAACTGAATGCTCCGGCGTCCGCACTGCAGGCTTTTTATCTTTCGGGGCGCGTGGTTCTCGAAACGTCGATTCACATCGAGAACATAGTAGATCCAAGAAGATTATTCTGGGCTGTTCATGTTACACACTAAACTTTTTTACACCCTTTTGGGCCAAAAAGGGTGTAAAAATCTTGTCCCATGGCTAACACCCTTAAAAGGTGTTTTGGCAAAAAAAGGGTGTATGGATGAAAAAAGGGTGATGAGCTCAACACCTTTAAAAAAGGGTGTTGAGGATGCTCAACACCCTAAAAAAGGGTGTGGAGTCTCACACCCTTTTTTTGAGGTGATGGCATGCGCAGAGGCAATGTCAAACGGCGGAGCGCGCAGCATTCAACACAAACAGCCAATACGTACAAGTTATAGTTGGAACACGGGATGCAAGCGGTACAGGGAGTGCATACTTACTTAGCAATACATGTGCTGTTCTTGCTTTTATACCCAGCAGAGGAAAGCCCCCAGATGGAGTCGGTGGGCTTGTCGCAAAAAACTGATATTTTAGCGCTAATTTTGGAAGTATGGATTTTACTACGAGAATATACAAATCAACACGTGGATTTGCAAAAACTTTTTAATTACGCGGTAGTTTTTCTGATCCGTAACTTAAAGAATTTTATTAAATATCATACAAATCTTCCCTGCCACCTCAACACCCTTCAAAAAGGGTGTTCATTATTTCAACACCATTTTTCCCAGAAGGGTGTAAAGCTACAAATTAGGGTGTTCGAAACTAAGAAACAGGGCGTAAAGAAAAAAAGGGTGTGAGAAAAGACCGCCAACGAAGAAAAAATGTGGAGAGACCTCCAATTTTGGAGGCATTTTGTACATGTTTACAGGGGTGGACTGAACATTCTCTACAAGCGGGCGGGGGGGGGGTTGTGCCTCACGATGTTTACAGCAATATGAATTGGCATAAGTTATTACCAGTGAAGCTCTTTAAGCTTCAGGAGGTAGTTTCGGCAACATTAGCAAAAACATACAAAGAAAAAACTGGGGCGCCTGTAAAGGGTGCACCACCGCAGATAGGGTATTATGACAGTGAAGTCGGCTTTCGAGCTTGTTAGAGTGTGAGCACAAGGGGCGTATGCGTATCCGCACCTCTTACTGTACCATTTCAAAGGTACTAGTCTTTTTTGGATTCTAAAAGGTAAAAAAATTCGGGCAGCTTGTAATAGTGGTGCAAGACTGGAGAAACAGCAACGCTGGGGGCCGACCTACCTTGTTTCCCTCTTGGATCTCCTGGAAATGGGGAGGGGGGGGGGGGGAGGCGGGCACACTGGAACAGCCTTGTAAAATCTGGTTAAATTTGGCCTCATCCCTGAGCGGTCATCCTGGCTTAGCAAGAACATTGTAAACCTTAGCAAACATAACAAAACCTAGCAACACCGGAAGAAACTAGGTCGACCCCCAGCTCCGCTGTTCATTTTTTGCAACTGAACACCTATTTCACACCGTTTCAACAACCTACAGAAAGCCAAGCGTGTTGCAGTTCGTAAACATCCTTTTCGTCACACGACTACAGTCTTCTTAATTTTGAAGGTTCAAATTGGTGTTTCACGTGCCAAAGCTAAACTTGGGGTATGAGGTGCACCCAATAAGGAAACGAGCGATCATTGCATAAGAGCAATTATTTTTTTGTTGCGTTTGGAAATTTCTTGCGAGTAGAGGAGTATATGAGGGGATGTCTTCTTCTTTACAGTGCTATTATGCATCCGAACATGGCCTTATTCAATGAACAGCTGAACACCTTTTCCCCACCCTTTCAACACCCTAAGAAAAACCAAGGGTGTTGAAGTTGATCAACACCCTTATTTTTAAACAAAAAGGGCGTAGAGCTAGACAAAGGGTGTTGAGACTCAAGAAAAAGGGTGTAAAGGCCTCCCAACACCCTTTTTCCACCTATGCTACGCCCTTTTTGGCTAAAAGGGTGTAAAAAAGTTTAGTGTGTAGATCAGAATGATCTCCCTATCACAACAGATAACACATGCGGCACAGAAAGAAAGAATGGAACACTCGCTTCCCTTGGCGCAGAGATAACACAGACCGGTGCAGCCGGGCGGTAAAAGCAAAACACAAATAAACAAACCCAATGTATGGTTCGCGGCAATATAATCTGTTTGCATTTTTAAAATTGGGTCAGCTCACGGAAAGCTTTGGGTCTATTCGTTTCACCTGCACCACGTGAACCAGTTCAGGTGGTGCAGTACTTTTCCGTTCGGTTCAGTAGTGCAGCTCGCGCCACCTGAACCGCATTGTTCTATTCACTGGTGGTGCCGACGGATGCAGGACGAGTTCATGGCTTTGCCTGCACTTCCTGCCGAGGAGATGTACAAGCAGACAAAAAATGTGCAGTTCTGGTTCCGCCAATGGCGGAACCCACTTTGAACTTCTGTGAAATGTTTCAAGAGGTGCAGGCTGAATCGAATAGACCCTTTGATTTACATTTATTTCACGTGCTCAACCATTTCAGAACTGTTTATTTTAGGAAAAACATTTTTAGATGCTTCTCCAATGAGATGCTTCTCCAAAGCACAAATATTGTGACGTCACAAACCTTAGTATCCGAAATTGTGGGGGGTGTCGGCACGCGTTTTCACGTTTCTGGCATTTTCTCCTTTCTCAAACAACTGAGAGTTGCGAGAATAATGAATTTGGATTCCCGGCACCTTAGTCTATCGATACAGGCCAACTTATTTCCGCAGTTTAGTGATTTGTAAACATTGCGCAATTACTTGTGCAAATTGCAGTCTGGAGTCTCTAGGCCATGTTTCGACCACTCTCGCTGCGTTTACATGAGTTTATTGGGGATAAAAATTAATTCGAAAATGCTGTCCTCTGTGCATCCTCCTTGCTGATCTATGACGTTATATGTAATGTCAAAACAAGATGGTTTGGCTTGACTGCACTATTGCGCAGTTTGTCGGCCCTCTCACAGGATTGGTCGGCTCAGCGTTTAGTCGGCTGGCGGGTCGTTGCAATTCATTCACTCAGTCTAAACAAGCCACGGCGCATTTGTGCCTGGAAGAATGGTCCTTTAGTTTGTGAGTTTGTAAACATGTGACGCTTCGCTGACTGGTACGCTAGTAGAAAAATTGAAGGTGGCATAGGAGTCAGCAGAATTAATATGGTTACTAAGACATTGAAATTAACTGAAACTTATCGTACAGCGTAAAGCCAAGGTGGAGGTAGCACTTTTTGCGCTGGGTGAACTAGCACAGCGGTCAGCAGCCCGACCACGCATCGGCGAACACTCTTCCGTCTAAGGAATGCAGTCGCTAGACATCAGATGTGTGAATTTGGGGGGAGCTTACTGCACGAGCGCTATACAATAGTAATCTAAGCTGCTTGAAATCCTAAAACTAAATAAAAATGTAAACTGACCGTACAATATGTACCTTATATATCTGCACCTGGCATTGCTGGCTTATGGCCAAGTGGTCTGGAGCACTAGGTTTATTCTTTTGCAAGGCGCAAGTCCAAATCCCCGATAGTGCATGTTTTATTTTTATTTTAAGTTGATTTATTTCTTTTTGGGCAATGTTTTCTTTACTTAATTCACCATTTTTGCTCTGTAACGTTCATTGCTCCGCGAGCGAGTTAGCGGAACGTGTGCAGATTGACACTAACGCCAGAGTCATTCAATGCTTTACTGGTCACGAAACTTCGGCGCTCGCTTCATATAGGGACCGCGCGCGCCACTACAGGCGCCACCGCCGCACGAAGGTCATCCAGCCGCCGCGCGTGCGGCGTATTTGCCAGCTCTTGGCGTGCAAACGCTCGCTGCTTTTGGTGTCTGCGCGCTGATTAAGTGTGTTTTTTTTTTCGTAGTAGTTAGCGATGAAT
Organism: Haemaphysalis longicornis; assembly: GCF_048455015.1. Classification (NCBI taxonomy): domain Eukaryota; kingdom Metazoa; phylum Arthropoda; class Arachnida; order Ixodida; family Ixodidae; genus Haemaphysalis; species Haemaphysalis longicornis. The sequence continues at coordinate 69,639,631 of NW_027526204.1, forward strand.
ATTCCAGTAATTGTGTTTACCACCTGCATTCAATGGGGTTTTATTTTTCGAAGTAAGTTACCGTAGACTTCGGCCGCGAACGGCAACGGCTTCTGTGTGCTCTGGCACAAGCGCTGCGCCGTCGAGTTTACGGATTTTTAAATCTATATTGCTTCTTTTGTTAAAGCAAAGTTGTAAATACCACACATACGGTAGCTGCGTATTGACGGACTGCTGCGAGCCTATCGATAATACAATAAAAAACTGAAAGAAACCAAGTACGCGTCGTTCAGACTACGCTTAATGAATCCGTTGATTGCTCTGTAATGCACAGGACGCTAAAAGAGATAGCCCAATAGTATTGTCGTTTCGATGAGTGGGTACATACTTGAGAACATCTAAAAACGCTGCAGAAACGCGAAGGATCAAAACACGAAGAGATATATGTTACTCCATGTGTCTTTCTGCTTCCACGCTTTGCAATCCTTGCAAAAACAGGAAGCGAAAAAAGAACAATGCAACTGATTTGATCACACGCAACAAAAAATTTATGTTACGAAGGAAGACAAAAGAGCGTGGTCCAGCGTACAAAAATGTATTTTTTCGCGCAGCGATGTGCAGCACACGGAGGAAACAGAATATTGCCACGTAGCCAAGAACGACGCAAAGCTTTTCTGAACGTAGCGAGCTAGCGATCTCCTGCACTACAAAAGACTAGAATGAAACACAAACTCTAAGAAGCAGTCCGCAGTGTGACGTGAACAGATGAACGTCGATAAAGTGAGTTGCGCGGCGTTTGCTATGCATGCATTACTCTTGGAACGTTATTTATTTCAGATCCATGGAAATAGGATCGAGAACATTGTCGAAGAAACAAAAAATCAAGTTAGCGACAAGGTACCCGCCGCGGTGGCTCGCTGCTGAGCACGAGGTCGCGGCTTCGATTCCCGGCCGCGGCGGCCGCTTTTCTGATGGAGGCGAAAAGTAAAAACGCCCGTGTGTACGAGATCCCCAGGTGGTCAAAATTAATCCGGAGCCCTCCACTACGGCGCTCCTCATCGCCTGCGTTGCGTCGGCGCGTTAAACCCTAGAATTAATCAAGTTAGCGACAAGGTGGCACCCTTTCCATATCAAACAATATTGCCCGATGGGACGTACGACAAAAAGAGCAAACGGGCGCTCCGGTTAAAACGCCACATAAGAAACCGGAATCGGCCACGCGCGGTTACAAAACAAAAAAAAAATTCCCCGCATTTCCCCAAGGGGAAGAATGTGAAAGTGCGAATGCACGAGTTGAATTTGCGTGGTTCGGTAATGTTCGCGAAAGAGAGATCACACACACACACACACAACTACAAAGAAAGAAAGATGCATTTATTCACAGACACCTATTTGTGTTGTCGTTGTACTTGATTGCTAGAGCGGATCTCAGCTTTGAAATTTCGTGTCAGTACTCCTTTAAGCGGGTGCATTAGCCCTTCTCACGCCCGATTCTTGGCCCATCCCCCAGGTGGGTATGTGCCATGTCAGCGGCCAGGCAGCGCGCGCCCATCTCCCCCCGTTGCCAAGGAAGACGAGGAGCGCGCGCACCCGCAGCTGTTGCTATGCGGACGGCGGCGGACGCTTCAGGCTCGCTTAAGAAGTGCATTCGCACTTAAAAAAAAAACGAACCCTAAGGGATAATTCACGGAAATATGAAAAGTAAAAGCACAAGGATGTCCCAAACCTTTTTTACATTTTTACACGCCAGCCTGAGCGCAAGGTAATACAAGTTTGCAAACAGGTAATGAAGCACCGCTACAACCTGACTGATATGACAAAAATCCGGCTTTAAGTTAGCCTTGTACAATTCTAGGCCCACGATGCTCTTAAAAGGGTACATTGCTTTTTCCATTCTCACACACATTGCATTTCCACACACTGTCGCACACTTTTAATCGAAGCTGAAATCTCCCGTTGCTTGCCTTGGAATGGCACCCCTCCATTTCTCACACAGCTGCCCGTCGCTCGGTCAACAGAACAAGGAAACATTTTCTGTGGTATCGTTGTACAAGGAACGACATCCCGGGACGCAACACATGTTCGGCATCGTCGTTGCACTACTTAAGTCGCATCACAAGAGCGCGATGTGCACGTTACATTTTTTTCCCGCACAAAACAAACACAACTCGCTGCGGCTCCGCCGTTCGAGCCAGCGCAACGCCGCCCGAGGAGTGACCTCAGTGAGAGGGTGGCGCCACCGCGCGGCGGCCAAATGCAGCATATGAAGCTCTCCCATTGAGTTACGGAGCAGTTTCGTGACCAGTAAAGCATTGAAGGACTCTGCTAACGCTTTGGCGAGTTGTCGTTGGCCTGGTGTTGTCATCAGCACCGACTGCTTGCGGGCACTGTCCCGAATCAGACGACCCTTAGCCTGGTGCGAACATGCCTCTTACGATAGAAGCACGAGCCAGGCAAGCTCCAAAGGTGGGGGAAAAGCGCATTGCGTTTGAGCGTCTGCAGTGATGCGGAGGGCGTTCATCCACTGCGTACACCTCAGCTAGTGATTGTTACGATTCCAAGCCGTGTTGGTAGGCTTATCTGACGCATTTTACAGCCGACAACATGGCAGAAGCGCGGTATGCCAATTACTGAGATATCGAGAATGCCAATCCAACGATGCTGTCGGATGTCGAGCATGTTGTTTCACAGAACCAAAACCAAAACTGGTTTGCATTCTATTCTTGGACATTGTCCAATCACTTCGCAACTCAAATACGCATCAGTGCTGTTAGCTGGTGCAGCCGGCGCAGACCACACATGGTAGTTTTCCTTCTTTCAGGCTTTATAAAATAAATACCGCCTTATTGCCCGGATAAACGATGAGAAGTGCTTATCTGAGCCAGTCTACGCAGTGTAAGGAAAAACCGGAGCTCGAAAAATTCACTTCAGTGTCCCTTTAGGGAATTAAGATCAACCGAAGCTTTTTTTTGGGAAGCGTGAAAAACCCTGGTACAAGCCCTTATTGCACAGGATAAACTAGCAGAACGATCAGCAGTGCGACCATACATTTCCGATTGCTTTTACATGCAGATACACTGGCAAGGTTGGCAGTTATTCTTTTGAGACTGGTGTGAACTTTGGGTAAAATAAAATTCTCACGCAGCAAGGATTGAGTCCTAATATAGTGAAAGTTCTGGTTTGAAAAATGTATGTGCATGTCGGGATGCGCCGCACAAAATGTAATGCCCACTTTAAAGTAAAATAGCTTATTACAAAGTATGTTTGGGTCAATTTAAAGGGTGTAGGGAGGCAAAATTGAGGGCTGAACATCATTATCAGTACGGATTTGTTTTTGGGGCGTAATTGTCTAGATGTGGGTTATGTGTTCTCCCAGATTACAAGCAATAAGACAGATGGCTGGCAATGTAAAAGGAGTATAGTGACAGAAATATGTGGTAAAAAGATGGTGAGTCTATTAGAAACACATGAATACCAAAATAGACCTAAAATGTCTGTGGGTGAGCGTGAAACTTAAGGTATATATCCAAAATGACTCCAAAAGGCTGAGTGCTCTCCGAAGTAGGTATTCTGTAATCACTTAGTAAAACTTAAATTGCCATGTTAACCATATTTGGCGGAAAATGGAATGCCATAAATCTCATTTTGGTGGGATTGACTTGAAACTGATCTATTCACGCACCACTGGTACACTGAAGTTCGTATTTAGTTCAAGCCTCGGGGATGGAACGGTCGACACGAAAGTTGCGGGCTGTGCTGCGGCGCCGTGACCTGTTCAGGCTGCGCCCAATAGCTACAGGACTACACGGTTGCCATAGAACGCGACTATAACACTTGATGTATGCAAAGTGAAATTTAATGCCCAAATCTAGGTGGCTAAACAGTAACGCTACTCAAATGACTTTAGGGTGAACCTGCGCCCCGGGGACTGAAACGGGTAGGCTGGTTGGGCTATGCGACCGTTAGCTCGAAGTTGCTCAACTGTTGCCGTGACTACAGTCATTCGTACAACGCAGCCTGGGATTACAAAAATAATTTTAGCATTAAAACGGCAAAAAAATGCCACAGTTGCGGAGCCCGTAAATTTGATAAGAGTTTTATCAGTCCGTCTGTTCCATCGTGTACGTAGTTACCGTGCTGACCGGGACTCGTCTGGGCACTTGAGCATTCGTAGCGGTAGGGTGATTAGTTCTGCGGGCCTGCCTTCGCCTTGTCCGCACCTCCTCGCCCTTCCGCGCCCGCAGGTGCAGACCGGTCCTGGTCAACCCGGTAACCAAGTAACCAACAGAACAGACGGACTGCTAAAACTCTAATGTTAACGGCAGTTTTGTTGTCAGTGTTGCGTGCAGCCGCAACACAATATCACCAGTTAGGAAAAAGGTAGTGCAGTTATTACTTTGTGATACTCCTAAAAACTCTTTCAGGCAAGACTGGTTCAGTGTTCTGTGTATTCAAAACTGATTGAAATGTGCAATTGACCCTGCAAATTGCTGAAATAAGGGTTTTTTAGCTCACAAGACGATGTAATAAATGTCCCTAACTGCTCCAAATCAAGATTCTTCTGCTCCAAAATCGAAATTTTGCTGCTCCGAAAACTGCTCCCGAATCTGTTTGGCATGTCTCACCCCTGCTGGCCGTCTTCCGAATATGATGCTACTTCCGGTCGCTGCCTCTCAGTTTCTCTTTCTTCCGGCGATGCGGCAGGGAGCTGTGGGTGGGGCGTAGGCTCAACTTTAACGACTAATACCGCTGTCTCCAAGCTAAAAATGCCGAAAAAATGTTTATAGGCTTAAACTGACCTATGTAATAATTGTAAAAAGTAGAGTTTTGCCCGGTTTTAAAAGCGCTTCAGTAGCCCTTAAAGAAAAAATAGATGATTGTCAAGGATTACTGGTGATCACTCACATACAAGATGACTTGTGCACGTGGCTGCAAAGAAGTAACTGATTACAATTGCAGCCTTAAAAATGTAATAAAAATTGCTAGAAAAATTGATTACTTTACGTGACACTTTTCATAAAACTTTTTTATTTGACACGTATATACACAAGCGTGGCATAAATCGAGTGGGAAAATTGGGTACCTGTTAGTACATACCTCAAATTTGTGTCAAAGGTAATATTCTAGTGGTGCATGCTACCGTGTAAAATTTTGAAGTGCGACAAGTGCGACATTGCTTTTGTGAGAACATTTGTGAAAACGTCTATGACAGATGCAGAGGGATACGGCTGTGCTTGCTTATTCCACACATGTTTTTTTGTACCCAGACGTGTTCTCCGGTCTATTAAAATTGCCCTCATTGTTCTATGCTTAGTGGTTTGAAAAAGAAACATTTACCAAGTACCCTCATGAAAAAAAAATTTTGAGCAATACTGTAATGGGTATTTTTGTAATCGATCGCAAGAAAAAGTAACTGACTTTCAAAGATCATTACTCCTTAAAGGAAGTGACGGAGGCAATACAAAATTGCAGTAAAATGTCATTGCTTACAAGTAATTTATTACATGCAGTGCTTTACGTACAAGTTTGTTATGACTGATTTTGCAGGCAGTTGCTGTCAGACGAAGTGAGAGCCAACGGGTGGTACAAGCGCCTGCACATGGCCTGGGTAGAATCGGATGTCCCAGGCCTCAAAGTTGCACTGGGAGACCCCTTGTTGTGCCCCAGTGACCTGCAACTTTCAATGCACGACTTCTCTACTGAATCGTTTGCAACCCTATGCAATGCACTGTCCTCCAGCCTCCACGTCCAAAGCATGGCCATAATTTTTAGCAAGGTCGTACCAGTGCACGTCAGACTGCTGTATCTAATGCTGTCAAGAAACAAGTCCCTCAAGAGGGTCTCCTTGGAAGATGGTTGGGGTGAAACCTATTTGGGGGATATTTCACATGGCCTTTGCTTCAACGAGAGTGTGACAGAGCTCACGTTGAAGTGTGACACCGTCACAACCCTGTTCGTGGAAATGTTTGCCTCCCTGCTGAGAACGAATGAAACCCTGTCCAAGGTGGTGGTGATGTGCGCCAATGGCTTCGACTTGGACTTGGTGCGTCCTCTCTCGGAAGGTCTGCTTCTAAACAAAGTCATCACCGACTTCTTCATTCTTGTGGGCACGGGCACCTACTGTTACACAAAGTGGTCTCGATCGGCCTCGCAGCGGAACAGGTCGTGCCTCCACCGTGCTGTACGCTTTGTGCTGAAAAAGAACGTGGGGAAAGTGTGTGCAGAGGCATTCGAGTGCTTCGACAAGAAGCCGTCCTTGGTTCCCTGCATAATGTCGACTGCGGGGATGAGCCGAGCGGAGGCAGAGAGTGCCGTGAAGGGGGCCAGGCGGTTCATTCAGTCGAATTACCTTATGATTAGCGGTGTTATCCAGAGCAAGTTGAAGTGTTATGGAAGGAGTGGCACACAGATAGATCAGCTGAATAGTGACTGCTTGCTGGAGATTGCAAAGTACCTGAAGGTCTCGGATGTCATTGAGAGGTTGGAGTGATAGGGTTCATGGACAGCCAGGCAGCACTGATGCAGCTGTTGCTAATTCAAGGGGCCCGTTTTGTAAATAATTGCCAGAATGGCCCAGCGTAGTAGGTGTACTGCATTCTGAGGGAGGGTAATCAGAGGTGTACTGGATTAAAAGGGATGGTAGTGAGGGGGTACTTGATTGAAATGAGAGAAAAATTGTTGGTTAGCGTTGTTATAGTTGTTTTAGTTTGGCTCTAGCTGTATTTTGCACACTTCGAACTTTTAATGGGGTAATGGGAAAAGCTTGCCAGCTTACATGTAACATTTGCTGAGGCCACTTTTTGTACTATTTTTTTAGTTTCTCGGTCACACGCAGTTTATTGCAAGGGACGTACTCAAGGGAGTACTTGATTCCAAAAGAGGATAGCAGAGGTGTTATTTATTGCAATAAAAGGTACTCAAAGATGTACTTGAATAAATATAGCCAACATAAATATAGCCTTCTTCTTTCCTGCGTAATGATGACTGAACATTTACAGGAGTGTGTAAAATGTTTTGTGAATAAATCAACCTTACCTTCTCCATGGCTATGTGGTTGTGAACAGCAGCTGTGTGCTTTTCGTTTTCCCAGTGGACTCAATTTTCAGTGTTGACTCACCGTACACATCTACGTTGTCCCAAACATAAAACTGTTCAGTTGTACTGCAGCCCTATAATTGGCCTGAACAAAAGGGGCTAGCAGCAGAGTGCCTTGGCATGGCTCCATTGGTGGCAGTGCATTCACTTGGGCAAAGTTATGACCTTTGTCACTGGTGGCACTGTAATCGAGGGAAGAATGGACGTCAAGACCTTTGACGATATGTAGGACGTACGTAGGTGGCAAGTGTGGGCGTCCATGATGATTGTCGTAACCTGATTGATTGATTATTGGGTTTAACATTCCAAAGGTACACCCGGGCCACAAGGCGAGCCAAAGTGGTGGGCTCCGGATTGGTTTCGACCGCCTGGAGATCTCTAATGTATGCCGAAAATTCTACGCACGGGCTTGCTTATAACCTGCTCCTCACTATCAGCTTTAACTAGGACCAGTGTTGGGATCCCAAGGAATTGTGATTTTTCATCCAACAAAATGAGCTTCTCGAACTTTACCTGCGAGATGGAGTGACAGCCACTTCTCGCATTCATCGGGAGCAGTTTGAGAAGGAGTGCTTTTCGTTATACGGTCTACCGTTTCCTCTGACTGACAAAGGAAAGGGACAGGCTGACTTTTTTTTAACTGAGAAATCGTACGGGTTGTACCTTTCTCCAGTTTCCCTTCCTTTTTTTGTTGGTGCTGAAAAGTATGCCACAACGGGCTCTGGGCCACCCAGGCCCCATTTTAAATTTAACTCAATCTCCGCTATTTACCCGCCTATTCTTCCGGGCAGTCTTGGGCAGCAACTAGTTACTAGTAACGCGTTACCGGTAACTAGTTACTTTTTCCATTAACTTGCAGCTGTAACTAGTTACTTTTAAGTTAGAGGAACTTGTAACTGTAACACTGTTACTTTTTTGTGGAGTAACTGTAACGGTAAATATCGTTACAGTTACTTCATTACTATAAAAAAATTATCCAACAGCAACACTCATTAACGACCGTTGTACAGTTTGCCGGTTTCCCTTTTTCGGCCTTTCCTCCGCAGAAACTTAGTCTACTGCATCTATGCCAGCTCACTCCCTTTGCATGGGTGAAAAAAATCTGGACGAAATGTTTAGGCGTGCACGTGTGCGTGGTGTTCCACGTGGTCCACTAATGGCTCGAAGTTTCTAAGCTGCAGTATTTTCCTCAGCAGCGCGACGTTGCTCTCACCCATACGCTGCGACACATACCTCAGCGCACGTGGATGCATGTTGACGCGCCAGAACCTATAGTCCGATGCACAGCTGCACCATTTTCGCCGCATCTGGAGTGCAGTGAACAGGAAAACAAACACCCACAAACGCCGCACAACGCACTGAAACCTCTGCACTTTCGTGGAAGCCTGGAAAACTCCGGTCAGGGCATCTCTTTCTCATTAGCGATGTGCAGCCCCGTTTGCAGGGTCATAAAACGCCGCGGGGAGTCTCTCTGTGGCCTCGCGCTCGTCCAGCTCTAAGCGCACTCTTAGAGTGTTTGATTCACAAGTCGCACTTGCTTGCGACCATTGTGCGAGACCCCTGGCCGTATTTGGGATCACGCGTTTGGGACCCCTGGTCTACAGGCTTCATAGAGCTGTCAACAGTGCTCGAACGAGGTCGAGGAAGTAATAAATTTCATGCCCCTCCACACATACGACGACCCCAACAATGGTGGCCCCCAGCTATCCTCACACCAGCCAGCATCTTGGCCGGCAGACGTCTGACCACACTGCCACTGCACGAAGAAATGTTCTTGGAAAGCCTCGCGACTTCGTTTAGAAGGCTGTGGCCGAAACGAAAATAGTAGCTACATCCGATCCTGAAGGTTGGGTGCAAGGAATACTTGGGCGAGCTTCGTTCGGCCTACGCCTCAAAGCAAACGAAGGGAGGGGTTCCTGAGATCGGCGACGTGACTGCTGTGGAAGGCTGGGATTGTGAAAGCAGTGTTTTCGGTCGAGACGGCAAAATCCGCCTTTGTGAGGACAGGGGGGAGGTGGAAGAGGGGGAAAACAGTAAAGCGTTCATTTAAGTTTCTATTCCCTTTGGAAACAACTTGTCTCATTCCGGGGAAGGGGGGGTGGCTGGGGGTTGGGGCGGGAGACCGACTCCGAGGGCCCACGGACAAACGTAGCTTGGGCAATGGCTTAAATTGGTCCCCGTCTCCGACCACAAGTACGAAATAAAAAGTTAACGAAGCGCGTTTTTTTAGTATCCTTCAAAAACACGTCGACAACCGAAGTACTCCCACGTCTGTTTCCCCTTTCCTCCAAGGGCCTTCCGCCACCTCCGCCCCCTTTTTTCCCATTCTCTGTCACTACGCGGGGCCCCCAAGCGACGGCCTTGTAGGCAAAAATAAATTAAGTTGACATTGAAAGATTGTTTCGGCTGTATCGTCCTCCAGCTCTGTATATTATAAGTTCGGCCTCTCTGATTCCAACTTTGAAAAACAACTAATTCTATGCTACAATGGTGTGTGCAAATCAATTTCTTGCAGCGAGAGTGTAGCAACAAAAAAATAAAGTTCCTTATAATGGATAGCAAAACTTCAGTAATAAAAAAAATGAGGCATACACAACGATTGTTGGTTTGGGCATGAGTGTGCATCATTTTAGGATCCGCTTGTGGAGGCTTTACTAGGTGTAATGTTTACTACCTGCATGCCTTCGTACGTTTCATTAAATAAGCCAAATCTTTTTAACTTACTTAGTTTTATACAGTAACTGAAAAGTAACGACATTACTTTTTTGCAGTAACTGTAACTAGTTACTGTTGGAAATTTGTAACTGTAGCTGTAACAGAGTTACTTTTTTGGGTTCGGTAACTAACTGTAACACTGTTACTTTTTTTCGGTAATGTGCCCATGACTGCTTCCTGGCTTTCGCTTTCATTGCTAAGATTGGAAACCAGTTAGCAAGGGGAGTTTTGGCACCACCTTGGCATGGCGGTGCCCAGGCAAAGTTGGTTGGTCAAGCCCCATCCTCCATAGGCGGGGCTTAATGTCCTGACAAAGATTCCCAAGGAGGTACTGCCGCCTGGGAGCAGAGGTAGAAAATTCATGAACAATTGCTTACTGCAGTTGTCAGCCGTCTGGTTTCAACTCAGTTCTGCTATAATCAATCTGTTTTGCCTCTGGCTGTTGCATATATATGTTGGTGATGTGTTGGTACAGTGGGCTTTCACATTCACCCATGTGCACACATCTTATGATTGTTGTTTGACGGGAAAAATTTCGACGAAATCGAAAGTGAAACAGCCGTCCGCCAGGGATGACGCATCCTATTTTACAATGTTTGCTAGTGGAGGTTTGTCTTCTAAAATTAACACAACAGCAAAATTTCCCACATTCGTTTACTTTAATTTACATACCCACGCTAGCTCAGTGCTTGTTTCAGAGCAGGGGTTGGCAACCTGTAGAGGAAGAGGGTCAAGTTGCACAAAGCTGACACGACAGGGGCCGCACAGCAAATCGGAAGCGGGCGTGGGGGGGGGGGGGGGGGGGTTGTAGGCAAGGAGAAAAAAATTGGCAAATTCAGAATGTAAAATCGGCCAAATCTTTAACTAGCATGCGCAAACGGCGATTTTTCGGCCTTATCATGGCGCTCTAAAGAAGGAACAGCCCATCAGACGATGGGCCTAGCTGAACGCGGTTTCCGAGCATGCTCTTAAACGCGACCTATTTGCAACTGGGTTCCGTCATACGGCGCATGAAAAGTCGCTGCTCGCGCACGCTAGTTCAAGATTTGGCTGACTACAATAATGGAACACAAGCCATGTTCATTTTCAGCATGCATGTTACAGGGCAGCAAATTTACCAGCGTAGGTTGGTTACAGGCAAAAAAAATCACCAGCTTGCAGGTTTACAAGCTTACAAATGAAGATGTGGGACAATTCCTTACTTGCATGGACAATTCCAACTGGTAGGGATGTTTCTTTATCCATTCGAGGTCAAAACTGCCATGTCCTTCAGATCGAAAGTGGCAAGGGTACGGAAAGGGGGTTCTGGCGTGCCGGGGGCCGAATAATACTGTCTCGTGGGCTGCAGGTTGCCGAGCCCTGTTTCAGAGAAACAGGGTAGCTATACCTGTTATCATGTATAAGGCGTCTTCTGTATTCATAAGCAGCTACTGCTGCTACAAATGGTACATTTGTATTCACGACCTACCGGTACAGGCCAACTTGCTTGTACATTTTGGTGTCCCTTACAGGGGCCACACTGGTCTTAGACGCTTTTTTTTCTTTTGCAACCAATCTTGATGACACTTCATGGGCTTGTTCAGTTTTTTAGCTGATTTCAAATATCCAATTAGTTTTGATGTGAGGCATTTAGTCTCCACGATTATTAAAAATCTTTCGTGATTGTTCTTGAAAACAGTGGAAAATAAACTAATCAACAAAAAATTGCCAGCAAGTCATGAATATATACCAGAAGTTGGGAATGAAATATGACGATCATTTTTTTTTTGTTTTATTTATTTATTTATTTAGTAATACTGCTAACCCCAATGAAAGGGGTTATAGCAGAGTGGTTATTACATAGATACATTTGTACACGTTTGTATCAGAAAACATCAAAACAACATCACAGTACTTCCGTGCAAACAATACAGCGACTTCTCGAGCTCGGCCTCGAGAAGTCGCTGCAATCACATACAAGTTTTACAATCACATACAAGTTTACATCAATTCTAACTTCTATAGCTTGGTGCACTCTGCAGCAAAGTTTTTATTCGGTCCATCCGGACACCTTGTGGGCAACAATAGTTGGTGCAGTGAATGAGTTAGAATCGTAAAATACTGCATTTTGGAAGCATGTCTGGATAGTGCAGGTGTCTTTGTTCAGTTGCAGGAGCTTACCTTTGAACCTATAGAAGCTTGACTTGTGTCGACGACGTATTGGGATGCCGGTCTGGTATGAGGTGTTGGCTGAACCATTTGCCAAGGGCCTTTCAGCTGTTACCAAATAGCTTTTGTCAGTGTAGTTGTACGATGTTTTATCATACTGCGCTAGCATTCGTTGTCAGTGCTCGTTGGCACACCAGTTTAGGGACTTTCTTGTTGCAACTGTCACCTTCCAAATGAGATTACAGGCATTTTCACCTCATTCACCCGTTCGGTTAAAGCGAGCGATGAAGCGACCTCCTTTCTGTCCATTTCTTCACAATTTTTGTGTGATGCTGTCAACCTCGAAGAATGCTAACTAAGAGCTCTTTTTTCAGGGTGAGGTCCTAGTTCATAATGTTCATGCGTATTGAAACAATAGCAGTTGGTGACATCAGATTGTCCACGTAGCCCTCCGCCACTCATCTACGTAGCCCTCAGCCTAACCAACCGGCCTCTCGGGCATATAAAAAGTATTCGCCCAGTGCAGCAGACCGACCCACCCCTCCCTATCGACACACCATGGCCTCCAGGCCCACGTGGATGCAGTGGCGGACAATGGCATCATTAACACGGGCCTAGTTTGCCCTGCTTTGCCATCTGTAAACCAGACATGCACTTATGTTACAGAGGCACCACTTACGACATTGGTTTCAGCAGAGCTCTGCCCTAGGCCCTCGTCTTTGTGTTGCCCCACCATCTTGCCTGATCATCTCCATAGATTCAACACAGGCTACTCGAGAGATGCGGCGTGTAGACAGCACAATGGGCATTACACGCGACATGCAGTGGATACTGCAATCGTTCCCGTGCCCTGTTTGCATCCTCTCGGCCCGTTGTAGCACACCCACCCACGTTGAGGCCAACTTGGCTGCTCGTACTCCGCAAGCTATGTACCCGCATCTGCAGCTGTCACTGCAGGATGCTCTTCTACTTAACAAAGAGTCTCTTCGGCACTCCCGCGTGCCCTTCCTCCGCGTGGAACCGACCTTCCTGGCGACCTGACCCACCGTCAGGAGGTCACACTCAGGAGAATTTGCCTGGGCGTTGCACCGACACCTGGTGTTCGTGCAACATAGACTTCTAGCCTTGCGGTGACTTATTCAACCTGCCCCTACTGCCCGACTGCTGCGGAAGCGACACTGGACCACCCCCTGGGGACATGCCCACGACTCCAACCAGCCCGAACCCAGCACATCGTAGCCCCAGGACATCGCCCAGGCTGTTTTGCCGATATTCATTGGTGGACGCACGGTCCTCTTTACAAGCAGCTGTTGGACTTTATTGCTGAGACCGGCCTATACAGCATTCTGTAGTGCATAAAGCCGCTTGCCTCCAGTCACTTTCCTTTTTTTATTCTTCCATTACTTTCACGCCCTGTGGAAAAAAAAGGACACGACATGGAGGTAACAGGTGAAAGGTATGAGCAAGTTTTGCTTCTCTTGAGCGTTGACGGCCGTCATCCCCGAGAAAGACACACACGTAGACGTGCACACTGCTATTTTGACTCTACTGACCTTGACGATGCTGCCTATTGAGAAGTGCCGTTGCTGTATTGCCGTGACGGAATGCCGTTGCTGCATTGGAGCTGCATCCAGCCTCCGTAGACACAAGAAACGTGGGCACATCGGACACCACGGCCAGCTACGCTGCTTCACCGAAGATAACGGCGTTGCTGTTCCTGCGAGGGGGCAGCAGAGGCTACAGCCGGCTACAGTTCCTGCAAATTGCGTAGCGCAAGAGTTGCGCGTCTGATTGCCACATACCGCGGGTTCCAGTTCGACAGGAAAGCCCGCTTACAGTGCTGCGCACAAGATCTCGTATTCAGTCAGTTCTGCTCCACTGAGCATCAGCGCTTGCGGCAGCGGCGGCCGCTAAGCAGATGTCGCGCCGCTCCTCGCCCCACCTCCTCGCCGCTGCCTGCAGCGCGGCGGCCGGCCGGCGACAGCTCGTACATGCGAGACGGGAGGCTTTCCCGCACGACCTGGAACTCAAAATGGCGGATGGACGCGCAACTCTGCTCCCTTAGGGAAGCTATATACAGGAACTGCAAAAGCTCGGAAGCAAGGACGGCCGGTTGCAGTTGGGCAGCAGCGCACGACGAGCACAATGTTAGTTTTCCTGCTCTCGCAGGTGAGAAATGTAAACTATATTTTGCTGCGTATTGTGGTGTGCGCAACTGCCGGATCAACCTGCCTTCATTGTTTGTGTCGTTGCTTTGGCGTGTAAAATTCACTCCTATTGCAATGTCGGAGGGTACGCGCAGCAAAGATGCACTTGAAGACCTCCGTAATGAGCTGAAGGATGAGCTGCACAAGATTAAGGCCGCTTTGAATGAGCTCAAGAAACTGAAAGACGACTTTAACGAGCTTAAATCAGTACGAGAGGAGCTTTGAGAGGTTCTTCGTGAAAACCGTGAGCTTTAGGTCTCATGCGGAAGGTTGAGGAGCTAGACCAGTACCAGCGTTCTAACAATGTTGAAGTTGCGGGTGTCGCGCTTGACAGTGAGCCTGCAGATGTGATAAAGTTAGGGCAGATTGTGACGGAGAATATTGAGGAAGATGACAGCGACATTAGCCACAGAGTCCGCAAGATGAATTTAGAGAAGACATGAAGAGAAAATGCAACTTCGTTTAATTTGAAAGAACTAGGATTCGTCACTCAGCTCCATTCCAGCCGCAAAAGACGTTTTTAACGAAAAAAAAATGCAAGAAGTATCGAAGAACTTTCACATTTCGCGCCACAGTGACGTCGTATGGAGAAGAGTGACGTAATACGGGCCAACAGTAAAACAATTTTCAGTGCGTTAACCGCACGTTAGCATTCGAGTGATGCGGTCAAATGAAACTAGGGGCCCCATTACAGACGTCCAGTCGTGTCTTCGCGACCGGTCAGTTTGGCGGCCGCCAATCGCACAAACAAGGTTCTGTGACGTCAAGAAAGAGTTGCTGGAAATTGGCTAGGGAGTCGCCACTGCTTCAGACGTTTTCTTTAATATCTCCATTATTTGTTCGAAGATTGTGATGACATTGGTATTATGGTTATTGGGACTAAGCTGTCTTTCTAATAAACCCAACTTGTATTTTGTCTTCATGGCTCCTTTAACATCATCGTCCGTTTCGTTCGACGAAACAAAAGGAGTGCTTTTCTTGCTAAAGCAAAAAAAGTAAAATTGGAAACAAAAATGCTAGGTTTCGAGGTCTTCAGCCCTGTGTTCGTAAATGAGCATTTGACACGGTATATGGTAAGCAACTGTTTGGCGCTGCCATTAAAGGAGGAGGAGGTAGCCTTTATTGTGGCAGGAAGACTCTACGTCAAGTGGGGGAAGGCGAAGTAGAAGGGGGGGGGGGTTGTAACTTGGGACATCTTAAATGCGTACAGTTCTACCCAAAACAGGTGGGCTCCTTAAAGAAGAAGGAGGCTGGCTGGAGCTACGTGTGGACAGCTGCTGGCAAAATATATCCCAGAAGAAATGAAGGACGGTCTGCCTTGCATATCTTCAGCATCGATGACCTCGAAAAGATGACTAGCATTCAGGACACTCCCAAATGAATGGAAACTTCTTCCCTGTAGCCATCATTTCACCATGCTATCAGACTATGACGACCATAGCTCTTTTAATAGCGTATATATGCTGGTTTAAATTCCAATAAGTTCCTATCTCTTCACCTAAATGTAAGAAGTATTAGAAATAAACAAGACACACTAGACAACTTTTTCGCGAACATCAATCTGAAGTTTGATCTATTGCTTTTTCTGAGACATGGTTATCAGAGCTTGATACACCGCCCAAATTTTACAATTACAGTTATTGTGGCCTTACCAGGGCCGCTAGTCGGGGTGGTTGTGTGGCAATGTACATCAAAAGCAGTCTTACTTATGATGTACTAACTGAATTTTCTTTTATCAGTGAAAACGCTGAATGCCTTTTTTTATTATCCTTAAATCACTCACAGTTGTCCTAATATATAAACCCCCATCTGGCAATGTCGCAACTTTTACTTTTTCTGGATAAAATACTAAACTTCCTAACCCATTCTGGTTCAATGTTCGTCATAATGGGCTACATCAATATAAATATGCTAGGCACTTATAGAAATTGTAGCAAACTAGATAACATAGTCGCGTCACACGGGTGGGCGAATCTTATCAAGAATACGACGCGTATAGCAGAGGGAAGCGCAACACTTCTTGATTTATGCATTACCCGTGCGCATGCGCCGAATATATCGAATGGTCTTTTTTCGGCAGACATCAGTGACTATTTGCCTATATTTTGTTTAGTCCCGATGTCTAAATCTGTAAGTTGTAAATGGCATTGCATCGCCTTTTACCGAGACATTGTTCCGCAATCACTGGACGTGTTTCGTTTGTTCGTGATCCCCACACATTGGGATTTCATTCAAGAAATAAAATACCCCCAACAACCGTACAAGCTATTCTTATAAAAGTCAAAACATTGCTATGAGCAAGCTTTCCCTCTGAAGCCTGTTACAAATAAACGACAGAAAAAAATTAGGAAGCCGTGGATAACGGCTGACCTTTTTAATAAGATTGCACATAAAAACAAACCATCATTCGTTTATAAAGTCCAGTGACCCCTCCAAATTCGCCGAGTTAAAAAAAAATTAGAAACTAGCTTACTACTGAAATAAAGAAAGCTAAGGAGCAGCACTACGAAAAGCTGTTTTCCCGAATTTCTAATGACCCTAAAAATATCTGGCAGGAAGTAACAATCTTTCTAGCATGAATTATGAGACTAGTACAGTTCAAATATTCTCGACTGAAGGAAATTTGACTGACGAAAAGGCAGCATTACCTTTGAACACACATTTTTTTTTTCTAGTGGAAAACACACCCCGGTTACTGGTTATCAATTTGAAGAAGTAATCGTGCCAAAACCTAATGTAATGTATAGAGCAAATAATAAACAGTTTAAATAACACTGCAGCTGCCAGATGTGATTTATTAACACGTTGCGGATATAATATCCAGGCCTTTGGCTCACATTATCAATTCTATGTTAGAAACTGGTATATTTCCAGACGACCTCAAATTAGCAAGAGTGTGCCCGGCTCATAAAGGTGGAATGGACAAGACTATAAATAATTTCAGACCAATCTTCGTGTTGCCTGGATTGTCTAAACTGTTTGAACGTGCCATAAGTGTTCGACTGGCTGAGTTTGGTTTCCGGTATGGTTTCCGGAAAGGCTGTGTCTGCTGCAACCCGAGGCTTATCCACCGAACAGGCACTATTGATTACAAACACGGTCGCGGGTTCGATTCCCGGCCGCGGCGGCCGCTTTTCTGATGGAGGCGAAAAGCAAAAACGCCCGTGTGTACGAGATTTCGGCGCACGATAAAGATCCCCAGGTGGTCAAAATTAATCCGGAGCCCTCCACTACGGCGCGCCTCATCGCCTGCGTTGCGTCGGCGCGTTAAACCCTACAATCAATCAATTGATTACAAACACGAAATTTTTAGCAATATAGAGTAAAAACTACACACACTTAGTATCTTTGTAGACCTGCGCAAAGCATTCGAATCACTAAATCATGAAGTCCTACTACAAAAACTACACGGCTATGGAATACGTGGAATTTCATTAGAACTTTTAGGAAACCATTAAGTATTAGATACCAGTATGTGTCAATACATACCGCAACATCCGCTAAACATAAGATAGAAAGCGGCGTTCCCCAAGGTTCAATACTTGGCCCATTGCTTTTTTTAACTTATATGCCAATGACTTGTCGGCAATACCTAACTCCCCATGGTTAGTCATGTATGCTGATGATACTAATGTGTTCTTCTCAAGATCACTTCCTGACCTGAAAATAAACGTTAACAAATACATGGATATTCTGCCAAATTGGCTGCATATAAATAAACTACAATTAAATGTCAGAGGAGGAGGAGGCAAAACGTTTTATTGGGCAAAAAAAGAAGAAGGAGGCGGGTGGCGTCCTCGGTTCAGGGAGCCGTGCGCTTCCGCAGCCCAGGTGGCCCGGTTGATCAAGCGTTGCCGGTCGTCCGCGTGCGGCTGGTCAGTGCGCGTTCCCACCGCTCAGGGGATGGGGAAGGGAGGCTGTACGATCTCGGAGTGTGCAACACATTCGAAGAAATAAGGGATGCAGTGCTCGCTAACCAAAAAGAACGACTGTACTCAAAATTCGCACAGGCCGAGCAATCCTATCCAACATTGGCTCTCCGGCAGAAAAAGAATTCTTGAATAGAACGAGATAGAACTATCACCACACCAAAGAAAGGGAATAAAAACCCTACCTATACCCAAACACATGGACAAAACCTTCAACAAGGAAAGGAGAATAGCAAGAACTAATTTTCTAAGAAAGTTCGGAAATCATGTAAACACTGTCTACATTGACGCAAGTAAGGGACCACACGGCTCTTCCATTGCAGCAGTTGTCGACTTCAAAGGCTCCCCCATAGACTACGCCACCCTTAGAAAATTACGCCCACCTACCCTCCCGGGAACCCTGTGTAGATGTGACTCATCGTGGGTTTCCCTCGGCGTTTCCGTTGGGTTGATTCTCCCATCGCGTGAAACGTGCCATGAACGCGTACGATGCATTTCCGTCTACTACGGGGTTCCCGCATCCCGTGCACGTCGCTTTGCAGCCTCATCTTCGGTGGTGCTAGCAGTTGTGTTATTGGGCTGGCCGGTGCTTGTTGCGGTTGCGCCGACCATCGCGATAGCAGGCTTGTTAGTCTCCATTCAAAGCAGCGCTGGACATCGGTGCACCGGCGCTCGAACGACGGAGCGGAGCGGCGCATAACGGTGAGGGGAATGAGAGAGAGCAGCGCATGCGCATGCGTTAACCGAGCGCTATAGCGCGCGCCGACGCACAGCTGGCATTGCGAGGAGCGAGCGCTAACCCGCAGATAACGCTGCGGTGGGAGCGGCGGAGAGCGCATGCGCAGCTGGCGCGGAAACGACGACGCCGGTTGGATGGTCGGATGCATGCATGCATGGACAAGGCGGGTGAATGAGATGCGTCGCATCTAAAACAGGACACTGGTGAAGCCGAAACCAGTGCTGCTCAGATGGCTATCAGATGGGGAGAAGCAAATGACAGGAGCTTAAACATCCTCATGGACTCGACAAGAGCCATCAAAAACATCACTGCCGGAGTAATACCCATTGGCTCTAAACATATCATCCCAAGGGAGCTGAACCGTGTACACAACATTACATGGTGCCCTGCGCACGAAGGCTTGGAAGGAAACGAGAGCGCTGACTCGCTTGCGAGAAGTCTTACGAACCGCAGCGACGAGGACCACTCCTACGCCCTTCCACCATACGAATCCTACGGAGAACGTCTTAAAAGAAAAGGACTTGAAAGGAGAACGCTACCCGCTCCTCACCTGACCCTAAACGCCCACGATGCACAAACACTGAGAAGAATACAAACTAACACATTCCCACACAAATCAAGGCTGGCGCTTATGTTCTCAGACAGATTTAGTGAGGACTGTTATCAACTCATAGAAAAAGCCACCCTTTTCCACGCCATATGGAATTGCCCACTTATATGGCAGACAGAGAACAATACACCTCATTACCTAGAAACGTCGGAGGCGACTCTGGCCAGCGAGGCCTTGGAAGACCAGCGCCAGCTGATCGACAGGGCCTGGGCCGGGGCACAAGCTTCTGGGGCCCTGAAAAGAGGACTCCACCCAAGTTTCTCCCTTTAATCCCTTCCCCTACCTCCCTAAAGTTTTACTGAACTAACTGACGGCTCGTAGATCTAAATTTTTCGATTTAAAAAGTTCTAGGGCGTCATTAGCAAAACCGTTTCTCGTCAAGGGGCTTTAAGTGATACCCTTTCATTTGGGATAGAGAATATCTACTCGACAAAAATCGGTTATCTGTCCCTTTAAACCTCTTCGAATGTACACGGGCTCTGTTCCTGTACGCCCTTCCCATGTAATATGCGCGTTGTTATCCTCATATATATCCTCATATAATTGAAAGCGGGCAAAGCACCTGGTGAGGATCAGATAACAGCAGACCTCTGAAGGATGGCGGACAAATTGTACTTGAAAAACTGGCAAACCTGTATACGCAATGCCTAATGACCGCAAGTGTACCGGAATCTTGGAAGAACGCGAACATCATCTTAATCCATAAGAAAGGTGACATGAAGGACTTGAACAATTGCAGGCCGATCAGCTCACTGTCAGTCGTCTACAAGGTACTTACCAAGGTAATCGCTAACGAAATTTTTGCAACCTTAGGTTTCAGTCAACCTAAAGAACAAGCAGGGTTCTGTAAAGGCTATTAAACAATGGACCATATTCACAGGATCAATCAGGTTATAGAGAAGTGCGCCGAGTATACTGTACCCCTATATATAGCCTTCATAGGTTATGAAGCTCGGTCTAAACCTCAGCAGTCATTCAGGCATTACGAAACAAGGGGGTAGATGAGCATTATGTAAGAATACTAAAGGATATCTACAATGAGTCCACAGCTATCGTCATCCTCCATAAGAAGAGCAGTAAAATACCTATAATGAAAGGCAGCTAACAATGAGACACAATCTCTCTAATGTTATTCACAGCATGTTTACAAGTGTTCAGAACGTTGGATTGGGAACAGGTGGGAGTAAGGGTTGATAGAGAATACCTCAGTAATCTCAGATTTGCTGATGACGTTGCCTTGCTAAGTAACTCGGGGGACGAATTGCAAAGCATGCTTTCCGCACTGGACAAACGGAGTAGAACCGTGGGCCTGAAAATTATTATGCAGAAAACAGAAGTAATGATCAATAACCTCGGGACAGCACAGCGGTTTGAGATAGGTGGCGAGGCAGTGGAAGTGGTAAGCGAATATATCTACTTAGGCCAAGTTGTGACCCCGGATCCCAACCATGAGGCAGAGATAATTAGAAGGATAAGAATGGGGTGGAGTGCATACGGCAGCTAGACATTCTCAGATAATGAATGTCAGCCTACCATTGTCCCTGAAGAAGAAAGTGTATGACAGCTGCATCTTACCGGTACTCACCTACGGGGCAGAAACTTGGAGACCCACTAAGAGGGTTCAAGAGGCCGTGCCGGCACACCAGCCACCCACAAGGCAGGTCCCAGGCAGTGTTCTATGTACTGGCCCCACTCAACGGCGCCCCAGTTGATCTGGCTACGGTGGCTGAGGGCCCCATGGAATGTGCCGCCATCACGGTGAGTATGGGGTCCACGGACACCACCGTGGCCAGTGTATACGTGCGACCAAAGCAGTCCTGGGACGCCACAGCAGAGGGTAGGCTGCGGGGCAAGCTGGGCCTTCACGCCGTGGTGTGTGGGGACTTCAATGCCCACCACCCGGCCTGGGGCAGCCGTGGCACCACCCGCACGGGCTGAGAGCTTCTGGACGCCGCCACCTGAGTGGGCTGCTTGTGGCCAATACGGGCAGCCCCAGCTTCGTCCGCCGTGGCCCACGGAACACTGTCCAGCTGACGCACATCGACGTGACCTTGGTGTCGCAGCAGTGCGCCTCCTCCTGCAAGACTGCCACCAGCACCTGGGGCTCGGACCGCTACCCCAGCCTGGTCTCTCCCAGAGGTGACTGCAGAGACCCAGCCAAGGCCTGGCGGGTCTTCAAGGCCCTGCCGCGCCCTACCACCACCTGCAGGCGCCCTCTGCAGTCAGCCGCCGTTACCATGGGCATCACTGAAGAGGCCCTGGCAGAGCTCCTCGCGGACCAGTTTGCTCTGTCGGCCCAGGGCCAAGCTGCTCCTGTCCTCCTGAACCCAGCTCCAGCGGTCCCACTTGACACCTGGTGGTGGCCCTCTGCTCGGCAGAGCTCACCCTGCGAGGGCTCCGGGCTGCCCTTGGCCGCTGCCCCAAGCGCAGGAGCGCTCTAGGAATCGACGGGGTGACCTACCAGATGCTCCGCAACCTGGGTGTCACCCACCTGAGGCCACTGCTGCGGCTCCTCAACCGGGTCTGGGCGGCGGGAGTCCTGCCGCCACCCTCGTTGGTCGGATTCATCTCACCGATCCTGAAGGTTGGCAGGTCCCCCACGGGGCCTGGGTCCTACCGACCGGTGTCCCTGACGTCCACTGCAGGCAAGCTCATGGAGAGCACAGTCGTGGCCCGCCTGCAGTGGATTGCCAACCGGCGAGCGGTATTCCCAGAGCAGCAGAGTGGCTACAGGAGGCACCGCTGCACAGCTGCCTCGCTGGGGGACGTCGTCTCCATGCTCGAGCAGGCCCACCACACCAGGGAGGTGGCCTACCTGGTGCTGCTCAATGAAGGTGGTTTTCGACACCGTTCTCCACAGCGCCATCCTGGAGGCCCTGGACGGTATGGGCCTCGTGGGACACCTCAGGAGCTACGTGCAGGCGTTCCTGTCTGCCCGGACCCTTCGGGTGAAGGTCAGCCGGGCCACCAGCAGCCAACGGAACGTCTGCTCTGGGGTGCCCCAGGGGAGTGTGCTGAGCCAGTTCCTGTTCAACTTGGTGCTGGCTCCCCTCCCCGACTGCATTCCCGCTGGGCCCTAGTATCCAGTGGGAATAGCAGTCTACGTGGCCGATGTCGCCATCTGGACACATGGACCTACCAGATCGGGCAAGCACATGAGGGCGTGCCTGCAGGATGCGCTGGGAGCAGTGGCTGCTTTCCTGTCAAGCCGTGGCCTGCAGCTCTCGGAGGCCAAAACGCAGGCCATGATGGTGCACCCGAGAGGCACCGGGGCCCGCATGGCAACGCCACCTACCACACTCAATGGCCAGCCCCTCCCATGGCAGCGCCATTGTGACATACACTGGGGCTGCTCATTGACTCCCGGCTGTCATGGCTACCAGCTGTGCGGGCACTGCGGCGGTACAGCAGGGCGTGCGGAGGCTGCTGGCACGAGGCAACGGCTGCTCGCACAAGGTTGCAGAGCGCGTCTTCCACAGCATGGCCTCCTCGATCGGCTGTGCTGTACGCGCTGCCGCTCGCCCACCTGAAGCAACTGCGGTGGAAGGAGCTTGAGCTCGACCGGCTTCAGCTCGACCAGCTTGAGCTCGAAAGGAGCTTGGCCATCTGGCTGTGCCTGGGCCTCCCACGCCGATCTCCTGTGGCGGTCACGTACACCGAGGCAGCCACCTGGCCAATCGAGCTGCGGGCCTTCCAGGCGGGCCTGAGCCACATTGACCGCCTGCAAAAAAGCTCGAACGGGGCCGCCCTGCTGCAGCGGTTCCGTGGTCGCCAAAACTCGCAGATGGGCATGCTGCTGCACATCTACGAGGAGGACATCGTGGTGCCCCAGCAACCCCCTCTGGAGCCTCCACCGCCTGGCACAGGAGAGGCCCTAGACATCAACACCAAGCTGCGTAAGGTGCGCAGCAAGAGGACCACTCCGCACCAAGCCATCGACGAGGAGGTGGCCGCCCTGCTGGTGGACAATGCCATCCTTCACGCCTTCACGTACGGGTCGGTGCTCCCCGCACGGGCGACGCGGCAGCCGCCTGCACCGCCCCGGCACTTGGCGCCAGCCGGGTGTGCCACCTGCCATTCCCCGCCTCGTCCACTACTGTGGAGCTTGCCGGCCTGCACCTCGCCGCGGACCTGCTGCTCGAGCGGGCAGACCGAGACCGCAAGGCCTTCGTCCTCACGGACTCCCGGCGAGCCCTCCTGCGGCAGCAGTCGGCTGACCAACCGGGCAGCTCCAGTGTACACGTGGAGAGCGGTCGCTGGCGGCCAAGCTGCACGCGCTGGCCTCTCGCGGCTGCACCGTGGAACTACACTGGCTGCCGGCCCACATGGGCATCCCGGGCAATGATTCGGCCGACACTCTGGACAAGGGCGCCCACCAGCCAGGGACCCCTCCTCCCAGGACGTGACGGCGTTCGACGCCCCGAGTGGCCCTGGCCACACACCCGGACCCCCGAGTAATTTCTGGCCAGGCCCTGCCTGTTCTGCCTGGAGGCGCCTCACCAGGGACGTCCGGAGCCTCCTGCTCCGGATGCGCCTCAACTGTTGCGAGGTGGAGGCCCTGCTGCACCACCAAGGACGACGCGTCTCCCCCGCCTGTGCGGACTGCCCCGAAGCCGAGACGGTGGAGCACCTGCTCCTGTCCTGCCCCCAGCCCGCAGCACAACACAGAGCAGTGCTGCAGGCTGCACTCCAGCGTTTTGGACGGCCCAGACACAACATGCAGGACCTGCTGTTCCCGACGGGTCCTGCCAGCTCCCGTCGGAAAGTGTTCAGCCACCTCTTGGCATTCCTCGAGGCCACCGCACTGACCCAGCGCCTGTAGCTGAGGCTACTGAAAAACACTGGCGCCGAACACTCGTGCCTCTGTCGCCTATGTAATGCCCCCTTTTTTTCTTTATTCTTTCTCTGTCTCTTCTTCCTCTCTTTCTATTTGACATCTTTTCTATCCCACCCCTAACCTCCTCCCAAGTCTTTTATCCCCTCTTCCCCCTCCCACGGCACTGGGTTGTATGCAGGTGAGCTCCCTGCTAAGCTCGATAATATCCCCAGTGCATTTTCCTTTCCTCTCTTCCACCAAATCACTTCTTTCTCTGTGTGTGCTGTCAGTCGACAGAGAAGACTTAGACCTGGCCGCGTACAAAACTTCGAGCGCACGATTACGAGGACAGGAAGGGAAATGGCGAGGACACTGTTTTCCACGACGCCCGCGTTTTACTGCTTGCCGGTAAGTTACTTATCATAACCATATAACTCAGTTGTATTTGTGAGGTTAGAAGCTATAAACGAATGTTGTAGCAAGTTGTTTAATAATTTGCAGCCTTAAGTGATGGAAGCATTTACCTAATAATTGCTACCTGCGATAGCTCCCATTATTCCATCCTTAGAATGCATACAGACTAACTGACCACAGATCTGCCTTCACATATATTACTTCATAGCATGCACAATATATGCAAATCGGTTCTGGTTTCTTTGCAGCCACAATCGATATCTGGGGCAGACAGCAGCAAGTTGGCATTGCATCCACTATCGCTGCAATGGCTTGTTGACGGAAAAAAATTCAAGATGTGCGGAGGTCGCAAAAAATGCAGCAATACTCGCAGCTGTAACTCTTATATAGCGAAAAATGAACACCTTGTTCGTTAGCTGTAACGCTTTTAGGACGAAAAATAAACACCTTATTCGTTTTGCTCATCTTATTATTGTGCATAGTTTCCTTGGAGCAGTTTTTACGGAATGCAGTCATGTCAGACAGATGCTGCCAATTCACAGCTGTGACCAACTAAGGCAGCTGGTCCCAGCTAAAACAAGCTAACACCAGCTGAGACCAGCTGGTGGCAGCTTCTAGCTGGTCCCAGCTGGGAATTTAACCATAAGCCATCTCAGCTGGGACCAGCTGAAACCAGCTAGGACATTTTCTCCCGGGAAGGCAGTCAAATGGACTTGCGAGACACTTGGTACACTGTCAAGCACAGCCTCATGAAAGCATTAAAGGCTGGTAGCGAAATTTCAGTTGTTCTAAGCGTCACATTGGATGGTGAGGTGTCTCGACCAGCAAAAACGCCGTTGACGGGTTTATTCAAACACGCCTTTAATACAAGCACTCGTAGAACCCTACAGCAAACCACACTAGCTACAAACAATACAAAATTGGTCAACAATAAAACCCCTAAATAAATATAATGCCACACAATCAATGAAGCACGAAAGTCGCTACAATAAAGTCCGAGGACCCCTGCCCACACTTTACTAATATTCATCATCCTCTCTGCAGTATTATTTCATCATCATCATCCCTGCAGTCCCTAGTTGTGTCCGACATTATGTGTCCCTACTGAACTGGCCTACTCCGGTCGTCAGCGCTGACGTGTCCCATTTTTGCGTGGCCGTGACGTGGTGCTAGCCGTCGTCTCGTGGTGATGCCGCGGCGTTCGTGTGCTCGGTAGTCGTGTGGACGGCGTTGGCGTCCCGCGTCCCAGAGTAGCTCCCCCGTGGTAGCCGCTGCCACTGGAGGTCCCCAGGTAGGTACCGGAACGAACGTAGCCCTTCGGGGCAGTCGAGAGAGAGAAAATGACATTTATTTGTGTCCGGCGTGCAGGGGCGGGTCAGGCCACGCAGGGCTTCACCGCCCCCTATCGGGAGGCTAGACCTCGGGGAACTCTAGTGCTCCAGCTTTGGCTACTTGGCGAGCCCGCTTCCTCCCGCTAGCGGATGGAGGGTCTCCCGTTCGCGCCTGCTGGGCAAGGGCGTCCTCGAGCCGCTGGACGGCGATGAGCTGTTCCTTCGGGTTGGAGGAACTAATGTAGTCCACCATGTCCGGTGGCAGTGGGTCCGACACTGCACTGTAGTCACTCGCACCACACCCCCACATAATGTGGGCCAGAGTTGAAGGTTCGTCCGCGCACACACTGCACAGCACTTCCCCGTAGAGTTCGGGACACATGTGTCGAGCCAGGGCCGGTGTGAGGACTGTCCTCGTCTGCAATTGTCGTAGCAGCACCCCCTCTCTTCTGTTCGATCTTGGGTGGGGCGGGGGTAGTTGCGCCCTTTCCACTCTATGCCACGCCAGGACCTCGCTGTAGTTGAGAATGGGCTCCATGTCAGGGGCGCTCTCCACCGCAATCTGAGAGGCAAGGCGGTGGGGCGCCGCACGGCGCGCGAGCTCTCGTGCGACGGCGTCCGCCTTCTCGTTGAGGTTGGCAACACCCCCGGCGATGGGTCCTACATGAGCCGAGAACCACCTTATGTGCGTTGTGGTCTCTTTGTGCTTGGGGAGGATGCGGGCTGACACCATTCCCACCTTGCCTCTGGAGTAGTTGGTGATTGCCATTTGCGAGTCGCTCAGTACCGTTCGGGCCTCGTCGCCGCCGCACAGAGCTAGGGCGATAGCGGCCTCTTCCGCCTGCTCGGCATTGGTGGCTTCGAGGCTGCACGCGTTGACTGTGTTTCCGTCCGCAGCGCGAATTACCACTGCCACGAAGTGCTGTGGTCTTTCCGGCATCTGAGCGACGTCGACGTACATAGCCGTGCGGTCGTTTTCGTAGGTCTCGGCCAGCGCTCTGGCCCTGGCCTGTCTGCGCTCTTTGTCCCTCTGCGGATGCATGTTGCGCGGGAGCGGCGAGATCACCAGCTGTCTACTAATGATAGCCGGCAGCTTCTTTCTTTGCATGTTAGCCTCTTCTTCTTCTCTAGTTGTTGTCGGGCTGAGGCCCGCACGCTGTAGAATCTTCCGGCCAGTCCTGGTGTTCTCTAGTCGTTGTATCTGCGCTGTACGCTGAGCCTCGCATATCTCTTCGAGAGTATTATGGACTCCCAAGGACGCCAAGGCCTGGTTGCTAGTACATGGCAGGAGTCCAAGGGCCGTTCTGTATTCTTTCCTTATGGCTGCGTTAATCCTATCCCGCTCGTACTGCAGCCATCGGTGGAAAGAGCCCACGTACGATACGTGGCTCACCACAAACGACTGCAGTAGTCGCAGGAGGTTGGCTTCCCGCATGCCGTCACGCCGCGTCGAAATTCTCTTTATGAGGCGGTTGGTGATGCCTATTTTCGTTATCAGTCGAAGCGAAGGTCGATGGACTGCGGCTGCTAGTAGCAGGTGCCCGACCGCTGCCACTGGGGCCACAATACGCAGGTTTATGGTGCGACTAGGACACCGCAGCCGATGCGAGGTCGCCCCGCTCCTGCCCATGCTTGGTAGGCATAGTCGGTGGCTTGGCCGCGACCCCTTGCTCGTTCCTTGAAGCTCCCAGGCTCCTTCCGCCTCCTGGTTCCTTGCATCCTCCTCTCCTTTGGTCTTCGCTTATAACCCCTCTGTGCTCCAACGAGGCACACGCTGATTGGCTGTCTGCCTTTTCTTGTCTATATTTGGTGAACATGCCGCAATTGGCTCCTTTGCGGCGTTCTCGGATAGGCTGTCCCGTGTGCTACCATCATTCGGGTGCCGCGGTGTTTCGGCGCGGCGTTCGTTGATTGGTGCGGTCGTGGCGCGCCGTTCAAATTTGTGGCCTTGGATTGCTTTTTCGGGGTTTTTTGGTGCATCTCCTCTCACGGGGTGCCCTTGAAACATGACACTAAGAAAACTCTGAGACACTCTCATGAATGGCCTACCATCCCCTCCTGAGCTGCTACTGGGAAGGTGTGCGAAATCGGGGTACTGAAGCCAACAGCGCAGCAGCAGCTTCAACCACACTACATCTACAAGTGAGTGCAATTAAAACCAAAGTTTTGACCGGGGCATCAGCACCAACACTGAGATAAGCACAAGGAACACCTGCTTCCACTGGCTGAATGCCAGAAAGTCTACTTTTGCTTTTGTATTAACAAGCGACTTCCCGGCATTTTCCAGCCAGTCCACAACCTTGCTCCTATGAGGTTAAATCCTATAAATTCATGCACTTTCGTTAAAAGTTTTCCCACCTCACTTGCTCTACGGAACTGATGTGATCAGCAGTTGGCTTATCACGGCAGGCCTTAGTACTTCGTTTCAGGAAGTTTTTGAAAATTACCAGGTGTTCCCTACCACTCGAGCTGAAGTTACTCTCCTACAGCACACCATAGCATAACGAAAAATATAAGTTTTTGACAAAATCTATTGGTATGTCTGATGGGAATTCTGCAGATAATCGAATAATTATCGTCCCAAGCAACCACCGGACGTCTTTCGGCCGTCCAGAGTACGTCCATTCCAGCTTTAGCGGACGTCCGCTAGATGTCCGTTACAGCGCCTCCGGACATATGTACGTCCATGAGACATCCGGACTTAACAGTCTTTTACGTCCATTCGGACATCCGAAATTGGATGTAGTTCGGACGTTCAGTAAAAACTTACAGAATCACAAATCAAGAAGCATATGTTCCTACATCGAATACCACACCGCACAACACCAACACACTACTGGGCAGATATAAGTATACAGGAACACAGCAAACTTGCTTCATACATAATGGTAGGGGTTCTCAATTGTTATATACTCTTATATAGTCGGCAAGGTTCTTCAAAAAAGTTTAAAAATTAGGGTTAATTTTAGTAACACACAGATGAAACTTCCGGCGTGCAAGTCAGGGTGTTGATGTACAAAATCACTTGAATTGAAAAGCAGGGTACCTTTTCCGCTTGATCTTTTATAGTCAATTTATGCCATAATTTGATGCTTTGTGGGAACGTTGTATGTATTTGGGCAGATGACCTACAGACATACGAAAATTTATATCCTTCGCACATCCGTTGCTGGATGTTCACTGTACGTACACAAATGTACGTCCGAACATGGATGTACAGTGGGCACAGCTAGAGTGGCCGTCCAAATTTGGCATTTGACGTTCGGCTGTTTTTCGGATGTCTCACGGACGTCATGATTGCTTGGGGTAGTCTGCGTCTTCCCGCTGCTGTTCAGGCATTGTGATGCTTGCCGCCAAAATGAAGATGCGAGTACCTCGCAGAACATGTACGCTTAACCTAGAAAAGCCCAAGAAGAGCTGATATACTACAGCACAGTCATGTCAACCTCTTAAAGCGGAAAGCTCAAGTGGTTTCTTCAGGTTTGTCAACCAACATAATGAATGGTGGTCGCTTATGAATTCAAATGTTGTGCCATAGAGGGAAGGAAGAAATGCACAGACCACTCACCAGCAAGACGAAAACATTAACGAAGACCATTTTGCCAAAACTGTCATCGTTGCTCTATGGTAAAAAAATTGGGCACCACTGTAAAGGGTTATGAAATAAAAATTGGCCATGTATCTGCAGGCTCCATGGCGAATCTCCAAAGACAATAGTCTAGGTACCGCGGCCCCATAAATGCCCCTCCTCTCTCGTCTGCTCCACTCCATTCTTGGTCTTCCCATAATAAAAGCAATTGGTGATGAGATGTTTGAGTGGTGCCCCCAGCTTAGGG
Organism: Haemaphysalis longicornis; assembly: GCF_048455015.1. Lineage (NCBI taxonomy): Eukaryota > Metazoa > Arthropoda > Arachnida > Ixodida > Ixodidae > Haemaphysalis > Haemaphysalis longicornis. The sequence goes on from NW_027526204.1 coordinate 69,669,450, forward strand.
TTTCGCACCGGTGTTGTCTGCTACACTCCGCTTGTGAGGGGCAGCAGTACCTGCGCTAGAAATCATCCGCTTTGATGCTTCATTGCATTAAAAATCGTATTTCCAGTGATTCAGTTATTTTACCAGCTTCTACCTCTGAGTAATTTCAAACTGTATCCCACAATGTCTGCAACACACGAGCAACGAGAGAACATTTTCACAGCATCGGTCCGACGATTGTCTGTAACTCGTCCTTTCTAGCTCATTTGCGTGGTTCAGTGCTCAGTGCTCTTCGATAAATATTTAAAATGCGTAGGCCCACCAAGCAACAGGCCCCTACGCACACATCATGCAGCAGTAAATAAAACGGCTGTCTTCTATTTTTTTCGTTGTTGTTGACTTGTATCAGATGAACGCATTCATTTTAGTGCACCGTCACAAATATCGTATTAGGAGGTTTCGGGATGCTCACAAAGTTCGTGTGGATATGTTCTTCAGGCTGCCATGCAGTACCTTCACAAATTGGCTTTCGCTATGTCTGCGTACAAGAAGGTGCATATCAACAGCGTGCATTGTTTGTCCACATGGAAATGCAATGAGAAGGTTTGTGCTACGCCACCGCTAAACGGCACAGACGTTGCTCAGAGTACTCAAAGGCGGCTTTTGTGCCCCAAATTATTATCGTAACCATCATTATCACAATGAACTGACTCTCAACCCGAACAGTTATGACATAATTACGGTGTTGAAGACTTGATATAGTCACTAACGAATGCAAAAAATATTAGTACATGCACATATTAAAATAGAAACCAATAAATATTTCCAAGCTGAAGCTCTTTATTGTTTTCTAAGCCTCTAAGGAGTAAAGAATAAATCCTGGCCTACTCGAAATAGCGTTGTATGAATTTAAGAAAATTATTCTTACTCTCTTGTCCTAGACAGAGGACACTGTCCATTAACCAACACAATTTTGCAGTTAAAAGTTTTCTGCCCCTCCTGCCCCCATCCTCCTCTTGAGTGCAGTTTTACTATAACGCATATCTGAATATTGGGAAGATACTGCCATGGGAAATGTACCGAAATATCACTCCAAGTCTGAAAAACTATAGTGTTACTGTATTTTTACCAGGTATAAAACCAGCACGTGCCTAAACACACATAAGGTTATTTAGCACTCCACCTACATTTTTTGGGGCCCATAGCGCATGTCGGCATACATTCATAGCATTCGGAAAGGTTGCAAGAACCGTTTTACCTTACATATGATTACGGGGAATCGTATTGTCTTTTGCAAAAGCCGACAAAGTCCCGAAGGCCTGGAATTTCTATTTTCTTGCATTTTCGCTGTTGTCGGAATTATTAGCAGCTGGCTGTTCACTCTGTTCGAAAGATTCCTGGATACAGCGGCTGAAGGAGCTAGCTCCGACTGTTCGCGCTCCGCACAGGACCGGCTTCGCAAGGAATGGGGCAACCCCGGCAATTTTTTTCTGGAGCGGCATCAAAAACCGTGCTTTAAATCCCACTTTCAGGTAGTGTACGTGGCTTTAAGTCTTTTATTGTGATAAAAAGCTACTCACACGTAACATTTGGTGCGTACACGCACAAAAGTCAACCGAGCGCCAAGAAACAGCAGGGAGAGCGATCCCCAGTGAAGCAGATAAAAAATGCGAGAATCCCTAAGCCGACGTTACGGAGGTTCGCTTCGTAGCGCCGCTAATGGTCGCACTCACCGCCAATACATGGTTTACAGAGCGGCGTCCTGGGCACAGCCATGTTGGACAATGTGAGGTCACTCGACATTGCTGGCCTTTTCGAGCGCGTTTCTTGCAGTGGCCTTCAACCGGCCGGGGCGCGTTGGCGAGCACCGGACAGTGGCATAACCAGGGGGGGTTTAGGGGGTTCAAATTCCTCCCAAATTTCCACCGCACCACCTCCTCCTTACTTCGTAGTTTTTAACGAACCATACTCTGCCTACAGCGCCGCGCATAGTGCCTCCTCTTCACCAAACCGGTGAATTTCCCAGGCTCGTAGCAAGACAAGATTACAAATGACGGCGATTTTCTTGCGGCTTTCCGTAAGATCTCGATCAAGGTTTGGGTTCTAGTCGCTTTTGTGATCTCGCGGTTAGTCTAGTTCACCTCCCTCACGCGGGTTACTCTATCCATCAGTTGCAAGCCGCCGGAGCAACTTTATGGGTGCACTATTCTAGTTATTTTGAAGTGTCGCTGTGTATGAGGACTTGTCGGACGCGTAGATATTGTGTGGCAACCTTCAGACACGACTTAGTGCGAGAAGATGGCCCATAATGCATACGCTGCTGACTGGCACCCATTGCCAAACTTCTGTTCACGCGTTTCATAGCTGTTTGACGGCATTTTTTCAATTTCTATGTAAACAGTAACAATGTCTATCAGGAATGGCTACCCTTGGCACGACAGCCCTTGGGGCCGCCACCCTGCCCCCCCCCTCCCGCCGGCGGCAGTATGCCCCCAGAACCTTCTTGCCACTCCTGAGGGCTGACAGGGCAATTCTAACCACAAATTGGGTTTGACAGAAACAAAGCACCATCGCTCTCACTTGGCATTACCCCCATCTTCACACTTCGCCACGTTACATCTTCATTTCCTTTCCTTGCACCGATACAAAAAAGCTCCCCTCCCCTTGACCCACCTGCCTCCATTTGCCATCTGGCCCTTGCCATTGGCCCTCCACCTTAAACGGTTGACGACTCCTGAAAATGAAATGGCTTTCAGCTGCTAGTTGGCACACTTTCACCTCGTGAGCATGTATAGAATCGTTTGCACACTGAATATTAAGAGTGGGAAATGACGTCGAAGATGCAGCCTCCGGGGAAAGGCAACTGCTGCTGCAGCTTAGCTTTTGCTGCGCCAACGTGTATAATACGGGCCTGTAGTGCGGCGGAACACATGCGAAGCTTACATAAGTCAGGTTTCTGCGCTCTTCACGAGTAGGAAGGATGGGTTAGCTGCAGCGCGGAACGGTGAAGTTCCGGGGACGCCGGCCGTGAGATGAAAGGCATTTGGTGCACTTTAAGTACCACAGGAACTGATATTATATGCCGTGGCAAAGCTGATATGTGCTAGCGAAAACTAGAAAAGAATCTGGGAGTCACCTCTCCGGTCTACAGAGCTGACTCGTTTCATCGCGACGCACGCACGCAACGCGTAAACACAACGGGATACATGCTTTAGAACAAGCACGCCAAGGAAGATTGGTGTGGACTACACTATGCTTGAATGCCTAAGCCTTCCGTTACGGTCTGGAAAAGTCACCCTTGCCGATTGTCTTTGAACAAAATTCTTCCATTGAAGAATGGCGAGCCAGCGATGTCTGGTCTCTGTGTGTTGTGCTCACTGCGGAAAGCGGTGCATTGAGAAAGGCCATGCTTCCCATGTACGAAAACTTTCCATGTCTGTACACTTTAGCACTTCCTCGAACGTTCTGTTTCATTTCGTGACGGCCAACGTGAGATCCGACTGCATCGACAATATGAAAGTGCGACTTTTTTGCGTACTTGGCACAGTCTGCGAACGACGAACTGCGAGCGAACAATGGCAGTCCACAGCGAAACTGAAACCGGAAAAGGCCAGTAGTGGCGAGTGCTACGCAAGCACCATCTGGCTAATGCAGGCGTAACTGCTAGCTGGAAACAGTCTATAGCTCCGTAGATAATAAACATATTTTATGAATTCTTACTACACGAAATTTATAAAGAAATAGAAATAGAATGCGTCCCAAATATTTGATGGTAGAAGTGACAGGGTTTCTTCAATAAAACGCAAAGAACTGTGCTTCTAGACCTTCCCTAGACATGGTCAGAGCTACATGGGAAGCACGCACACCACTGCAGAGCATGCTCAGCAGATGAAACTGGGCCGATTGAAGCAACTACAGTCAATCTTTGCCGTCTGCCGGCAGCAGGTACATCAAAATCACTACACATATGCTTGGCATTGTGCCACGTTTTCTTGGTATTTTTTACAAATTTACGCTACACATATATTTTACAATAAAATGATTAAACATTTAATTGCTACAACTTTAGGTTGAAAAGTACTTTACGGTAACAGCTTCTTCCTTGATTCTTTACCATTTTGTTTCTTTGAAATTAATGAAAGGCTGTAAAATGTGATGTACCATTATACTAAACTTTTTATTAACTTCCAAAACTACTCGACTCAAGGTGAAGCTTCCCTCTTTCCAAACCAGAAACAAACTGTAGTTTTCAGTGGCAACAGATGACCAGCAGTATTTACTGAACAAAAACGCTGCTCAGCTGTGATCAATATCATGCACTATACGTGTGGGGAGGTTAGGCATTTGATTTCATATTCGGCAGCAACAAAGGAACATTTATTTATTTATCACAGTACCCACAGCGCCAGTTTGGCATTATTGATTTGATTGATTGTAGTGTTTAACGCGCCGACGCAACGCAGGCGATGAGGCGCGCCGTAGTGGAGGGCTCCGGATTAATTTTGACCACCTGGGGATCTTTAACGTGCGCCGAAATCTCGTACACACGGGCGTTTTTGCTTTTCGCCTCCATCAGAAAAGCGGCCGCCGCGGCCAGTTTGTCATTACAGTGGGGGGAAGAAGCATATACAATTGACAGATGAAAGCAGTTAATATACACGAGTACAATTAATACAGTTAACACAGAAGAAAAAAGAGAACAAGAGAACTCATGAAGAGAGCAATAACAGTTAAAGGCAAATCGGTGATGCAAACCAAGAGCAAGGACATTAGGTTTTTTTGCTACAAAAAGATGGTGCAAGATAGTGCACTGAAAGTGCATGCTGTAATTGTTTCATACAGCCACATTGTTTATTTCACTGATGATGATGGGCTACCAAAAATAACAAAACTAAGTGATATATGCATGTTCTGACTACCACTTGCATGCTATCAAGGACCGTATAAAATGCTGTTAAAGGGCATGTTGGAAACCAAAGATTTCTATTTTACATATACAACCTGAAATATTTTAGTATAGCAGAAGTTCATTCACAGCCCAATTTTGCTTTTGTTGCTGGCTCGCTCTTTCACACTCAGGATCAGTCACCACTGTGCCAAAACAAAGACCGTAGAGGGCGATAACAACACCCTTCAGCACATGAGGATGCTTTTCATAACCAGATACCTAACTTCAGGCAATCATCCAGACAAGAGTACCCTAAACGATGCATTGAAGTGCATGTAACTGAAATTAGTAATAGTTTTATTGTGCAGCAACAAAAATCCAGCCTCGTCTCTCTAAAACATCTATTTATAAACCCAAAACATCTCAGCAGGCTCACATGTGATCAAATACAGCACGAGATAACATTGAGGGTAGCACTGAATTTTAGCAAAACGGCCCATAAACCACACAGGCACAACAGAAAAACCGTGGGTGAGAGTCCAAGACACGTGCATAGCATTAGTTTCTTTATACCAGTCACAGAGCAACTCTTTCAAAACACCAGCTGGTTTTTGTTAGCAAAGGTTTTTTGACAAAAGCTACAGACATAAGGCATTTCACCAGAGTGCAATCTTTCATGGCTAACTAGGTCACTTTAGTTAGTAAAGCTTTTCTGATAGATGCTACATATGCAAGACCTCTCACTCGATACAGTGCACGCTTTCATGCCGAACCAGGTTGGATTTTTTAGCAAAGCTTTTCTGACAGATGCTACATATCCAGGGCCTCTCACCAGAGTGCAATCTTTCATGACTGACCATGGTGCTTTTGTAAGCAAAGGTCTTGTGACAAATCCTACACACATAAGGCCTCTCACCAGAGTGGACTCTCATATGGATGTCCAGGTTGTGCTTTTTACGAAAAGCTTTTTCACAAACACTGCATATGGAGGGCAAGTAACTGCTACACACTTTCACGAGAGTAGTATGTTGGTTGCATTGTTGGCATGACTGGCTGGAATATAGCTTCCCTGTGATCTCCACTTCGCCATTGTCGTTGAGAAAAAACCTAAGTGGGAGAATAAGATAGACGATTGCACAAAACTATTGCAAAACTGTACAAAATTATTGCAAAAACAAACTAGACGCAATGTGATCCACCAACCACATGAATTTTCATTTTCAATTCAGTCAGCTCTAAATAATTCGAAACCAAATATTTGGAATTTTCCATTCATTTGAAGTAATGTGCTGCTTTCGGCCTTTTACTTGCAATTCACTTTAAAAATTTCTCAATATTTTGAATTTGAAACTCATTCCATCAGTTTTTTTGGAAGTAACTTAAAAAAAGCATTGAGGTGACCATCATTTCTTGAATAAATTTTAGAAATTTAGGTGCTAAAACAGTGTCTTGCTCTGTACTGCGTTGGTGCCATTGGAACTGAGGCGGTGAACAATTGATAAAGCAGCAGGCTAGTGGAGACTCGCACAAGTGCACAAATCTGTGTTTTCAGATCCTTAATTCCCAGGCGGCACAGAAAGTGTGTTCCATGACTGGCCCGTCTATGGCCGCTTTCTGGCATATCCAGCGAGCATGCAGGTTCTGGCAGCCACTGATCATACATTTACAGCCAACATTCGGCATTTCTCCGGCCGCCCGTATTCAGACACACAACAGCAGGTACCCGGTTGCCAGATATTAAGTTCAGTTTCGGCTGCCGATGTTCAGAAAGAGAACAGCCGAAGTACGGCCTTTGGGCATGTTTTTTGTTTGGGAAGCGATGTTCAGCCAAAGCACGGCAAGCGACCGGCCATAGCATATTCGTATTCTTGTGGCAGTTGGTGTTCGAAAGAAGACTGGCTGGAGTGTGGCTGCCGCGCATTCGCTCTTTTAATGATGAACCACGCGTCCGGTGGCAGAATATTTGTTGTCTTCGAAAACCAGTGCTATGGTGGTGACCGGCCGACGTACGGCCCAAGAATGTACGTTTTTCATTCGATTAGCAGTACTCGGCCGAATTACGGGAAGCGAACGGCCACAGAATATTTGGCAACCGGTGTTCAGGAGGAGACCAGCCGACGTAAGATCTCAAGTTATACGTCATTCTTTCAGTAGGCGGCGTACAGCTGAATAACTGCATGCGTCTGAGCGCAAGAGCTCATGCACAATTTGTTTGAAGGAGACCGGGCCGTGTAGGACCGGTTTTTCCCTGGGTGAAGAAAAAGCCGTTATGGATCTGAACGATGCAGATGCGTTTAATCCGCTCGGAGCTTCCACGTTTTAAATGAACTTCGTTTGTCAAACAGTAATGAGTAGTTATAAGTTAATGGGCAAGGTGCAAGGACTCGCTGGACATTACCAGATAACCTTTTAGGCCATCGGAATTCTATTTATTGCCACAAGAAGACACCGACGGGCGAGCTAGGCCTGGCCAGTCATAGCCGCTACCCCGCCTCCCCTGCTGGCTTCGTCGACGCATCAGCTCGATATTATTCGTCCCCTCCAAAAATGGAGAGTATTGGAGACATCGACCAGGCAGAGATTTCCGACCTGAGATGGCGGTGGTTCACCGAAAATAACTGGCCTTAAATCTTGGTAGAACGCGAACATCATCCCAATCTATAAGAAAGGTGAAATGAAGGACTTGAAAAATTACAGGCGGATCAGCTTACTGTCAGTCGTCTACAAGGTAATTACCAAGGTAATCGCTAACAGAATTTTCGCAACCTTAGATTTCAGTCAACTCAAAGAACAAGCAGGGTTCCGTAAAGGCTATTCAACAATGGACCATATTCACACGATCAATCAGGTGATAGAGAAGTGCGCCGAGTATACTGTACCCCTATATATAGCCTTCATAGGTTATGAGAAAGCATTTGACTCGGTCTACACCTCAGCAGTCATTCAGGCATTACGAAACCAGGGGTAGGTGAGCACATAGGCGTGCGCAGAGTTCTCAATTTGGGGGGGCAAAGTCTTACCGCTGCGCCCCCCCCCCCCAGAGCAACTCCCGACCTCTTCTCACTGAAGGCCTTGCGGTGCGAACGCAGTGCAAAGAGGGATGGTTATAAAATTTTTATTTCAATGTGATGGAATTGCAACACACACAAAATATTTCTGAGCAGAAATTTTACTTTTATGTGTTACATCGGCAAGGCATGGGGCAAATTTGGCGCCCCCTTCAGATGATTAGGGGGGGGCGGCCGCCCCCCCTGACCCCCTGTGCGCACGCCTATGGGTGAGCATTATGTAATACTAGAGGATATCTACAATGGGTCCACAGCTATCATCATCCTCCATAAGGAGAGCAGTAAAATACCTATAAGGAAGGGCGTCAGACAAGGAGACACAATCTCTCCAATGTTATTCACAACATGTTTACAAGTATTCAGAACGTTGGATACGGAGCAGGTGGAAGTAAGGGTTAATGGAGAATACCTCAGTAACCTCAGATTTGCTGATAACGTTGCCTAGCTAAGTAACTCGGGGGACGATTTGCAAAGCATGCTTTCTGCACTGGACAAACAGAGTAGAACCGTGGGCCTGAAAATTAATACGCAGAAAACCAAAGTAATGATCAATAACCCCGGGACAGCACAGCGGTTTGAGATAGGTGGCGAGGCAGCGGAAGTGCTAAGCGAATATATCTGCATAGGCCAAGTTGTGACCCCGGATCCCAACCATGAGGCAGAGATAATTAGAAGGATAAGAATGGGGTGGAGTACAGACATTCTCAGAGTGGCAGACATTCTCAGATAATGAATGGGAGCCTACCATTATCCCTGAAGAAGAAAGTGCATGACAGCTGCGTCTTACCGGCACTCACCTACAGGGCAGAAACTTGGAATCTCACTAAGAGGGTTCAACCTAAATTGAGAACGACTCAGCCGGCAATGGAGCAGAAGATGATAGCTGTAACATTAAGGGACGAGAAGCGAAGTGGGTCCGGGAAGAAACGCGTTTTAAGGACATATTAGTAGATATTAAGAATTAGAAATGGACGTGGGCAGGGCATGTAATTCGAAGGCAAGATAACGGTGTCATTAAGGGTAACAGAGTGGATCCCTAGAGAAGGCAAGCGTTGCAGGGGGCGGCAGAAAGTTAGATGGGCAGATGAGATCAAGAAGTTGCGGGGACAAATTGGTCGCAGATAGCACAGGACCGGGGTAATTGGAGATTAATGGGAGAGGCCTTTGCCCTGCAGTGGGCGTAGATAGGCTGGTGATAAAGCTTAAAGTAGGTGACTGTATTTTCTTGGACTGCAAAAAAGCATTTGACGGTGTTCTCTATGAACTTCTTGTTAGTACATTGCGGTCTATAAACTGAATGAATCTGTTATTGCATGGATAGCCCAGTATATCTCTCTAAGACGGCAGTCAGTCAACCTCAATGGTTGTTCATCCGAATATGTTCCCATGACCTTAGGAACTCCCCAAGACTCAGTTGCGGGCCCTCTTTCACATAAATAAATACATAAATGATATTACTATACATAAATGATATTACTATTGGCCTCAATGTTGGTTAAAATGGTCGCGAATGACTGTGTAGTTTACAGAACCTCAGCGAATGAACGTGATTGCGAATACCTGCAGCATGATTCGAATTTAATACGATCCTGGTGTGCTGATTCAGAAAAGTTGTTGTGTGTTAAAAAGTGTTAACATCACCTTTACAAGAAAACCTTCTTTGAATACGCCAATTGAATACGTCTACCGTAAATTACGCTGCTGTAAGAACGGCCAGGAAATATAAATAACTAGGAGTGTATTTAACGAGAGATTAGAGGTTAAAAAGGCACGTTCACAACATAAAAGTATTCGGCTGCACGTGTTTTTGTCTTTCTGAGACAAAAATTCAGTGAACCTCTATTTTACTTAAAAGAACAACCATATTTCACTCATGTGCGCTCAATGTAGGAGTACGCATGAGTCTGTTGTGGTCCCTACAATGAAGAGCTGGTTGATACGCTCGAAAATATATGGAATAGGGCGGTGCGATTTGTATTACGTAATTGGCACTGTCAACTTAGCATGTGGGAAAGTAAAAGTAAACTTAAATGGCAAATTTTTTCGTAATATCTATCATTCAAAAACTGGAATCGAAGGGGAGAAGTATATCCAAGTGCCATTCTACATATCCTAAAGCGGGATCGCAATCTTAAAGCAAATTATTATCTTTCCTTTAAAGGTGACACATTGCGCGATTCATTTTATCTGAGATGAATACGAGATTGTAATTATCTTCCATGTATGATTTTATCCACTGTTTATAATGACGATTTTCACCACGGTTTGTAGAAATATATTGTGTGAGTGATTTGTGTGGACGCTTCAGGCTTCGACTGTAGTGATAAGTTATGGCAACATGTGTCATACGTTTGACTTGGCAAGATTCTGAAGATTCTGGCAGGAAGGTTCTGGAAAGTCAAGATCCTGAATGAAATCGAGAAGGCAGACTTATTCTGAGCTAATGACAGTCCTGCTCTTATGCTTGTTTAATTGTAAATTCAATTAGTTCAAAGTTTCTTGCAGTCACCATGGTGCTTGTATTAACAGGAGCTGACTGTAATAGTAGTGTTCATGTAAACACTGGCGTAAGGTGTATGCAAAATCTAGTATTCCAACGTTTCCCTGCGCAATTTGTTTGGAACTTCCTCACTGACCGAGAAGCTAAAAAACGCACACCAATATATCATAAGCGTATAAATAATGTTGCAAGTCCAGTATTTTGCACATTTACAAAACAAAAGTAGGCACAAAATGAGCTTCATATACGATGCAAAAAGTACGCCAATAAAAAACTTCTCAAGTAAACAAGACACATCTATGGCGAAAAACAAATATATCATTTGTTCAATATTCACGAAATTTGTTCTCGAGGGAGTTTGCCAAATTTCGTGTTTTACTCAAACAAAACCTGGCAAAATGCTATTTGATCTCACGACAAACAAAAGCATCCATTCTGGTGCAGTCTAAGACTGAAAGAGTTTATGCATGCACAATTTCGCACGAGAGGAGCACGATAAATTCAGTAGGTATGTCTACATAATGCACAAACTAGCTCATTGCTCCATACAGAAAAACTGGCCTCCAAAACGTGTGGCGCAAAACGGGGTCTGCTTGAGTACTTCCACTGAGTCAGGGCTTAGGAATAGGCCCTCCTTAAACAACCCCAATTCACAATGAAGTACAAACACATCATAGGTGTAACTGAAAATGTACAACTAAATGAACAACTACAGTGCCTTAGTGGTCTTCGTGGTCTCAATAAAAAGTCTAGTGGTCTCAATAAAAAAGGGAACATCACATAATTAATCCAATCTGATTAAACCGGTTTACCAAGAAACACATAAAATTGCAGCTAGTGAAAAAATCTTCCAGTAGATATTGAAAATATAGTTTATTTTTGTGTCAAGTTTTTTGATTGTCTTACTTACCCCGACTCCGTCTTTTACTAGCGACTTCAGGTAAGGTGCGCCACCAAGCCTGTACTTTCAGCGACTGTCCACCAAATGGAAAGTGGATAAACAACTACACCGATGGAAAAGGCCGGCCTTTGTGCATACTTCTCAAATGGAATGCGAACGTCACAGCCGCACAATGCCTTGTTTCGTTGAAAAGCCCTATACAACAGTTCAAATAGCAGAAGGCACAAAAGCTAGTCAAATTTTGTGGGGTTGTATAAAAAGTACGCTTCTTATCTTTGTCTTGCTTCTTCGTGTTACAAAAAGATTTTTTTTAAACAGCTTGCCCTCTACATAACTGCCTTCATGGCGAGAATTTTGCTAAAACCACTAGGTAACCTGGCTCATTGGCTTTAGGTTTTGCCATAATCACAAGGCGGGAAACATGCTGGAGTAGACGAATTCTGCCGACAATCTGACCTCCACCCTCCAATTGACATCAAAAACAAGTCAAAGCCGCCTTGCCAGTAATTAGAGTGAATGAAATTTTGAGTGGTCATCATCACGATTAATATATATGCCTTCGCCGGAAAAGGTAATAGCCCTGCATTATTTATTCCCATTTGAAATAAATGCCTCAGTTCTGCCATTTGGTCACCAAAAGGACACACACAAAGAAATAATCAGCACAAGAATGTTGTAGTAAATACATGAATGGAATTACTATTATTAAAATGACACTAAAGGATGAACGAAATTTTGTTATACTTTTAAAAGATCATACACTTCATAGCACTCTTAGGTTTTGTTCGATGACCGATGATCTATTACTTTGAGATATCTGTAAAGAAAGCTAGCATTTCTCTCCTGCTTCCCTTCCATTTTTTGGCGACAGACATTGTGTCAAACCGGAGCGAGGCACCGGTGCCCTCTAGAGTGTAAACACTTGCTGCCAGGCACTTTCAGGCTGGCTACAGTAGCGTTTGCATCACTCGCCATGGCCGACTCCTGAGCATAAAGGAAAATATTTTACGAGACGGCATGATGTCATGCAACCAATCTTCGCAAGCCCCCCTCCATTGACATCACGCAGCTCCCTCGTTTCTCTTTCGCAAGCTGCTGGAGTAAGCCCTAGCAAGTGACCCACGATACTTTTTAACACAATGGCGTTATTAGGCTCATTTTTTGACCTTCCCATGCCTGCTAGCAGCCGTCCACTATCAGCCGTGCTCATCAAGCATCCGCATCAGTATGTCATCGCTGCCAAGCAGAAGATACGCCAAGGCAGGCAGATCCAAAGGTGAACCTGAATCTGGAATATGCGCAGCAGCAACTGAAATGTGGTAAGAAGGGCAACGAAAGTATGGCCGAGATGAATTGAAAAAATGCGTGAATGCAGCACGCGCCGCGCCAGTGCAGTGATCTTCTACGTTCTTTCAGTGGTAACGTGGCAGACTGCTCAGGGTATAACGTCGCCAGCCATGCCGCAATTGATGCCACCATGTCAAGGTGGCTCTCCCATCGAAACTAATGCCGCACAAATTGTGCCACCTACCTTTTAAAAAGGGGGCAGGCGATTATCGTCAGTGTCGCAGAAACCAAGGAAGGACTAGATTATGAGCAGACACAAAATCATGTTGACAAGTAAGAAAAAAACAGTATATAGCATGTAATTACAGCCTATTTTAAGTTACTTTTCGATTTTGCCTTGCTCTGCCACCCTTGCGGGTGTCTGGGGCAAACAAGTGATGCCCCACAAGGCTAGGTTAAGAACTCCCCCAAGAATATATTAAGTATGTCATCCCGAAGAACCCTCATGCAGGAATACTCGACATGGGCCTAATGACAAGTTGCAGAGCCGTTCTCACAGTACCAAACTGCAAAAAATCTTTAACATATTAAGCCACAATGTAAAAAGTCCAACCATTGGAAAAGCAAGAGTGAAAGAAGACATGATGAGACTCATGCGGGCACTGATTATGAGCCGGATATTGTACAGCTTTTTGTAGGGATATTGTACGGATACTGTAAGAACACGAAATAAACTCTTTACCCAGGCTAGCACATAATGCAGCACTCAGTTTTCCGATTTTCACTATGCCATGTGTCAAGGGCACCCCCAGAGAGGGGATGCATCAAAACCCCTTGAAAAGGAAAAAAAAAGAACAAGGAAATGGCCATTTGAAGTGTGTGCCAGGAGTGCACCAATGAGCGAACGCCAGCGCCTAAACCCCGAGGCATCATGGTCAAATATGGCAGCGCGCTGGTCAGCCAATTCGAGAACGCCGTGCAGGAGACCTGTGGCATGATCATATATGGACATGGAAAGGCCAGGAGCCAATGATAGTGCACCACGAATGCTCAGAGGAGTTAAAAGCGGGGCGCACAAAGAGAAGGGAGAGGACAGAAATTGGGAGGCAAGAAACCAGGAGGCGGCAGGAGCACGTGAGCTTCAAGGAACGAGCCAGGGGGACGTGGCCAGGCTAACGACTATGCTTACCAAGCCTGAGCAGGAGCGGGCCGACTTCGCATCAGCTCCGGCATCCTAGGCGCACCACGCACCTGTGTCTTCATGGCCCTAGCGGCAGCGGTCGGGCACCTGCAGCCAACGTCCACGCTCCGTCGACCATCGCTTCGACGGCCCCGAAAGGCTATGTTCGTGCCGAGCCTACCTGGGACCTCCAGCAGCAGCGGCTACCAGGCAGTAGCCACAGAGGAAACGTCAGGACGCACGGAGCTCACGCCGTCCAAGGAACAACCGAGTGCATCGAATGCCGGCATCGAAGCAAGACGAGGACGGCTAGCACCAGGACGCGGCCACGCAAGGGTGCGACACGTCAACACTGAAGACCAGGGTAGGCCAGTCCAATAGGGATGCAGTCGTAGGACACGACTAGGACGTTGTGGTGGTAGAGGCTACCTAGAAGGTGATTGTTTGAGTGGATTTGAACTAATGGTGTAGGACTTTATTGCAGGGACTTTTGAATTTCGATTTGAATTGTACTGTGGGATTTTTAAAAAAGTTAGGAATTTGAGTGTTTACTGGTTGAGTGCAATCGATTTATTAAGTGGTTTGCTTGAGGGTTTTTTCGAGTGTGTATTAAATGTGGGTTTTGTTAACACGTCAATGGCTTTCTGGCGTCGATCTCTCTGAGCTGGTTGAGACAACCTCACCATCAGTTCACATGACACACGACCACCGAAAAGTTCCTTAAAGTGCATGGGTCTTTATAGCACCTTTCAAAGCATAAGGAAAGCCAGTCTCCCAGTGCAAAGAAGTGACTCTGAAATAAATTAGGACAGGATATCCTATGCAAGATAGGCTGCCCCTCCTTTCCCCCTCCAGAAGAAAAAACTGGACGTCATGATGAAAATTGCACCGATGCAGCGACTCCAGATCAAAACTTTCCCCTACCAAATCATTTGATCCAAATCTACACAAGGACAATCGAGAAGCCAGGATCAAACTCCAATTAAAGTACCAGAATCATCCAAATACAAAATACACCAGTGCTAGAATATACGAAATTACTGAGGCAACAATCGTTGTAGTCAGCAACCCAGGCAATCTTTGTGACTGCATGATCTTCTCCCACACACAGAAACGAAAGAAGCAGTATTGGAGCCATCCTCTTGTAATCCAACTAGTGAAACTACCAAATAAGAGCATAAAAACCCATAGAGATTCATTGCAGCACCAGAAACATCGTTACAGATAGAACACTTAAACACATCGTAAAGATTCTCCCATCCACAATGAAGTTAAATTACATGGATATCCAACAAGAGGGACTAGACGGGATCAAGGCAGCAGTCAAAAAGCACGCAAACTCGCATACCGTGCTCCTTGCGGCCATGAATGTTGCACTCTCCTCCCTGGGATCACGATCCTTCGCATGCCACAAGGGGTTCTCGGCTGAAAATTCGCAAACTCTGCGCACGGTACAAACTAATCAATATACAGTGAAACCCCGCTGATACGTCCCCCAGACTGATTGATTGATTGATCGTGGGGTTTAACGCGCCGACACAACGCAGGCGATGAGGCGCGCCGTAGTGGAGGGCTCCGGATTAATTTTGACCACCTGGGGATCTTTAACATGCGCCGAAATCTCGAACACACGGGCGTTTTTGCTTTTCGCCTGCATCAGAAAAGCGGCCGCCGTGGCCGGGAATCGAACCCGCGACCTCGTGCTCAGCAGCGCAACGCCTTAGCCACTGAGCCACCGCGGCGGGTCACGTCCCCCAGACTTACGAAGATCCGCTTCTAATGACGGGTCACCACGGTACCGGCAAACTCTCCACAGAAACAATGCATTGAAAACCCCAATGGTATGACGCTCGGGTGCAAGCAGTCTGCTTCATACGACAGACCCTGGCGCACTTCGCTACCTCGTCCTGACCTTCTTTATTCTTAACCCCCGTTTTGCCCTGCTTGATATACAAACGTCCACAGGCGGACCAGACCATTTACTGAACAGACGCGAGCAAGCAGGCCAGTACTCGTGAACGGGAGTTCACCTGCGACGGCCTCACGTGGCAGCAGTACGCCAACGCGCCAACCGTGAGAAGTCGAAGTACACGTGGCAGGTGGACAATGAATTCGAAGCTCCCGTTGAGCCGCTGATGAATGCGAGAACACATACGAGGCAACCCCAAGGCAATGGGCAAACAGCTTCTTCATCTGCCAGCTCAATCCATGTTTCTTTCTTTCATGACGCTCTTTCTCCCTATATCTCTGCTCTCTGGTTATCAGTGTCTTTGAAATCTGCATTGTCACTCCACTCTTCTTTGCTAGAGTGCTTCAATTCACACGCGTCCGCTGCAAGTGTGAAGCAAATACCAAAGGTGATGGCTGGCGACACGTACCCGCCATTTCGGGTCACTCGCTGGCCACCGCAGCAAGTAACTGTAGCTAAACCACGCTATAATTTTCGCTGCAACACGGTTTACTCGCGAAGGGTGAATTATCTTATCTATTTCGCGTTGCTGGGTCTTGGGGGAAACAAAAGCAGCTAAGTGTTGAGCACTATGACTCAATAGCGACGGCACGGGACCATTCAAAGGGTGTCTCCACCATGTACGGTAATGCCGTTTTTTTTGTTCATCTCCGCCTCGTAGTATCGTTCGTTTCGCTTGACAATGGCCTCTCAATTTGCTCGACCAGGCCAGCCTTATATGGCGTAGCACACGGCACTTGGCTGGCGGGCTAGCTGGACGCCATAAAGGGGAAGGCGGCACAACATAGGCGTTGCTTTTTTTTTAACTTTGGATTTCATCTAAAGGTTTGCAAATCACGTGAGCACGCGCTAAATATAGTAATTTAAATAAGTTCTTAGCCTACCTCTCGCATGAGACCGTCTACTAGGCAGGCATTGCCCGCACTCCGGTTGTACAACACCCCCGTCATACGACGCTTTCTTGCCGTCCCTTGAAAGTTGTATTATCGGGGTTCTACTGTATTCGCAAATCTATGAAGGTGAAGTTCTTTTGTAATAAACATAAGATGTCAAGTGAAAACTGCGCTAAATGCAAAGAACCGGTGCCCTCTCACATGCAACCTAACAGTGCCGAAAGATATGTTCAATGTTACATATTCCATTTCTGTGGAGAAATGGCAAGCAGCTTTGACAAGCTCGCCACCTTGAGATTAGCGTGAGCTGATTGAGAGGGAAGGGAACGAGCTGCTGCAGCTAGGGCTATGGACTTTGGGTCTCCCTCGGTACATAATCAGCTACTTCTTATCGAACAAAAATATTCTTTCTATCCCTCTCTAAGCAAAAAAAACACGTTCAGACCGGCCCCGCCATGAGGGAATTGGCACTTTGAACCAGTGACAGTGTCGCCTTCTCGCTGAAGCTGACCAACACCAAGGAGCCTAAATCTCCCACTCCCATATTGAAAGCCACCCAAGTGTACCTATGCCTGACGTCTGACTTCCCTGTACAAGGGCAATTTAAAACTGTTGAGGACAGTCTCGCTCTTTTGGCTGATCATCACGGCGTGGAAAGCAGAATTCGTAAGTGCAGCAATTCTGTCCCAAAACGTGCTTCCGGCAAGTAACACTGTCGCATCTTACATCTTAAGAACTAATTGTAGATGTCACTAACTTTTTTCTTGTAGCTTCATGCCAGCATTTGTTTGGTTTGAGTTGGTGCACGCTCACACGGCAGGGTCAATGGCCCCGTGACTCTGCCATGATAACACTGACTGATTTTACTTTGTGAATAGGCTTCACTCTTCTGAAGTGGAAACATCTAACTTATTTTCCTCCATGCCCCCGAGAATGTTGCTTTGACCAAAGAGCCTGGCTTTCACTTTTATTAGTTGTCGCCGACAAAATGAGAAATGCTTTTCGTTGCTCCAGCATCTGGTGTGCCCGCCTGCGAAGGACATCCAAACCCCATGACGCCGGCCGCAAGAAAAGCAGCGACAAGCACCGTTTCAAATATAATCCAAGTGTGGCTACCCGGCTAGGCATCGCTCAAGTGGGAGCCTTCATGCCACCTTGTCTGGTGATCACATTATCTCCCATTCTGTTCTCACACATAGACGCGCCAAGCTGGCGTAAAACACACTTTTCCCACACTCGGAGCTACACCTGCACGATATACGGATTATTCCGCAGCAGCAGCTCGTTCTTTCCCAGTAGAAAGTGATGCAGGCATTTTGCTACCTCCCAGCTGGTTGAAAGATCCCAGTACAGAGTATCCCAGCATTCCTACTCTGGGGCTTAAAAACAGACTTTCAACATGTCATTAAGCTGCAGTGTGCTCCAAAAATCACAAATAATCGACGAACTTCTACAGCCACAACATAGTGGCATTAAAATGTCAGTGCCCATGGGTGCCCTGGCATAAACAAATGTCATATGCCATGGGTTGACCAACAGCAACTGCCGGATGCACGAAACAATGAAAGAGAAAAAGTGCCAATACTCTGAAAGCTCATCCAGGGGTGCAACAGCCCAAACACGGTTCCGAACAATTTTTGGAGCACCCAAATCTTGGTTTAGGAGCAGGAAATTCCAAATTTGGAGCAGGTATGCTACAAAGATACCTTTGTTTTGGAGCACCAAACACAAACTTGGAGCAGTTTATTACAAAAGAAGTGCAAACAATTTAACATCAGTGCAGACAAGCTTTAGCTTCAGTTGTCAAGGTCCTGCAAAAGTTAACAATGAATGCTCCAGAAAACTGCAAGGCATGGTGTATTTGTGCCAACCTACAAAGCAGGTTTATCTAATATGCTTAAACTGTTTACAAGATCAAGAAAGAAAGGAAACGAAAGAGAATGTTGTAAAAACCGCAAATGATCTCTTTATTTGTACTCCGAAGTGCCCTCATTAATAACCAGTCCAACCTAACTGTATAGCAAATAGCTTTTCCTACTAAGCAGCACATGGCTACACTAAAAGCAAATACGACAAACCGTTCTTCAATACCACCAGAAGCTAAGCAGCAGCAGATAAATGACTTATGCAGACGTCATTGGTGTCAAATCAATACTTTGCCTTTGACATTCTTTTAGTTCTCCAAGCTATTGAAAAAAAGAGTCGCCTGAAGGCTACCGAACATTCGTTAGTTTTGTGCAGTGCATCGCCTACTAAGCTCACACTGTCAAAGCATAGGCTCGGGCTGCATGTCCAGACCAGTGCATTTGCCATAAAATAATCTGCAACCGCTCTGCTCGCGATCGCCTGCATGGATACGATGAGCTGCTTTCGTCACTGCAAGTGGTGCACACTCCTTGCCTCCGCGGTGCACTTTGGCAGTCCTGCCCGTGGAGGCAGCAGCGACCACCACACTTGGGTTGTGGCCTAATAAACGCGTTCAGTGGTTTACAGCGGTGCCAACAGCGTTATGCCACACACGCTTCCGAGCAGACAGCGTAAGATGGTTATCAAGATTGGGTTGTTGACGGTTGCGCTTGTAGCTGGCCGCTATAACGTCTCTGCCCTTTTTCCATTCTTAACCTAGGGTCACTGCCCCTGCGCTGGTCAAAATCATTAGTCAACCAGTCTCTGCATTCCAGCTGTCAGTATATTCAAAATGGACATGTATTAACGACCTTTCGTGCTTTACCTCATAGTGCAATAACAACATACAATGGCGAATGTTTTAATCGGATATACCGGTGGCAGGCTAAGCGCTTGTCTGCGCTGAAGTCCCTTCATACACTTTAAAGTGACTTTAGTTTTGGCATAGCTACGGCACTACAGTGAACTAAAGTCCCTTCGTGGTCTGCTTGCAAGTTAACTAGAGGCATAGATGGCATAAGCTATGGACTGCGTATAAAAGGTGCTGTCTCCGCCACTGGATTCGATAATGTATGAACCTCAGGTATGTTGCCAACACGTCGTTTATTTCCCGCTAAAGTTCGCAAAACAGAAATTATGCACCTAGTATGGCATTTTTGTGCAGTGGGGCGCAATTTAAATGAATTTCATGGTTTTAGCGTAGCTTGGCTCAAAAATATGAAATTGTATCAAAATGGCGCAATTGGCGCAGTTCTCGTAGCCCTGCTTATCTAGTGGCTCTAGCAATAACTATGGCTGTCCCGATGCTTCCGGACAGAAATGAAAGAGTGAAGGCCTCCACGGAAAGCATCGGTGAATGCTTTGAACACGAAAGAAGTAGGTGCCTCATCTAAAAAATTCACGACTGTGAGTGTGAAGTCTGTTAACCAAGCTCATATACCGGTATGCCATGCTAGCTAGACGAAAAAGCCTTGCTAAGCACGTCAAACGTTCGTTCGTTGAGTGCTCCAAGTTCCACATCTGCTGCTGTTCTTTTCACCACTGCTACCCTTCTGCAAACCACTAGGTTGCTTCCAAACAACTGGCTGCATTAGTGACCAGGTCAGGCACAATTGGCACTATATATACTAATAAAGAGGGCAAATCTACCCACAATGTCGAGGAAAATAGTACCATATATATAACCATTACCATATATACCTGGCTTTTGGATTATGTGCCCTTATCTCTTCATGTTTGTGCAGAGCATTGCATGCGTAGCATTTAACACCCTGCAATGGCTCCAGAGATTAGATGACCTAAGTGCTTAGGATAGCACTTGCTTATATCGATGCCTAGGATAGCACTCAAACTGAACAGCTGAATGACACCAAGTGCAACAAGAGTCCATTTCCAGCTCAAATGGTTGGTAAACTAAAAAATAAAAAAAATATCATCTGCTCAAGCTCTAATTTTTTATTTTGCCTTAGTGAAATGATTTTGTTTGTCTTGCAAACATGCTCTTAAATGCCGATTCGCAACTTACATACACCAAAACTGCAATTTTCATTACGATTTTGAATGCACAGGTTGCAATGCCTAGAAGAGGGATAAAATAGCTCTGTCCCAACTGGAAGCTTTTTCATTTTCTCGAGCCCCCCCGATAGCCAGAAAGCAACATCCACACTATACACAATATCAGAACTCCAAAAGAAAAGAACATGTGAACTGCAAGAAGCATCGGAAACTGCTGCAAGGCAGAAGTTCAGATATAATGAAGGCAACAGCCATGGTTGACGGAGGCAGAAGCAAGACCATTTTGCTTGCAATGGCATAAAATGTATCCCGTGAAACTGAGCATATGCAAAGAGGTATTGCCCAGTTTGCCTTAAATGTTGAGATCCTGCATGTGACAGCAGTGTCACTGGCAATGCAACGAAATTTTATGGCTTTGCTTTTAAACTAGCAAGAACTGAATTCCATGCTTTTCGTACTTGGCCAGGTTTTCTATACATCTTGGGACACCAATTTTGCCGTGCATCTTCTAACTGCGTGAAAAGATGCATGCAGTGTTTTAATACCATACAATTTAAAGGGGAAAACAAAACGGACACTGCAATTTTCTTGTCATTGCAATCTTCACTTGTGCTATTTACAAATGAAACCATTACCTAATTTTGACATTTAAAAGGTTGATTGTGGGGTTTAACACGCTGACGCTACACAGCTGATGAGGTGCACTGCAGTGGAGTGCTCCGGATTGATGTTGACCCCTGGGGATCTCTAACGTGCATTGGTATGTCGAACACACGGGTGTTTTCACTTTTTTTTCACCTCCATTATAAAAGCGGGCCCCGCGGCCAGGAATCAAACGTGCATACTTTGGCTTTGGCAGCATGCAACCATACCCTTTGACCCACTGCAGCGGCTGACTCAGATGAAACCATATCCTGATTTTGGCATTTTAAAACATTAGCTGGGATTATTTTCTGATCCAGTTATATGCAGATCTGTACAGTATATAAGCCAGTATTGTCCAAGCCCTAACTTTGGTTCCATTTCTATTTGTGAATGTCCCCCCAAACTATATTCACCAGATTCTTTGAGCTAAGAAAAATGAGTCACCGTTTTAAGTAGCGATGTTCTACAAGTAACAGAAGTGGCAGCATTGCCCAGTAACGTACTCTGTGTTGCGAGAGCGTGGTTGGCAGGAACATGTATGAGGATCAGCCTTCGTCAGAATGCCTGCACCATCTTGTGAAGCAGGGAATTTCCCAAAAGCACCAGATAAGGCATTCTCCACGTCTAAAACAAAAAAAGAAAACATGGTTACAACAGTGAAATCCTACTGATAATAAAAAACCCTCAGATAGGCTCTCCACTAAAACGCACCATATGCATTTTCCTCTACACTACACAAGGCTATGCCAGAGTATTCTTAAAGCCTCAAGAGACAATTTACCGGATAAGAACTGTATCCTTATGCAGTATTACACTGACAAAGGCCAGAATACTCGGAAGGATTGCTTGACTTGTGGAGGAAAGGCATAGCAAGTCGGGCTGCACAAATAATTGAGTCAAACGCAAGGTAAAATATGGATATGGTAAAATGAAATATGGTAGTTTTACGTTAGACAAAAGCAAAAGTCCTTAGTTTTGTTATGTTACGATTTGTCTTAACCACACTCGGTGTCATCTATATTAACTACACTGCATAGTGGGATGTTTTGCAAGCAAAATGGCTGGACAGGAAGTACTCATTAGGTTATGGAAGCCACATACCAACCTGTTTTCATTTTCACTTTTCTTTAAAAATTAATACCACACATAGGCATAAATACTGAACATAAAAAAGTTCCCTACATTGATGGTGCTCGCTACCCAAGGCTCTCAAGCCTCATCTCGTTCATTCTAGTGCAAATCGCTCACCCTAACCACCTTCGTCAAAACCGGCTTTTCTCTTGGACGAAGGGTGCATGTAATATTTCTGTAAACTCGTCCTATGTTAGCCAATGTAACTCACAATATATATTTACTTGCAAACAAAAACACCTTGAGCGGTGGAACAGGGCACATCAGTTTGGGAGCTGTCCTGGGAGCAGGCAAAATCGCCTTTTGTAGCAGGCTTGGAGCAGGTTCAGAGTAGCCAGAAAGGCTGTTTGGCAGGGGGCTGGCACAAGCTGCTGTGCCAGCCCCCTGCCAATTAGGGTTAACTTATTTATATACCATATTAGGTGTTCTACCTTGCACTGGAACCCACTCTGACCCGGGAACACAGTTCTTCAAGTCTATCTGGAAATTTACATGCAGAATTATCTACCTTCGGCCCCAGCGAGTGCCCCGTGTTATCATCGTTCAAAAGGTAAACCTCAGGCGCAATGTCAGAGGGGATAAGATAACAGGCCTTCACTTTGTGCACAGTACACCGCAGTGTTAAGCGAAACCACGGCGGCATTCTGTAAAACAAGGCGTTTGTTTATTTTTTCTATCGAACAGTGGTTTCAGTGCTTGCGAAGTAGAACACAGCTTTGTCTTCTCCAATCACGGGGTTGAGAGAGCGGAATGTATGCAGTAGACTACATAAGGAGAGCATGTTAGAAGGCATAATTAATGCTGGAACATCCTTCACAAGCAAAGCTAACCCCGAAGTTCACCAACGAAAATGAGTAATTACCTCACATCATTCACTCAGTTAACCGCGTTTCCGATAACAGCTATCTTACGTATGCTATGCCAACCGTAACTCGAAATAATCATGCCCTAAACCTCGCCCCATTTCATGCACACACCAATGTATTCAAATTTAGTTTTTTTTCCAAGAACGACAACACAGTGGAATTTACTGCCGGGCGAGATTAGGAGCGCATCGATAAATCAATTTCTGCCTTTTCTTGAAAGTCGTGTCTAATCAATAGTTCCTTGCTTTGTTGTGTTAGTATGTGCGCCCCATCCTGCAGTTCCCACTCATTGGATGTATAACAATTTTTCTGTGTACATTGGCATCGGGATTTTGTTCTGAATGGAATTGCCATGTGTGCAGGTGTGTATATTTTATTTTTTTGTTTCCTGAACTGGTGCATTTGTAATCACTGCTCTGTATTTCAACCACTCCTGCTACAGCCCTTAAAGGGCTGCAGTATGTGAAAAAATAAATAAATAATAAACACAGGCTAACCGAATTAACAAGCAAGAGCAAAGTGTCCAAGACCCTGTCTGTTCAATACAAGCAGCTATGCTCGTCAAAAATGATAGACTAAATTAGAGTTGACCTCCAATACACTGCAACCTTTTAAGCGAATATTATTCTGTTTTCTATCTGTTCACAACAAGAACATTTCCCTACTTTTTGGTTATTTTTCCCTGATTTTGCCATAGCGGTCAGCACTCGCAAACAGAACCATGAAATTGAAACACACAGATGTCCAAAGTGAAGGCGGAGAGGTCACAAGGTGCCTGTGGCCTTACCGCCGAGCAAAAGTCAACTTCCATAGCCACTCATAGTCTTGATGAAACCGAAACATCACCGCATTCAAACCGAACACAAGATGATTCAGTCAAGTTTTCAGGCACAGGGCTTCACGGCAGTCGTATCTTTCCGCTCAATTTGGGCTCTGTGGCGCAGGACGACCCTGATAAACGAGTTTGGCACAATAGGGGCTGTTCGGTGCATGATGGCGCAGGCAAACAAGTTTGGCGCTCATAAGCACAAATGGCAGAGTGGTACCACCCCTGCACCTTTCAGATACTATGCCATGCAGGAAGGCAGCACCTATCCAACCTGGTTTAGATAGCCGGTGGTGCTCTTGTTTGAATGGTGCACGTTGTGGAATATTTTTGGTTCTTGGGGGCAACCTAGCCAATTTTATGGTGTAGGCCACCACATTAGCTCCCGGCGTATCAAACACGTGGACCTGGCATTTATGGTAGCCCAGCGAAGTTTTGCGGATACAAGAACACAGTAGAGAGTAGTGCCAAAGCCCAGCTGCTTATTTTTGAACTCCCAAAGCAGGTGTGCACAAAGCTTGCCAGCATTCATGAATCACGCCATGCGGTCATGATCGCGAATAGGAGGCAGGCACTCCCGGCACAAGACAACAGTCCCCACCTGTGATACATGGTCTGCGGCAACCGCGCTGTTCCACTGATGTCACCAAAGCCGGCTCTCCGATCTGACTCTCTTCCATGCGCACATGTTCACACAGCCAGCACGTGGAGCGTCTTAGCCATCTCTCGGGCAATGCTGAACTAACGGCGCGCCGGACAGGTTTCAGTGCATAGCGTCTCTACCAGCTCGGCTCGGGAAAGCAGGTCGCGCTTCTCCACTATTCCCATGCTCTTCCCTCCTGAAGACTGGACGCCCCTTGAACTCGAGTGACACCACATTACACAACATTCGTCACAATGCCTCAAGTCAGCAAAAACGCCACCAAACGCCACTCCTATGCCAGTCCACACCAAGGTTCGTTACAAAATGCCACCATCATGATGCTCCCCTCACAAACTCGGAAACATATTGCACTGGTTGTGAGTCTCTTGCGGGTGGGCAGCACAGCAGGTTGGCAGGTGCAGGGGTAGCCTGCAGCCACATTTGACGAACGCCGAGGTCACATGATGATGTGACCTCTTCTCCCAAATTAAGGTGGCATCAAGAAGGGCCTTGCCGACTGCGGCTGCCTGAAGGCTCACGCCAATCCTGCCACCTCCTCTGGTTCGTGGCCACTTCGACCACAGGTTCTCCTGAACGGTTGGCTGCCGAGTGGTCGGTGGCCCAGCAGGCCAAAGCAGCTACTGGCAATAGCTCCACGGGCCGCGCTCGGCCCAGCCCGTGGTTCAGCAGGCCATCCTTGCTGTCCATAGCAGTGGTGACTGGTGTGGTTCCCAGTGTTATCCGTTTGCAGGGGGTCTTACTCTTAAAGTCCAGTGCAAACGATTCCCATACTAGAAGTGGGCAGCGGAAGTTCTCCGCAATCTACTGTGACTGGCCGGAACTTTCATTGACAACCTCGCCACATCGGGTAATAAAGCTGCATGCCCGAGGGTTTTCCCACTTGCCTGTTCGCTTGCTCGCAAAATCGCGAGTACAACAACCGTGCTTCAGCAGCCACCCTGCTTGGAGGCAGCTCGCCTGACGATTACAGGGTGTCGGCTTCGAAATACTCATCTATGTTATTTCGGCCAGAGCATTAGTTGGCAAAGCTGCGTCAGCATCAAGCAGGCGGGGCTCTTGCAAGTCAGTCACAGCATTACAAGCTGCTGTAGAACCAGCGCCAACTACAATACAAGCAGCTTATGGGCGCACATCACTGGTATAGGTTGCCTGAGAGTCTGTCTCTTTCAAAGACAGGCGATCTCTTACAACCACAAAGCCCCAGCTGAGCTGCGCAAAGCTCTTACTGCCTAAATGCAGTCTCGAGCGGAACCTTCCCCATATTAAGACACACGCACTCCAGAAGTGCGGAGACAACCATCCCACAGCTCCCGCTTCCCCCCACAGCAAAAGAAGACTGACCTTCAGCTCCCCCCCTCATTCTTTGTCAGGCGTCGGATCGGTGAACACTCTATCTTAAACTCGAAGCGGAGCAGCCGCAGGCTGATTGTGTGGATTTGTAAACTCCAAAACATTGCACCCTCGTTAGGTAGTGTCCACCGCACCATCCGATGCATGCAGGAAACTTCAACTGGCGCCGAAGGCGCATCTGCACGGCGACAGCGCTATGAGGAAGATGACCCACCGCCATTTGGAACAAGGCCTACGTATCTCCCGCCCCGGAAACGAGCCATGACTGCGGCTGTTTGGAGATTACAAAGCGTGTATCCTTCAGATGTACTATCTGGTACATGTAGGAAGGTTTACACACAAAAAAAACAGTGACAACCCAGTGGACAGTAGTGCCAAAGCACAGCTGCTTACTTGGAAACTCCCAAAGAACGCTAGCACAAGAATCGACAACGTTCACAAATCACGCCCTCCGGTCGTGATCGTGAATGGGAGGCAGCTGCTACTGGCACGCAACAGTCCCCACCTAACATACAAGGTCCGCCCCGGCCGTGCTGTACTACCAATGTCACCCAGACCGGCTCTCCGAACTGAATCTCATCCCCATGCACACGTTCGCGCAGTCAGCCTGCGGAACGGCAGAGCCATTTCTCGGGCACTGCCAAACTAGTGGCGCACCGGACGGGTTTAAGCACATCATGCCTCTCCCAGAAGCGCGCCCCGGCTTAGAATCATGGGTTGCAGTCCTCCACAATTCCCACAACACATAACTTGGAATTTTTAAATTTTCTTTCAACAGATGGAATGGCAGCACAAAAGCCTTGCATGACAAAGGGCAGAGCAACAGATGGAAAAGCCAAAAAAGTAATGCAAAAAGTCCAGCACTTCCAAGTGGTACGATTTTATCTTCCCGAAGAAGAAAAAAAAAGACCTTTCAAGCTTAACATATTAAGGTTACCCGTAGGTGATGAGATGGTTGATAGGTGTCCACAACCAAATAAAACTACACGAACTTTGTCATACACTGAAAATGTGTGGCAGCCATTTCTGGACATGAATAAAAATGCTGCTTTGCACAGCAGCAGCCCACCAGCTCAGCCATAAGATGCTGAGGTAATTGCTGACAGCCCATCTTTGCCAAAAAAAGCCAGCACACCTGCTGCAGTTAAGATTTAAGACATGTAAAATTTTCACAACTTCACAATATCCCCTTCTAAAAGCCGAATAAGTTGCTTGAACAGTTATCAACAATGGTCATTACGGGTATAATTTCTGCCAGCTGAGTTGGCTAGTTCACAAGGAATACTTATGTGAGAATCCCACTTCTAACCTGGAAATTCTTCTGTTTGGGAGCTTGTGCTGGTGAGCAACCCAAGACAGCACTGCGTACCTGAAAAGAAAATGTATTTGTAGAAGTGGAGAGGAACTAGCAATCAGAATAAAGATGCTACCTATTGTCATAGTAGTAATGGCCGCCTGTGTCCTTTGGCTGCAGGATACAACTGGTGGGTGAGCTGTAACCACAGGCATGGCCATGACGCAGCTGTCAGGCATCGAGGATGTACCACGAGAAATTCTTGTCAGTGCTGTAGTGTTTTCTGTAAATAAACAGCCCAATCATGAGAAAACTTAAATGAGAATTGTCTCACAAACTTCTCAAGCTGAGATTGAAGTGTAAAAAGCTTCTTTTGCATGTACAGATATCACCAACAAAGTTTCAACCGTAACTGCTTCATATAGCATATTTTTGCAATTAATTTTAATCTCTGCACACATGAGAAAGTTCGAAACAGATACCCTTTCAACATCCGCATCAGCATGATGCATTTAGCACATCGCCTTAGATTGCAGACGTCGAGGCTTCAGTGATGTAGCCAAGGTGCTGGCTGCGGTTGGTATGCGCTGCTCCCATTTGTGCATCATGTCACAGTTTTGGGACTCACGTCATGCTGCTCAGGTGCGTGTGACTACAGCCAGTTTGAACACATGCACTTGAGCAAGCACGCACATCCAGGCGTGCTACGATGAGAACAGTGATGTCAAGAGCTCCTTCCTGCCATGGTAGCAATCTCATTGTTTTTCATCCAAATATTTTGAAAGCAACGCAAATGAACGAGGCTATAAACAATTCGTTATGCTGTGGTCAACCACCGCATGTGCCATTCTATAATTAGTGGTCTAATAGGCACCCACAAACGCAAAAAGAACACACTACGAAAATTTCATATCAGTACTCCTTTAACTACATCGCAGTAAGCTGATCACTAGTGTTACTATTCTGCTGAAGACAGCACGCACACAATTTACCCACCCGAGAAGCATCCTGCAAACAGAAACAGTTAAATATATCTGCTTCCTTACTGTGCAAAACAATTCATAAACTGAGCACACGTTCAGACTATTCTGCACTAGACAGGGTGCAGATGATATGCGGCATGGCTATGGGTGTGGCGTACATTTTTCTCTGTTGTAAGCTCTATGCTGGTATAAACCATTAGCCCAAGATGCTTTATCATTAACTCCTCGAAACATTGAAGCCCAGTCAGACCATCGCTTCCCGTAATTTTCAATGCCAAGTGCATTGGGAATGGTGGGGATGCCTCCTTCAGCCACGTCTTAAGGTGAGGCCTAAAGCTTAACCGGGATCACATGACCATATCTGAATTTGAGAGTAGCCTGAACGTCATTGCCAGGGCAACCTAGCTCAAGACCGCCGCAGTGGCGCTTTGGCCAGCGACAAAAACTCCATGCCACGGCTAAACCAATTTTGCCTACGTTGCCACTTTGCCTACGTTGCTACCCCAACAGTAATCAATCACGGCGCTAGATAGATCACTGGGAAAACTAGACACTGGGAGAGTTTATTATGCATTGTTCAAACGCAATACAGGAGGAGGTCCCGAAGTTCCAAAGAACTGTCCGGGGGACCTCACATGAAAAGATATCAAATACTGTTACATTTCAAACCAGCGACAATTATACATAACTAAATAAAGCAACCTAATTAGTACGAAAAATACTTCATAGACAAATCAGTTTGGTCATTGGAAAAGAATAATTATGTCATGAAATTTTGAACAATACAGTCATCATCATACCCACAGTATAATTTGAAGAAGGAATCCACAGGGAGTACCTCGACTTCTTCACAGGATGCTTCGACCTCCTCTAACCCCCGTATTCAGAAAGCATACTTAACTTATGCCATAAGAAAGCCTTTCGTAAGTGTCGGAAAATGACAAGGATGAGAAAAGGCCACTTTCCGCTTCACAAACCTTCCTTAAGGCATACTTATCAAAGGCGCCCTTTTCGAGGCACGCTAGGCTCCTGCGAACCAGGCTAGCGCGATGCGCCAATCCGTACACGGCGTGAGGGTGGGACTTGACCTTTGCACCAATAGCGGAGAACGCTGCCGTGGCACCAGCTTCGAAGCGCTCGGATCAGCCAGCTCCGTCCGCAGCCGGAAACCGCAGGGAACTTAGGGCTTAGCATCACGGCAGAATACTGATTGCTACTTGCGCATGATTATATATTGCGTGAATATATACCGCGCATGATTATATATTGCGTGAATTTTTACCACAGCATCATCCCCTTTCTTGGATGCATAATTTGGTTTCCGCGATTAGTTCCATTCTGGCAAGCGGAAGCAATCTGTAGCTGCACCTGCCGGCGTCGTTCTATGAGCGGAGGCAGCACCACAGTGCCGGCGCTGGCCGCATCGCGTGCCTGCCGGGCCGGCGGGCCGGTGCGAGGTGCGCGGTGTGAGCACGGGACCCCGGCCAGATTCGCAGCATTCGAACAAGGCCTTCAAGCAGTGCTAGCATTCTTTAAAAAAGTGGTGAATTATTGAACATATACTGATGATTCCAGAGGCATTTTTGTGTATAGTTATAGTTTGTATTCACGGGTGAGGCATGCATGCAGGCAACCATGTGAGCGAGCAGCGAGCCGTTACTGGTTACGTCCGGCTCAGCGGGATGGCGGTACTTGTCCAAGCTATGCACATGATGTGTGTTGGACGTTCCAAACGCTAACCCACCGTATACAAAGTAATGACTCAACTCCAATGTGATTGTGTTAAAGCATCTCTGTTGACACCACCGTTGAGAATCGGGTTGAAACGGAGCAGACAACGCACACCGGTGTATTTTTTTTCTGCGGCGTACGACCACATTGGCACAAGCCATCTTGGGAAGGAGTGGCACACTCGCAGCAATGTCTCCAATTTCATTTCATTTCATTTCATTTATTTACTCTCAGGGCCGCAAGACGTTACAGAGAGGAGTGGCATTTTACAGGACTAAAAAGTAATACAGCATATAATATTGTCACGAAGACAAGGACGATGCAGTTGTCTTGAATGAGAAACACGTTTATTGGAGCGAACTTGTGCTCCCCTAACAACTCAAAAGAATACAGAGGCGGCGAAGCAGCGGTCAACAAAGTGACTTGCACAGGCGAGTGTCGTCGAATCGAATGCCCCGGCGTCCGCACTGCAGGCTTTTTATCTTTTGGCGCGCGTGGTTCTCGAAACATCGATTCGCATCGAGAACATAGTAGATCCAAGAAGATTATTCTGGGCTGTTCACGTTAGATCGGAATGCTCTCCCTATCACAATAGATAACACATGCGGCACAGAAAGAAAGAATGGAACACGCGCTTCCCTTGGCGCAGAGATAACACAGACCGGCGCAGCCGGCGGTAAAAGCAAAACACAAATAAACAAACCTAATGTATCGTTCGCGGCAATATTAGTAACAAAAATTACAAGAAGTCGCACACCGCGGACTTGAAATGAGCTGGGTCGGTGATAGTGATGATGGAGGCGGGAAGGTGGTTCCATTCGGAGCTGGTTTTGGGGACGAAAGAGTAAAAATGAAGATTTGTTTTGCACATTGGTACTCCAACCTTGAACTTATGATCAGTCCGGTGCGAGACATACGATGGTACTGAGAAAAGTGCATTTTTTAGATATTTGTTGTAAAAAAATATTTTGTGGAACAAACACAAACGGGAAATGGCTCGCCTTTTAGCAAGGTCAGGAAGGTCCAATGTTAGTTTCATATGAGTTCCTAGAATAATTGCATAGTACAAAACGAGCCGCACGGTTTTGAATACAATCGAGATCAGTGATGAGGTTGTTAGTATACGGATCCCAGACGCAAGAAGCGTATTCCATTTTTGATCGAAAGAGGGTTTTATATAGTAGAAGTTTTAACGAGATTGGTGCTGAGGCAAAGTTACGCCGAATAAAGCCGAGCATGCTGGTAGCCTTGTTAGTAATGTACTCTATATGTGTGCGCCAAGAAAGGTCACTGGAAATGTGAACGCCAAGATATTTGTATGTGTTAGCGGGGTTAAGCGGGGAACCATTCAAACTATATGTGGGCAGTTCTACTTTTGTTTTGGATTTGGTTATATGCATTGCCTTACATTTACCGACAGTTAATTTCATCAGCCATGTGTCACACCAAGCACTTACGTTATCGAGGTCGTTCTGCAAAATAGAAATGTCAGATGTGTTAGAGATTTCTCTATAAACTACACAATCGTCAGCGAAGAGTCTGATAGGAGAGACGACGGTACTAGAAAGATCATTATTGTATATTAAAAAAAGGAGTGGGCCAAGCACAGATCCCTGGGGAACACCTGATGTTACAGGGCAAATATTAGAGTCATGGTTATTAACACTTACGTACTGTGTGCGGTCACTTAAGAAGGATTCAATCCATTTCAGTACATTTGGGTCAATATTGAGGCTACGGAATTTACAAAGCAGTAAGCTATGAGACACAGTACCAAACGCTTTAGCGAAATCAATGAAGATGCAGTCAATAACAGAGGAATTATCTAACACCCTGGACAAATCATTTGTAAAAGCTAGCAATTGGGTTTCGCACGAGTAATATTTTCGAAAACCGTGCTGATTGGCTCAGAAAAATGAATTCGACCCTAGGTAGTTAACAAGGTGAGAATAAATTATGTGCTCCAATAGTTTGCAAGGTATCGAGGCTACAGATATAGATCGGTAGTTGAATGGGCAATGCATGTCACCAGCCTTGGGTACCGGAACCACCTCACCGACCTTCCAGTCATCGGGCAGAGTGGCGTTCTGTAATGACTGGGTGAAGATAAGAGCCAAGATAATAGATGATAACTCGTCAGTGCTTTTCAGGAATTTGTTATTTATACCGTCAATTCCTGCCAAAGATGAAATCTTTGCGTTTTTAATCAATTTGCGTATCCCCGCCGAGTCAATTGATATGGGCTCGGGCTCCATTTGTTGAAAATTTGTACTAGGCATAACAGGAAAAGATGTCGGTGCGTTATTAGTGAATGATAAAGCGAACGCATTATTCAAAAGAGCACATGATTCCTCATCAGGTACGAGAACGCCATTCTCGGTTCGCAAAGTCACTGGCTTTCTAGGTACTACGCAAGTTCACAACGTTCCAAAATTTCTGTGGATTTGTAGATAGCAATGCCGGAAGTGTCCGATGAAAAAAAGTATGTTTTGCACTCTTAAGAGCCGTTTTGTACTCCTGCACAGCGCGTATGTAGGAAGACCATCTGTCGGCAGTTTTATTTTGCTTGTATTTGCGAAACATCCTTTTCTTTTTGTTTAGTAATCGTTTCAAAGTTTGGGTGAACCATGGCGACTGTTTATCACAGGACAATCTGCGAAGCGGGATATGTTGGTCTATCAAGCCATCAACTGTAGCCTTAAAGTACCGCCAATTTTCATGCACCAAACGCTCCCAGAATTCAGGAACGAATGAAGCAAGAAATAGTTCTCAGGCACTATTTATCGATTCAAAATCGGCTCTGCTGTAATCTCGAATTGTTTTACGCTGCGTAGATGGGCGACATAAAAGAGCTTTAATCGGTAAATGAACAACAGTGTGATCGCTTAAACCTGGTACAAGTGTTAATGACGAAACAGCATCCGGGGTTGAGGTGAGTTGATCAAGTATGTTGGCCGAGGATTCCGTAACGCGAGTTAGTTCTTTTATGAGCTGACACAAGTTAAAAGTGGAGCAGACATCAATAAAAGTGAGGCACTCGGATGAATTATATTTGGCAACAGGAAAAGGCTCGTTCCACGAAATGGCAGGGTAATTAAAATCTCCCAATAAGAATATTGGGGATTTCGGAAACCTAATTACAACTTTGCTGAGGCAATCATGCAGTTCATCACAGAAGGATGGTGATGCGTTAGGTGGGCGGTAGCATGCGCAAAACAACGTATCCTTGTGATCAAGGCGAATGCAAGTGCACATGAATTCAATATTTGACACCACCGGAACGGCATGGGAATGAATTTCATCCGATACGGCAATCAAAATTCCACCACCTGAACGATCAGGGCGGTCTTTTTGGTAAACAGTGTAATCCTTCTGGCAAGCAAATAGTTCGGAATTGCTAATATTACTGGACAGCCACGTTTCGGTTAGGACTATCACTATTCAGATATTCGGACTATTCGGTTAGACTACCAATTATCCGTAATGGCGTCTAAAGAACGCGAAGGCCACGATGACCTCTCCCAAGCACTGTTTTTTAGACACTGCCGCGCGAGGGCTCTTCTACCGTACCGAGCGCATGCGCATGACATGAGGACAAATGAACAAGGAGCAAACCCTCTAACGTGCCTTTCTCGTTCTGAGCAGGTGTTGCCACCATTTTTTTTTTTTGCTAAAGTCACGGCGCAAGCCGAGGACGCTTGGCTGCCTCCATGATGCATGCGCGCACGAGCGCTCTGCATTTTTTTTTGCATTGTCACGCGGCAGTAGAACAGATGACGCAAACCAGGGTTCATGATGAAGCGACCTGTTTAAACGAGGAAGCGTTCTATTTACATTATTTACAAGACAGCCATTACAGAGCATTCGCCCAGGCGGCATGCCCCACAAGCGGCTTCACCGTGGATCGTCCGGCCCATAGCCTCATGCCCTACTGCTGCCTTCTTTGTCTTCTCGTAACATAACCTCCGCGTCGAAGTAGACCGTCCTGGTCGATGTTCGGGTGCGGTGAGGATGGGAATGAGAGAAGAAAAAAGTGGAAACGTTCTGACCACCACGGATGATTGGGAGTTCGGTGAGCAGCGGCTGCAGAACAGCGATGCCCGCGAATGCAACGAAGCAGAGGCCAAAGCCCTTGGAGTCACACCGGAGAACTGGGCAGGAGATCGGCATCGTCGTCTCGGATCGTGGCTGGTCAAGTTAGCTTGTCACGGCGGGTCACTGGTTGGGGAAATGGGGCACGGGATGGTCATGTCCATGGCTCACCAGGGCTGGGGCGGGCCAGCGTGATCCAAGAGGCCTGTAGCGATAGCTTCATAGGCCGAGACCGGGCGAGGCTGGGGCCACGATGGGGATCGATACCCAGCAGCTCCACGAAAATGTCACGTGGCGGTAGAACAGACGACGCGAACCATGGTTGATGATGAAGTAATCTATTTACAGGACAAAATGGTCTATTTGCATTATTTACAAGACAGCCGTTACAGAACGTTCGCCCAGGCTGCATGCCCCACAGGCGGCTTCATCATCGTTGATAGTCGGGCCCACAACCGCATGCCCTACTACAGCCTTCTTAGTCTTCCCGTAACAGTATTTCTTTCTGCAACAACGAACTTACGGCCAGTAACAACAACTCCGCTGTTAAAACTAATTCTGGGTTCCCACCCAAAGCAGCAGCTTCCGATCAGAATGTTTCGCAGGAGCAAATTCACAGAAGCCAAAAAAACTTCAAAGCGCACAAATAGACGGGGACAAAGAGGAGGGACACACACACGCGTTTAGAGTGTGTGTCCCTCCTCTTTGTCCCCGTCTATTTGTGCGCTTTGAAGTTTTTTTGATATCATGCACCAACTAGCCCAACTTGCGGTATTGCTTCACAGAAGCCATCCCTTCCAACACATTTGACATGCTCCTTGAGTGACTCAGCCCCTGCTGTTATGCGCGGGGCACCATTAACATATAACCAAGGCATAGCTAATCCGAAGATAGACAAGGGAGGTCCCAAAATTGTGTGAAGTGAAAAATTTGGTGTTTTAGAAAAAGTTCCACAGGCGGCATTTCCGTGGTTAAGTCGTCCAGGGGTGGCTGGCTTTAAACTTTGCAGTTTCTGCCTGCTTTCCCGCTGAAGAAACCCAACAGAATAGCGCCCCCCCCCCTCCCTTCGCATTTTTTCTTTCTGACATTGTGGTCGCAATGAACAGTAAAAGAACTTTGTGATAACCAATATCAGTGGGAAAATAAGCAAGCATGAATGGCACGTAAGGGCTGAAAAAGAGTTGGGAGGAGAAGGAGGGGGGTACAAGTGTTGGTGCAGCTGGGGGGGGGGGGACAAGTGCCCCTTCTGAACACCCCTGCTGATGCTCGTGTTTCTGTGAGAGTGCATCCACGCATGTGTGTGTGCATGCACCTCTGTGCGAGTTGGTGCAGTTGCAGGAAGTGCTCTTATTTCCACACCATGCATTTTGAGGCTACTGTAATCATTTCTTATGGAATTTTTTTCCTTGAAACCAAATGTGAGGAAAAACACACGCACACGCTATGTTACATCGTGCAAAGATGCTCTCCTGTCTGTTTCACCTTGTGATCCTGCGTGCACCAAATGCAGAGTGCATGCCTTGATAGTGAACCGCTATATAGGGTGGAATAATGCACCGCTTTGATGAATCCACTGCACAAAGCACACACAAGAAGCTCGCGTACTTTCATATCGACCCCGGGCTTTGGTTTAGTGCGTTGGTAGCAAATAATTCTATACAGCAAATGCTGTATATCTTTAGAGATTAGCAAAGTAATAGACGACTCCTAATTTTTACTTCATGCTGAATCCCCCATACATGTTGAGCATTTTTCCCCAGGAAATAACAAACGTTTATACATGTTGACCAGATTGCGCAGTGTCGGATTTAGCGTATGCCAAAGTGTGCCAAGTTCTAAACTCCTGCACCAACCTTAAAAAATGTGTCTTGTGTTCTGTTAAGTGAAGGCCTCGTTATTCTACAAGGAGCAGTACCAATGATCGCACCATTGCCAAGTACATGCAAATGTAATCGATGTGTGCCTTAGTGTTCATTTTTGTGGAATTGTATTTCGACAGAGACACTGCTCACTTTAGGGCAGTTTCTCCAAAGTGTTGCTAATCATTGCAGTGCACATACTAACCACCTCTTTAACTAGTTCCTAAACGCACGATTGTTCCGGAGAGCTATTTGTTTACCGCTTGTGCTGTTGCAAATCACAGCACAAACATGTCGTATGGAGTCTTCGCACAGGAAGCCGGATAACATGTTTCTCATTCTTTCTTTCAGCATTTCAACAGCACTTACAGACACAGCCGATGATTCCCCATCACCATCATTCCCTGTGACGTGTGATGTTGTCCGAGTTAGGTTACAGGTTATGCATTGGTAATTCAGCTGTGATTAAACGACTTTGAGAGCCTCCCTGTGTTCCAAGTAGCAGGCATTATAGGCAGAAGCATGAACAAGTCTACCTCCATTTACCGGCAGCTTTCAAAGTTTCGTAGTGACTGCTCCATGAGCCTACAATAGTACGCGCACTCCATGCATTACATATCCCTCTAGTCAAAAAAGCTGACAACGAGAATAGAGAAAGAAAACGCACTTCGTCTTTCAAAGCATCACTTCAACAGAGATGTCCTTGGAACAACTGTCCAGAAGCCCTAAGTAGCCTTTTTAGCTAGCCGCTTCGTGCACCCAAATCAAAAGCCTTCCTACTTCATGAAAACAGCCGGAGTACTTAATTACTTTTCATGCGCTACGTACTTAACGCATTTTTCTACGAATGTATATAGACATGGTTATGATTTTAATCAAACGCACCTTTGCGGTCGCATCTGCCGACACCTGCACTAGCGTTCAATTATATTCCAGCTTTGACAGTGGGCTTCAGATAGCTGTAGCTGGTTTGAGGGACGCGGGCCGTGCAAAATTTCCTGAAATCGGTCCTCCAAGGAAGGGGTCTCGAATGAACATGCGTCGTCGCTCTTTAACCACGGTCGCGACCGTCCACTACAAGACGCTGCTGATGTATGCCCCTCCAGACACAAACACGAAAGAAAATAACTGCAAACGAAGTCCGGCCTGCCAGTGTGGGGGAACAGACACCCGTTAGGTTAATGAAGCCAATCGTATGAACTCGTATGAACAGTGCACACAAGCCACACGCTAACGTGACAAACGTTCGGGACAGACTATACGAGGCAGGAGACACGACAAACGCGACGATTGAATGCAGACAGACCTTTTCGAACGCTGCTGCGACGCCGACAGAGATGTTTTCGCAGTAGCACCCGAGATGCTCCGGCTGTCTTCGCAAGCCCACACAACGTTAGTCCACACACAGTTAGGCTCTGGCACGGGGTCCTTTCATAAACAGCGCCTTCCAACCCCACGACTTTCAATCGTCAGCATTTCAGTTATTACAAATACGACTCCCCAAGTAGGTCTAGCACACACTCTAGTGTAGACAACCACTTTACGACCCT
The DNA here is from genome assembly GCF_048455015.1 of Haemaphysalis longicornis. Lineage (NCBI taxonomy): Eukaryota > Metazoa > Arthropoda > Arachnida > Ixodida > Ixodidae > Haemaphysalis > Haemaphysalis longicornis. The sequence continues at coordinate 69,707,027 of NW_027526204.1, forward strand.
ACTGGTGGGCGCTGGAGCGCCGCTGTTAAGAAAAGCGCTGAAACGCATGTACGGGTGACATCCGACGGTGTTATAGTGACTGTTAAAACAGTGGGCGTCTTCGATTTTCGTTTGTGTGTGTGCGCCACAGAACAGGGAGGATTTTAGAGAAGTTTTCGTGGGAAAGATTCGCAGAAAGATTCTGCAACATCAGAGAAATCACTGGAAAGTGGCTGGGAGGTGCCACTGTTTTATCTGTTTTCCCTCAGTATCTCCACTATTGAGGTTTGCCATAAAATTGGTATCATGGTTATCGGGACAAAGCAGTCATTGTAATCAAACTTGTGAAGCCCGCACAGAATTCTGTCCCCTTTCATTTCTTTGCAGTTGTACGTCTGGTTATATAGAAATAGATGGCCCTGACACTGCAAAACTCTTTATCGATACGACGGTCACATAGTGGTCATGAATTTTCACTAACCCCAATCTTTGTGCGATCAGTTTCAAATCCAGCTTTTTTCCCAAATTTGAATTCACTGCCCTCCAATGTATTTGGTCCGAATAATTTCTTCCCAATTTGGAACGTCGCCTTCTTAACTGTTATGTTAATGCTTCAGTGTTTTCTGCACTGCTTTATTGTACCCATTCCTGCTTGGGCCTGTGCAAATTTTTACTTGCAGTATTCTGAAATAATAACTTGCCCTTTTATGCTCGTACTGAGAGAGATCTGGCAAGTATGAGGCATGCTCCTATGTGTCAGGGCTCTTTGGTTTTCTTCCAGATAACTTATAAGCAGCTACCGCATCGATAACAAATTATTTAACCAACTACTTACTGTTTTGTGTTGTGCAATAGTCATGATCACAGAGCACGTGAGGGACAAGACGCATGGTTCCAACTCCAGCGAGACAGAATGGCAACTTTTCAGCAAACACCTCCACAATAGGCACAATGTAGGACAAAATATGGCCTTCACATAGGACAAAAGCAGCAACCAATTAAAAAAAATTGGGAGTGCTGTCAAATGCTCCCAAAACAAAGACTGCTCTTCAGCAAATCATCAATGCCATCTTCGTAAATCCCATGCAAGAGTGAAGACTAAAAATTTATCAAGGCCCTTCTATATCCTTTTCAGAACGTGGCTTTTTTGCCGTTTGTCTAAACTCAGTGTTGTGATAATATTCCAAGCAGTACGGGCCGAGATACCTCTTTCCTACCCCGTTTACTTACTGCTTTCCCTTGAGCAGTAGTTGTCCTCGCACAGCAGATGAGGTGGCAAAAGCCGCACAGTTTCAGGCCCTGCAAGAAACAGCAACTTCTCAACATACACTTTGATGGCAGCCATTGCTCCACTAGTAAATACGGTGATATGTACAGAAAAAGTAGTAATTAAAATTGTGTTAAGCCTACACTTACAAGAAAGGTATTTCCATTTGGAATCAACACATCTAAAGAAACAGGCAGTCATAGTTTCAAGGATTGCCTTGGGGCCCGTTTAGTAGGAGAAGCTTAACACAGTTATAAACATTTTCTTTACAAGCAATTGATTAAGGTAACCACTTGGTGCATGCTGCTGCCCGGTAGTCTCGCTGTAAACCTCCCATAACTACCCTCATTGTCGCAACGGCGCCAATTCAAGAAACTCAGTCAACAATGTCTCAATGAAGCATCTCCTACTGGCTTCCTGTCGACGCATAAAAGCTTTCCCAGAAGTTTCGCACACACTGTGTACGCCAACTCAGCATGCACACGGTATATTATTTACAAATGGACCCATCCTCACCACACTCTTCCTCCCAAATGCTCTTTTTGTCAATTGAATACCCTTTATAATCTTTCTGGTTTAATATGGCCATGTCTAGCCTTCTCACTCGGCAGGCAACATCCCTCATCCGAGCGTAATGCTCCAGAAAATGAAACCGACCACCTACCACAGGTCAGGGGTGACCCCTTCTTACTTCCCTCCCTCATGCCCTCATAAGTGGTCTTTCTTAAGTAGAAGCATGACCGACTTTACACTATCAAGCGTCTGCTTGAATTGTGTTACCATACTCTACGGACATTACAGCGACAGTGCAACCAGTGCAACCTTTCTAAAACTCTTTACCCTATACCTTTATTACCCACCCAGCCAGGGCTGCCAGCCTGCTGTTTCAATTAAATCTTTCACGAATTCATTCTTACAAGCGAGTAATGTATGAAAATAATGTGAAACACCCGTCTTTCAAAGTTAGTATATGTGTGATAAAACCATTTTGAAGTGCACTGTGTGTGGTTGCAAACGTTGGAAATACAACCAAACCTGATTATAACAAACCCAGATAGAGCGAATTATGCTATATATTGAGCAAATAAAACCAGGTAACGAAAATACACGTGAAACATATTCCTTACAACGAACTGCACATCTGATCTATTGAACTCCGTGCGCCTAGAACTGCCACCAAAATATTTGATGTGCAGAATGCTGTGCTTTACATTGCGAAACCGAGAAAGTCCGAACACAAATCACGGCTTTTTTCGCGAAGTAGCTTGATTGCTTGCAGTAAATGGATTGTTTCGTGCATGGTAAGTGGCATACTTTATTGTGTTCCTTTCTGCTGGGAAGGGGGGGAGACACAAGAGAGAGAGAGAGGGGGGGGGATTATGGCATACTCGTGTAACATAAAAGCGTTAACGGTGGGTTCGGCTATATCGAACTATTGGATATATCGAACTAATCGCGGTGCATACTACAGTTCGCTATAAGTGGGTTTGACTGAATGTAGCACCTAGACCCAAGCAGGACTGGGTTTAGTAGCCGCGTCCTACAAATGCATCCTATTTTTTTGACACTGTGGTGCAAACTGACCCCTGGTCAACTTGTATACGTACCATCGTGTAGCCTTGGGCCATTATAAAACCCTGAAATAAAGGGAGTGCCATCAGCATATCAGTTGATGTGTATGTCAAATGGACAATAACAGTGCATAATTAGTGCTTAGTGATAGTACAGCACTTACGTGGCGGAACAAAAATCCGCAGTGCAGGATCGGACACCTGAACGGTTGGCACAGCGGCTTCTTTGAGCTTTCTGTAAAGGCCCATGGAACGTCGTCCACTTTCCTTGAATGCATCTCGTGTGAAGTGGCATGCACACAACTTGGCATTTCTGAGCTGCTCCCTGGAGACGTTGTTGAGGTCTGCACGGTTTGCATACTCTATCCAGACTGTCGCTCTGCACAGAAACGGACAGACAAATTTAAGGCATGCACAGGTAATAATTAATTCAACTGCACCCCATTTACACAGCCTATATATGCAAATAGTTTAAAAGCTATGGCAGCAGCTGAGTTTGTATTCCTGTTACAACCATATGAGCTCCAAGGCAGTGAGTAATTTGTAATTTGGGGAATTTGAATACAACTCAAGCAATTTTATTATAGAATGACTTAGAATTTTGTATGTGTGTAATAAGGATGTATGACAGAGTTGGTGATTTCTAAGCATTAAATTAATGCTGACAACAAGCACTTGTACAACGTAGTCGTCGAGAAAATATATTCGATATAAATTAGAATGCGCCAGCCTGCACCTGTTTTTTGAAAATGAAGGCAAAAAAAGGTGTGCACGTTAAATACCAAACCCTCACCTCAACTTTTCTGTGTCAGCACCACTAATTGCAAAACAATTTTTTCCACTCCCGAGGCTCATGCTTGTACACAAAACAGTAAAGGTAACTTTTATGCCCTCATGTTTTGAGTGTCAGTGGGGAAAATTCGAAATAAACAGATGAGTGGATCTGCAGATCTGTAAATTACTCTTGCGATGCCTGCTGTAGACTTTACATACAGCGCTTTATGGAATTTGTTATCTCAGCATGGCAAAAATGCCTCCCCCTTGAGTGAAGAAAACAGCTGCAATTTGTCGATACTTCTTTCTTTGTGCTGCTGAGCACGAGGTCGCGGGTTCGATTCCCGGCCGCGGCGGCCGCTTTTCTGATGGAGGCGGAAAGCAAAAACGCCCGTGTGTACGAGATTTCGGCGCACGTTAAAGATCCCCAGGTGGTCAAAATTAATCCGGAGCCCTCCACTACGGCGCGCCTCATCGCCTGCGTTGCGTCGGCGCGTTAAACCCTGCAATCATCGATACTTCTTTCTAAGCTAAAAAAAAAATTCAGACAGCACACTGCATAAAGTGAAATGCAGTCCTTTCCTCAAGTATAATAAACTGGTGCAAAATTCGTTCTGAAGCGGGGCTAGGTCCTTTTAGAATGGGCGAAATACTGGCTGACCCTGAAGGGAAGGGGGGAGCATATATGTACCACCCCTGACTCCCCTCTAGGCTATGCTCTGATGTATCTGCCCCACCTGAGCTCTACTTGTTGCCAAATTGTGGCGACCATGCAAATACCATGCGTCGTTTTTTTTTTCCACTGCTGCTGTACATGGCGTACATGGAAACTGGAAGCGTGCATGCAAGTTCTAGCAAAATGAACATAATCGGGTTAGTGGCGCATTCAGTAAAGGCTATGATAACGTACACGCTAAGGAGTTTCGAGATGAAATCGCGGTATTTTTCTTTATAGTTAAATGGATATACGTAATATGGTTGGCTTAAATCAAAATGATTCTGGGATGCACGAATTTTAAATTTTATTGCTAGTTATTATATTCGATTATGCACGCATATAAATGTCCAGTTAAATGCAAGTAATATTAACACTTGGCGGCATTTTACAAAGTTTAATGCCTAAACAATGAAGGACAGGGAAGGGCACGTGGGGACTGTTTAAACAAGCTAAATTTTGTTGGCTTTAGTGCGTGCGCTGACCTTTCCGCGTCACTTATTCTCTTCGCAAACATGACAGAGCTACTAGCTTCCAAGCGCAAAAAAAAAACCCTGAGTAAGCGCTTGGTCAAGCATGAGCACAAGGCACACGAGAAAATCGTGCGTGGAGCCGCGTGCATCCGAGTGCATTTGCGGCGCAATTGAGCCCCGCCCACTCGCGCGTTTAAACGGGACTTTCTTTTTAATTTTTTAGAGGACATGTATTCCGATTTAATCTAAGTTCACGTTGCAATTCTGAATATTGTCATAACGCGGCAATAGCTGCACCGGTACAGGGGGGAAATTCATTTCGCAGTGTCTAGAGTTACGTCCGATGGAACCCAAAATTGAAAACTAGAGTTACGTCCGACGGAACCCAGAATTGAAAACTAGAGTTACGTCCGACGGAACTTTAAGCCAGTTTCTAGGGTTACGTCCGACGTAACCAAAAATTGAAAACTAAAGTTACGTCCGACAAGAGTCCTGGTCCGACGGAACTTAAGCCACTGTTGTAAGTTACGTCCGGCGTAACGTACAGCACAAAAAAAAAATTACGGTTGACGGCACCAAATACCCGGACGCTCTATATGTGCAATCCAATTAGTCCAGGATCATCCGCGGACTGCCCGAGACGCGATCCGATGCTCGATTTTCCCATGTATTCCTATGGGACTTCCGGTCCGAACACAGTCCTCGGACTTCCCGGGACTGGTAGATCGAGTGGGCCAATAATAGAAATGGTTGCTTGTTCGATACATGATGTCAAATTCGAAAACACAAATGTTGCTGCTTTACGGCCAAACCGGTTCGGAATCAGTAAATTATAGGTAACATGTTCGACAGCGCCGTTTCCCTGTCGGTCGAGTGGTCAGGAGCGGGATGTAAGCGCCCGCACTACTGCCGCGATCTGGGTTCGAATCCCAGCTGGGCTGATGGAGTTTTTTTAATTAAAAGATTCAAATTTTTCTGTACTAGTCCTTGTGCACTTCTTTCCACATCTAACACATGCAAGCAAAGGACAAGACGGGAATAACAAAATAGAACTTCCTTACGTTTTTCATTAGTCAGACAGATCAATTAACTAAAATTTATCGACATTTATTTTTTTCTGTGAAGAGAAAAAGGACCACCAGGACATTCGCTTTATTACCACTAATCAATTATTTATTATTAGGGGTAGGTTATTGATCGATTAACCTTCCGATTAATCGATTAATGCTTTCGCCGCGATTAATTGTTTTAACCGGTTAAGCTGGTGATCGAGATAACTCGATAATATTTCATCGACAACTCTTAGACTTTATACACGAAGCCGACTTGTTCGTGTACCTCTGAGCTCATGTATCTTCATTCCACAGGGCAAAATTTTGAATAAAACCTACAAATATACACGCACAAAAAACGAGTAGGCAATTATATATGCCGTTTTGCCGTTGTAAAAACTATTTCTGCGGTAAGCAAGGCGCGATTAATCGGCGCCATCTGCACTCACGGCGGGTGCTGATGTTCCCGATTCTAGAAACGTGTGTGTGACGAACGAGCTGATAAGCGTCTCGCCCGCATCAAGCGCCGTGACGATTGACCTACTTACCTCATCTGGAATGTGTGTGAACAAGTGTATGAGCATATTGATCTTATTTCTGCTACTACATAGTGTTTTTTGGTCATTTGTTCTTCCAAACCAACACAACCGAATAATCGACGCGAAAAGCCAGCCGATTAATCGGGTTAAAACATTAGCCGACGCCTAGCCCTATTAATTACATTTATTCAAAGACTCTTGGCCCATGTAAATTTGTTCTCGGCAAACTGCAGACGCTACAAACTGGCATTGCGCCCACTGCACGAGGTTCAATTTTGTTAATTCCTGTCTTCTCCTTTGCAAAAGCCCGTTCTACATGGGGCGAATATCGCCTGCGAATTCACAGCTGCGGCGCCGCTCGTCCACCAAAACGATCTATTCTCGTTGCTGTGGCGAATTTCCAAATGTTTGGAAGAGTCGAACTTCTCTTGTGAACGCGGCTTAACATTTGGCAATATGTCGCAGCAGGGAAAATAAAAAAATAAATCGTTTTGCCACACGGGCTGCGCCGCAACTGCGAATTCGCAGGCGAAATTCGCCCCATGTAGAACGGGCTTTACACGGGTTGGATATGGAAAGAAGTGTACGTGGACTAGTGCAGAAAAATTTGAATCCTTCAATTAAGAAAAAACACCATCAACCCAGCTGGGATTCGAACCCACGTCACTGCAGTATAGTGCGGGCGCTTATATCGCGTTCTTGTTGACCGACGGGGAGCCGGCACTGTCCAACATGTTACCTATGATTTACTCCTTCTCACCCGGTTTGGCCGTAAAGCTGCAGCATTTGTGTTTCCGAATTTCACGTCATTTATCGTACAAGCGACAATTTCAATAACGTTGCGTCTAGATTACACATATAGAGCGTCACGGTAGCTGGTGCCGTTAGCTGTAAATTTTTTTTTTGTGCTTTACGTTACGCCGGACGTAACTCAAAACATTGTCCTAAAGTTCCGTCGGACGTAACTCTAGTTTTCGATTTTGGGTTCCGTCGGACGGAACTCTAGACATTGCGAACTCATTTTGACTCGAGCCGCTATTTTGCACAGGAAGAAAAAAAAATGCATTTTGGTTAGACCCGCTCGCCCGCGCCTGAGAAGGGCGCAAAATTCTTAGCGCGAAGAGTAACACTTATGGACTGTTCAGTACCATCGGAAGCACGGGTTTTCGGCTGTAAATGATTTTTCGGTACAAAAAAAAAGTTAAAATCATTTTAGCGGTTTAGAGTAGCGCTGCAGACTTAGCCGGTAAAACGCGTGTCTATAACAGCGATTTCAACTTCAACCAGCTACATCCGAAAACTGCCGAAACATACTCGTTCCAAACATGTCGGTCCAAACATGTCCAAACATGTCCAAACACAAGTCCCGCTCCGGCGGGGCAGGATAGGGCTGCGAGTACGAACGCTGTGTTATAGACAAGCCTTTTACCGGCTGTACATTACAACTATCAAAGCAAATCGCGAAGCAAGTGAATCCGGTTTTCCAAAGGCACAGTTCGCGGTTGCGGTTAAAAAGAGCAAACGCTAGAAATGATCGAACACCGCAGAGAAAATGGACTAAAAATCCGTACTCACCTGTCATCGGCGGGGAATCTGTAGAAGCCAAGGTTGGCGTAGGTGACCGAAGACTTGCGGCACCACTTTGCTGCGCAACGATGTCCAGGCATCACTCGGGTGTTGAAAGCGACTTCAAAGTGCGTAATTGTCTATATGTCTGGCATTAAGAAAATAGCCTGTTTATAAAAATCGCTCTGAAAACGAGCGCGTAGAACTAACTGTACGTGAACGCGGTCGAAACTGCATGTGGGAATTCTTGTCGGAAGACCTGAGCTTATTTACGGATGAAAACGCAGAGATAGGGACACGGGCAAACCACCAAGTGAAACAGGCAGGCAGCCCAACAGCAGCTTATGTAGACGAGCGGCCTGCAGTGTCGCCGGGTGTTATCACTCGCGTTGGCACGAAATGACGATGGCAGACGCGACTCGAACAACTCGGTCGCGGCGGAAGCAAAACTGCACAGTCAGGGTGGTCAGGGAGCGCGTTTCTTCTACCCTCGGTTACAACCAACGTTTTTAGATTAGGTCAGTTGGCAAGCGCGGCCGTCCAAGCACCACGGCGCGGGCCGGTGCTGCCGCCGACCATGCGGTGGCGCTGCGGTAGCGTTGAGATCGGTCTCGGCGCGTCGTCTGCTACTCCTTGCTTGGAAAGGCGCCGGTGAACGACCACCACACACCGTTAATGTTCTTCTTTGACATGCGAAATCCAACTTCGCTCTACTCTTACACTTTAGTGACAAGTGCTTTACATTTTTATCGACATTATAACGAGAAACAAGCTGCATTTAGGAAAAAAAAAAAAAAGGCAAGGCAAACACTGCACAGTCCGCTTGTCTTCGGCTGCTTCCCGTTCCATTTATTTATTTTCCCCAGTACGGGATCCCTTATAGCTCAATAATGTTTAAAGCATACCCGAACACGTCTTGCGCTACTGAAACTGCAGGAAAGCCTACAATAGTCAGCCATCTACTTGGAATCAAGAAAAGACGCCTCGACATTTTTATTTATGCGGTGGAAGCATATGCAGTAGGTACGTTTTCACAAGAACATATTTACAACCCCAACAAAACTAATCAAGTGAGCCGATTGGAAAGCAAGTGCTGACGTGCAGGCTCACGTGCACGCGCTCAGAAAATTCTTGGTATTTTAACTGCGGACACGAAAAATTACGATTTATGAAACAGCTTCGCTGTTAGCAAAGAAAATTGAACAAATTCATAAACCAATGTTTTTTTTTATTTCTTTGACAGGTATAAATGTGGTTTCTTAAAAGAAATAAACGTTTTCTCTCGGATGAGAATGTTCGTCGTACTGAATTCTTTTTTTGTTGGTTTTTAAATTTGATGGACTAGTCTGTTAGGGTCACAGAAACTTTCATTTATCTTCTTGTAGCCCTGATATGCCGATTTTTTAAAGCGTTTAGCCTGGTAGTTTTTCCGTTGAGCCATCGCTTATGCTGTCTTCTGCGTTGATTTTTCCTGCTCGTTTCTTTTTGCAATCTACAGATAGGCAACACTTCTCAGTTTTGACTAGTCATTGATTTATAAGAGGTTTAACGCGCCGACGCTTCACAGGCGATGAAGCGCGCCGTAGTGGAGGGCTCCGGATTAATTTTGACCACGTAGGGGATCTTTAACATGCGCTGAAATCTCGAACACACGGGTATTTTCGCTTTCCGTCTCTATCAGAATAGCGGCCGTCGTGGCCGGGAATCGAACCCGAGTCCTTGCGCCCAGCAGCACGGCGCCTTAGCCACCGCGCCGGGTAGGGTATACTGATCTGACAGCACCGTGAATATGTTGTGCAACACAGACTGCATGCCCTTTCACGGCAGTTGTTGCGGATGAAACGTCTGGAAAGAGGTAACATTTGTTCCAAGGGCTGATCTTTAAGGCTACAGTAGCGAATAAATGTTGCTACATTCTTCTGCTTGCCAGCTGAGGGTGAATATTATGCATTTTTATCGCTGTAGCTACACGGCGGAACAAGCAAGCCTCTTGAATTAACTTCAACCGACAAGTTTTGCCCGACCACTGCACCCTTCTCAATCAGCACAATTGCACCCAGAATCTTCGATCTTGTAGAAGATAACCTGGGTAGGCGAAGCCTTCACATTCTACGATTGAAATGTCGGACATTTGCTGAATTCCTGCATAACCACGAACCACAGCTGTTCCCAACGTACGTGCTGACTTCGGTGCTTTCTACACCACTCATACCGCCACTTACGCCAGTTTCATCGCGCAAAGGCCGAAATGCTACCCACCTGCCTTACGGTATCCTACAAGTTTGACAGTTCACGACGTGTTCGTAACAGTTGACGATGTCTGAAGGCTCACAATGAATGTCACAAACGCATGTTTATGGCGTAACCTTGAAGTTTTTCCGCGGAATCGCGCTTTCCCACGCCTTCAATCCGTCTGGTTATACATTCCCTAGAGAAAAGGGTAGCTGGTCCCAGCTGGTTTATGGCCAAATTCCCAGCTGAGCGCTGCTGGTCCCAGCTGGTCCAAACTGGGACCAGCAGTGCCCAGCTGGGAATTTGGCCATAAACCAGCAGGGACCAGCTACATTTTCTCTAGGGTTATATACCTTATATTTCTAAAGTCGGCTGCGCTCGCACGTGGCCGAGTGGTTTGGAGCGCTAGGTATGTCAGCGCAAGTATTTTGCAAGTCACAACTTCGAATCCCCGCGGGTACGTGCTGTTTTGTTTATGAGTTAACTTTTTCGTTTTGCGCCGATGTTTTCTATACTGAGTTCACCTTTTTTGGGCCGCAACGTTCATTGCTCCACGAACTAGTTCACAGAACGCGCGCAGGCTGGCACTGGCGCGCTAGCGAGTTCTAGTTGGCATGCTGTTGCGATAAGCACCGACTGCTTGCGGGCAGTGGGCACAGGCCAGAATCAACAGACCCTTGGCCTGGTGCGAACACGCTTTTTACGATACAGGCATGAGTGAGGCAAGCTCCAAATATAGGGGAAAAGCGCATGACATTTGAGCGTCTGCGGGGACGCGGAGGGCATTCATGCACTGCGTAGGCCTCGGCTAGTGAATTCTACGATTCCAAGCCATCCTGGGAGGCTTATCTTATGCATTTTACAGCCGATCGACATGGCAGAAGCGCGGTACGATGATTACTGAGATATTGAGAATGCCCAAACGCCATTGGTTGTGTTTTACAGAACCGACACCGAAACTTGTTTGATTGCTAACCTTGGGCATCGTCCAATCACGGTGCCCCCTCCTCCAAACGTCACAGCCTTAGTTAGTGCGGCCGCCGCAAACCGCGCATGGTAGTTTTTCTTTCGTGCTTTGTAAAATATTTACCGATTTGTCAACCGGATAAACGATGAAAAGTGTGCTAATTTGAGCCAGTCTACGCAGTGCAAGCAAAAACGGGAGCTTGACAAATTCACTTCAGTGTCCCTTTAAAGTAAAACAATGTATGAAATATATGCCAACCACTCCTTCCATGTGCATAACCACGAATATAGATATACGCCCGTACGAGCTATTCTGTTGGTTCCGGACTTGCAGACCATTTATCTTTCCGTGGTTTCATTAATCCACCTTGGTTCTTGCTATGGGGCATGCATGGGCACATATTTAGCGACACACAACCTTTGAATACAATTAACATTTTCGCGTGGCTTGTATTCCCATAAAAGGCACAAGTTAGTGTTAGGTATTGGGTAATCACATCGCCGAAACATATTTTGCTGCGACATATATATGCGAAACGAAGCCGCATTCATTGTGCACGCTGCAAGACGCAACCAACCTCTCCCTGTGCCAGTATCACGTCTAAGCAAGGTGACAACACTAGTCACTTGTGCCTGATATGTTTGATGGTAACAGTGGTGATATGCTGCTGCCGCCGCCGTACGAGAGTCGAAGTGCGCAGAACCGCCTCTCCGGAAGGCTCTTGTTGGTTAAGGACTTCACCAAGATGAAGCTGTTTTTTGAAGTGCGTAAATGTACTGCTTGCTTAAAGGCGTGACCTTAACAAGTTATTTAGGCCACGGAAAGGCGAAGAGAAGCAAACGAAAACCCACACACTGCATGAGCCCCTATCACCACTAGTGCTCATCCTGCAAAGGCTGCGGAGAAGCGGCAAAAGGCGGCGCAGCGATCGCAAAGCTCAAGGCGTATACATCACTGCCTGCGTTGTTGAATATTACGCTTTATTCCTGTAGCAACTAAATTATCGTCACCTTGTGTGGGCGACCACAACTAAAATGAACACAAATAAACTCCTAGTAAGCCAAAAACGAATGGTATGGCGAATTGGGAATCTCGAACGCATGTCCACCACAAAAAAAAAATGCCTTTTTAGCATACCATATTGTTCGTGTTGATGAGCATGGCTTATTTACCTTCTGTTGCTGCAGTAAATTTTGTAAAATCTCTTGCATGCTTAGAGCACAAAGCAACTGATGCACGCACCCGAAACACTGGCATATGGACGGTACCACATTTCCGCACAAATTATAAACTGCAATCTTTAAGACATAACCTCCCAGTAACATTTAACAAATACACGCAAACCACAAGTTTGTCCAAGAAACAATTAACTTCATTCTTTGTGAGATGTAAGTGTAAGATTTTGTTGCGGTTGTATTTTTCCCCACTTTTGTTGTATTTTTTAAGCCATTATGAGGTATTATGTTGTATATTTTGTATCTACCCCTGAAATGCACGCTCTTGTACTTTTGCGAATTATGTGCTTCAGCTAATGAAATTGTTTTAAATATTGTGCTGTATAACAACTTGTATTCCTTTTTTTTTCAAGAGTACGTGTTGTTTTCCATGCGCTGTTCGCTGCGCCTTGTCAGCCGATTTGCCCACCGCGTCAAGCTGGCACATGCGCGGAGAAAACGACACTCCCTGGGCACGTAACACGAACGCACACTTGAGACGACGCAAACCTTCGCGGGACAACAAACATCGGTATCGTTTGCCGTAGTCACAAATTCACCCGCCAAACTGAGACAGATCTCTGAGCATTGCTTGAATGTATTACAAGTAGCATTCACAAAGGCGCCGCTACAAGTAACTAATACTTATACGTTGAGGGCCAACTACAAATAATTCTTCTTTTCCTCACTGTAGCACCTGTGGCAGCACAAACACGAGGCTTCCCACACTCCCACAGAGTCGTCTTGGTCGTCTGCTACACGTCTTGGTTGTCTGCTTGGTGAACTGGCTGGACGTGTATTCCTCCTCTCCCTTTCAGTTGCGTGCAAACTAGAAATAAAAATTGTTGGTACGCGGCGCGCAAACTAAAAATAAAAATTGTTCCCACGCGGCGTGCGAACTAAAAATAAAAATTGCCAATAAACGGCACCAGCACGTTTACCCTGCCTATTGTGGAAGAAATATTGATAGCCATTTGGACAGTATACACCTCTGATGCTGAAGTATACCATGTCTCTGTAGATATAGCATCGCGGTAAAAGTTGTGCCAAACGTTTCAAGTAGTGTTACCATGTCATTTACTTTATCTGTCAAAGACCGAACGTTTAAAGGAGGAAAAAGGAAATCACATAAATGGTATTTTCTTGTTCACTAATGGTTGGATTTCGGTCGGTTGAATTCTCATAATCTCATGGTTCTTGCTCGGAACGCACGGAACATGCGTTCAATGCGTTCCAAACATGTACGAGATTTTCAGAATTAAATCCGGAAAACGTGTTGTCTTGTAACCATGCAGGACTAGGAAAAAGAATACTGCTGTGCAACGAATTCACTTATGCGTCACCCCGGGCATAGTCTACGTCAAAAATTCAAAGGCACCAGTCACTACTTCTACCTTTCTCTTGCATTGGTGTGCGGTAACTTTTCTTTATTAAACGTCGCACACAGGCTGCAAAGGCCGAGTTTTCATCCTCTGCGCCGCGCGCGCCAGAGAAAACAACCTCGGGCTACGCGCGTCGCAGTGCGGTGAAAACCGCGACCACGTCTTTTCAACTTACGCTCTCTCCGGGCGATTGGGACAGAGCAACGGCATGCTGCCGGTAGCCGATCGCGGAGGCCACCGTTAAACGCACTGACGCTACACAGGCAATCAGGTGCACCGTAGTGGAAAGCTCCGGATTAATTTTGACCATCTGGGTATCTTAAACGTCCGCCGAAACACACAAGAATTTTCGCTTTTCGCCTCCATCAGAAAAGCAGCCCCGTGGTCAGGAATCGAACCCGCATCCTTGAGCTACGAATAAATGCTAGTTGGAAATAGCACCTGTCCCTGTCGTCCTTTTTCGTCGTTCGTATAATTTTATGCGTTTTACACGTCTACATTAGGGAGTTGTTGTGGGGTCTGTTGCTTTTTTATTCAGTATAGAAATACAGGATATGTTTCTTTCCCAAAATTGTATAAAGCTGGGCATCAAATAAAATTTGTGTCACAGTGCGCCTCAAGTCAAGAATGCTGCAAGCAAATATATGGTATGTACGTGAACAAATTTTGCTCTAATCTTCTTGCATAAACAACTGCCTTGCGTATACAGTGAAAACCAGTTGTAGCGAACTGTAATATGCGCCGCAATTAGTTCGATATATCCAATAGTTCGATATAGCGAAACCCTCCGATAATGAGGGTTTTGTTAAAGTTCAGAATGCTCGGGACACCCCCCATCCCCGCATGTGGAAACGAGCACTATATGTAGTGTGCTGTTACCACACAGAAAACAATTCATTTATTGCAACCAATCTACTTTCCACATCAACTCCCTACTTCACAAGAAGAAATGATTCTAGTTTTCACTTTCATTTTGGCGGCGTCAACCAGCACAGCATCCGAGTGTGTGTTCTTCAATATCGAAGCAATAATGTCTGAGCATATCAACTGCCGAAAGCGCTTCATTAAGTATTGGACGACTTTAACTTGCGACATCCTCTGCCTCTTTGAAACTTTCAACAGCACCAGCTGCCATGACATCGACGACAATGAATCAGAGGGGCTCACAGTGACGCCATCCTGGTCGTCGATGACACTCAGGAGATCCCCGAAGAAATTCTATGGTCCCGTTTTGTTGTGCGCAGTTCGTCATGAACCATTTTCAACTAGCCCTGCTTTCCACTCTGCATCAGTAACGAAAAGTGTTGGGCATCATGTTGTTCCATGCGAGGCTTACCGTCTCAAACACGGCCAATCAGCATCTCAATTACTGCTGTGAGACCATGCCTTTCAGGGCCAATTCTAGGTTCACCAAGTTCGATATATCCGATATGAACTTCATTATAAGGAATGTGTTTCGCATGTATTTTTATAACTGATTTGTTTTTGTTCGATATATAACAATTCGCTCTATCCGGGTTCGTTATAATCGGGTTTCACTGTATATCGTTTATATACAAATTCTTGCCCATATCAGTTACACCAACTGCCCCGTTTCATGCGGAAATGCCACCACGAAAGCTCACTGGTTATGTTGTCGACGCTCAAGCTGCCTTGCTCTTGCCTTGCATGGAGACACGGCGACGTGGACCTTGCGGTGTTGTTACCCTCGCGCGGTAACACGAGGTTAACACCCCAAATACGCGCCATAAAAAATCCCATGCGCCGAGCCAGTCTTGAGAAGGCCGTAAGGGAAGCGTGGGAGGAGGAGAGTCGAGTCTGGCTTGAGTTAACCCTCACCTCGTATTTCTTTTTAATTCTGCCCTGCCGCTACCCTTCACTGGGATGACACTTTACCGACTTCCCCGCTTTTTTCCACCAATACTCTAACCGCTGCTTAGTAATACCTACTGCTGAACAGTTAATGCTTCCATTAACTGCAAACCCCAGTGCCTCAGGAAGTAGGACTTCCCCCCCAATTTTAGCTGGCTGAATCTTTTAGCATTCTATTACTATATGGTCGATTGTTTATCCCTGCCACATCCTGCACGCCTTATCCTGGGACGAATATTTGCTTACGTACGTTCGAGTTCTCAAGCGGCCAGCCCGTGCCTCAAAGGGCATAAAAGTTCTTTCCGGATCTCTTGTTTGCTTGCTTTATAGATTCCCAGTGATCCCTTCTTTTCCCTCCTCTCTGTCCACATGAGCGTTTCTGTTTCCTTCACTTGCTTTTTAACTGCCCCCATTGTTTATTCGCCATGGTCAAGTTATATTTAGTCGCCAGCTTTCGCGTCCTCTTCCGCCATTGGGTGTCCACACTTTTAAGGTACAGGTACCGGTGCACTCTGGCTGCCCAGTTCTTCTCATCTGTTGCGGTGTGGTGGCGCCATCTAGGTTGACGAACAGTCAGTCTCCACTGCA
Source organism: Haemaphysalis longicornis (assembly GCF_048455015.1). NCBI lineage: Eukaryota > Metazoa > Arthropoda > Arachnida > Ixodida > Ixodidae > Haemaphysalis > Haemaphysalis longicornis. Next base: position 69,723,218 of record NW_027526204.1, read on the forward strand.
CACCAAATTCAGCTAAAAGACCTGTTCTTATTATGTCCTTGAAAACGTCGTTCAAACGATGGTGTATGAATATTGGTTCAAACACATGTTTTGGAACGAAAATCACAATTTTTAGGTCAAATTGATTAATTTCACAGTGAATAAAGAATCATTTGCTTCCGGGCAAGTGCTGGAGGCACTATAGAACACGAAATCATTCGAATAAAACAAACTTGCATTTTGTCTTCATGGCCCCTAAGTGGAACACATGTCTGTTATTCGGATGATGTCGTGTTTTCCCCAGACTTCAAGACACACCTCATTTGGCTCAAACAAATTTTGACCTGCCTCACAGCCGCTGGACTGCAGCGAAAGTTAAAAAAGTGTACTCAAGGCCTTCCGCAGCTTCATTGGCCCATGCTCTTATTTCCACCGGTTTGTCCGAAATTTCGCTTCCATTATAGCCCCGCCAACAAGACTACTGGGCAGCGACAATGGAATATCTTCTTGGTCGCCAGAATATGATGAGGCCTTCTCTACTTTACGGCACTTGTTGACATCACCGCCCATTTTGCGCCACTATGACCCCAGCGCCCCTACCGAAGTGCACACAGACGCCACCCGTGCTGTTCTCGCAAAGCGAAAGTCTGGTTACCGGAATACGACAATGCATATGCGAGCCGGACCCTCAGCAATACCGAGTCTAATTATTCGGTAATGAAAAAAGAGTGCTTGGCCATTGTTGGGGGCTTGGGCAAATTCCAGCCTTATTTATACGACCTCACATTCGACGTTACCAACCACCACGCCTTATGTTGGTTGTCGTCCCTCAAAGACCCCACTGGACAGCTTGCACGTTGGGCCCTCCGAATTCAAGAATACGACATTCGCGTCGTTTACAGATCCAGGCGTCAGCACTCTGACGCTGATGCCCTCTCCCGCTGCCGCCTTCGACAGCATGCCCTGATTCACCGGAGTCTCGTTTCTGCGCTAACTTACTGACCTCCCCGGCCTCACCAGAAACAAGACCCGTGGGTTTCGTCTATTATGCAATGCCTTACTGCCATGACGGCCACCTCCCAATCTCGAGCACTACAACGGCAAGCAGCTCATTTCACTGTGCGGGAGGGTCTTCTATACCGTCGCAACTATACGTGCGATGGGAGGAAATGGCTGCCCATGATACCGAGCGATCTACAAGCTGAAATATGTGCAGCTTTCCACGCTGACCCCCAATACGCCCATGATGGCGCCTTGAAAACTTACACTAGGCTTCATCAGCGCTACTACTGGAGGGAAATGTAGTTTTGTGCGCAAGTATATCCGTGGTTGTGAGGCCTGCCAACGCCGTAAGCTACCCTGTCCAAATCCTGAAGCAGACTTGCAACCTCTACCGTGCCTTTCACGCCCATTTGATCGGGTTGGAATATGGCTTTACGGACCCTTACCATTCACTCTTTCTGGGAATAGTAGGTGGATTATCGTCGCCATAGACCATCTTGCGCGCTACGCGGAAATGTCTGCGCTTCCCAGCACTATGGCACGTGACGTGGCACTGCTCCTTCACCACTTCATCCTATGTCATGGTTCCCCTAAGGAGCTTCTCAGCTACAGAGGACAATTATTTCTGTCTGAAGTTCTAGAAGCTTTCCTCACTGAGTGCAATATTGTTCACCGGACATATATCACCCTGCAGAGAAATGGTTTGACAGAACAATTTAATCGCACGCTTGGTGACATGCTTGCCAAGTGCATAGCTTCAGATCACTCTAACTGGGACGTGGTGCTTTTGTTCGTTGCTTTCGCGTACAATACCGCAACGCAAACAATCACTGGCTCCTCTCCCTTTTTCCTTTTTTTACGGATGTGAGCCCTCATGAACCATGGACACCATCCTCCCATACAGCCCCAATGCCTCTGAAAGCAAGCCCATTTCCGAGATAGCACGATAGGCTGAAGAATGTCACCAGTTATCTCGTTCCTCCACGTCCAGAGAACAAAGTCGCCAAAAGCACCAACATGACCAAGGTGGGTCACATCTGCCCTCTTCCCCTTGTTTGGTTATGATTACCGCTTACAATGCCTGGCCTCTATGTTCCTCACCTCATATCACGGCCTGCATAGCAACATAGAGCGTGCATCACGAGTGAATTACGTCGTCTAGCCGCTCACACTGTATGACGACCTTCGTCGCTGTGGCTGTGAGACCGTCCATGCCAACCGTTTGAAGCCCTACCACGAGCCCATCGCCTCGCCTCGCCCTCGCCATGAAATCGCCAGCTCCTTGTCACCTGGGTGATTGGAATGAAGAAGAGAGCTCCAGGTCAAGGAATTCAAACTCGGGCCAAAACCCAAGCTGAACCCGGATAATCCCCATGCATCAAGCGCGCAGCATGCCCAGTGCGATCGTGATCAGTTCTGGCTTCTTCGGCTGCTCAAGCAAGAACTGCCTTCGTTGTTTTATCTTCTGTGTTCTTTGGCCTTCTAAATAAACCTTACTACAACTAGCATATGATACTAGACCACTGCAATTTGCTGAGCCCTCTGGGTTCCTGCAGTCAGACAAGAAACGCAGCATCATCAGGAAGTTTTTATTCCTCTTACAGCATCCCACAAGACTGCATTCAATGACAGAACACTTTTTTACAATACATCAGAGGCCATAACCATTCACGTAATGCAGAGACGTGTGAAAGCAGGCGAGAAAAATACACCTCATGAGACCCCCCATTGTGCACTAGATTTCCAGTGGAAGCCATAGAGGCACTGCCAGATAGCGCAGTAGTCACACTGCTCAGGGTCTATACAGAGCACATTGATTGCACAGAGATATATAAACACTTTCCCATCTTGCATGCAAGTGAATACCATACACGCTAATACGGATTTCCAGGCTTTGGTAAGTGGGGCACAAGCGAGAAGCAAGAAAGGATTGAGCATAGTAGGGTCAGAGTAGTGCACAGGCAATTTTTTTTCACACAAGTAAAAGAGCCATTTTGTTGCAAGCTACATTATCAGGACATTTAGAAAATTAACGGCTTGTGGCTGGTGCATTCAAGGGCATCACAACCCTGCAGGCAATGTTTGATTGCCTTCTGTCTTGCTGCCATATCCGGGTTAGTGGCTCTTGATGGGGACATTAATAATCCAATGCAGCAGAGCCTAATTCGCTGGAAGTACTAAAAAATACCACTCAGTGCATCAAATGCAAATCGATTCACAATCTTGATACTTGCTTCGAAGTGAAGTTCATGAGCTTGTTTTGGTGCAATAGAAGTTAGTGCCCATTTCGGTCATGCACTGTTGATATCTGCTGCTAGTCAGTCTTTTCCCAAAATTTGAAATTATGTACATCAAAAATTTTACAGAAAATATTTGCTTTGAAGGCTAAAATTGCAATTTCCACAAGGTTTACTGATCACCTTTACAAAGTGCATATCAACGACAAAACACAAAATGATTGTTATTGCATTGTGGAACAGGGTCTTTTGGGAATTGCTTTCCGGTTGTACACATCAGTTTTCACCACTATACGATTTCTCATATATAATCAGGGTTCCCTTTACAACTTGACAAACCTTTTTTTCCAGGTGCTACAGGCAGCTCTTCCCCAGTGCCCACACTTCAAGTCAAGGATCAATTAAAAAGATTATACTTTACAGCACCTGTATAACTAGCTTTTTTCGAGCTTGTGAACCATCTTGCTCAACCAAATTTTTGTAGCATAACTAATTTAAGCAATACAGCGGTTATAATGCACTCCATTCACTTATAATAGAACTGTTCAGTTCCTGAAAGCCCTTCCAAGAAACACTGGGGACACGCGAGTCCATGCCACAGTTCCACCTCATGCATGGCCAAAGCTTTAGTAATGCATACAGCCTACTAGCACCTACTAGTGGACAATCTGTCACAATGTAATATCTGTGCCACTAAAAGAAATTTCAGCATTTTCATAGCTGCACAATTGTTACAACACACCAATTAGGTTTCTTTCATTTTGAGGCAACTTAATTGACCCGCTACGAAACAGGCTTTTTAGTGGTATGCATTTTCTCGTGCCTGACAAGTGACCGTTTGTCAGCAAAGCTTTGGTGACACGTGCTACACCCCAAAGTCCTCTCGTTAGAGTGTAATCTTTCATGCCTGCTTAAGCGGTATCTTTGAGCGAAGGTTTTTTGACAGAAGCTGCACATGTAGGGTTTCTCGCCCGAGTGCACCTTTTCATGAGCAACCAGAGAAGCCCTTGTGGCAAAGCTCTTTTGACAGGTGCTACACACAAACGGCCTCTCACTGGAGTGCTGTCTTTCATGAGAAACGAGGTCGCCTCTTCTAACAAACCCCTTTGGACAGCTGCTGCAGACAAACGGCCTCTCACGAGAGTGCCGTCTTTCATGAGTGAGCAGGTTACCTTTTTGAGTAAAGCTCTTTTGACAGATTCTACACTGATAAGGCATCAGGCCAGAGTGCAATCTTTCATGAATATTTAGGTTGGATTTTTTAGCGAAGCTATTCGGACAGAAGCTACACACAAAGGGCCTCTCACTAGAGTGCACTCTTTCATGGTGAATTAGGTTGCTTTTCGAAGCAAATGCCTTTTGACAAGTGCTACAAACAAAGGGCCTCTCACCAGAGTGTCGCCTTTCATGATCAAGCAGGTTATATTTTTCAGTAAAGCTCTTCTGACAGGTGCTACACACGTGAAGCCCCTCACCTGAGTGCATTCTTTCATGCCTAGCCAGGCTATATCTGTTCGTGAAGCTCTTATTACAGGTGCTACACAAGTGCAGACTCTCGCCGGAGTGCAATCTCACATGGTTGTTCAGGATATATCTTCGACGGAAGGCTTTTGAGCAAACAGTGCAGATGTAGGGCGCCTTAGTTCGATGGTTGCATTGTTCACACGACAGGCAGGAACTCAGCTTCCCTCCCAACTGGATCTTGTTTTGGTAACTGGCAAAACTCCTAAGTAGGCAAAATGAGGCACAAAAAAATAGCATAACATTACTGGAAGAAACATGCTCGATGCCAACTGAATGTCTTAATTAAGTTTTCTGTTCAAAAAATGCAGTGTTCATAGAAACACTTCCATGGCACACAGTGGCAAAGCTCCGATGTGTTGGAAAATTTACGGCGAATTTCCTACCCCATGTTACAATTGACTGACAACCTGAAAAACTCAGCAGTGTGTACAGAACCCGTTGCAAGTTCCTTGTTCAAATTTCACTGAATAAACAAGAGGCATACAGATATATATTTTTAGAGGTTTGACGGAACAGCATATTGTACTCAAGCACAAAACACGGTAAATACTTCTCGCCATCTTAAATTACTGTAAGCCTAATGATAGCACCTGCACATCTTTTGTGGGCCCCGGATAAAAAGCAGATGTAAGCAGAATCTTATCAGTTCTAGAACTTGTACCATAAAATGCAGGTTGCCAAATCACATCGATCTGTTTGTGTGTTGACAGTAAAGCCATGCTTTTTAAAAATACTTTCTCGATTCATAAGCTACAAGCTTGTTATAAGGGTGGCTCAGAATGCAAAACTGCGATGGCCTATTCATTAGTTGCATCGAAATGCAAAAAGGAGAAATATGACATCATCATCTCTAATTGACAAAATATAGTTCAGCAAAAATTTTGTGTGAAATGCAGCTGTGGCCAAAATATTTCGGCTCAAATTGAACTCTTGTGAAGAAACAATTGTAGTTCAAGTTCCACACAAACATTTCCCTGACGATGCAAAGATGGATCAGGGTGACTGACCGTTTAGTTATGAAAATCATATGTACGTAAAATTATCTGCGAAAACAAATAATTTTCAGTGTGTTTGCTCAGCGAATTTTGTTGCAGTCTTTCCAAAATAGTTTTGATGACCGAGTGATTATTTTGTTACACTTGGCATGCTAGATTTGTTAAATGATCTTTGTTATTAATACTGTGTGTCACCACCTCATGTAAATATGCCCTGTTGGGCCCATTTAAATAAATAAATTTTCAGTGTACGTGGGTATGTCGAAGTCACGATTAATGTAGGCCCCAGGCAAAAAAAGTGCCAATTCATTCAACAGGCATCGTGGAAGTTTAAAGCCTTGTAGTGGTTTATCCACTCAGTGATCACCTCCCAAGCTCAGCATGTGGCACGGAATCAATTAGGTTTTTGGTGTCTCAAGAAAAACCATCCATGGCCAAAGAAGGCTCCAAGCAAACAGTGTCAACAGTCATTCCGAAGGCATTGTGGAAGTTTAAGGCTCTGTAGTGGTCTGTGAGCTGAGCAACTACCTCCCAAGCTCGGCACGTGGTAGAAAATAAATGAGGTCCTTTGGTGTCTCAAGAAAAAAAGCACACTTGAAAAAGTGGTGGCATTAAAGGCAGTCGGACACGTCACTAAGGCTTCTAATAAGAAAAGGGTTGCCAACTGAAGCACTGAAAGTAAGATCTGCAGAAACTGGTGCGGAGGAAACTGCCAAGAAAATTTATACACGATGCGAGATTTCAAGTCCTCCTTGCATGTCTTGGTAGTAAGGAAGGCTTGCAGGCTTAGGGGCTTTGGCTTCCAAAGTGATGTTTTTAGCCAACTTAGCTCTCCAGTTTGACATAGCTTGAGTGCTTCACTTTTATGTTACTGTGAATCCTGTTGAACTACGCAGTTCCATTCACAGACTCACAAATTGCAATATTGAATAGTGCCTTGAAACCCAGTTCAGTTTTGGGCACAAATCAAACCTTTGGTTAGCAGGCTCTTCTGAGGCCTTCGTAAATGACTTTGTGGAAGTATAACTCGTAATTGCACAAAGGCAACGCCAAAGACTCAGCAAAAAAGGCTGCTGAAAACAACTGCTGTACCCTTTGTACATGGTCACAGAAGCATCAATTATCTGCTCTGGGAGGGGGGATAATAAGTGGTAATAGAACCCCTTCCTACCAAAATCCGCCTCCATGTGGTGTCCCACTGGTAATACTGGAGCCATAGGGTGGGTATCAGCAGCTGAAAGGGTGTGTCACAGTTGGCCTTGTTCCCATGTGGTAGAAAGCTGAGTAGTTATTTCCTTTCTAGTGGGCCTGGCTAATGCAGCCATGGGTCTCCAACCACCATGCCGTCTCGGGTGCAAGTAATCTCAGCTTTGACTTCCATTCCCAGCCTATTCGATGTGACTACGGACTGTACACTATCCAAGCTAATGACTGGTGCATGAGGTTGCAAGTGGCAATAAAAGCCAGTGAGCCCCTCGAGCTACCAAGGGAAACTCGGCTATTATTACCTTTGTCTTTGGACAGTCTCAAATCAGCTTTACTGCTGTGTGTGCATGCCGTATCCACTATAGTTGGTGACAGCTTAACTCTGCAGCGGCTTTTCAAGATCAAAGGGATTTTGTGTTCATCCGCAACCAATGGCATCTCGCCGTTTATTCGGCGCCTGCGACATACGTTTGGAAGAACTACTTCCAATATGGCCGCGCTCGCTTGCCGACCGCTGCTGCGCCGTCGAGCGACAACGAGGTAGCCGAGAACCAAAAGCTCTGTATGCGATTTGTGTTACGAATGTGCTGTAGTGCATCAAGAAGCCGCTTATCATCACCTGTCCCGTGTGTGTCTTACCGCGTCGTGGTTTGTGCGTACGTGAGGAAATCGTGATGGCAGTGGTGCGCTGTTTCTACGCGGAATGTCGTCACCGAACTCGATCTGAGAACGGCGAAGCGTCGAAGCTGCATCTGTTGCTGGTGTGATTGTGGAAATTGTGTCGGTGTAACGCAACCTCTGTGAAGAAATAATACGGTTTGCTTTCGCCTACGGCAGTAGCGGTGACAAGTTGCAAGCGTTTTCGTTTGTTGCTGTGAGCGTAGGCTGCGCCCGATGTTGAGCGCAGGCCTACGGGGTGTCCGTCTGGCCCGACGCGGATTGTCCAAACGTGTGTGGCGTGTTTTTTGGCCAGATACGGCCGCTCGTACAGCCTTACACGTTATTAAGATGATTGCCAAATCTTACAATGTAAGGTATCTTTCCTTACTGATTCGCGCATTGCTTTAGCTTGCCGGGGTACGAACAGAGCAGCGGTGTGGCGTTTTTTTTCCCTGGCGTAAACAGGTATGATTAAAGCATCATTCCAGAGACTCGCGAAGAATTAAACGTTCGTGCACAATTATCCGAGACTGAGTAGCTTTAAGAAAATCGGTATGAACCTGCCTTCCTGCGAGAGGTTGGTGCCTATGGCGTTCTGTTTATGCCAATGGGCCCATTATCGCACATACAAAAGTATAAACAAGTGCGAGTATTGTTGAGGTAATCAAATGTGGCGGCGTTTCGTTTCTTGACTGTCACTGGTTGGTCATAATCATCAGTAGCATTTTTAAAATGTATAAGAGCGGTAAATCAACATCGAAACTGTATGATTGCTTGATTTTGAACCACGCCGTTGAAGAAAGCCGGAAGTGTGTGGCCCCGCGACATGACCACGTATTTTTTATACATTTCCAAAAATACACATGCATGCAGCTTTTTCTTATGCCTGGTGCGTATGGTGCATATGTTCCCATCACTGCACAAAGTGGCATCAGAGAAATTGACAATGGACAATGCGTGGACTGAGGCTGCGTATTCTGTGTGCAGTATGGAATTTCTCAGAAGTGTCGCGAGTGGTTTTGGAATAGCTGAATGCGTTTCATAGGAATGAACCAACAGTTTGTCTTCCCTTTATCTTTATGCAAAGTTTGTGTGATGGGCAGCTGTGTTTCATAGTGATGGCTGTATGTAGTTTAATGATTGCATTCTGGTGCTTGTTCAGTTTAAGTTTCAACTAATGGGTTACATAGTGTATTGGCAGACATTCAGATTTCCAGTGTCTGTCATGATAGACTGTTATTATACAGAGTGGAGGACATGTTTGAGCGTCTTCTCATGGAGCGTACTTTAATTTAGATTCAACACCGCTTCCCACTTTTAGATGTGTTTATTGTTCAGGAACTGTGACAAGAGTTGGAGAGCCTTCAAACAGTGACTGAAGGTGGTTCAGGTTGAAGAGCTGCAGTAATAATTGCTAACATTTGTGTATTAGGTAGAAGTGGGGTATGTCACCCCTTCAGAATGCTATGTTCATACTTTTCAAGCATGCACTGTTGCTTCTGGTTATACAGCTGCAAGAATAATAGAAAACAGCGATGCGGCATATCAAAATGGTTTAACTTCAGGCCTCCAGAGCGTCATGTCACTGCTTTTTGAGCACACTGTTGCTTCCGGCTGTTTCAGACGCAGTAAAACTTGGAAAAACTTGCTCAGCAGGTCGCAATGGTTTTACGTCACTTCTTCAAGATGATATGTAACTCCTTTGCAAGGTTGAACTGTTGCTTCTGACTAGAAAGCTATGATAAGAAGTGAAAGCTCTAATAAAATAAGTTGAAGTGTGTTTATTCCAGGCCTTCAAGCTGTGATGTCGCTGCTTTTTATGCGCAGATTGTAACTTCTAGCCATGAAGTTGTGGTGAGAGTTGAAGACATTTACATAGTACGTTAGAATAAATTCATGCCACACTTTCAGGCTATGCAGTCACTGCTTCTCTCGCGCACACATTGTAGTTTCTGGCCATGAAGTTGTGGTGAGAGTTGAAGATGCTTATCTAGTACATTAGAATGAATTCATGCCACACCTTCAGGCTGTGAAGTCACTGCTTTTCACGTACACACTGTTGCTTTTGGCTTTAAAGCTCCATTAGGCATTGAAAACACAGGTGCAGCAAATCAAAATGGATTCAACGTCAGGCTTTCAGGGTACCACTTTGCTGCTGCTGGCTGGAAAGTGTGGGAAGAATAGAAAATGCTTGTAAAGCAGCCCATGACACCTTCACAAGAGGCAGTGAGAATTAAATGTTTCTTCTCCGTGTTCCAGTTCAGTGCTCTGATTGGTTCCAAAAGTGGACAAAATGGAAATGCTTGCATGGAGATGTCGGCACATTTTTAAATAAGTCACTTAGATCTCGTGTTCATGCTCATATTATTGGGCCTGTTGAGGGTAGTTGTCTAAATAGGAGCAGTAAGAAATTAATGCACTTGTATAGCCCTTCGTTCAAGTTTCGTATGGGACAGTCGGTGTTCGACGTCACTGTTTGGTGTACATAGGGGAAGATTATTGACTTCGGGAAGGTTATCAGAAATTAAAATGCTTCCACAAAAGCTTGACAAGGCTGTGAAGGAACTACATGTTGAACAGAATATTTTCTTTGTGTATTCTATTTAAAAACCTCATCAGCAATTAAAATATCTTCACAGTAGGCTGCTGCATATCAGTGTAAAGCCAATGAAAGTTTAATGTTGCACAACTTGGAAAGTAGAACTTCGGAAGGATGCATTTGTAGGTCACTATTCATTTTTTCGATAAAAGCTCGCAGCAGTAATTTTTGAGGCGGCTGCTACTGCTTTTTCACCGCCAGTCAGGGTTCTCTGCCTTCATTCCACTGTAAACTGCGGGGTGGTGATATGACACTAAAGAAACAGCGGCGGCTGTTTAATTATATCGCCGGAAAACGCCTCGGAAATCATCGCCTGGATTGAAAGCATGACACCGTATACTGCCAATCAAACGAACTGACGTAGAGCGTCTTGCCACTCGCATGTCTCGAGAAGTAGAAATGATCAGACTTGTAACGTTTCACATCCCGCAGTTCTATTCTCGCGCCATACGGTGTTGTCGTCTCGTTTAAGCGGAATAAAATAACGCTTGTTTCTTTGCACCTACAGCTGATTTTGCAAGGCAGGACACCTTATGCGGCATCGCAACCTCCACCGTTGCGTGCGTCACCGCAGTAGGTGTTTGCAGGGCGTCACTACGTTCGAAACGGTCGCATAGCCCGTTGGCCCGTTGATATCGCGGCTGATTTCCGAAAGACACCGATAAATTTTCGCCTCTGGTTTCCTTTTCACCCTGGGCTTACACAGTTCGTGCACTGCATCCAGCCATTGCGGCGACGAACCACCCCTTTCTTCCACCCTGCGTTTACGACGCTTGATTTAACGGTGATTACGGCTGTGGAAGATATGTACCGACTACATTTCTTGACAATGAGTGCACACCCAAAGCGAAGAAATAGTCGCACTGCGACGAGCCCGACCAAATGTAACGACGACCATTGTGTTGATTATGTTTCTCCAAGCAGACGACGGCTAAGCGACGTGCAGCGGTCGAAATTCGAACTATTCAAACCCAAAAATTGTGTGCGCTTTGTTTATGTTTATTTCTGTTGTCTAACAGTAAAAGAATCACAGATAGCCTTGATTTAGGTATAAAATACACCGGGAATAGTTTCTACTAAGAATAATCTTTGTTTCAGTGAGTAATTCTTTTTTCTCCTGAGCCAGTTTTCAATGAGGACGACTTTTTCTTTTTCCTGTGAGAATCATTCATTCTTCGGAACAAAAAATATAGAAACTACTTCATAATCAGATGGTTATACTGTAAGCCGCTCATATTAGTAATCATGGGTATAAACAGCTGCAATATAACGAACTATTTTTTCTAACCGCGGAGAGTCAGGTAGCGGCCACACAACGCTTGTGGGCAGAGCTGCACTCTTACCCTGTCATCGACTATAGGAGTTAGAGCTCCAACTGCAGGAAGCCCAATCGAAAGTGCTCACCTCACAGGGAGGGCATTCAATTTTGTTCATGCTGCGTGAACGATAGATGGAATATTCCCAGTCACCTGTGACTCAGCAGGTTCGATTCTGGCGGGTGGTTGATGCCATGGACAACCACCACCTTTATTGATTTGACCCCCATACCATACCAACAGACAGGCTGATAAAGAAATTCCTCTGCGTTCAGGACTAGGCGTAAATAGTCAAGAGTTATGTTACTCTGCCTTTTCCTCACCAGAGTGACCCAATATTGGCATCTTATCTTGTTCCGCCAACCGGTCTCTGACGTTCTTCTTTTTCCGGGGTCTGGAGAAACCTCTGCACAATGCCTTCGCCCCATAGCCTGCACGTTGATTAGCGCCAGGTAAATATAAATGTCTAGGTTTCCCACATGCTAAAAATGTGGCATAACGTGCTGGCATTCATGTGGTGACTTTTTGAACCTACACATGTCCAGGGCAATCCCCTAAGAGTGGATGCACCAAAACCCCCTGAAAAGAGAACGCAGGCTGGAAATTTGAATTGTGCATCTGAAACAGACCAATCCACGAGAGCCACGACGAAGCCTCAGTGCTTCATGACCACATATGGTAGTGAAATGGGGCGCCAATCCACAAGCGCCGCGATGGAGCCCAACGGTGCAATGACCAAATATATAAAACGTATGGCAAAGGCGAGAGAGAGAGCCGATTGGAGAGCACTGCGACGGAGCTCAGATGGTAAATAAGGGAAGAGTACAAGGACGAGAGGGAGAGGCAAGGAACAAGGAGGCGGAAGGATCACACCATCTTCGATAAAAAAGCCAAGGGGACACAGCAAGGCCAGCAATTATGCCTACCAAGCCCGGGCAGGAGCAGGCCGAGCTCACACCAGCTGTGGAATCCCAGTTGCTCCACCAACCTATGTATTGGTGGCACCCCCAGTGGCGACATCGAGCACCCGGGGCCAGCATTCACTCCCTGCTGACCATTGATTGGACGGCTGCACAAGGGCATGTTCTGGCATCCTCCTGGGTACCTCCGGCTGCAGAGGCTACCACAGGTGTAGCCACGAAGGACCACTTCGGCACGCGCCCTGCCAACGTCCCCCACACAGCAACCACGCACAGCGATGCCGGCATGACCACAAGACTACTACAGCTGCCACCACGTCGCGGCCACACAACGAGCACGCCACGTCAGTACCGATGGCTGGGGAAGGCCAGTCTAATAGGAACGCAAAGCAGTAGGACATAGGGTTTAGGGCTGTCTTGCATAATATGGTGTAGAGACAATACCTAGGACGTTACGATTATTTAGTATTGAATTTAGATTGATTGTGCAGGAACTTTATTGCAGTGACTTTTGATTTGCTTTGGATTGTCTTTTGTTATATTCACTAAAGGGAGGTATTTGGACAGGTTTTGTGCTGTTTATCTCTAGTGCGCTTTGCGTTAGGGTTTTCTGAGTGGGTAGAATAAATGTGCTTTTTTAATTCCACCAACGGCCGTCCCGCTTCCAATTTCTCTCAGCTAGTAGATACAGCACCGTGACACTGGGATCGGCCTGAGCTGACACATGAACTCAAGAGAGCAGGCAGCTGCCACTCACGCAAAAACACACTACATTTTGTACCACGTCACTGTGGTGTCATATGCAATATTTAGCTGACATCTAGAAAGTCATTTTTGGTTAGACAGGGCACTGCCGAAATGATATGAAAATCAGTCCCCCAAAACTGGCAGGGGCAGTCATCTGGCCATCCCTTGCCACAAATGCGGGTGCTGTTGTAGAAAATCTCATAAAGGGCACCATGAAGAGATAAAATGGCAACTCATACACAAAGTCGAAGACAACTGTGTCATCAGAAGATCCACACATTTACTAAAGAAGATTTTCTTGATACTCGACAGCTTCTCTCCTTCCTTGGGCAGTGTGGAATGGACTTCAGCTTTCAAGTCACCACAGTGTGTTCACCTTCCTTGTTATGGGGTAAGCAATTTTCGATTTTTGTAAATGTGAACTACCCTAAATCGGCCCCTTAGCTTCCATTTCACTACGATGCTGCTTAACTGTATGCGAGGATAAAATGTTTTATTTATTTGCTTATTTACATGCCCTAAGGGCCCCAAGGGGAATTGCATAAGAGAGAATTTACACATTTAAAACACATACAATAGAAGGGAGAAAAGGCATGTGCAGAAAGAGAGGCGCATCTCGGTGGTCTTAAAAATATAACATCGCGAGCTCTAAATCGGGTCACGCCGCTTACATTCACATCACTGCACAGTTCTAGATTTGAGATAGGCAAGGGCTTTCTGAAATTAAGCAGCATCCCATATTGCAAAAATGCATCCCAGTGCCACATTCCATTCTTTCACTGTAAATAAAAGGAGGGACATTTGACACTTGACTGTCTTTGCAAAGGCGGGCAATGCCTTGCGCATGTCATCAACACGTGTGGAAGTGTGATAAGAACAATGCGCACAGCTGATAATGAAGATTAACCAAAATATGTGAGAAAAAAACAAAATGTAAAAACTTGCGTCTAGTTTCAAAGTTTAACAGACTAAGTGTGCATTTTAAAAGAGAAGCCCTGTTGAATATTGAGTAAGAAGATCAAATAAACCTTGCAGCATTATGGTGAACTAATTCCAGGGATTTAGTCAGAGACAGTTATTTGGAAGCCATGTGATTGATGCATACTCTAAAGATGTCCTTATTAGGGAAGTAAAGGCATGCATTCTCATTTCAGTGTCTGCGAGTGACATTCAGCATTTAAGTAGGCCTACCTTTTTAAAGGCTTTATTCGTAGCGATCTTTTTGTGACCGTCTCTTTCGTGTCAGTCTTGGTGTAAAATGTCTTCATACTGGGTGTGCAAACCGTGGAGAACTACATTGAATATTTTATTTTAGGAAATTACATTGAATATGTTTTTCTCTGCGATTTTCACAGCATGGACTAAATGCCTTCATAAGATTGGCATGACTAGGTCGATAACCTATCAAAAAATGGACATTTCTGAGGTTTATTTATTGGATCCGATGTTATGCAGGCTGTTTAAACTTGTAGAGGAGCATTCTCAAGTATATTTTCTGCATGCAACCTTTTGGTACTCAGCAAAACTAATTCCAATTTTAAGACTGATCTCTGCACAGTGTATATGTCCTACAAGCAACAACATTGCAAGTACGGCACCCACCCTTTGTTGCCAGAATGTGGGCGGCAGGAGCAGGTGTGAGGACCACCTCCCATTGCATTGTCAGCACCTTCTTCCGATGACGGGAACTTTTCTGAGGCCCCAGCTCGATCACTGCCCACATCTCGAACTGAAAAAAGTTTCAAACATTGACTCCAGGCGCTGGTTAACTTGAAATGCCACCTGCTGTTTCAAAAAGGAACAGGTTTTTGTTTGCGTATAGTTCGTTTTTTTAGCTAGATGGTGATTCTTAGGAAGTGGTGCCATTTGCCATTTGGTAGAATGAATGAAACAGTGTTTTAGTAGTAGGGAGAGTAGTAGCGATTCCGCGATCAGTAGCAGCAGCGAGTCTGTCAATGATCAGGGGTAAGGCAGCAGAAACAGATTTGGGAGCAGTTTTGGAGCTGCAAAATCTCAATTTTGGAGCAGAAAAACCTTGATGGGAGCAGTGATTGACCATTAAGACATCGCCTTAGGAACTGAAAAATTCAAATTTGCGCCAACTTAAGGGACAATTAGTTTCGAATCACTTTTCAATCCGTTCGGAATACACACAACACTTACACATCCTTGAGAGAAAGATTTTTTAACAGTGTTCCTTCCTGGTGTTTTGGTCAGTGTTGGCATCATCCTCAGCTATGGGTCTTTTTGGACTCTCAATTATGCGACCATCGTCGAGCTCCTCAGTTGCAACAGCGACTTCTCTAGAGATAAAATCTTCAGGGCTAACATCCTGCACACAGCTGCTGCCATGCCTTTGCAACATCCGACTCTGCATGTCCGTTGCCCACTTCATCATTACATGCACATCCCAAGAGTTGCCCGCAGCTACAATGCCAGCCTTTCTGAAGCAGTTAACGGCCTTATCCTTGTTTATAACATTGGCTGTGAAGATGCCGCCAACATTTTCATCGTCATAAAATCATCAATCTTTCTATCTCATTTACACTGCAAGTTCAGCGAAATCCTCTGGATAAGGTGCTTCCTGGGTGCACTTTTAACACTGCTGATGATGCTTTGATCCAGCAAGAAAACATTCCAGCCGGATGCACGATAGCTGCAAGTCAGTATGGTGAGCCGAGGAGTTGTGTAATAACAGGAATATTTTCCCGTTCTGCTCCCTATTTCTACATCCAGCTCGTTCAGCCAGCCACTGAATATGGCTCGTATCATCTAGGCCTTCGAATTATTCACTTAGTTTACAGGCATGGTCTCAGCTCTGAAGCAACGAAGGCTTCCACTCATTCCTATCTCTAGCAACATCTGTTTATCACTGCCATCCATGCTAGCACACAACAACGTGGCAGCATTTGTTTTTCAGGGCCACGGTCCTCTTAGGCAAAAGACGATAAACAAGGCCATATCGCTGGTGTTGTACATGCTTGCAAGGCATACCGAACGAAAATGCGTGGTCACGAAGCAAGTCTGTGGCTGCAACTGCATTTGCCTGTGTACACTCCCTACTGACTTCTTTGCCAATCATACTGTGGCACTCTTCAATGTGTTGCAACAACCCACTGCTGACTTTGAAGTGGTGGCACACTAGAATACATGTGAAGTCCAAGGCATTTTGTTGGAGTATGGTGCCCCTCAGGGGCGTGTATGTGGCATGCATTTCCAAAGACCACATAAAAAGGGATATGGATTTTTCCATGTTGGCGTGTGTACCCGTTTTTGCCCATTTCCTTGGCGCAGTCTGGTCAATATTGTTGACGGCAGATTATGCTGTCCCTCGCCTTCAAAACAGTTGATGACGTGCTCAGTGATATCATGCCTGTCAGCCACTTTCTCCGTTTTTCTTGCCGTCTGATGCTTCTTTAAGCATCTTGGCTTTGAGTTTCCAGTGAAAGCACTGCCCTTACGCATTAGGAACCACTTATTCACGCACAAAAGTACTTACACCATAATAAATTTCAAGAAATGACTGTCTTGATATGCCCTAATGAAGAACAAGAAAATGGATGCTCCAGACATGAACTGTCGCCATGTACGTAAAAACATAACGTCTTATATTTCGTCGGTACGTCTCGGGCACCACAGATAGAAACTTTTTTTCAGTGCTGTCCTTAACTCACATCACGATTGTTGATAGTGTTTTTACTTTGAAATAGTAAAAGCTACCGAAATTTCATTTTGGGCTCACAGAAAACTTTGTTGTACCGAAACAGCAGTTTAAAACTTCATTTAATTGGGGAAAAAGACACGTGCAGGTAATAGAAACAAGAAACTAAAATGTAAAAAGTTTGTACCATTGCGAAATTTATTATGTCAAGGATTGTATATCGATGTTAAACTGTATACATATTTTTCCGTGGGTGCTGGGTTACTCTCACCTTAGAATCTCATTATGGTGAGGATTTAATGATATTGAAGTTCGTTACATCAAGGTGCAGCTAGACGTGCATTTCTTGTTTGACTGCCACAAAGATTATGGACATGTGTTTTGGAAGGTTATCTTTGCACGCATTAGAAGCTACTTATAAGAGCATCTACAAGTAGCAGATAAAAAGGAAGCTGCTTCGGAGCTGGAGCAAAGCATAGGGGCAAAGCAAAGCATAGGTGCTGGAGCAAAGCAAAGCTTATAATATAGCTCCTTTAGAGCTTTTCTTTCAAGCATTCAGAATGAATAGAGGTGTGGAAGTAATTGCTGAGAAGGAAGGAAAAGTTACACGGGCCTGGGTCTGCTTTTCTATAGCACCATATATAACCTGAGGCCCCTAAAGGTGTCCTTTTAAGATCTGCTTTCTAGCTAAATTGCATCCTATGGTTACGGTTGGCATTAGATGCCGAAACTAAACAAATTGCTTGAGATACAGTTAACTCTG
Source organism: Haemaphysalis longicornis (assembly GCF_048455015.1). Taxonomy (NCBI): domain Eukaryota; kingdom Metazoa; phylum Arthropoda; class Arachnida; order Ixodida; family Ixodidae; genus Haemaphysalis; species Haemaphysalis longicornis. The sequence continues at coordinate 69,740,827 of NW_027526204.1, forward strand.
CGCACTTACCACCTACCCAACACTCCTCAGCAACTGAGACTGCAGCCAATATGGACCAATGCACATGGTAAAAACTCGGAGTAGGGCAATGGGGCCGCAACCGCAAAGTCAAAACTGTGAAGATGCTCAAACTTCAATTCAAATCCAATTATTTTAAATGACACATAAACAATTTCGGCTGGAATTGAAAGCGAGATATAAAAATGCATTGTACATTTTTGAAACTTCCCAAGGAAAAAAAAAGTATTTCTTGTTTCATCTGCGCACTGCAGAGAGAGTGGCATTAGGTTACACGTAACATTAAGCTCCGAAGTCGAACAGTGTTAGCTGGAACTGCCAGCTTGATGAATGAGCTCGATGTTGGTTGGTATGTCTCAAGCTCAATGCTTGACAGCCCATTGTTAAACCTAATAAAGGTAATAGCACATACACACACACCAATATTGGCCAATGCTGACCCCTGAACTCTTTGTTTCATGCGAGTCCCAAACTCATCCAGAGTTACATAACTTAAGAGCAGCTCACACTTGCTGAGGAGTATTTTGGCTAACGCTTTCACTGGGACCTTTCATTTTGTGCGAGTCCATAAACACGCACAATGTTGCCAAGACAGCACTTGTAGTTTCATTGTCACAAAGCTTATACGAAGCTAATGCACTTTAGCAACCTACACTACAAAGATTGTCCCCGTGCTTTCTCCAGTATGTGGACCATTGGTTGAAAACCCACACCAGAGTTGGAAAAGGTGTCAGTGATAGGTGGACTCGTGGTTCATATTTGAAGGAGCTTTACTCCATTGTTAAAAGAAAGCCTGAACTTCCTGGTCATCATCTATCCCTTGCACCTTTAGATGCCCTGACCACCCAACCTGACCTCCTTCATCATCAACAGCATACTCGGGCCCATTGCAGGGCAAAGGCCTCTCTCACTGATTTCCAATAGCTACTTTCCTGCATCGCTCGAGTCCACTGCAGGCCCCCAAACTTCGATATTTCATCCCTCCATTATGTTACTGGCCTTCTCCTTTTTCTAAACTCCTCCGTGATTGTCTGCTGGTCGTCGGTTCAGCTCACTACATGGCCAGCCCAAGTCAATTATACTTTTTCTTTACTAGAACTACATCGTATACTCGAGTTTGTTCCTATATCCATGAAGCTTGTTTCCTGTACTTGAGTGTTATTCCTATCATTATTCGTTGCATGGCCTGTTGAGCCAATCCAAATTTTCAATTCAGCCGTTTAGGAAGGTGCCAAATTTCCGCTCCATATGTCATAACGGGCAGTATGTATAGGTACATTTGTATATTTTTTATTCGAGTTAGAGAGGTAGCTTACTATTACTATTCAGGAGTGCTTGGCCAGTGGTGCCTTGCCTATACCTATTTAACGCAGGACTTCTCTCTTGTCGTTGGGGTACCTATTTAATGCCAGACTTCTCTCTTGTCGTTGGGGTCAGCACTAACCATCTGTCCAAAGCAGTTACATTCTTGTACTTCTAGTACTTCATCTCCTAAGCTGAACAGGGTGCTTACAGCATGCTTATTCCTCATTACTTTAGATTAATTCATGCTTATTTTTTGTCCCATGGTCATGCTTTTTTATATTAGTTCCTCAAGCATTTTTTGCAGGTGTTCTGCAGCCTCACTCAGCAAAACTCTCAACTGTAAAGCTCAAATGACTCAAGTATTCTACATTCATCCTTGATTTTTGTTTTCCCACTCGAGCTTTCTGAACACCCCCTCTGGACATGCTGTCAACAGTTTGGCTAGATACAGTAAAACACGGATTTATCAAACTCCAAGGGGATTGCGAAATAGTTTGATATATCAATAATTTGAAATGTACACTATGCCTATCACAAGCTTGTCTCAGAATTCCGCACATCAGTGAGAGCTTTTCAAAGTCGCGACAAGCAGTAGCTTACCGATTTGTTCCTCACAGCATGGAAATTTCCAACCACAGAGCAACGACCGCCGCACTTTATTTAACATGAAAAAGTGAGATTTGCTTAGTGAGATTTGTAAGATTTGCTTGCTTCTTCTTCTGCGTCATAAAGCTCACCAGACTGTCTTCAACCTTACTAACGCTGTCCAAATTAGAAAATTCGGCATTGTACACTGTACCAGAACAGTGGAAAATCTGAACAATGACGCAAGCTTGGCTGCAGTAGACGGTTAAGAACGTTGTAAGAGGCACTAGTAGGGTGAGTTTATTTAGCATCGGTGATGTCTGCGACAGCCCACACATCGTCGTCAACACTTACAAACTCGTGTGCCATTGTGTCATTCGGAGTGGCGCACGGGAATGCTGACAGTTCTCTAAATTAACTGTCAAGGCACTCAGCGCTGTCATTTTCGGTGTCAGAACACCTCTTGTTAGGATCCGCGCAGCCAATCTGCTTTGCACACGAAACGCGCAGGAGCAGCTGGACTGCGGCCACGCTGCCTTCGCCTTTACGTCAGGTTTAATGAGCATCACCGCACTCAAAAATGCTGCCAGAAATGCAGCTGACATCGTTTCACCAGCCTGTAACCACCGAATAGCATACACTGTCATTGCTACCGTATTTATTCAAATCTAAGCCAATAGTTCTTTTGAAATACTGATATATCAAACTCCTGGGTCGGCTTGGATTCGAGGATTTTGAAACACGCGCCAATTTCCAAGTGAAATTGAGGGAAGTGGCACGCAGCTAGCACCACCCAGAAAAGAAAGTACTGTAGCCATTACTAGACGAGCCAGTAGCCACTTAAGGGGCCACAGCTGGGGGCCTCCAAGGCTGGGGACGATGCTGCCATTTTGAACTGTGCAGATAGTGGCCTGCGTGCGGTGTGGCATTTGGTTTTGACAGCACAATGGCACCAAACAAGCAGTGCCATTATAGTGCCGCTTTTAAAAGAAAAGTTGTTTTAGCCGCGGAGTTGTCGTCGAACGTTCAAGCCAGGAGGGACTTCAGTGCGGGTTAAAAAAATGTTCGTCGTTGGAGGAGGCAACGGGAGAGGATATTTGCGCGCGCCGCAACGAGGATGGCATTCACCGGACCACGAGAAGGCCGTCACAACGAAATGGAGATAGCATTGGCTGACTTTGTTCGGACGCAGCGAGCAGCTGCCCTTCCAGTAACGACGGAAGTGCTCCAGGCAAAAGCAAGGGAGCTTTCAAGGGAACGAGGCTTATCGCGGGCACACTTCAAAGCCAGTCGGGGCTGGCTACAGAAATTCATGAAGTGCTTCGGCTTTAGCCTTCGTCGTCGAACCTCACTCGCCCAGAAGTTGCCCGGTGATTTTGAAGAGCAACTGATTGAGTTCGAGCACCGCATCTTCATGTTCAATACACGTGTTTTCTTTCTGTGAAAGCTGACCTCGCCTTTTTGTTCGGCCTACATTCGAGGTAAGTTTTTTTTTTTCGTGGCTTTAGACTTTTGGCTTAGAATCGGGGCCGGTCTAGATTCGAATAAATACGGTAAATGCAAATACTTCTGTTTTTTCCATGGCCATGGCTCAGAAATGCGTGCTGCGGACAAAACAAACACGCACTACACCACACAAGTCCCCCTGCGCGAGGCACCACTGATAACCGTTCAAGCATGCAGAAAAGATGCCAGAAACAGAGCTCTTCCGGTCGGCTTCATTTCCTTCGCTATTGCCTTTCACACCCAATCACTTTATCACTTTCCGCGTTCTTGCTGCCATGCGGCTGCCCCCAATGCTAGTGTGCGACCAGGTGTTGAAGGCCTTCGAAGTGAAAAGGCGACACCACCCTTTCGCCGACATGGCAGGCCCTCGAGAAGACATCATCTTGATGGCATCCCTCATCATGAAAAGCGCACTTGTTTGATATATCGGTAATTCCCCTGATCGGGAGTTTGATACACGCGTACAACAGAGCTATACTTTTGCATGGAATTTCCAAGGGGATGTTCAGACTGTTCGATATCGACAATATTTCGGTATATCCGTGTTCGATGTATCTGTGATCGACTGTAGTGTCTCCCAATCCTACTCCCTTTTGATGGGGAATTTATGGTTTTGTGAAGTGTTATCCTGCCCGTACATCCCCTCTATATTTATGTCGTCTAGAAGTCTCATGTAGGTCTCTTCTATTCCCTGATCATTAGTGCTCTTAGCACGGCTGTGTTTTGTACTGAGTCAAATGCTTTCTCATAGTCTATAAATGCCATGTAAAGGGGTTTTGTGTGATCAATTTTGTGATCACTTAATTGACAACATGAATGTGATCCATGGTTGAGTACCCCGTCCTAGACCAGCATGCTCTCTGGGTTGTTCGGAATCCAGGCTGTCTCCAATGTGGTAAAATGCAACTTTGGTAAACAGCTTGTAAACAACTGAGAATAGGCTGATAAGCCTTTCATTCTTAAGGTCCTTGGTATCTTTTGTGTGAATCAGAATAATGTTGGCATTTTTCCAGGCTATGGGCACGAGTTCTTTAGCATTCTGATTCGTTGGGTTTTGATTCGATGGGTTTTTAAGATAGCTTTGGGACTTCCTATCAGTGCATACACAGACCTCCTACTGAAACTAGGGGTTCACAATACGTTACCTGAAATCGTAGAAGCCCAGCACACTGCACAGGTAGTTCGACAGTTGGGCACTAGAGTAGGCAGACACATTTTAATCACTCTGGGCATCTTTACCGAACAGAGTAAGGACAGTGTCGGGCACCTTAGCAGAGAAATTAGAGACTCCACTGAGGTCCGTCTTTTTACCAGAAATGTCTACCCTGTCTTTAATCAAGGGAAAGAGTGTCTCGAGCCAAGGCACTTCTAGCTACGGCTCTTGAGAGCCCTATGAAGTCGGCTTTTGTAGAAGCTGCTCAGATAAATGGAAGACGGGCCTTCTCGATAGCGGTCACTGACGCTTAAGAATTGATGTGCAACACGCTTTCCTTGTTTACCAAGAATCTGGAGGTTGCTGAGCAAATGGCCATTGCACTTGCTCTGATTGTTCCCCAACATAAGGTAATTTTAGCGACTCTAGGGCTGCCAATCGAGCTGTTGCCAGGTGAGTGGTTGATGCTAAAGTCGCCAAGTTATTAGTAGATACATTAGTACTCATTCCATATCTGGTTTCCAGCCCACATGGACGACCTCGGGGGAGGACAGCGGAACTTCAATGAATTTGCACACGAGATGCCACAAAGACTCATCAGCTGCACACTTCCTCCAACCCACCCTGGTCCCCCCACAAGGCTTTAAGAATCAACTTCAGACCTCCACCAAGTTCACCAAGCCCTTCTACTTAAATCCACGTGAGTTTGCACTCCCAAACAAAGGACTCAACAGGGCGCAGTCAGCCACTCTCTGCATGCTACAAACGGACTCATTCACCAATCCATGGAGGATGAGCCACATCGACCTGGACCCGCCGCGGTGGCTCAGTGGCTAAGGCGTTGCGCTGCTGAGCACGAGGTCGCGGGTTCGATTCCCGGCCGCGGCGGCCGCTTTTCTGATGGAGGCGAAAAGCAAAAACGCCCGTGTGTACGAGATTTCGGCGCACGTTAAAGATCCCCAGGTGGTCGAAAATAATCCGGAGCCCTCCACTACGGCGCGCCTCATCGCCTGCGTTGCGTCGGCGCGTTAAACCCTACAATCAATCAATCAATCACATCGACCTGGACTACAACACAACTTCTCCATGTTCAAAGTGTGATTGGCGTGTGAACTTGGGTTACATGCTGTTTTATTGTTCTACGCAAGCCTTCTCTGGAGAATAAGGTCAAGTGGGCCAGTGCTCTCAGGAGAAGTGAACTTCAAGATTAACTCTGGGCTGTCGAGAAGGCCCACATAGCGGCAGAGTCTCGGGCTCCCCGTCCCGACGTGCGAGATGCCCTGTACACCTTGACACCCGTCGGGTGTTCTTCAGGACCCTTTTTCAAAATATAGTTTTACCACCACCACCGTTCTTATAACAGCGCAAGCTTGTCCAGTCCTATTTTCTTCCTCCTCCAAAAGATCCATGGTTGTGAAGTCGTCGCCTGCAGCTTTTCCTCTTTTCATGTCCTTGAGAGCCTTTCCTACTTCCTCTTTAGTAACCAGTGGAACATCGCAAGTTAAGCTTGTACTTTCTGTAGCTTCCCCTGTTTTAACGTCACTGGCAACGTCTCGTGTATAATCGTTCTGCTACCTTCATTATCTCATCCAGGTTCTGCGTTATGTTACCCTGCTCGTCTTTGAGTGCATTCATTTTGTCTTTGCCAATGCCAAGCGTCCTTAGTTGCTTTCAAACTTCCTCCTATTTGCAGCATTTTCTTGATCGCTGCCATGTCATTTTACTTCTGTTAATCAATTTAGAAAGCTCTGTCAACTCAATTTGATTCAAAGCACTTGACACTTTCATGTTTTTACATTTCGCAAGTAGTTCCTTTGTTTTCTTAGTCAGTTTTCCCATTTCTTTCCTACATGCGGCTCCTCCCACAGCCTCTAGATTCTGTGATTGCCACTGTTAGGTTATTTCGCCTGTCCACACTAGCTTCGTTCTCGTTTCTTCGTTCTTCTAGAGTACAAATTTGTTTAGAGAATTATTTTAAAGTCCTTCGATCTGACTCTGACTGACTCCATGCTGAATTTCTTTTCACGAGTTTCCTTTTTTCTCCTTTGAGACTTGGGCTTCCCTTGCATCTAACCATCCTGTGACCGCTCCTCCGAATCTTGCCTATTGCCTCTACATCTTGCACAATACCTGGATTTTCACTTAAATTGAAGCCAATTTCGTTTTTGTTGACCATCTGGACATTTCAATGTCCATTTGCTATCCTTTCATTCGCAGAAGAATGTGTTCATCAACCACAGATTATTTCTTACCCTAAATCCCACGAGTGTATCTCCTTTATTTTGCGATTGTCCATTTGAAAGTTTTCCACTGACCGTTCTCCGATTTGCTTCTTACCGACTTTTGCGTTAAAGTCCCCCATCACAATCGTGAACTGTGCTGTTGCCCTCTTCATGGCTGATTCCACATCCTCATAAAAATGTCTACAGCTTCATTACCATAGCTAGTTGATGATAGCTGGATGTTAATGGCACAAGACCAACTGATCGTAGCTAGTTGTGGGCACATGGGCCTGTACTATCTTTAACTTGTAATGTTTACTTAACCTGACCACAACGGTTCCAACTTTCGTTAAAGCTGAAGAATTCGTATATGTTGCGTGCTAATTCGAAGTAATTCGATGTGTGGCAGACCCTTTGCATATTGCAAAGTTCCAATGAGTGATTTAACGTGACGAAGCCAAAGTACCAAGTTCCACTGCTAGGGTTTTTAAAAGCTGAAGAATTCTTATATGTTGCGTCCTAATTCTCTATGGATTAGGAATCCCACTCCATGAACTCTCTTGTCTGGAGTCTTCTCTAGCACAAAATATGCCCACTAGTCAGCTCCATGAAGCCTTCTCCTGTTATAACTTCACTTAACCCTATGCTATCCTATCTAATGTCTGATAACTCCTCTAGTAGTACAGCTAAGCTTCCCTCGCTAGACAGAGACGTGCATTGAACATTGCCAGGTTCAAATTCGTCGACCTCTTTTAACGTAAATGTCAAGGAGCGCAGTTTGCTTAGCACTCTAAGGTGCCCGCTTTCTCGATGTGTGGCAGACCCTTTGCATATTGCAAAGTTCCAATGAGTGATTTAACGTGACGAAGCCAAAGTACCAAGTTCCACTGCTAGGGTTTTTAAAGACGTTTCGACATTACACATTTGACAAGTTATTCACAAGTAAGTTTGACTTCAATTATACATGAACTTTAAAGAATAAGCAAACTAAAACATTGCATTCTTTATAACCTTGTGACTGAAAGTGTTCAAACAGAGACACCTTTGCGAGCCTATCTACTTTTAACTGATAACAATTCCACTCTTGGGATCTGGAATAAGTAGCCCGAAACCTAGTGATGGGCTTATGATGTCTGCTCGAGTGAACACTGCGCTCGTTACTGACATACCTTTTTTCCCAAAGCACATAATATAAGCAGCATGCTTAGAACAATTTATATTCTACACGACAAAACCTTTATGGCTTCCGGGTACAACACTGCACAAAGCAGCAAGAAATAGCGAAAATAAAAACATTTGCGTATTCTTTTTCTCAACTTGTGTTACCCGCTCTACAGGAATGCTCTTAAAGAAGAAAAAACATGAGCTCTAACCTCGAAATTCCTCTTCTGTTTGGGAGCTTATACTGGTGAGGAACGTCAGAGCACACTGCGTACCTGCAAAAAAATTCAGTTAGTGAGGCAGACACATTTGCAATTACATGAAATAAGGCGGATACCTATGGCACTGGTAGTGATAGCGGCTTGTGTCTTTTGGCTGCAGCATACATCCTGGCTGGAGGCTACATCCACAGACATTGATAAAACGCAGCCCTCAGGCATCAATGATGTTGCCCGTAGTATGATTGCTGTTAACGTATCTTCTGGAAGCAAGAAACACAGCGCCATAAAATGTACACACACTTAACACTAAAAGAATCAGCTATAAGCCTATTGCCAGTTTCAAACCAGGCAGATGAAGGCATGCAGACGATTCGACCACCAGGTATGCCTTCTGCAAAGCAATGGTTGAAGTTAAGTAGCTTCACGATTATTCAATAACTTAATAAACTGCAGACAATTTTTAAAATTGAAACAAAAGGATAAAATCCGACAGGGACAAGGAAAGCGAAAGAACAACCTTTACTGTTACTTTCTTCACCCCTGTCTGAATTTGTTTTGGTTTTCAAATCTGCATGCCTCAACCACCTCGTCTGTCCATTCTGCTTCCGTGCATTTTCCAGTCTCTTCTGTGCCAGACAAGATTTTAGGAGATGCCACACTCGCTTTTCATGTGCCGTACACACTTTGCTGTTATTAGTTTCTCATATGTATTAGTCAAACAGGCTTTGTTTTAAAAGGATTATAAAGTGGAACTCATAAAATGCAGAAATTCACATACCGTCTTCACTTTTTCGCTATACCAATACAAGTCCCAATGGTCTATATCACTCATTCTATTATAAAAGAGATCAGATACATCATACCAGTAGCGGTTAGCACTACATGTGCAAAACAAGCACAAGCACTAAAGGAAGTAGGGGCAATTTGTGTTGGTTGTCATTCCCTTATTTCTTAAAGATAAACTCTGCCTGCAATGCCTTTTACTGAGTATTTTATGACGCTCATTGAAACGAACACCCCACATTCGAGTACATACAGTACATTGTGACTGGAGAATGACAAAGAACTGCTTTAGCCAATACATGAAGCTCCAGCATCAACAAACAGCTGGACATGTGATGAAAATTCTTGCTGTAATTGTCCAAATCAGTACCACATCACCACAAAGTTAACAGTGCAAGCAATGTAAATAAGAGAAAGATGTGTCAGAGCCCCTAAAAACTTTTCCACATCTTACCAGTGATGTCACCCACACAAACTCGCACCTAGCCAATGGCGATAAACAACTGAAACTAATGATTGTAGGCTATCAATCTATAGTTTGAGTGAAATAAAATCAGTGCTTTTTCTTGGAATGAGGCCCTCCACTGTTTCCCTAATATGTCCAACGTGCATGGCTGGACTAGTAGCCATACATTCAATGACCTATAGCGAAACCTCCTGCCACACTTCAACGGACGTAGGGTCATTTGGTTGGTTTGGAAACTCCAGTTCCATTTTCTGCACAGCACATTTGTGTTCCATGTGGCACCTATTTGGAAACAGAAGAGCACCATAGTTACAGAGATGGTCTTTCAAATACAAGTTTGGACAGTATGCCAACCATTGGATTCAGCTGCATTAACTGTCGATTTCTACACTAATGTCAGCATCACTAGTTTTGTGGATGGTGCCACATCATAGGACCTCAGTTCTTAAAGTGACGAAATGGTCTAGCTTGAAACATCACCGGTAGCTAATTGGTTGGTTTAGTTTAGCTGGATTTGTTAGCTCTAGCGTGCAATTCAGCCATCTTAGCAATCACTAATGCTACTTGCTCAATTTAGAAACATCTACATCATCTTTGCCCAATATGCCACCAGGGCCTCGAAGATTGGCCTTTTGCCAGAGAAGAAATCCGGTTGGAAACCTTAAGGGGGAGCTTTGTCATTGCTTTCATCATCAGCTAAAGGTCTGCTTGCAAAATGGACTGCCATGCGCCGCAACGTGTGGATTGATCGAATTTTTTGTACCTACACAAGTATTTACACACAGACACCAATTTTGCTTAGTGTTTTGCTAATCAGCATAGAATATTTTGACTACCGTCAAATCCCACTACAGCAAAATTGACAGGATGTGTGAAACATTTCGTTGAAGCGGAAATTCGGTGAGGTAAAATTTGACTCAACAGACAACGAAAGGAAAAAAAAAATAGCACTTGTGTATAATCAATAGCACTGTATATATAATATAAGGTTTGTTCCGAACAAAAAGAAAAACGTTCAGAAAGCTAAACCTTGGATTAATCGTGATATTCAACTATTACAGAAAATTAAGCGAATAAAAAACGGGGAACTAATAAACACCTTCATAACCTAAAGCTCTTGCTATCTATTCGCGCAAGCAAAAAATTTTACTTCTCTAATACTTTCGCCATCCAAATTCTGGCGCCACCTCCGCTCCAAAAAACAAAAAAACTGTTGAATGCATTAAAATAGGCAAAAAGGTCGTTCGGGACAAACTGGAAATCACAAATGAATTCAACGTATACTTCCATTCCATTTTTTCAAGGCCTCCTCCTTATAACACATTAAGTTTTAACATGGTTGATATGAGCGCAGAATTTATAACATTTGAAGGCATTTTTTCGATTCTTCTAAACTTGGATTCAAAATGCTCGTGCGGGCCGGATAACATTCCTAACGTGTTTCTGCGCCGCTACGCTGAATCATTACTTCGCTTTCTGGTTGCTATTTTTCATTTGTCTTTTTCAACTGACATTGTCCCTTCAGACTGGCGCATCACTCATGTTGTACCGGTGTTTAGAAAAGGTGATAACGCATTGCTGCCAAATCACTGGCCTATATCTATGATAAGCTCTTCTTGTAAGCTCATGGAACACGTAATCGCTAACTACATAGTTGATTTCCCAGATAAGCGCAACATTTTCTCCCCCCCCCCAACCAGCACGGCTTCCACAAGGGTTTGTCCTGCACCACTCCACTAATTTCCACTACCCATTCCTTTTCTTCTAGGATAGATGCATCAGGCCAAATTGACGTAATTTTCCTTGACTTTAGCAATGCTTTTGGCAAAATCTCTCACTCTAAACTGATATTTAAACTAAACAAACTCGGTTTTCCTTGCACACTTGTTAAATGGATTATATCATACCTTGAACTGCGCGAACAATTTGTTGACCTAAATGATTTTCACTCTGATACCCTCCCTGTTATTTCCTCCTCCTGCAACCCATCCATGAAGAAATGTCTTGCATGCAGCTAAGGAGAAGCCTCACTGCTCTAAGCGTACATGGAACCGCTAATTGCACCGTTCCGCAGTTGAAGTAAATACAACCAATATGAGCCCTAGTTTTTGCCTCTGTGTGACTGCACATTTGGCAAAGTGAGTGTTTTTAGAAGAGCAGCTGTTTAACCTTTCAGTTCCGCCATGGAGCATTACCAGAAAACTATCACTATCGGAGAAGTGTACAGGGGGAAAATGCTAGCCAAAGAAGTATGAGGGAAAGTGGCGAAGGGAAGGGGGGGGGGGGGCAAGCAGCCCACCAGTAGGTGTTGAGAGTGCGTGCCTGAAGAAAAAAATGTGGTTAGGGCGGTGCTGGGCATCAAACCTTGGAACTTAATGCCGGGAAACTGGCAACTTAACCACTCGGCCACCCCAAAGGCCCAGGGGTATGGGGTTATCAGTGGCAGGGAACAATATGCGCAGCCACTTGGAAAAAAAAACAAAAAGGTGTTGGCATGTGTGCGCAACACCTGCAAAGAAAAAAGGGCAGATAGGAATTTTCACAAGTATTAGAGCCAAATTGGTTAATTTTGAAGCAAGAAAAAACCTTACAACACGTTTAAGCGCTCTTAGCATGCAAACCCAATTCCATCTCACCTTCCCAGGCTGCCTCATCACAAGACAGGAAGGCAAATGTGTACATGGGTTTGGGAGGTTGGAAATAAATAATAAAAGAACGAAAAAAGCGATATCTAACCTTCCTAAACTAGGCTTAAAAATAGACAAAAGAACACTGCCACATGAAGGAAAAAGAGACAAACCAGGGGAAAAAGTGCCTCCCGTGGCCGCAATACAACCTGCATCCCTCGTGTTACGAAACCGGTCTCTACGCGACTGTGCTTGTGGCGTGATCTCTCGTGTACTGTTCTCCTTGACAGCTCACCTGTGTTTGAGCCTGAAGTTGGGAGCCTGAGTTCACACTACAGACGCCAAGTTTGTGAAGCCGGTTGCCACAGGTTCTAGCACGTGTTCTTGCAATCCACATTGGGAAAGATCTGAAAGCCTGCGGCCAAAACGGTCTGGGCCTGCCAGTAATGGAAAACTTTCAGTGGCAAGTTCAGAAATTCATGAGGTGTGTCCCCAACGAAGGGAGACACAACACTGTCTCTCCAGCCTTGAACCACTAGCACAAGCTGTGACAATTTTTTTTGATGGCACACTATAGGGGTGCGGAGTCACACTACAATACTGGTGCCTTGATTCTGAAGTTCCTGACTTGCTGCTGTTCCAGTCAGTTTTTTTGTTGCGAAGCAATAGATGTGGCATGTTGGTAAAATTTCAAGCTGATCGAGGTCAGTCTGTCAACAGAGTAAGTGATAGAAGAGCAGAGAATGAGAGTGGAGAGAAGAGTTACCTTTGAGCGTGGAACTAGCTGCATGTGCAAGGCTGGCGATGTTGCCAGGAGACGACAAGTTGAGGTGGAGCTCAGCACCATTTCAGTAGTGCACAGTGTCTCAACAGTTCTTTGATCCCCCACACCCGCCTGCACACGCAGAATCGAGCAGCCGCTGCGAGTGGTAAAATAAGGACAAAGAATAATGGCCACAAAATGCTGATAGTTGTGAACAACAAAAGCCGGCATACAGCCAACGTTTCTGCTAAGTCGAGCAAACACGACCACTCAGAGTGCTAAGCGCAATGCGCTGCGGCGGCTCAGTGGCTAAGGCGTGCAGCTGAGTACGAAGACGCACGTTTGATTCCCAGCCGCGGCAGTGGCTTTTCTGATGGAGGCGACAAGATAAAACGCCCGTGTGTACGAGATTTTGGCGCACTTTAAAGATCCCCTGCTGGTCCGGAGGCCTCCACTACGGTGCGCCTCGTCGCCTGCGTTGCATTGGTGCATTAAACCCTAAAATCAATCAGTCAGAGTGCTCTAAGCACAGTTGGCACTAAGAGGGACGTGCGAGAAACGTTTTGTTGTGAATTTCTGAAATAGGAGCATGGTGTGTGCACCAAGCCAAGCCTAAAGTGTGCAAGGGTGATGGATGAGAAGCTCACGCATTTCTAAAGATCTTCAAATAAGATCTTCAGATCTTCAAATCTTCTAAAGTTTTCAAATATTTTTTTGTTTGTTCATCGCTTTTGTCATCGCAAACCAAAACACAAATGCTTGCTCCTGCACCCTCATCGAACTTGTGGCTGGCCCGGTCTTCCTAGTGATGTCCAAACAGCGCTTAGTACTGCTGCAGCCGGCACTGTCCATCACCACCATTCCCAGCGATGTCTGGTGTCCTCCCAGACAACCTTGAAGGTTGTGCTCCATTATTTCGACTACGCGTGAACAAAATTAAGGGGAATCTCACTGAGTTCAACTTGGCAGTCATCACGCACAAGGCCACAAATCAGTCCCCCTTCATTTATATGCTGGCAACACAGTCAAAGCAGCAACTGCTCAATGACCCTACTCTGGCAAGTGTGCTCCAAGCACAAGAGAAGGTGCTGGCCAAGAGGTTGACGCAGCGGATATAACGTTAAGAACATGCTCTCCCTGTAGGTCACCTGAAACAGTGGTACACATCGTTAATTTAGAAAAGTTGATTTGTGGAGATGTAGAATGAGCAACTGTCAAGAAGCGAGCAAGCTTTCTAGCCTTGCTGCTTTCTATCGCCGTGACGGCCTCTCCACATTATAAAAACTGAAAGAGTTCTGCACGGTATTAAGTTTCCTACAAAGTTTCACACATTAAATCACTGATTAATTAGCATACGCGCATGATTCTGGTTTTATTATCGCTGTGTCTAAAGGTACGTCGGACGTACCCAGATAGCAAGAGGCTAATGATATGTCGGACGTACGCCGGCCCCGAAAATATTACGGTACGCTGGACTAAAGTCCGTGCTCCGATGAAGGGGCTTTACGGCAGACGTGGCCGTTACCCAGAGGCTAAAGAAAGGTATGCCGGACTTAGCCGGTGGATGACAGTACGGGCTACTCGGGTGCACCCGCAGATGTATTCTGAGGTTGTGCTATGAGGTTCCCTCTTGAAGTGCGAATCCGGTGTGACGGAGGAAGAGCCTGTCGTGTGGTCTCATGCGATTCACACTGGACGAGATTGCCATAATGCAAGGGGTGCCTAATGTAGGAAATTTACCACTGGGATATTGGTCGCACGATTGTTCATCTTGTTGGCCGTCTGTTACGCCGCAAGATCCTGCCTGGCTTCGTGGCGACGAGACACCGCCTCAAACTTTGGATGTGAAGTCCTAGGTTTGAATCCTCCTGTCCCAGCTTTTCTTTTTTTTTTTAACGACAACCGACATTGCTACGCATTTTTGCGCCATTTTTAGATGATGAACTGCAGTGTTATTACGCTGCTTTCATTACACGAAATAAACACTGCACCAACCAACCACACCGTGAAAAAAATGCGGTTTAAATAGTGGAATTTAGCCAGCCAGTCACTCCGAAGGAAGAATCGTAGGACAGGCTCATCGTAAGCTCATTATGAAAGAGCAACAAAAAGTTAAATTAACTGCAGTGCACACAGAGTGAATTTTTCACAGTTGTGGGTTGTGCCGCTGCAAAACACTGCTTTGGCTGGTCAAGGAAGCACAGACTTGTTGAAAGCAACACAGACGTAACTCACAAGCTCAACACAGACGTAACTCACAAGCTCAACACAGACGTAATTCACAAGCTGCACATGGCCCTCTTTTTTTCGCGCCGTGAGCGGGGGGAAACTTGCGAGAGTGGCGGCTGGCACCTCGGAAGGTCCATCATCTAAAAATGACGCAAAAATGCGTAGCAATGTCGGTTGTCTTCGTTAAAAAAGAAAGCTGGGACAGGACGATTCGAACCTAGAACTTCACATCCAAAGTTCGAGGCGGTGTCTCGTCGCCACGAAACCAGGCAGGATGTTGCGGCGTAACAGACGGCCAACAAGATGAACAATCGTGCGACCAATATCCCAGTGGTAAATTTCCTACATTTAGGCACCCCTTGCATTGTGGCAATCTCGCCCAGTGTGAATCGCATGAGACCACACGAGAGGCTCTTCCTCCGTGGCACCGGATTTGCATTTCAAGAGGGAACCTCATAGCACAACCTCAGAATATATCTGCAGCGCGGCCTGCGGGTGCGTCCGACTAGCCTGTACTGTCATCCACCTGCTAAGTCCGGCGTACCTTTCTTTAGCCTATGGGTATCGGCCACGTCCGCCGTAAAGCCCCTTCATCGGAGCACAGACTTTAGTCCGACGTGCCGTAATATTTCCGAGGCCGGCGTACGTCCGACGTATCTTTAGATTTTGAGATCGGCATACGTCCGACGTATCTTTAGCCGCTGAGGTCGGGATACGTCCGACGTACCTTTAGATTTAGAGATCGGCATACGTCCGACGTATCTTTAGCCGCTGAGGTCGGGATACGTCCGACGTAACTTTAGACACAGCGGGTGCCGGACACACTATAAGGCAGGAGACACGACAAACGCGATGAGCGAAGGCAGACAGACCCTCTCAGAGGCTGCTCTGAGGCTCCCAGAGATGTTTTCGCTGTAGCTCACGAGGTCCTCGGCCGTCTTTGCAAACACACACACACACACACACCGCCAGCTATTTTTGGTTAACTGCACGTCTCGACACAGTCGACTTGCACGCACGCACGACCACCAGCGTAAAAGCGGCTCACAGAAAAACAGGATCCAGAGCAGAACCACGGAATACGAGAGAAAACTTCGCTCTCAGCAGTGAGTTGTGTCACCCGAGCGTCGTTTCAACTGCTAGTCGGGGAAAGAACCGGTTGGCGATAGAGCGCTCTGGGCGAGCCGGGGCGCTGCAAGCGCATGTTGCACTGACGTGGGTGTCCCTATTCACACGCCTCGTAAAAGCAAATTTTGGGTGCGTTCCAATTTACCGTTTAGACAGCTTCGTTGACGTCTTCGCGGACAGTACGCCATGTTAAGCCCCGTTCCAATTCGAACGAAGCAGTCAACGAAGACTGCTTCGAGGAGACAGCATCGAAGTCAGCAACGACGCAGGCTACCTTCCTGTCTAAACTGAAAAGCGACGCCAGCGCCACCTTTTTGCGTTTTTATGTTGAACCAAAATCACTTATTCCTTTATTTAAATATTAGGTAAAATTTACTAGTGATAAAAGTGACTTTGCCTAGTTTTCACATTACGTAACATTTGTAATAACAATGGTAATCTCAGTTACGAAAATTGCGGCTTGCTCAACTCAACATGTCTGCTACGACGCTGTCGTTTGCGCTCATGCCTGCGCTGGTGTTGCGTTTGCGACCGCGGCGCAAACGCAAACATTTTCTTTCCTCCATGCCGCGGCGCATTCCAATTTCATTCCTTGAGACGTCTAGTTAGACTACTTCGTAGACTGTCTACCAAGCTGTCTGCGAATTGGAACGCAGCATTTATTTTTAGTTCGCACGCCGCCTGCCAATAATTATTTTTTTAGTTAGCACGCCGCGTGCTAACTATTTTTTTTTTTCTAGTTCGCGCACAACTGAAAGGAGGAGGAGGATAAACGCTTAGACGGTAGGGACCAACGTTACTAGAATAAACTCAGTTTGAAAGCTCCGCCGGAGAGGCGGGCCGCGTGGCGGGCGCGAGAACTAGTGGCGCTGTAGTCGAGTCTTGCGCTACTCTCGGCGCGTCGTCTGCTACTGCGGCGGGCCGCCGTAGCAGCCGTCCGCGGCGGACCGCCGCCCCGACGTACCGCGGCGGCTTTCTAGTACTGCTATTGCTAAACTTAAACATATATAATCTTCCCGGTCGACAAGCTTAAACATCTTCATCCTTCCAGTCGACGTTACCGCATCCCATTTGTGCACTGTTTGAGTAGATATACATACGATCGTCTGTATGCGCATTGACTTGCATGCGTTGCTCATTTGCTGGCTGAGAATCGACGGTGGGCCTATATTTGAGCTGTGTAGATTGCGTTTAACTTCCGTATACGGGAGTTTCTTAGCGACTGAGCATTTTCAGCGTAGTTTCGATAACTACTGAGCTGTCTTATCTCGACGAAAAATGACCCAACACGTTTGTAAAAGCCGCGCCTTTATGCCTGAGCAGCAACACGGCAGTTTTTGTGAATCTCGTCAGTGCGAGGTGCCGTTAACCAGCTTCCGATGTAGAGTTCTTATTCTCAAATTGTATATGCGCCGGGCTCGCCTCACCTCCTCCGGCCTCAGCGCTGTTTGTGGTGCATACGAGACATTAGATCACCGAAGATGAAAGTTCGCCTACAGTTCTGACGCTTAGTTCATCTCTGGCAGATGCACTCGACTTTTGCGAAATCACGTTAAAGGTTTAATCCACAATTTAAAGGCGCGGATTCTACACCTAAGTTCATAAGGATCTTTGACCGCATTTTTGATGTTTTGAACTCAAGAAATCCCTCCACCTGATCGTACAAGGCACCTCTGCGAAAGGCGAATGAGGATTCAATTAGGACTTTTTTAAAGGCTGAATTGTACATAACAGGACTCCAGGATGCACAAGGAAAATCAGCTATTGAGGGCCTCAAGAAAACCGTATTTTTAGGACTCCCCATACGTATGAACAGTGTCATGGCAACTTTTGACAGGCTTGTGGAAACAGGGAAGCTGCAGAATTTGCTCACGCACAAGATGTCTCATAACCACCTGAAAGCATTTTTTGGTTTCGTAAAAGGAAAGGGGTGTCAAAAAACAACAACCCTACTACTTTTGTTTGTCACTTAAGGCAGTTGTTTAAGCAATTCCTTATTAGCTGTACGCGATTGAATATGATCGAATACGCATTCAGCCGTTCGCGGGCGTAATGCGTATTCGCTTGAAACATTCCAAAAGTCAGGTACTCGGTGGAAGTAACAAAGGGGTGTATGATTTTTATTTACCCGGAATTAATTGAAAGGCCGTAGAAGGTGAGACCAGCCCGGCGCACATAAAAATTCAGCACAGGAACTCTACACCGGAAGCTGGTTAACGGGACCAGCCACTGATGAGGTTTACAAAAACTGTCGCACTGCCATGCGGGCCGGAACGACCACCCTCGCATGTTTTGCCTGAAGCCAGGCAAAACACGTGTTGTTTTGCCTGGCGAGCGTCGGCGTCAATAGCGGGCGCCTCCTTCACTCCAGAAGGTTTTCATTAAGATCGTCGGTGCAAGTGCAAGTGCGCGTGCTTTGCAGCGACCAACATTACTAGTAACGTTGGCAGCGAGTGTGTACGCTTTGCTCGTCGGTCATTTTTGGAACTGTTTTCGGCCATGCGAAGGAGCTTGCACGAAGACACGTACGTCATGTACAAAGCGTAGGAGGAGCAAGAGATTTATCCACGGTTCTGCATGCCGACTTGCTTTGCGCCGGGATGCAAGAGCAGCTACCGCAACGGCTACTCCACTTTACGCCGCTTCTTCGGACCACCAAAGGACCCTACGGAATTCAAAAGGTGGGAGCAAGCTTTACATCGCAAAGATAAAAAGCTAACTGCGAAATGCAAAGTCTGTGACATTCATTTTGAAGATGACGACATTGTAAAGCACTATCGTCATGTTGTTGCCGGACAAGAAATTTTGATAGCACGCGGAAAGTGGGAGCTCGCGCCCGGTGCCATTCCGCGTTTGTTCCCAGCACTTCCACCACATATATCGAAGCCGAAAGTTTCGGGATAAAGGCGCAAATCACCCCAAAAACGCACGGTGTCCCGAAAAAGTCCAGTGCCTAGTTCTTCGGCGGAGGAGCCGCCGGAAGCAGAACAGCAAGACGAAAGGCAAGCGATTATTAGCAACGCTGCCGTGACTCAGAGTTGCCCTGGCCTCACACTGACAATTGATAAATTGTCCACTGTCATGCTGCCTTCAAAGCAGTGGATTTTCGAGAGTTTTTACGACGAGGCAACGAACAAAAGGTGTGGAATATTTTACACTCGCCGGCTCGTGAATAAAATAAAATATAAAATATAATATAAAGTAAAATAAAAATATAAAGTCACTATCTTACAAACTTGTTGGGTCGTTTTTGGTCAAGATAAGACAGCTCAGTACTTATCGAAACTACGCTGAAAATGCTCACTCGCTAAGAAACTCTCGTATACGGAAGTTGAACGCAATCTACACAGCTCAAATATAGGCCCACCGTCGAATCAGCCAACCAATGAGAAACACACGCAAGTCAATGCATACAGACGACTGTATGCATATCTACGTAAACAGTGCGCAAATGTGATGCGGGGTGTCAACTGGAAGGATGACTAATTTTGAAGTTTGCCGACTGCAAGGATGATAAATGTTTAAGTTTGGTAGCACAACTAGAAAGCCGCCGCGAGCAACTCCGCGGCGGCCCACCCCGGCACGCCGCCGCCGCCGCCGCCGCAGTAGCAGACGACGCCCCGAGAGTAGCGCAAGACTTGACTGCAGCGCCGCTAGTTCTCGCGACCGCCGTTTGGCCCACCCTCCTCCGCTGGCGGAAATGCGGAGCTCCGAAACTGAGTTTATTCTAGTAACGTTGGGTAGGGACGGTAGTCACAGTAGCCGGCATTCGCTCTATGTCAGCAGGCTCTGCGTTTTGTGCCATCGTTATTCTAGTAACGTTGCTCTGTGCTGTGCCTCTCTGTGGGAGTTCTCCTCAGGCGTCGATTGTTCGGGCTGCTGCATGGTGGTAAAAAAGAATTATTTGTAGATGACCATCAAAGTGTGAATGGAGTGAGTATCAGTTAATCGTTATTGGCTGCGCGGCCGCGACCCGTGTGGCTTGAGCAGCTTGAGTTCCTTAATCGGATCACTCTTCTTCTCCTCTCCGCTAGCCTATCTCCGCAATATCTGTTGCCTTATCTGTGGTAGTAAATAAATCAGTAGTTTGCTACTGTTTCAGCGATAAATTTAAAATATGTGTTAGACAGCATGTTAGATCCGCGGGGCCGCTACTATTAGCGCGACTGCTAAGACTCTGTCGAGTTAAATGCAGTTGACTTTGGTATCACTACTTCAGAAAGTTTAATGTTGAAGCTGACTTATCTATGTTTTTCAGTTTTTTTTTGTTGTTTTTAGAATTGGGACAGGCGTTCTGGCGCTATGTCATACTGAAGAATGAACGACGAGCAGTTCTCAAAGGACTACTATTGTGTTGCTCAGGGGAAAGTCCTGCACATTGAAATATGGGCAAGGTCCTTGGAGGCGTTGCCAAATCACATGGTGATGGTGGCTGTGCCCTTGGAAACGGGCTATCGCAGCTAAAACGCGCAACCAAACCAAAAAAGAAAACGCAAAGAAAAAATATGAAAAGGTCCCTCCTTGCGTCGCTCCAAAGAGCAGCGCCCCTGTATGTTTTCTCACAGCCTTCGCCCCAGCGCACAGTTTTGCAACCAAACCTCCAGCCGCAGTCAGTAGTATTAACTCTACCCCTCTTCCCCAACTAGGCTACCAAGCCCCCCCCCCCGTATCGTTAATAAAGTTTCATTCATGCCAGCCGCCTCTTCGTCACTTCAATGACCTCACGCTCTACGTCGCCGCCAATCCGGAAACCCAGGGCGGTGGGCAGCGACATCGTCCGGGCAGGGGGGGTTATGTTGGGGCACCCGACGATCACGTGCTCGAGAGTCTCGTCGCACTCCCTACAGAGGGCACAGGAAGTCTGTAGCTCACCTGTGAAACGCGCCCTCCACACCCGTTTACGCAGCACGCCTCCTCGAGCTTCAGCGAGCAAACCGCTGCCCCACGAGTTGTCGTAAAGGCCCTCTCGACGGATCTCCCTCTTTTGAATGTACATCGTCAGCGCCGACTTCTGCTTCGCTGCCTCGTACCACTCCGCTGCCTCCACCTGTTGCACGCGGAGTCGTCGGGCATGGGCAGTCAGGCACTTGTCCGTCACTGCGAGCGAAAAGGCTGGCAGGCCATACCTGCGGCGAAGTGCGGCCGACCGCTTCACCCACCTGGAGGCACAACTGGTGTAGACAGCATGCACCAAGGTTCGGCGGGCAATACTCGTGTCTGGGAGGCGGAGGAGTCTGTCCTCATAGTGGCTCTTCGCCACTGCCTCCCGTGCCACGAAACTCGACCAACCGAGTTCGCCTTGAATGGTCTCCAACGGGATCTGCTTCCCTGCCCCAAGGGCCAGCCGGCCAACACCCCTCCGGCACCTTTCCAGGAATTCCCTTACGCCCGCCGAGAGGCAGAGGACCGCGTTGGCATAGGCGAGTCCAGGCACTGCCACCATCTTCCACAAGGCCCTCATCACCTCGTACCGGTTGAAAGACCAAAGCGACTGGCGGCCCAACATGCCCTTGCTTCTAGCCGCCTTCACCCGTACTGCCTTTTCGTGAGCAGCCATGTAGTCGCACCCACTGGTCAGACTCACGCCCAGGTATTTCACTGTGTCTGTTAGCCTGATTGTGCCCCCCTGAAGACTCCACGACGCCTCCGGCTGTTCGGCACCCCATGCCATAACCATGGACTTCGTTTGGTTAAACTGCAAGCCTATCCGGGTCATTTCTGTGCTGCAGATCTCCAGGAGCTTCTGCAGCTCCTCCGGGGTGTCCGCAAACAAGGCAAAATCGTCCGCATACACCAACACCGGGATGGTACACCGCACTGGTGGACCCTCCCTGTAGTGCTCCAGGGAGAAACCAACCCCCGATGCCTCCAAGCGCTGAGTCACGCCTGCCACGTACACCATGAACAATAGTGGTGACAGGGGACAACCCTGCCCCCGTCGCACTGGCACCGGTGCCATTGTACACCCCTGCCACTCCACCTCTGCAGTCATGTCTGCATACAGTGCCTGCAAAAGCTCACAGTTTGGGTCCCCCAGACCCAGCTCGCACGGGATGGATCAGAGAATGCCCTGATCAACGCAGTCGTAGGTCTTGGAGATGTCTAGAAAAGCCACATATAGCAGTCTCCGAGTCTGTTGGGCGATCTCTACCCATCGACCCATGTTGCCGCACTCCGACGCTGGCTAGTCAGTGAGCGGAAGCGGTTTGTCCGGTTAGGTAAAATTAAGACATACTGATCAGTTGCAGTTGCGAAACGACACCAGCGAGGATTGCTGTACTGGATGGGAGCAGTCTGTCTTGATTTTTACCCAACCGGCCAAACCGCTTCCGCTCACTGACTAGCCAGAGTCACTGTTAATTATTGATAGTGACGCTGGCTAGTCAGTGAGCGGAAGCGGTTTAGCCGGTTGGGTAAAAATCAAGACAGACTGCTCCCATCCAGTACAGCAATCCTCGCTGGTGTCGTTTCGCAACTGCAACTGATCAGTATCTCTTGATTTTACCCAGCCGCGTAGGGGGGTGATTTGCCAATGCCTCCGAGGAACTTGCTGAATTAGGCATATTTCTAGAAATAGATTGTTTTTTTTTTGCTTTCTGTGAGTGCAACCTTAAATTTAGTAGCTTTGGCTGTTTTCCTTCTTTTTCCAACAGCATTGACCACTGAACAATGTGTTAGTAAGACCAGAGTCAAGACCCAAAATTTTGGGAGAGCTTGCAATTGCGTCGAAATTGGATGACCGTTAAACAAGGGCACTGTCCATGCTTAATTATTATCGCTGAAATTATGTCCTCCGTAAAAACAAAAAAAAACACAATGATCGCGCTGTTCAGAGCCGTGTAAATGTTGGGCAGACTAACTAGATGTTTTTTGTTAGCATCTAATTCACGCATACGAGATGCAACTGTACGCGCCTATTTATTGACCTAGATTTGTTCTCTTAATTTAAGGATTGCATGCAAACAATGTAAACATAAGCGATTGGTCCAAGCATTTGGAAACCTTCCAACGGCACGGCGTGTGTGGCGCTCGACGGACGTGACGGACGTCCAGCGATCAAACGGATCAGTACGTCCCCCCATTTGATCGTACCTCCTGTGATTGTAGCGCGCACATTAACGTGCTTTCGCTAGGTTCCATTGAGGGCTACTTCACTAGCGTGAGCTGGTCCAATTCGCTTGGGCCAGCAGAAATTCAATTACCAATGTGTACCCAGCACGAGCTTGAGTTGGAGGTCTGTCCACACGCGCTGCTGCGGGATGCATGCACCCTGAGCATCAGCCCCACTTTCCATGCTGCTGCTGGTACCAGTGCGCTGTCAAGGCGTAGACAGTGTACGACACGGCTAGGCAAGGGCAGTTCTGCGGGCTTTTTGACGATGAGTGAGTGGCCCACACCTGCTTACCTGGCAAGCACATTTTGTTGCTGTAGCAAGCACGTGCAAGTAATGTGGTGAACGAAAGCAGTGGAATGCATCACTTTTTCATTCGAGGGGTAGTGTTTGCTCACAATATTTAAATGCGTACCGGAAATTGCAGCAGAATACCACAACTTCAGACACACGCACCTATGATGCTCTTGATTGGAAAATTTAAAAGCCGCAGTTACGTAAAGTAAATAACTAAAGAACCTTTTGCAATTGGAAAGACGGATCAAAATTTTTTGTTGTCAACTTGCTAAGTCCACATATCTATTCTGTGTTGCTAGGAAATATTTTTAGTAATATAGCAGTTAGAATGATGGTGAGTATTTTCAAACAATGTTGGCAGGTTATCTTCTCCAACGATGCACCGTTGTTGTCCCTTGCATTCAGTGCTATGGTAAAATCAACTTGAGCTACTGCATTTACGTACTTAATGTACAGACAAGTCCAGTAAATTTTTGTCTAACTGCAGAGGATATCTACAGAGGGATAGGAGAACTTGTAAACCAGCATAAAAAGGGGACTGCTTTTGCACCAGATTTCAGTGTAGCAACGAGTATGAATGACAGTGACAATGAATGGTAAATTTCCTTTAGCAGCTGAGAGAAAAAAAGGTTTGCGACGTTCAGAGAAGCCACTTAACTTTTCTTCAGACCACTCCAAAATAGTCAAGCAAGGTATTGCAGTGGCCTGTTTGAAGTCGGCAGTGATGAAATCTTGCCCACACGGTGTGGGGCAGTCCTTCAATCAGCAAGTAGCGTGTCTCAGGAAGGCAGGCTTCCCTGACGCGGTGCGATTCGTGGTGAGCAAGAAAGTGAAAAAAGCCGTCCTGTCAGAGGGCAGCGGTTCCAAAGAAAAAGGAAGGGATCCTAAGGAGCGAGGCCCGTTATCGTGAATTACGTACGTGCACGGGTTATCACATCGATTAAAGAATGTGGCAGCGCGATTTGGTGTGAAGGTGGCGTTTTCGGCGAAGAATAAGCCGAGTAGTGTGTGCTCTCTGGTTCGAAAGAAGTTTGAACAGCCTCAAGGCACACAAGTATGTACAGTACGTCATTCGCGGCGTTTTGTTGAATGCAAGAAAAACTTCGTATACCGCATCCCGATGATGTGCAGTCATGTGTATGTAGGGCAAACTAGAAGCTGTGTCAATATCAGATTAAGAGAGCATTTGTCGAGCCTACAGGGGCGGCCCTTCACTCACTTAGCCCTCCACTGCGCCGAATGTGATTGCACACCATGTTTCGATAACACAGATATTTTATTTTCCCACAAGAAACAGGTGGCAAGAGAGTTGACAGAAGCCTTCCATATTACTTCTCACAAAGATGACTGTGTGAGTCACCCATTGCTGGTCTTACTAGATAAAGAGATTAACCTGTTAGCAACGCACGTGTAACGTGTATTCGGAGTCTCCGTGCGCATGTGTGCCCCGAAGAAATCATGTGACATAGCCTATATATATGTGTGTGTTTTTTCTGATAATAAATTTAGTTGAAAACTGCGTTGTGTGTGTTCTCTTCCCTTGGTCCAGATTTTTGTGCGCAGTTCCAGTCATGAAGTCGAGGGTTTGACGGAAACCCGTCTGGTAGGGAAACATGTTGGAGTAGAAGTGGAGACACCGACCAAAAGAAACTTTAAAAACTTTATAAACAACAAGACGTTTCGGCTTCGTTACTGAAGCCTTGTTCACAATGACGCGAATAAAAGTTCATGCGCGCTTATTTTTAATAAGCGCGCATGAACTTTTATTCGCCTCATTGTGAACAAGGCTTCAGTAACGAAGCCGAAACGTCTTGTTGTTTTTAAAGTTTTTAAGTTTCTTTTGGTCGGTGTCTCCGCTTCTACTCCAGTTCCAGTCATGAACCATTTTCAACTAGCCCGGCTTTCAACTTTGCTTCAATCTTCTAGACACGAGCATCATGAATGACGCATTTGAAGCGCATGAATGTCATTAAAACTAGATATATTTATTGCACCGCCACAAAAATCTTCACTTGAAATAAGAATTGTAGGATGTGTATTACTAAGCCAAATCGTTTGAACAAGCTTACCTGTGAGCAAATACAATAGCCGACTGTTTCTCCGGACTCCAAAAAATACGGACCAGCTCGATATTCCTGACTTTTCAGAGAAACCGCCACTTGTCCCATAGGATTATTGTATATGAATAATGGATATTGTGGAAAAAATCAAGCCAGAAGTTCAATTTTCAGAATAAATGTTTCT
Organism: Haemaphysalis longicornis; assembly: GCF_048455015.1. Lineage (NCBI taxonomy): Eukaryota > Metazoa > Arthropoda > Arachnida > Ixodida > Ixodidae > Haemaphysalis > Haemaphysalis longicornis. The sequence goes on from NW_027526204.1 coordinate 69,766,646, forward strand.
GCGACAGAGCCACGGTGCGACTCCGTAACGAAACCATTACGAATCTTAAGCCACCTTATTAGTATGGTGCCTAGAAATATTTGCTAGTCTGCCATCCCCGCGCCTTTTCTATAGGGGGGGGGGGGGGGGCATGTCCGCGCTGCTGATGCATGCACAGCGCTCCGCAGAGGGCGCTGCGAGAAATCGGACTGCCGGAGTGATGGGAGCGAGAGCAGCCGACGGCCGGCCTGTGCCACGCGCTACTGCCGCGGAAAGTGGGCACGAATTGGGGTTTTTCGGCCAGTTAGAGAGGCGAAATCCAATTGCTCGAGGTACATAAGGTCACAATTGAAGCTGCAATAGGGAACCTGCGCTGGGTAGGAGGCACTCCGAACAACGTAAACTGAGCGCCGCCTAGTAGAGCGGCGCAGAAACATTTAGTATGAAAGCAGACGATCCGCCTGTTTCCGTGTGTGTATCGGCCTGCGCGCGGGTTGCACATGTGCTGTTTTAACATATTTTGTGTCGTGTTTGCCAGGGGAGAATGCCACCGGTCGTTTCGCGGTATGGGTCTGCGAATTGTTACCATTACCCTCAGACTTTCTACAAGAACGTTGGACGGATGAAGGGTGGAAGCAGTGTACATCAAGCTATGTGTACGACGTGGAGCTCCGCTGGGCTTGTGCAGCTCCGAGTTGGTGTTGCCCACCTCTGCAAGTAGACAGAAAGGAGCTCCTTCAAACGCAAAAAAAGCTCCCCCCCCTCCCCCCCACAAAAACATATATGGCATCAAGCGGAATAAACAACTAGAGAATGTTTTTGAGGGCACAGTCTTCGCATCTGGCGGGGCGAAATAGCGACTAAATGTGTTAATGGGCAGTTTTAGAATAGGGCAACCTGGTCCCAAACGCAACGGACTTGCGCGCGGCGAGTTTTAGAGGGGCTTCCCTAACAACCCGCAACCAGTGCGCTGCTGGGGTCGGCTCGGGTGTTGGGAACTTTAGGCTTAGCATCGTGGCATATATTTGATCGCCGCTATCTCTACAATTGTGAATGACAAACCCTAACACAACTTTTCGCCACACTATCATCCCCTTTTCCACACGTAGAGCTTTATTTTTGTAATAACTGCCATTTGAGGCGATCGGCGGCAGCTGCCGTGGCATGTTTTGATTCTTTTGCGCAGGTAGTGCCATCGTTCGGCCACTCACCGCACTTTGTAGTCACGCTGGGCAATCCGGGGGAAAAAAAAGAGGAGGGGGTTTCGCACAGCAGTGGTACACTAAAAAGGGCGGGCAGATTACTAACACGACTTCGTTTAGCGCACTAAAGGCTGACCTCTCGAATCACTCCACCTACGATCAAGCATCACAAGGCTTTACACAGTGGTACACCGATGAGGAAAACAATGGAACGTATGCCGGACGGTGCATGTTTTTGACGGGTAACCACATGCACCTACGGTGACAAGCGACGTGAAAACGTACGTAACTCAATGTGTACAACAAGCAGATAGCGTGGGCGAAAGTGACAAGCGAAAAAAAGTTAATACACTGCCGCCAATGCTGTCCGTCCTCATCGCTCGTCACTGCCGCTCGCTTGTGGGCCGCTTCCGACTGGCAAAAAACGAGCGACAGCGACGGCCCGTTGCCTGCCTCTGTCGTCGACCCCGGGGACCTGTGTATAATTTTTTTAGCCTGTCGCTGTCGTGCACACTATCTGCTAGCTGTACCCGATGAGTTACGGTTTTTACATCACTCGCCGCCGCATGTGGTCACCCCTTTACCCCTCGTGCTGTCCTCCAAAAGCACACTGCATATCCTGGTGTTCAATGTGGGCTGCCATGGTGGTGTGGATTTAATAAATATTCGTAAGCTCGCTGTTCTCCGCGCTTAGCCACGCAAAAGTTCAGAACGTCAAGATTGACTGCAACGAGAAGTCCGATTGCTTGCCTCGCCCGTCGGACTACCTAAATCCAGCGCTATCGCCGCTGACCTCGCGCGGTTTCGACGGAGCGGAGTAGAACGTAATATTCGCATCGAATCCTTCCTGATTGTGGCACTGGTAGACACAGGAATGCCTTCCTTTACATTGCTTTCTGCTGGGAACGTTGTGACAACCGCCGCCGCCGCTAGCATTCGCAGCCACTTTAGTTTTGAGCGTCTGCTGCAGGTACTACCTAAAATAAAATGGCGCTCCCACTAGGGCGGTAACCTGTCAGTCAAAGCTCCAGCGCAGGATCGCTATAGAACTATTAAAAGACGCCTTAATTTCGCGTCCCGAATTTTTTGCTAAGTGGGCTACGGAGCCTATTTGCGCCCGCTAACCTCCGCGAGCGAGATGGAAGAGTAAAACCACAGCAACTAGAGTAGCCATTTCGCTACCACCGCTGGAACCATTATTTTGTGCAATGTTGAGACCATGAGACCACGTTCAAAGATAGCCCGGCTGAGCCAGACGCACTGTTTATTCTAATTAATTGTGGAAACTATTGGGTTATCCTCGAACGTCATGCAATGAAGGCTCTCCGCATGTAGCTGGCCAGGCTAGTTCGAGAAAAAAGAAAAAAAAACTGTAGTGAAATGCTTTACCAAAAAAATCCGTTCCTAAATACTTCGGCCTAAGAAAGCAAGGCATATGGTCATCGGACTAAATAAGCCTCAAGAGCTTTTCTTCTTGATTTCAAGCAGAGGCAAACAAAATGACTGGCCATAACACAAATGTTCTCCCTCACTGCTTTCCCTGTAGGCGTCTCGCGATTCACTCCGAATGTGCGGGCGATCAAGAAAAAAACTGTGCAAAGAAAGAAAGCGCAGTTACTGTGTGACAGCCTAATTTTATTAAATACAAGTTTCACGTGCCCCTCAAGTTAACAAGTTTTCCAAATCGTGGAATTCACAAAAGTTACAGGTGCGCAAAATGAAAGGTTTGATTGTACGTATACCCTGCAGTTTCTGCCTGTTGACTGCAAGTGCAAAAAACATCGTATGCATGTGTACACGCGTAAAATTTTTATTTGGCATTTACATCTACCAGATATTCCCAACTGAGGAGGCAGGGAAGACGTGCGCTGGGGTCAAATTATATTGAACGATGCAAATTGGTCAGATCCCGTTCAAGCTTCAAAGCATATATTTGACTCGCAAACAGAGAGGTCAGGATGGCTCCAAAGGGCCATGAAAGAATTTGCGGAGTGCCCACACATGACACAAATATTTTTCACACGTATACATATCCATGAAAGTGTACGGCCGCGGTACACACAAAAACGCTTCTTTGTTAGGTAACGTAGTCCAAATTCTGCATGCTGTGCCCCAGCTAGCAAAAGATGCCGTGCCGACAGTGTTTCCGTCGCCCTCGAGTGTGTGTCGAAATCTTTTGCCTGGAAGAGGATATAAAGGATAGAGCGCAGCGACACGATTCCGTGGTTTGGTTTGATCGTTACTAATAAGTGAAAACGTCCTCCCATCAGTTCATGCTTTGGTAAAAAAACTCTTCGTATTCAAACGAACGAATTTATTTGGCTAATCTGTTTTGTAGACAGTAACGAAGAGAGGGCGAAAATGCACATTTCAAATCAGCTGAAACCGCCCAGACCTATGCAACCACTATCACTAACCCTCTTTTGTGCGGGATGCACAATTTACAAAAGTTCCAGAGAGTGCAATCTTGCATGCCTAAGCAAGTTGCTTCTGTGAGTGAACTTCTTTTGACAGAAATTAGACGTGGGATTTCTCATCAGAGTGCATTTCTTGATGCCTAATAAGGTCGCCGCTTGTGGCAAAGCTCTTTGTACAAATATCACACATGTAGGGTCTGTCACCAAAGTGCAGTTTGTCATGCCTAACCAGATTGGATCTTTTAGCAAAGGTCTTCTGGCAGATGTTACATATCCAGGGCCTCTCACCTGAGTGCAATTCTTCATGAGTAACCAGATCATTTTTAGTAGTAAAGGTCTTCTCACAAACGCTACAGACATAAGGCCTCTCACCAGAGTGCAATCTTTCGTGCCTAACCAGGCTAAATCTTACAGCAAAGCTTTTGTCACACATACTACATATGTAGGGCCTCTCACCAGAGTGCAATCTTTCATGAGCCATCATATGGCTTTTGTTAGTATAGGTCTTCTGACAAAAGCTGCAGACATAAGGCCTATCACCAGAGTGCAATCTTTCATGCCTAACCAGATTGGATCTTTTAGCAAAGCTTTTCTGGCAGATGTTACATATCCAGGGCCTCTCACCTGAGTGCAATTCTTCATGAGTAACCAGATCATTTTTAGTAGTAAAGGTCTTCTCACAAACACTACAGACATAAGGCCTCTCACCAGAGTGCAATCTTTCGTGCCTAACCAGGCTGGATCTTACAGCAAAGCTTTTGTCACACATACTACATATGTAGGGCCTCTCACCAGAGTGCAATCTTTCATGAGCCATCATATGGCTTTTGTTAGTATAGGTCTTCTGACAAAAGCTGCAGACATAAGGCCTATCACCAGAGTGCAATCTTTCATGCCTAACCAGGTTGGATCTTATAGCAAAGCTTTTCTGACAGACGCTACATATCCAGGGCCTCTCACCAGAGTGCAATCTTTCATGACTGACCATGTTGCGTTTGGAAGCAAAGGTCTTTTGACAAAAGCTACAGGCATAAGGCCTCTCACCAGAGTGCACCCTCATGTGGACGTTCAGTTTGTGTTTTTTATGGAAGACTTTTCTGCAAACTGTGCATATAAAAGGCAAGCTACTGCTACAGACTTTCATGTGAGTTGTCTGGTGGTTGCATTGTTGACATGACAGGCAGGAATATGGCCTCCTTGTGATCTCCACTTCCCCACTGTCGTTGAGAAAAGTCCTAAGTGGGAAAAAAAAAGAAAGAGGATTAAAACTTGAACAATATTATTGCAAGAAACGACAGATGCAAACTGATTCACCCTTCCAAATGCGTTGCCATTTTCAATGCTGTCAACTCTAGATAATTCAGTCACTTAATTGAAAGTACTGAATAGTTTGAAGTGATGTATTGGTCCTTGCACTTTTAAATGCAATTCAAATACAAAATTGCTCAATAATTCGAAGCTCCAACCCATTATATCAGTTAATTGGAATTTACCGTATTTATTCGAATATAAGGCGAGGTTTTTTTCCAAAAACCGCGGCCTCAAAGTCTACCCCCGCCTTATATTCGAGGGCGGGCTCCGAGATCAGAAATGGCGCGTCACGGGAAGTCATAAAAAGTCAAAAACAGCCAGAAAAAATCCAGTATGTTTCAATCCACAAACCGAGTTCAAAACCGCAGCCATATTTCTTTCTCTATGCCGCAGCCAGCTTACCACGTGCACTTCGCCGCTTGCATGTGCTTGTCTTTTGTGTTCCCTCGCTGGTGTGTGTGTAGCGGCAGCCTCCCGTGACAATTGTTAGTGTGCTCTACCTTCGTTCGGCGAGGCATTTGACTGGATTACCTATGGGGGAACCTTTCCGTTGTGACTAGTGATCATGGCAAGTCGTCGTCGTCATTACGATGCGGCATTCAAGAAAAATGTGATTACCGATGCCGAAGCTTTGGGCAACTGCGCTGCAGGTCGGAAGTACGGCGTCCCAGAAAACAACGTGCGTCGTTGGAGAAAAGAGAAGGGGGCCCCCTTTGCCTGCACTGTGACGCGGAAAGCTTTCCGAGGACCGCGCAAAGGTGTGTTTCCCGAAGTGGAGGCTAGTCTGACTGAATTCGTCACACAAACCAGGAGCTGTGACTTGACTGTGACAACGGAAATGCTACAGATGAAAGCCCGAGAGTTCGCAAAAGATCGCGGCATCTCCGGGTTGCAGTTCAAGGCCAGCCGAGGCTGGGTTCAGAAGTATATGAAGAGAGCCGGGTTCTCACTTAGAAGGCGGACTTCTATAACGCAAAAGCTTCCCCGTGACTACGAAGAAAAGCTGCTGTCTTTTCAGCGCTACGTCATCGGGCTGCGAAGAGAGCGCAACTTCCTCCTCGGCCAGATCGGAAACGCGGACGAGACTCCAATATTTTTTGGCATGCCGTCGGCACAAACGGTACACACAAAAGGTGATCGCCAAGTACGCATACGTACCGCAGGGTGTGAAAAAGAGCGGATCACCGTAATGTTAGCGTGCACCGCCGATGGGCACAAGCTACCGCCTTACGTGGTGCTGAAGAGGAAAACGATGCCTAAAAACGAAAAATTCCCGAAGGGTGTGCACATCCGCTGCCAAGAAAAAGGCTGGATGACTGAGGAGCTCGTCATCGACTGGATTACAACTGTGTGGTGCCGGCACCCCAGGGCCCTGTTGGCTCGCCGATCGATGCTCATCCTCGACGCTTTTCGGGGACATCTGACCGAGGGGGTAAAAAAAAAAGCTACAGGAAGATCTGGTTGTCATCCCACCAATCTGGTTGTCATCCCCGGAGGCATGATGAGCCAACTGCAGCCACTGGACGTGTGTATTAAAGGGACACTGAAGTGAATTTGTCAAGCTCCCGTTTTTGCTTGCACTGCGTAGACTGGCTCAAATTATCACACTTTTCATCGTTTATCTGGTTGAGAAATCGCTAATTATTTTACAAAGCGCGAAAGAAGAAAAACTACCATGCGCGGTTTGCGGCGGCCGCACCAACTAAGCTGTGACGTTGGGAGGAGGGGGCACCGTGATTGGACGATGCCCAAGGTTAGCAATCAAACAAGTTTCGCTTTCGGTTTCAGTTCTGTAAAACAACATGTCTGACATCCGATGGCGTCGTTGGATGGGCATTCTCAATATCCCAGTAATCGTAGTACCGCGCTTCTGCCAAGTTGTCGGCTGTAAAATGCATAAGATAAGCCTCCCAGAACGGCTTGGAATCGTAGCATTCACTAGCCGAGGCCTACGCAGTGCATGAACGCCCTCCGCGTCCCCGCAGACGCACAAATGCATGCGCTTTTCCCCCATATTTGGAGCTTGCCTTACTCATGCCTGTATCGTAAAAGGCGTGTTCGCACCAGGCCAAGGGTCTGTTGATTCTGGCCTGTGCCCACTGCCCGCAAGCAGTCGGTGCTTATGGCAACAGCCCGCCAACGAGAACTCGCTAGCGCGCCAGTGCCAGGCTGCGCGAGTTCTGCGGACTACTTCGTGGAGCAGTGAACGTTGCGGCCCAAAAAGAGGTGACCTCAGAATAGAAAACATCGGCGAAAAACGAAAAAGTTACCTTATATAAAAAAAAAAGAAAAAAAAAGCTTGTATCCGCGGGGATTCGAACTACTGACGGGCAAAAAACACTCGCAGTCATATATCTAGCGCTCCAGACCACACGGCCACGGCCGGGAGCGCAAACATAAGTGGAAATATAAGGTATATAATGTATAACCAGTTTACACTTCTATTTAGTTTTAGTATTTTAAGCAGCTTAGGCGACTATTTGTTGTATTGTGCTCGTGCAGTAAGCGTCCCCCGAGTTTCCACAATAGCTCACGTCTAGCAATTGCATTTCTTAGACGGAAAAGCGTGCACAGATGCGTAGTCGTGCTGCTGACCGCTGTGCTTGTTCGCCAGCGCAAAAAAGTGCTTCCCGCACCCTAGTTTACGCTGTACGGTAAAAATATCAGTTGATTTTATTTCCTTAGTACCTATATTGACTTCGCTGACTCTTGTACCCCTTCAAGAGGCCTTATATTTTCCTACTGGCGTACCAGTCAGCGAAGCGTCGCATGTGCGCTTGTGCAGCGCTTGCGTGAAGCGACCCTGACTTCGAGCTAGATACAGAGTACAAACTAACGAAGTAAAGAAAGGCACATTCTTCCATTCACAAACGTGTTGTGGCTTAGTTTCAACTGATCGAGCGAATTGCCATGACCCGTCGGCGGCCGGCGCACTAAACGTTGGGCCGACTGACTCGGTCGCGGAAGGTCGGCGAGCCGTGCAGCAGCGCAGCCAATTGCCAGCTCCTCTCCTGCTGACGTCGCACGAAAACGCCAAAGAAAATGGGCGAGAGTGTAGAGAGGAGGACAGCATTTTCGAATTGATTTTTCTACTAAATAAATTCGCGTAAACACGCTCAGAGTGGTCGAAACAGGGCCTAGGGACTCCGGACTACAATTTGCGCTAGTAATCCCGCATTGTTTACAAATCACTTCAGTGTCCCTTTAAGCATTTTAAGGACCATGTAAGACGCCTCTACAACGAATGGATGGCCTCCGACGAAACGGCCTTGACACCGTCGGGCCGTTTAAAGCAAGCATCTCCGTCGGTAGAGGCTCGCTGGATAGCCGACGCTTGGGCAGCTATACCCGACGCTATGGTGGCAGGTTCTTTCAAGAAGTGCTGCATTTCTAACTCGCTGGACGGCACTGACGACAGCGAAGTTTGGGAGTGCACCAGTGACAAGGACAGCAGTGATGCTTCAGACGATGACAGCTCGTGATTATGTGGTATCGCGGCTGAATTTTTTAAACTTCAAAGGTAGGAATTTGAATAAAGTTTCTGGCGGGATCTCTAGCCTTATATTAGTGTGCAAACTTTTTTTCCTTTTCTCCGGTCCTTCAACTCCCCCGTCGCCTTATAATCGTGACCGCCTTATATTCGAACAAATATGGTACCTTGAATAAAAAGCATTGGGGTGACCATCATTTCTTGCAAAACGTCAAATATTTAAAGCACCAAAACAGCACCGTACTCTGAAAACATCTGCTCCATTGAAACTGAGGGAGTAAGAGCTGATAAAGCACCGGGCCAATTGAGATGCGTGCGAGAGTATGCATCTTTTTATTTTGCGGTCCTCAACTGCCTTTGTTAAACAGCACCCCGTGTTTATGCAGACACTTCAGGCTTCGATTTTATGACTGAAGTATCCTGAACTTCTGAAGATTGAACTTTAAAGTAAACACGAATCAAGTCTACGGCTAAAAACAAATATATCATTTGTTCATTAGTGTTAAAATGTATGTTTTGGAGAGCTTGCAGAATTTCATGTTTTACTCACACACAAAATGGAGGAAAAACCTATACACTGAGAGGACAAACAAAAGCAATACACGCTGCACAAGCCGCAGACTAAAAGAGCTTCTGCATGCACTCCTTTGCATAAGAGAGCTGCTAAAAGTGAATAGGTGTCTCTACACAATGCATCAACTGCCACTCTCCTGCCTCTAGAACATGTGGCACAAAATGTGGGTACCTGAATATTCTTGTTCAGTCAGTGTGTTTGGAATAAAGCCGCACTTAAACTTTCCCATTCATAAAGTATAACCACTTGAAAAACATACCGTAAAATACCGATCAAGCGCCCCCACCCATGCAAGCGCCCCCCAAGCATTTTCGCGGAATTTAGAATTTCTGTACACGACCAAGCAAGCGCCCCCTCCCACTTCCCGCCATTCCGAAGGCGTTTTTTTTCCAGGCTTTTGGATGCAACAGTGTTCAAAGCCGATGCCGAATCCAATACAATCCAAGTCGTTGCTGCTACGAGAACGCGTTACCAGTCATCGCCGCCATTTTTTCGGGAGCGGTTGTTTTTGTTCACTTTGCATTCGTACACGGTAAGAAGGAAGCTCGAAGTAGTGGACTGGCATCGGAAAAATGGCAGAAACGTGCACCTCACTTCTCGCGTGTTCAAATAGGACGGTAAAAGGATACGTGAGTGGGATAAGAACTACGAAGTTTTGCTGCAACAAAACTTCGTTGTCCCCGAGGACCCTGACGAGCTGCAGACCGAGGGCTTGAACCTTATTTTGGGATCGAAATCTGAAGAATCGTTTTGCGGATTTAACAGTGATCGAAGTGAATGTGAAAATTTACGTTTTTAGCATTGCCTAGAAGTGTCATGACTCATAAATCAACATTTTTCATAATGAAGGCTACAGTGCCTTTCTCGCGATCGCCGCCATTTTGTGCCGCCATCTTGAATTTTGGGCCCGATCCGAATAAGGGCCCCCTCCCTATCTCTCAGCCAATTATCTACAAGTTTTGGGGGGGCGCTTGCTGGGTATTTTACGATAAGTAAAAATGTGCAATTGCACTGGCCTACTCATTCTTCAAGGTCTTGATAAAAAAGGCACACACCACGTAACTATTCGAATTCGACTGAGCATGGTTTATTGACAACCAAATATAAAATTTCAGGTCGTGGAGAAAAACTTCCAGTGGATACTGTGCCCAGCCAGAACCAAAACAGATTTTTTTCTCCCCACAGTAGTAAAAATTAAGAAGACAGCCAAGAAAGCATCTGTGCAACATACACGAGCGCTTATAGTTTACGGTTGGAGGAGGGTTACGAACACTTATTCTGGTGCTGTAGTAAAATGTGTTTAACCCTACATCAGGAAGTATCCCACAACGCAACATAGGAAAACTGCAGCAATATCTGGCCGTTTAATTATTTTATCAGTTTCAGCAGTTTCTGCCATGCAGGTAACTTGAGCATGCGTACAAGTTTGTTCAAAAAATCCCCTCTTGCAGATGACGGGTCACTCAGGCAAAAGGCACCTGTTCAGTCTCAATGGGTTTTTGTTCTCTTGTATCATTTTCTTATGCAATATTCTGATAAAAAGAGCACAAAAACAATGCTCAAAACACACTTGACCTTATAAAACATAGATGTTCAAACCTGAGATGAGATAACTTAGATAGCAGGTAAGATATATTGGCATAGGCAAAAAAATTATTTTTATGCACTAAATTTCTGCTTACTAGCGGCCACCAAAAATCAATGTTACACAATACGTAAACCAAAGAAGCACACCCAACTCTCGCATTTCTGTCACCCAAATGCCAGGCAAGGAGTAGTTTGCTTGAATGATTTCCCCAAAAAGAAAATGCTTGCAAGTCGCACCAATTGAGCTGACAAGTTTCTGCACCACTCAAGTGTCTCCACATTTTATAATGGAGTGCGATTGCAGCCTGCTTTCACTATTGTCATGCATTTATATAGTGCCCCCTAACAGCCATCTTGTGATGCCAAAATAAGCCCTTGTGGTACAGCTGACGAGACTCCTCCTTTTCTTGCACGAGTGTAGTAAGGCAACTAGCGCCCAGGATTATTGCAACAAGTTAAAGTTCAAGTTTATTGCATTAGAAATAAATACATCTGCGTGAAAATATACGGGTGGGACCCCTGAATTCAGGAATGAGTTGTAAAAGGGGTCCCTACGATGTATGAGGTATCAATGTTTTTGAGCATTTATAAAGAAAACAGAAAATCGAAGATTTTTGCAGGGACCCTGCAGCATCTTTTTTCTAGATACTTAGTGCTTTCAAAACGTAGTTAACAAACACCCATTACTTAGAATAGGACATCCCGAAGTACCTCAGCCAAAAATTACTCCTCTGTGCTCATAGAAAACTTGGAAACTTGCACACAAGATTGTTCTCTTTCCCAGACTTTGTACTTGTGGAATATTTGAATTGCATCCCTAAAGCGATGTAGCAGCTATTGGCCAGCTTCCTTTCAGTTCTAGCAATCATGATTCGATAGCTGCTTCAAACAAATCATCACAACAGAAAGCAAAAAGAGAGGGTGGATCTGCTGTGACAAACAAACCATGCAGTGCCCCCAATGTTGCCAAAGACAATGGCTATAACAGTGCTTCCAGGCGGGAAGGAAAAAGAAAAAGCATTCATTGGTAGAAATGTAAGGTCTTTTTAACACAAGAGTGCTCGAAGACTCATCCCCAAAAATCGCAGCAGTGAGGGGTAACTCTGTGAAGACAGCTCACAGAGTGGAAGAATGCCATGCGGGTTACAAGAAAAAGCACTGCTAACAGACCAGCGCTCGTTCCTTGAGCGTTCTAAGCACGTCTGCAACTGTTTCATCACCACTGCCCTTCTAACAACCAGTGCAACAGCTTCAGAAAAAACAGCTGAATCAGTGACCATGTCAGGCACGGTTTTTGCTGTATGTACTAATAAAGACCGCAGCAGCTACTCAGGATCTACAGGATGCATAGTATATAGGGGTATTCATAGACATATCTGGGTTTTAAATTACATGGCCTTTTCTTGTTATGTTCATGCAGTGCACTGCGTGTTAAGCACTTAATCCCAACAGGCACAACACAACATCCACACTATGCAGAATGTCAAGACTTCAAAAGTAAGGAACTGCCTTTCATACAAACTGCAAGGAGCATTTGAAACTGCCACAGGGAACAAGTTCAGACAAAATGAAGACAATATCTATGCTTGGCAGATGAAAAAGGAGGATGTTTTTCCTTGCAATGGCATAAAATGCATCCAGTGGTACTGAGCATGTACAAAAAAGGGGTGTCCACCTTGACCTAACTGTTGACATGCTGCATATGACACCAGAGAACCAAATAATCTTGGGATTGATTTTAAGGCTGGCAAGCACTGAATTCCATGCTTTTCATACCTGACCCAGTTCTCTAACACCAATTTTGTCGAGCATCTCCGAATCGTGTGAAAATATAGATCACGTCTTTTAGTACCATGTAATTTATACGAAAAAGCAAGAGAGACACTGCAATCCCACAGTAAGCAACAACCTAATTTCTCCCCCAAACTACGTATCATCATGTTGTGATCATGTCCACAAAGTTGCCATCTCTATGAGTCACACGCATTCGTACGCATGTTCATTCATTCCACGAACATCACGTGACTGGAATGGCCATCCGTCAGCAACTGCGACTATTGTAAACAATGATGCTTTCCGATCAGTTATTAGTAATCAAAACCACTCTAATAACCAAGAATTATTGCTAATTTCCTCTTGTGTTGGCTTGATCTTTAGCGTAAAAGCAATGTTGGCTTCTTGTAGTTATTAACCATTTGTGCGCAGAATTTGTGAACTTTTTTTATGATGTGTTCTCGCACAATTCCTCCTTTTTGTATGATTGCTTAATATGCACTGTAAGCTTTAGTTCATGAATCTTAAAACCCACTCCACTCTAAATGCTTCGGCCCTGAAGGCACCTGTAAAAAGAAAAAGTCCGCAGTCGTTGCAATCTTCAGCATGTCTAATTTAGATCGTTATTATTCATAAAAGAAAATGTTTCCTAACTTGGCATTTAGAAATTCTCAGTAGGATTATATGAGAACTGCAAAACGTGTAAGCCAGTGTTCAGCAAGCCCCTTGCTTCACTTCAATTTTTATTTTTAGAAGACCACCTCAAACTAGATACACGAGATTTTTGAACTGAGAAAAATGAGTACCTATTCAGGAGTGTTTAGTTCGACAAACAACAGCATGGCAGCACTCCCTTGTAACCTACCCTGCGTTGTCAGAATGCGGTTGGCAGGAGCAGGTGTGAGGACCAGCCTTCGCCACAATGTCTGTACCACCTTGTGAAGCAGGAAATTTTCCCAAACCAGCAGATTGGGCATTCTCCAGCTCTAGAACTAAGAAGAACGCATGGTTATGGCAGCCAAAATCTACCAGTACTCAACAAATCCTTAGAGAGGCTCTGTACTTAAATGCACCATATGCATTTGCCTCCAGACAAGACTGCACAATGTCAGGGCATTATTAAAGCATTTAGGGAGAACTTTTTGGCTCAGCACTATATCCTCATGCACTATTACACTTGTAAAGGCTTGGACGCTCGCAATAAATGCTTGACTACTAGAGGAAAAGCTAAAAAAGTAGGCTTGTGCAAATTATTGAGGCAAATGAATATGGTGAGATATCCAAAGCAGTCACCTTGAACCTTTTTATGTTGGACAAAAGCAAACTTGGTTATTCCTGTTAAGTATGAATTTGTCTTAGGTTCACTTCAATGATGGTCTACTCTAATGATAGTGCAGCGCATTTATTACAATATGCCGTGACATTTTTGAGAGAAGAAGGCTGCATACAGGTGCTCATTTGCTGATGAAAGCCATGTATTCACCTGTTTTCTTTTTTTAATTTTCTTTCAGGCGCACTCACACAAAGTTTTCATGTTATGTTTTTGACTGATATGTATGCCTGCCATCCCAGTCATCACAGAATGGCACATATATAGTCCACTTTAATACTAACAGCCTTGTATGTTCAAGACAGTTTCGGTTTTGGCGAAATGAACACTGAGGCAGCTGCCGTGACAGAACAACCCTGTTATGGAGCCGCACACATCAACAGCAGCAAGAAGCTGTCTATGTAATGGGAGTCCTGACATCGGCACCGTGGGGCAAGGCACTGGAGGCACCGAGTGCGTCATGCTGATTCCAACGCCAAAAAGATATCCGATCTGAGCTATATCATGCATGCAAAGATTAAAATGCATTTTAAATATTTGTACTGAACGGCTATGGTTGAAACTTCCTGGGATATACCTCCACATACAAAGGAATCTCTTTACGAAGTTATCTCAGCTTCAAAATTTAGTGTCAGTAGTCCTTTAATAAGAGTAGTTCCCTACTCAGAAGTTCACTACACAAGTTTCGCAAGCCTCACCTCTGATTCTAGTGCAACTTGCTCATGCTAACCGTGTTTGTCCAAATCAACATTTCCCTTTATTTAAGGGTGCATATAATATTTACGTTATCTAGTGAAACCCAGAATGTTTTCTTGCAAGCAAAAGCACCTTTCAAGGACTATCACCCTGCAGGAACATAGCATGTACATCTAACTATGTTTGGGTAGCCAGTAGTGCTCTTGTTTGAATGGCGCAAAGATGGTGCACACATTACTTGGAATGGAACCTTTCCACAAAAGTTATAAAAGGTCCTGTAGATAGCTGGTAAAAAGCAAGCTATTTTGAAACAAAAGTAAAATAAAGATGCAGATATAATCTCTGGCCATTACATTACAATGTTCCATTACGTTCGACTATAATAAACTACTACGAGAAAAGAATTGCGATTGACAGCAATGTTCACGCATTATTAAAACATCATGAGGACCTAGCCATTCGTGAAATAAAGTGGGTGATTTCTACATTAGACAAAACAGCATTAGTTATATCTTATGTATGGCCTCTTATTTTGTGCTTCACAAAATTATTCTTCAATGGCAATGAAGTTGCATTACAATGAGCAAGGGGATTCGTCCCCATGTTACTGCAGTAACAGCACTGACTGGCACAAATTTGCAGAGAACAATTGCGCTTTTTTGACGTAAGCACTTCAAGGAGGGCAAACTGCTCGGAACGGCAACACAACGCATACTGGTGACATAAACAGTCTTGAGGGTGCGCAGTAAGTGCGGGAACCTTTCCTTGTAACAAAAACAGGTATTATTGCACCTGGAAGGCCATGTTGCTATGGTTACGAAAGGAAATTGCTACACAGCGATGCAATGGACAGGAAAGCTCGTTTCTGTCACTTGAAACCTGCAATGCCACATTGCCGTGGTCATGGAACACGAAAAAGATTGATCTTTTTTGAGCTACTTAGAAGAACAAAAACGCAGTGTTGTAAGATGTCTGCAGCCAAGTTTACAAGCCACAGTTTCAAAAAAAATACTGCAAATTTTCTTTGTTACCAGCTTATGTCCTAACCATTACGTGTATTTTATTACATTGCCATTTTATTATGATGTGACCATGAAACACATCCAGCAGTATGGACAGACAAACTGAAGGGTTTTCTGATTCACAATAGAGATGCCTACACACTTAAAAGGCATAAAAGAACGATGGCTTTCGCCGCAGCATTGCCTCAATGAATAACACAAGTGAGCGAAAAAAGCCAAACCAAGCACAGCTGCTATAACACAAGTAAAAAAAAAAACAGTCAAACCAAACACAACTACTATGACAGGTTTGCGGAAATGGCAGCTGGAGTGGCGACTGAGTGCCAGTGCTGTCATGGACAAGCCGTGTCTATTTTCTATTGATCACAAATCGAAAAACAAAAATAAAGTGAACATGCTGTTACCAATGTTTTTTTAATTTTTTTTTTGCCAGATAGAACGGTAACCTAAAAGCACTGCACGACAAAGGCACACTGATGGTACAGCAAGCCAGGGCTACAACACGTCTGCCACTAGCAAGTAATAGGATTTTATATCTGATATGTAAAAAAAAAACAGTTCAAGTTTAACCCGTTAGGGTTAGTGCTAGACTGTCAAACAGCATTATCAAGGTCCACAACCATATTACTACAGTTGAACCTCGATATAAACCTCGATTTAGCGAAATTTATGATATAATAAATTTTTGCAGGTTTTCTATCAAAATTTTGCTCAATGCATGTATTTTTATCTCGATTTTACGAAGTAATTTCGTGCGGCACTTCCAATTTAACGAATTAATGGCGAGAAAAGAACAACGAAATTCCGGTCGAGGCACGTTTTATTTTGCCTCTCAGAGCCTACATTAAAAACATTCAGTACTAACATTAACTCTTAGAAGACGAAAATGAGAGAAAAGCAGTGAATTATGTGGTTGACAACAATTAAAAGCGATGAAAGAAGCTGCGCAAACCGCTAGTGGTCATGGACGGTTTAACAGTGCGGCCCCCATTTTGACGTCTCCATCGTTGCCTACGCCAGCGCCCTCTATGCTTAGGCTGCCAAAGCTAACTTCCAAGTTTTTTCTACGCGTCCTTGCTGACGGTGCTGCTGCTCTAGGTTGTGCTCGCTGATAACCACATTAATATTTTACTTCGTGCACCATTAGGCGAGTCTTGTAAGCAGCATGAGCACTCCAAGGGAATGAAAAGTGTTCCGAACAAGAGCCTGAGGAAGTGTCAGTGAAAACGACGGCTACCGAAGTGATGGATGCCGTCGACATTCTGCGGAGGCACGCAGGCGCAAGCGAATGTTTAACAGCAAGCCTTGTTAGCGCTGTCAGCACACGAGCGCCACATAAAGCCCACCCTGTGGGGAGCAGCCCCGCGCTGCTCCACACAGTGAAGCGATCCGCGTGGACTCCGCTCAACTCACAATCATGGCTTTATCTTGAGTGTCGTCATCGCTCCCCGCAATACGCGAGGCAAACCCGACAGAAGCCGCTGCCGAGAACGAGAACAGCGAAGAGTATGCCATCACAACGTATGGGGAAGTTCTGCAATGGTACAAAGCGAACCGTAACAGATACCCACCGCCTCATCGGGACCTAACACGCAAAGAAGCGACCACCCTACGACAACTACAGGCAAGAGCGATATGGACTCCGGTATGGGTGAAACACGTCTGTCCGGAGATATATCACACAGACACGTGCCAACGGTGCAAGAAGGCGCGAGCCACCCAGAGCCACATACTCTGGGAATGCTCGCCCCCTGCACCCAACACCCAAGACAACGAGTTGCCAGACGAGATCTGCAGCAAGCTCATCAGCACAGAACTCGGTAATCAACGGGCCGTCGTCCAGCACGTCCTCGAGCTCCTGGACCGGCAGAAACCCGGAACGTCGTCTCGCTTGCGAGACAACGGATAGGGTGAACGCGGGGCTAGGACGAAGACATGGAACACCACAACGAAGAAGCAGCAAGACTACCCACAGAGACAAGGTCCAGCATGTGCCACGTTCCCCTAGGAGCGTGAGACGACCGGTGCTCGCCTTCGGGCTCGCAGCACGGCCGCCGCCTCCGTGGGGCAAGCGGGCACGCAAGAGTCTCCCTCCCACACCCGCTCCCCCTGAACTGCCAGATCGATTCAATACAGTTGTTTCTCTCTCTCTCTGAGTGTCATGGTTGCATCACGCGCCCATACTGCATAGCCTTTGTGCATGAAGAAAGTCTTTCGAATGTTTCATAGCACAGTTCCGCTGTTGGCCCGCCGCACCCTTCAATGCCGTGCCCAAGCCTACCACTGAACGGACAAAAAAAGGGCGTAACTTTGAACCAGCATCTAGCCGGGGTGAAGTTCACGGGGCATGGACGCGGGTTCAATTGACTAACAGCGGCGTTTAGTAGTGACCGAAACAAAAAAAAAAAATAAATAAAAAGTGGAAACCTAGTCTGCTATCATATTTCATGAGGCGCTGCAGAAAAAGCACCAGTTTTACAATGGCACATGAACTATGGTCGGCTATCCGAATTCCATTGCCTGCCTAAGTGTTGAAGCTCTTGATTCACACAATTTTTGCGGCGAGTTTTAGTACAAATTTCGCTTTAAGTGGAGAGGTAACTACATAGCAGTTGTTTCTGGGCGATGGGCAAGGTTTTGAAACCTCATTAACTGGTTAAATAGAAAAATCGAAAACTCTATTTTACGAAAGTGTCGATTTAACGAAATTTTCGTTGCCAAGTACGACTTCGTTATATCGAGGTTTAACTGTACAGCCATTTCTGACGTTAATAAAAAATAAACCCTTCGCATTAGCAGCCCAGCAGCATGGTCACTATGCCATCAGGCAATGGCTGACAGAAAACCTTTGCCCCAAAGGAAGCTGCATGCTTGGTGTAATTTAACTTCAACATGTGGGAAAAGTCCTCACACCTTCACAATATCACCACGTGCTAGAAGAATGAAGTTGCTTAAATAATTAACAATAGCCGGTAAAGATGTAGTTTTTTTCCAACTGTGTAGGATAGGAACTTCACACTAGAATGTTCACATGGGAAACAACTTCTCGAATTCTAACCTGAAAATTGCTCGTCTGTTTGGGAGCTTGTGCTGGTCAGTAGCCTAAGACAGCACTGGGTACCTGCAAACAAAATTTATGTTCAGTAACGGAGAGAGACTAGCAGTTAAAATAAGGACGGTACCTATGGCCATTGTTGCAATGGTTGCTTGTGTCCTTTGGCTGCAGGATACATCCTGGCTGCATGCTGCAACTGTAGACAGTGTCATGGCGCAGCCTTCAGGCATCGATGGCGTACTACGTAAAGTGCTTGTCAGTGCTGCAGTCTTTTCTGGAAATGAACAGCACAAAAACCAGTGAAAATTCAAACAGTTACTCTAAATCGCACTAAGGCGGTCACTAGTTTTGCTTCTTTGATGTAGACAGCATGCACACAATTTTCCCACCAAACATGTGTTCTGCAACCACATAAATGGTTCAACAGATCTGCTTCCTTACTCTGCAAAAACATTTGCGGACTGTGCACACATTCTTGAGACTTTTCTGCACTAGACAGGATGTAGGAGACATACGTATCACTATGGGTGTGCTGTACATCTTCTTCTGTTGTAATTTCCCAGCAGGGATAAGCCATTAGCTCCACAAGCTTTGTTGGTAAAACTAGCAAATATAGAAGTGCAATATGACTGAAATGACTGCAGTGTTGGCATAAAAAACATGTGGTATCTGAAACTTTTTCCTGAAAAAGATGCATCTAACAATTTTTTAGTGCAAAGCATAATCCTGAATTCACAGGCTTGCCTATCTGACTATTTGGTCTCCAGTTACAAGTGATATCAAATACATCATGAAAGCTGTGGTCAGAAAAACGTGCAACACACACACACGCACACCCCCACTACATGCTCTACAGCCCCCCTTTTTTCCTGATTGACGGTACTAGGAGCCCCATATCTCTGGATGAATACTCATACACAAAAGAATGCTTGACATGTAATGGCAACTATCAGAGATGAACACTGCATGTCACTGTTTTCCTTTGCATTTTCCCGAATTCAGTTGATAGTTGCGGCCCACCTGCAGGTGCAAGCTGCATGTTGCAATTTGAAAGCAATGAACAGCTTCCCCAGCTGTTAAATGAAGTTCCTGTATCAATAAAGTTTATACCCTGGTGGAAATTCTTGCACTCTGGTTGTTTCTGTTAACCCAAATAAGGATCACATTTCAGTCAATCGGAGATGAGACCATAACTTTTTTTGAACGGCATACATGGCTAGCCCACTAATAACGGATTTGATGTCCAACTTAAGGGGGGCTCACGTGTTAACATTGATTGATTGTAGTGTAGGGTTTAACGCGCCGACACAATGCAGGCAATGAGGCGCGCCCGTAGTGGAGGGCTCCGGATTCATTTTGACCACCTGGGGATCTTTAACATGCGCTAAAATCTCGTACACACGGCCGTTTTTGCTTTTTGCCTCCATCAGAAAAGCGGACGTGTTAACATTCATATCTGAATTACGACTTGATGACACACAGGCTTAAAAACCATCTAGCACCAATACGAAAAGTTTTAATACATGGACATGTGCACTACAGTCCAGTTTGCTTATTTTAGATATATTTCACTTATGTACTGAAATAGAGAAATAAAACTCTCCCATGAAAGGCCATTACACTCGGATACAAGTAAAAAAAAACGCGGCGTTGCGCAGTGAGAAAATTCCCTTCGACCCAATGGTGTTGCCCTATCAATGTGACGTCGCAGCTGTCTGTCTCGGAACCAAGCTTTTGTGAGTGCGTCCGTGCCGAAAAGTAGTTCTTCAGGATGCCTTCATTTTGAAGGGAGGCAAAAACCTCTGCAAAAACTCTTTATCTGCCCGTTATATTGCAACACATGAAATGGCTTATTTGTGAGCTGCAGTAGTGAGTTTCAACTTTATTGCTGATGGTGAATTTCTGCTCTTCTGGTTTTCCCTCAACCGCTTGCGTCTGGTTTTATGCACTGCCAGTTCCCTTTTCTGCCATGGAGCCCAAAGAAGACGCACCTGGATGTGCTTTATCGTTTTGGACTGAGGACTGTGGTGTGTTGCCATCCACACCAATGGTATGTATACGAAAAACAAAACAGCCGTGTAATCTAGCAACAGGCGGGAGATGATCCGAAATGTGTATGTTCACTTGCGGCACTTTCACCCAAAGCGCAGCATTAAAGAAACGGTCGTGACATTGAGCGATCTTCTTAGAGTCAGCGTGTGCTCCGTGATGGAGGTAAAGAAGGAGATGAAAAATAACGATGGAAATGTTGCGACGTCCTCCAGAAACCACCCGTGAAGCGCTGGAATGAGACGACGCACAGAAATGTACGACAACTTCACAAAGTGTGGATTGCGCTCGTCCGTGCATCGCCTTTTTGGCGCAATGAGATGCCAACAGTGAAGGCAATTGTTGTGGATGTCAATGCTAGCGGCGATGTTACTACCCGCAAGGCATAGGCTGTGCGCCACCTACTGAATGACATCGGGTTCAGTTATTACAAGCGCAGCTGGAACTCGGTGCTGATGGAGAGGGACGACATTGTTGCCTGGTAGCAGATGTACCTCTACGACATTACCCGTTGGAGGATGGAAGATCGAAAAACCAACTACCTTGATGAAACCTGGGTGAATGTGGGACACGATATTGACTCTTCGGATGGTTGCAACGGTTGCTTCCCACCGCGAAGCCTTCTTGCGTGGTCCGATGACAGGTTTGAAGGATCACCTGTTGACAGAAGCAAAATGAGCTCGATGTTCCCGAATGTTTTGCGACATGGTCGCCAGCCCATCCCCGACGAGTCTGGTCTCTTCCGGCGATCAACTTGGCATTAGGAGAAGAAGCTTTGCAGCGCTAACTACGTTTACAGCGCCGACGAAAGTGTCGGGAAGGTGACGACGCTCTCCCACTCGCAGGTTCGCTGACCATTTGAAGTGAAACTTCTAGTTTAAACTAATACTCTAGGTGACAAGGACTTTTCAACAACAGCCGATCAAAAAATAAGAGGGACGCAATCAGCGATAATCGCGCTTTAAAAAGCCAGCGAGTCCAGCGGAACGCTGGCGCGCCTGCTGCGGTGCGCCGCTCTTTTGCGTACCTGGCACTATGCGTGCACTTTCATTAAACAGTGCTCGTTTGCGTCGCCGTTACGAATACATGGCGCAGCGTTAGCTTGCCGTTTTGTTGCGTGTCTCACTGACAAAATGCAGCGAGCGTCAGAAGCGTGAAATCTGTTTTGCGATTCCGAAATTAGTGGCGGTAAAACAAGGTGGTCGGGTGAACTGAGAGGCCACTCGCTTTCCTTGTTTGCTCTCACTGCACTTAATTACGCTCTTGCATTAAATATTCCCAGTTCGCACTTAATAGGCTCAATGATTGTCAGCAATGTTTTGCATTGTAGGGCCGAGTTGCATGCAGCCGACACGGTGGAAGGCTGGACGGCAAGTCACGTGGGAAGGGGAGGGGGGCTTTGAACACACAAAAAAAGAAATAGCGAATTTCCAATAATATTTGACAATAATCTGGTGAAGTGTGAAGATGGGGAACAATTCAACTGGAAACGAGCAATTCTCTGTTCTTCTCTCACTGCCTAACTCCATTTGAGGACAAAACTGGCGTGTCAGCATTCAGATTGTTAGCAACGACCCCTGCACTAGAAGATAACCGACAGAGTCAGTGGTGATCGTGTGTTAATATTCAGTGCCCCGCGGCATGTATGCGGCTGTTATGTTATGCAAATATAGAAGTACACATCTTTGCAGGCCGCGGGCGTGCGATTTGGTGCTTGTTTTGCGTCCTTCAATAGCGCTTAATTTGTCTATTTGATGCTATTGCCTCACCTACTCGCTAGAATACATGTATCCTGCCATTCGGGAATTGTGCGGCGTAAAACAGTATGCAAGAATCAATTAGTTTGCAAAAATACAAAACAAAATTTCCACTCTTCTTTAAGGCGGTGCCAGGCCAGCAGTGTCAGCTCAGTCGGCTGCACAAGTCTTACGTTTGCTCGCTTGCATGCTCCCGCTGAAGCAACCTTTTGCAGTTACCAGCAGCGTTCCACGTTTATGCTACTCATGAACGTTCCTTTGTCGACTGTACACAAGAAGAAAGAACGGTAACGGTCATCAGGAACTTAGACAGCCTGACCTGGCGATGCTGTCCTACGCCGCGACAGCTCGCTCAAAAGAAAGCCGATAAATCGGCTTGTTTTAGCGGATATTATTTTAATTAGCCTCTACAACTACTTTAAGCGCTAATTCATACAGTATGCAATCATTTAAACGCGCCACGAAGCGATTAAACTAAGTACAACCAACTTTCACTCTGGCTTGTAATTGAAAACACATGGAGGGCGGTGAGGGTTGTCTGCTTTTGTACTACCCAGAGGCGTCGACCACTAGGAGCGCTGCATGTCGCCAAAACTCCAGCACAGGAGGCCTATAGTTCTTGCTAATGCTCCGGAAGAAACATTGCCGGCGTCACCCCATTCCTGCGAAGCCAGTTCTGTGTGGAGTGCGAAGAGTCAGAGCTAGGTGTCAGCTCCTGTATTCAGCTAACTTCCAAACAGAGGGAACAGCCAGAGTCTAATTATCGACAACAGCGAAAATGCAAGACAAAACAAATTCCTGGCTTTTGGAGCTGTCGGCTTTGGCAGATGGCATTATGTTTCCTGGTAATCGTATGTAACGTAACAGTTTCTGTAACCTTGCCGAACGCTCAGAAGTATTGCATCACATCACCTCACGTTGTCATGGCATGAAAGTATGCCGACATGCACTATGGGGCGCAAACAATTGTAGGCTGAGTTCCAAATAGCCTACTGTGTTTGTAGGAGCGTGCTGGTTTTATACGAGGCTTCTAATCAGATGCCGGCTTATGGAACAAAACGAGTCACGTGCACGGTAAAAATACAGCAACACTATGTTTGTTCAGACCTGGACTAATATTTCCGTACATTTCGCACAGCCACATCTTCTTGATATTCAGATATGCAGTATAGTCTAACTGCATTCAAGAACAGGAGGAGGAGGAGGAGAAAACTTTAACGTCAAAATCAAGCTGGTTAGGCGGCGGGCTCCTTAGTCCAGGAAAAGATAGCAAGAGTAATTTTCTTCAATTCATGGAATGTCAACCCGAGTAAACCAGGATTTGTTTTTGACTCTGAAGGGGTCGTAAAACAATAAAGAGTTGTTTGGACATATACATTGGTTTCGATTCTTGTTATACTGAAAACCAACATGTATACCATTTATTCTGTTTGTTAGTGAGTATATCAAGCCTTCAACACCGTAATCATGTTATAACCATTCAGGTTGACGATGAGTTTGTTATGATAACGATAGGTACGATAGAAATTTGGGGCCTAAATCTGCCTTCGAGTACTCCGGACAATGTTGTCTGCACCGTTTCAAGTGGCGTAGCACAGACCTTCTCATTGGATTTGCATGTGAATAAACAACGCACGGTGCGGATATCTACCTCCATGAACGCAGCCATAGGGACCGGGCAGCTGGACGGGTAGCGCCACCACTCGGCGCTCCGCTCGTCAGTGGAATGAGCCGGTGCATTGGAATACGCGGCCTCCTAGTGTTTTTTTGTGTTTGCTTCCGTGCTTTGAATGGTTTGGTGGTGTTGTGAGCGGATATGTGCGGTGAAACGAAGTCTAGACAGGTGTGTTGGGTTCTTAGATGCAATGACGGCTACGTAAACTTGTCGGACGCTTCTAAAGTTGGGCATGGGCTACAATTACGTGAACGGCTTTTGCAGCGATTCATGCTTGGCTCCATCCGTTCTGAGTATGAATAAAACTACTATTATTAGTATTAATTTCTTGTTAAAGGCACTAACTTATTGGACATTTGTAAGGTTGGGAATGGGCTACATTGACATGAGCGCTTTTTGCAGCGTCTGCACCTGGCTCTGCGCGATCTGAGTAGGGATAAAACTGTTAGTATTAGCATTCGTTTCTACCAGTTTAAATTATTTTCACTGGTCTCAGTGACTGCGGTTTAACGCCAGCCTTAACGCTGGGATACCTCGATATGTGTGCTTTGAAGAGAAAGACACTTACGTACGAGATATATTACCGTGTGGCCGCGGAAACATCGTGGCAGTTTACACTTTCTGTCTGTAACCGTGAGCTTTGTGCCTTCGGTTTTGGTGAGCGACACTGTGACAGCATGGGAGCTTGAGAGCCGAAACGGAGCTCCCATGTTTGTAGTAGTCATTTTATCAAGAGCCAACGTTATTCAACCACCCAACAGCCCAAGCTGCAAACCATGCCCCCTCCCCTTCCCATTTTACCACCTGCGTGGAATAAAGGCTGGCACCGATAGTTAAAAAAACGTGGCATTGTTAACGTCAGCCTTTAGTTTTTAATGCTTAAGTATCCATTACCGAGTACCTAAAGAATCATGTAATGCCTTGTGAAGAAACCTCAAATAGTGGTGCATCAGTTCGAGTCCTCCAGCACAGACGCATTGCTGACACGCTGGAAGCTGTTAGGATTTGGAGAGGGGTGCATGGAAGTGCAAAATTAAACAACAAAATCATCCAGCCCTCCGTTTAACCACGATGATGGTTGAACACAAAGCTTTCTTCGTGCGAAATCGAATGGGAAATGGTCAAAGACAAAGACGCAGCGATCAAAAGACCAAACGGCGTACTGGTGAAATTCAAAGCTCAAGTAGCGAAATTTAAATCCAGACAGCAACCAAGGAAACCCACATGAGAAAGCTTTGCGATAAACCATCATCGTCGTTAGACGGAGCAGTACATGATTTTTCAAGCGTAGGTGGCAGCTCGTAAAACGACCGCAGCATTCAGTTGTGAAACTGAGGGCGGGTTTTCGGCACACTCCTGTCTCTCGTCCTTCACCCACGCAGAATTGTTTTTTGAAAAACCATTAACCAACTAGCCAGCAACCATTGCAATTCTTGTAAATCAATGCTTTTCCACGACAAGCAATAACGTTCTACTATCATGAGGTATTTATTCTGTAAACGATTCCCAATTACTGTAGCAAGCTTATTTCTGTGAAATTAAACACGTTTCTACCGTAGTTGATGAAGTTACGGAAGTATCATTCATCACAATTTCTGTTTTGAGGTAAATCTTAAAAGGCACCCCCAACTTTGTCTTTCGCTTGTGCACATCGCCGTTTCGTCATCAACTGCAAAAGGCCAGCACCGCAGCATTCCTGGACCGGCTGCTTACACCGGCTTTGTAAGAGCATTTAGCTGCAGTATATTCCTCGTAACACCAAACTGCACGCAGGCATGAAAAATTTGCCCGAAGGAACGGGCTTGCACTTCCAGTTTGACCTCGAGCTTGGCGCATTGAGCGTCGTCTGCTATTTGCAATTAAGTATTGGCGTAAATCACACAGATGGCATGCCTCGTAAAGACCGCCTCTACTTCCAAGATTTACCGATCTGAAAAAAGCCCTTGTGGTTATCCACGCTTTGCAACCTGCAACGCAGCAGGATGACAGAAAGTCTTGCACAACTACGCTGCGCTGACCGCCGCCGGCATTCCACTGACGATCGGTTCGCCACGGGCGGTGCTGTTCGCTGAAGCGACGGTGGTGCCATAAAACGGCCGCCCGGTTCCTATAATGAAAGCCAATTCCTGAAGGTACTGTATGCCGTACAGCCTAATGAAACTATCCACACAAACATTGTGAGCCTCCGAGACATCCCCAAATTTCCTAATAAGATATTTGTGACGGTGCAAAAAAAATTAATGCGCTGGGCACAGAAAAAACATTTATCTCATACACGTCAGCAACAATGAAAGGAAGAAAGCCGTTTTATTTCCTGCTATGTGGTACGCATGTAGGGACCCCCTGCTTGGTGCATAGCATTAGACTGTTGAATCTCCATTAGGGCATCTCAAAAATACTTTACGGAAGCCTACGCATTCTGACAACTTATTCAGGAGCTCTGAGCACCGAACCTCGCAAATAAGCTAGAAAGGACGAGTTACACCCGATCTTCTGAATGATGCTCTGAAGAAAGTTGGTCTCTCTCTCCTCGTTCGTTTCAAACTTGTGCGGGATACTTTGAAATTATTCAGAGGTGTCAGAAACTGGTAGATTAACTGAATTACTGGAAATACGCTGCTTAATGCCCCAATGCATCAAAGCCGGGATTTCTAGCACAGGCACTCCTGCCACTCACAAGCAGACGAACGAGGCGCGAGTCCCTAAGCTGATGTCAGAGCCCGGGGCCGCCACTCAATAGCATCATCCAATGAAAAATAAACTAATACGCACTTATTGTTTATTTCAGTACAGATGCGATATATTTCTAAAAGAAAAAGCTAGTCCGTTAGGAATATTTCGATGGGTTTGTAAAACTAAATCCCATAGGAATGCGACGAGGTGAGGCCCCCTTAAAGGGATCATGATGGTCAACTGTAACTCTGTTCAATTTAAAGGAACGAAACTTTGGCCTTCCCCTTAGCTCTATTAACCGGCACAGAAAATGTTTTCTAACCGAAAAAATTCAGGAAATAAGGTACAACATTCCAATTTTAAACTCCAGCGATGCAACATGGGCACGAGTGACGTAATATGAACCAGCACTTAAAACAGTTAGTGTGTGAACTGCACGTCAGCGTTAAGTAATGCGACCAAACGGAACTAGAGGAGTCCCCACTACCATCACCCAGTCACGTCTTGACAGTGGCTTTGGTCAACGGCTGCAAATCTTTCCGAAATTATGTGACGTACAGAAATTGCCAGAAAGTGGGTGGACGTTGCCACTGATTCATCTGATATCTTTGATATCAAGATTACCCATTCGATTACCCATTACCCAGACAAAGCAGTTTTTTTCTAATGAACCAAGAAAGCATTCTGTCTTCATGGCCTCTTTAAAACCTCCTGTGGGGATTTTAGTCAGGAACTTCCACCACCTGGTTTGCAACTTAAGCACCGCAGTTCCGTTTCGTGCACACAACATTTTTATTCCATGCGGCCACGATTATTCCTCCTCGGGCAGATTCCACGCGAGCGCCGTTGTTGCGGGGCAAGGCAGGCTTCCGTCATGAACACTCGTAAGCGGTGGAAATCTTGCGATTCAGCTGCGACCACAGTTTCTGCGATTAAGCTGGCTTCGGCAAATACGTGGGCGATGCCCAACCATGGGAACTTGCTTCTCAGAGTGGCCGTGACAACTAACAAAGCCGGAATGGAAGTGGCAGCTAATCCGTCCGGTTTACTTTCATTGTTTTGCTGGTTCTCCTCGCTGAGTGGCCACTCAGGCCGAACGTGCGCCGAAATCTCGTACGCACACGCGCTTTCGCTTTTCGCCTCCGTCTGAGAAGAAAGCAGCCACTGAGGCCGGAATCGAACCCGCGGGCTCGGGCTCGCAGAACACCGCTTGCCTATCGCTGTGGGTCACAAAAGAAACCACTGCTCTAAAGTGGTTTCTCTTGTGGATGAATCTTATGGAGGGATTCTGGAGGAAAAAACAGGCCCTCCCCAAACTGAAGCTCGACCTCCTCGGAGATGCGGGTTTAGCGACCGTTTACGAGCAATCAATAGTGCTTTCCGTCCAGTAATGCTTCTTTCATTGGCACACTTATGTTTTCCTTTGAGCGAAGCCCCTGCGGTGGTATTTAGTGGCACTTTTATGAGCGGTGAACGACATTTTATCTCAGCAAGTGGGCTTGGAATAACTGTAGCCGGTT
This sequence comes from Haemaphysalis longicornis, assembly GCF_048455015.1. Lineage (NCBI taxonomy): Eukaryota > Metazoa > Arthropoda > Arachnida > Ixodida > Ixodidae > Haemaphysalis > Haemaphysalis longicornis. Next base: position 69,794,756 of record NW_027526204.1, read on the forward strand.
TAATGGCCACGTGTCGAGCAAGGTTACCTGAAATCGGTATTCCACTGTAGACCGCCAAGGCGTGATCAATCGCTGCTCGGCCACGACGATTCCGGCGTCTGCGGGGTGCTGCTGCTGTACACGTCCCTTCACTCGGACTGAAACAAACTGCGGCCGTAGGGTAGCCTCCAATGGGAGAAACACAGGACACCGCTAGGCAGGAGACGAGAACGCCGCATCCACATCTTTTCATAAGTTGCTGAGCAGAGTCCCACTCCGACGCGTTAGCTCACGAGGCCTCTCCACATGTACAGGGAACACGAATCCGGCCGCCGTTAAGCCCTCTGTCGTGAGATGGTTCTGTGAACTACACCTTTCCGTACAAACGTTGTTGTTGTGGCTGTTTCACGCGAACGTGATCGCGAGAAACAGTTCACGACCCAAAGCAGAACAATACTTCCCCTCTGCATAATATGAATGCCAGCCCTATTAGTTTCATGGAAGGAATTGTTTACAACGAGGGCGCCACATTCGGAGGCAAATTTATGGCCATGTTGATGCTGATGGGGACCTTGTAGCTGAATTAGCTGGTCCTCAGCGTCGTCTGCAATGCTATGGTCATAGAGTTGCTATGGTGTCTTTCTCCGTACGAAAGGCCTTAATCAAACGGGTGAGTTCGCACTTGTTTAGACCGGGTCAAAGCCGCTTGCGTTACGCATGGCTCCGGAGATTTACTAAGTGGCGTTCAGTGTGCTGTTCCCGCCGGAACGTCCTCTCCTCACACACGTCCGATCATCTTTACTTTGCCATGATTAATGGCACTCCATAATTGACACTGATTCTGGCTGCTCAGGGAGCATAAGCGGTTTCGGGATTGGGAAAATATAGGAATTCTCTGGGCGGAGGCAAATGAAAATTGGAGAGAGCTTCACTACCGCTGCCGTTCCGTCCGGACGGAATTTTGTCGTTCCGTATTACTCCCTCTGACCAGAACGCTAGGCAAGGCCTCACTGAACGGTAAAACGATCAGCCCAAATTTCTGTGTTTATCACAGCTGGCTTCGAGCGGCCGAAGGCACAGGGGTAGGCAGACCCGTCCCACGACGCTTCCTTCGCTTTATGTACGCTTTAGACGTCACTATAAGGGCCAATTAAAGCGCCGTTTGACAATAGTATGATGTCCGCTGGGAGCGCCGCCAATCCCCTACGGCCTTCCACCGCTCACCAATGCAGCTGTAGGAAGGCACACTGGGCTTCAGTTTACGGTACGCATGTACGCATTTCAAGTTGAAGCTGTGGTCGAAGTCGTCTGTCAGCACTTCGGGAGAGCAGGTGGCTGACGCATTTCGTGTCTGGTGAAACGTCCGGCGATCCCGTGCGCTACTCGTGGGACAAACTTCGTTGTCCCGACAGCTTCTGAACGCTGGTCATCGCTTAATTATGTGTCGTGTTTGCCAGTCTGCGTGTCTTCCCTGACTGCCACCCATCGTCCGTAGATCGGAGTGGCATTCTACATCAGCTGCAACCCGCAAACTCAAGTCTCGGCCATGGCTGAGGAGTTAAAGGCGCCTACCCGGCCGACTCCGCTCCCTTGAGTGCCGATTTCAGGTAATATTACGCGACGGGAAGTCATGAAACCTGCTGCAATTTACTCAAGCCTACTTTCGAAGCTCATTCGGCGCTCACGACGTTGTCAGCGAATACCACCGCAAAAGCTACGTAGTATAACACAACCACAACAGTGTCCGTATGCCTGCAAAATGCGCGAGACACGTAGCGGAGAGACGATAATGAACGAACCGCCTGTTTTCAGTGAGCTGGTGTGGAGCAGCGAGGCTGCAAATTTTGCTTGCTTTTGAGCGGTGGTTGAACCCACATCTCGAATGACGAACATGCAGCATATGTTCGTCGGGCCGAATTTCGCCTTTTCAGCCTTCTGTCGAGTGGGTTATGTTGGGCTTTGCCACGCCACCGCTCAGAAATGATATCGCGCATTCCAGTCGAACTCTCTACTGTTGAGTGTAAAGTGACCATATTTGGGGACGCCGTTGGTGAGAAGGGGGGGGGGGGGTACTTGGGACATAGCTTAAATGACAACCTGCACATCATATTACTACATCTCACCACGCGGCCTTATAGTCCTACAGGTTCTTTTCTGACCAGGAAATGATACTTCTTACTTGAATGAATTGCCCTCAACATTTCATTTTTCCTTAAGCATCTGTACCACAGCTCACACGTCAGATGCAGATTCACTTCATGCAACATTGGTACAAGTGTGGGTGAATGAAGATGCGTCTTCTCTGCGATCCACATCTTATTCATCAAGGAAAACATCCTTTGCAATGGTGCATTTGTGCCGGGCAAGCACATCACATACTAGACGATTGTTTTGATATGGTTGCAAGGGATGACACTTGTTTCAACGTGCTAAAGCATGCCCACCCACCATTCCTGAAATGTAGAAGGGTGTGCTGAACGACTTGTTGTGCACTGTGACTTCATAAAAACAGCTCAGACGTCGGGACTGAGCAAGGAAAACACAGCACAGGTGCTGTGTTCTGTGTTTCTAGCTTAGGCCGATCGTCTGCGCTCTTTTCTTTAAGTTCCTGAAGCGGTTTATTTTGGCTCTTTCATTACACCAGCTTTTCGCTCGTGACACGGGTTTCTACCCCTCTTCCATATTATTCGCCCGAAGGTGGGACGAAACACCGTCCGACATGCAGGCTGCCTGGACTGCACGACCACAGCCGAAAAACCAGGACATATCCCGCCTAAATTGGGACGTATGGTCACTTTAGTGGAGGGCCGACTTCAAGCGAACCTGTGCTCCACTGGCGTCTGGAATGCGTTCAGACTAGATTTTGCTCAACTCGCGTGCGAATGCTTTGCAGCTCTCCGTGTTCAAATGGCCAGTGTGCAGTTTATGCCTCAAGATCTGTTCGAATCAGTTTCCATTTTTACCTAGACGTGGAGTGGCGGCGCATGTACGGGTACTTTTAAACATGTGGAGTTGGTTGGAAAGAGTCTTACTGATGGTGCCGAGGATACCTCATGATGGGCTGGTCGGAGTGCATAGCGTGCTTCTTGGCCGCTTCAGCAGATCACGCTTCACGGCTGCAGTAATGTACCGTATGTTTGGTGTAGCCACAGAAGTAACATAGGAGCCAATAGCCTTGCATGCTGCACAGAGGTCTCTTGTACTGCCCAGCTGCCAGCGTGGTGAGGGAAAATGGGGCAGCTGGCTGCAATGCGGCCGGTACAGCTGCTCGGCGTTGGGGCTGAAGCAAATGAAAAGATAGTTGTGCAGTACGGATCGTACAAGTTGTGCGGGCTGGGCAATGCATTCGGCAAACTTCGGTGGTATGGTAGCAGAAGTTGCATGTGTCAGCAATGCAGCGCCTGTATAGATACCTAAGGCTTTAAGAGGTGTACTTGCAAATTTAGCAAGTCGTAGAGCCTCAGCGATGCATTTTCTGATAGTATTCTATAAAGCTGAAATCTGGCATGATCAACTAGCAATTCTAGCAAGAGTTGATGCTTTTCTTCTTCATTGACAGTCCTTGATCCCTGTCTCAGGTTGAAAGTGCTCAGAAGTGAAGTGAGAATTGGGTAGTGTTTCGTGTTTCTCCAATGAATGATGAACTGAGACTCTATCATTGCGTGGTTAATCATGCAACGAAATATCTCCATTTGGATCGAAGCGAATTACGAATAGGGAGCAATTCGATCTAATATTTGACACCGAATATTTGCCCGTCCCTACAATGGACCCATGGTCTGAGTTGTTTTGCATAGCGAGGAAACTGATGTGCTGTTTATGTAGTGATTGAAAGATTTTGGGTGGGTAAAAGGTCCCCATTCCGCTTTTGCCCGAGGTAAAGCTTGGAATGCATGCACTGCCAATGCTCTTGATATGGTGTGATTGTTTAAATTGACCTTGGTATTTGTTTTTTTTTCTTGTTTCCAGAAGTTTCAACAACACTTACAGCATGCCCCTTGAAACATCATGGATGCCTATGGCCTGTGTCATGGCAGTGTCCTCGGATTCAGGCCACATTCACCATGTATCCTACCACAGCCAAGAAACGCAGGCAACCATTACCACTAGTGCTATAGGTACCATCCCTATTATATCTGACTGCTAGTCTGTGCACATTAATGTATTTGAATTGTTCTTTCAGGTACGCAATCTCTTCCTATGTTCTTCAGTACAAGCTGCCAAACAGAAGAGGAGTTTTCAGGTTAGAACTTAAGTTATTTTTCTCGCATGAACATCCGAACATGCAGCAGGCAGCACAGAAAACAAAACAAATTCTTGTTATCGTACACATTGTGAATTGTTTTGTTGGCAATTTTCTTTTTGTGCATGGGGGTACCGTGAAGCCATGAGAACTTTTCATGTGTGCAATTTAAATTACATTAAGTGTGCCATTTCTGTTATGTGGCATGGAAAGGCCTCGGCAATATGGTTGCTGCGCTGAGTGGTTGCGGTGAAGAGGCTGCATTTATTATTTAATTGCAAACATCACTTTGGGAATTTTCAACCAACATCCAAGGATATCTGTTTTTTTTTAATTTTTGTTGCAGATATCTGCAATGCTGTCTTACAGTTAGTGGTAGTCTTTGTATGCTAAACATTAACTAATTACTTTTTTACATAAGCAGAAATCCTACCCCTTTGCAGTCTAATACATTCCACACTTGAGAATGACTCAGTGCGCAACGGAACGGAAGATGACAGGTGTAACATTAAGGGACAAGAAGAGAGCGGAGTGGGTGAGGGAACAGACGCGTGTTAAGGACATATTAGTAGAAATTAAGAAGAAGAAATGGACCTGGGCAGGGCATGTAATGTGAAGGCAAGCTAACTGTTGGTCATTAAGGGTAACAGAGTGGATCCCTAGAGAAGGCAAGCGTGGCAGGGGGCGGCAGAAAGCTAGATGGGCAGATGAGATAAAGAAGTTTGCGGGGATAAATTGGTCGCAGTTAGCACAGGACCGGGGTAATTGGAGATTAATGGGAGAGGCCTTTGCCCTGCAGTGGGCGTAGATAGGCTGGTGATGATGATGACATTCCACAGACCAGCCTACTACTATCCCTGTGGGCTGTGTGTACCCTTGTATACAAGGCTTTTTGGCTTTGGTTCCATGTTTTGAAAGCTAATTTCAAAACAGCACTAAAACATGTACTTTCTCTTTCTGTATAAAAAAAAAAGAGATATAGCCAAATGGGGGGGTGTGCAATGCTAACGGGTCCACTGAAACGTACCAAATTACCATTAAAATTATTGGCGCAGCTTGCACTATTTGTGCAAGGCTGGAGAAACAGCAGAGCTGGTGGCCCCGCCTAGCTTATCCTCAGTTCGGGTAAGTTTATGCATGGGTATGCTGGAAGACTCAGCCATGTTTTGTGTGGTTATGCTTTGAGATGATCAAATTTTGTGTTGTCGTTGGCCCCTCAACGAGCAATGAACGCTCGGTCAAAGTATGAACAATGTGTTGTTTTGTTTCAGTACCAGTCATTTGTTTTGGAATTGGACTGAGGTCGACGCATCTGTTCTTGAGTAGCGGCTCTTCGGGAGTGACGCTGTTCTTCTGTCACCCCGCCTCTCCCTTCATTGGTGGCCTCGCTGTTGCCTCTCATAGATTTGTAAACATGCCTCTTAAAGTTCTCCATGACGGGCAAGTCCGGATCGTTTTGTCTGCAGGCTTTCACATCTCCCCCAAAGTGGCTGCTGCACCTACAAGTTTTATGACTTCAGGTGGTTTCTCCTGGCACTGCGGAGAGAGTGACGTCAGGAGCACGTGACAGTTGTTTTGTTGGTGATGCTGTTTGCTCAAACACTGGATGGCACGCACCTGTTCAGGGTCCTCGGCTCATCGTCGCTGATTCCATTTTCACCTGACAGTGCGGCGCGCTTCCTGATAAGCTGCCTCTTCTGTGGGTGTGTGTAGCTTCTTTTGTCACCTCCATCCCCCATGTGCGGAACACAGAGTCGGACAGAGCTCTGCCACTGCACCCTGGTGGCTTTGAGTTTTGTGGGCGCAGGTGGTTGCTCCTAGCAATGCGGAAGGAGTAATGTTAGGAGCAGACGACAGTGGTTTTGTCGGCGATGCTGTTTGCTGAAGCTGACTGGCACGCACTGTTCAAGGTCTTCGACTCATCGTTGCGGATTGCATTCGCTTCCTGATAAGCCACCTGTATCTTCTTCGGTCGCGCCATCCCCTTTGTGCGCAGGAGTCGGAGAAAGATCTGCCCCCACACCATGGCGGTTCTGAGTTTTATGAGCGCAGGTGGTTGCCCCTAGCAATGCGGAGCGAGTAACATCCTGAGCAGACGCATGGCGTGCACGTTTTCGTTCATCAACAACGCAGCCAAGAGCTTACACAGCTCTGCTGTTTAAGCTTTTTTTTTTGTGGAACACAATCTTCACAATCAACTAAACAGCTTCAATGGTTTGGAATAGAAATGTTGGGTGGCTTAAAAATAGATTGTACCAAGACGGCAAGCATGCCTATACAGAGCTAAAGCATGTGCAGTCGCTTACAAACTTTACATGATGGAATGTGTAGCTTGGGGTGCCAGCAGTGCTTTGAGGCAATAGTCATTGGGTGCAAGATACTGCTTCAGAATGATTATGGCAGGTGGTGATAGCTGGTGCACATAATGGTCTTGTGTTTTCAACAGGAGCGTTTCAACAATTTCAGCCTGCAAAGGCAAACTTGCTCACTCCACCAATGCTTCGCAGGTTTTTTTATCGCAGCCATCTAAAGCATTCATGGGGGTATCAACCTAAGACATTTCATGCTGAAAATATCTCGTTGGCATTGCCTTATATTTTGGTTAATATTGATGAATTTGCAAGCAGAAAACAGTGTTTTGTTAGATCTGCAGCCGATAGAGTTAACTCGAGAGGCATGCCTGAAAAGTTCAAGTTGCTGCAATAAGAAACCCTGCAGAATTGAGTGTGCAGCGCTGCACCTGCATCCAGGATGCATAGAAATGCCACTGTAAAGAGTGCAGTGTCAGCATAGTGATCACACATGGCTGAAAAAGTGGCCAAACTAATCTGCGCACCAGCTCTCGCTAGCTCCTGTAAGCATACTGAGAACATTATCTCACACTCAATTGATATCACTTTGTCGTGCTGGAGCCTATCCAAACCACACATTCTAGCATTTGCGTTTGGTTTTTGGCAACTGTACTTACTGCATAAAACTGAATTGACTGCATAAAACAGCTGTTGTACAGCTGTGGCCAAATGATGCTCTAGTCATTTGGGGAGAAAAGCTGACAGAACAGCTGTTCTGTTGAATTTTTTCACCTCAAACGGTCAACCCGGGCAGAGTACGTGTCATGGGGTGTATATGGTACCAGAACAACCAAGAAATATTAGTACTGGCTTTATGAGGGTATCCGTAAATTATACAATTTAAAGGACACTAAGGTAATTTTTCTAAGAGGTTCGCCAAATTTCAACATGAGTTCTTGTTTCATGTTCAATTTCACATATTTTTAAATTCTTACTTGCTACTTGAAAGTGTTAACTTTGAGCTGAAATTTCAGTGTTTGCAAGCCTCGAATTCCTATTTAAATGCACCACTGCCCTCATCCTTAGGCTCCCTCTTTTGATAGTGTGATTTGTTTAGGCCAGCTGATGTCATCAGTGCATCAAAAAACTTTGGCTAGCAGTTTGCGTTTGTTGCACCCACTGCTAAATAATGCAACGGGCTTAGAAATCACTTTAGAAAGTGAACCCTAAGGTACTTAAGAAACTCAGAAAGCACCTTGCAAAACATGGATGTTTATATCCCCAGACCTTTGTTTCTTTTGCTGTCCCCTGTCCTTTTTAGAGATTACCTGCATGTCTCTACTCCCAATGAAGACTTAATGTTTGAAAGCAGTAATGTTTTCCATGAGACAAAGGCAGCTTTCATATTCGCATCTTCCCTTTGGTTCCATTGTTAGCTGCCATCTCTATGCGCTCTTATGGCTTCTTTTTTGTACTAATGTAGCATTCCAACTTGCACGAGTAGTTTTTGTGCCAATCAAGTGCACCGCAGGGTACCCAAACAGCATGGAATGTAACAGCCAATACTACGCAGATGCAGGCTTCTACATGGGAATACAACCAAAACTATAATGGCATTTTTGCTTTTGTGCAGTGTGTCATTTTTTAGGTCAGGTTGTTGGTCCTGACGGGAGGTACCTCAACTATTACGTACGCCCAGGCTGTTAAAAAATAATTGACCATAGTTTTTACAAAGGAAGTTATCCCAAGTCAGCTGGACTTGAATCTGGAAGACTAGGTTTGCAATCCTGCACTGAGGGTTGAGGGAAAACTTCTATTGCTACTGAATTTTTCTGCCTATATATGGTTATTGAGGAAACCTTTCTACCCTGCTTTTGACGTGCAGCTCATTCCTGTGTGATCAAACTCCTCCCATCTTTGTCTTGATTGAGGACAGCCCACTCAGTGCTAATTTGCATGTTGGTATCAGGGGCTGTTTTGCCCATACCGGATGCGTCCCTTGCTACTCATAACCAGTTCGCAGCTTATGCATCATGCCTCTCAGCGGCATTCTAATCTGGTGGTGGTGGCTATGTAGCATGTGCAGCCTTGATGTGGCAAAAAAGAAAACATGCTGTTGATTGTGGATACAGGAACACAGTAAATGTAGTAGAAAAAATTTCAGAAGCCTTTTTGAAAGCTCGAAAATGTTGTGGAACGTGCCTGTTTAGTATTGTGTTCGCATAGCTGTAAAGAGTTATGGCACCAGAGAACTTATGGCTCTGACCCTATACTGATCTTGCAGAAATGAGGTTTGCACGCACAGCACTGGGTTCATATCATTAAACACGTCAGCAGATACATAGGTCGCAATGACTAATAGTCATTCCTATAAGCAGCCGATTTTCTGGAAGGAAAGCTTACAATTTAAAGTAGTGGTCTGTGTACTTGCAGTGTAGTATACTGTTGGAAGAAAGCCTTTCAAAGAAAATTTATAGTCAACAAATGTAAGCACGTTTGCCGTGTGTAGTGTAACTGTGCCATAGGTGGGTGCTTGAGACATCTTGCTGTATTTGTTTGCTCTGATAAATTGCTGAGCCCTACTTAAAATTTTTCTAGGCAAGTCAGTCAGCTGGTGCCAGCATTCATGCCTTGCCAGTTTAACACAGCAAGGGCATTCAATGTGGCGTGAGTTAGCTTTTTCCTAGCCTCATGTCATAATTTACGCACATTCCTACTTGTGATTTGGCACGTTGTGCGACATTGCAAAGCAATGCGCGGCCCTAGCTTTTCATCGCTTTGCAGCAGCGATAACCAATCATGGCCATGGAGTGGGCTGACGTAGTTGGAAAGAAAACATCTATTCACATCCCACAATGCAAACGGCAACGAGTCACTGCCGAGCCCGCTGGGCCTATTGGACCAGCCAGTAACTTCCCGGGCACTTCGTTTATTTGGTCAGTGGCTTCAGCGTACACGTGCAGTAATCAACGAACACCGTGGGACTCATCAGTGCGGAGAAACATGTTTGAATTTTAAAAGCAAATAATTTTCATATTAGATGAATAGCGGTACAGTAAGGTGAGTTGTGGTTTTTTTGTACCTCTATTGGCGAGTGGTAAACATTGTAGAGTTCGGAGGCATCAGAACTTGTGCATCTGAAAAAAAAAGTGAAATTTGCGGGCTGGTATGTGAGTGTTGTGGCGCAAAAGCAGACAAGTGTATTTCTTGCTGCAATAATTTGTTTAAAAGAGCCGGCTTCAGTTCATTATTTTCCGCTCCTCCCGCAACCCGAAGTGCTTTCAGCTCTGTTCCAGGTTAGCATGTGTTCTAGAGTGATTTTTAGCTTTTCTTTGTACGCTAGTGTAAATTATCTTTCTTTGAGTGCAAACAGTAAAAGCACCAAGGAAGTCGTACAGTTCGGCTAACAGCTGTGCTAAATGCAGTTGCATCATCCCTCGTCGCAACTGGGAACACCACCTCATCGCGCAGAACACGTCACGCGCTGTCATGTAGTGTGTCCGAAATGCAAGTTGGAATGTGCCTTTAGATGTTAAAATGGAGGGAGCTTTGGAGCATAAAGCCTGTTGAGGATTTTGTATCAGACTGGTTGCTTTTAGCCACTCTGGCCTTTGATTTTTTCAGTTCTGGAGACGGAAAATGCCCAAGCTGGTGCGTCGGAGAAATTCCCTGCTGCACAAGATGGAGCAGACATCGTGGCGGAGGCTCATCTGCACGCCTGCTCACAGCTACATTCTGGCAGTACTGGGTGGGTTTAGTGGTGATCTTGCAACGCTCTGAACAGTGCACGGCTAAAACCTATTCATTTTGCTTAGTTCAAGAAACAAAATGCAGCATCCAGTTAGGGTACTCCTTCGCAAATAGGAATGCAAACCATTGGTAGCGTCGAATATGGGAGGATGGAATGCAGGAACCCAGACTTACAATGAAGGTGAATATAATCCAAGCTGAGCTTTCTAAATGCTAAAATTTGAAGAAGGTTTTAAGCATATAAATTCAAACCTCCTGAAAATGGAATCGAAGGTGCAGAATTTTGTTTGGTATAACCATTGTTCCATTATGCCGCAGTGGCGATTTACCTCAAAGAAGTGCTATGACTTTCATACTTACCCCAACCGAACAGTAGGTGAATAGCCTCTCGCTGTCTATCAATACCTAGTAAAATCGTCACATTCCTCACATCCATTGCATGTCAGAAAGGAAAGAAAAAATCAAGCATTTACTTTACTGCGCTCACAATCCAACACGTCTTAGATGCAGACTGCTGCAAATACATGCGTGACTGTGCATTGCAAAAGGGTTTATTGAAGGTACTGTTGGAAGATTGTCATTTAAAAACATTGGAGAAGACGGGACAAAGGAAGGTTCAAGCGTCTGTACCTTCCTTTGTCCTGCCTTTCGTGCTGTTTTTAAATGATGGCTGTTTATTATTTGTTCACCTAGGGAAACAATGGCTCAATCAATTGCCGCTTTCTAAGTTTACACCATCCTTGCCATCCTAGTGTGCTCCTAAAAAGCAGTGCGAGACCTCTTAAGCATGCGGCAGACAGCCCTTTCTTTAACTTCATAAGCTGGGCGACTATCTTTTTCACTTTTCTTATCACATTTCATCCAAACAGTGCAGTTGATAGGTTCTTTGGTACCGAAAGCACTTGATAGCATACTCAAGTTGTGTTGCAATGTTTATTTTTTGGTAGCTGTGCCGTTGTCGTTCAAGATGCGGCATCTTTTGTCACAAACACATTTGACGTAATCGTCTTGCACTGTTTCTTTTTCGCTTGTCGTTACTCTTGCTCAAGTTTCTGCTGATCACGCACGTAGCACAGTAAAAATAGCACAAGAGCACTTCTAAAGCTACGCCATGAGAGAGAATAAAATGTGATTCTCTCATACTCACTGGAACTGAGTTGTATTAGATGAGCAGTAGTGGTGTCAGTTTTGGCAGCTTGGCATGTGCATGCTGTGCGAGTGAGACAAAGGAAGGGAAGAGCTGGGCAGCGTTGCTTTCTTCACGAGCACAGTGGGGTGTTCACATAGTGTACAATCCAGTTTATTGAAGGTTGCTGGAGGATATGAGGCAAGCAAAAGTTTATAAGGGGGTCTCACCTGTTAACATTCCTATAGGACTTACCACTTCACGGCCCATGAACTTAAAAATTATCGCGCGCCAATGCAAAAAGCTTTACAAATAAAATGAAGGTTCTCGTTTTCTTATTTTAAGGTTATGTCACTTCTGTGCTGAAATAATAAAAATTATACTCTTGCATGTTAAACAGCTAGCGTCATGTAGTGAAAACTGGATAAACCAAAATGCATTTCTTGTTTATTTTTTATCCCAGTAAAGAAAAAATCTATTTCTAAAAGAAGCAAACTAGGCCGTTAGGAACATTTTTACGCATTTGTAAAACATTTTGTTTCACTACGCAATGCTTTTTAAGCCCATGGGTCATGAATTGGTAAGTCTCATAGAAATGTCATGAGGTGAGCTCTCTTAACTGGTAAATACGGTCACTGTGTTGCTTACCATTTAAAGCATCCATTGTGCACCCTCAATAAATTAGTTTTGTTTTTTATTTTGGGATAAATATTGCTATAACCGAGATTACAGATTTTACTCAAGAGGCATTGAATACAGTTTCAGGGGATACTGGAGAAGCCAGGATACCCTATTAAATAGTGTATTGGGGATAATCACAGTTGCTCCATCTGCAAAGGTGGCCACTCTCATTTGGTTTGTGAATTCGTGACTCCGTATTTGTATTAGATCGTATATTGAAGGTCTTCATTCAGGAGGAATATCTAATTGGCATTCTAGAGGCATGTTTTGCGTTAGCCAAATTAGAATATACTTTTGTTTGATTAAAGCCAATGGCTGTGCACTGCCGTAACCGAGACACAATGGTCATCTGCTGCCATTGCCACATAACACCCTCTTATCTCTCCCCTGTGGCACCTCATGCTCTTCTTCCCTGTCGCTGCTTCTATGGTGAATGCAATTTAAGTTTGCTCAATTCAATTTTCCATTTGCTGGGACTCTGTATTCAAGTTTTATATGGAGAACTGGAGTGAAGACCTTTATTTTTTTGTTTGTTTTTATCTCGCCTTTATTGAGCACTTCTGACTGCTTTTCTTATCTTCCATCAGAAACTACTCTAACATGTATTTTTTATTATAGGGGCCGTGAAGAGTGAATACATTTGCCTTTGCTTAATTTTATCTGCTTGGACAACCTTTTAGGAGCATAAATCTAAAATATTTTTTTCAATTTATTGTTTCTGGAATTTAGGAGACGACATTGAAATGCTTGTTTTAAGGCACATCGCAAGCGGCCATGCACGCATTGTCAGTTGGCAGCGCAACAAGCAGTGACATCATGTTATGAACATTTGAGAGTTAAACGCTTTGTGTATGTTATTTTGTAAAGCTGTGAACCCGATATTTTAAAAATATTGCATCCTTTTGTTGGCGACCATGAACACTTTCCATTCATGTGACCGGCAGTGCAGTTGCTTCAGGTCTGGCTACCATTGTAGGAGAACTCAGACCTTCTGCTGCTGTTTGTACTCAGTTTCCTTCCTGAAGTTCATGTTATTTTGGAGAATTCTATTCAGAATTACGTTTCTCATATTAAACAGCACAAAGACACTCAAGCAACAAAAAAAAGTGGCCCGCATATGGTTCCCTGTCCAGCCAATGGTCAGTCTGCAATGAAGTCAGACCAGACAGTTTATTTTCTAAATTAGAGATGTAAGGAGCGCACACAGCTGAAAACTGGCATAAAAGCTTCTTCTTAATTTTAGCCCAGCATTCCGGCTTTTCATAAATTCTCATCTATCGAAAGCTTTAGCCACCAACATATTGTTGAAGGCTTCTACAGTAAGCCATAGGGGAGCATATCCAGTTCACAAAACAGTGTTAACCAACGTTAACATTAACTGCAAACAAGGAAAGGAATTTAACTGAGTGATGGTGGGGTTTGGCAACACCGCTCGTTATTTTTACGCTCGAAGTGTAAAAAATGGGTTGGTGTATAACTTCCGACTACTCGAAGTTCCTTAGATAAAGGTGTTCAGGTAGTAAATTCCCATTTTAAGCTTTTGGTCATTTCACTCGTGTGGTCAGGAAGTTCTTGTTCACGTAACTCACATTAGAGGCTAGGCGAGACAGACGTTGGCAAGCTTGAGCAAGAGTACCAGTGTGCAGAATGAAATATTAGAACCCAGTTTACTGGTTACTTGTGCCTGCGCCACTCACCCACGTTGTTGACTGGGAGTTTGGCCATGTGGATCAGCCGTATTAGACATCAGACATTGCCCGTTTTGTTCCAGGAAAATCTCATCATGACACCGCTGTAGTAGCTGTATCTGACCCTTTGCGAGCCCGCTGTACGCCGACTTGTTGTGCAGACGAGCTGGGAGCTATGATTGTCAGCTTAACTTCTTAACATGACATCACATCATGACTTGAAGAGGAAAGCGTCGGTGAAACTCGAACTGCATTTTTCTACCTATTTGCCGATATCCTCCAGTGAAATGGCTATGCACAGTTCGTTTATCGTGGTTCCACAGTTTGTTCTAAATACCAACACAAGACAATTTTCTTCAAAATATCTTCACGACCTCTTAAAAGAAGGCTGCTACTCTCAGTTCTGTGTCGTTTAGTTTTCTGAAACATACCGAAGGTTTTCCTTGGACTAAATAATCTGGACTTGTGTTAGCCATGACAGCTATTCTAATAGTTTAGAAAATTGTCTTGTCTGTATGTCTGATGCTTAAGCATTCACCATTTTTTGCCTTTGCTGGGCAGTTCAATCAAGTGACTAACAAAATGAAATTTGCTCAGTTAAGTAACCCAAGAAAGTCTAGCGTTTAAATTATGAAACACTAGGCTTGTAATGGCAGTTGTGTATGTAAGACCTATGTTCATGTTTATTTTAAAGTACAAGAAATCATAAACTTAAAAGGCCCTGGAAAACCTTTCAAAACTCCACATTTTTTGCACCTTTATTAAGACTTCTATGCTGTGTGCCCTGTTGGAGTGTTTGTATGACTACTGTAGATTTGTTCGCCAGAAATAGCCTGTTTTCTCCCACTCTCCTCGTGCAGTTGATCCTAACATTGTGTTTGACTGTCTTTCTAGGAGTTTTTCAACTATCAGCGAGAAAGTCCTGGGCAAAAGGAAGCTTTGTTTCTGTCCATCTTCTCAACAATGCTACCACCAGAGCACCCACGGGAAAGTGTATGCCAGTAAGGAGCCCTACACCTGCCATGTTTGCCAAAAAGTCTTTCGCCAAAAACGCAGCCTGGTCAGCCACATTCGAGTGCACAGCGGGGAGAGGCCCTATTTATGTACCATCTGTCAAAAATGCTTTACTCATAGAGCCACCCTGAATGCTCATAGAAAGGGGCATTCAGGGGAGAGGCCTTTTGCCTGTAGCACCTGTAAAAAGAGCTTTGCTAGAAAAGGTGCCCTGCGCAAACATGAAAAACTGCACACTACAGAGAGGCCCTATGTGTGTAGAATCTGTCAAAAGAGCTTTACTCAAAAAGCCCACCTGGTTTGTCATGAAAGACTGCACTCTGGAGAGAAACCCTATGTGTGTTGCATCTGTCAAAAGGGCTTTACTCAAAAAAATAATCTCATTAGTCATGAAATGTTGCACTCCGGGGAGAGGCCTTATACATGTAGCACCTGTGGCAAGAGCTTTACTAAAAATGGTCACCTGGTTAAACATAAAATTTTGCACTCCGGCGAGAGGCCCTATGTGTGTAGCATTTGTCAGAAGAGCTTTACTCAAAAAGCCCACCTGGTTGGTCATGAAAAATTACACTCTGGTGAGAGGCCCTATGTGTGTAACATTTGTCAGAAGGCCTTTACTAAAAAGCACCATCTTGTTGGTCACGAAATGTTACACTCTGGTAAGAGGCCTTACGTATGCAACACCTGTGGGAAGAGCTTTACTAAAAAAGACCACCTTATTGGTCATGAAAAATTGCACTCCGGCGAGAGGCCCTTCATGTGTAGCATCTGTCAAAAGAGCTTTACTCAAAAATCCCACCTGAGTGGTCATCTGAAATTGCACTCTGCAGAGAAACCCTTTGTTTGTAGTGTTTGTCAGAAAGGCTTTAGTAGAAAATCTCACCTGGCTGCTCATGGAAAATTACACTCTTGAAAAGGAACTACATATATAGCATCTGTCCAAAAAGGTTCACCGAAAAATTCCAGCTCGTGACAAAAGATTTTCCTCTGTTGAGGTTCCCTAAATGTGTACATCACTCAGAGGAGCTTTATTTAATAGGCCACCCAAGTTACTCATGAAAGATTGCACAGGCCACTCAAGTTACTCATGAAAGATTGCACTCTTGAAAGGAGCCCCACTTGTGTGTCAGTTGCTTTATTATTAGGCAATCTAAGTTGTCACTAATATTGCACTTTAAAAGGCAAACTGCTACCAAAATTTACCTGCCCCAAATTGTTTTAATGTGTTGTATACACTACTAAAGTCTTTTGTGACGTAATTTTAAACACTGCACGAGTGCATGTTTTATTAAAGCTAGTTGAAAACGCCACTCCAGCTGACGCAGCACCTACCGAAGTGCTGCCACAACTGGTGGCCGCTGCGGCGAATTTCCTGAAGTGACGTTACAGTCAGGACTCCCACTGCTGCCGTCGTCTCTCCTCAGTAGCCCTTTTAGTGCGGCCTCACGCAAGTGAGCGTAATTCATGCCTCTTGCAGGGATAATTGCTTTCACGTGTTCCCAAAATTCGAGGAGTTGAAAAAGCTCTGGGTTGCTGAGACAAAGACGGCAAATTCGAAGAGAGCCAGGGCTGCTTGACACGAGGCAATACGGCACCGGCAAGCAAGTATACGGCGACTGCACAAAGGCTGATTTCGTGGTCGCGATGGGCAAGAGGCTCTCGGTTGACTGAACAATTAGCAGGAAGCGAGAATGGCCTACGCGAGAGACGAGTACGGCCGATGTAAGAAGATACTCTGTTGGTGCGGCCGGTTGGCGCATCGGTGGGCGAAAAAGTACAAGCCAGAATAGATGAAGCAACGGAATTTCGACGAACAATGCACGGCGGCACCTGCCTGATGCGCGGCAGGGGGAAAAAAGGATTGTATATCAGAAATCAAGTGAGGAAAATGAGGTTGCAACGGGTTAAGCCTGAGCGGATCTGATTGCTCAAGCCACCAGCAAAAGAACTGCCGTGGCTAGTGTCGCCGAGTTATGTGTATATGATAGCTTTTATTAGGTTAAGGGCGACTCACAAGATCACATTCCTATGGGACGTAGTAATTCATGACTAGGGCTTAAAAAGCATCATGTACAGATACAAAAAGTTCTACAGATACATGCCGGTGTCTGTAATGGCCTTCTTTGCTTCGTTTAAAAATATTTAATTTGTTTACTAAAATAAAAATTGAATGCGAAATACATTTTCGTTTAGCTTTCACTAAATGGGGCTAGCTGTGTAGCAAGTGCGAGTTTTGAAAGACAGTTTTGATTTTAGTACAGAAGTGACATATGTCCAAAATAAATAAACTAGGCTGTTTGGATCATTTTAGTGATCTGCAAAACTTTTCCTACTGGTGCACGATGGTTTTTAAGTCCGCGGGTCACAGGAATGTTAACTGGTGAGTCTCCTTTAAATAAAAGTGATCCAGCAACATTATTTGTACTAATAGTAATATGGGGCCTGTCTCCAAGATCGGCATGGGAGGGAAAGTTGTACAAGTGCAGGGCCTCTCAAATATGAGAAAGCTACAAGACACTACCAGAAGCAGCAAGTCACATGTATTCATGGCCTAGTTTGACAGGCTGTATTTCGCATGAAGACCCCACCTGCTGAGGTTGCTGCAAGTTAAATTGCTGGCATCATGATTTAAAGGTCGATAGCTTAGCTGTAATCTTCCCGGGGTGTCCTTTCTTTTGTTCAAATTTTACCATAATTTTCTTTTTGTACTGCCGTTGATGATTTTGGAAACTAAATACGAATATTTCAGCAGGAGAAACGCCCATGACTCGCGCTGCCGTTTATTCTCGTGATGGAGGTCAGTAATCCACAGTGAGAGCAACCCAGATGCGACGCGGTGGCGGGCTCCATGTCTTCGCTCCGTATAGTTCAGCCACATGAACATACAATGACCTGCCGCGTGAGATTTTACTCGGCGCAAACTTCATCAGGAAAGTTTCCCCCACACAACCGACACGAGGTGATAAGCTAAAATTGGGGCCTGTAGGGGCATGAGCAATGGCATGGCAGCTACACGGTACTTTGCATGGAATTGATTCTGTTAAAAAAAACTAGCTACTGTTGGAAAAATTTTATCACCGGTAAGGAAAGGAAAAAGGGGGCTACATTTAGCAGAATGAGTAAAAACAATGTTGCAACACGAGTCTCCGGTAGGGTGGCAGTTTTACGATGCCAGTGAAGACATTGCAGTACATTCATCGCTTCATGACTTTTTATATTGGCAGGCATCATTGTTTACCTAAATACTTGACAAGGGAACCTTGGTAACAAAAATAATAAAGCAAGAGTTCATTACTTCAATACTGGTGGTGTGGCAAAACATTGTTGAACTACCGAATGAACAAAAACGCGAAATTTTTCGCAGTATAACCTACCTTATTTGCCAAAAGATTTGTAATCTGTCTTTTTTGAGGGCGAACTAGAGCGGCAACAATAGCTCTAATAGCGTGGCACATGCACCATGCTGATTTTTCTCTCTCTTCTGAATCCCAGGTTCTCACTTGCGCACTGTTCGCTGAGAAGCATGGCCGCTTACTGCATGCATTGCACAGTGGTGCATTTAGCGAAAGCAATGATGGCTTTAGTGAGGAAGAGATATACGTACCTCCATTAGATAGTGATGAAAGCGATTCGACAGAAGTAAGTGATGAAGACCACGACGGCAGTGGATACAGCACCTCTATTGACACGAGAGAACAGTGCCTGACCATATGCTGCGGACTGTAAGATGTATAGAGATAATGTGCCTGATTTCACTCGTTTTCCCTTCACTGTCATGAACCTAGGATCCCATGCCAAAAAGCGGTGCCAATCTGCACATATGGAGTGCAAGGAAAGGCTAAATGGGAGGAGCCATTTCATCTACAAGCTCCCAGGTGGAAGCAGCAAGGACTGTGCCGTGTGCAGCAATAGAAAAACAAAAGGAGGCAGGAGGGAAACTGTGTTTTTCTGTAAAACCTGTAGTAACAACCCTGGCCTGCACCCAGGAGAATGCTTTAAACGCTTTCACACGGAGCTCAAATATCGGTAAAGGAGTTGCACACAGAATGCAGGAGAAAAAATAAACATCCTGTGAGTTTTTGTTGCACACTGTTTTTTTTCGCGGTACCAGAAACTAGCGAAGTAGTTTCGGACAGAAACAGCTGGAAGGTGGGTAAAACATTCAGACCAGAAAGAAGGCTAATCGTGAAAGATTCACTTTTATCCCACCATTTGTCAAAAATACTTTGCTGTGAAACACAACCTATAAAGAGCCCCAATTGAACATTGGGGTAAAATGGTGTTTCTGCAATGTCTGTTAGAAAAGGTGTACTTTAAGAAAGCCTGCGAATCATTTGAACTGCCATACTGATCAAAAGCTGTCTTCAAAGTCAAGAAAGATTTTCTACAAAGCGCCGTGGTATATCGCAGTATGTTGCACAGTGGGCGAAGCCCCATGGCCATTATTTACTACTCCCGACTAACATCTGATAGTACCTGTCTGTTCTGTGTACATAAATTAGCAAGATATGCCACACTTAGGCGTTCTAAATAGCATTGCCTGTATTTCAAAGGCGTGATTTATATTTACTTGTTATAGCTAACCAGCGTAACTACGAATATGTTACTGAGTTGGGACTTCTTTTGGCATGGTGTATACATGGCCTCTAATTGTGAGCTCGAAAAGGTTAGAGGAAGTTTTCAAATAAACACGGCATGCTTTGTGAACGTCTTGACCCGCCTAAATCTTGAAGTGGCAATATATTTAAATGCCACTTCACTCTGAGTAGCCATGACTGAAGTACTACTTCAGCTGACGTGCCTACAAACAATGGAGCAGCACTGTGCCAACAACCCACCAAGAACTGTCAGCATTAGTCCCAAAAAATATATTGTGCCAACTACTGCAGCACCAAAACGACGGAGGAAAAATGCACCATTGCAAGGGTCACAGAACCAACCGACTGGGTTGTCGAGCACTGCCGTACATCAACAAATGACGAATTGTTAGCTTATCTGAGGGAACGCACCATGTTCACAGTGATGATTGGTATTGGTTCCCCCTTTGTAGCGGGGTGATGACTTGTCATCTTACCAAAAAGGACTAATTTGCCAAAAGAACTAATTACCAAAAAGGGCTAAGTGTTGGATGCCAAATTAGCATTTGGGCATATGAAATTGCAGCAGTCCAGCTTGAAACTTTGTGCACTTGCAACTCTAAAAACACTAGATAATTTTTGTGACCGCCCTTCAGCCTCAAGTATGCATGTGAGCTCTTTGAATGAGCCATCGACATCTTTAGGGGTTCTATTGCTAACTGTTACTTTGGGTTACATTCTCATTGCCTCCAAAACTTTACGTGAGCACAGCACAATTCTTCAAGAAGTGCTTGAGCCAGCCCATCAGAGCAATTTAAGCTAAATGCTCCCAAGATAAAGCTGCAGTCACGTCTCTGCTATGCAGAGCACCTAGTTACACTAGTACTTTCATA
This sequence comes from Haemaphysalis longicornis, assembly GCF_048455015.1. Classification (NCBI taxonomy): domain Eukaryota; kingdom Metazoa; phylum Arthropoda; class Arachnida; order Ixodida; family Ixodidae; genus Haemaphysalis; species Haemaphysalis longicornis. The sequence goes on from NW_027526204.1 coordinate 69,814,998, forward strand.
TGGCCTGAAGCTTGTACAAACTATCATGGCTATGAAACCTTTTCCAACATGACAAGTTGTTCAGGTTCATGGAGATTATCACATTTATGGCCAAATTTTGACCTTTACAATAGAGACTGCACAAGTGCGGTCTTCTGAAGAGAAGTCCACAAGGCTGTGGAATGTGAATATGGATCGAATCATCAATCTTTAAGTCGAGTTTTACCAAGGCTTACGTGCTAAGATCCTTTGATGACAAAAAGTCCATCGTAGTCTCTGCAGGTGTCAGTGTAGGTGTACTTGGTGTAGCTCTCCAAAACAAGCAACCTGTTGCATACACATCATCATTCACTGCTGCACAAATAAAAAAAGAATGAATGAGAATTGTGTTGGTCTCCGAACACTTCTGTGTTTACATTAAATCCAGTCAAGTCAATGTCCACACTGAGCACACGCCATAGATGGGTTTTGCAAAAAGGACTGGTGTGGTCACACCTGGACTCCAATAGCTGCTTCTACAATTTCAAAGTTGTGACGTACAGCTTGTGTATGTACCAGGAGGGCACCTCGCTATTTCAGACCCCTTGACATTCTTACCACACATCAGTTTAGCTGACACGTCAGGCTTGGAACAATGCAAAGTAGTGACTGGTCACTGCGTCGACATAGAAGCTATAGCAACTTCATGATGACATACTCAAAAGATCCAATTTTTCATTTTCCATCATTTGGTTGGCCAGTGTCCATTGTAGGTGACAATCACGGAGTCAAGCTATGCTTTCACAACTAGAATAAATTCCATCTTTCAGCTGGCTTCCTGTCTGTAATACAGCTTGTGATTCCTGCTTCCTGTTAGAAAGGTGCTTTGCAACGACCACATGTTCATCAAGGCATTGTTGCTGTCAGGTTTGGCGTTCCAGAAGCGATAGTCTGTGGCAGTGCCGATGATTCAACTTACTATCCTTCAAATGATTTCTTGCAAGCTTGGACATTTCATACAACTAGCTCTCTTTGCACTATCCTTAGTCAAACAGACTTGCGGAAAAATTGGTACAGACTGTCTAGCACAGCCTCAGAAAGCATTAAAGGCTGGTACCAAAATTTCAGTTCTAAGCGGCACATTACATGGTGAGCTGTCTCGACCAGCTTAGAGAGATGGACGGAGGAAAGCCGTTGACGGGTTTAACAAAACATGCCTTTAATGCAAACACCCGTAGAACCCTACAGCAAACCACACTAGCTACAAACGACACCAAATCGGTCAACAATGAAACCCCTAACTAAATATAACCCCACACAATCAATGAAACACGAAATTCGCTACAATAAAGTCCATTTACAGTACAATCCAAGGACCCCCGTCCACACTTTACGAATATTCATCATCTTCTCTGAAGTACTATTGAGTAGTCCCTCGTGTCCTACATTACGTATCCCTACTGGACTGGCCTACCCCGGTTGTCAGCGCTGACGTGTCCCATTTTTGCGTGGCCGCAATGTGGTGGTAGCCGTCGTCTCGTGGTGATGCCAGCATTCGTGCGCTCGGTCGTCGTGTGGACGGCGTTGGCATTGCGTGTCCCAAATTAGTTCCCTGGTGGCTACCCTCGTGGTAGCCGCTGCCACTGGAGGTCCCCAGGTAGGTAGATACCAGAACGAACGTAGCCCTTCGGGGCAGTCGAAGCGAAGGTCGAGGGATCATGGCTGCTGGCCGCAGGTGCCCGACCGCCGCCACTGGGGCCACAATATGCAGGTTTGTGGTGCGACTAGGATGCCGCAGCGGATGCGAGGTCGGCCCGCTCCTGCCCAAGCTTGGTAGGCATAGACGGTGGCCGGGCTGCGGCCCCGTGCTCGTTCCTCGAAGCTCCCAGGCTACTTCCACCACCTGGTTCATTGGCACATGCTGATTGGCTGTCTGCCTTTTCTTGTCTACATTTGGTGATCATGGCGCCTCCTTCGCGGCGTTCTTGGATTGGCTGTCCCGTGAGCTACCATATTTCGGGTGCCGCGGTGTTTCGGCGCGCCGTTCCTTGATTGGTGCGATCCTGGGCACAGTTCAAATTTGTGGCCTTTGCTTTGCCAGGGTTTTTTGGTGCATCTCTCATGGGGTGCCCTTGACACATGACACTAAGAAAACTCGGCCACTACTATGAATTGCCTACCGTCCCCTTCTGAGCTGCTACTGGGAGGGCGTGCTAAATCGGGGTACTGAAGCCAACAGAACAGCAGCAACTTCAACCATACTACATCTACAAGCCAGTGCAATTGAAACCAAAGTTTTGACAGGCATCAGCACCTAGGGTTGCCACCTTTCCCCGAAGAAAAAACCGGTGCTTCGGGGGCCGGTCGGGGGACCATACTGGCTGCAAGCATTGCTGTTTCTCCCAAACACGCGGTCTGCTGACTCAGCTGGCGGAAAACTTACACGCCGACTACTGTGCCGGCTGCCGGCAAATTTTCACACTGTCTACTGTGCCGGCTGCCGGGACAATAGCAGTGATAAATGCCGGCAGTTTGGTCACATGACTCCAGCTAGCCAATGGGGGTGAAGTGCAGGCAACCATCCACGCAGCCTACTTTGCCGGCTGCCGGCAACATAGACAGTTCCTTTTTTTTTTCGGATTCAATGACGATCGGCAATCGACGGTAGGCAGTTCGAATGAAATATCGGCAAGGTCCTCGGAGGCGTCACCAAATCACCCCCCTACCCGGCTGGGTAAAATCAAGACAGACTGATCAGTTGCAGTTGCAAAACGACACCAGCGAGGATTGGTGTACTGGATGGGAGCAGACTGACTTGATCTTTACTCAACCGCCCAAACCGCTTCCGCTCACTGACTAGCCAGCGTCACTATCAATTATTAGCAGTGACGCTGGTCAGTCAGTGAGCGGAAGCGGTTTGGCCGGGACTGAACCATGACCGATAGTGGAGCCTGAGAGGTGGTGCTGATATATGTCACTCCGACCATCAACTATCGGCACGAATGCGTACGACGGGGGTCAGAAGGTAACGAAGCCAGCCGGGCTGCTCGAAAAAGTGCACCCAAGCCGAACAAAGCTACGTTTCGTCACAGGGTAAGGCAGGAGATACGAGAAACACCCACGGGCCAAGGCGGGCAAACCTGTCGCAAGTACCGCGGAGATCTTTTCACGGTAGCTCGTACGATTCCCAGGCGTCTTGAGAGGCACACACAACGTCGTTAGTGGGGGGCGAGGTTGTGCGCCGACATGTCTCCGAAATATTCCTTCCCCTGAAGACGAAATTCACACACACCTGATTATAAAACACTTTCTCTCTGTCCCACTCGCCAGGAAAATACGAAACGTTGTCGACCTGAGCGTTTACCTAGAGGGACTCTAGTTGCTCTAGTCGAGAGAGAAGCCGTCGAGTGGCATCCAGGATTGAGGGCGCTGCCAGCGTACGTTGCACTTCCAAACCTTGACATTTTTTTTTTTTTTTTGACGGGGGGAGGGGGATATTTTGTACGCCGCTTTGGGCGCGAGCCATAGCATTAGCTTTGATTACTGCGTGTACATTTTGTAAAATGAAACCTAAACTTTCAAATATTCACCAATTTATACCATCTTGTAATCACACGCTGTTTCTTGATGTGAATGGTTAGTTACCTACTGTTCAGTTAAAACTGGTTGAAAGCGGGCGCATTAACCACCTTCATGTTCGATTCCCGGCCAATCCGCGGGCCTGTGTGGGTATGCACCATGAGCACAGAACAGGGAGGATTTTGCCATGAGACGATGAACGCGAGGGCAATGCTAGTTCGGGGCTGCGCATCCCGGACGTAAGCGAAGTGACGGAACCGTCGAACGCAATGTCAACGTACGCATGCAGCGCCGCTAATCCCAGGTGGCACTCGAGCACCCCGCTCCACGGGCGGGTGGAGCGTCATACGGATCACTGTGCCATATGCATGCTACAGAGGCAATGAGACGGTGGCTTCATTTGAAGGTTCTCAGCCCGCTTTCCTAGTTCTGTTTCTTCTGTCGGGTGAATCGCTTTGCTGCGTGCAGTGTTTTAACGCTGGCGATCCGGCGTGCGTGAAAGTTGTGGCATGGGAAGACACAGTTCGGGAAAGATGCTCGTCGCCTCCTCCCCTCTCGGAACCCCTGAAAAGGTGCGTCTGCCTTCGCTTGTGTCCGCACACGACGGCGCTATGTGTCTTCTTCTTTTCGTCCTGTTTCAAGCGCTACTTAACGATGTATCAACAGCAACTAGCCCAACTGTCGATTTTCCTGTGTTCCCGACCCCTCGGGGCCCGCTGTATCTGCGGTCGCCGTTGTTTCGAGTCGCAGTGACGGGTGGACGCGCAACATTGCCGGGAGCAGGCGCCGTTCCCGGCCGTGGTTGGGAAATGACGACCCCGATTGCGTTCGAACCCTCATGGGGGGGCTGCCAATGCAGGTTTATTTTGTGCGACAGTGATCCTGCAACATGCTGCAGGCACCTGAAGCAAACGTTCGAAGCTGCAACATCATTCAGCGCTAGACAATGTGCAGATGCCCCGCCACAGTAGCGTCGGCAGAATAAAACCACGGCCGTGGTTGCGTGCGGATTGGGTAACCACATGCAACTACGGCGACACGGAGAACGTAACTCAAGAGTACAGCATACACGTAGCGTTGGCGACAGCGACGAGGGAAAAAAATCTACACATAGGCCACCGAACCAACCGCAGCGTAGGGCCGTCGCCGTCGCTCGTGTTTGGTTGGCCCGAAGCATCCCACAAGCGAGCGAAAGCAACGGAGTGCATTGCCGGGTTGTGTATAGATTTTCTTGCTCGTCGCTGTTACATCAGCTGGAGGCTCGCAACTGTGGTGTGAAGCAGCAACGCCGGAAAGTGTGCTGGCTTCTGCACTGTTGTTCAACCCAGACACCTCTTCAAGTCCAGCTTACAAACACAGCGTATGCTACCCTTCCAGTTTTCCCCTTCTTCTAGTGGGGTATTGCGGGCTGGCAGTGCACTGGCATTGAGATGTAGGGTAATTGGGCCGCGGAAATGGAGGGCTGCGCGAGTTGGAACACTTTCAAAGGAAACAGGCAGTGTGAAAACTACCAAACACCAGCAAGAGAGAGCGAACGGACACTGCACTCTGTTTGCGATTAATCTCTACGTTGTGGTTGTGTGCTTTTTTGCACTGTTCTTTTCTTTCATTAAATGTGTAGTGGTTGTTGCATTCCCATACGGGCCGAGAAATGAACACGGACTCGCTCATGGCCCTCTGGAGGATGCATGTGACAAAAAACACAGGGCAGGCACTCTGTAAGTCTATTCAGGCATTGGTTCAACAGAGCACCATGCTGCTGCGGCACCACCTGGCACCACAGACACCCGCTGCGGTGGCTCAGTGGCTGAGCCGTTGTGCTGCTGAGCACATGGACGCGGGTTCTATATCTGGCCGTGGCAGCGGCTTTTATGATGGAGGTGAAAAGCATAACCCATGTGCTCGAGATTTCACGAGGTGGTGAAAATGTGGCGTGCCCTCCACTACGGCACGCCTCAACGCCTGTGAAGTGTCGGCGCATTAAGCCCCATAATCAATCAATCAATCAATCAGGCACCACAGTCGGTGACACTGAGGAATGTCCACCGGCTGTGGGCGTGAGAGCTTTTCGGACTCTGCTAGAGAGATAGGGAGGACTGCAAGCCACCTTCTGGCATAGACACCTCTCTTGTGGTGTGCGGAGATGCAAGCGATGAACAAGTGTTTGAGTGCTGAACAAACATTACACAGAGCAGAGTAGTGGCAGTGGTGCGTGAATTTTTCTCACTCTGTCCAGAGCTACGATGAGGTTAGTAGTTGGCTGTTAAAGGAGCCATGAAGACAAAACACAAGTTTTGTTCATCCAAAAGATGGCTTCGTTAGAATCATACTGACACCGGTTTTAGCGTAAACTTCGCTCAAATAAGCTATACAATTAGGAAAAAAGGGAATGGCCATGCGACCCACTCGCTCATTTCCCGCAACAGAACCTATGATGTCATACGATACTTCTCTGCTATTGGCGGAGACCGGCAAAAGCAAACGCAAATTAGGCTGAGCTTATAAGCTTGCAGAACATGCAGTTTGTGCTTAAATTGAGGGCACATTCTTTTTAAAGCAATGAGAATGGTAGGACAAACAGTGCAAGTTACGAGAGCACATGTAAACATAGAAGTAGTGATGCGTACTGCTGTTGGTACTGCACGCACTATGCGTGGTTTAACTGCACAGCACTGCTGTGCTTTGGGGTTGTCTCAAACGACACCGGCCCTTTGACTCAAGCAAGGGTGTCTTACATGGCCATATTTGTCGAGCGAGCACCATGTCTCACGGAACGATTATTTTCTCCCAGAACAAAAACAAGCCAGGTTTAAATACGGCTTGCCACGGTGCCATGTAAGTTTAGTAACATAAACAAATGCGCGAATGCGGCCGGAGGGTACCTCGATGCCAGTGTCGCTGTACAGGGTGGAGACACTCTGAATGGTCCCGTGCCGCCGCAATTGGGTGAGCGTGCTCAACACGTTGTTCTTTTCGTTTCTCACGAGACCCAGCAAAGCGAAACAGATAAGATGACTCAAACTTCGCCAGTAAACCGGCGATAATTTTAGTGCGGTTTTGATACAATGACTTGCTTTGGTGGTGAGCGAGTGACCCAAAATGGCGGCATCAGCGTATGCGTGTCTCTACCCTGTACGACGGACGCGTGAATCAAGGAACCCTTGGCTGCACAGCGGTCGGTTACTGTGATGTCATTGCAGACCGCAAAAACACACGATTTAGCAAAGAATTAAAATTGTAACTTAGATAGGTTAATTTCTCAGTGAATAAAGCATCGTTTGTATCCGGACAAGCGCTGGGGGCACAATAAAACAAACTCTTTCGGATAAAAAAAGTTGTATTTTGTCTTCATGGCTCCTTTAAAGGTGCCGGGAGTGGTTCACCAGCCTCTGCACCACCTGAGCATGGAATGCGTAAGGAGAACACCTGAGTATTAGCCCCTGTCCAACAAGTGCAATCACACAGAAACAGAAACGGTGCCACACTGACTAAGACAAATGGTGTGACCACCAATTTTATTCTTTGATTGAGCATTGAAGTTTATGGGAAACTAAATGAGAGGTGCTCCTTGCAAGATGGTTAGCTGCAGTTTGAAAGTCTGTAATCCAGGACTAAGTGAACTCATCGCATGATCACAATGGCTACACAGAGATGGCCCCACATTCATGGCTGCTGTAGGCCACCATGGTGTATGCCTTCTGTTCACTCAAATTCCTGTCATGTCAATGTTGCTTTGCATAAATATTTTCATTGCGGGCATTTCTGTGCACTTCATTTCTAAAAACACATATTTTTGTGGATTTTAAAAAACCATGTAGCCATAGAAATTATAGTACTTAATATATACGAAGACTTTCCAAAAGGAAGCTACATCAGGCTGCTTTTAAACTATATAACTTGTAACAAGAAGTAAGTAAGGCATTCAAGTGAAATATCCACAGTGTGTGGGAAGCATTCACGAGAAGGCGCGAGCAAACTCCAAAGGGAACCCGCACAAGTCGCCTCGGCGGGGAGTCCTAAGCTCTGTTGCTGTTTCATGAGCGGCCATTCCCAAGAAACTGTTGCTCACTCCTTCACAAGCATGGCATTGCTAATGTGCTTGAGCACACTCTGCAGGGAAGCACTCTGCACGGCCGGGTGTTTGCAGTTGGCTCTGCGCAGCCAGAAAATAGTGAGACCCATTCAGGCCGAATGCCTTGACCTCATGGTTCGCTTTGACTGAGACAACCTGCTTGAGGGATCTGAGATTTACAACAAGTAGTAGAGTGAAACTATGGTTTTGAGCATAGGCAGAGCAGTTTTGCTTTGTTGAAATGCTAAAGCCTGAGGTCTTGGTTTTCTGGAATGCGTGAAATGCAAGAAATCGTGAGGAATGCAGAATTGTACAAAATATGAAAGCGCAGGCATGAGCTGGCGAACACACTCCGAGGAACAGCGTTGTAAGAAGAGGGCTCCAAAAAAGGGTGACAGGATGTGCATCAATGAAGGGTAGGCCACTTCCACATGTGCTAAATGGCAAATGAGCTCTTTTGATGATAATAATCTTTATTTTGCCCAAAACTGAGGGGGAGAAGGACAGAATGGGATGTTCCTTGAGAGCTAAAAGGACCCATGGGGCCTAAGGATGGCTCCTGGCGATGGTGAGCAAGGGGAATGAGCTGTATAGGATGCTGACGTGGGTCTGGTCCAGTTGTGACAGGCATGGCTGCAAAGTTCAGAAAATTCAACAGCAGATCAACAGAACGTCTACCTAGGCCTTTTGCCATTGGATTCTTAGATAGTTCTAAGCATTCCTTATGCGGTTTTCTTTCCAAAGCTGTACAGCTGGCATCTCAAGCTTTCATCTGCGATTGAGCAAGGCCCTGCATAACTTTTCTGGGATTATCACGATTTAATGGTGTGCCTGCAAGAAACTTGAAGCTAAAAACATGTATGGGATGCACAGAAAACTATGCTGGGTGATAGATCCTGCAATCTTGTCTGGCACAAAAGGTACTGAGCAATACATGCTTGGGCCAAGGGTTGGGGTTGTTTTGCATTGAAACAAAGGAGGTATGTCTGGTAGGCTGAACTGCGTGCTTGTGAGCAAAGTTAATGGCATTGTGTGGGTGAATTTTTTCTGTTGGTTTTTTTGCTTCCAGAAGACACGTACAATGGTGAGATTGGTGTCTCATGTGGTGTGACATTTGTTGGTGCTGACAGCGGTGTTCCCGAAATGTCCACCGACGCAGCCTGCAGCCAACAGACCCAGACAGCCATTGCCACTGGTACCAGAGGTACCATTTCTGTTCCTTCTAGCTGCAGGTCTCTGTGCATTACTATTAATTTTTTTGCAGGTACACAGTGTGCGCTGACGCTCCTCATCAGCACCACCTCCCAAACTGAACAGGAATTTCCAGGTTCGGATTCAGGGTTTCTTGCCTGTGCGAGCGTTTTCATTCAGAGTAATCAACAGCTGCATGCATTGTAAATGAAATGTTTTCACTTGGTACTTTGTGCATATTGTCAAAGTCAAATGAAATGTTTTCGCTTGGTACTTTGTGCATAAGTGCACCAAGTGTTCCAATTTTATCACATGGTATGGGAGACTAGGTTTGTTAGTAAACTCTTCTCAGGCACAGTGGATTAGTGGGCGTGCTGGTGTGCACAAAGTTACTGATTCAGTGCAGGTGGGGAGCTGAGTTTTGAATAACCTAAATTTAACACTTACAGTGCACAATAGTTGAGCTCACACTTATAAACTTTCTGCTTTTTTTTAAATTTGGTTGTAGACCACTACAACACTCACAGAGCCCTGCGGTGGCAACAGTGTGGTAATAAAGACAGTTTTTGTCACTTGTATGTATTTTCTTTAAGAAAAGCTTTCACGTGGTAGATATTTTTGAGAGACCTGCTCACCATTGTATTTTTTGCTATGTTGTATCAGAGTTCCTCAATGCTTTTCTGGTCACGAAACTCCTTCGTAACGCTTCGGGAGGGGGTTGCGATGTCGCTTAAGCCGCCGACGTGGCGGCGCTGGGAGCACCGAGGGGGCAGGCGAGATCTGCGCCCTGCATCGACGAAGCTAGGCTGCCATGGAATCTGGCGGTGTCGATGGGTTGTTTTCGCAGTTTCAAGGAATTAGTCAATCGCTACTTTTAGATGACTGACTTGATAGATACTTTGAGCGCTTGCCATCAACCTTCAGGCAGCCTGTCTAAAGCATCATGCACCAAAATTATGCTCAGTGCCGACGAAATCCTCAGCTTTGTCAACACGGTGTGCCTTACTGGAGTCCCTGAAAAGCATTGAGGGGCTCTGGCATCATACAAGGAGCTGTTAGTCGCTCATCACATTTATTTGCCATCGTGGTGACCCTGTCCACTCGTAACGAATTTGAACCGTACTGCATACCTTGGATGGTCTAACTACCCCAGGTGCCGTGGCGCCCCTTTTTCTATTCATTTCTGGCCCCACAAATGATGCCGCATCGAGCATAACCACACCAGCCAGGACCTACCCGCAGTTTGCACGATCTAATGCAGTAATTACCCTCAGCATTCAAACCTTCTGCCAGCGTCGCAAGGTACCCTCAGCGTCGCTTGTACAAAACACTACAACCTTGATTACCTTTCTCTGGCTGGGATTATTTTTCTTGGCTATGTGTTCATTAGTGCACACTCTACGCACGACCTCCGAGATCTTCTTGTTCAGAAAATGTTTTGCCTTCCTTCATCGCTCTCCTCTGTTGTATATATCTATACATTTTGCCTCCATTTTTTATTCGTTTCTCTTCCTATTTGTTGTATTTTTGTATGCCTTATATTCACCTTTTGTCATCCTGTCAGGACTTTTTTGTCCATTTCCTACTGTTGCATTAGCGGAAAAATGTGTTCATTCGCTTCAGGTTATTTCTCTCCACAAGTCCAACCAGTGTATCTCGTCAGCTTTTGTGAGTGCGTATTCCAAAATTTCCTACTGATTTTTCTACTGTTCTGTTTGCACCCACTTTTGCATTAAAGTCTGTCATTACAATTGTGTAATGCACTGTTTTCTTATTCATTGCTGACTTGACATATTGGTAGATTGACATCTTTGTAGGAGCGTACCACGGCCTCATCCTCATAGCTAGGTGTTGGTGCAGAGGATTGTATTATCTTAAACCTGTATCGCTTGTTTGTCTTGATCACTACTCCAACCCTTTCGTTTATACTGATGAATTGTTCCTGGTTTCCTGCTATCTCCTTGTGGTTCGAAAATCCCACCCCGTGTTCTTTCTTTTCGTGAGAACCCCAATAGCACAGAATATCCCTGCTGCTTATTTCTATGAATCCTCCTGTTCCGACCTCACTCAGCCCAATAATATTCCACTTTATGTCCAAGAGCTCCTCTAATAGTACAGCTTCCCTCACTAGGCAGGGTGCATGTATTTAATGTTGCCACGTTCAACTTCCAAAGGCGGCCTGCCTGGACCCAGAGATGCTTTGCATCCTCTGCTGTATCAGTTGCCTGACCGCCGCCATGGTCAGATGCTCTATAGCTGCTGGGGAAAAAGGGCGGAGAGTTGGGTCGGCAATCATGGAAGGTTGGGCCAGTTACTACACCAGGGTGGTCAAATCCTTGTTTCGTGAGGGAGTGCTGTTTCTGTCCCTAAGAGCCTTCCTAGCATTGTTGCACCTATTTATTTTAGCTTTCAGGTATCCGAGATGATGTTTACTGCTGGGCCAGGCAGCACTCCATACCTGGAATATTTTGCCAGCAAAAAAGTAATAAAAAACAAGAAAAGGAAAAGGAGATGAAAAAAAGGAAAGTAGACAAAGAAAAAGAGACTTGCATATGTGTTTTCAAAATAATGGGCTCCTGTTTGGCCCGTTAAAACTTCAGATAATGCTTGACTCTTCTTATACATGGGAAAAATTTGCGATTGCTTCGTGGCTGTCATTTTGCAGTCCTACATTATCTCGGAGGGAGGGAAGACTGAGTGAGTCAGTAAATAAAGAGCGGGCAGGGCTGTTGTCTGCAAAAGGAACAGGAAGGCATGTAGCGCTTTAATAATATAATCAAGGGATGGCCCATCTTGTTTGTTGTATTTGGGGGATGTCAAGGTCGAAAAGCAGGTGAATTGGTGATAGTGATTAAAATCCGAGTTAGTCTTCCATAGCGCGCCATTGTAGGTGTCCCTGGATAAGCTTTTAAAAAAAGAAAAAAAAAACAAAAGATACTGCATTGGGTGACAATCGCGGTCACTACTAATTTCAAAGCATACTGTTCCCTCACCTCAGGAGGTTGAAATCAGTTACAAAGAAGCCGGTGTGCGCAGCAATTGTACTATGAACACAACAACACACACTCGTAACAGTGTATGCGTGAGAAAAGAAAAACAAAGCTGCAGAAGTGAGCATAATCTATTCACAGACAACGCACGCGAATAAGCAGAGAACGCACTTATTCTGGGTAAATATGATCCCTCACAATGCTCCGCCACTTACTACGTTGCAGGTGTTCGAAATAGCTCTACGAAGCCAGTGCGTGCAGCAATTGTACTATGAACGCGACAGCACACTTGTAATAGTGCACGCATGCGAAAAGAAAAAAAAAAGCCACAGAAGCGAACATAATGTACCCACAGAGATATTTTCCCGCCATACATGTATTATATATGTTGTTTAGAAGTCTTGTGTCAGTCTACCAATCATTTAATGCTTCCAGCACTGTTGCGGTGTGTACTTTGTGTTTTTTCATACTCTACAAATGCCATGTAAAGGGAGTGTATGCTGCAAATCTTTCCATAATTTGATTGATGGCATGCATGTGATTCATTGTTGAGTATCATTTTTTAAAACTAGCCTGCTCTCTAGGTTGTTGGTATCTAGGTTATCACGTATGCGGTTAACTGTTACGTTGGTAAGAGTAGGTTGATGGGTCTCAATTGTTTAGGTCTATGGTAGCCCCCTCCTTGTGAACCATAGTTATGGTGGCATTTCTCCACGCTGTGGGCTCTTTTACGAGTCCTTAAGCATTCTGAAAATTGCAGAGCAGGCTTTTCCAATACAATATTGTTCAGAAGCTATAGTTTACGACTATATCATGTGACACATTTAACTGTGTTACCGGCTATGTTCAGCTACTGTTTGGTCACGTGCTCCAATTGCAAGTTGAATTTTAGGGTGTGTACACATTTTTTTCTAACTAGATGGTTAAAAGCATTTCCGGTAATTGTTGTAGTGGCCTTTTGGCTGCGCAGTGCCCAGATTGAAAGATGTTACATCACGTTGGTTGATTAGCGAGCTTATTCAAACCGTATGAGCTGCTGCTGGGCTGAAAAGACACCTTATACTTTATTTTTTATGGCCGCAGTAAGGGTACGTCAGTTGCACTTGAATTATGGAGATATCAGTCACAAGCCTAAGGTGAAAGTGGACAAAAAGTTCATATACTCAATATTCCCAACTTTGGAATGTTTCAGTGATGTTTTGGGTCTGAAATATGCTTTCATTGATCGGACAGAAGCGTGTCATAATTTGCATACAGGTATTATCGACCACTCTCCCAATATGGGTCTGTTTGTAATTGGCTTACAACTTGCTCACATTCACCCTTCATTTGCATGCTTGGCAAGTCGCAAAATTCAATGTCCAGGTGGGCTGCTGAGCCTTAGGATGGAAGTGCAAGCCCATGTTGGCAGTTTTTTAAAGTAGCGAATGAAAACACCTGTGCATTGAGATTTTACAGTGTGTAAAAATACCACCACTATTTTGGGCACAGCGGTACAGGAGGGGAACAGCTGCACCACTTGTGCCATTGAGCACCAAACTTTATCGGCACCATTCTGCGCCGCATCGATGCTTTTGCGCCAAATTCGTTAATCAGCACCTCAGCGTCTGAATTGAGCTGCCATACAGGACCGCCGTGATGCCCAAGCCCGCAAAATTGGCTGAAACATCGGTTTCAAAGCACTTATGGTTTTGGTTTCATCAAGGCTATGAGTGGCTATGGAAGTAGGGTTTTGCTTCGCTCATTCCTCCCACTCCTGCGCCAAATGTGCCAATTTGCTCAAAATGAGGTATCCTGTGCTATCCTGACATAAAAACACGATTTCGAAAGCAAGTGTGCCAAAAGTGCACCAAAATTTGTGTCGCGCTAATCGCGTACGGCCTGTTACACGCACTAGTTTACAGTGCTCTGTAGACATGTATAACTAATTCGGCTTGATAACTGGAACTCCCTAGCACCCGTCATCGCATTTACCGCAGCCTACTGGTGTAGTTTGTGGGCCAGAGAAGCGAATTTGGTTGGCGCTGTCACTGCACTGCCGATACTGTTTTCTTTGAGCAAGTCATTGCCGTGCTGGCGTGCCGTAGTTAACTGCTTGCTGTAGTTTCCAATGGTTCCTGCAATAAACAATAGATAGTTTTAGGTGGCGTTTATTGCCCTCTCCGCTCTGAGAGCCAGCGGGAGCACCGTGTTGCGGCATGCATGATGCTTTCGGCAGCAACCTCCTGCATTGCTTGCCACGGACACGCTCATTGGACCATCGCTAGTGGAGCGAATCTCTCTAATAAAAAATTTAGGGGAAATGCACACGAGGACTGATAGCAAGCGCCTGCATCTAATAAAATGAAAAAGTAAAACACGTTGGCTTGCCTCAACAATTCATAAACAAAGACACGTAGTTCTTCTGCTACGCAGGTTTGTTGAAGTCTTTCGCTAATCATTATCGTGTTGCATGTTGCCTTTTATCTGCACTTCAAAAGAACTAAGTACCTTGCAAATTACGTTTTGCTGCATTTTTGCTATTGGGTGGAGTATACTCAGATATTTAATGATGATGATTAGTGGCTCTTCCTTTGAATCGGGGCGTCGATTGTCAGCAACCGACTTGCCTGTTTTATTACGCTTAATTGCCCTACTCCTAGCTAACCTAATAGGTTTGCTAATAGATGGATAGAGTTGCATCAAACTTGTGCGACATCTGCGGCTGTTTGAAATATGTGGAAAAATTTCTATTGCTTGATTCCAGGGGTGCCAGGTTGGGCTATAAATAGCCAAATGGGGCTACTTGTTCCTGTGGTCTGTGGGAAAATTTTTTTAATGGGCTATTTTTGGACTATTGGGAGAGCCGATTGTGATAGCTGTTTTTAATGCATGTTCGAGCCTGCCCACTGGGAAGCATTCTCAGTGACTCCTTGGAAAAGCCTCCCCTTAGCAAGGGCAAGGAGACCATTATTCTTGAGCCATGCCGTTCATTTGTTTTCGCATGTGTGAAAATCACCTTGAAGCGCCTTCCATCCGATCTGACAGTGGTACGCAACCTCCACGTCAATTACTGGATGTTGCTAGTCCCTGTTTAGTGTTGAGGGATGCTTTGGGAACATCTAGCAGGTGTCTAGTTGGTGCAAGGTGCTCCAAAACTGGTATTTAGGTGCTCCAAATTGCTCCGAAATAAATTATTTGCTGATACAAACATTGCTCCAAATCAGCGTTCATCAAGTACAACAACTGTGTTCCTGATTTGGTGTAGTTTCTAGTTCATGGTGTACTGCGTGATACAGATTAAATTTAATTGGCATGAGGTAGGCACAGCAGCCTGGGCCAGCCTCCAACCAAATGGCCTTTCTGGCTGCTCCGAACCTGCTACGAAAGGCAATCCTGCCTGCTCCCTGAACTGCTCCCACACCAATATACCCTGTTCCACACCTGGTGGTAATTAAAATTTGAGTGCACTTGTGCAAGAAAAAAACTGTTTATACGTATCTATTTCTCTTGCATCTGTTTTTATTCTGCAGGCGTTATCAAGGTATATTAAAAACATCCAGGAGGTTCAATTAATCTGTGGTCCTTTACTTTGCTCTGCCTTATATCCAGGGGCAAATTTTGCACATAAAATCCCTAACAGTTGCATTTTGAGGATCTGTGTGCTAGAGTGATTGCTTAAACGAGATTGCAAGTATTCTTTCCCCAAACAGGTCAACCTTTGTGGGGCTGTGTTTAATAAAGCAATAATTTTTGAGTATCGTCGTCATCATCAGCATATCTATGCCCACTGCATGGCAAAGGCCTCTCCCACAGATCTCCATAGATCTTGGTCGTGTGCTCACTGCGACCAATTTATCCCTGCAAACTTCTTGATCTCATCTGCCCACCTAGCTTTCTGCCACCCCCTGCCACCCTTGCCTTCTCTAGGGATCCACTCTGGTACCCTTAATCAGGGTTTGTTAAACTCTCTTCCTAATTATGCTTCACCATGTGTAATTTTAGATGCGACTGCATCTCATTTACTCGCCTTGTCCCTGCATCCGGCGACGGCGTTGTCGGCGTCCACCCCTCCTCCATTCTCCTCGCCGCGCGAGCTGCGCTCTCCGCCGCTCACCCCCCTCCTCTCCGATAGCGAACACTCTCTCGCGAGGGGCATTGGATTGAATTCGAATGGATTGGCTTGGCTCGGATTTGGATTGGATTAAAGTGGATTGTGTTGGATTGTGTTGCGTCATAGCCGCGGCAGACGCACTGGCGCCGGCGCGTCCCCTCACCGTTATGCGCGCTATAAAACGCGGTGCCTGCGCCGCTCTGCTCCATCGTTCCAGCGCCATTCCTCCGCTGTCCAACGCTGCAACGTGAACCCCCTATGCGTCGCATCTACACAGGGGTTCCCATGAGGGGAGGTGAGAGATTTTGCCTCCTAAAGAGTTCAAAAATGGCCAAGGATCCACATAATCCTTATTTAGGCATGCCTCTGATGCCTCATTATTAGCTTTCATACGCAGTTTCACATATTTTCAAGTGCCTACTTTCTAGCTTTGACGTGCGGCAAAGTATACATTGGTCAAACAGGGCGATGTATAAACGACAGGACTAGGGAGCACTGAGTTTCTGTTATCTCTTCAGACGGTGCCCATTTGCCAACCCATTGTCACGACAGTTGCTGCACACCCATGTTTGATAAAACTGCAATCTTAGGATGTGGCCGGACCAAGTTTGAGAGTGAGATTTTAGAGGCTTTCTATATTAGGACTGCGGGACAGCAGCGCTGCATAAGCGTTGCATCTTTGACCCTTTCTGACAAGGAATTTTCTTTTCTTGGCGGGTAATCTGTGATACTTTCTTGTTTGCGTGTTCGATTTTATGCATTGTCGTGAACTTTATCTATAGTCATGTACGAAGCGATAAGTATCTCTTGTTGAGTTCTGCCCATGCGCAGCTTGTGGTTGGGGAAGGTTCTTGTTCTCTTCATAAAATTCAGTTGTTAGTCCAGCATCGTCCTGTCTGTTTCTTTCCTTGTGTCTCCATCTTCTTGGCTGGTTTTTAATCCCTAAATCATGAACCAACAGGCCCAGTTTTCCACGTTGCTTCATCACATTTCTCCTACATTGGGCATCTTTCTTCGTGTACAACCTCCCTGCAAGCAAGTTTCGACTTGTGTGAGTGTCATCGCTTTGACTCAGTGCCGTATACGGTTTCTCGGCTTTTGCCTAAAGTCGAACAGCCCGCCACAGGAGGTGGTCGCCCTCTTTGGTTTGGTAGCACCTTCCCCTGGCCACTGGAGATGGCTGTGTCAAATTTTGAAGCCAGAATATGGGCGCCAGGTCAGACTTTTTTATGAGTGGTTACGGTTGCTTTGTGGCAACGATGTGAATGTTTGGTCTGCTTCCCAGCGGTTTCATGAGCATAGCCGTCTAGCTGGTACGTTAATTGAGTGGTACTGGTGTCAACTCCGAAGGAGTCTTCCCAACAAACCAAAAAACTTTCCGGGAGGCGGCTCTGTGATGTACCTACATGGTGCTTCTGTCATGAAGCCCATTGATGACCTGCTAAAGAAAGGCCCAAAATTTAGTCTGGAACCTCACGTCAAGAAACACGAGTTGCTGGCCACTATCCGAAATGTTGCGGAAAAAGTTACTGCTTTAGAGAGAGGACGGTGTGTGTCCGAAGGTGTCGATGTCCTCAAGAGTGCTCAACGCCCACATCCTGACCGGAATGTGACGGACCTTCGGCCAGTTGTGACCTACTTCCGAGATCACAACTTGAGTCTGCTGCAGTCCGACAAAGAAGGTGGCTTTGTCGTTTTACCGAAGGGGACTTTCAGCGAGAAGGCAAGAGAAGCTATGAACAAGGACTTCAAGCCCACTTCTCTGAAACCAAGGAAAGTAAAAACGGCTGCCATGAAGCTACTAAAGGAGGTGAACCTTATGGCCCTAGAAAAGTCCGTAAAGGCAAGCAAAGAGGATCAGCTACATGTCTTTTTTTTTCAGCAAAAACCTATAAGGTTAATTGCCCCCTGTGTTCCATCGTCACAGAAGACGGGAGCTGGTAGAAACTGTTGGGGAAATTCATACAGCAAAAACTTCGTGTTCTTGTGCCTGAGGACCCGTTTTCCGTCCAGAGTTCCGCGCATGTTACCGATGCTTTGATGAAAGGGCTGCCACATGTGAACGCAGGTTTTTCGGTTGACATAGAGGACCTTTACTATTCAGTACCTCAAAATGAGCTCTGTTCTACTGCTCGTGAACTCATAGAGGAGTCTGGCACCGTTGGCTTCCAGAACCAATGCGGCTTGAACAGTGATGCTTTCCTTGAATTGCTGTCATTTTATCTCTCTGCCACGTTTGTGAAATTCGATTATGAATTGTATGTCCAGAGGGAGGGTGTTTGCATCGGCTCCTCAGTCGCTCCTGTTTTGTGTCACATATTCTTAGCCAAGTTTGACCGGTTGCTGAAGCAATCTCTTAATGGCGACAGGGTAATAAAAATTTTTAGATACGTAGATGACTTTCTAGTTCTTTTAAACCTTTCGCATGATGACAACCTTCATTTTGTAGCTATGTCAATTTTTGGTTTTTTTAATGAATGCTATGCTTCTTTCCATTTTACGCACGAACTTCCTTGCGAGGATAGTATTCGATTTTTGGATTTGCAGTTGTCATTCTGTGCCGATGGCCACGCCTGCTGAATGTACTCGCCGCATACAAAGAAAGCACTCCTTCCGTACTCTTCTTCACATTCTAAGTTAGTGAAGAGAGCGATCGCATCACTTTGCCTGTCTAATGCCTTACAGAAAAGCTGCTTCCCTACTACTCAGCGCAGTTTTCGTCAACAAGAAAATCGTTTCAAGAAAGCAGGCTACCCAAGCGCGGTCCTGAGTGCAGTTGCCGAGAAAATATTTAAAAAGCTACGTTCAGGCAATTCTGACGCATCTTCGAAACCAGAGATAGATAAGAAGAAATTAGAAGTGATACCGTACCTGCACAAAGTGTTGCACAGTGAAAAGGCATGGCGTAAACGTGTTTTCAGCCCTGCGCAAGCTCTCTGGTTTATGTTCTCGAGTAGAGCAGGGAGATAAACGGAAAGGCCAGTGCACAACCAAGCATGTCACCAAGTATGTTCTGTGCACCACGGGCGTGGTTTATCAGATTCCCTTGACGTGCGGCAAAGTATACTTCATCCAAACAGGGCGATGTATAAACGACAGGACTAGGGAGCACTGTGCTTCTCTTAACTCTTCAGACGGTGCCCATTTGCCAGTCCATTGTCGCGATAGTTGCTGCACACCCATGTTTGATAAAACTGCAATGTTAGGACGTGGCCGGACCAAGTTTCAGCGTGAGATTTTAGAGGCTTTCTATATAAGGACGGCGGGACAGCAGCGCTGCATAAGCGTTAGTCCAGCATCGTCCGGTCTGTTTCTTTCCTTGTGTCTCCGTCTTCTTCGCTGGTTTTTAATGCTAAATTTCTAGCCTTTTTTTGGAGACATCAAATGTAGGCTGCAGTCATTCATGCTTTTGGCAGTTTTACGATGTATGGAGGTAGGCAAACCCTGCAGGTTTTAAAAATGCCCCTGTCTCCATAAATTCTGATGTCTGGGCAGGAGCAAACACGTTTGGTGCTTTGATGCATTGTTGTGTGGATTTTGTCTCGGGATTTGTGTTACAGTCATTGCATTTAGATGCTTTAATCTTTGGCTTTCTTCGTTCTTAAAGTTGACGACGCCCAAGTTGGTGCAGCGCTGAAAACACACCATGCTACATGGGCTGGTGCAGACATTGCTGGGAAGCCTGGTTGTCGCTCTTGCTCCTGCCGTCCACCCACTGGAAATGAAAGGTGGGTTTAGGGCGATGCTTGCGCGGTTCGAGCTTCTAGTAAATAACAAATGGCATGAGCAGTCTGCTGAACACCTGTGGACATATTGCACAAACCAAAGGATAATCCCAGTGGAAGCTTCTCGACGCTACACTAAATAAATGTTGATCCACTTATAATGCCATTTATTTTGACATGGTCAAGAACTAATGAGGTTCCGGCTGCAGTTTTCGTGATGTAGGCAAGAAAGCAAGCACCCCCGTGCCAACAAGTCACCACACATCAAAGGTGGGTGTCTATTAGTCTGCAGCCATTCACTATGGTACTCATGTAGCATACGTGTGGCTTTAGTGTATTATACTTAGGGTTCATTTTTGGGTTTTAAAATTTATAATTGGGTTTTATTTTGTTTAATGGGGGGTAAAAATGAATGCAATTTTTCAGACATAATAGGGGAGAAATTGGGTTTTTTTGTATGACCATTCTGAAATTTGCGTTTTTTCAGGGTAAATGTACGGATGCAATAAGTAATACAGTCAGTTTTTTTATCAGCAGGCATCATGAGCTTCTTTAACGCAATAAATCCTGGTTTGCACGGGTCCTTGAAAACCTTAAATACCATTGAATTTAGATGTGTCACTTTCAGGCCTGAAAAAGTCCTAGAATTTTTTAATCGTCCTTGAAAACCCTTGATTTTTCTGGACAGAATCAATGGCCGTCTTCTCACAAGATATGAAAGTCTGGCATGGATTTTAGGTCTTAACAAATTTAAGGAAACATTGTGACAATCAAGTTTTAGTGTATGGCTGGAATTACAAGTTTGGTGAATTTTCATCATTGAGAGACAACATTGGGGGCAGGCACTCCTCAATCCAATCCATGTCACGATAGAAACCAATGAAAGCCGGCTTCTGTTCTCTATCTTGCATCTTCCATCTAGTCTATGGACGCTCGCTCATTGCATGTTTGCTTTGCCTCAATAGCTCCTATTGCATTTGCTTTTACATGCAAATGGTAGACATATACATAGTTCGTCCTGCCTTGCAGCAACTCTTGCTGATGTAGTTTCAGCTGATACTCTTGCTGACAATGCAGGCAACATTAACTAAGTTATGAAATCAAACAGCCTGACCAAACAAGAATAAATAAAAACCTGTAAATACCAACCATGAAATAAAAGATAAAGCTGGGGGAGCATTCACAAGCTCGTTGGTGCCTATCTACCTAAATGTGCACTAATCTGCTTGGGTATTGTGCAATAAAAACTTTTGCATTGTGTTGAAAAAGTTATACCCCCAGATTAAACATTAGATGGGGACCTTGAAAATTTTTTTTCGGGTCCTTCAAAACAATGGAATTTTTGCTTCTGAAGCCCGTACGAACCCTGATTTAAACTGGTGTTTGTTTCAAGATGGTAATCGAGGGGATATCAGTGTTTCCTAGCAAATATTCTCAGAAATTTGACATTTGTTTGGATAAGGATCAGTCATTAAGAGAGTAAAAAGCATCGATAACTTCTAAGAGATGAAACGTTTTTTTAGAAGGAGCTGGTCATCCTTTGTTAGGCGTCTTTACGTTTCTTATCATCTGCACGCAAAACATGTCTGTCTCCATTTGAGACCTCTGTAACCATTGGACGTATCCCAGCTGGGAGTAAGTTCTCTCGACGTCACAACTTCCATTAGCTCGGAACAACAATGTTAGTGCAGCATTTACCAGCCTGGGGTAACGAATGCTAGTGCTCAGTGAGTTCAAAAGCTGTGTTTGTGGGGCTTGCCGCCGGACCATTAGCCCACGAGTCTGCAGATCGGTACTTTGGAAAGGTCCATTCGGCAAGAAATCGGGTTTAATCTGTTTCTACTGAAACATGTTCAGGTGTAAAAATAGGGTAAATTTGGGTTTTACCAGAAAATGAACAACCAGTCATACTGAACCCGCCCTCCAAAAATTGAACAAAATATTGTAGAGCATGGCCTCATGATCGGGGTACAAGAAAGGTTAGAGAAGCACTGTTGACCCAGTGACACGTAAAGCACATTGGAAGCCTTTTTCTCTTTTTTTCGGGGGGGGGGGGTGCAGCACAGACTGTCATAGAAAAACTTTTTCGTGCCACCAAAGCAAACTCTTATTGTGCTCATGACTGTTAGCTTGGTGAGTGTTACAAGTATACTGGATGACAAGGTGATGTCAGAATGCATGTAAACATGGGAAGTAGAGGAAGAGTTGAAATTTGCAATAGCTTTAAAATTTGCCAGGCTTGTAACATTTCAGTAAAGGTGGAATGTTCAAAAGGCAGGCAAAACAATAATAAGTGTCTGCTTATACTTACTTAAGTAGGAAATAGACACGGTAGCAATGAGGAAAAAAAGTGCATTTTTCTTCATTCTTGCGTGTCAAGCCAGCCCTTGCAAAAAACATTTAATTATTCGTGTACCCCAGGGAGGTGCATTTGTTTATTTTGCACTTGTTTTAAAGGAGTACTGACACGAAATTTTCGTGTTACGTTTTTTTCGCTGCTATGCGTGCCTACCAGCCCACTAATCATAGAATGACAGATTAGACGGTCGAGCGCAGCGTAAACATTCAATTACGGCGTCGTTTATTCGTGCCAGTTTCGGTTTCGACTGAAAAACGCCGAGGCCGCCATGACAGGATGTATCACATGATGTCGCCATTCTTGCCGCATCGCTGCCTCTCTGGAAGCGCGCGCCCAGACCGGCTGAGGTCTTCACCGTCCCCACAGGCCTGGGCAGCATGATGTCAGTCCCAAAACCATGACGTGTACACACGCCCAAGCAGCGCGCGCCAACCACGGCCAGCGCGTCGGCTTTTGGTCGGCAGCCCCGACGTCGGCAGTTTGGGGCAAGTAGCACATGATGTCATGTCGGCCCGCTCTGGGCTTTCTCGTGCGGGCGAAGATTAAAATGGATTTTAAATATGTTTCGCTGAACTGTTGCTGCTGAAACTTGCTGGGAGATATCTCCTGATAAAAAGGAAGCGTTTTACATAGTTATCACAGCTTTGAAATTTCGTGTCAGTACTCCTTTAACGAACAACTAATCATAACAGTCATAAAGATTACATACATACTGCAAATCATGTAGCACAGTGATGGTGGCATTGCTGCACCCGGCAGCGGTAGCGCTGGCTTAGTGGCTACGCCGTGCGTCGGGAGGTAGGTTTCTGGTACTCCAGTCGCGCAAAAAACCCCCCGTGTTCGAGACCGCCACTGTGCCAGTAAAAGGAATCGGGTGGATCTGGGAGCCTCTCTGTGAAGGTGTCTGAGCATTTGTTTACGGGGCGTAGGTGCTGAATGCAAGCACATGACTGTCACCACTGAGACCACCACTGTACAATTCGGCAAAGCGGGTAAGGCCAGATTTGACATCTGCCTGCACCTGCCCAGGCTTCCGCCTCGTATTCGATGGTTGTGCCACATTTTCCTGGCTAGCTTTTCCGAGATCTCTTAGGAAGTGTCTTTTTCTTGTTCTGCATTCTTCCTTCTTGCGCTTATCCTCACCACGTGCTTCTGCCATGCCTAAATCCTTTCTTCCGGCTATTGCGGTGATACCTAATTGACTCCTCTTGCTGCAATCCCACGGGGTCCATGCCCTATCCACACTGTTTCCACTTTTATTCACATTGTTCCACTGTGTGTCTGCTCCCTAAAGGCAAATTTTAATTCTGCCTTTTTGTCGTTCTTCATTCTCGTGCACATCGTCTTTACAATCCTTTGTGGGATTCCTTGAATCATGACAATGGTCCCCATCTACAAGTTTTTTCCCCAAAAACATCATGTTTGCTGATGCATTTGCGGTCCCCCACCTCTTTACTTCCAGCACAGCAGTTGTTATCCACTGAGCCACTCACTTTGTTCACTTCACAGTCACTATTTTCAAACCTAACTAGTTACTGGCCCTCAAAATATTCTACTCGTACAGTATGCTTACAACACACCATCTTTGTTCTAGCATTTTTCAGGCGCATTCTAACTCTGTACACACCATAGCAGCTAACTTGTTGATAGCTCTACATATCCACAAAAGTTCTTCCCTATTTGGCAAAACCTATGGAAGGAGTTACTGAGGTGACCTGAAACAGCTGTCAATTATGTAATGCATAATTTTCGTTCTAATTCTAGTGCTTGTTCAATTTGAAGTTGTCTCTGTGTTTTCACCCTGCTTTTTTGCATTGCACGTCATCTTCACCTTCTTCCCACTCCCCTGTGCAGCTATATTGAGCATGTCAGTTTTTTTTCTTTGTTGAATTTTTTTACAAACACTCCATCCAGACGAGGTTTGCTTCAAACATTTCTTCAGACCCGACTACTTTTGGATTTTATCAGGCTGTTTTGTCGATCCTACTTAGCTTATAAGTATTCGGGGCAATGTCCCTCAATAGGAGGCCCATTATCTGAATGGTCGCAGCTGATTCACCACTGATCGAAGCTCTTCCAGCATGGTTCGCACAGCCTCCCCTATTTCAAGACATTACTCTAAAGACTAGGCCAAAGAAATTTTACAAGTATTGGCAATTGTCTGCCATACTCCAAATTTTCCATTCATTGTGCTGGTATGCTTAAAGCCTACCACCTAATCTCTGAATGTTCACAATTCTAAACAGTGCTATAGACAGGACAAGAAAGAAAACTTGGTGCTTTGGGTTGTCTTTTCTTATCCTGTTCAGTTGCATTCTTCTGAATCGTTGTGGTCATGCTCTAACTAGCCCAAATCATTACTCTAACTCACTTTGAATCTCAGAGGTGTTTGGGACCTACTATCTGATGGACATTCTGCTTGAGCTGAAGACAGATTAGCATACCAAGATTCCTCCACAATGTGAAATTTGTCAATCGTGGGATTTTCCTTTGATTTAAATTCTCTAACCTTTTGAAGGCACTCCTTTAGCAAGCTGTTTTTTTCTTTGCTGATCTGAACACTCGAGCCTACAGCGCAGTTGTTGGTCTCTCCTCCTTGGATTTAGCTTTTTGAACTGCCGATATTGCTCGAACCACCTCCTGTATTTCATTTTTGGGCTGCCTATCTTGCTGGCGTGGTTATTTCCCACACATCTTCCCCTGAGGCTTCCATTTGCACTCTGGGTTATTTCAATTCCTTAAATCACAGATGTTTTCAAGGCAAGACTGTAGGATAGATTTTCATACACTTGGCTGTCAATTTTTCCACGCAGTATAGGGTGAATGGTTTGATTACTGCCTTTGAAAGTCATGTCTTGGTATGTTTTATGTTAACACTTATTTCGGATTAATTGTTCATCTCTAACCAACCACCACCTGTCAAGTACCATAGTACAGCAACTGCCTGTTATTATTGACAGTCTTCTTCATGAAACCCTTTTATTTATAAAAAAATGCTTATAATTTATGTATGAAATTCAACATTTTGCTGTGAGAAATAAAGGAGGTCGCAAAATTTTCACTGCTGGGTCTGGAGCCTAAGCCATTCACCACAAAACCTGTGGCTCTGCCTATTATGCTACTGAGACTGTACACCAGGTTGTCTTAGCAGTTGTGGGAAGCAGAAGTGTCAGAAGGGAACAAGTGGGTGGCACTGGATGTGTTTAGGAAGTGGCAGACTTGTACCCACAAGGAAATGGAATCTTACTACTGGCAGCTGTACAGTGAGTTTGTATGGTTCAGTGAGTATAATGTTGCTCGGCATATGGTTAGGCACTATAATATCACCTACTGTAAAGCTGAATTTAGGACTAACTCATCCATTTACTAACCACAGCAGCCATAAGAAGTTAATGGCCAATTCGCCGAACCCCATCTGCCTGCGATGTCAAAATACTGAGCCACAATTGTGACGTTGCTCCCTAAGGGGGACCGGTCAGTCATGATGACGCAGCCATCGGGATCATGTCTGATTCACGAGTTTTTATTCGCAGTGACATCAACATTCTCACGCACCCACACCCAACCCAAAGAAAATGTTGCTTATGTGTTCTGACAGTGTAGCAGGAAGCTTATATTCCCTGCAACTCTTAAAGATGATAGTCTTTCATGGGCAACGAATGTGAAAATTTTTTCTGGTGCCATGGACATGAGTTATTTTCATACAGCACCAAGAAAATATCAGGCAAGCTTTTGGCGAGTTGTAGGTATATAGCTGACAAGAGCAACATTCTTTTATTAAATAATGCATGTTTTACTAGTTTTTACAAATGAAATAAGCCATGATAAGTAAAAAAAGCAGCAATTCGCACGTTTGTCTATTATGCATTGGGGAGCAGTCTAAGCACACCAAAATTGAATTTCATTGAGAAAATTGCGATTGCTATAACCTGGAGGGTAACAGTGCAGAGTGATGGGGAGAGAGGCGAGCAGATTACATTTTAAGGGCGACAGATGGTTATTGTCTTTAGACGAGATGTGCAAGGAAGCATTCAGATATGAGGCCAATTTTTTTTAGTTCCAGTTGTGTTCAATTTGAGCTAAAACTTTTTTCATGGTAAGCTGTGCTCCTACACATGGTAATTGGTGAGCTATATTTTGTCAACTCAGACTGATGATCTACTCAGAGTGGTGATGTCGTGTTCTGTGGTGGCTGTCAACTGGATATACCAAGTAGCCTACAGCAGTTATATATTTTCAGACAGACTTATCACAAGATTGTACCTCATTGTGAAGTGAGAAATACTTTCAAAAGCACAGCTTTACAGTCAACAATCAACTAACTGATTGAACAGTGCCTTTTCGTTCTGGTAGCCTGCATTTTAGGCTGAAACTTCGAGATACAATTTGAGAGTATAACAAGTAAAATGCTTTGCAATAGAGTTATTAGGCATGTTATTGAAGATATCTTGTGGAAAGGCATGTGCATCTTACTCTTGGTGTGCAACTCACTCTTAGTACTGCAATTACAAGTTGAAAAAAAGATTTTGCTGCATTTTATGTGGCAGTAAAACACAGTTTGGGGGGAACTCCTGATACTATATATTCATTCTGCCATATATTTGGGAAACTATATTTGTTAATATTTAAAGTTAATATTACTTGCATTTTTAGGCACGTGTTAATTATGATGGCTCAAAGGGGCCATGCAGACAAAACACGTTTCCTCGTTAGAATCATACTGAAATATTTCCTCGTTAGAATCATACTGACACCACTTTTAACATAAACTTCACTCAAATGCTACATAATTAGAAAGAAAGGAAATGGCCGTGCAACTCTCTAGCTCATTTCCCACAAAAGAACCTATGAGGTCATGTGACAGCTCTGCGATTGGCTGGGGCTGGCAAAAGCAAACACAACTTAGGCAGGGCTGATAACCTTTGCAAACAAACAAGCTTTTTGCGCTTATATTCAGGGCATATTTTTTTATAACACTAATAATGATGGGATAAACAGTGGAAGTTACAAAAGCACATGTAAACATGAAAGTAGCGATGCGTGCTGCTGTTGGTACTGTGCGCACTATGCACAGCACTGCAGCACTTTGGGCTTGTCTCAGACGACGCTGGCCAATTGGCGTAATTGACAGGACCATATTTGTTGAGTGAACACTGTTTCACGAAACGGTTATTTTCTTCCTCAACGAAAATAACCCAGGTACAAATACAGTCAAAAGTAAAGCGTAGGCAGAAAATGGCCACCGCCGTATGGTGGCACCATCTAGGATAACTAACAGTAAACGAGGCTCCGCAGCACACTAGGTTTAGCTTGAAGACCTGCTCTTGTGATGTCATTTCAGACGTCGCGGAAATATGATTTGGTGGCAGAATCAAGATTTTAACTTAAATTGATTAATTGTTTCGGTGAATATAGCATCGTTTGCTTCTGGACAAGCACTCGGGGAACTACAGAACACGAAATGTTTCGAATAAAACTGGACTGCATAGCCGCTTTATTTGGAGCTTACTTGCTTGGCAAAAATCTAAAAAACTTCAGGTGTGATTGATGCATGTAGGCCCTACTGCTGGACTTGCTAGTCAATCTGTAAGTCTTCATATAAATTGCTCCGTTTTTATGCACCTTTGTATTCTGCTGTGCTTACTGTCAGAATATTCGCATGAACAATGCATTTTTTGGCACAAAACATGTTTGTTATGTCCAGCAGTTTGCATTGAGCTTGTTGCTATATTCCTGTGAAATTTTTCTAAGTTTGTGTCTCATTTTACCCTTTTAGGAGTTTTTCCACAGACAGTAAGAAAATCCAATTTGGAGGGAAGCTATATTCCTGCCTGTCCTGTCAAGAAAGCAACCACCGGGCCACACAACGGAAAGTCTCCACCATTCAGAAACCCTACAGTTGCACAGTTTGCCAAAAATCTTACCGGCAGAAACGCAGCCTGGACATGCATATGAAAGTGCACAATGGCGAGAGATGCCATGTGTGTGGAATCTGTCAAAAGAGCTTCACCCAAAAATCTTATCTGGTTGCTCATGAAAGATTGCACTCTGGTGATAGGCCTTTCGTGTGTCGAATATGTCAGAAAAGCTTTTCTCGGAAAAGTACCCTGGATACTCATGAAAGAGTACACTCTGGTGAGAGGCCATACGTTTGTCCCATCTGTCAGAAGGGCTTCTCTAGAAAGAGTCAACTGGTTGCTCATGAAAGATTTCACTCTGGCGAAAGACCCCATGTGTGTCGCATCTGTCAGAAAAGCTTTACTCAAAAACGTTATTTGGTTGCTCATGAATTGGTACACTCTGGTGAGAGTCCCTATGTGTGTCGCATCTGTCAGACAAGCTTTATTCAAAAACGTACTATGGTTGCTCATGAATTGGTACACTCTGGTGAGAGGCCCTATGTGTGTCACATCTGTGAGAATGGATTCCTTAGGAAGGGAGACTTAGTTGCTCATGAAAGAGTTCACTCTGGCAAAAGACCCTATGTTTGTCGCATCTGCCAGAAAAGCTTTACTAAAAGATGTAATTTGGTTGCTCATGAATTGATACACTCTGGTGAGAGACCCTGTGTGTGTCGCATCTGTAAGAAGCGCTTCTTTAGGAAGAGAGACCTGGTTGCTCATGAAAGAGTGCACTCTGGCAAAAGGCCCTACATGTGTAGCACCTGTCAGAAGAGCTTCACTCAAAGAGGCCATCTGGTTACTCATGAAAGATTGCATTCTGGCGAGAAGCCTTACGTTTGTAGTATCTGTCAGGTGAGCTTTGCTCAGAAAATCCAACTGGTCAATCACAAAAGCGTGCACTCTGGTGAAAGGCCCTATGTGTGTCGCATCTGTTCGAAGAGCTTTGCTCGTAAATCTAGCTTGGTTATTCATGAAAGATTGCACTCTGGCGAATAGCCCTACCTGTGTAGCATTTGTCAGAAGCGCTTTACTCAAAAATGCCACCTGGTTAGTCATCAAAGGCTTCACTCAGGCAAGAAGCCTTATGTTTGCAGTACCTGTCAAGAAAGTTTTGCTCGGAAGGGCCTTCTGGTCACTCATGAAAGCTTGCACTCTGGTGAGAGGCCCTACATGTGTCACATGTGTCCGAAGAGCTTCACTTGTAAATCCAGCTTGTTTACTCATGAATGATTGCACTCTGGGGAGAGGCCTTACATGTGTGGCATCTGTCAGAAGAGCTTTATCAGAAAATTTGACTTGGTTGATCATGAAGTACTGCATTGTGACGAGAGCGCGAGGCCTTACGAGTGCAGCACCTGTCATAAAACTCTTTGCTCACAAACGGCCTCTTGTCAAACATGAGAGTATGCATACCTACAAAAAGCCCTGTTCATAATGTTTTAAAAAGTTGCCCGGAAGGATGCTTCAATAACTCACTACGATTGTGCCGTCACAAAAAATATTGGAGAGAAATTTCCAGTGGTGCACGTATCACTCTGATGAACAGATAGCACACTGGTGAAGTCCATGCACTCTATACATTGAAAAAGCTTCACTTGCAAGCATATTTTAAACTTGGGTGACGGAGAACAGTGACAGGGGGCCCCATGTGTACAGTGTCTCTCGGAAACACTTTCGAGAACTAAACATCTGTTGTGTGACTGCACTCCACAATAACTGTTTTGTCAGTCTTGTCAATGAGAAAAGTTGTACTCATAAAAAATGACTAAGCGTGACTGTTCACAAACTTACAAGATGTCTTCTGTATGCAGTCCTTGTAAATAAAACAGCCCAATAAATCATACCTTGTTATCCAGGAATGGGTGGTTATATGTTAACAGCTTTCTGGAGCATCTGTCAGGAAAAATTGACTAGAAGAAGCCTAAATAATCGTGAAAAAAGTTGTGGGCTAGTTAAAAGTGTAATGATTAAAACTGAAAAAAAGTGTTTCCTTAAAATTATCCTTGTCCTACAGGCATATAGAGTGATGAGGTATTCTCTTTGACCTGTGATGTGCACTTTGTAGCAATCATTACTGCGCAGTGTGGAAATTGTGATTTTTGCTTTCAAAGTGCATGAATATTCACCCTGACAAATTTTCTTGTGAATAATTTTAATACATGGAAAAATGAGTGGCCAGCTGCAGATGAGAACTGTGCATTAACTGAAGTGGCCTTTAACTTTTATCACACCCCACAACAGCTGAAGAGGTGTACCCACGACGGTGGCTTAGTAGATAAGTTGTCGGTGCTGTACTGCTGAGCCCAATGAGCAGCTTCCATTTTTAGGCGCAGCCAGTGCTTTTCTAAGAGGCAAAAAGCACAAATTCTGTGTGCTGAGATTTTGGTGCATAATAACGATTCCTGGGTGGTCAGGATAATAGCGTCCTCTATTACCTGCACCCATAGCCCTTGTGGAGCTTGTGGCATGGGTCACACTTGAAGAATCCACACATGGAAGCCGTGGCTACGGCGCTGAGATGGAAGGAAGGCGAAGGCAAGTCCTATGACGGAATTATTATTGAATCCACCCTATCGCTCCCATATTATGCGTTGACGACTCCTGCATTACTTAAGCAGCTTGGTTGAGGCTGACTGAGACAAGCCCTGTTACGTACACTACTGTTCTTCTAGCCGTTGCCTTGTTGAGTACCGATGCACCGGTTTCCCACGTCAGTTGTCACCTCCCCAGTCACCAGACAGGTCCCCAGGTAGGTACCAGAACGAACGTAGCCCTTAGGGGCAGTCGAAGCGAAGGTCGAGGGATCATGGCTGCTTTTCACATGGCCGTTTTTCACAAGCAAAAACCTGTGCAATAGAGAACTTTTTAGCCAAAATGGGTCAAATCCTGCATGTCACATCAACGTGTGGCTGATCCAAATTTTACAACTACTTACCATTGAGGGAAGTAATGCAGCCACATTTCTATTTCCGTGATGAAATAAGATCCTTTCCTCCCTTCTTCACCATGGCAAAAAATTATTTCAGCAGTTGCCACCATTATTTCAGTAGCAAAAAACGACGTTTTTCTTAATTCCACCCAAAGTGGCCATTCTTGGCTAATTTTGAAAAAATATATATGGAAACTTTTTCTTAACTGTTTTTCTTTTATTGCGGTATCATACGAGTGTAATAGCCTTTCCTCCACGGCAATAGCAGCGTCAGACATCCATATAAATTGTGATCCAAAAGAAGTAATACAACAGATCATTTAGGGATCATTCGCAATCTATTGTGATCCAAAATAAGCTCTACGGTGGAGCATTGAAGGATCATTTACAATATCTAATCCTGTGGATGTCCCCTACACGCCCAGTATAGGATCCAGGACAATTTGACCATTTCAGGACGTCCTCGGGACGTTTTGCGTTATCTGGGTACATGCCTTGCTCTTCACCACGAAGGCAACAGTGGAGACAAGCTTCCTCTTAGGCAATGGTATTAGATATGCTCTGACGAGGGACATTAGCAGCGACCCAGTTGAAGCACTTCGGACGGTGCAGGTCCATGTGCGGGGGTAATGATCTGTTTAATGCAAGGGCTGCCACTATTGCCCTTGATAACACTGTCGCAGAAAAAGCCATCCACCTTGGCCAGGCAGGTCCAGCAGGTGTCAGAGACTGAAGCTGAAGAGCTCGATACGGCCATACCAAATGAAATAACTGAACAGCTGGAGAACCTGAAAGGACACTTTTTAGATCCACCCCCTTCAGTGACATACTGCGGCCTGGTATACGCTGTGGGTACCTCGTGAAACTGATTAGCAAGTTTGGCTGTGATGCGTACTTGATGATAATGACGACTAACAAACAGGATTTTCTGGTCACATGAACAGGAGAAAAGTCGACGGCACTACCCAAATCGTCTGTTCTTGGCACTTTGGACAACATTGTGGTATTCTTTGAAACGGCTGCGAAGCACCTCCCATGGACAAAAGCGAGTGAAGTGCTCCAAATTCTTGCTACAGCATATCTTGAACAATCACCCATTTTGAACTGTCCAGAGGATGTCGGCAACGGTCACAGAAGCCTCACGTCCAGTTTGATAGCTGACAGGTTTCTCAGACTTCTAGTGAATCTTACCAAAATGGTAACAGAAAAAATAAGAAACCGGTTGATTACGCCCCTAAGCCATCCAAAAAGTATTTTAGGAACAGAAAAAAAATAAGAAACCGGTTGCTTATGCCCATAAGCCATCCAGAAAGTATTTTAGGGTTTAAGTCACTTGATGTGAAGGTTGTTGGCACCAAAATTTACAAGAGTGCTTTGTGCTGAGCAGAAAATAAAGTTTGTACCTGTAAATCTTTCAGTTTTTTTGCAGCCTCGCAGTATTCTAACCCATAACTTCATGTGCGCGTGCTTACATAACCATAGGCCCAAAAAAGGATGTGTGCTCAGTAATTGTGGGTGTTGGGTTGAACTTCCCGTTTTATTTTTCCCGCGCTCCCGAAGCCATTTCTCCACAATGCGGCTGATCTTTAGGACATCTTTTCATGGTGCCACCATTAGTTTTCGCAGCTATGAGTGCTGGCAAACGTTACTAGGTTCGGTGCTGGCAGTTTACTGGACAACAGTGCATATTCATTCAAGGATGTGCACCCATGCACTTTCTGCGCCACGAATTGTCGCACATGTGGCTGTAACCGGCGCTGCGGCGCACGCACTGTACCTGTGAACGCACTTGGCGGCGGCGGAGCAACAGTGGGCTAGCAGGACCACCCCCAACTTGCAGTGGCAGGCAGCAAGACGCCCCAATGCGAAGGCCGTAAGGGGAGCGCAGGAGGAGGAGAGTCGAGTCTGGCTGCGGGTTTACAGAGCGGCGGCCTGGGCACAGCCATGTTGGACGATGTGACGTCACTCGACATTGCAGGACTTTTCGAGCGCGTTTCTCACTGTGGCCTTCAACGGGCTGGGCTACGTGGCAAGCACCAGAGCAACTTTATGGGTGCATTATGCTAGTTATTTTGAAGTGTCGCTGCGCATGAGGACTTATCGGACGTGTAGATATTGTGTGGCAACCTTCAGACACGACTTATTGCAAAAAGTAGGCCCATAATGCAAACGCTGCAACAACTGGCACCCATCACCAAACTTCTCTTCACGCGTGTCACAGCTGTTTCCCAACATTTTTTCTATTTCTACGTGCACAGCAATGTGTCTATCAGGAATGGCCACCTGCGGTTGCCATTTAAGATGTGGCCTACGGCCCCTGGCACGACGGTCCCCGGGGCCGAAAGCCCACCCCCACCCCGCCGGTGGTCCTCAGCCCCCCGGTATGCCGTCGGAACCCACTACTCTTGCCACTCCGGAATGTTCACAGGGCAATTCTAACCACAAATGGGGTTAGACATAAACAAAGCAAGATCGCTCCCACTTGGCATTACCCCCCATACATACTTAGTCACGTAACATCTTATTTCCTTTCTTTGCACGGTACAACAAAAAGCTCCCCTTTCCTTGACCCCCTG
The DNA here is from genome assembly GCF_048455015.1 of Haemaphysalis longicornis. Taxonomy (NCBI): domain Eukaryota; kingdom Metazoa; phylum Arthropoda; class Arachnida; order Ixodida; family Ixodidae; genus Haemaphysalis; species Haemaphysalis longicornis. The sequence continues at coordinate 69,848,373 of NW_027526204.1, forward strand.
CCTCGATTTGCTACCTGGCCCTCACTGTGTCAGCTTCATACAACTCAATCGACCCTCTACCTTAAAAGGTTGAAGACTCCCAATATAAATAAAATGGCTTACAGCCGCGAGTTGCCACACTTATCTCATGAGCATTTACAGAATCGTTCGCACACCGAATATTAAGTGGGAAATAACGTCGAAGATGCAGCCTCCGGGCAAGGCAACTGCTGCTACAGCTCACCTCTTGCGCTAACGTGCATAATACGGGCCTGCAGTGCAGCAAAACACATGCAAAGCTTACAGAAGTCAGGTTTCTGCACTCGTCACGAGTAGGAAGGATGGGTTAGCTGCAGCGCCGAACAGTGAAGTTCTGGGGACGCCGGCCGTGCAATGAAAGGCATTCGGTGCACTTCAAGTACCGCAGGACCAGATATTCTATGCTGTGGCAAAGCTGATATGCACAAGCAAAAACTAGAAAAGAATCTGGGAGTCACCGCTCCGGTCTATAGAGCTGACTCGTTTCATCGTGATGCACGCACGCAACGCATAAACACAACAGGATAAATGTTTTAGAACAAGTGCACCAAGGCGGATTGGTGTAGACTACACTACGCTTGCAAGCAGCCTTCCATTACGGTCTGAAAAAGTCTCCCTTGCTGATGGTCTTTGAACAAAATTCTTCCATTGTAGAATGGCGAACCAGCGACGCCTGGTCTGTGTGTTGTGCTCACTGCGGAAAGCGGTGCATTGAGAAAGGCCACGTTTTCCATGTATGGAAACTTCTCATGTCTTTGTACACTTTAGAACTTCCTCAACGTTGTATCACTTCACGATGATTAACGGCCGACTGCATTGATAATGTGAAAGTGCGACTTTGTTGCGTACTTAGCACATTCTGCGAATGAACAATTTGCAGCCTACGGTGAAACTGAAACTGGAAACAACCAGTAATGGTGAGTGTGACGCTAGCGCCATCTGGCTTAGGCGGGTGTTACAGCTCGTTGTAAAAAGTCTATAGCTCCAGATAGTGAACAGATTTTATGGATCCTTACCAGAGGAAATTTATAAAGAAATAGAAATAGAATGTGTCCGAAATATTTGATGGTATAAGCGACAGGATTCCTTTAATACAATGCAAAGAACTGTGCTTATAGTTCTACACGATGCCTGGACATGGTCAGAGCTACTAGGGAAGCATACACTACACACGACTGCAGAGCATGTTCAGCACATGAAACTGGCCCGACTGCAGCAACTACGGTCAATCTTTGCCACCTGCCTTCAGCAGGTACAACAAAATCACTACATATATGCTTGGCATTGTGCCATGTTTTCTTGACATTTTTTTACAAATTCACAGTACACATATTTTACATTAAAATGATTGAACATTTAATTGCTACAACTTAGGGTTGAAAAGTACTTTACGGTAAGAGCTTCTTGCTTGAATCTTTGCCATTTCCCAAGCAACCACGTCCGAAATACAGCCGGACATCCAAGGCCCAGTTTGGACGGCCACTGTACGTTCATGTCTGGACGTACAATGACATCCAGAAACTGATGTACAAGTCCGAATGACATCCACACACGGACGTACAAAGTTACCACGAAGCATCAAAAAATAATATAAAATCAAAAACGAAAAAGCTACTGTGCTTTTCAATTAAAAAGATTTTGTACATCAAAGCCCTGGCTTGTAGTTTGCAAGTTTCATCCGCATATTTTTATTATTAAGCCTATATTTTTAATTTTGTGAAGCACTTCACCAACTCCAGCGACGATCTCTTTCGGGAAGGATATATAAGAATTGAGAACCGCTAACGACACGTGAAGTTCACTGTGTTCATTTATGCCATCTGCCGCACGGTGTACTATTCGTTGTAGGAACACTAGCAACATTAGCCTCACATTATAATTGTAGAAATTTTTACTGAACATCCAAAATACAGCCAATTTCGGACGTCCGACTGCACTTACGGAAATGTTAAAACCGGACATCCCACGGACGTACATGGTACGTCCACCGGCCCTGAAATGGATGCCATTCGGGGTCCGCTAGAGTCGGAGTGGACGTACAGTGGACGGCCACTTGACGTCCGGTGGTTGCTTGGGCTCGTTTCTTTGAAATTAATGAAAGGCTGTAAAATCTGATGTACCACTTGATACTAAACTTTTCATTAACTTCCAAAACTACTCGATTCAAGATGAAGCTTCCCTCTTTCCAAACCAGAAACAAACTAGTTTTTAGTGGCAAGAGATGACTAGAGGTATTTACTGAACAAAAACGCTGCTCAGCTGTGTGCAATATCATGTGCTGTATGTGTGGGGAGGTTAGGCATTTGATTTCATATTCGGCAGCAACAAAGGAACATTTATTTATTTATCACAGTACCCACAGCACCAGTTTGACATTACAGTGGGAGGAAGAAGTACATATACCATTGACAAACGCAAGCAGTTAATATACACGAAAACAATTAATACAGTTAACACAGAAGAAAAAAGAGAACAAAACTCATGAAGAGAACAATAACAGTTAAATGCAAATCGCTGGTGCAAACCAAGAGCAAGGACATTAGATTTCTTTCGCTACAAAAAGATGGTGCTAGACAGTGCACTGAAAGAGCATGCTATCATTGTTTCACAGAGCCGCATTGTTTATTACACTGATGATGATGGGCTACCAAAAATAACAAAACTAAGTGATACATCCATGTTCTGACTACCACTTGCATACTATCAACAACCGTATAAAATACCATTAAAAGGGCGTGTCAGAAACCAAAGATTTCTATTTCAGATATACAACATGAAATATTTTAGTATAGAGTTCATTCACAGCCCAATTTTGTTTTTGTTGCCGGCTCGCTCTTGCACACTCAAGATCAGTCACCACTCTGCCAAAACAGACTGTAGAGGGCGTTACCAAGGACACCCTTAAGCACAAGGGAATGCTTTTCATAACCAGATAGCTAACTGCAGGCAATCGTCTAGACACGAATACACTAAACGATGCACTGAAGTGCATGTCACTGAAATGGGTAATAGTTTTATTGTGCAGCAACAAAATCCGACCTTGTCACTTTAAGACATCTATTTATAAACCCAAAACATCTCAACAGGCTCACATGTGATCAAATACAGCACGAGACAACATTGAGGTTGGCACTGAATTTTAGAAAAAATGGGCCATAAACCACACAGGCACAACACAGAAACCGGGGGTGCAAGTGCAAGACACGTGCATAGCATCAGTTTCTTTATAACAGTCATAGAGCAACTCCTTCAAACAGGCCTATTTTCCCAGTATTGCAAAATACCTGCTTATTGTTAGTCGATTGATGAATGGAAGAAATGTGCATAACATTTCTTTCGTGCATGGGTGTTTGGTTCATTTCCACATCGACAACGTGCGGCTGGCATGTCTATAGTGGCAGCTCCCACTGATAACAATGCAGTGGGCATAGAACATGAAGTTTTCACCAGTGTAACCTTTCAGGACTAATCAGGTAGCTCCTTTGAATAAAGCTCTTATACCTGTCCTACACGAGCGTTTGGAAGGACATTTCAGTCGAATGGCCTTCGAAATTGCAAATGTCATTCGAACTGGAAGGAGTTCATTCTCAAAGGCGGTTGAAAGTTTCCGCGTTCACCCGCCATGTTTTGGTGTCGCCACTGCTGCCATGTTTCGTTCTTGGCGAAAATTTAATTTTAGAAATAAAATGGGCAAACAAGCAATTATTAGTGATCAAATTGTTAACGATTTACAAGCGCACACAAAACATGCACAAGGCAGCCAGTTTTTTTTTGTCTTTTTTTGAACCGCCGGTGCTGCCGGTGTTGAGAGTACCAAGTTACCTCGTAATCATAGAGCGAGTGACAGGGAACGAAAACAAGTGAAAAATTATGCAGCTCTTGCACTTCAAACACCCAGTTTTACTCGTAAATAGTTGTTTTTGTCATTACGGCTGGCAGAAACTGAGCCCGAGGATAGGACCGTTCGTGTTTCAAAGGCCCTTGAGACTCTCAAAGGTCAGTTGTTGTGCTCCTTTGACTCAAATGCCATTTTAACCAAATGCCTTTGAAAAACGTTGTGAAGCAGCTCAAAGGTGTCATTTGAATCAAATGACATTCAACTCAAAAACCTTCAAAATGCTCGTGTAGCACGGGTATTAAAGAAATTTGTTGCACACATACTGCATGTCACGAAAGTGGAGGTTTGCTAAGTGACAGTGTGACTACTATCACTAGGTCTTTTATTAGGTGCTACACAAGTTACAGGTGCTCTCCAGAGTGCAGCCTTTCATGTCTAACCATGTGGCTTTTTTCAATGAACCCTTTTTGACAGATGCTACAGACGTAGGGTTTCTCACCAGAGTGAATTTTTTGATGCCTAACGAGGTCGCCACTCATAGCAAAACTCTTTTGGCAGATTTGACATACGTAGGGCCTATCACCAGAGTGCAATTTTTTATGCCTAACCAGGTCACTCCTTTTACTAAAAGTTTTCTGACAGATGCTACATATGCAGTCCTTCTCGCCAGAGTGCAATCTGTCGTGCCTAACAAGGTCGCTTTTTTGAGTAAATGTCTTCCAACAAAAGCTGCACATGTAAGGCCTCTCGCCAGAGTGCAGCTTTTCATGTCTAACCAGGTAGCTTCTTTTTGTAAAGCTTTTCTGACACACGCTACACCCGTAGGGCCTTTCGCCAGAGTGGAATCTTTCATGAGTAACCAGCTGGTTTTTGTTAGCAAAGGTTTTTTGACAAAAGCTACAGACATAAGGCATTTCACCAGAGTGCAATCTTTCATGCCTAACCAGGTCGCTTCTTTTAGTAAAGCTTTTCTGGCAGATGCTACATACGCAGGGCCTCTCACCAGAGTGCAATCTTTCATGACTGACCATGTTGCTTTTGTAAGTAAAGGTCTTTTGACAAATGCTACAGACATAAGGCCTCTCACCAGAGTGGGCTCTCATATGGATGTCCAGGTTGTGCTTTTTACGGAAAACTTTTTTACAAACAGTGCATATGAAGGGCAAGTAACTACTACACACTTTCACTAGAGTTGTATGTTGGTTGCATTGTTGACATGACTGGCAGGAATATAGCTTCCCTGTGATCTCCACTTTGCCATTGTCGTTGAGAAAAAACCTAAGTGGGAGAATGAGACGATTGCACAAAATTAGAGCACAATTGTACAAAATTATTGCAAAAAAAACCAGATGCAATGTGATCCCCCACCAAATGAATTGTCATTTTCAATTCAACCAGCTCTAGATAATTTAAAGCAACTTATTTCGATATTTCGGTTATTTGAACTAATGTGCTGCATTCAGCCTTTTACTTGCAATTCAGTTTTAAAAATTTCTCGATATTTCCAAGTTCAAACTAATTCCATAAGTTTTTTTGGAAGTAATTTAAACAAAAGCATCGAGGTCACCATCATTTCTTGATTAAATTTTTGAAATTTAGGCACCAAAACAGTGCCGTACTTCGTACTGTGTTGGTGCCATTGAAACTGAGGCAGTGAACAATTGATGAAGCAGCAGGGTAGTGGAGACTCGCACAAGTGCATGAATTTGTGTTTTCAGATCCTTAATTGTCTTTGTCGCACACAGCCCTGCATGAGCATTTTGTGTGAATGCTTGAGGCTTCAACTGTAATGATAAGTTAAGTCAACATATGTCATCGTTCGGCTTGGCAAGATTCTGAAGATTCTGGCAGAAAGATTCTGGAAAGTCAAGATTCTTTGCCTTTTCGATTCTTTGGAAATCGAGAAGGCAGACTTATTGTCAACTAATGACAGTGCTGCTCATGTGCTTGTTTAATTGTAAATTTAATTAGTTCAAAGTTTCTTGCAGTCACCATGTTGTTTGTATTAACAGGAGTTGACTGTAATAGTAGTGTTCATGTAAACACTGGCGTAAGGTGTATGCAAAATCTGGTACTCCAAGGTTTCCCACGCAATTTATTTGGAACTTCCTCACTGACTGAGAAGCTAAAAAACGCACACCGATAGATCATAAATGCATACATAATGTTGCAAGTCCAGTATTTTTCATATTTATGAAACAAAACTAGACTCAAAAAAGGCTTCACATCCGATGCAAAAAGGACGCCAATAAAAAATTTCTGAAGTAAAGAAGACAGATCTATGGCTAAAAATATATATTATTTGTTCAATATTGATGAAATTTGTTTTCGAGGGAGTTTATCAAATTTGGTGTTTTACTCAAACAGAAAACCTGGCAAAAGCCTATTTGCTCTCACGACAAACAAAAGCATCCACATTCTGCTGCAGTGTAAGACTGAAGGACTTTATGTATGCACGATTTTGCATGAGAAAACCATGATAAATTCAGTAGGTACGCAATGCATGAACTGGCACTTTGCTCCGTGCGGAAAAACTGGCCTCCAAAACGTGGCACAAAACGGAGTCTAACTTAGTACCGTATTTTCCGGTGTATAAGTCGCGGTTTTTTTCTCATTTTTTGCGGGTGCGTCTTATAGAACGGTGTGACTTATATATAGAGAAAAACGAAACTGAGGTCGCGAAAGTTAAAAAAAAAGCGCAACAATAGGCTGTATAACCTTTTACCTTCAAAAAGGGGCGCACTGGACACTACTAAGTTAGCTGCTTTTTCTCTTTCGTAGGGAAAAGGTGAGTAAAAGCTTTTTTTTCGGTAAAATGGAGGCATTTGCTGTCTGTCTGTTTCTTTGATTGTGTGCGCGGGCGTGAATGCATCCGCCATGATGTTGCTGTAGGATGTACAATGCCTTTCAATGCAGTAAGTGGTTTTGTTGTCCTTAAAAGATAAAACCTCCGTTGCATTTTGCCATTTTTGCTATGCCGAGGGCCATGCAATTTTTGGATGCGTGTCTTGCGCAAGTGTGTGATGCCCTGCTTTTTTGATAAGGGTGAAGTGCTGCGGATGGGTCTCAATCGAATAAAGAGAAATGCAGGTGTTGTATTTTTACAGGTAAGTTCTTCGACAAAGGTGAAAATGCCTTAGTAATTATTTTTTTACTTTAAAATGATATATTATGAATAGCGAGTTTCGATTTCTGTTACTTCCGCTTCCGTCACTTACGCCTGCCATAGCGTCTTTATTGCGCTTGTCCTTCGCACGTGTAGCCGGGTAGTGCGTCTATGCGTGCGTCGTTCGCCCAGCCATGTCGTCACGAGCCAAGCAAATTCGGCAAAGTTACGATGCAAAATTCAAACTGCGTGCAGTTGAATTTGCAGTTGAGCATGGAAACCACGCAGCAGGGAGGCAATTCGAAGTAAGTGAAAAACTGATCCGGGACTGGCGCAAAGCATCCCCTGCACTCCGGACAATGAAGTCGACCAAGAAGGCGAACCGCGGCAAGAAGGCACGCTGGCCGGAACTCGAGCAACGTCAGCGCACGTGGGTACTGCAACAACGAGCCGAAGGAAGGGGGCTGAACACAGTGCAGCTGCGCCTGAAGGCGAAGACTATCGCTACCGAGACCAATGCTGTGGGCTTCAACGGCGGCCCGTCGTGGTGCTTCCGCTTTATGCGGCGAAATCAGCTGGTGATGAGAGCACGGACGACAGTCTGCCAGAAACTGCCAGACGACTTCCAGGCACAGCTTGACAACTTCAGCTCATTCGTGAGAGAAGAATTTGAGAAGAAAAATATCAGCGCGAGCCACATCGTCAACATGGATGAAGTACCGTTGACATTCGACATTCCGCTTGGAAGAAGGCGAAAAAACTGTAACTGTCAGGGCAACAGGCCATGAGAAGGCCCACTTCACGGCTGTTCTCGCCTGTTGCGCGGACGGCACAAGGCTGCCTCACATGCTAATTTTTAAGCGCAAAACGTTGCCGAAGGCAGTGTTTCCTCCTGGTGTGGTGGTTCAGTCGAACACAAAGGGATGCATGGATGAAGAAATGATGGGTGTGTGGCTTGACCGCTGTTTTACGTGTCGGCCGGACGGATTTTTTCACGCAAAGCCAGGAATGCTCGTGATGGACAGCATGCGGGCGCACATCACCGATGCCACCAAGAGAAAGATAAGTGCGAAGAACTGCATTCCAGTTATCATACCCGGTGGTATGACAAAAATGCTTCAGCCTCTCGACATTTCTGTAAACCGCAGTTTTAAGGCGGTCCTGCGGTGTTTCTGGGAGGCCTGGATGACCGACGGCGAGCACAGCTTCACAAAAACGGGGCGCATGAGGCGCGCGGACTATGGAGAAGTGGCTGAATGGGTTAGCGAAGCGTGGAACTCGATTTCTCCAAGAACGATCATCGCAGGGTTTTGCAAAGCTGGGTTGATCCCGCACGCGGCTGGTACTGGTGGAGAGCTGGATACCACCAGCGAGTCGGAAGACGGGAGTGATGAGCCAGCAGAACTTCAACCTGAAGTAGCTACACTGTTTGTCAGCGATTCGGAGGAAGAAGTTTGGTTCGAGTAAACGGCATCAGGTACGCTTCCATTACCTTTGAGTGAATAAAGTGAATACTGAGTGAATAAAGTAGTTCTAAAAAATGTTGTCTACATGGTTGGAGGCACTTGCAAGCCGGTCTTGGTTTAACTTTGCCCAGTGCTAGCATGGGATGCAGGCATGGCAGCAGCAGCGTTTTTTTTGCATTTCCTCGCAGCCGGATACTCAATCAGCTTAATAAATTAACGAGTGCGCCTAGTATACCGGTGCGTCTTATACACCGGTGCGACTTATATATGTTTTTTTCGGTAAATCTGCTGTTTTGGGCGGGGGTTGCAACTTATACAAAGGTGCGACCTATAGACCGGAAAATACGGTACTTCAATTCAGTCAGGGCTTAGGAATAGGCCCTACTTAAACAACCCCAATTCACAATGAAGTACTGACACGATAGGTGCCACTGAAAATCTACAATTACACTGCCTTCTTAGTCTTAGTGGTCTCGACAAAAAAAGGGAACATCGCATAATTATTCCAATCTGATTAAAACGGTTTACCGAGACCTACACAGAAAATTGCAGCTAGTGAAAAAATCTTCCAGTAGATACTGAAAATATAGTTTATTTTTGTGTTGAGTTTCCTAGCTGTCTTACTTAGTACATGTTAAAAATATAGTTTATTTTTGTGTTGTTTCCTAGCTGTCTTACCCCGACTCTGACTAGCCACTTCAGGTAAGTTGCGAAACCAAGCCTGTACTTTCAGTGAGTGTTCACCAAATGAAAATTTCATAGGCAACAACACAGATGGAAAAGGCGAGCCTCTGTGCATAGTTCTCAAATGGAATGCAAACATCACAGCCGTACAGTGCTTTGTTTTGTTGAACAGCCCGATACAACAGTTCTAATAGCAGAAGGCACAATAGCTAGTCAAGTTTTGTGGGGTTGTATAAAAAGCACGCCTCTTTGTCTTGTTTCTTCATATTACAAAAAGCTTTTATTTAACAGCTTGCCCTCTACATGACTGCCTTAACGGCAACAATTTTGAAAAAAACACTCGGTAAGCTGGTTCATTAGCTTTAGGTTTTGCCATGATCGCAAGGCGTGAAACATGCTGGAGTAGACAAATTCTGCCGACAATCTGACCTCCACCCTCCAATTGACATCGAAAACAAGTCACAGCCACCATGCCAGTAATTAGAGTAAATCAAATTTTGTGAGTGGTCATTTATTTGGAAACAATCACATGATTAATATATATGCCTTCGCCGGAAAAGTTAAATGGGCATGCATTATTTATTCCCATTCGAATCAAATGCCTCAATTCTGCTGCTTGGTCCCCAAAAAGACACACACAAACAAATATTCAGCACAAGAATGTTGTAGTAAATACATGAATGCAGTCATTATTATTAAAAGGACAGTAAAAGATAAACAAAACTTTGTTATACTTAAAAGATCATACATTTTATAGCACTCTCAGCTTTTGTTTGATGACCAACGATGTTGTAAGTGAAAGATCATATGTTTCGTAGCACTCTTAGCTTTTGTTTCATGCCCAAAGATCCATTATTTTCTGAGAAATCTGTAAAGAAAGCTGGAATTTCTCTCCTGCTTACCTTCCATTTTTTGGCGACAGACACTGAACCAAAATGGAGCAAGGCACCGGTTCAGCCTTGAGCTCAAATGCTTGCTGCCAGGCACTCACAGGCTGGCTACAGTAGCGTTTACATCACCTCGTCGTGGCCGACTCCCGAGCATAAAGGAAAATATTTTACGAGACGGCATGATGTCATGCAGCCAGTCTTTGCAAGCCTCCCTCCGTTAACATCACGCAGCTCCCTCGTTTCTCTTTTGCAAGCTCCTGGAGTTAGCCCTAGCAAGTGACCGATGATACTTTTTAACACGATGATGTTGTTAGGCTCATTTTTAGACCTTCCCATGCAAGCACCCGAATCAGTATGTCAACGCCGCCAAGCGGAATCTACGCCAAGGCAGGCAGATGCAAAGGCGAACCTGAATCTGGAATATGCACAGCAGCAACTGAAATGTTATAAGAAGGGCAATCAAAGTACAGCCGAGACAAATTTAAAAAATGCATGAATTCAGCACGCGCTGTGCTAGCGCAGTGAGCTCATAGCAGACTGCTCAGGGTATAACGTCACCAGCCATGCCGCAATTGATGCTATCACTGACAAGGTGGCTCTCCCAACGAAACTAATGCTGGACAAATTTGTGTCACCTACCTAAAAAAGGGGGCAGGCGATTATCGTCAGTGTCCCAAAAACCAAGGAAGGACTAGATTTTGTGCACACACAAAATATTGTGTAGCCTACCGTAAAATACCGAGCAAGCGCCCCCCTCAAAGTGCAGATAGTTCAGGGAATTTTGGGGAGGGGGCCCTTGTTAGGAACTGCCCCATAATTCAAAATGGCGGTGTGTAAATTTGGACCAACTTTACCTCTCCCCTCCCCCCTGAAAAAGAAAAAAAAATATAGCATTTCATTAAGGAGAAACAGTTTTAGTAAAAATTCAGTCTATGAAGCCCCTCTTGGCACAACCAGTGTCAGCAATTCATACGGTGTTCCCGACAACCGCGTTGTTGGTCCTTTTAGCCAGAGAATCCATACTTGCCTCTTGCCATCATCTGTCCATTTTTGAGATGTTGAACAAGTTGTACTTATGATATGTTCGGAGGGCGTTCCCGGTGGAGCAAAAGGGCCTAGGTGCCTCTTGGAAATCTTCAAGTGTCTTCTGGCTTTCGTTACGAATGCTTCTCACGAACCACCATTGTCAAAGTCACAAGCACATTTGGCAATGTGAGATGACAACAAAATGGGAAGCGTGTAGGAATTAACGGCTACCCATTGTTCTCGGATTGGATTCTGGTTTAGCCAAGAGCGTGGTCAGAAGTGTTCCTGGGCAGTTTCAGTTGTTTCGGCCATCAACGGTGGTTGGGGAAGGGGGGCCGCTTGTTCGGAAATAAGTGAAAACTCAAAATACTCAGATAATGAGAGGGCGGCGCTTGCATGGGTGGGGGCGCTTGATCGGTATTTTATGGTAGTAAGAAAAAAAACAGTATATAGTATATAATTACAGCCTATTTTAAGTTATTTTTCGATTTTCCCTCGCTCTGCCACTCTTGCAGGGTGTGCGGGCCAAACAAGTGATGCCCCACAAGGATAGGTTAAAAACTCCCTCAGGCATATTTAAGTATGCCATCCCGGAGAACCCTCACGCAAGAATCATCGACATGGGCCTTTCTCATGAGCCATTCTCACACTTAAGAAACTGCAGAATATCTTTACCATATTAAGCCACAATGTAGAACGCCCAACCATGGGAAAAGCAAGAGTAAGAGAAGAAATCGATCAGACTAATGCAGGCACTGATTATGAGCTGGGTATTGTACAGCTTGCTGTACCAAATTTCTCCTTACTGAAGAACACCAAATAAACTCTTTCCCCAGAACAGCATACAATGCAGCACGCAGTTTTCCAATTTTCACGGTTACCAAAGAGTTTCTTAAAGTGCGTGGGTCTTTTAACACCTTTCAAAGCATAAGGAAAGCCCCTCTCTCAGCGCAAAGAAGTGCTGTGAAATAAATTGGGACAGGATATCGTATGCAAGATAGGTACCCCCCCTGGAACAAGAAACTGGACGCCATAATGAGGACTTCACCGATGCAGCGACTCCTGATACAAACTCTCCCCTTCCAAATCATTTGATCCAAACCTACACAAGGACAGTCGAGAAGCCAGGATCAAACTCCAATTCAAGTACCAGAATGATCCAAGCACATTATACACCGGCGCTAGAATATACGGAATTACTCAGGCAACATTCGTAGTCGACAAACTTGGCAATCTTTGTGACTGCATGATCTTCCTCCACACACAGAAACAAAAGAAATGAATATTGGAGCCATCCTCTTGGTAATCCAACTAGTGAAACTACCAAATAGGAGCACAAATACCCATAGAGACTCCCTGCAGCACCAGAAACATCATTACAGATAAAATACTTAAACTCATCGCAAAGATTGTCCCATCCACAATGAAGTTAAATTACATGGATACCCAGAATTAAGCCAGCAGTCAAGAAGCACGCAAGCTCGCATACCATTCTCCTTGCGGCCATGAATGCCGCACTCTCCTCCCTCGGGTCACAATCCTTCGCATGCCACAAGGGGCTCTCAGGACTGAAAAATCGCAAACTCAGCGCACGGTACAAACTAATCGATATACAGTGGAACCCCGCTGATACGTCCCCCAGACTTACGGCGACCTGCTGCTAACGACGCATCACCGCGGTCCCGGCAAACACCCCATAGAAACAATGCATAAAAAATCCCAATGGTATGACACTTGGATGCAAGCGGTCTGCTTCACACGATGGACCCAGGCACGCTTCGCCGACTTGTCCTGACCTTTATTTTTAGCCCTCGTTTGGGGCTGCTTGATGCACAAAGGTCCGCAGGTGGACCGGACCACTTACTGAACAGACGCAAGCAAGCAGGCGGGTACTCGTGAACGAGAGCTATCCTGCGACGGCCCCACGTGGCCGCAACAGCATCGCGCCAACCACGAGAAGTCGAAGTTCAAGTGGCATGTGGACCATGAATTCAGCCGCCGACGAATGTGAAAACACATACGACGCAACCCCACGGCGGTGACCAAACAAACTAGTAAGAATTGAATTCCATGGTTTTCGTACTTGGCTAGGCTTTCTGTACATCATGGGACACCAATATTGCCGTGCATCTTGTAACTGCGTGAAAAGATGCATGCAGTGTTTTAATATCGTATAATTTAAAGGGGAAAACAAAACGGCCACTAATTTTTCTGTCATTTTAATCTTCACCATATCTAATTTAAATTGCACTACAGTTGAATCCCGCTACAACGAAATTGATGGGACGTGCGAAAAATTTCGTTGAAGCGAAAATTCGTTGAGTCGAAATCTGCCCCAACACACCACGGAAAGGCCAGAAAAATAGCTCCGTATGTTTCCGCATCATTGGCAGCATAATACAATGTTTAGAAAAAAGGAGTGTAGCACAATAACGTCATGTTTATTCGGATAACAAATATACCAATGGTTATCTGTTTTTTCACTGCACGTAAACAATGAAGAAATGAATAAATGAAGAAATAAAGAATGAAGAAATGAAGAATAAAGAAATGTAGGCGCAAAAAAATACCCGCACCTCCCCGAGGGGGATTGTGAGGATGCAGAGCATAACGGACTGACTAGCGCTGTTTGAAGGTGCGCCAGACAGTTCGTTGGCAGATTCGTTGGCGTCCATGCAGCACTTCGACACGGCGCTGCGCAAATCAACCGAAGAAGCAACTGATCCAGCGGCGCACGCACGGGGTATATAAAGCAACTGCCGTGGAGAGGAGGATGAGAGAGAGTCGTGCATGCGCGCTTATCGCACAGCTTGCGGATGAGACGCGGAGGGAAAGCGCGCAGCGCACAGACAGCGTGGAGAGGAGGAGGGGAGAGGAGGGTACGAGCGCGCGGTAGCAGCTGCCGTGGAGAGAAGGAGGAGAGAGAGGCGCGCATGCGCGCTATCACACAGCTGGCGGGGTGAAGACACGGAGGGAGAAGCGCGTCGGCGCACAGACGGCGCGGAGAGGAGAAGGGGAGAGGAGGCTACGAGCGCGCGTTATCGCACAGCTGGCGGGTGCGGACGGACGGCGCGCGCCGACGACGCGTGACAGGCCGCCGCTATAAGATGCTCTGCATCTAAAACGTATTGCTGTACAACCAGGCGTGTCCACCGAGCTGATTACTTGCAGATAGCTGCTAGGCTGTCAAAAGCCCCCCTCTCGCTTGTGGCAGGAGCAGTGCCATTATCTTATCCTCTGACAGGGCAGGGCAGCTGCTGACCTTGGCAGGCAAGACGCACGCTTGCATTTAACATGACCACGCGCTCGCGACTAAGATAGGATGACTTGGCTCCAAGACCAAACACGCAAACATGATTTTTGCTCTTGGCTCTGAAGAATGGTAGAGGGAAAATCAGAGTTACTCAATATAGACAGTTGCGAAACTCCGCTTCAGAATCCGGGCGGCACTAGCCCCCCCACTCCGTGGAAGCTGAGGGGCAAGTCGACGCGCGCGGCACCTAGGAGATGAAAACGGAACTTCGCTAAACTATTATTATTCAAAATTCTTCTGTAAAATAAAGATTGCTTTTTACATTAAAACACAATAATTACGTAAAATTTACTTGTGTTTTTGCGGCTTTTCTTTTTATGACTTACGGCAGCAGCCGCAAGCACTTGAGTACTGCTTCAACGTCCTGCCGACAGACGACAGGCTAGTCAACTTGCTCCGTGCTTGCCCCGGCGCAGGGGGAGCAACCGAAGACCGGCTTTCGATACATGGGGCCTATGGGGAGTTTCGCAACTGTCTATATCCAGTAACTCTGAGGGAAAATGGCAAGGACAGCTGCTCACAACGCATACATGACGGCGCCGTGCCAGCAGCGGAGCACATTCGTGCGGTTTAAACTGGATACGGATTGACTGTAGCTCTGGCTTGGCGAACTGGGCCTGCGACTCATGTAAAGACGGCCAGCCACATTGTTATCACTATCAAACAATGGGGCCCGCCTACGAGTTTTTTTTTGCTTTGGCTGGTGGTGTGGGCGCACCGCGCATGTTTTCGGTGAAACTAAGCGTCCTGAATGTATAAAAAGTTACCGATAGCTGGCACTATGCTTATTTTATTGTAAAATAATTGTTCAAACCCAGCCCAAATCATCGAAAATTTCGTTGATGCGAAAGCAAGCCTGACAAACGGTTCGTTGTGGCGAGGACTTTGTTGCATTGACTTCTATGGCTTGCTGACGGAGAATTTGAAATATTTCGTTGAAGCGCAAATTTTGTTGAAGTGGCGTTCACTGTAGCAGGGTTCGACTGCATTTACAAATAAAACCATAATCTAATTTTGGCATCTAAAAAGATCTATCGTGAGGTTTAACGCGCTGACGCTACACTGCTGATGAGGTGCACTGCAGTGGAGTGCTCCGGATTGATTTCGACCCTTGGGGTCTCTAGTGCACCGGTATCTCGAACACACGGGTGTTTACGCCTTTTTTTTTTGCTTTCATTAGAAAAGTGGGCGCCGCAGCTGGCAATCAAACCTGCGTACTTTGGCTTTGGCAGCACATCACCATACCCATTGAGCCACCGCAGCGGGTGACTCAGATGAAACTATATCCTAATTTTGGCATTTTAAAACATAAGCTGGGATTATATTCTGATCCAGTTATATGCAGATTTGTACAGTATATAAGCTAGTATTGTCCAGGCCCTAACTACGGTTCCATTTCTATTTGTGAATGACCCCTCAAACTATATTCACCAGATTCTTTGAAATAAGAAAAATGAGTCCCCGTTTTAAATGGCAATGTTCTACAAGCAACACAAGTGGCAGCATTGCCAAGTAACATACTCTGTGGTGCGAGAACGTGGTTGGCAGGAACATGTATGAGGATCAGCCTTCGTCAGAATGCCTGCGCCATCCTGTGAAGCAGTCCATTCCCCAAAAGCACCAGATCGGGCATTGTCCACATCTAAAACAAAACAAAAAAAAACATGGTTACAACAGAGAAATCCTACTGATAATAAAAAAACCCTCAGATCGGCTCTGCACTAAAATGCACCATATGCATTTTCCTCTATACTAGAGAATGCTATAGCAGAGTACTGTTAAAGCCTCAAGAGAGAATTTACCGGATAAGCACTGTATTCTCATGCAGTATTACACTGACAAAGGCAAGAATGCTCCCAAGGATTGCTTCACTTGTGGAGGAAAGGCATAGCAAGTTGGGCTGCACAAACAACTGAGTCAAATGCAAGGTAAAATATAGATATGGTAAAATGAAAGATGGTAGTTTTGTGTTGGACAAAAGCAAGTGTCTTTGTTCTGTTACAATTTGTCTTAACTGCACTACGTAGTGAGATGTTTTCTAAGCAAAATGGCTGGACATAGGAAGTACTCAATAGGTTATGCAAGCCACATACCAACATTTTTCATTTTCACTTTTCTTTAAAACTAATACCACACATAGGCACAAATATTGAACATAAAAAGTTCCCTACACTGACGCTCACTACCTAAGGCTCTCAACCCTCATCTCCTTGATTCTAGTGCATCTCGCTCCCACTAACCACCTTCATCAAAACTGGCTTTTCCCTTTAACGAAGGGTGCATGTAATATTTCTGCGAGCTCGTCCTATTTTAGCCAATGTAACGTACCATATGTATTGACTTGCAAACAAAAGCATCCTCAGGGGTGGAAACCGGGCACATCGGTTTGGCAGCAGTCCTGGGAGCAGGCAATATCGCCTTTTGTAGTAGGCTTGGAGCAAGTTCGGAGCAGCCAGAAAGGCTGTTTGGCAGGGGGCTGGCACAAGCTGCTGTGCCAGCCCTCTGCCAATTAGGGTTAACCTATTTATACACCATATTATGTGTTTTACCTAGTACTAGAACCCACTCCGACTCAGGAACACAGTTCTTGTTATATCTGGAAATTTACATGCAGAAATTACGTTCTATCTGGAAATTTACATGCAGAATTATCTACCTTTGGCCCCAGCTAGTGCCCAGTACTATCATCGTTCAGAAGATATATTTCAGCGCAGTGTCAAAGGGGATCAGATAACAGGCCATCGCTTTGTGTACGGTAGACAGCAGCGTTAAGCAAACCCACAGCGGCATTCTGTAAAACAAGGCGTGTGTAGTATTTTTTCTATTGAACAGTGCTTCCAGTGCTTGTGAAGTACAAAATAGCTTTGTCTTCTCCCATCATGGGGTTGCGAGAGTGGAATGTATGCAGTAGACTACGTAAAAAAAGCATGTTAGAAGGCATCATTAAAGCTTGAACATCCTTCACAAGCAAAGCTAACCCCAGAGATCACAGGCGAAAATGAGTACCTCATAACACAGGCGAAGTGAAATAGCCAGCAAGAGCAAAGCATTCAAGACGCTGTCTGTCCAATACAAGCAGCTACGCTCATCACAAATGATCGATTAAATTGGAGTTGACCTCCAATAAACTGCAACCTTTCAAGCGAATATTGTTATCTACCTGTTCACGACGTGAAACAAGCCCATTTCACTCACTCTTGGTTATTTTTCACTGATTCTGCCGTAGCAGTCAGCATTTGCAAACAGAACCATGAAAATAAAACAGAAGTATATCCAAAGTGAAGGCGGAGAGGGCACATGGTGCCTGTGGCCTTACCACAGAGCAAAAGCCAACTTCCATAGCCAGTCATAACCTCGATGAAACCGAAACATCACTGCATTCAAACTGAAAACACAGTGATTCACTCAAGTTTTCGGGCACAGGGCTTCACGGCAGTTGTATCTCGTTTCTCAATTCGGGCTCTGTGGCGCAGGACGGCACTCAAAACAAGTTTGGCACTCATCAGCACAAATGGCGCAGCAATTTCACCCCGGCACCTTTCAGGTACTACGCCATGCAGGAAGGCAGCACTTACATCCAACCTGGTTTAGGTAGTCAGTGGTGCATATTTGAATGGTGCACACTGTGGAATATTTTTGGTAAATTGGGGGCAACCTAGCCAATTTTCCGGTGTAGGCCACCACACTAGCTCCCGTCGTATCAACCACATGAACCCCAGCATCCAAGGTAGCCCAGCGAGGTTCGCTGATACGAGAACACGGTAGACAGTAGTGCCAAAGCCACTTATTTGTGAAATCCCAAAGCAGGTGAGCACAAAGCCTGACGGCAATCACGAATCACGCCATCCGGTCATGATCGCGAATAGGAGGCAGGCACTCCCAGCACGTGAGAACAGTCCCCACCTGAGATACATGGTCTGCCCCAACCGAGCTGTTCCGCCGATATCAGCAAGACCGGCTCTCCGATTGACTCTTCCACGTGCACACGTTCATACAGCCAGCACGCAAAGCAGCTTAGCCAGCTCTCAGGCAATGCCGAACTAGTGGCACACTGGACTGGTTTCAAAGCATAGCGTCTCTACCAGAAGTGTGCACCAGCTTGGAAAAGGGGTCGCGGTTCACCACGATTACCACACCTCTCCCCCTTGAAGAATGGACGCCCCTTGAACTCCAGTGATGCCCCATTACACAACACTCGCCACAATGCCTCAAGTCAGAAAAACCACCACCGAACGCCACTCCTATGCCAGTCTAAACCAAAGTTCATCACAAGATGCGACCATCGCGATGCTCCCCTCACAAACTCGCAAATATATTGCACTGCTTGTGAGTTTCTTGCGGCTGGGCAGCACAGCAGGTTGGCAGGTCTGGGGGTAGCCTGCAGCCGCATTCGACGAACGCCGGGGTCACGTGATGATGTGAACCCTACACCCAGCTCAAGGTGGCATCAGGAACGGCCTCGCCGACTGCGGCTGCCTGCAGGCTCACACCAATCCTGCCACCTCCTTGGTTCTGTGGCCACTTCAGTCGCAGGTTCTCCTGAACGGTTGGCTCCCGGGAGGTCGGTGGCCTGGTAGGCCAGAGCAGCTACTGGCAATAGCTCTGCGGGCCGTGCTCTGCCCAGCCGGTGGTTCAGCAGGCCATCCTTGTGGTCCGTGGCAGTGGTGACTGGTGTGGTTCCCAGTGGTATCCGTTTGCAGAGGGTCTCACTCTTACCACCCAGTGCGAACAATTCCCATACTTGAAGTGGGCAGCGGTGGGTCTTCGCAATCTACTGTGACTGGCCGGAACTTTGATGGGCAATCTCGCCACATCAGGTAATAAAGCTGCATGCCTGAGGGTTCTTCCCCTTGCACGTTCTCTTGCTCACA
Organism: Haemaphysalis longicornis; assembly: GCF_048455015.1. Classification (NCBI taxonomy): domain Eukaryota; kingdom Metazoa; phylum Arthropoda; class Arachnida; order Ixodida; family Ixodidae; genus Haemaphysalis; species Haemaphysalis longicornis. The sequence goes on from NW_027526204.1 coordinate 69,867,585, forward strand.
AAATCGCGATTCCTGCAACTGCACTCTAGCAGCCACCCTGCTTGGAGGCAGCTCGCCTGACGATTACAGGATGTCGGCTTTGAAATACTTATCTGTGTTATTTTGGCCCAGTGCATTGGTTGGCAAAGCCACGTCAGCATCAAGCAGGCGGGGTTCCTGCAACTCAATCGCAGCAATACAAGCTGCTGTAGAGCCAGTGCCAACTACAATACAAGCAGCTTATGGGCACGCACCACTGGAATAGGTCGCCTGAGAGTCCGTCTCTTTCAAAAACTGGCGACCTCTCACAACCAAACCCCCAGCTGAGCTGCGTGGCGCTCTTACTGCCTAAATGCAATCTCGAGCGGAATCTTTTCCACTTTAAGACACATGGACTCTGGAAGTGTGCAGACAACGATCCCATAGCTCCCACTTCCCCCTGCAGTGAAAGAAGACTGACCCTCATTCTTTGTCAGGCGTCGGATCGGTGAATACTCTTCCTTGAACTTGAAGTGCAGCAGTGGCAGGCTGATTGTGTAGATTTGCAAACTCCGAAACATTGCGCCCTTGTTAAGTAGTGTCCAACGCACCATCCGATACATGCAGGAAACTTCAACCGGAGTCGACGGCACATCTGCCTGGCGACAGCGCTATGAGGAAGATGACCCACCGGCATGTTGGAACAAGGCCTACGGACCTCCCACCCCGGAAGCGAGCCACGACTGCGGCTATTTGGAGAATACAAAGCGTGTATCCTTCAGGCGTACCATCTGGTACATGTAGGAAGGTTTACACATTTGCTGCCACTGCTGTATGGGGCACATAAACTGTCTGCCCACAACCAACTGGCACAAGGTGTTTTGTCCGAGAAATCTTTCAGACCAAGCACAGTGGGCTGCAATCACAGCAGCGCATACGCCGCGGACTGTGGTAACCTGAACCACATCTGCAGTCAATGTTGTAGACGCAGTAAACATGGGGATTGCCCGTCTTCACCCAAAACATCTGTGGAAACCGTCGGCACAACAGAGCCGACATTGTTCTCGGAGAGGTAGCAACCTCAATTCACCTGAAGAAGAACCCGATGTTTGGGCGCCATGTGGAATATGTGGGGTTTCTGGGGGTGACCTAGCCGGTTCTCCGGCGGAGGCCACCACGCTTGCTCCCCGTGTGTCAACCACCTGGGCCCCCGGCAGCCCCGTGAGGTTTGCTGATATGAACACAGCACAGTGGAGAAAAAAAAAGTGAGAACACAGTGGAGAGAAGTGCCAAAGCACAGCGGCTTATTTGGAAACTCCCAAAGAACGCTAGCACAAAGCTCGGCAGCGTTCACAAATCACGCCATCCGGTCGTGAGCACGAACGGGAGACAGGTGCGCCGGGCATGCAACAGTCCCCACCTAATATACAAGGTCCGGCGCGGCCGTGCTGTACCACCAATGTCACTCACTCAGACCAATTTTTCGAACTGAATCTCTTCTGCATGCACACGATTGCGCAGTCAGCGCATGGAGTGGCAGAGCCATTTCTCGGGCACTGCCAAACTAGCGGCGCACTGGACTGGTTTCAGTACATCGTGTCTCAACTGGAAGCACGCCCTGGCTTGGGATCACGGGTCGTGGTCCTCCACAATTCCCACAACACGTAACTTGGAATTTTTAAGTTTTCTTTCAACAGATGGAATGGCAACACAAAAAAGGCTTGCATGACAAAGGGCAGAGCAACAGATGGAAAAGGCAAAAAAGTAGTGCATAAAGTCCGGCACTGTGAAGTAGTAGGATTTTATCTTCCCGAAGAAACAAAAAAAATTACATTTCAAGCTTAACATATAAAGGTGATGAGGTGGTTAATAGATGTCCACAACCAAATAAAACTGCACTAATTTTGTCATACGCTGAAAATGTGTGGCAGCCATTTCCAGACATGAATAAAAATGCTCCTTTGCACAGCAGCAGCCCCCCAGCTCAGCCATAAGATGCTGAGGTAAATGCTGACAGCCCATCCTTGCCAAAAAAACAGCCAGCGCACCTGCTGCAGTTAAGATTTAGGACATGCAAAATTTTCACCACTTCACAATATCCCCTTCTGAAAGCAGAATAAGTTGCTTGAACAATTATTAACAATGGTCATTACAGGTATAATTTCTGCCAACTGAGTTGGCTGGTTCACACAGGAATGCTTATGTGAGAAACAGAAATCCCAGTTCTAACCTGGAAATTCTTCTTCTGTTTGGGAGCTTGTGCTGGTAAGTAGCCCAAGACAGCACTGCGTACCTGGAAAAAAAAATTATTTATAGAAATGGAGAGAGACTAGCAATCAGAATAAAGATGGTACCTATTGCCATAGTAGTAATGGCCGCCTGTGTCCTTTGGCTGCAGGATACAACTGGTGTGTGAGCTGTAACTACAGGCATGGGCATGACGCAGCCGTCAGGCATCGATGATGTACCGCGAGGAATGCTTGTCCGTGCTGTAGTGTTTTCTGTAAATAAACAGCCCAATCATGAGAAAACTTAAATGATCATTCTCTTACAAACTTCTCAAGCTGAGATTAAAGTGTAAAAAGCTTCCTGTGTATGCACAGATATCACCGACAAAGTTTCAACCGTAACTGCTTAGTATAGCATATTTGCAATAATTTTAACCTCTGCACACATGAGAAATTTCAAAAATACCCTTCCAGCATCTGCATCAGCATGATGCATTCAGCACATCGCCTTAAACTGCAGACGTCAAGGCTTCAGTGATGAAGCCAAGGTGCTGGCTGCGCTTGGTATGTGTTGCTCCCATTTGTGCATCATGTCACAGTTTTGGGACTGACGTCATGCTGCTCAGGTGCGTGTGACCACAGCCAGTTTGAACACATGCACTTGAGCAAGCACGCACATCCCGGTCGGGCATGGTACGACGAGAACAGTGATGTCAAGAGCTCTTTCCTGCCATGGTAGCAACCTGAGTGTTCATTTGATCCAAATATTTCGAAAGAAACATAAACGAACGAGGCTATAAATAATTATTTATGCTATGGTCAACCACCGAATGTGCCATTCTATTATTCGTGGTCAAATGGGCTCCCACAAATGCAAAAAGAACACAATATGAAAATGTCAGCACTCCTTTACATTGCAGTAAGCTGATCACTAGTTTTACTCTTCTACTAAAGACCGCACCCACACAATTTACCCACCAGACAAGCATCCAGCAAACACAAACAGCTCAACAGATCTGCTTCCTTACTGTGCAAAACAATTTATAAACTGAGCACACATTGTTCAAACTTTCCTGCACTAGACAGGGTGCAGATGATATGTGCATGGCCATGGGTGTGGCCTACATTTTTCTCTGTTGTAAGTTCTATGCTGGCATAAACCATTCACCCCTGAGACTTTATCGTTAACGTCATGAAACACTGAAGCTCAGTCAGACCATCGCTTCCTGTATATTTATAATACCAAGAGCATCAGCCGCCTCACAGTGGGAGTGATGGGGTCACCTGCTTCAGCCACGTCTGAAGGTGGGGCCCCAAGCTTAACCGGGATCACATGACCATATCTGAATTGCAGAGTAGCCTCTACATCGTTGCCAGGACAACCTAGCTCAAGACCGCCGCAGTGGCGGCGCTTTGGCCAGCGAAAAAAAAACTCCATGCCACGGCTAAACCAATTTTGCCTACGTAGCCACTTTTCACCGCGTGTCACCCCAACAGTAATCAATCACGGGGCTAGATAGAGCACTGGGAAAACTAGACACTGGGAGACTTTATTGTGTATTTTTCGAACTCAATACAGGAGGAGGTCCCAAAGTTCCAAAGAACTGTACGGGGGACTTCCCATGGAAAGATATCAAACACTGTTACATTTGAAAGCAGCGACAATTATACATTACTGAATAAAGCAACCTGATTAGAACGAAAAAACACTTCATAGACAAATTAGTTTGGTCATTGTACAAGAATAATATATGTCATTAAATTTCTGAACAATACAGTCATCATCATACCCAGAGCATAATTTGAAGCAGGAATCCACAGGGAGTACTTCGACTTCTTCACAGGATGCTTCGACCTCATCTCAAAGTATCAATCGTTGCACGGATAGCATGGAAGCAGCTGGGGTGGCAGCTCAACCGCCAACTTTCTGAAGATTGCACCGCCTCCAATGCCCCACTAACTGCTTTGGCTTCTGCCCAGAATGTTTTAGCTATTACAGGGGTCGTGAAGACATTTTCAAAAGAATTGTGCTGTGTGGGCACTTATAACTGTGGAACCTCAATAAACAACAATGCATACCCATTTTGTTGCTCAGTATCGCCAAATAGGGAAAAAAATGCTACGGTTTCACCGATTGCTTTCCTCCTGAACTCGTGAAGTGACATCTTGGTAAGAAGCCAATCACAGCTCCCCCTCGGCTGCACATGTCTGCATAGAGCGGGCTCACAAAGGGTCAGGTAAGGCTACAACATCAGCACCATGATGGAACTCACCCTGTAACTGAATGGGAGATGACTGATCTCTGATACGACTGATCAACAAGGTCGAACTTTCAGTCAACAACGCAGATGAGTGGAGCAGGCAGAAGTAAGCACGTTTAAAGTCAACTGGGTATTTGTCAACTGTTTACACTTTTTCACACGAATCTGAACTATCGTTCTGCTTGCCAATATTCTTGCACAAGCTTGATGACGTCTGTACCACGTAACTTGTAATGCGAGTTCCAGAAACTTGAAACTTCTGATTTCACGAGAGAAATGACCGAAAGATTAATATGGGAATTTACTACATAAACACATTTATCAAAGGAACTTCGAGTAGTCGGACCTTAAAAACAAGCCGTCACTTACTCATCAAGCACAAAAATAACTAGCGAGAAACAGTGATACAGCGCCTAGTCGCCGAGTCTCACCTTCACGCAGTTCAATTGCTTTTTTGTTTCCTCCAATTAACAAAGCCGTTAACATTGTTTTGTGGATTGGATATGCTCTTTTTTGGTTAACTGTAGAAGCGTTCAACAGTAAGTTGGCCGTTAAAGCACTGGGTTGATTAGAACTGATGCAAACACACCAGAGTGCTTGGTTACAAATGCGAAGCGGCTTTTTATGACGCAGTTTTCTGCCACACATGCTTCTCACGTCGATAGTGTACAGGGTAAAGCTTCTCATTTCAATGCAGGCCAGCTGTAACGATGGGCTGGCCCGGTGGCTATAAGTTCAAATCGCACACGGTGCACATTTTTTTTCTTGAACGGTTTTGTGCCATTTGATACAAAAAAGCTATGATTCCGAAGAGAATTTGGCAACGTGAACTTCAGCAGGGAAATCGTACAAACAGCCAGTAAGTCTGAGTTTTGTTACAATGGTTGCCAGACAACTGAAGCAATCGCAACACCGGTCATTTCAACAGAAAACTGTTCATGGCAACGAATAAGAAATGCATTATTTTTTAAATATCAGGTTTGCAGTTGTACAAAACAAACCCGCAAAGAATGGTCTTACTGTGATGTCACTGCTAATTGCGCTGCCGACCGACGTTACGCGCATGGCCACTTGCGATGTGCCTAAAAACGAGAATTTCAAAGGCGTCTCCTAAATTCCAGAAGCAATGAATTGTAAAAATATTTGGGGTTTATATTGTTAAACAGTCTTTCAAGCCGACAAAATTAAGCAGACAAATGCATTTTCTCTTCACGCCCCTTTAAGTTCAAGCCGATACGGAGGCAAAAAAGGCTTTAGCAGGTGCAGTAGTCATGTGCCTTCCCTTCGCAAGATCAGACATGACCGCTCTTCTCACCGGTATTCTACACTATGCCATGACAAATTACTGGGCCCACCCTCACCGTGCCACAAAAGGCTCCATCGACTGGGCCCTGATTGCACGTTTCGGATGACCCCACGGACTTAGTGAAGCTACTCGTTGCTGTTCCATCAACTGCAACCTGGTGTTGCTTTTACTAATGACTACCAACTGTAGCTTCAGGGAACGACTATAGTGCGTGTGACATGCTATGGAGTATCGCACATTTACTGTGGAACTGTCAGTGCTACACGCATCACCGTGGGAAGTTTGCCACGATGTTGGCCCGGTTAGACAATCGAGCATAGTCTGAGGACGTCCTGCTGGGACCCTGGCCAGATTCGCAGTATTTGAACAATGCCTTGAAGCAGTGCTAGCATCCTTAAAAAAAAACAAGTTGTGGTGAATTACTAAATGTATACTGATGATGCCAGAGGCATTTTTGTGTTATAGTTTGTATTCCCTGGCAAGGCACGTATGCAGGCAACCGTGTGAGTGCGCCGTTACTGGTTACGTTCAGCTCTGCAAGATGGCAGTACTTGTCCAAGCTAAGCACATGACGTGTGTTGAACGTTCCAAACTCTAACCTACCGAATGCAAAGTAATGACTCAACTCCAATGTGATAGCGATTAAAATATCTCTGTTGACACCACAGTTGAAAATCGGGTTGAAACGTAGCAGACGACGCACACCGGTGTTTTTTCTTTTTGCGGTGTAAAACCGCATTGGCACAAGCCATCTTGCAAAGGAGTGGCACACTCGTAGCCATGTTTCCAATTATCCGTAATGGCTTCTAAAGTATGCGACGGCCATGGTGACCTCTCCCAAGCAGTGTTTTTAGACGCTGCCGTGCGAGGGCTCTACTACCGTACCGAGCACATGCGCACGACATGAGGTCAAACGAACAAAAAGTGTACCCGCTGACGTGTCTTTCTCGTTCTGAGCAGGTGTTGCCTTGATTTTTTTTTGCTAAAGTAACTGTGCAAGCCGAGGACGCTTGGCTGTCTCTGTGATGCATGCGCGCACGAGCACTCTGCATTTTTTCGGCACTGTCACGTAGCGGTTGAACAGATGACGCGAACCACGGTTCATGATGAAGCGACCTATTTAAATGAGGAGGCGTTCATTTACGTTATTTACAAGACAGCCATTACAGAGCATTCGCCCAGGCGGCATGCCCCACACGGGGCTTCACCGTGGATCGTCCGGCCCATAGCCTCATGCCCTACTGCTGCCTTCTTCATCTTCTCGAACATAACTCCCGCATTAAAGTCGACCGTCCTAGTCGATGTTCGGGTATGGTGAGGATGGGAATGAGAGAAGAAAAGAGTGGAAAAGTTCTGACCCCCACGGATGATTGGGAGTTCGGTGAGCAGCGGCTGCAGAACAGCGATGCCCGCGAATGCAACGAAGCAGAGGCCAAAGCCCTTGTAGTCACAACAGAGAACTGGGCAGGAGATCGGCATCGTCGTCTCGGATCGTGGCTGGTCAAGTTAGAACGTCACGGCGTGTCACTGGCTGGGGAAATGGGGCACGGGATAACCATGTCCATGGCTCACCAGGGCTGGGGCGGGCCAGCGTGATCCAAGATGCCTGCAGCGATAGCTTCATAGGCCGATACCGGGCGAGGCTGGGGCCATGGTGGGGATCGATACCCAGCAGCTCCACGAAAATGTCCCATGGCGGTAGAACAGACGACGCAAACCATGGTTGATGATGAAGTGATCTATTTACAGGACAAGGTGGTCTATTTACATTATTTACAAGACAGCCATTACAGAACGTTCGCCCAGGCTGCATGCCCCACATTCGGCTTCGTCATCGTTGATCGCCGGGCCCACAACCACATGCCCTGCTGCTGCCTTCTTCGTCTTCCCGTAACAGCAGTTTTTTTTTGCAACAACGAACTTACGGCCAGTAACAACCGCTCCGCCGTTAAAACTAATTCTGGGTTCCCACCCAAAGCAGCAGCTTCCGATCAGAATGTTTCGCAGTAGCAAGCTCACAGAAGCCATCCCTTCCAACACATTTGACATGCTCCTTGAGTGACTCAGCCCCTGCTGTTAAGCGAGGGGTGCCGTTAACAAATAACCGAGGCATAGCTAATCTGGAGACAGACAAGGGAGGTCCCAAATTGTGAAGTGAAAAATTTGTTTTTTTTAGAAAAAGTTCCACAGGCGGCATTTGCGTGGTTAAGTCGTCCAGGGGTGGCTGGCTTAGAACTGTTGTGTCCGCCTGCTTTCCTACTGAAGAAACCCGACAGAATAGCGCCCCCCCCCCCCTCCTTGCATTCTTTTCTGACATTGGGGACGCAATGAACAGTGGGAGAACTTTGTGATAACCAATTTCAGCGGGAAAATAAGCAAGCACGAATGGCACGTAGGGGCTGCAGAAGAGTTGGGAAGAGAAGGAGGAGGGTACAAGTGTTGGTGGGGCTGGGGGGGCGGGCAAGTGCCCCTTCTGAACCCCCCTGCTGATGCCCATGTTTATGTGAGAGTGCATGCGTGCATGTGTGTTCCCCGCACCTCTGTGTGAGTTTGTGCAGTTGCAGGAAGTGCTCTTATTTCCACACCATGCATTTTGAGGTAACTGTAATCATTTCTTATTATGGAATTTTTTTTTTCTTCTGTAGTGTTTTATTTAGTCTTGAAACCTAATGTGAGGTAAAACACACGCACACGCTATGTTACACTGCGCGCACCTGCCCTCCTGTCCTGTTTTACCTTGTGATCCTGCATGCACCACATTCAGAGTGCTTGCATTGATAGTGAACCAACATATAGGGTGGAATAATGCACCGCTTTTATGAATCCATTGTACAATGCACACACAAGAAGCTCGCGTACTTTCATATCGACCCCGGCTTTTCGTTTCGTGTGTTGAGGCACACATCGATTACATTTGCATGTACTTGGGAACGGTGCGATCATTGGTACTACTCCTTGTTGAATAACAAGGCCTTCCCTTAACTGAACCCAGGACACACTTTTTAAGATTGGTGCAAGAGTTTAGCAGTTGGCACACATTGGCACACGCTAAATCTGACACTGTGCAATCTGGTCAACATATATAAACGTTTGTCATTTCATAGGAAAAAATGCTTAGCATGTACGGGTGCTGCAGCATGAAGTAAAAATTAGGAGTCGTCTATTACTTTGCGAATATGTAAACAGATACAGATGCAGAAAATGACAAACATTTATACATGTTGACCAGATTGCACAGTGTCGGATTTGGCGCGTGCCAATGTGAAGGCCTTGTTATTCTACAAGGAGTAGTACCAATGATTGCAACATTCCGAAGTCATTCCCAAGCAAATGTCATCGATGTGTGCCTTAGTGTTCATTTATGCGGAATTGTATTTCGACAGAGAGACTGCTCACTTTTGGGTATTTTCTCCAAAGTGTTGCTAATCATTGTAGTGTACATACTGACCACTTTCTTAACTACTTCCTGAACGCATGATTGTTCCGGAGAGATATTTGTTTATCGCTTGCATTGTAGCAAATAACAGCGTGAACATGTCGTATGGAGTCATCGCACCGGAAGCCGGATAACATATTTCTCATTCTTTCTTTCAGCATTTCAACAGCACTTACAGACACAGCCGATAATTCCCCATCACCATCATTCCCTGTGACGTGTGATGTTGTCCGAGTTAGGTTACAGGTTATGCATTGTTAATTCAGCTGTGATTAAACGACTTTGAGAACCTCCCTGTGTTCCAAGTAGCAGGCATTATAGGCAGAAGCATGAACAAGTCTACCTTCATTTACCGGCAGCTTTCGAAGTTTCACAGCGACTGCTTCATGTGCCTACAATAGTACGCGCACTCCATGCACTAAATATACCTTCCGTCAAAAAAGCTGACAACGAGAATTTAGAAAGAAAATGTACTTCGTCTTTCAAAGCTTGACTTCAACAGAGATGTCCTTGGAACAACTGTCCAAAATCCCGAAGCAGCCTTTCCAGCATAGCCGCTTCGTGCACCCCAATCAAAAGCCTTCCTACTTCATGAAAACAGCCGGAGTTCTTAATGACTTTTCATGCGCTACGTACTTAACGCAGTTTTCTACGAATGGATGTTGACACAGTTATGATTTTAATCAAGCGCAGCTTTTGCGGTCGTATTTGCCGACACCTGCATGAGCGTTCAATTATATTCCAGCTTTGACAGTAGGCTTCAGATAACTGCAGCTGGTTTGAGGGACGCGGGCCGAACAAAATTTCCTGAAATCGGTCCTACACGGAAGGGATCTCGAATGAACATGCGTCGTCGCTCTTTAACCACGGTCGCGACCAACCACTACGGTACGGGACGCTGCTGTTATGTGCCCCTCCAGTCTACTGCACAAACACGAAAGAAAAGAACTGCGAACGAAGTCCGGCCTGTCAGTGTGGGGGAACAGACACCCGTTAAGAAGCCAATCGTATGAACTCGTATGAAGAGTGCACACAAGCCACACGCTAACGAGAACATCGTTCGGCACAGACTACGAGTCAGGAGACACGAGAAACACGACGACTGAATGCAGACAGACCTTTTCGAACGCTGCTGCGACGCCGACAGAGATGTTTTCGCAGTAGCGCCCGAGACGCTCCGGCTGTCTTCGTAAGCCCACACTACGTTAGTTCACGCACTGTTAGGCTTTGGCACGGGCTCCTTTCATAAACAGTGCCTTCCAACCCCACGACTTTCAATCGTCAGCATAATAAACTTTTTCAGTTATTACAAATCATTACAAATAGATGCAAATAGGACTCCCCAAGTAGGTCTAGCACGCACTCTAGTGTACACAACCACTTTACTACCCTACTGGTGGGCGCTGGAACGCCGCTGGTATGAAAAGCGCTGTATACGCATGTACGGGTGACGTCCGACGGTTGTATAGTGGCTGTCAAAGCAGTGACGCCCGACGCAGTTGAGTCGGTTGAGTTTTGTCATGTATGCACCTTCGCGCATATTCAGTCGCTGTTGGACTGCTTTCGAAATTAGGAGTGCGCAGGGTTGCAGTTGGTGCCTTGTTGATTGGGTATCGTAAATAGACGCGAACCTTAGCAATGAACTCGCAGCTCCTGTTATCTCGTTTTTTTTTTTTTGCGCTACATTTTTACGGTAAAGCTCTGCACTTTCGTGTTTTGGGAGGGCTTTCTCTCTGCAGCTCCTGTTGCCCGTGTTGTTGTTGCGTCCGCGCATTTCCATGATCCCATTCATGGGGGCCACACAGCTGAGTAGCAGCCGAACTGCTACAAACGGTGCGGACACACGCCGCCCGAACCGTGAACAAAGTTTTGGGAGAGAGTCCCGCTAGGCAGCAGACGCGACAAACACGGCAACCGAACACGGCGACAGACCTTTCGAAAACACTGAAACCTACAAAGCTGTCATGGCAGAAACTGACAAGAGTGACCAGATTTTCTAAACTGTGCATATTCGCGCAGATAGCTTTTACGCACCCCTTATTGGTAGCACGCAGAAAGTTCACTAAACATAGCGATTCGCAGCACAACTGCCCCTTCAACAAAGCAAGACGTTGAGCAAATGTTGCGTTGAGCCGAGGGCAACAAAATATACGCTTGCAGCGCCCCTAATCCCATGCGGCAGTTCACCACCCAGGCCCGCAGAGCCTCATACATTACTAAGGGTGAGTAAACTATGGTCCAGCAAAACAATCGTCGGTTAAGTGCGGGCCGTGTATTCCTTGTTCTGTGGTATTGCGTCGTTCTACTGCTGATCGTGTTTAGTGTTTGGATTCTGGCGTTCAAGGCGTGCGGGGAAGTCATCCGTGCAGGAAGGCGCAGTTTTGCAGAGTCGGTAAGGCAGTTCAATGGCGCGCGCGGCCTAACGTTGCGTGTGCTGGTTACGACGCGTGAAGATCTGGGGAGATACTGCGGAACCCCCCTATGGGCCTTGCAGCAGCTTCCGAACAGGTTTGTGTGCTTTCACGGCCAACATGCTCGTTGGCCGTATTTGTAGTGTTTCTCGACTTGCGGTCTCTCTTGGACTTCGCTTATCGGGCGGTTAGTGCACTTCGGGTGGCGTTAACTGTACGGAACGTGTGTTAATTTTAGTTATTCATGTTCGTCAACTTGTGACAGTCATTTGTGTACTATTTTAAAACCTAAAATATCTGTCTGCGCTCATGGAGTAGTCAGCGAGAGCACTTCAGTTACTACAGAGTATCGCAAGTCCCGTCTAACGGCTCGTTACGTGCGCGTTAAAACGCCGTCGGACCGCGCTGCAAGCCTCTCAGACTGAGCAGCTCTATCTCGGGATAGCCAACCTGCGAGGAGACTGTGAAGGTTTCTTTACGTGGTGTGCTCGCAACAGTCGTAGCTGCATTGACTACACACTGATATCGTCTTCACTGGCAGCACACGTCAGACAGGTCCACATCGACGAAGGCGGCCTCTTTAGCCTGGGGTGTGACCACAATCGCATCAAGCTGTCACTCATCGCCCCACCAAAAACGTGTGCGACAGCTTCGAAAACCTGCAAAGCGCTATCTGCCGGCACCTGCATACAAAAACAGTTGCCAGCGAATTCGAGTGCAGTCCCATCCACGCAAGGAAGGCAACGTACTCAAGAGTTTGTCAATGAGCTCAAGAGAATCATGCGCGAGCATGAGGTTCGCACAGGCTGTCGTGGAGGTCTTCAACGAAAGCGGTGGTGGGACAGGGAAATCAAAGAGACCCTTGAAAAGCGGCGTGCGGCGAACCGGGCACACAGGCATGCAGTGAAAAATCTCACAACCAGTGAATGCCTCCTAGCCTGGGAAGAGTATCTGCGCTGCAAACGAGCAGTGCAACAGCTGGTCCAATGCAAAATCGCAGATAACGACCAAAGGCAACTGGAGGAGATCACTACAGCAGGCCGCAGCGGCACCCGGAAATTTTTGACCTATGTTTCCTCCCTCGACTGCAAATCGCCACTGCCAATGCTCCGAGATGAAATGACGAGTGACACAGTGCTTGATATACGTCGGCACCTCACATAGCATCTTGAGAGAATCTTTGAACATACACCCAACCAAGGTGACGTCCAACACAAAGCCAGTCTGGTAGGAGAGCTGCCAAGTGAACAGGACTCGTACATGGCTGACTGCCAATGGGAAGTGACACCGCTGGCTCTCAAATGTGCTCTTGCTCGCATTGGGGCTCACACGGCAAGCGGACTCGATGGCATCCCCGCGAAACTGGTCAAGTGTCTGGGGGAAGTGGCGCAAGCACACCTTGCAGCAATCCTCATTGGCATAATCCCCGGCGACCCCATCCCAGAGGCATGGCTACTGGGAAAAGTGTCATTAATACCAAAGAAAGGCAGTGACAGCAGCCTTCTCAGGGATCACAGGCCACTCACAGTCACCAGCGTACTGTATTCGCACTTTCCAGCAAATATAGGTGGCGCGACGGGGTATCCAAAATGGAGGACGGGACGATGATCGGGACGTCGCGTTAGCGCGCGCGTCTGGAGGAAAAAGCCGATCCGGGTCCACTAGTGTCTCTTCATACCATCTTTTCCCTTGCCGATGAGACACGAAGGTGCTTTGTTGAAGGCGAAGCAGTTTATAACGCAAGTCACACAGTGTTTTGCGGCATCAGGGAGGCCACCGATGACATGCTGAGCATCGAGGGATTGTGCCTGCAACCGAATGCAGTCACCAGCCAACCGCACTGCGTGAACGTTTGTTGGCACTGCAGGTTCTATAAAGGATGCTACACTTCCATCCATGCTCGTAAAATTGTTCAAGCATACTTTACGAATATTTATTAGGCTCCAAGCAGAGCTCGGTAGACGCAACCGAGCACAGCGTTTTGTTATTGCCACTTGTGCAATGGTGTCGGGTTAAGTGCGAATAATGCGAGTAACTTATAATTTTGTCGGCTGTTTTTACAAGGAAAGATCCAATGGCGTTTATGCAGGTTACAGGTAATAATAAAAATACCGAAACTGAATATCAAATGCTGACGCCTCTGCGGCAGGGCCTGTTACATCAGCTGTGCTGTGCTTTCAGCGTGCTGTAGGAAACCACGATGCCGCAGAAATAAGTTTTTTTTTTCATTTATTACAAATACCTACATCGCTCATTCCTGTGGGGGTTTGAGAAAGAAAAAAAAACAGCAAGTTCAGAACAGTAATCACACATAATGCTAAAAAGAGAACGAAGAACAAACAACCCAACAAAGCACAAAATGCAACTGGAATGCAGCATTTAATAACAAAAACCAGCACGTTAATAAAAGAACAATGACGTTCTCCTGTTAGTCCTCGGCTTCACTTTCTTGTGCGTGCGCATAGGAATGTTATGTGGCGGCACGGCGCCTTTCTTCAACCGCGGATGGCTGCAGACCATCTATTAGTAAACGACACAACTTGCACGAAAAACACACCATCAATAACGAAAGAGCAAACTAAACTTACGGATATTGCTCCAGAAGAAGTCAGCTTTCCTGAAGTGACTACTGCGAACCCCATTGTGTTGCTGACACCTTTTCCGGTGCGGAGCATAGTCATCCAAACCTTTCGGGCTTTTTTATTGCTAGGAAAGGTATGAACGCTGGCTTTTCCCGGCACTGAGCGATTTCTATACAGCGGTACACAGCACATTTGATTGCTTTTTGGTTTTGCGTTCTCAATCCCCACGTTTCCGAACGCTCCGGCTGCCTCCTCCCTGGACGCCGATCATCTACAAACAGCTTCAGAAAAAAGGCGCGCGGCGGCGCCACCGTTGCTGGAAAGTGCGAATAGGCTTTTTGCCCAAGGGCTTAAGGCCTGGATGAGCGCGTGGGCCGAGCAAAGTGGTCACTTGACGGAGCTGCAAAATGGATTTGGATGGGGTCGTCAGCTGGAGGACAACCTTTTTTTACTCTCCCAGGGCATAGAAATTGCACGGCAAGAATCCCGCGGCCTGGTGACATGCTTTCTCGACGTCACTAAGGCATATGACAATGTCCCACACGGCCTCATGCTGCAACACATGAGCGAGCTGGCTATGCCATCCAAATAGATTGACCTTCTGCGGTGCTTATATACCGGCAACAAGGCAGTGGCATGCTTTGGAGAGGTCTACACGGAGCCAGTGACAATACACCGGGGACTGAAGCAGGGGTGCCCGCTCTCCCTGCTGCTATACATGCTGTACGTAGCAGGGCTAGAGAAAGCCCTTATTGCGTCGGGACCTGGTTTCACGCTGCTCTATTCTGAAGATGGACTCCCGCAAATGTGGACGCTTCCGGGGCTGGTCTTCGCCGATGACCTTGTTCTGCTCGCTGGAAGTGTAGCTGAGCTACAGGGACTTGTCGCCGCCTCGGCTGAGCATCTGTCAACACTGGGACTGGCCTTCAACATGCGCAAGTCAGCGGTCCTGTGCTTCTCCGTCCCAAAGGACAAAGCTCGCACTGTGCTGCTGTCTGGCGGTGAAGGGGTTCCATCGATGCACAGCTATTGTTACCTTGGCATCACTTTCAGCACTACTGGCAACAAGTATGCTACACACGAGGCACTGCTTAAAGAAAAGTCAAGACACGCCAGCTGTATCCTGTGCAGACGGTGCTATGGGGTGCACCCGATACCTGTTGGTCCATGACCTGTGGAAGCAGACGGTGCTATGGGGTGCACCCGATACCTGTTGGTCCATGACCTGTGGAAGTCGGTGCACATCCCATGTCTCACCTTCGCGAACGCTGTGATGTATGTGTCTGCGCCAACACGCGGGTGGCTAGAGCGTGGTCAGCGAGAGGTGGGCTGCCTTGCCTTGGGCTGCCATGGCCGAGTGGCTGTGGAGGCCACACAAGGTGACCTGGGATGGTCAACATTTGAGGCTCGCGAGGCCACTAGCAAGATTGCATTCGAAGAGCGACTCCGAGTTATGAACAACAAACGCTGGGCATGGCGACTGTTCTGCCACGTGTCATTCAAGGGTGTACGCACACAGTGGTGCAACCGCCTCTACCACCTCTGTCGCAAATTCGGCTTCACTACCAGCCCAATTGAGGTGGGCCCGCCACACAAGATCACGGAGAAGGTGCGCTCCAGAGTGGAAGATAAGGAACGTGCTCACTGGCGGACCGCAATGCACCAGAAGTCTACCTTGGAACTATACCGCAGCCACAGGCAAGATATAGGCTGGATGCGTGTCTATGACAACAGCAGCGGCAGCGCGCTCCTCCGCATGCTGCTGTACTGCCGGTGCTGCGACAGCACACCGGAGGTACAAGCAGCAAGCTGCAGGACATGCAGCAAACACGAGGAAAGCATGGAGCACCTGGCGCTGCACTGCCGCAAGCTGTACCCAGCCGCCAGAGGGAACGCCGCTGTACAACAGGCGCTAGGGTTCGAGGACGGCATCGACAACGCCATGGATGTATGCACAACGAAAGAACGACTGCAACTCTGGCAGCGATCGGTTGAGCTGGGTGCGGCTGTGGGGACGGTGCAGTGAACGAACGAGTTAACTGCAGTGAATGGTGACAGTGCAGTGGACGTACATGCGCATGCAGTGTACCATATGCGCAAGGCTGCAGGACAACTGCTACCTTTAGTCTTCCCGCTGGTGGGGACAGTGCAGTGACTTTAGGCATTCAGCCGTTTTTTTCTTTCTTTTTTTCTTTTGTTGTATGTATTTTGTTAACTTTTTCCCCTGGCTTGGACATTTCGGTGTCCACCCGATACAAAGGGTTTCTGGCCACAACGATCATCTTAGGGCAGTCCGACATCTATTTCACTTAGTGGAATCCATTGCTTGCGTACGGAAGCCAAAAACAGAACACGGACAGGCTACCCCGCATCTGTGTATTTTTTTTCTTGTGTGCCCGTCCTTTTGATCTGTGTACTTACAGGTAATCTCTGCGTTCCAGTATTACCTGTCGTCTACCATTTGTTAGGCGCACCACTTTCCATGTTTCTGCCAAGTCCACCACTTCCGCAAATGCCTCTCAGTGTCCAAGTCGGGGGAACCATTATGGTGGAAACAAGCAGTGCAAACCACAAAAAATGGAACAACAGCACAGCATGGTGTTGCCTTCGTTTTTGTCGTCCTTGTCTTCTCGTTTGCACTGTTTTTTTCTAGTTAATTTACTTTAATTTGCATTGGATTTTGTGGGCCTCAGGCATATCAATACGCGGCCCATAATGCACTATAGGTTCTGTACTGGGATGCAGCTGGCGAGTCAGATGACTACTGTATTTTCTGGTCTATAAGTCGCATTTTTGCATAAGTTGCACCCTCCTCAAAACAGCACTTTTTCCAAAAAAAAGCTCATATAAGTTGCACCGGTGTGGAAGACCCACTGGTGTACAAAAAGCAATTGTTAATCTGGTAAACTCATAGAGGATCAGTTTGGTAGAAAGTTTGGGGAAAGTACATGGTTGCGGTGGCTGCCGGCTCTGAATGCTACCCCCAGTAAGCAGTGCTAGACATGTGCATATATTGTTAGACAACAAACTTCTCAAAAATGGCTTATTGATACACACAGATGGCATGTATTTACAGACGGCGTTTAGGCAAAACCATCGAAGCCTTCTTCCTCCGACTTGATAAAAAAATCATTCATTTAGACCATAAAGCTGTGTCTTAACATGTGCTGACATCGTGCAGCACACAGGCACCTTATCGAGCGCAGACCATGCGCGGCCACCACGTACCGAATTTATTCCATACATAAGTAGCACCGGTGGATAAGACGCACCAAAAATTTCAGAAAAAAATTGCAATTTATACACCGGAAAATACGGTATTTTGAAGACGATAGTTTTTTTTTTGCTACTTAAACGCATAAATTTTAGTCTGTGTGCATGTCTGTCTGTGACTTGATTCAACCATTCGGCCAAGGTGAAGCAGAAGCTACGCAATAATCTTATGTACCCACAACCAAATCTAAACATCTTAAGTCCGGTGTCAATGCTTATACTTGTCAACATGGTTAAAAAGGAACAAGTCATTATGCAAATATAATGCAGAAAATCAACTCATAAGTGATATTTGCAGTGTTTCTTTGTTTAAAAATTCATGAATGCTTGGTTTTTGCAATAGCAAATGAAATACTACATCAACTGCAGGAAACCATTGCCTGCTGTTGCTTGCACTACTATAGCTCGTGGTGGTATTTAAAAAATAAAATGGCAACAGTAATGAAAGGTTTCACTAGAGAGGTTTCACGTTCCGCTTGGAACGGTTGTGGGGTTGTGCAACGTGGTTCTATAAATGTTGGAGCAGAGTGCCTTGATTCACGCGCGTCTCTGCCATACGGCAGCGCTGGCATCGAGGCACCCGACTTGGAGGAGTGGAATGCAGTAATTTAAATTGGCTTGAGCAAACCTCTAGTGTGTTATCTTGGGAGCAATGAGGCGGGCGAGGAACAGCATGAGAGGTGAGCGGTAAAGAGAAAGGCATTTACTGACAGGGGCTCCAGTCGACTATCGTCTTTAGTCAGCATTTGCAATTAAAGGAGCAGATACACAGTCATCCTTCTATTTCCGTCATTATATAGCTTATTCGAGTGAAGTTTTTGTTAAATCTGGTGCCTATGTTATCGTTCAAACGAACCACACTTTTCTTTTGTCTGCATGGCCCCTTTAAATGTGAACTTTCTTTTGCTTGGGATTATTACTCACGCTCACCTGAAGGGCATTTACAGGTAGTAGCCCCTGGGTACTTCCTGTATAGACACCCTGTTGCGCATCAGACATAACCAGAACTGTCAACTATTAGATTTTACCTGCGATAGGATGCCAGAAAGCCAGAGAAGCTGGCCTTTGAAACTGGGATCAGTAGTGGCAAGAGAACAAAAGATATGACGTCCTTTTTTGACTAAAGGTTTGTTAAATTCTGCAGTTTGATTACTCCAACACTGCAGTATTTTCACTGCAATGGAGTTTTTTTATGTTCATGGTATTGTAGCAAATGTGCTTCTGTATCTTGTGTCTGAGAGCAAATTAAGGGAGTGAAACATGTATGGCACTCATTAGAGTAATACTGCATGCTAGGTCATGCAATCCTGTCTGTTTATTGCAGAAAGTACTGAACAATGCATGCACAGTCTGTGAATGGTTTTATATAGTGCAGAAGCTGCAATGATTAACCATTTATCCATTTGCATAACGCATGCAGGTTGGCTTAACTGTCTCCATGCCATTTTCTGCCAGGAAGTAAACTCACAGGCTTCCTGCTGGTCCTTGTGGTGTGTACTGCAATGCTGTAAATTTTAATTGGTTTTTGTGTTTTTTGCTTTCAGAAAGTACCGCAACACTGACAGCAAGCATGCCACATGCAACACCACCAATGCCCACAGGCTGCATTCTTCCAATGTCAGCAATTGGGGCCCACACACTTGACGCACCTCGCAGCCAAACGACACAGACGGCTATTGCAACTAGTGCCACAGGTACAGCCTCTTTCTAACTGCTGGTCTGCGAGTATTACTGAATGGGAATTTTCTTTTCAGGGACGCAGTGCGGTCTTATGTTACTCGTCAGCACCAGCTCCCAAACAGAAGCGAAGTTTCCAGGTAACAATTTCAGATTTTTTCCAGCATCAGCATTCCACTGTGAAGCAGTCCTTTTCAAGCTTAATTGATATGTTGGCGCAGCGTTAAACTTTATGACGTTCCAAACAACACCAAACTCATTGCATGTCATGCTGTTGTGATTCGCATCATTAAGGCTAAACCTATTGTGAGGTTTAGTGTGAAGCCATCGCATACCCACATCCATTGTGCTGAGCATCGTCAAACCCACTCAGTGTCAAGCCGCGGATTCGTGCCAAGCAATCTCTACATCCTAAATCAAGCCATAGCTTACTGGTAAACATTAAGTTTTCCCAGTTGTAATAAAACGTCTTTGTGGTGGGTTTCACGGGTCACACGATAGAGCAGGTCAAATAAATGCAGAGTAATTTGTCAGAAAAAATTCTAGAACCCTCTATTAAAAATATCCTTAGTAACCGGAGGAACCTTAGCTTTAGTGGTTTGGAACTACCAAAATGTTACAGCCTTTTCTAACCCTTGAAAACAAGTTTTTTTTTGGTCTGTTACAGTATGATGGTTTTATGCACGAAATGTTTTACGCAAAAATGCTAGAAGCACCTAAAAAAGGGCATTAGAAATGTGATTGGTGTATATAAAAACAAAAAAACAAAACATTTTGGAATGTGCAAAATTCTCTGTATGACGGAGCAAAATTCTCAGTAAAGTTTAGTGTAAAAACCAAGCAGTTTTTAAGCTACAGAAGCGGCTTCCAGCTTCTATTTGGGACTGCTATTGACCAAAGCAGTCAATACCTGGGTCTTTTCTCAGGTAAAAATGGCAATCTTTCTTAGTAGAAGGCAAGAATTTCTGACCTAATAGTTTACACTCTATAATGACTAATATTTGTGCCATCTGCAAAGCAACCAAACAGGCTACACAGTATCGACAACGATGTGGAAGCAGTCGTAGCTGACTGATTACCACCCGTTTATGTTCAAGAGGGCCGATTCTCTTCATTACTCTTCTCAGAATTAAATTGTGATATCACATCTTCCGCAGACCAACTATTGCTCTTAGCATTGGAAATTTGTTGAAGGTGTAGCAGCATTGCCAAGCTTTTTGCGATTTTCAGCATGCATTTTATTTAGCAAATGCAGCCATCTTGTTGTGCAGCTGTGATGAAGTATCGTTTGTCGCTACACTTTTGAAAATTGCCATCTGAACAAATGCCCTATACAGAAAATGAAAATCGACTTTCCTGCTAAGAAGACGGTGCTAACCATTTTAAAACATTGAGTTTAGTTTATAAATTCATGATATCCCCTGCCAGCTGTAGATGTTTTATTGCCATTGTACAGAAAGAGTGACATACGAACTTTATGCTAGGGCTCATATCAGGTCTCACATGCCTATGTCCCTCCTTCTGGGGAACAAAAACAATGCGAAAA
Source organism: Haemaphysalis longicornis (assembly GCF_048455015.1). Lineage (NCBI taxonomy): Eukaryota > Metazoa > Arthropoda > Arachnida > Ixodida > Ixodidae > Haemaphysalis > Haemaphysalis longicornis. The sequence goes on from NW_027526204.1 coordinate 69,888,263, forward strand.
ATACCAAGGGAATCGGGGGGAAGTAGACTCGCTACATTCTGCATTCATAATTACCCAGAATTATGGGCGAATTCCCCTAGGTTAGTAGCCTTTCTACGATCTTTGTGCAGGGCACTTGCTTTTTTTAACTATTTGCCTAATGGTGGAGGCATTTTCCTTCCCTCTTTTGATGATCCTAATGGAATGCACCAGCTTCATGTGGCAATAAATTCATATTGAGTATCAATATGAGAGTACTTCCATAGTATGAGCACTTTTCTGACAAAAATGTCACTATTGCAGGGGTGAAACAGGTCCGCACATTGCGCATTTCTGATACAAAACCGTTTTCCTGCGTCAGGCCCGTCCAATAGCCTGAAAATTCCGAAAATTGCACCAAACTGCTCCGGAACAGCCTGTAAAGCAAGGATTTCGATGCTCATGTCAATTTCAGTGGGAATAATGCTGACTTGACAGCATAATTTTTCAGTACCCCCAAGGCAACGCGATTTTTTTAGGTTTGATTGTTGATTAATCAATAAAAAAACGAGCACCAATAAAAAGATGTCCGAGAGATTTTGCGCATGTAACATTGTCAGGTTGCTTATGTTACATTCTGCATGTTTCTAAAGTTTTCCCTTTGAAAACCATTGCAAAATGACGTAGCACAATACTTACCGTATTTATTGAAAGAGGTGAAACAGGTCCGCACATTGCGCATTTCTGATACAAAACCGTTTTCCTGCGCCAGGCTGCTCCAATAGCCTGATGATTCCAAAAATTGCACCAAACTGCTCTGGAACAGCCTGTAAAGCAAGGATTTCGATGCTCATGTCAATTGCAGTGTGAAAAATGCTGACTGGACAGCATAATTTTCCAGTACCCCCAAGGCAACGCGATTTTTTTAGGTTTCATTGTTGATTAATCAATTAAAAAATGAGCACCAATAAAAAGATGTCCGAGAGATTTTACGCATGTGACATTGTCAGGTTGCTTATGTTACATTCTGCATGTTTCTAAAGTTTTCCCTTTGAAAACCATTGCAAAATGCCGTAGCACAATACTTACCGTATTTATTCGAATCTAGGCCGGCCACGATTATAAGCCGACCCCCGAAAGTCTGAAGCCACGAAAAAAAAAACTTACCTCGAATGTAGGCCAAACAAAAAGGCGAGGTCAGCGTTCACAAAAAGAAAACACGTTTATTGAACATGAAGATGCGGTGCTGGAACTCAATCAGTTTCTCTTCAAAATCACCGGGAAACTTCTGGGTGATTGAGGTTCGATGATGGAGGCTAAAGCCGAAGCGCTTCATGAATTTCTGTAGCCAGCCCTGACTGGCTTTGAAGCGTGCCCACGATAAGCCTCGTTCCCTTGAAAGCTCCCTTGCTTGTGCCTGGAGCACTTCCGTTGTTACTGGAAGGGCAGCTGCTCGCTGCGTTTGAACGAAGTCAGCCAGTACCATCTCCATTTCGCGGTGACGGCCTTCTCATGGTCCGGTGAATGCCATCCTCGTTGCGGCACACGCAAATATCCTCTCCCGTTGTGTCCTCCAACGGCGGACTTTTTTTCATCCACGCCGAAGTCCCGCCCGGCTTGAACGTTCGACGACAACTTTGCGGCTAAAACAACTTTTCTTTTAAAAGCGGCAATATAATGGCACCGCTTGTTTGGTGCCACTGCGCTGTCAAAAACAACGTTACTAGAGTAACGTTGGACAAAACCAGACGCCACACTGCACGCACGCCACTATCCGCATAGTTCAAAATGGCGGCATCGCTATGGCCCCTTAAGTGGCTACTGGCTCGTCTAGTAATGGCTACAATACTTTCTTTTCTGGGTGGCGCTGGCTGCGCGCCACGTCCCTCAATTTCACTTGGAAATTGGTGCGTGTTTCAAAATCCTCGAATCCAAGCCGACCCTGGAGTTTGATATATCAGTATTTCAAAAAAACTATCGGCTTAGATTCGAATAAATACGTCAGCTGAGGTGACAAACTATTTCTGTAAATTGGTGAGAAAACAGCAATTTTTCAGGTGCTGTACCTCTGGAACAACACCACCGGGCACCACCACCTTGGTATGGTTACACTGTAAAACATACGCCGAGTGAAGCGGCTACCCATAGTTCAGGTGCTCAGTGTTCTTCGCCGGTTTCTACTGTGGTTTAGGTTGTGTGGGTGGCTGGGTTTTCATTTTAGTGGTTCGATCTGTTGCCGGAAGTTGCGCGGCTTGAAAGACGGGATAAGCAATGTGGTGCCCGCGACTTTGCCGTGGTTTGATCTTGAGAGTGAAGCTCGCTACATGCGTGGAGCAAATTTTGGGCTCATTGCGATGTTAATGCTGCGTTTGACAGCGAACTAGCGAGCAGTGGGATTGGGATGAGCAACACGGCAGAAGTTGCGCGGCAGACTACACCGCCGCAAAATGTTCAATTGGGGTTCGATAGCTGGACTGGTTATTTTTGTGCGCTAGTAATAATAATAATTTACCTATCTGAAGGGAAATTTAATGCCAAAAGCGAGATGGCTAAATATAGCAACGCTACTTAAATTACGATCGTGGTGAATGTGCACCTACGGGTTGAAATGGGAGGGCTGTTGTGGTGCAGCGACCGTCACCTCACTTTGTGGAACTTTTACCCTTGTTCTACACTTGTACATGTGCTTACAGCAGTCTGGGATTTTCAAAATAATTCAACACTCAAGTGATAAAAAAACACCTTACAATTGCCAAGTTTGTCAATTTGATATTTTCAACGGCACTCTTCACTGTCAATGCATATAAAGCCTCAGCATTTAAAAAGTTAAAAAAGTAGTGCATTTCGTACATTGTGATACTGTGATAGAAATAAACTTTCTCCTAAAGCTGTTTCAGTGTTATGCACACCCGAAACCAATTAAAAAGTGCACTTGTCCTCCTGAGTTGCTAAAAACTTCATTTTTTAGGCTCCTAAGATGACAAAAAATGTCATTAACTGCTCCAAATAACGTTATTCTTCTCCAAAAAAGAAATTTTGCTGCTCCGAAAGCTGCTCCCAAATCTATTTCAGCTGTCTCACCCCTGCTATTAAAAGTAGTATCTTGTACACACACACACACACACACACACACACACACACACACACACACACACACACACACACATATATATATATATATATATATATATATATATATATATATATATATATATATATATATATATATATATATATATATATATAAGCGAAGAAAAACTTCGAACAAGGTAAAAGCACGATTGTGGCCTCCGTTTCAGCAAAGAGAACTTGCTTTCCATCGTGCTTTTACCTTGTTCGAAGTTTTTCTTCTCTTGTCTTCTCTACCATCTTCAAAGTTCTACTACTCCCTATATATATATATATATATATATATATTAATTGGCTCTGGCTAGAAGGCTTGGTTGAAGGCGAGAAGGGACCTCGACCCACGATAATGATAATAAAGCATCGCGCATCCAAAAGATAATGTGCTGATGGTGAATGGGTGAGGTAAGAAGACGAAGATGATCACCTGATGGCAAATAAATGGAGGGTAAACCATGAAGGAAGCTCGGCACTCAGAGTTAGTCACTAGCGCTTAGAGTATAAATAAATATATATATATATATGTATATATATATATATATATACACGCATATATATAGATGCATAAAAGCAAGTACTATCAGAGTCCTTCAATGCTTTTCTGGTCATGAAACTTCACCATAACTGTATGGGACAAGTTTGCTATGTCACCAAAGCCTCTGTGGGACAGCGCTGAGAGCATGGAAGGGGCAGACGCGACCTGAGCGCTGCGTCGACGAAGCTAAGCTTCCACAGAATTTAGTGGTGTTGGCAGGTTGTTTTTGCAGATTCAAGTAATTAGTTGATGTGATGCCTTTGGTGATACGGTAGAGACTGGTTTTAGCCTGCTGCTACGCTAGCATGCTCAGTACAGCCAGAGTCCTTCAGGGCTTTTCAAAAATATTGAAGTACACTGAAGGACTCAAACGCAGTGATGAAGTGCAAAATGGCTTTGAGGTCCTGTGGTTAACTTTTTAACCTACACACGACGTTTTTTGGTACAATTAAAGATAATGAATGTGCACAATTTACATAAAAACAAAAATGCCAAAATGCACTTAGCTAAACGTATTTAAGTTGCAAGGGTCTCCTGGCATCTGCCCTCATTTTCTCTTGTTCGGTCAACTGACCCTCGTCTCTAGCTTGTTCAGGTACACCCCAAAACACTAAACATTTCAGTTTTATTTCATTAAAACCATGCCTTCACGGCCATGTCCCAGAGAGTGCGAGGAGGAACTACTAACACACTGGGCTGCTGATTGGCCACTACAACCAAAAGTTTATACACAATCACTTGACACTCTCACTCAAACTCTAAGGTATTCCAAACAAAACACAAGCACATCTCTAATAAAAACCAATTGACTGATAGCAGCTCTGAGCGCTGGCCATCGATAATTGGGTGGCCTCACTTAAGTATTCTTCCTATGATGCACGCTGAAATTATGCTCAGCACCAGTGAAATTCTCACCTGTGCCAACACAGCGTGTGCATTACAACAGTAGCTGTCAATCGCTGATCACCTATATCCGCTGTTGTGGTGACCCATAACGAATTTGAACCTCGCTGTGTACCTTGGACGGTAAAACTTCTGTCTGTAGGCACCGCAGCACGCCTTTCCCTTTTCAACTCTGGCCCTATGAATGATGCCGCATTGAGCATTACCCCACAGACCATGACGCACCCATGCTTTGCATGCTGTAATGTGGTAATTACCCCCGGCAACTACAGAGATCCTCCTGCATCATCACAAGGTATCCTCAGTGCCGCCCTGACATTAGGCAACAAAGGTACGGCGAGGACATTGACAATCTTTCCCTTGCTGGAAATATTTTTATCGGCTAGACGCATATCTCGGCTTTTCCAGATAAATCATTAGAGACAAAAAGCACTTGCACCGCTGCATTTAGCACCCCTTGAACACACCGGTCTGGCCGACAAAAAGACACACAGGCTATACAAAAACACAACTGCCGGTGATCTTCATTGATTAACTGAGGTTCTTGCACTGGACAGTCTAAATGGGCCTGTAGGCATTGTTAAATTTTACTTGGAAATATACATGGGATGCTTCAGGTCAAAAGCACATCTGAGGATTGTATAATGGTCATTGCCTTGGGTGCTTTTGCTATGTTTTTTACAGTTCGAGAGGTGGATAATGCCAAAGCTGGTGCCTGGGTGAAATTTTCTCCTTCACCGGATGTTGCACACATTGTCGCAGAGGCTCAAGTTGGAACCTGCTTTGGTGCCCCACATTCTTGCAAAACTGGGTAAGATAGTGGCAATGGTGTTGCTTGTAGAACGTGAACACTGCGCAGAGCTGAGGCTTACAACAGGAATTGTTTCCCACGAGCATGTGATCTGGTGCCGTAAAACTAGTCAAGAATGCGCTTCTACAAATTGAAGTGAAAACATTATTAATAGCCTGCAAAATACACGCTTGTGTTATTGCTGTAGCCTGAATTCGTTGCACGTAATATTTGTTAAAGGTGCTGTACTTGGGCAAGCAAGTTGCAGATGAAATTGCATCTTACTCATCTGTAGCTTCCAGTGAATTTGCCCATTTGTGATATACTTGAAAGATGCAAAAACAAGTACCAACTTCACTGCAGCTACAATAGACTCATTTGCTGCGGAGAAGCCCATTAATTCCTATTGGTGTGTGTCCTCATAGAATGAACGGTCGTTCACCCAATTGCCATCACTAAGGTGTGTTGATTAATTCAGACCATCCTTGAAAGTCTTTTACACAAGGGTTCCTTCAGCACTGTGCTGTGAGGATTCCGTCATCATCCTACACACTTCAAAAGTTGCCACATAGGCTGTTCCAGAAACGTATACAGCAGTATGTTCATTGTGTGTTTGCACTTTGCAACATCTTGAACAATAGCAGTTGCCAATAATACTTTATAAACCACAGCCCGGTCAAGAACACACTTCTTAAATTGGGCCTTACATGTCTGTCTAGAAACCCTCTCTCAAATTTAGCATACGCCTCCTATTTATCTAGTTTACTGGTGCAGTTTGTGGAGTTGTGGCACAGCACTGTGCAGGAAGAAATTCTTGCTTGTCCCTCACACTTTCAACATTGCTAAGCCAGTGTTTTAAATGCAGAGCATTTCTTTAACTCACGATGTCACCCGTTCTTGGCGTCCGTAGTTGTCCGCATCGCTCGCCTTGACATGCCCGGCTCAGACGTTTCGCTATCGGCGCGATCAACATTCAATAGCGCGCCCAGGCACGTTTCAAGGACACCCTCTCCCCTCTCTCGGACTCAACGCGCGCCGAGGCTGCCAATTTTACTGCTGACGAGCAATCTCTCGTCAGTAGTTGCCACAAGTGCAACAATATTAACGTAACGCAAACTACTTAACGTCGTGCGCCCCCGGAAATGCTCTGCATTTGATCGTGCCCCTCGCGAGGGGGATGTTTCACTGCGTCACCATGCGAACACTTTGCCACGCTTTAGTTTCAGTTCCGTATCTCCCCGCCGCGGCCGTGGAGAGAAGGCGGCCGGCCGCGACTCACGCCACCGCGGCGCTGCGGTTGCGAGTTGCGCTAGGAAAGCGAGCGTCGTCTGCTAGCGGGGAGCGGAACGCATTCCGCTCGGCATATCCGGTCTTCCCCACTTCTGGCTGCGCACTGCAAAAGAAATAACTTTTTTGCCTTGCGACCATTCATTTTTAAGTAGAAAATGAAGCAACACATTCATTGCAAGTTGATGCTTCACAGCATGTAAAAAGCTATTATTTGCAATCGAATCGTATCGAACCACAGTCTGACAATGAGAAATATCAGTCAAAACATCCTTTAAAATTTTGCACACGCCCTTGCACTTGCCTTATTTCCTGTAGTGAATCCCCTGTCGCTTCATCTCTGCTGCTTGACAGCTGTTTCCAATATCATCTTGCTATACCAGATGTCAGCACCTGTCTTACTAGTGTGCTCTCCCTCATTGAAGGGGTCACGTTATGTAGTACTGGGGATCTTTACTCTTCCCACCTGTTGCAGGTGCAAGTGTCAGGACACGCCATTATAGAGGGCACTGGGAGTTTTGAGGCAGGGGTATAAAAACTATCGAATGGCAGAAATATATGCCTCCAATGTAAAATAGTGTGCACAAAAAGACAGTTGTATATCTTGCTGTGTAGAATTTATCTGAAGCAACTGTTGGAAAATATATATGACAGCCAGAGGTGAACCTCAGCGAAGGGGAAAATTTAATGTAATAACCTTATTAAAATAGTTACATTGAGGTGAATGTCCCTAAAAGCATATGAACCCCTCAGGCATTGTTCATAATTGGTTAAAGGGACCCTGCAACACTCTTTGAGCAGTGCGAGTAAATTTGCGCGACGTTTAGATTAGACTGCCAGGAATACCTGAGCCAAATATTACACGTGCACGTGAAGCGGTGAGCGTGCAAATCGATGTGAAAGACGCGGAAAAACCAACTGCTCTCTCTTCAGTTGTCCTCATTATGCATGGCCTAAGGGACGTCACATAGGCCATGGCTGCCCGATCGGCTGTCACTGGTCAACTTCGCGGCTAGATTCTCCAATTTCCGTCGTCGTCATCGCTGTGTACGAACCTCTTCTATGCCTGAACCTGTAGGCACAGTTTTGCCGTTCCTTTTGTGTTTTGAGTGGGCGCGGAGTTTGAGTGATGAGCTCAATACTTCCTTTTCAACGGGACCACTCCACTACAAAGGTTTATTGCTTCAAAAACGCCCTACCAGCCCGAGCGCGCACTTGCGAGCAGGCACCTATGCCTGCTTTTTTGTGGCACCAGACCGGAAATAGGCCCCTCCGCGTTGCGGAGAAAAGGAAAAAACTACCCGGCATGTTATATATCGAAGGCCGCCGAAGAGAACGCCGCGAGCCGCCCCCCTCTCCGGGAGAGAGCGCGCAGCCTTCGTTGCGTTCCGCGGTCGAGTTGAGGGGGAACGATTATGCGCGATTTCTCATCGCGCGTAGTTTCGTTAATTGTGAACGGATTTTCATAATTCTTGCGGGAGGAGATTTCTGGGACAATAGACTTTATCCCAAGACACATTACTAGTAGTCGATGGCAAGTGTTGCAGGGTCCCTTTAAATTAGAGTTCGATTTTTCATATTGAGGTGAATGTCCCTAAACGTATATGAACACCTCAGGCATTGTTCATAATTGGTTAAAGTAGAATTCGATTTTTCATTGAAAATATAAAATGTAGGATCTGTTTATGTACAACCCATGCTGTGCTTTCTTATCTTGTCATTCAGTTAGGCAATATTGGAATGAATTGCCCTCTCTAAACATGCAATCCGAAATTTGTAGACTACTTTAAACTTTGCAATGTTGACTGTGGAAGGGTTCCTGTGAAAATTTCTGGCACAGTTTGTAACGTTTCTTGTGTTAGTTTTCTACAATTTCTCTGAATTTTTCCCATTTTCCTCAATTAGGAGTTTTTGCAATGCCAGCAAGGAAATCCTGTCTGGACAAAAGCTTCATTTCGGCCCGTCCAGCCAAGAACACACCCACCAGACAACTGAAGTGATGGAGTGTGGTAGTAAGATGCCATACGTCTGCACTGTATGCAAGAAAGCCTTCGGTAAAAATCGCAACCTGAATGTCCACATGAGAGTGCATACCAGTGAGAAGCCTTATGTGTGCCGCACCTGTGACAAGAGCTCCACTCAAAGACACAGTCTTGTAACTCATGAAAGATTGCACTCTGGCAAGAGACTGTTTGTGTGTGGCATCTGTCAAAGGAGCTTTACTCGAAAAGCCTATTTTGTTAGGCACGAACAATCACACTCTGATGTGAAGCCCAGTGCTTGTAACATTGATAAATGCAAATTGGTTGCTCATGAACAGTTGCACTCTGAGGAGAGGCCATATATGTGTAGCATTTGCCAGAAGAGCTTTACTAAAAGAGCCTACTTAGTAGCTCATGAAAGACTACACTCTAATGAGAGGCCCTATGCATGTGGCATGTGTCAGAAAAGCTTTGCTAAAAAAGGTGACCTGGGTAGGCATGAAAGATTGCACTCTGGCAAGAGGCCATATGTGTGCAATGTCTGTCAAAAGAGTTTTACTGAGAGATACAAACAGGTTGAGCATAAAAAATTGCACTTTGGGGAGAAGCCCCATGTGTGTGGCATTTGTCAGAAGAGCTTCACTACGAGATGCCAGCTGGTTAGACATGCGAAGTTGCACTCTGGTGAGAGACCCTTTGTGTGTAATGTATGCAACAAGAGCTTTACAAGTAAATCTAACATGGCTTATCATAAGAGATTGCACTCTGCTAAGAGGCCTTACGTGTGTAGTGTCTGCCAGAAGAGCTTTACTCAAAAATCCAACCTGGATAGCCATAAAAGTTTGCACTCTGGTGAGAAACCGTACACATGTGCCATCTGTCAGAAAAACTTTACTAGAAGAGGAGGCCTAGTGGAGCATGAAAGGATGCATTCTGGAGAAAAGCCTTATGTGTGTAGCACCTGCAAGAAAAGATTTACTACAAAGAGCCACCTGGCTAGTCATGAAAAATTGCACTCCAGTGAGAGGCCCTATGTTTGTAGTATCTGTCAAACCAAGTTTACTAGAAAAGACCACTTGGTTAAACATGAAAGAGGGCATTCCGGGGAGAAGCCTTACAAGTGTGGCATCTGCCAGAAAGGCTATACTCGAAGATACCAACTTGTTAACCATCAAAGGGTGCACTCTGGCGACAGGCCCTACAACTGTAGCACGTCAGGAAAGCTTTACCCAGAGGACCAGCCTGGTTACTCATGAAAGAGTGCACTCTGGTGAGAGAACCTACATGTGTAGCATGTATATGAAGAGCTTCACTAGTATAAAGAGCCTGATTCACCATGAAAGATTTCACTGATGAGATGCCCTAAGTTTCGTAGTGCCTGTCAGAAAAGCTTTTGCCAGCTTGACCACTACAACGGCCCAGTGGCTGTGCCATTGTGCTGCTGAGCTTACGGATGCGGGTTCGATCCTAGCCTAGGGAGCTGCTTTTCTAATGGAAGCCAAAAGAGTAAATGCCCATGTGTCGAGACTATTGTGGATGTTAAGAACCCCAAGTGGTCAAAATTATATTGGAGCCCTCCGCTAGAGCATGCCTCATAGCAAAGGTGTAGCTTCAGTGCAATAAACCCAACCATCGAAGATGCCAGCTTGTGTACCATAAAGATTGCACTCTGGCAAGCGGCCTTACACCTGTAGCACATGTTAAAGGAACATTACTTGTGGAAGCAGCCTGGTTTATCATGAACATGCACACTGGGTACAACGTGTACATATACAGCATGATTAACAAGCTTTTGACAGCAGAGCAGTTTCAGCTTGAGCTTTGTTTGTGGGCGTTTGCAAAAAAAATACCAATAAAAACGGCCCCGGGCACGAGGCACCCAGCATGACCTTCGTGCACTAGATTTAGCAAAAAATATCGTGCGCACGTGAACATGCACTTTGTAAGGAGCGCGTGGTTTCATCCAGGCTTATGTGGGCTTGTGCCACGTGAGAAGCAAGAAAAACGACTGAGGCGCCGCAGCGTGCGTCACTGTGCCGCTGGCATGCACCGCCTCGTTTCTCTGTGCCAATTGCATAGTTTACACTCTCGCAAAATATTTGTCTGTCAAAGAAGTATGTAACTCCCGAGGAAGAAGAAGTGCAGTGCCAATATCGTCGTGTCGCTGCTTGATAACATGATATGGCTACGATCCAATCCTGACTATCGCTCCAAAGTCGGCATGCAAAGAGCAGCAGATCCCGGGTACTGCGCTTCGGATGTGGAGTACGAGCGGAATTGCATGGGATTACCTCGTCAGTGTGCGGATAAGGTAGATTGACCCCCTGCTCTACCGTTTCTTCCGTTTTACCGCTAGTGCAAGCTGCACCAATTATTGCATTTACAACAAGTGCATGTTTAGTCGTGAAGTATTGCTCTCTAGCAGCAAGCCCTAGCCTGTAGCTGTGAGAAGAGCTAAACTTTTTGTTCACTTGAATATTCAAAAATATGGTACTCTGGTGAAATGTAATATCTGTAACATTTGATCCAAAAGCTTTGTTTTGAAACAGAAATATTAGACAACTAACAAGGCACATCAGTGAACATTGCTATGTGTGTGATGTGTGTACGAAGTTTTACTTTGAAATTGACACTCAGTCGGAAAGTGTTTTATTTGGTGAAAGCCGTATGCTTTTACTGTATGCCAGGAAACATTTTTCAATAAGTGCACTTGGTATTCATGTTATAGTGTACTGCCATAAACAAATCCTATTACTGCATTATTTTCATGGAAGCTTTTAGTAAGAGTTTGAAAAGCGTACCATGAAAATACTGCTGGCAAACGATTTTGTGCCTGCAATTTTTTTCAAGGTTTGTGTGGTGTTGAGTTTTATGGCACATTAGCAACTTAGGCTATCATGCGCCAAACAGAAGGTTTTGTGCATTTTGTGGATAACTGATTGTTACAGCACATTACAGCATTACAGCTTGTTTAGAAGCCCTGCTTCTTTTATAAAACTAAAAACGGAGGAAATTTTAACAAGAGCGTTTTCTCCTAAAAGTAGACTGGGGTGAAATGGAATGTGTTCGTTGTAGAACAGCCTAAAATGCTTTTTTCTCAGGACCTCAAGTTTCGTACATGAGAGTAACATGTGGCTTACTGTTATCTCTTGGTCGCATTCCTCACATCTCGGTTTACCTTTTTTCATAAGAAGGAAGTTATGTGTCAGATGTGTATGTCCAATGCGGAGACGGCATAAAATAACTTCTGTGAGGCGTTCTTCATGTTTGCTTGATTCCCACTCTGCTATAGTGGGTTTAACTACATGAAGTTTGTTGTTTGTTTCGTTATCCCATGAGAACTGCCATGTTTCTCTCGGTTTACTCTGTATAAATTTCATACAGTCGCTGTGACGAATATGTACTTGTTTTACTGTTTTGCTACCAGCCTGCACAGCGCATGCATCAGCTCTCTCATTACCATTGATCCCAATATGGCTAGGAACCCAGCACAACTTAATTTTCTGTCCCTGTGTTTTGCTGTCACTAAATTGTGTATTATGCTCCTATTATGGGTTGAGCTGCATTTTTGTAATATAGGGCTGTGATCGTGCTGAGCGAGTCTGTGTAGATAACACTTTTCGGAATGCTTTCCTTCCTTATTCTTTCTACAGCCACAGCAATTGCATAACACTCCGCTGTGAAAACCTAGGCACACTGAGGTAGTCTGATCGCCTTCTCCCATTTACCTTGTATTGCACTCCCAGCATAGCATGATGTTTTGGAACCGTCTGTGTAAAATGAGGTGTAGCCTTTGTATTTTTCGTTCAGTACCAAAAACTCCTGTAATATGTGTTCACGCGGTGTTTTTTTTTAAAGTGTGTCAGTGTAAAATCGCACACAGCAGGGAATGTATACTAAGGTGGTAGTTGTTTTGTTCTTTGGGCAGTCCAAAGTAATGTGTCCAGCATACTAAGTTCTTGGCATTTCTCTTCAAACCGAAGGAGCAATGGTCTAATAGCTTGGGGTTTGTTATTAAACAGTGTCCTAGACGGGCATTTCGTAACTATGGGATAGCACAGACGCTTCGGTAGTGAACGGATCTTTAGCATGTATGAGCATGTCGGTTCTTCTGTATGTAAGTGATGGTTCATTGGTTTTAACATAAAAGACTGCTAATAGATGATGTCCTACGTGCATACCTCGGCAAAGTTGGCGTGGATCACTCAAACTCACAAATTTTTTTTCGAATCACCACTCACTCACACTCAGACTCAATGCTGAGCAGCACATCTGCGCTCACTCAAGCTCAAACTCACAGTGAGCTCAGAACTCACTCGGACTCAAAACGTACTTGTTATGTCGGCCGGACGGTGCGGCCGAACGGATGCACCACACCACACATCGTAGCCCAGACGAACGGAAGTCTTTATTGAAGGATGTCTGTCCTATATATATACATACTATAACGAGTGTGGCGCCACATCTTGGCGTCTACAGATAATCGCAGATGAGTGGCGGCACCTGGTGCTATTGCACAACACTACATCATTCCCTCCCTGGGAAGAAACGTATGAATCATTAGAAAGTCCAGTCCGCACAAAGCAATCACAATTGCAGTCACTGTCTGTACACAGAAATCACAAAACAGTCACTATCTGTACACAGAAATCACAAAACAGTCACTATCTGTACACAGAAATCACAAAACAGTCACTATCTGTACACAGAAATCACAAAACAGTGACTATCTGTACACAGAAATCACAAAACAGTCACTATCTGTACACAGAAATCACAAAACAGTCACTATCTGTGTGAACACTCACTGCTGGCAAATCACTGCACGTAATCTTGGAAGCGCACTGGAGGTCTGCGATTTCTCCTTGGCCGGTCAGGCGGTGGCTCGGCATCGAGTCCATTGCCCTCTACCGGTACACTGCACTCTTTCATGCGAGAGCCTGAAGCCAGGCTATGCGGTTGCGAACCTTGCGGCTGTGGTGGGCTCGGCGGCACGGGTAGTGGTACAGGGCGTGAAGGAGACGCAAGTTGATCAGCGGAACTCGCTTCCTGCGTTTGATGCGGACCAGCAGGCGTAGTGATCCAAGTCTTCGATGGTACATCTCTCCTGTGACAGTCTGTCAACGGGGGCATGTTGTGCGCGCCAGAGATGTCTATGTTAGTTTCTTGCTCTGGCGATGCCTCTTTTGGTACCGCTGACAGCTGTGAAGCGTTCCAGGTTCGACCGTCTTCCAGATAGAAAGACCAGCGGCCGATTCTTTTGAGGATTTTCAGTGGTGGTCCATAACTTGGAGTGCCCTTTGGTCCGGGAATAGGTTTTTTCACTCGTACGTAGGTGCCCACTTGGAACTTGGGGACCCTAGCAGCTCGCCGTTGATCAGCGTAGGCCTTGCTCTTCCGTTGATGCTCTGCGACTCTTTTCCTGAGCACGCACATCTCCCGCGATGGATTTGTGCTGAAGTCGGCCGTAGGCTGACCAATTACATCCAGCGATGTTCTCATGTGTCGGCCATGTAGAAGAACGGCCGGTGAGAGTCCGGTGGTGCTGTGAGGGGTGGCTCTGTATACTCCTAAGTATTCTGTCACAGTTGCCTTCACTGGACGCTGCTCCAGCAGGGCCAGTTGAATGTACGACTTCAGTACACGATTAAATCTTTCCACTAGACCATTTGCCTGTGGGTAGTATACGGCAGAAAAGATGTGCCTGATTCCACGGTCTTCAAGGAAGGATTCAAATTCCCTCGATGTGAACTGTCTGCCGTGATCAGACACTATCTCTGTCGGGTAACCCTCACGTGCGAAGAGTGAGAGTAGAAACTTCGTAACCGTGTGGGAGGTAACATCAGCGCAAAAAGCCACTTCTGGCCATTTCGAAAAATAGTCAACTACTGAAATGGCGAACCTGCAGTCTGTAGGTGCACGCTCGAAAGGACCAACAATGTCAATAGCTATCTTGTCCCAAGGTTTGTCAGGAAGAGGGATTGGCTGCAGTGGTGTGGGCGAGTTCTTGGCACTTTTGTCCGCGCTTTGACAAATGGCACAACTGCGGATAGTTGTTTCAACGTGTTTGTCTAACCCTGGCCACCAATACTTCTCTCATAGGCGTTGTTTGGTTTTCACGATACCAGGGTGTGATTCGTGAGCCAGCTGGACAAAAGTGGCTGTGAGCTTGGCGGGGACTACGATGCGCTCAGTACGCAAGAGTATGCCGTCAACCACTGTCAACTCCTTTCGGACTTCATAGTAGGGAGTCAGGTTAAGTGCCATGTTTTTGCGTGGCGGCCACGATGTCTACGTAACGGGCAACGTCTTGGAGAGTGCTATCCTCCGCGGTTGCATGCTTCAGTTCATCGTGATGTACACACATTACGAGAGACACTATTTCTTCTTCTGACTCGGGGCCACCTTCAGTGTCTGGAAGAGGTAGCCGGGACAAGGCATCAGCTACCTTGTTGTGCTCACCACGCCTGTACTGCACCGTGAAGTTGTACCGCAGTAACCGTGCAGTCCATCTTGCTATGCGGAGTGGTCGCTGTCCTGTGCCTTGAGCAGAAAGCAGGGCTACTAGAGCTTGGTGATCCGTTTGCAGAGTAACTGGACGACCCCATAGGTACACATGCCATTTCTCTAGAGCCCACAAGCAAGCTAGAGCCTCACGTTCACCAGTCGAGTACTTCCGTTCTGCTTCCTTCAATGTTCGTGACGCGAATGCCACAGTTCGAATGTGCCGACCATCAACTTGTTGCAGTACCGCACCTAAACCATATGCGGATGCATCGGTGGCTACAATGACGGGAAGTGCTGGATCGAACATTTGTAGTACCCTGTGGGAGGCTAGGAGGTTCTTTACTCTTGTAAGACTGTTCTCAGCAGCAGTGTCCAAGTTAAAAGGAGTGTCCTTACGAAGAAGTCTGCGCATGGGCTCCACTTCCTCTGCTAGTCGTGGAACAAATCTAGCATAGTATTCTACTAGTCCCAGGAACGACCGGAGCTTGCCAGCATCTGTAGGGGTGGCAGCGTGAACAATGGCGTCAACTTTGGTCTGAAGGGGTGCTACTCCTTCGGCGCTAACGCGGTGACAAAGAAACGAGAGTTCGGATGTGTTGAAAACACATTTGTCATTTAGCTTGAGCCCAGCGTGTGAAATTCGTTGCAGGACTTCCTCTAAGTTCCGCATGTGCTCTTTCTCCGACTTGCCGAAGATGATGACGTCGTCCAGGTAGCAGAGAACGCCTTTGCATCCCTGTAGAATTGACGTCATGAGTTGCTGGAATGCTGCTGGTGCTGAGGCTAGGCCGAAACATACTCTCTTAAATCGGAAAAGGCCATCGTGCGTTATGAACGCTGTAATATCTCTACTGTCTGGATGAAGCAGAACCTGGTAGTATGCGGAGGCCAAATCCAACTTAGAAAAGTAACGGGCACCGTTCAGGGCATGCAGCAACTCTTCTGTGTGTGGCAGGGGAAAGCTGTCGACCACCACAGCTTTGTTAGCTTCACGGAGGTCCACGCAGATGCGAATGCTGCCATCTTTCTTGCGAGCTGCAACAATAGGGGAAACCCACTCTGACGCATTCAATGACATCAGCAGAAAGTAGGTTCCTCAGTTCATCGCTGACTGCTTCTCGCACTGAAAGTGGTAGGCGTCTGAGCTTCTGCGTGACATGAGCTACCGACTGTTTGAGCTTGACCCGATGCTGGACACCTTTGGCAAGTCCTAGTTCCGGTGAAAACAAGTGTCCGAACTTGGCCCATAATGAAGTAGGCATACCAAACTTGGGTGGACCCAGTGGTGGGCGGAGACAACTTGTTTGTGTCCTGCGAATGCATTTCGGGGCGTAGCATTTTGGGGCCTTTTGTGTCGACGTTCGGTTCAGCGGCCATATTAAGGCAGCGCAATTCTGTGCCTACAATCTGGAGACCAAGAGCTTTTACAGCATCAATACCCAGGAGTGATGTTCCACCTGGTGTAACGTGAAACGTTACCACAGCCGTTTCTGATTTGTACGTTACGAGGGCGGTGAACTGGCCATGCACAGGAATCTTCCGACGTGAAAAATCCAGCAACGTTATCTGCGACTTTTTCAGCTCAACTTGGTCTCTGAACCGGCTCCTAAAGTTATGTTCTCCCATTATCGACACAGCTGAGCCAGTGTCCACTAAGAATGTTATGATGCACGGGCGTGATGCCAGAGCAACAGGTTGAACCCCGACATCAACGTAGACGCCCGTACGCTTCTCAGCGTGAACAGTAAGAATGTCCACGACACTCTCAGCGTCTTCCTCTGAAACGATTTCGGCGACTCGAGCCGGGCGTCTTCCACGTCCGCGACGCGAATTTCGGCAGTACTGTTGAAAGTGGCCTCGGCGGCCGCACGCGAAGCAGGGTCGACCGCGGGCTGCACAGGCTAACGGCTGGCAGTTTTGTGCGCCGCAGTTGCCGCACACGTTTGTGTTTACGGAGTACGGGACGACGGCGCTAGCAATCTCCGGCGCAGGCGGACGAACGAAGCCGGAGCGCGAAGAGCTAGGCGTACTACGTCGGTCGGTACTGCTGGACTGGCGTACATGTCTGCGACGGCCTGCCGGGTCGCGTCCGCGGTTATGTTGTGGTACTACTCGATCCACAGGGGCTGTTCCGAGAGCTTCGGATTCGCGCTGCACTTGCTCGCGAAGAAGCGCTATCTCCACGGCGCGGTCAAACGTGAGCGCGTCACCCTCGAGCAATAGCCGCTCCCGTAGGCGCGGGCATGTGACCCCGGCGACGAACTGGTCGCACAGATTTGTATCCGCTTGCGCGGCAAAGTTGCATGACGAAGCCAGTTCGCGAAGCGCAAGAGCAAACTCCGATATCGGCTCACCGTGCAGTTGACGACGGTCACGGAAGCGATGTCGCTCGACGCGTACGTTGCAAGTAGCGGAAAAGTGTCGAGCCAGGGCTTGAACAGCTGCGTCGTACTCGTCCGGTGGCTGTGCGAGCTCGGCATCGGCTTGTTTGATCTCTGTTGTTCCAACTGCAGCGGTGGTTGCAGAAGGCGTAACCGTCTGAAGGGGGGCGGTTCCCGTACTCGGATGCGCGGGCGGGTGGTCTGGGGCGTTCGGTGGTGGTGGCGGTGGCAGGGCGTCGAAAATTCGTTGTCCTTCAGGTCCGAGGCAGTGCAGAAGGAGGGCTCGGCGGCGGGCCGCCGATAGCTCAGACGCTCCAGAGGCGAGCGTGAAGTTTTCGAACAGGCGCAGCCATCGCGGCCAGGGGATGGCGGGCGTGCCTGGTGAAACGAGGAACGGCGGCGGCGGCGAAATTCCGGGTAGCATCCTCGTCGCCAGTTTGTTATGTTGGCCGGACGGTGCGGCCGAACGGATGCACCACACCACACATCGTAGCCCAGACGAACGGAAGTCTTTATTGAAGGATGTCTGTCCTATATATATACATACTATAACGAGTGTGGCGCCACATCTTGGCGTCTACAGATAATCGCAGATGAGTGGCGGCACCTGGTGCTATTGCACAACACTACAGTACTCAAACTCAAAATGTACTCAAACTCAAAATGCACTCAGTACTCAAAATGTACTCAGAACTCAAAATGTACTCAAACTCAAAATGGACTCAAAACTCAAAATGTCCTCAAAACTCAAATGGAGTCACAACTCTTCGTGCTAGGAATTTACTCAGGCTCAGATGGACTCTGATTTCATTAACATTCAGAGTTTTAAAATTCATGCGTGGTAAAAATATTACGGGTGCAAATTCGTGAGCTAAAACGCTTGCATTTGGTACGACATGACACCGTAACTCCTGTGAGGTCGGAAACAATTTTCATTGCAGATTTAATACTGCTATACCTAATGGCAGTGATGATTAGCACTGGTTGCAAGCAATTGTACGTATATATTGGATACCAAACTCTTGATGTAGGCTCCGTGTTTGTTTTCATGACAAACGTGTTCGTTTTCATGACAAAGGCGGTCCAGATTTGATGGTGTGCTGGGGCGAAACAAACTACATTGGGCAGGGGACGTGCGCTCACTGCTCAGTTCATTTACGTCGAAGCTGTTTAGGGTTACGGTTCCGTGCATTCTTGCTCTGCATCCTGAAAAAACGCCTTATGTCAAAGCGAACTGTCCCCGCCAATCTCTGAAGTGCGAGGCGTTCATAGTTGTTCATAGTTCATAGGCGTTCATAGTCGCCGTATATGCCTTTGCTTTTTTAATGCGTAGCATTTTTGTCGAGTACCCCTCCTTCTCCCCCAGTCAGGATCGTGTAATGCCCTGATTTCCTCAAAAATGCAGATATCACGGAAGTTCAACCTGTAATCATTATAAAAGCATAAATGTAGATGATGCATCAAACAAAGTTAAAAAAACTAAAAAAATAATAAGAACAACAAGAACTGTGTAACACGGGGGTCATGGATAGCCACAGATTGGCTTAAAACCGAAAGTGATGTGCCGCTAGGGCATGTGGGGTATCAAATTGAAGGTCTGGAGGAGGGAAATCACGTGAGACAAACAAAAAATGCTTCGTGGTCATAATCATGACTTAGTTATCGTGAGTCATAATAAGCGTTGGACTTCATAACAATGACCCGTAGGCGTATGGGGTCTCAAATTAAATGTTTCAATCAGAGAAATAACGTTGGACAAATAAGAAATACATCCTGGTAGTAATAATGACATAGTCACGACGAATCATACAATGATTTAAAATTCATTGGGATGTCACTAGTTTGGCCCCCCGCACCGAATTGAAGATCTAGGTGCGGGGATTCACGTGTGACAAAAAAAAAAAATGCTCCCTGGTTATAATCGTGACACAGTCATGGTGAGTCATAGATATGGTTAGCATTCAAAGTTATGTGCACTAGGGCATGTGCGGTGTCAAATTGAAGATCTCAATGAGGGGAAATCACGCGAGACAAATAAAAATTCTTCCTAGTCATAATCATGACACAGTTATGGTGAGTCATCGATTGGGTTCAAAATCGAAGTGATGTCGCCGCCGCGAGGTGTGGGGTATCAAATTGAAAGCCTTGATGAGGGGGAACACTTGGGACAAATAAGAGATGCTTCCTCGTTATCCTCATGCGATAGACATGGTAAGTCATAAATTAGGTTAAAATTCAAAGAAATTCCGGCAGAGTGTGTGGGGTATCAAATTAAAGGTTTTGATGAATAAAATGATGTGGGGCAGATAAAAAGGGCACCCCGCTGATCAAAACTAGTTAGGAGTAAACTGCCCAAATTCATTGCAGATGCTAGAACGGTAGCACAAAAGTAATTGTGGGGTCAAAGGGAAGGGTTTGAGGGAGAAATAATAAACCGGGCAATGACTGCATTGTAAGATCATTATGTGCACTCACTTCATAAGTAAAAATTCGGAGTTGTGTCTTAAGCTCATCGGGGCTGTACCTTTATTGGTTTCCGTATCGGGATTCACGTGTAGCTAAAGCAAACACATGCTACTTAGTAATGGTGAGTTCAGCTTTGAAGAACGTCAATGTTTAAGCGCGAAGCTCCGAAGCATGAAAATTCATTTAATTCACTTCCACATTTTCCCCATCATCAAACACTTTGAGCAACACTTCGTCTTCTTCTGAACTGACCATCATCATCATTGGTTCATGGATCGGTGTTCGGAGACTGCTGTGTCGTAGAATAAACATCATACTTCATCAAGTACCCAAGGCCCTTACAAGTCAAAAACCCTCATCTGGTGCTTCACAGGGATCAATCGTGCTTGCGGCATTTGACCGGGCCATCTTTAAAACGTGGCTTGGTCGAAACCCTGCGGCTCGCAATGTCTGAAAAAAAGCCCGTGCAGCCACCGAAACAACGCTGGTGAACAGCCACAGGGGCAAGATGGAAATGGAAATCGGAGAAACTTTTTTTAAATGTCGGGATGGGTCAACATCCGCAGCCAACCACTGCTCACTGTACCCCGCCTCTATAACTTGTATACGCCTCGAGCGCGGCCTGTAGGGGCGCCACTGAAATCCCCCTAGCGGCCCCTTTCGAAAGCAGGCGCGGGAGTCCGCGCCCCGCTCCCCAGTGCCGCCGCTGCTTTTGCGGCACGTTCACGACTGAGATTTACCATTTGTGGGCGTTTGAAATTCATGTTTGTGTGGAGCAGTCACTCTGTTCGCAAATGGGGTGTGTTTACGAAAGTGTAAATGTTTCTGACGCGATCTTAGTGTGGTATTTTCGGTCTGTATAAGCGCCAGGTGTGTGTCACAGGCCAGCGTCGCGGAATCGGCGTATGATGAAGCCGATTGTAGTTACACTGACCTGAATTTACTAGCCGTGTCTCCGTAACCACCGGTTCCTCATATGTTCATGCTACGGCTATACAGCACGATTTAAATCGGTTTTGTGCGCTTACATAATCAGCGGAGCGCTCATACCTGACAGCACACCAGTTACGTTTGCCAATATTATACCTCAGATATTGATCACCAGCATTTACAAGCCAGTCTGTGTTAATTTCGGAAATATTCAACAAAAGTACGATGGACAATACTCGGGGACCAGCACACGACAGAGTCGTCTTGTCGTGAGGTGCGCGCCCGCAGACTTTCATCTGCTACATATATCTTCTGCGAGCAGCGCGGAGACGGGCTTACAATATAATCCGCATCCGCGACTAAATGCTTCTTCGAAATATCGTCATATGGCACAGGGAGCCTACAGAATAAACCGGAAACTGAAATCAGAGGGCCTTATCACATACCACACTCTTTCAACGACACATTTCATCGCGCTTGTAGAACAGCCTACCCTGTATACTTCCAAAAATGCGTCCGCCGTACGATCGGCTCTTCGTTAAAGTAGAAAAACAAAAGGAAAGTGAACACGAGATTTATGTGTGGGATTACTAAAACGTTCATTGCTTGATTCCGCTCCGCATTTGTACACGGCGTCCCCCTTGCCGCCCCCCCCACCGATTTCTCGCGAAATAGCAGTGCATTTCGCGTATAGTTGGTCTAGTGAAACCTACCTGGCTTATGTTAAGACGAACGTCTTTAGCATGCCAGAAGCTGCACTGTTTTTTTTTCTTCATTTCCGTTAGAGCTATTATGTTTCTAAATTCCGCATTGGCACAGCATTTATTTTTCTGTGGTTTCATAACCTTGGTTCTTGCTATATGGCGTGTGTGGGCACATATTTAACGACGCACAGGCTTGGAATATACTTTACATTTTCGCATGGTTTATATTCTTATAAAAGGCATAAGTTATTGTCCGGGATTGGGTAATCACATCCCCAAAACAGATTTTTCTGCGGCGTATATATGCGAAACGAAGCCGCATTCGTTGTCCACGCTGCAAAATGACGCCAACCTTTCATTGTGCCAATATCAGGTCTAAACGAGGCGTCAGTAGAATTCATTTGTGCCATGATGTTTTGGAGGTGACATGGGTGATATGTTGCTGCCGTCGCCGACGCCCGGAAGACCGGTGACGAAGCGCGCAGAACCGCGTCCCCGGGTAGCTCTTGCAGACGATCGCGTACTCTACGAAGACGCAGCTGCTTTTTAAGTGACCTAAACGTACTCTTTGCCTATAGTCGTCACCATAACACGTTTTTTTTATGGCGCGGAAAGGCGAAAAGAAGCGAAATAGAACCAAAACACTGCACGAGCCCGACGAGCCCCTATTAGTCACGCAGCGCAAATCTCGTCAACGCAGCGGAGAAGCGGCGGCAGGCGGCGCAGTGATCGCGAAGCTCGAGGCGTATAGACTAGAATTTTGCCGGGTCGGCCATTTTCTAACGATCGAGGCACCACCTGGCGGGCATTTCTTGGGGACTGCAGGGCGAGCAGACGACGTCGCAGTCCCGTGACTATATCATGCCATGACTATATCATGATGATAAGGAGGACGCATTTCTTTTATTCCACGCGATTCCCCCATCGAGACCTTTAACTTGATACCCAACAAGCCCTATTGGCGTCACTAAATTTACACTGAATCTATGACTCACCCCAACTATCTCATAACTATAACCAGAAAGCATTTTTATATTTGTCCCACGTGATTCCCCGCAACGAGACATTTAATTTGATACCCCACACACCTTAGCATGATCATTTGGAATTTTAATCAAATCTGACTATGACCCTCATGACTGTAAGCAGGACACGTTATTTATATGCCCCACGTGATTCCCCTAATTGAAGCCTTGTATTTGATACCCCATTTGCTTTAGCGGTCTCGCCTCGAATTTTAACCCAATCTATGACTCACCATGATTATCTCATGATTAGAACCACGGAGCCTTTTTTTATTTGTCCCACATGATTCTCCTCATCCAGATCACAAATTGGTTACCCAAAGTGGATACCCTACAAAGTGGACACAAAGTGGATACCCTACACGCTCGGGCGTGTAGGGTATCCACGCTCGAATTTAAACCAATATAAGACTCACTATGACTACCTCATGACTATAATCAGGAAGCATTTTTGTACTTGTCCTCCGTGATTCCCCTCATCGAGACCTTTAATTTCATACGGCACACGCCCTAGCGCTATGAACTTGAATTTTAACCAAATCTATGGCTTATTATGACTGCCTGATGACTATACACGGGAAGCATAAATTTACCTCGCGTGATTCCGTTAACCGGGACCTTTAACCTAATACCTTACACACCTTAGCGAGATCTGTTTTAATTTTTCCTCAATGTATCTCATAAGGCGATCGTTATTGTATCTAAAGGGCTTCGCCTAGTCAGTTCAGTTGACAACTCATTTGAAACAGCGGAGCGGACAGCCGCCACCCCTTCCGCCCAGTGCTCACCTCTTTTTTTTTTACCCTAGCAAATCAAACCGTTAACAGAAACAGGCGAACAACCATCAAGAAAGTGCTGCCGTGTACTTTCCCACCACCCTCTCCCACCTTCTTAGAGGATCCATCAAGAGGAAAAGGTGCGATAACCCTTTGATAACCCCTTTTTATGACCTCACCAGTCCATTATTATTCACACGCCCCGCCGCTAAATCAGACACCAGACAAGGATTTGACCACCGTGGTGTAGTAGCTCATGGAGGAAGAAAAAGTTAGGAGACGGCGCCGCCGGAGAAACGTGAAGCCTATACATAAAAAGTAAAATCGAAGTCGGCCCAGGCGTAACTGCACCACAGAGACGGTGCGTCTCTGTATGGGCCGCCGCGCTCTTCAATTTCGTCTGCTCGAAACTGCTCTGCGGCCCGTTGTCGCGAAGCCTGCTATATGTTGGTTTTTTTTCCACGGCTTTTGTCTTCCGCACGTACGCGGCACTCCTGCCCGCACACGGGCATGAGATCGCCGAGCAGACAAATGCAGGAAGGACGGGGAACAGCTACCGCCAACGAAACACGAGAGATGCCCCGGAGTTGGAGACCGCCGCCGCCGCCGGCCCACCCGACCTTGGAGGGCCGACTGCGGCGGCTTGAGAAAGGGAAACGGCGGAGGGAGCGGCTTCAACGGACCTGGGCTTGCGAAGGCTAGCTGCGTGACGTCATTCCGTCTCCCAACTTTTTTTTCCTCCATGTAGTAGCTGGCCCAACCTTCCATGATTGCCGACCGAACTCGCCGCCCTTAGTCCCCAGCAGCTAGAGCACCTGAAAATGGCGGCGGTCAGGCCACTGACACAGCAGAGGGTGCAAAAAATTTCTGGGTCCAGGCAGGCAGCTTTTGGAAGTTGAACGTGGCAAAAATAAATACATGCACCCTGCCTAGTGTGGGAAGCTTAACTAGTATTAGAGGAGCTCTCGGACATTAAGTGGAATATTATTGGGCTGAGTGAGGTCGGAACAGGAGAAGGATTCATAGAAATAAGTAGCGGGCATATTATGTGCTATTGGGGTCCTCACGAAAAGAAAGAACACGGGGCGGGATTTCCGATCCACAAGGAGATAGCAGGAAACCTGGAACAATTCATCAGTATAAACGAAAGTGTCGGAGTAGTTATGAACAAGATAAACAAGCGATACAGGTTTAAGATAATACAATCCTCTGCACCAACACCTAGCTATGAGGATGAGGCCGTAGAACGCTTCTACAAAGATGTCAATCTACGAAGATGTCAAGTCAGTAATGAATAAGAAAACAGTGCAGTTCACAATGCAAAAGTAGGTGCAAACAGAATAGTAAAAAATGAGTAGGAAATTTTGGAAAAGGCACTCACAAAAGCTGAGTCCCGTTTTCACACACGCGGTCCCGTTTGAAAGACGCGCTTTTCGTCTTTTGACGCCTGATTGGTTGCGCCCGTCATGCTGTCAAAGGAGGACACCCTTCGGCCGCGCGGGTTGTCGGAAGCATTGGGAACGATAGCACGGCAGCAGAGCTTGCCTTTTCGGCAATTTAGCTTACAGTTTAATGTTCGCACATGACTGCAAGTTTATTTTCCAACTTCCCATGCTGTTGGTTGAATTATCTTGGAGCTTAAATTTGCTTTACGTGACCGAGAACCCAAAAGCCGTGACTGTGGCGTCGCCTAGAGGGTTCCGTAAATATATTTCTGAATTAGGCAACCAGCATAGGATCTATTCCTTTATGTTAATACTAGGTACTGCCTGAACTGCTTGTTACTACATACGAAGACGTTTATGCCCATGATTAAGCGGCGTTTTATAAACAATCTACCAGCGAAAAGCACGTACGTGCACTGCGCGAAAAAATAGCATTCATGCACTGTAAACGTATATGCGAGACGTATATTGCCGGTACACGCATAAACCAACAAGCGGACTCTGCTTCCGAATCTCCTTTGTTCGTTGTCGCCCACACCACACCCCTTACTCATGCCCATACACACCCGCACGCACGCATTCGCGTGCGCCATTTGGACAGCGGCACTAAGGCACCTCCGCGATGGCTAAGTGGTGTCTTACTGCTTGACTTGCATTTATTCTGAAAACACTGTAGCATACTGGTTCCTCCACAGCATTATCGGCTCTAGTAGGGCTTGATTTCCGCGTGTGCCTTGCGCATTTTGCTGCATTACGGCCACCTCGTTATAATTAACAGACCAGTCGGACAAGGCAGTTCCATTGTAGTTACGTTACTTTAGGTAACAATCACCAAACGTTTGTGATAATGAATCGTTGGCCTGTTTCAGCATTTCTAGATTTAAGCATTTACCGCACTAGTTGGACAAAGGCCGTATATTTACTATTCGCTCCTAGTTTTTTTATCATCGTTATATATATTGTGAGCGCTTATGTCGCGTCGGCGCAGCCTCGACACTCCCAGGGACTGTTCGTACAATCTGGGCAATCTCCTGCATTGCCTCCTCGCAGTAACATTATCATTCTCATTAACATTACCCGATCCTCTTTGCTCGTGCATCATCATCATCGCTCTCGGTACGGTGTTCGGAACCGACTGGATCGCCGAATAAACGTCTCGGTTCACCCGTTGCTCAAGGGCCTTACAAGTGGTGGAGGTTGACCTCGGTCCCGTCCTCAACGCCTTACAAGCGCACCCCTGGAGCTCCGTTCCGGTCGGCGTTTGCCTTCAACACAGATGCAGCGTGAGGCCGGAAGCAACCAAGCTGGCGCCTCCGCTCCTGCGCCTCTTGCATTTGCCGTCACCTGCCGCGAGCGCGACCCCCCGCATTTTGCAGGGCTCCGCAGTGAAGACGTCGATGACTGGTTGGATGAGTATGCTCGCGTGAGTGCTTTCAACCGCTGGGATGATGCGGTGAAGCTGCAGCAGGTTTCCTTTTCCTTGGACGAGGTGGCCAAAACATGGTTTCTGAACAATAAACATCGCATCGACGACTGGGCCAGCTTTTGCCAGGAGCTGCGCAAGATATTCGGCACGACAGCCGCTCGGTCGGACGAGGCGAAACGGAAGCTGGCCACTCGGCTTCAGCGCTCTGACGAGACGTATACCTCATACATAGAGGACGTCGTTGCTCTCTGCCGCCGCGTGGATGCAAGCATGCCAGAGGCCGACAAGGTTCGCCACATCCTGAAGGGCATCGCTTCTTTCGCGTTCAACGCCCTCGTGGTGCAAAATCCGACGAGCGTCAGCGATGTGCGCACAACCTGCCAGCGCCTGGACGAATTGCAGGCTGTTCGTTTGCAACCGGCTGCTCTGGCTACGCCGTCCCAAGGGGACACAGACTTACGGATTCTCATACGCCAAATCATCCGTGAAGAGCTGCAGCTCAGCGACCCGCTTTCTGCTCCACGATATCACTTTCGCACGGGAGCTCCTCAGCTGCGCGACCTGGTAAAAGAGGAGCTGGCATCTATTGCGGGTGTGACGCCCTCGACGTCTCCTGGTCCTACGACTCCCACGCCGTCCTACTCGGCCATCGCATCCAAACCGCCCTTACCAATGCAAGCCCCGTTGGCCCACGGACACTTAACAGCGATATCCGCAGCAAGCGTGCCACGGGGATACTACACGAACATGCACCCTGGCCGCCAGCCCTTCCCGGGTGACCGCCCCATCTGCTGTTATTGCGGCATTCGCGGGCACATATCTCGTTTCTGTAGACGACGTCAGCAAGATGAACGACGCGGGTACGCACCGTTCGAACGTGACGTTGGCTTTTCTTACGGGTCCCGACGTGGCACATATGGTTCGCCCCCGCGTCGCCCATCGCCGCCGCCAACCTCATTCGGCCCGCCTCCGCCCGAGCGCCCATCACGGCGACGCTCACCCTCACCATATCGTCGCTCTCTGTCACCTCTTCGACCCGTGACCCGTTCTAATGACAACCAATCGCAAAACTAGCGCCTGCAGTTTCTGGAGGGGAAACTGCACTCGTCAAAAAGCCAAAAACTCCTCCATTAAGACCATCAAATACATTGTCTGTGGAAGTTGAAGGTTTTCGTGTTGATGCCCTTGTTTATACCGGAGCAAGTATATCAGTGATTAATGAGAAGTTGTGTTCGCGCCTCCGAATAGTGACTACCCCGTATACTGGACCTTCGTTGTGCGGTGCTAATCGAGAGGTGCTCGAGCCATCCGGCTACTGTACAATACGTGTTTTGATAGAGGGAATTCGGCACCATATTCAGTGCGCGGTGTTACCTAGCTGCTCCCATGAACTCATTCTGGGATGGGACTTTCTATCATCGGCATCCGCGGTCATCTCTTGCCGGTACCCCGACATCGAGATCACGGCTACGGACTATGCGGATGTTCCTGACGTCAAGCAGCAGTGCTTCGTTGCAAGTGCCGATTTCGTCCTCAAACCTGGTAGTGAGACAACAATTTCCGTTCGCGGTGGCAACTGTCATGATGGGGACGTACTCATCCTTCCATGTACTCGGTTTCTCCCAAGAGGCATCGTGATCGCCATCTGTCTTGTGCGCTTCTTCCGCGGGTCGGCTACACTCGTTGCCGCGAACGTTACTCCTGAACCGATTCTCCTTCGTCAGGGCACCACTGTGGCTACCGCTGCTGACTCCGAAGCTGTCTGTGTTGTTCCCCTCTCCCCTATTTCCTCCTGCCCAAGTTCGCCCTCTAAACAGTTGCACCCAGCTATATCTGCCGCAATCAGCTCTGATCTCTCCCCCACGCAAACTGGCTCTTTACTAGACCTCCTGAACAAGCACAAATCCTTATTTGATTCGAATTGTACTACGCTTGGCCAATCTTCCGTCGCAACGCACCGAATTGAAACAGATGGATCCCGTATCGTTTGCCGCCGCCCATACCGTGTGTCTTCGTCCGAACGAAAAGTCATCAGCGAGAATGTCGCCGATATGCTTCAACGCAAAATTATCCGCCCATCAAACAGCCCTTGGTCGTCCCCCGTGGTCCTTGTTAAGAAAAAAGACGGATCCGTTCGCTTTTGTATCGATTACCGCGCACTCAACAGAATTACCCGAAAGGATGTATATCCGATGCCTCGCATTGATGATGCCCTGGACTGCCTACAAGGAGCGGAATATTTTTCCAGCCTTGACCTCCGCTCAGGTTATTGGCAAATTCCAATGAACGAGGCCGATAAAGAAAAGACAGCATTTGCCACCCCTGATGGACTGTATGAATTTAATGTAATGCCTTTCGGACTATGTAATGCTCCTGCAACTTTCGAGCGAATGATCGACCATGTTCTTCGGGGCCTGAAATGGAGAACATGCCTCTGTTATTTGGACGACATCGTTATTTTTTCTTCAAGTTTCACTGAGCACTTGACACGGCTAGATGAGGTTCTTACATGCCTCGCGAATGCGGGTCTTCAGTTGAACACGAAGAAGTGCCGCTTCGCCACAAGAAGCATAAAGGTTTTAGGCCACGTCGTCAGCAATGAGGAGATTCGGCCCGACCCGGAGAAGATTGCTGCTGTCATCGATTTCCCACGGCCGCAACAGCAAAAAGCCCTACGCAGCTTTCTTGGCTTAGCGTCTTACTTCCGCCGTTTCGTCCGCAACTTTGCTGCAGTTGCTTCGCCTCTCAACAAGCTGCTACACTCCGGAACACCCTTTGTATGGTCAGACGACTGTGAGGAAGCTTTCCGACAACTCAAGCACGCACTCACCTCAGGGCCGGTACTATGCCATTTTGATGAGTCTCGCCCTGTTATACTGCACACGGATGCCAGTGGCCACGGAATCGGCGCTGTGCTGCTGCAGTCTGATGATCAACGCCGAGAAAGGGTTGTTTCTTACGCAAGTCGTACCCTAAGTACTGCCGAGAAAAATTACACAATCACCGAGCAAGAGTGTCTCGCTGTGGTTTGGGCCGTTCAAAAATTTCGACCTTATCTCTACGGCCGCCACTTCACAGTAGTGACTGACCACCACGCTCTGTGCTGGTTGCAGACGCTGAAAAATTTATCAGGACGGCTCGGACGATGGGTTATTCGACTCCAAGAATATGACTTTACTGTCACGTACAGGTCCGGGAAAAAGCACCAGGATGCGGATGCACTTTCTCGTTGCCCTCTTGGGTCCAACAAGACTTCCGCGTCATTACCCCTCGACACGGTCCTTCCCATCGCACCTGTCAATCGTGTAGCAGTTGAGGACCTCTCGGGCCTGCCTTCTCTTCAAAGGGCCGACACATACTGCCGTGGAATGATCGACCAGCTTACCAGCTCATCACCTCCTCCAAACAGTCGGTCGCGTCGGCAGCTTCAACAATTCGTTTTTGGACGGCATCTTGTACCGATCCACTCATCTCTCTTCTGGCCACCGATGGGTCCCCGTTGCGCCACGTTCCATCCGCGCGCAGATACTGGAAGCGCTGCACGACGATGCCACAGCGGGCCACCTAGGCTTCAGTAAAACCTACGAGCGCGTCCGCAGTCGTTTCTTTTGGCCCGGCCTGTCCACCTGCGTTGCCCGTTACGTCGCTTCCTGCCCATCCTGTCAGCAGCGCAAGAGATCCACATCCCCGCCTGCCGGACTGTTGCAGCCGCTTCCGTGTCCGCCTATGCCTTTCCAAACGGTTGGTATAGATCTCTACGGGCCTCTCCCTTGTACAGCTGCAGGATATCGGTGGATTGTGACCGCAGTTGACCACCTAACACGTTATGCAGAAACGGCGCCAATTCGGTCTGGCTGCGCAGCAGAGGTAGCAGACTTCTTCCTGCACGCAATACTCTTGCGCCATGGGGCCCCTCGTGTTCTTTTGAGCGATCGCGGTAGGGTTTTTCTGTCCAGTATTGTTGAAGACGTTCTTCGTGCTTCGAACACAGTCCACAAAACCACTTCCTCCTACCACCCGCAAACGAACGGCCTCACGGAAAGATTTCACCGGACACTGTCGGATATGCTTTCTATGTACATTCGACCTGATCACACCAACTGGGACACAATTCTACCATTTGTTACGTTTGCTTATAATACTGCAGTTCAACGGACCACCGGCTACTCCCCATATTTCCTCGTATACGGCCGCGACCCATCGTTCATTCTGGACACTACATTTTTATCGGCTCCCGTGTCGACCTCAAGCCCCTCCTCCGAGCAGTTCCTCTCCCGTGTAAACCATTGCCGTCGAGTGGCTCGACTGCAGACTGAAGCCAGCCAGCACGACCGCAAGGACCGCTACGATGCCAGCCACCGTACTGTTCGGTTCTACCCTGGTGACGAGGTCTTACTTTGGACACCCAGTCGAAGACCAGGACTATGTGAAAAATTTCTCCACCGTTTCACAGGCCCGTACACGGTCCTTGAGGAAACATCCCCTGTCAACTATCGTGTCACACCTAGTCAAGCTCGCTTGGACCGTCGATACCGTGGCACAGAAATTGTGCACGTGTCACGGCTGAAGCCTTTTGTCCGCCGTACTCCATGAACATTGGCGGTCAGGCGCCCGCCTTCACTCGCAGGGGAAATTATTGTGAGCGCGTATGTCGCGTCGGCGCAGCCTCGACACTCCCAGGGACTGTTCGTACAATCTGGGCAATCTCCTGCATTGCCTCCTCGCAGTAACATTATCATTCTCATTAACATTACCCGATCCTCTTCGCTCGTGCATCATCATCATCGCTCTCGGTACGGTGTTCGGAACCGACTGGATCGCCGAATAAACGTCTCGGTTCACCCGTTGCTCAAGGGCCTTACAATATATCAACTATCGCTGAAGCACAGTTGAAGTTCAGCGGCAACAAGTGCTTGCCAGGTATAATGTGCAGGCACACGGAATCTTGGGCAAAGAATTAGGCCCCCGCAGTCAACAGAAATTATGGTACGGTGGTGGTTAGGAGCGTTTTTTTTTCATTCCAGAGAAATATTGCCCTATCGTGGCGTGTATACTTGCAAAATAAGTAATGTGGTGGTCTTTGTTCTTTTACTTTGTAGGAATACTGTTTACCTCTTAGCCGGGAGAGAACTTTTATCAGGATTTGCCCCTTGTTTTAAGCAGAGTTCAAATTATTGGGTGGATGTTAGAGTGAATGGAAATCGTATCACATTGGATGGGCACAACAAAAAGAAGCCACCTATGGACTCGTTATCGCGAATTAGGCTCTACTACACGTTTGTGGCTGGTGATTTCGTAAATAATGTTTCGTAAAAAATAATAATGCCATGTGGCAAAGCACTGGCGCCGGTGGCGCGGCGCTTTCTGTAGACGCAAAATAAGCTGTTGCAGGAGCGTAGCGCACATGTGCCATATGTTTTTTGTTTCGATGTTTTGCATCTCTAGGAAGTTTGGTTTGGTTTGGTTTGGATTTGCAACGCATTGTGATCACTCTGGGCCGACTCCTGCCAGGAGTGATAGGAACCAGGGGGTCATAGTTCGACCAGTCTCCTTTCGACTTACCCATTCCAGATACCGACACGTTCCAATTAACCGGAGTTTTCCCCATTTTAAATATACAGGGCTGTGCTGGGCCAGGCATAGAGTTCGGCCAGGGCGTAAGTTCGAATTAACCTGAAGTTCCAATTAACAAGCTGTTACTGCATTTCAGATAATTGAAGTACGACACCTACCCTAAGTACTGCCAGACAAACCAATTGTGGCCACTGCGAGGAACTGCAAGATTGAAAAATTATAAAGGAGGCGATGGTTACGGAGAGAGCATTCATTGAAGGTTGGTAAACTTGACGGGAAGCTATTGGTAAAGCATGCAGCAGAAATTGCCAAGCGCAGGCATGACAAACCGTCAGTGGCCAGTGTGTCCGAGGTATGCAACAGCTCGGCCGCCATTACTTGATGGTGATTTGGAAATGTGACAAGGAGCTATGGAAGGCCAATATTGAACCATGCTTGGCAAACCACATTCCAATGAGAAGGCCTATGCGTGGATCCCATAATATTTTCAAGCACATTTGTGGCTTTCTGGCCAGTCCTTACGGCCTATGCCTATTCTGAGTTGCCCCGCGACCCCATTTCCGCTTTAGACATGCCATTACACAGAAAAGTATTTTTAATGCGCACACATTAAATAATTTTTTGTGCAAAGACATGTATAAACAGAAGTGAAGCTGCAAGACAGCAGTCGCAGCAGGTAATAGAAACAAGTTTAGGAGACAAAGCAACACGCCAGTGACTGCGTAATATTTCGCGGTGTGTACCGTAGTCGCACAATTATTCGCAACAGACAGAAATATGGTGCCTTTACATTTTATTAGCGTAAGTTTCCTTTTCTAAACAACGCAAAATCGTTGACTACAATGCAACGCACTACACAAAGGCTTGGAAACGCACAAACGTTCACGTTTTTTAGCAAGGTATCTTTGCCAACCTGGAGCTAGATGACGTGCCCTGTTACCTTTTCATGCGCTGAATTTTTAAGGCATAACCAAATAAAGCGACAATTCTGAGTGACGCTAAAAACCTATCTTATTGGGTATTAAAGTGCTTACGTTGTTGCTGTCGCCATCGCTCACGCCCCATTCAAGGCACCAGAAGCGAAAAGAATCGACGGAGAAGCCCAACGGCAGTGTAATTACTATGTAGTTCGGCAATATCACCGTAGCTCACAAAAATAATGAAACAAAGCTTCATTTATAGCTAATGTTAAATGACGCCACCTGAATACATCAGAACTCTCATACTGCAAACGAATCTTGCTTCGACGTATGCTGGACGCCGTCAACCTGCAGTGGAAGCACGGCCGCTTGTTTGGAGCACACAAAGCGTAAAAGAGGATAGCTAGAACTCGCGTCCCACAAAGTGCTTGATTTTTCGCAAGAAGCAACAACCCTAAGCAGCATTCAGGCTCATCAACCGTTACAAACGAGAGCTGATGTTTAGGCAGGAACGAGCGCGAGCTCTCGCGTATTGCGCACTCAAATATGAAACGGTGATTTACGTTTCCAGCTGACGGTCGCAATAGGCAAACGAAGTATTTTATCCAACATATATACTGTAAACACAGTCACCGACACCAGAGCACACTTCACAGATACCTACAGGAGTACTATGGCGTTTTGAATGCCACAAAACAGATGCAACCATCACAGCGACGAGCCATCCGGTCCGAAGCCGCGGAGACATTTGGAGCACACAAGCGCACAACGGAGGAGTAAACCGGAAAAAGTTGAATTAAGACACACCAATGACCAATTTCTAGAGAACATGTAACACTGTCTTGCACGCTATTGTGAACACGCTGCACTCTAGTTTGAGTAGTCGTCGTTCCGTAACACGGTGCTGTGGCACTTTGGGTAACTACTTGTTCCTCCATTGTTGCCTGTTCACCGCGCTAACTATCGTGTTTACATGCGACACACACGGCATGCACTTGGGCACGAACCGATTTTATTGGTCTGGTAAAGCTTGGCTGACTTGGCCTCCGATGGGCTTTCCATGTGACGCTCCTTTCGGTCGCCATTTGTTTGGCGCTCAATCTTTCATCCAAGTTATCGATGGGTGGCCGATAGCTCGGAACACAGTATGCTCAGATAGCTTGTAGTGTGCAACTGAAACCTTCCCATTTAAACGTACACCCCGCAGTCTTTATCTGGATCAAAGAATTTTTTCAACAACCGTTCCCATTCTGTCATTGTAAATCATCAGCTCTCCAATTATATTCCAGTTACATCAGGTGTCCCTTAGAGTTCTATATATATTTTCGGCATCTTGAATGACAAGAGAATCAAAGGAAGTTGTCACTTTTTTTGCATGATGTGTTGAGTTGAATGGTCACTCCAGTCCGAGTACTTCTCAGGTACCGATCAAGGGGCGTTTTGCGTTTAGCCATGTGGTTAGCTGGTGTTTCAGCAGCCAGGCTGGCTGCCCAACATGGGGCCCGACCTGGGGAGCGTGCAAACATCCACGCGAGCCATACGTAGCCACTATTACCTATAAAAATAGTCTAGGTAGGCTGTTTAGCACAAAGTTACTCCCTTGCCACCTGAGGGTAAAAAAAGAACATAGGAAAAGAGTAGGTGACAGGACTCAAAGTGTGAGAGTAAGGAAGATAGGAAAAGGTGCCTCGCTGATTTCCCCAGACCGGGTCTATCGTGGGGTACCATCTGCGGTAAACAGGTGCCAAAGTAGCATGATGCCACCCCCAAGGAGCCTTAAAAGGTCCAAAACAACCATGGCTTTGGCTCAACCACCAGGATGCCCTTTTCCCTGGACATGGCTAAGCCACACACAGCCAGGACGTGGGTGGGTCCAACCCATATGGGCTCGGGTTCCGCGGCGTCGCCACTATTGTCACCCTGATCCACAAGGTGCCCTGTGCGAGCATAGTGGCAGAGAAAATCTCGCAGCTGAACTACATTCTGAGAGGCCCCAACACAGGACAAGTCACAGGGCCCATTCACATGAGCAAGCTCAAGCCGTACTTTCAAAGCAAAGAGACAGCAGTAGACACGCAGTGGTCCTGTAACCAGGAACCAATGGAGGCCCAATCCATGCATCCCCCACCACCACACCGTTACATTTGGTCAAGCGAATGAAATCGCCCGGGCCATAGAGCAGCTAGTTCCCCGAACAGCTGGGAGGGGGCGGAGCGATCGTAGCACAAGTGGGCAACTCACCGCAGTCGCCTGTGCAAGTCTGCTGACAAGAATTTGACAAGAACAGGAAGGCGAAATCGCTTTCCGACGCCATCTTGGGACCAAGGTGCTGTCGTATTTCAGGCATGAGTGTGGAGAGGGGGGAACCAACGAAACCCGCGAGTGATCGGCGAGAAGATGCGGTTACCCTCACTCATCGGCCAGTTGCGCATTCACGATTACATCATAAGCAACAAAAAATCCGGCTGTACAATGGGACGGAGGGGGGAGTGATATGACGTTATTGAAAGAGGTGACAACTGAGGCAGGAAGCCGGTGCAATGGTACTTAACGAGGCAACAGCTAGAGGAACAGTAGTGAAATTAACCAGGCTTGTCTTAGTCAGCCTCAACCAACATTAGCTGCTTAAGCAATGCAGGAGCCGTCAACGCATAATATGGAAGCGATAGGGTGGATTCGTGAATAAACCTTCAGGATCTCTGTCATCGGACTTGCCTTCTGCCTGCCTTCCATTTCAGCGCCATAGCCACGGCTTCCGTGTGTGGATTCTCCGAGTCTGACCCATGCCACAAGCTACACAAGGGCTATGAGGTGCCCGTAATCGAACTCGCGTTAGCCATTAAATCTGCTACAGTTTCTTAGCTCACTTTCCAAGCTTGCCATTCCGTCCACAAGCAGGTGTCTGCAAATGCCGCCAATACGCTTCGCCAGAACAAAACCAGAAGTTCGCATGTATGCATGCTGATAATACATAGCGAATAGAAAGTCATAACTCATCCGGCTGTTTGTCATGGACCGGTGGTCAGAGAAAGTCGTGTGTTTTGCTCGATGTTCATCACTACAACACTGCGTCTTTTTAACGAGACTTGGTTTTACGCATATCTTTAAATCATAATGAGTTATGTGTGTGAAAATTAAGCAGCAAAACTTGTATGGCACATACAGAACCAAATTGCGTGAATTTACGCAATCCTGTCTAGGGCAGGGAAAACTGAACAATACATGCATGGTCCGTGTATTTTCTTGCTTTTTCACCGTGTCTGTTCTCATGGCAGCCATGGGAATTACCGTCGAGAATTTGTCACGGCAGTCTCGTCTGATTAGCGAAACATGCCACCCGAAGGTTCATTGGCACAAGAGAGAGAATGCATTGAAAGGTAAAAGCGGGGTTAGCCGGCTGCTTCTGTGGCTTTGCGGTAGAGTGCCTGGTTTATAAGGAAAAACCCTGGTTCCGATCTTACGGGGCTGATCCTTTTTTTTCTTTCTTTCAAAATTTCCTTTTCCGTTTATCCGGATTTTGTTAGGGAAGTTTTTCTGGTTATTCCTACCACTAGCTATCGGTGCACAGGACTTCTAGGTAGGGTTAAGTTTAAGATAGGTTGTGTTCATTGTAGTTGGGCAGGGTTTGGTTAAGTTAGGTTCGTTGCAGTTAGTTGGCTTGGGTTAGGTCAGTTACGTTGGGTTGCATTAGTTTAGTTAGGATAGGTGAGGTTGCGTTAGGTGCAGTGGGGTTAGGTTGTAAGGTTATGTTATGCTGGGTAAGTTAAATCGTGGCTCCGCATTGTCAGTGGAATTATAAGGGGGTCGCAGTGCGGGTACTATCATTAGCTACTCGTGCAAAACCGACGTAAATTCAAGTCTGTTTGTGTGCTTCAAATAATATTTTCAAGCTAATTTTAGCCCTGCCAGGCTTTGATGGCAACTGCCGTGGAAAATTTATGGTGGTAATTCTCACTGATGCTGCGAGAATAGACAGCTTTTTTTTCCATAGGAAAAACTTATGGGACATCTTGAAGGTAGCGCACTTAAACACGGACACTAGCGAAAGAAACGACAAACCACAGCACTGGCTCACAACTAATTTTTTTTATTAGAACAGACACATACTTAAATACTACATCCTAAACCCTTGTGACCAGACATCATACATACGTCACAATCCAGCGTATCATTTGCAAAACATGACAGGCATGAAACAGACTGTGTGGATGAAGGCGCGTGTTATATTTACGTTACAGAGCAATTTAAAAATTCAAATTCACTCTCATGTAAATGAATCGACGGCACACTAAAGCACCACATCCCCTTTTTTCTTATATTATATGCCTCAATAATCTCGCGTGTCAACTTATCCCTGTGTACAGATAATATAACAGTTTCCTGGAACGCAGGCTCGCATTTGCACTTGGATACGTGTTGAGCCACGTACGAGTAGTTGTCTCCTCCAAAGACCTTTTGTGTTCCAGCAACCTCACATTGATACATTGATAAACTTAGCAAAGTTTGTGGATCTGTTGACAGAAAGCTTAAAGGCATGTCGCGTGGCACTGGAAAGGGTTGCGGTGTGAAGCATGTGTCTCCTTTTGTTCCATGCAAAAAGTGTGCTGTCTACCTTTTGGTCAGACAAGTCGATGTATCAATGTCAGGTTGCTGGAACACAAAAGGCCTTTAGGAGGAGACAGCTACTCGCACGTGGCTCAACACGTATCCAAGTGCAAATGCGAGCCTGCGTTCCAGGAAACGGTTATATTATCTGTGCACGGGGATAAGTTGACACGCGATATTATTGAGGCATATAATATAGAAAAAAGGGGGTGTGGTGCGTTAGTGTGCCGTTGATTCATTTACATGAGAGTGAATTTGAATTTTTAAATCGCTCTGTAACGTAAATATAACACGCGCCTTCATCCACACAGTCTGTTTCATGCCTGTCATTATTTGGAAATGATACGCTGGATTGTGACGTGTGTATGATGTCTGGTCACATGGGTTTAGGATGTAGTATTTAAGTGTGTGTCTGTTATAATAAAAATCAGTTGTGAGTCAACGCTGTGGTTTGTCGTTTCTTTCGCTAGTGTCCGTGTTTAAGTGTGCTACTTTCAAGTTGTCCCATATATGTATTACATCCTAGCCCAGTTGTCAATTATACATGAAAAACCTACTCTATTTAATCATTTATTTCTTTGCAGGAGGCATATCTGGTGTGCTGAAGTGTCTGGATGCAGTTTTTTGGGGTTTAGTACGACTTTATAAATTTTCCCTGTCGGCTGCTTTCTTCGCTTCCAGGAGATGCTGCAACACCGACAGCAAGCATGTCACTAGCGGCATCGTCGATGACTGAGCACTCCAGCATGGCAATGCCGACTGATGCAGCCCGCAGCTGGGGTGTATCCTGCAGCCAAACGACACAAATTATTGCCACTAGTGCTATAGGTACTGCCGTATTTAATCTAACTGCTTGTCCCTGTACATTACTGAGTTTGAATTTTCTTTGCAGGTTCGCAGTGCGGTCTTCTGTTACTCAAGTGTGAAAGCTCCCAGACAGATGAAGAGCTTCCAGGTTAGAATCACGGATTTTTTTTGTCTGAGCATTCCAATCTCAGGCACCTAACAGAAAAAAATTTATCGGTCACTTATGTCGTGGATGATTTTTTGAGTAATTCTGTTCTACTTTCGTCACAAGCCTGTCTGCACCCACTGCAGGATAAAGGCCTCTCTTATAGATATCCATGTTAGATGTGTAGAATTTTGGATAGCCGAGCGGTAGGAAGTGACTACCGCGAACAGTAGGCCATCAGGCCCGCGAAAGACATGAGAAAATGCCAAGCCGTTTGCCCAGAACGAATTGTGTTTTTTTTCCCAAACCGGCGCCCGTTTGAGAGGGTGTTGCGCCCGCTCGCTGCTCGTGGGACTGCGCGCGTAAAGTGACGCCATGATTTTTTGACGAGCGCTGTCGCGTCACTTCTTTTGGCTTCACGGGGTGATGTCACGCTGATGTCCATTTGCTCAGTGCCACTCCGCCAGTGCTCCAACGGCGCGACAAAACAGATCCAATTGAACTATGTTCTTTGCGTCGCAGGCCACTCATATTTCAAAATGCCAGGGTATTCTGTTGAGTGAAGGAAGCGAACTGTGCGATAATATTAATGCCGAAAATTGGTGTCAGTGCTCTTTTAAAGCACCTTAACGAAAAACAATTTTGCTGATAGCGCCCTCGAACTTTTTAAATCGAAATTTCTTCTAGATCTACATGCAATGTATGTGTCACCAAGTATGTTTCCTCCCAAAAATAATGCTGGCAACCATGACATACAGCAGTGCAGCAACTTAAAGGGACCCAGAAAAGCCTTCTGTAAAAGTTACAAAAGGCCTGTATTGTCACGTAGCACCAATATAGCGATGCAATGCCGTTGGAATTATTGATCTACATTCAGTATTAGCTGCGCCAGAAGCAATTAAATGCACCTCTCCCCACTTGCCGATCGACTCCTCCTCCCTCTCTGCCTCCTTCAAAGCAGCTAGCTACATTCCTGCGCCTAGGCTCGCGTCAATCACTGCGGACCAGGCCTTTGCCGCATTTGCCTGGGGATCGCGCAGGAAGGAGGAAGAGCAGCCGGAAGCCAATTGCAGTGACGCCGCCGGCGGCCGACCTTGCCGGCGATTGGGCGAATCAGGGGGCGCCTTCGCCGTTGCGTCAGCAGCGATCGCCGTTGCGTCACCCGCGGTCGCCGTTGCGTCAGCCGCGGTCGGCTCGCTGCGGCGTCGCGCTCATCGGCTGAGAAAGGCGATCTTCAAAAATTGTTTACAAATTATCTGTACAACGTATGGGGCTCACAGTTGGCTCAAAAATCCCCCGTTATGTGTTCTACCACCTGAATGCATTTGATTGCCACCTTCACAAAGGTTTTCGGGGTCCCTTTAACTTTGTCTGCATGCGAAATGAAAAACGATGTTTAAAAACTTCTCCCCAGCTAATAAACTGTGATTCGCAGGCTTTCGTATTCCTTAATGTGTTGTTTTTAAATTCAACAGCCTATTTTGCACGAATAGGCCATCTGTTGGGATAGACGATAGGTAGAATCTGGTTTCACGTTGTGGAGGTCGGAAGTTCTATTCTCTCCTGGCGCAACTTTTTTTTTTTTTTGCTGCCGTTGAAATATTTTGCCAGGAGAAATGCCCCTGACTCAGGCAGACTTGTCAAAGCTCCTTCACTGGGTCTGGTAACTGAACGCTGCCATTTATTCTAGGCATGAAGGCCCAGTTAGCCACACTGAGAGCAACCCAGCGACGGCAGGCGGCGCGTCTTAAAAATGTGAAAAATAATGTTTAAAATACATACACAATTGAAACATATACAAATACTAGTGTTAAAAGGCTTTCGCTAAGTAAACAAACATTTCAGCATTTACAGTAGCTGCTAGGTTTGCAGGTCACGTGACCGGGACACATATTGTAGTGTCAAGTTGTGACACTACGAACCGCCACTCTTCTGATTTCAAAATGTTTGCTGCCAAATTAAAACTATTTCTGCCAATTTGTTTATAAATTGCTTCTGGTTACCGGGCTACATAAAATGCTTTCTTTCATATGAGCTAGAGAACATATATGCGACAAAAATCGGTTGTTTGTCCCTTTACATGCTAGGTGCGGTATTTAGTAAGTATCATGCATTTGCCATTGTAGTGAACGATTTCTTTTTTAACTTATTACAGGCGCAACAACGCAAAGTTTTTTTCCCTTGGACAAGTGGCGGATGCGGCGGAGAGAACAAGTCTTCCAAGCTGTACTATTCTACAATAGTGCTGCTTAAATTAACTACATATTGTGATCTTGGCAGATTGGCGAATTACCGAAAAAAATGGTCGTGTTTTCATTTACCTGAATGCTTGTTTTGTGGGCATCTCAAGCAGCTAAACAAAGTGCCCGTGGATGGGTTCGCGTTTCATGAGCTTTTTCATTTTTAATAGTAGTGTGTTTAGATTTCGCGTGACAGTTTTGAACAAGATTAGTTCGTATTCTTGCCGGAAGTAAGTCAGGTTTCTTGCTGTAAATTTGATGTGCACAATAAAAAAGTAAGCAAAGTTGTCTGCTGTGTTATGCGCTAAATTGTTTTTGGGAAGTCACGTAATTGCTTCCCAAAGTTGATGAAGTTCACTAATTGTGCCTCGAGGCTTGATTCCTGTTTTATACATGCCATGCTTGAGAAAATTATTTAATGTGTATGCTATACATAATTTTCTGCATAATGACATGTATAAAGCAAAAATAAGGCCGCGAGGCAACTTATAGGATAGACAATGGCCATAACGACTGCCCAGTAACCCTGAAATGCACCTGAAAATAGCATGGGGTCCACGCATAGGCATTATTATGGTAATATGCTTTCCCAAGCAGTTTCCAATATTGGCCTTCCAGAGCTTGGCCAATTGTTGGCTTGTCACCTTTCCTAAGCACTAACCAATAATGGCGCCCGAGGTATTGCCAAGCTTCGACGCACTGGCCACTGATGATATGTCATGCTTGGGCTTGGCACTTAAAATCTGCTGCTTGAGAATATACTCTATTTATTGCCTTTGTTAACTTTTTTATATAATTTAGTCACTGTCACGATATCCCGGTCCTACATGATTTAAAAGCCGTTCAACTTTTAAATAGCCACCCTCGAAAAATTACTAATACACAACACCAACAGATTATTGGGTTATTGACACCAATAATTATTGGGGTACCAGTCTATTTGTATATTGGCCTAGTCCTGTAGGTGTATTGGTACCTATTCGTGTATTGGTACGGTAGCCTGGACCTACAGGTGTATTGGTATCATGAGCCTATTTGAGTATCAATTGAAAAATGCCCACATGCAAATTGAGCTCAACTTCAGCATCAGTTGCAAAATTTCCAAGGCCTTTAATGTATTGCATTCATTTAGCGACATCACACTTGCTTCAGCAAGTTTCTAAACAGTGTGGTCCCACTATTCTTAAAATACCACAAAGCCGTGAGTGATGGTTTACTGCAGGTTTATTCCACAATTATGTCCAACAGGCTGTCGAATTTCCGGTGCTTTGGTCGAGTTAGGGCTGCAAGGCCTGAACAAGGAGTATTGCATAATTAAGGCTTCATAATGAGGAACTTGCGCAGCCATTTTACATTTTCGTAAGTGCGTCTAGCATTCCGTGCAGATAGATAGAACGAACCAGACTTTGGCAGCGCAGGACCAGACCCCAAAGAACTACGGAGAACAAGTATGCCGCGGTGAACAGACGGAGCTTTCGAAAATGTAGACATTCCGTTTCTGTTCCATCTTAATAAAACACTACCTGCAGCAATGTTCTTTCTGTACAGAAAGCTACATACGCAGTCATTTATGGAAACACAAAGTCCTCCATGCATCTGTACTCAGTTCACGCGTGGTTGCATTAATAGTCGCTCTTCCATCAAATGAAAGCAGTTTTTTTGACCTGCTCTGCTATTTTAATGCCCGTCATTACAGAAAAAGCTTCCATACTTCAAGGTAAAGAGAAATGTATAAATACCTTCAAATATAAAAATCTGAACAGCGTAATTAATGCACGCACAGTCTTCACCTCGCCGTGTGTGAAGATGAAAATCATTGAATACGGGCGATGTCAAAGGTGTCGATGTTCTGGTGCTCCACAGATGATGTACTCAACTTTCGAACTAATTAATACAATGCACGGCACGAAAATTCGCAAATGGGGTAGATGCCCCGACATTAATGACTGCGCCATGGATCATGCTGGAGTGTTGGACATTTAGAAGCCATTTTGCTTTATCTTGCATACGGAACCACCCCATGTATATCTTGCAAAAATGCATTTTAGGGCGCCCATCTCTGGGCTGAGCCATGTCGCCGTCGCGACCGAATGAACAATGGCAAGAGCGAATAGTGAAGGAAGGCAAAGCAGGAGAGTGTCGGGAAATTGTGATGGGAGGGCGGTTCGCTGTGGTGATGCAAGTGGTCTGCGAAAGTGTGCGGTCGATTGGGGGAGGGGGGACAGTATGCTCTGCCCGCACGAGACGCTCGTCTGCATGACGCTGGCAAAAACGTGAGGGGGGCGTGTGCGTTCCCTGCCTAAGACACGGGTCACGGTTAGTTCCAGAGATGCACTTTGCGGCACCGACTTGCAGGCTCATCATCGCTGCCGTCGAGAGAACCCCTGAGTGAGTGCTGCCTCAGCTCACTGCTGTTGTGCCCTAATATCGCATTAGGGAGTATCGTAATCGCCAGCCAATTTTTAAATAGTTTTACTAAATGTACTTCAGTTTAAAACTATGATACAAATTTATCATGCCGTCTTCATTATTTAGGGCGTGATTTTATTTAGTCAGCTTTATACAGTAAAAGCTATTAATTCAAACTCGAAGGGGACTACAT
Source organism: Haemaphysalis longicornis (assembly GCF_048455015.1). NCBI lineage: Eukaryota > Metazoa > Arthropoda > Arachnida > Ixodida > Ixodidae > Haemaphysalis > Haemaphysalis longicornis. Next base: position 69,931,397 of record NW_027526204.1, read on the forward strand.
TGTTGTTCAAATTAGTGGGCGGATGTTTGAGTGAATGGAAATCGCATCACACTGGACGGGCACAACAAAAAGAAGTCACCTATGGACTCGTTATTGCGAATTAGACTCTACTACACGTTTGTGGCTCGTGATTTCGTAAATGATTCGTAAAAAACAATGGCATGTGGCAAAGCAGTGGCGCCGGTGGCGCGGCGCCCACTGTAGACGCAAAATGAGCTGTTGCAGGAGCGTAGCGCACGTGCGCCACATATTTTTTGTTTCGCTGTTTTGCATCTCAAGGAAATTTGGTTTGGTTTGGATTTACAATGCGTTGGGATCACTCTGGGCCGACTTCTGCCTGGAGCGACAGGAACCAGGGGGTCATAGTTCGACCAGAGTCTCCTTTCGACTTACCCATTCCAGATACCGACGCCTTCAAATTATCCGGAGTTTTCCCCATTTTAAATATACAGGGCTGTGCTGGGCCAGGCATAGAGTTCGGCCAGGGCGTAAGTTCGAATTAACCGGAAGTTCGAATTAACGAGCTGTTACTGCATTTCAGATAATTGAAGTACGACACCTACCCTAAGTATTGGCAGACAACCCAATTTTGGCCACTGCCGGGAACTGCAACATTGAAAAATTAGAAAGGAGGCGATGGCCACGGAGAGAGCATTCGTTGCAGGTTGGTAAACTTCATGGGAAGCTATTGGTAAAGCAAGCAGCAGAAATTCCCGAGCCAAGGCATGACAAACCATCAGTGTCCAGCGTGTCCGAGGTGTGCAAGAGCTCGGCCGCCATTACTGGCTGGTGTTTGGGAAGTGTGACAATTGGCGAAGCTAAGGAAGGTCAATAATCAACAATGATTGGCAAACCATATTCCAATGACAAGGCCTATTCGTGGATCCCATAATATTTTCATGCACATTTGTGGCTTTCTGGCGAGTCCTTAGGGCCAATGCCTATTCTGAGTTTCCCCGCGGCCCGATTTCCGCTTTATACATGCCATTAAACATAAAAGTATTTAACGCGCACGCATTAAATAATTTTCTGTGCAAGGACATGTATAAACAGAAATGAAGATGCAAGACAGCAGTCGCAGTATGTAATAGAAACAAGTTTAGGATACAAAGCAACATGCCAGTGGCTGCGTAAAATTTTGCGGTGCCGTTAACATTTTATTAGCGTAAGTTTCCTTTTTTAAACAACGCGGAATCCGAGACTGTAAGCCAACGCACTACACACAGGCTTGGAAACGCACAAACTTTCACGTTTTTTAACAAGATATCTTTGCCAACCTGGAGATATATCAGGTGCCCGGTTACCTTTTCATGCGCTGAATTTTTAAGGCAGAACCAAAATTAGTGACAATTCTGATGACGCTAAAAACCCATCTTTTTTGGTATTAAAGTGCTTACGGTGTTGCTGTCGCCATCGCACACGCCCCATCCCAGGCACCAGAAGCGAAAAGAACCGACGAAGAAGCCTAACGGCAGTGTAATTACTGAGTAGCTCGGCAATATCACTGAACCTCACGAAAATAATGAAACAAAAGCTTTATTTATAGCTAGCGTTCAATGGCGCCACTTGAATACATCCAACTCTCATATGCAAACCAGTTTTGCTTCGACGTATTCTGGCCGTCGTCAACCTGCAGTAAAAGCACGGCTGCTTGTTAGGAGAAGGCAAAGCCTGAAAGACGATACCTAGAACTCGCGTCCCACAATGTGCTTAATTCTTCGTAAGAAGCAACAACCCTAAGCAGCATTCAGGCTCGTCAACCGTTATAAACGACAGCTGATGTTTAGGCGGGAAGGAGCGCGAGCTCTCGCGTACTGCGCACTGAAAAATGAAATGGTGACTTACATTTCTAGCTGACGGTCGCAGTAGGCAAACGAAGTAATTTATCCAAGCAGATATACTGTAAACACAGTCACCGACACCAGAACACACTTCACAGATACCTACAGGAGTACTATGGCGTTTTGAATGCCAAAACAAATGCAACCATCAAAGCGACGAGGCGTCTGGTCCGAAGCCGCGGAGACAATAGGAGCACGCAAGCGCACATTGGAGGAGTGAACCGGAAACCACCAATGACCAATTTCAACAGAACATGTAACACTGTCTTGCACGCTATTGTGAACACGCTGCACTCTATAAAGGAAAGTTTGACATCCACCAAAATGCAGCCACACGGCTACACAGGAAAGCTATACAGCTTTCTCAGAAATTTCGCAGTCGAAGAAAAATTCGTCCTGGTCCAGGATTCGAACCCGGGACCACTGCTTCACCGGAGCATTCTCTCTACCAACTGAGCTAACCAGGAGGCTAGTCATTAGTAGCGCGAAAGCGAATCGATCAACAACTCGAAGTGAAAGACAGGTGTTAATCGACCAGATTTAGGGGAAATCCCCAAGGTGGAGTAAGTTTCTCTAAAGGAAAGTGACATCCACCTAAATGTAGCCATACGGCTACACAGGAAAGCTATACAGCTTTCTCGGAAACTTCGCAGTTGAAGAAAAATTCGTCCTGGTCCAGGATTCGAACACGGGACCACTGCTGCACTCTAGTTTGAGTAGTCGTCCTTCCGTGACACGGTGCTGTGGGTTTTTAGGTAACTATTTTTTGCTGCATCGTTGCCTGTTTACTGCGCTGTCGTGTTTGCACACGCGACACATACGGCATGCACTTGGGCACGAACCGATTTTACTGGTCTGCTAAAGCTTGGCTGGCTTGGCCTCCGGTGGGCTTTACGTGTGACGCTCCTTTCGGTCACCATTTGTTTGGCGGTCAATCTTTCATCCAAGTTAGCAATCGGTGACCGATAGCTCGTAACACAGTCTGCTCAGATAGCTTGTAGTGTGCTACTGAAAGCTTCCCATTTACACTTACACCCCGCAGTCTTCATCTGGATCCAAGAATTTTTCAATAACCATTCCCAATCTGTCCTTGTAAATCTTCAGCTGTCCAATGATATTCCAGTTACATCAGATGTCCCTCAGGGTTCCATATATTCCTTCCACATTTTAAATAACCAAACAATCGTGGGAAGTTGTTGCTGTATTTTCGCATGATGTGCTGAGTTGAATGGTCACTCCAGTCCGAGCCCTTCTCAGGGACCGATCAAGAGGCGTGTAGCTTTTAGCCATGTGGTTAGCTGGTGTTTCGGCAGCCAGGCTGGCTGCCCAACATGGAGCCCGACCTTGGGAGCGTGCAAACATTCAACCTAGCCATACGTAGCCACTATTACCTATAAAAATAGTTAGGCTGTTTTGCACAAAGTTACAACCTTGCTGCCTGAGGGTAAAAAAGAACATAGGAAAAGAGTAGGTGACAGGACAGCCATGGAAAGATGACAGGACGCAAATAATGAGAGAGTAAGGAAGATAAGTAAAGGCGCCTGGCTGATTTCCCCAGAGCGAGTCCATCGTGGGGTACCGTCTGCAGTAAGGTGCCAAAGTAGCATGATGCCACCCCCAAGGAGCCATAAAAGGTCCAAATAAACCATGGCTTTGGCTCAGTCACCAGGATGCCCTTTTCCCTGGACATGGCTAAGCCACACACAGCCAGGACATGGGTGGGTCATACCCATATGGGCTCGGGTTCCGCGGCGTTGCCACTATTGTCACCTTGATACACAAGGTGCCCTGTGTGAGTGTTGTGGCAGAGAAAATCTCGTAGATTAACTACGTTCTGAGAGGCCCCAACAAAGGACAAGTCACAGGGCCCATTCACATGAGCAAGCTCAAGCTGTACTTTCAAAGCAAAGAGACAGCAGTAGACACGGAGTGGTCCTGTAACCAGGAACCAATGAAGGCCCAATCCATGCATCCCCCACCAACACACCGCTACAATACTTGGTCAAGCGAATGAAATCGCCCGCGCCATAGAGTAGCCAGCTCCCCAAACAGCTGGGAGGGGGCTGAGCGGTTGTAGCACAAATGGGCAGATCACCGAAGTCGCCTGTGCAAGTCTGCTGATAAGAATTTGGCAAATACAGGGAGGCAAAATCGCTTTCCAACGCCATCTTGGGACCAAGGTGCTGTCGTTGTACAGGCATGTGTGCGGAGAGGGAGGAACCAACGAAACCAGCGAGTGATCGGCGACGAGATGCCGTCACTCTCGCTCATCGGCCAGTTATGCATTCACGATTACATCATAACACAGAAACCCGGCTGTACAATGGGACGGAAGGGGGAGTGATATACGTTATTGGAAGAGGTGACAACTGACGCGGGAAGCCAGTGCAATGATATTCAACGAGGCAACAGCTAGAGGAACAGTAGTGTAAGTAACCGATCTTGTCTCAGTCAGCCTCGACCAACATTAGCTGCTTAAGCAATGCAAGAGTCGTGAACGCATAATATGGGAGCGATAGGGTGGATTCAATAATAATTCCGTCATCGGACTTGCCTTCTGCCTGCCTTCCAGCTCAGCGCCGTAGCCCCGGCTTCCGTGTGTGGATTCTCTGAGTGTGACCCATGCCACAAGCTACACTAGAGCTATGAGGTGCCCGTAATAGAGGACACTATTATCCTGACCACCTAGGAATCAATATGCGCAAAAATCTCAGCACACAAAATTTCTGCTTTTGGCCTCTTAGAACAGCACTGGCTGCCCCTAAGAATGGAAGCTGCCCCTTGGGCTCAGCAGCACAACACCCACACCATAGCTACAAAACCACCGTCGTGGGTACAGCTCTTCAGTTGTTATGGGGTGTGATAAAAGTTAGTGGCTGTAGTGTGTCGCGTCTCGACTAGATGGCGCCACGGCGACCATCATCATCAGTGGATTCTAGGTGCGCTAATAAAGCGAGCTCCCCGCCGTGGCGGGTTATGTTCCTGCTGGTAGCATCGTGTCTGTACGTGTCTCTCAGGGCTGCGTGCTCTGCCGGGGCGGTCCCTCGGCGTACCCGCTCGGCCACCCACAACATGGTGTCAGAAGTGGCTTTAGTTCTTCGGTTCAACGCTCGTCCGTAGTTCAACGGTTCAACCAGTTCAACCCCGTACGCCCGTCACGAGACAACCGCCGCCGCCCCCGCCATGACTACCCCTGCCATCGCCGCCGCCGCCGCGCCGCAGCTGACTCAGCTACGCCCATCACCGCCCTTCGACTTCGACAACCCCGGCTCTTGGACTACGTGGCTGCTCCAATATGAGGATTACACTTTCGCCACGGGCCACTACACAGCACCGCCGGAGGTTCAGGTGCGTTCTATGCTCTACTGTATGGGTCCGCAAGCCCGCGTCGTACTCGCAACCACGCCGCTGGGTGACTCCGAGCTCAAAGACGTTGCCGCCGTCAAAAAAGCGTTTACCGACCATTTCATTCATCCGCCCAACGAGCTGTACGAAACGGCCCGCTTTCACCGCCGTGCTCAAGAACCGGGCGAAACTGCCGATGCCTTCTACACGGCTCTCCGCTCGATGGTAAAGCGCTGCAACTACGCGTCGCCGGAAGTCGAGGAAAGGCTCGTCCGCGACCGCTTCGTGGTCGGTTTGCTCGACCGTAACCTCTCGGATAAACTGTGCCGAAGTCCGAAGCTCACCTTGCAAGAGGAACTTACGCATGTCCGTCAACACGAAGACGCAGAAAACGAGCGCCGGGCACGCGACTCGGCCGACTCGTCACCGCTTGCCGTCGACGCCGCCGCGCGTGTTCGTAACGCGAAAGGAAAGCCTGGGTCACCAGACAGGACCAACCAGAGAGGGTGCTTTTTCTGCGGACGTTCTTCGCACGAGCGTGCAGACTCTCCGGCTCGACAAGCAACTTGCAATTTCTGCAGCAAGAAAGGGCATTCCGAAACTGTCTGCATGAAGAAAAGAAGATGCAACTCCAAGCGCACTCGGTCTTCAGCAAGCTCCGTTGAGCTTCACGCGGTGGCAGAGAACCGCCCCAACGCCAAGTTCATCGAAGTACTCGTGAATGGCTCCCCACTGTCGTTCAAGGTGGACTCGGGAGCCGAAGTTTCGGTCGTACCAAGCTCATTTTCCGGAGTTCCGCCAAAACTTCAAGTTCCAGAAGGCGAGCTCAAAGGTCTCGGTAATCACACGTTGCCTGTCCTGGGTACATACCAAGCCACACTCACGTGGAAAGGCAAGTCCGTGGAGCAGAAACTGTATGTTCTGGAATCCAAAACAGTTCCCTTGTTAGGCTTCCCTGCAATTCAGGCCCTATGGGTATGCAAGTTCCTTGACCATGTCTCAGGCTCACAGGAGTCGTCCGGAGAGCTGCTCTTAGACCCTGGCCTTTTCGAGGGACTGGGGACATTGCCTGACGCCTACACAATCCGTTTGAAACCCGGGGCGACGCCCTTCTCACTAAGTGCCCCGAGACGTCTTCCTTTACCTCTCCATGAGCCCATCAAGAAAAAACTGGACAAGATGGAATCGGAAGGAGTGATCCGCCGCGTCGATGCTCCGACAGAGTGGTGTGCTGGACTGGTAGCTGTGCCAAAAGGTGATGGTGATTACAGGATCTGCGTAGATCTCTCTCAGCTTAACAAAGCCGTCCTTCGCGAACGCCACATGCTACCGACGGTGGAACAATGCCTAGGCTTGCTTGGAGAGGCCAAGTTTTTTTCTAAGCTGGATGCTAAGTCAAGTTTTCATCAAGTCATGCTGTCTCCACAGTCACAGCTGTACACAACGTTCATTACCCCGTTTGGTCGCTATTGCTTTCTGCGGCTGCCATTCGGCATCACATCGGCACCCGAGTATTTCCAGAAGCAAATGTCTCGGATACTAGAAGGCCAGACCGGCGTAGTGAACATGATTGATGACATCCTTGTCTTTGGCAAGACTCGTAAAGAGCATGACGAGCGCCTCCAGCAGGTCCTCGCACGGCTCTCCAAGGCAGGCATCATGCTCAACCGAGACAAATGTTCCTTCGGCACCAACAGTGTCAAGTTTCTAGGAGTCGTAGTGAGTGCCCACGGTATTTCACCCGACCCTGACAAGGTGGCAGCCATCAAGCGTCTGCCTGCTCCCGAAGACCTCTCTGGCGTTCGTCGTCTACTGGGACTCGTGAATCATGTGGGACGTTTCTTGCCGAATGTTTCGGACGTCACCGCACCTATTCGTGCCCTGCTTCAGAAGAACTCTGAATGGACATGGGGCCCATCGCAGCAGTCTGCTTTCGGGAAGCTAAAAGAACTGCTGTGCTCTGAACGGTGCGTTGCAACTTACAACACCCAGTACAAGACAACTGTTTCAGCAGATGCAAGCTCCTTTGGCCTGGGGGCCGTGCTTCTGCAAGAGCAACCATCCGGAGAGCGTCGAGCAGTTGCCTTCGCTTCAAGGTCTCTCACGTCGGCAGAAACAAGATACAGCCAAACCGAAAAAGAAGCATTGGCAGCCAGCTGGGCTGTGCAGAGGTTCGACCAGTATGTCCGTGGTCTGGACTTCATCCTGGAGACCGACCATCAGCCCCTCGTTGCACTTTTAGGCAACTTGGAAATCGACCTCTTGCCACCTAGAATCCAGCGCTTCCGTCTGAAGCTCATGAGCTACCAGTACAAGGTACTCTATGTACCCGGCAAACTCTTGGCTACAGCTGATACGCTCTCTCGAGCTCCTGTGGATGCTCCTTCGTCGCAGCAGGCCGACCAGGTCGAACTCTACGTGCAAGAACTCGTCCGCTCCCTTCCAGGTCTTGTCTCCACACGGTGGGACGACCTGCGCCAAGCCCAAGCATCTGACGGCGAGTGTGACCTTCTCGTGGAGTACTGTACTAAGGGTTGGCAGACAGTCTCGGTTGCCACTTCATCTGAAAAAGTATTGGCAACACAGGGGAGACCTCACTGTGTGTGATGGTTTGCTCCTGAAGAACACTCGCATTGTCATCCCCACCTCTCTTCAGCGGTACATGCTGGAACTGCTACATGAAGGCCATCAAGGGATCAACCGCTGCAAGGCAGTGGCACGAGAGTCGGTATGGTGGCCTGACATCAACAGCCAAATTGAACACACCGTCTCCACCTGCCCCAAGTGTGCTGAGACTCGGGTCCAACGTCCAGAACCCATGATGGCTACTGTCACACCAAGTCTTCCGTGGGAGGAGGTGGGCGCCGACCTCTTCCACCTGAACGGCAGGGACTACATTCTTCTGGTTGACTACAGGTCCAGATTCCCCGAGGTCATCAGCCTTGGGTCAACATCAGCAGCAGCAGTAATCACAGCAATCAAGAGTGTTTTTGCCCGCCATGGTATCCCCAAGTTACTGCGCACAGACAATGGTCCTCAGTTTGCGGCCAGGGAATTCGGGGACTTTGCACTGGCCTACGGCTTCCATCACGTCACGAGCAGTCCTCGGTTCCCGCAGTCAAATGGGGAGGTGGAGCGAATGGTCCGCACTGTCAAAGACCTCCTAAGCAAGTCGGAAGACCCGTACCTGGCCCTGCTGGCCTACCGAGACATACCGGGCGTCAATGGACATAGCCCTGCACAGCTGTTAATGGGCAGACGCCTGCAAACTCGCATACCCAAATCGACAAACCAGCTGAAGCCAGGTTGGCCATCTTCGGTACAAGTGGACCAGCGGGATCGCGCTAACAGGCATAGACAGGCGAAGGACTTCAACAGAAGACACGCTGCTCGTGAACTTCGTCTGCTTCAGCCAGGTGAACATGTTTGGGTCCGAGATATCAAGAGTCCAGCTGTCGTCTTGAGCCCAGTGCAGCGTCCGCGCTCGTATGTGGTAGAGACACCCAAAGGAGTGCTGCAGCGCAACCGCAGTCACCTTGTTCCTACTTCTCCCTCACCAGCAGTGGCCACCAGGAGTGAGCAAGCGTCCCCGTCTGCGTCACAGGGTGCGACACCACCAACTGTGCGGGAGCCCACTGCGCAGGTGTCACGGTTCGGTCGAACCGTTCGCCAGCCAAGGAGGCTGGACTTGTGAGGGCTTCTGAAGCTGGACTTCTGAAGGGGGGATGTAGTGTGTCGCGTCTCGACTAGATGGCGCCACGGCGATCATCATCATCAGTGGATTCTAGGTGCGCTAATAAAGCGAGCTCCCCGCCGGGGCGGGTTATGTTCCTGCTGGTAGCATCGTGTCTGTACGTATCTCTCAGGGCTGCGTGCTCTGCCGGGGCGGTCCCTCGGCGTACCCGCTCGGCCACCCTCAACAGTGGCCACTTCAGTTAATGCACTGTTCTCATCTGCAGCTGGCCAATCATTTTTCCATGTATTAAAATTATTCACAAGAAAATTTTTCAGGGTGAATATTCATGCACTTTGAAAGCAAAAATCACAATTTGCACACTGCGCAGTAATGATTCTTACAAAGTGCACATCACAGGTCAAACAGAACACCTCATCACTCTATATGCCTGTAGGGCCAGGATAATTTTAAGGAAACACTTTTTTTCGGTTTTGATCATTACATTTTTACCAGCGCACAACTTTTTTCACGATTAATTAGGCTTCTTCTAGTCAATTTTTCCTGACAGATGCTCTAGAAAGATGTTAACATATATCCACCCGTTCCTGGATAACAAGGTATGATTTATTAGGCTGTTTTATATTCAAGGACTGTATACAGAAGACATCTTGTGAGTTTGTGAACAGTCGCGCTTAGTCATTTTTTATGATCTCAACTTTTCTCATTGATAAGACTGACAAAACAGTTACTGTGAAGTGCAGTCACTCACGACAGATGTTTAGTTCTCGAAAGTGTTTCCGAGAGACACTGTACACATGGGGCCCCTTGTCACTGTTCTCAGTCACCCAAGTTTAAAATATGCTTGCAAGTGAAGCTTTTTCAATGTATACAGTGCACGGACTTCACCAGTGTGCAATCTGTTCATCAGTGTGATACGTGTACCACTGGCAATTGCTCTCCAATATGTTTCATGACAGCACAATCGTAGTGAGTTATTCAAGCATTCTTCCGGGCACCTTTTTAAAACATTATGAACTGGGCTTTTTCTAGGTATGCATTATCTCATGTTTGATAAGAGACCGTTTTTGAGCAAAGCTTTTATGACGGGTGCTGCACTCATAAGGCCTCTCGTCACAATGCAGTACTTCATGATCAACCAAGTAAAATTTTCTGATAAAGCTCTTCTCACAGATGCCACACATGTAGGGCCTCTCCCACGAGTGCAATCTTTTGTGAGTAAACAGTCCGGATTTACAAGTCAAGCTCTTTGGACACATGTGACACATGTAGGGCCTCTCACCAGAGTGCAAGCTTTCCTGAGTGACCAGAAGGCCCTTCTGAGTAAAACTTTCTTGACAGGTACTACAAACATAAGGCTTCTTGCCAGAGTGAAGTCTTTGATGAGTAACCAGGGGGCATTTTTGAGTAAAGCGCTTCTGATAAATGCTACACACGTAGGGCTATTCGCCAGAGTGCAATCTTTCATGAATAACCAAGCTAGATTTACGAGCAAAGCTCTTTGAACAGATGCGACACACGTAGGGCCTTTCACCAGAGTGCAAGCTTTTGTGATTGACCAGTTGGATTTTCCGAGCAAAGCTCACCTGACAGATACTACAAATGTAAGGCTTCTTGCCAGAATGCAATCTTTCATGAAAAACCAGACGGCCTCTTCGAGTAATGCTCTTCTGACAGGTGCTACACATGTGGGGCTTTTTACCAGAGTGCACTCTTTCGTGAGCAACCAGGTCTCTCTTCCTAAAGAAGCCCTTCTCACAGATGCGACACACATAGGGCCTCTCACCAGAGTGTACCAATTCATGAGCAACCAAATTACATTTTTTAGCAAAGCTTTTCTGACAGATGCGACACACATAGGGCTTTTTGCCAGAGTGAACTCTTTCATGAGCAGCCAAGTCTCCCTTCCTAAGGAATCGACTCTCACAGATGCAACACACATAGGGCCTCTCAGAAGAGTGTACCAATTCATGAGCAACCAAACCCCGTTTTTGAGTAAAGCTTTTCTGACAGATGCGACACACATAGGGCCTCTCACCAGAGTGTACCAATTCATGAGCAACCAAATTACGTTTTTGAGTAAAGCTTTTCTGACAGATGCCACACACATAGAGTCTTTTGCCAGAGTGACATCTTTCATGAGCAGCCAACTGACTCTTACTACAGAAGCCCTTCTGACAGATGGGACAAATATATGGCCTCTCACCAGAGTGCACTCTTTCATGAGTATCCAGGGTACCTTTCCGAGAAAAGCTTTTCTGACATATTCGACACACGAAAGGCCTATCGCCAGAGTGCAATCTTTCATGAGCAACCAGATTAAATTTTTGAGAGAAGCTCTTTTGACAGATTCCACAAACATGGCACCTCTCGCCATTGTGCACTTTCACATGCATGTCCAGGCTGCGTTTCTGCCGGTAAGGTTTTTGGCAAACTGTGCAGCTGTAGGGTGTCTGAATGGTGGACACTTTCCAATGTGTGGCCCGGTGGTTGCTTTCTTGACAGGACAGGCAGGAATATAGCTTCCCTCCAAATTGGATTTTCTTACTGTCAGTGGAAAAACTCCTAAAAGGGTAAAATGAGACAGCAAATTACAAAAATTTCACAGGAATATAGCAACAAGCTAAATGCAAACTGCTGGACCTAACAAACCAGTTTTGTGCCCAAACATGCATTGTACATGCGAATATTCTCACAGTAACCACAGCAGAATACAAAGGTGCATAAAAACGGAGCAAGTGATATGAAGACTTAAAGATAGACTAGCAAGTCCAGCAGTAGGGCCTACAAGGATCAATCACACCTGAAGTTTTTTTTTTAATTTTTGCCAAGCAATGTAAGCTCCAAATAAAGTGCCCATGCAGTCAAAATATATGTTTCTTTTATTCGTAACATTTCGTGTTCTGTAATGCCCCCAGCGCAAGTCCAGAAGCAAACGATGCTTTATTCACCGAAAAATTAATCAATTTAAGTTAAAATTTTGATTCTGCCACCAAATCGTATTTCCGCGATGTCTGCAATGACACCATATGGCGGTGGCCATTTTCTGCCTTTGCTTTACTTTTGACTGTATCTTTACCTTGCTTGTTTTTGTTGAGGTAGAAAATAACTGTTTCGTGAAACATAGTGTTCACTCGATAAATATGGTCCTGTCAATTACTTGAACCTCCCAGCGTCGTCAAACAATCCCAAAGCACTGCAGTGCTGTGCATAGTACGCATAGTACCAACAGCAGCACGCATCACTACTTTCATGTTTACGTGTACTTTTCTAATTTCCACTGTTTATCCCATCATTATTAGTGCTATAAAAAGTGTGCTGTAAATGTACACACAAAAAGCTCACTCGTTTGCCAAGCTTATCAGCCCCGCCTAATTCGTGTTAGCTTTTGCCGGCCACAGCTAATGACCTCATAGGTTCTGTTGCGGGAAATGAGTTAGAGAGTCGCACGGCCATTCCCTTTTTTCTAATTATGTAGCTTATTTGAGAGAATTTTATGCTAAAAGTGGTGTCAGTATGATTCTAGCACGTCAGAACACATGAGCAACATTTTTTGTGGGTTGTGTGTGGGTGGGAGAGAACGCTGATGTCACTGCAAAAAACTCGCGAATCAGACATGATCCCGATGGCTGCGTCATCATACTGATCGGTCACCCTTAGGGAGCAGCCTCACAATTGTGGGTCAGTATGTTGACATCGCAGACAGATAAGGTTCGGTGAACTGGCCAGTAACTTCTTATGGCTGCTGTCGTTAGTGGCTAATCCACCAGAATGGATGTGTTAGTCCTAAATTCCGCTTTACACTAAGTGACATTATATTGCCTAACCATATGCCGAGCAACATTACACTTACTGAACCAGACCAACTCACTGTACAGCTGCCAGTAGCAAGATTCCATTTCCTCGTGGGTACAAGTCTCCCACTTCCTAAACACATCCAGTGTCACCCGCTTGTTCCCTTCTGACAGTACTGTTTCCCACAACTGCTAACACAGCCTGGTGTTCAGTCTCAGTAGCATAATTCTTTATTCGGTAAGTGCCCCGCTTTGCCCAAAAAGGCGTTACAGCAGGGGGTTACAGACTGGAATAAAACGATTCTTCGTTCATACAGGACACTTGCTTGTCTTGGAGCCGGTTCCAATCTCTAATGGTCATCGCAAAAAGGAATTGTAAAACGTGGTTATTCTTGCACGATACTCTTTCACTTTGTGTCGGTGGTCATGTCGAGTGGATATGTAACTGGGTACAATGAAATAGTTATGACGGTCAATTCCAGTCCGCCCACGAAAGACAGAAAAGGAAAACTTCAAATGCAGTTTTTTCCTGTCCAAAGGAAGCAATCCCCAACTATATTCAGCTTTCATAGCAGTGCCGCTGTCTCTTCGCTTGTACTGCCCTAAAACAAACCGCGCAGCTCTGTTCTGTATTTTTTCGAGCTTATCAATCAAGTTCACCTGCATCGGGTCCCACACAGGGCATGCGTATTCCAAAATTGGCCTAATACATGAGGTCGGCTGTATTTTTTAACGTTTGGGGTGCCCATCTTAGGTTCCTCTGAATAAAGTTTACAGCCCTTGCCGCTTTACCCACAACGTAATGAACATTGGCATTCTATGAGCAATCATGCGACAAAACAATGCCAAGATATTTGCATGTTGGTTCGGTAGTTACAGTATGTGTATCTATGGTGTACGCCGTTACTATTGGTTTCTTTTTGAAGTCGAAGGCCCAAGTGCTGCACTGGTTAGAGCATTTCTAAAGCTGTTTCTCTTCCTGAACCATATACAACACTCCCATAGTCCAACCGCGAGCCTACCAGGCTGGTAAACACCCGGAGCAGAAGTTCTTTGTCAGCACCATACGAGTGCTGCGACAAGACCTTGAGAATATTCATTGTTTTAAGACATTTTGGTTTTAGCTGTTTCATATGAGGGATAAAGGAAAGTTTTTCATCAAGAATTATACCGAGGAACTTGTGTTCTTTTTGACTGGAATCGAGACACCATTCAGTTTGATGTCTGCATCTGGCCTGATCCCACGCCTTTTGGAAAACACAACACAAGTGCTCTTGACTGGGTTCAGCTTAAAACCGTTCTGATCAGCCCAGCCTGCTAGTTTGTTGACACCAAGCTGACCTTGGCGTTTGCAGATTGACACATTGCACAATTTAAAAGATATTTGCACATCATCTACATATAATGTACAGGAAATGGTTCGTGGCAATGTCTTTCGAAGTGAGTTCATCTTGACAATGAACAATGTGCAGCTCAAAACGCCGCCTTGAGGTACGCCGTTTTCCTGCATGAAAACATTTGAAAGGGCAGTGCCAACTCTCACACGAAAGGTTCGCTCCGCCAGTAGCTATAAAGAGGATTAGACATATTGCCCCAGACACCGAAGGCTTTTAGGTCGCAAAGTATACCGTATCGCCAAGCGGTATCGTAGGCTTTCTCAAGATCAAGAAAGACCGACATAACTGTTTATGGACAAATGCATCCTTGATATACGACTCAAGGGCGTATATCATTTGTGGATCGCCCCACCCTGAAGCCAGCCTGCCAGCTCTCGAGACCATTGAACTCTAAGAAGTACACGAGTCTCCTGTTGATCATCTTCCCGAGAAGCTTGCCCAGGCAGCTTGTGAGGGCGATGGGTCGATAACTGGCGGGAGAAAAAGGGTCCTTACCTTCCTTCAGGAACGCCACTACAATAGCCTCCCTCTAAGATTTTGGGATGTGCCTCGAAAGCCATATGTTGTATAGGTGTAGGAGTGTTTCAAGAGTGTCTGGGTGTAGGTGTTGTATCATGGTGTATGCAATCGTATCTGCGCCTGGAGCTGAAGGTTTACATGTGCTCAGGCCCCGCACGGGGCACCTTGAGTATTCATGGTGACGGTGTTGGCGACACCGCAGACCCCGAGCCCCCAACATAAACTGTAACCTACCGTGGTGATGTGTTTAAAGGTGAAGGGTAGAAGCCTCAAACGGTGGCCGTCGGAGCCCAGGTCAAGCTCCGGCGGATGGGCTCCCTGTCTGTCTACCAGGCAGGGAGCTCCGGGACCTCTCAGGCTATCAGGGTAAGGTTTGAGAAGAAATTACCCCCCCGTCCCCTGCTCCTATTACATGCCATATGGTAAATCGTAAAACCCCCCCCAAACATGATCGGACCTTGAAAAGGGTCCGCACCGAAGAATCTTTTCCACGTCTTCCTGCCATCAACTCACCGAAACCTGACAACTACCCACGTTTTTTGATAGTTGAATCGGTTGACAAATCCAAGCCTCTTTCCTCACAATCTGTATTTCTTGTATCCAAGTTTCTTGAATCTATCCTAGGCAACACATACAATGCTAAAAAACTAAGAACTGGCGAGGTCCTAGTTGAGGTTAACTCACAGAAGCAAGCCACAACTCTCATGAGCCAAACCCGCATGGCAGACCTGGATATCAGAGTCACACCCCACCGCAGCCTCAACAGCTCCCAGGGTGGGATATCTGAGCCAGACCTCCTAACCGAGAAAGAGACCGATCTGCTCGAAGGCCTAAAAGATCAAGGCGTGACAGCAGTAAGGCGCATCGTCATTAGGAGAGATAACAAAGAAATAGCCACCAAACATCTGATTCTGACTTTCGACCGCTGCACACTGCCCGAGCATATCAACGCAGGTTTCATTCGTTGTTCTGTCCGGCCATACATCCCGAACCCGCGGCGCTGTTTCAAGTGCCAGAGGTTCGGGCATGGTACCAACTCCTGTCGTGGCAGAACAACTTGTGCCAAATGTGGGCAGCATGATCATCTATCCGACAACTGCATAGCAACCAACCTTACCTGCCCGAATTGCCAGGGTCCACATGCAGCATACTCTCGCGCCCGTGAAAAGTTTCAACTAGAGAAGAAAATAATCAACATCAAAGTCACTGAAAACATCACCTTCCCCGAGGCGCGAAAGAGGTTCGCCTCTTTTCCCCTGGGGAGGTACGCCGACGCAGCTCGCCGGGGGGCGGAGCGGCGTCTGGTTTCGGCGGGGACCCAGTACCGCGAGTCGGACTTGGTCCCGCCCCCGCCCCCCCCCCCAGGGTTGCCTCTGGCAGCCCAACCCGCCTCCGCACCGCTCGCTGAGCCAGCAGCGGCTGTGGTGGCATCCACGTCCGGTGGGGATGCTGCTGCACCCACCGTTTCCCCCTCTCCACCGGCCCGAAGCACACGCGAGGGCCCGGACGAGATGGAGACGGAGGCGGTCGCAGCGACCCCCTCCCCCTCCTCACTGCCTGTGCCATCTCGGGTGCTCCCCACGTCTTCGGCACTGGCAGCGCAGGCAAAGAACACCCGAAAGGGTACCACGTCAAGGGGGCCCAGTCCGCTGGGCACCCCCTTGCCTTCAGATGACGACATGGACGTCGAGCCCTTCCGGCTTTCATCGCAGCGGAAGGAACGGGCTGCGACGTCCAGGTCAGTAGAGAAGGTCAGAAAACCCCTTCCAAGAGTGCAAGCCCCGAAAGACCCTACATAAATAGTCACACTCCAGTAGCTCTGAACACATAATAATGGGCAGAGAAAATATTGTTCAATGGAACTGCAGAGGCCTTCTGAATAATCTTGACGACGTTTATGAGATTCTGCATGCCAATCAGCCAAGTATAATGTGTGTCCAGGAAACACATCTGAATTCCAAACACACAAATTTCTTGAATAGTTACATGGTATACAGGAAAGACAGGGATGGCTGCACACACTCTTCTGGCGGTGTTGCCATAATCACCCGCAAATCCTTAGCATGCCACCCTGTCACCTTGAACACCGTCCTTGAGGCTGTAGCCGTCCGCACAATATTATTTAATAGATTAATAACGGTATGCTCCATATACATTCCTCCTGATGTTACACTTTTGAGTTCTGACTTCGAGGCGCTGGTTGACCAGCTGCCCGAACCATACATTCTAACAGGCGACCTTAATGCTCACAACTCTCTTTGGGGCTCTTCCAGAACGGATGCCCGAGGTCGCCTGATAGAGAAATTCCTGACATCTTCTGGAGCATGCCTTTTCAACAATAAACAGCCTACATATCATAACATAGGACACAACACATACTCATGTCTTGACTTGGCTATTGGCTCCGCAGTTCTCTTTCCTCTTCTCGAGTGGGGTGAGGGAACTGACCCATATGGTAGTGACCACTTCCCCACCTCACTTAGATATATAGGTAAAGGCCCAAGCAGTTCATCTTCCCATAATAGGTTCAATGAAGCACGAGCTAACTGGAACACATTTACAGAGACATCGAAACTACACCCCACATCCATAGCACACCTAAACGTAGATGAAGCCGCACAACTCCTCACGGCGCACATCCTCGACGCCGCCGGAAAGTCCATTCCCCACGCCTCTGGTGCCCCGCGCAACCAGCGGAGGCCGTGGTGGAATGAGGACTGTAGGCGGGCGCGAGAGGCCCAGAACAAGGCGTGGGGTGTCCTTCGTCGGTACCCCACGTCGGGTAACCTCAGTTTGTTCAAACGGGCCAAGGCGTTAGGAAAACGTGTGCGCCGTGAGGCAAAACGAGAGAGTTGGCGCTCATTCATAACATCTATAAACTCATACACAGACACACGCAAGGTATGGACACGTATACGCAAACTCAAAGGACAACATACACACAGCCTGCCCCTGGTCAGTACAACAGGGGACACACTGGAAGACCAGGCTGACACACTCGCACAACACTTCCAACACGTGTCCAGTTCAGCACACTACACGAACACTTTCCTGAAGTATAAAGCCTCTTGTGAAAAGAAGTCCCTACACGACAACAACAAATCACAGACTTCTTACAACTCCCTGTTTTCACTACATGAGCTGAGAGCTGCTCTGAGCACGTGTAAACCCTCAGCTCCAGGCCCAGACAACATTATATACACAATGATACAACATCTACACGCAGACACACTTGAAGCACTTCTACATCTATATAATAAAATATGGCTTTCGGGGCACATTCCACACTCTTGGAGGGAGGCCATTGTAGTGGCTTTCTTGAAGGAGGGAAAGGACCCGTCGTCCCCCTCAAGTTACCGTCCAATAGCCCTGACGAGCTGCCTGTGCAAGCTCTTCGAGAAGATGATCAATCGCAGGCTTGTGTACTTCCTCGAGTACAATGGTCTTCTCGAGAGCTGCCAGGCAGGCTTTAGGGTGGGGCGATCGACGAACAATCAACTGGTTGCACTTGACTCATACATCAAGGATGCCTTCGTGCATAAGCAGTACTGCTTAACTGTCTTTTTCGACCTCGAGAAGGCCTACGACACCGCTTGGCGTTATGGGATCCTTAGTGACTTCAGGTCATTCGGTGTTTCGGGTAATATGTTGAACACCCTTGTTAGTTATTTGTCGGAGAGAGCGTTCAGAGTAAGAGTTGGTTGTGCACTTTCAAAGGTTCACGTCCAAGAAAATGGCGTGCCGCAAGGTGGCGTGTCGAGTTGCACTCTCTTTATCGTAAAGATGAACTCTCTTGGAAAGGCACTGCCACCAACAATCTCTTATTCTATGTATGTAGACGACGTGCAAATATCTTTTAAATCATGTAATATGTCAATATGCGAACGTCAAGTCCAGCTTGGTGTCAAGAAGCTTGCCGGCTGGGCAGACAAGAATGGGTTTAAATTGAATCCTGCAAAAAGCTCCTGCGTTGTGTTCTCCAGGAAGCGCGGGGTCCATCCGGACCCAGACATTACTCTGAATGGCGTGCCGCTTCCTGTGAACAAGGAGCACAAGTTCTTAGGTGTTGTGTTTGACCAGAAACTCACATTCATTCCACACATCAAGAAACTTAAACATAAATGTCTGAAAACAATGAATATACTTAAGGTTCTCTCCCATCAATCGTATGGTTCCGACAAAGAACTCCTACTACGGCTCTATACTGCTTTGGTTGGGTCTCGTTTAGACTATGGTAGTGTGGTATATGGGTCGGCGTCTAAAACAGCGTTGCGAATGCTTGACCCAGTGCTACACTTGGGGCTACGGCTTGCGTCGGGTGCTTTTCGCACTAGCCCTGTCGAGAGTCTGTATGCCGAGTGTAATAAGTGGAGCCTTGAGAACCAACGGACGTACATGGACTTACTTTATGCGTTTAAAATTTCATCGCTGAATAACCATCCTTTTTATCCTGTTTTTAACGACACATCCACATCTGTTTTTTTTGTAAATCGCCCATCCGTTCCTCTGCCCTTTTCACTTAGAGTGAGAGAGCGAGCCTCGGATCTGAGCGCTTCGTTTTTAGATGTGTACGGATCAACCTTTTCAGACATTTTACCTCCTTGGAAAGTTCGTCCTGTGTCCTGCGACCTTTCTTTTATGAAACTTGACAAAAATCGGGTACCGCGAGCTGCAATACTGCAGCACTTTCTGTCTCTGCAGTTTAAATACCCACTTGCAGAATTTTACAGTGACGCGTCTAAAACCTCCACTATGGTCTCCTGCGCTGCTCATGGTCCGAATTTCAGTGCAGCCAGAACCATGAGCATCCACACGACAATTTTTTCAGCAGAAGCTCATGGGATTTTGCTGATTGTACGACACATACATGAAAATCAAATTCCGAAGTCTATCATCTACACAGATTCCTTGAGTGTTGTTCGCGCACTGTCATCGCATACACCCCCCAAAAACCACATAGTTAATCTTGTATTTAACATTATCATGTCTGTGTATGCAAAGAAGCATCAGCTGCTCCTCTGCTGGGTTCCAGGACACGCTGGGATCGCTGGGAACGAGTTGGCAGACGAGAGGGCCGCTGCTGCTGCACTCAGGAACACTGTAGACATAACAACCGTACCGTACACAGACCTCAAGCCACACATAAGACAACACCTGCGCAGAACATGGCAAACACACTGGGACGAACAGACAGACAACAAACTACATGTAATAAAGCCACACTTGGGACGGTACACAGCTGACTCACGCAACAGACACACGGAAGTCGCCTTGGGTAGGCTACGGATGGGGCACACGCATGCAACTGACTCGTATCTGCTGACGGGATCTCCTAGACCCCAGTGCAGCAGGTGCGGAGAGGCCCTATCCGTAGTACACATACTAATCACATGCAAGGCACTTCACACAACACGACACAAACACTTCAGAGAACTCTACAGACAACATATTCCCCTACATCCATCGTTTTTCCTAGGTGATGATGCCATTGTTTCCGTGAAACGTGTGTTTGAGTATTTGTCCGACGTCAAGTTTTTAAACCTCAGTTCCTATCACGCATCATGAAATCTGGCCCTATACACCAGCCATGCTCATTGTCGTGTTGTGATTTTACTTTTGTTTTTGCTGATTTTAGTTAGTGTTTAAGGTTTCACCCCTATCATCGACTATTGTTTTGGCGCTCTTTGCCCCAGTTGGCCTTGCGCCATAAACATCCAACGATCATCATCATACATGTGCTCAGGGCAGCCCTCAACTCATAGAGTGTAAATTCAGAATTGTAACCAGATTTTGACCTGTTATTGTCATGTAGGGACTTCTTTTCACAAGTATTTTTGTTTCAGGAAAGTGTTTGTGTAGTGTGCAGAGCTGGAAACGTGTTGGAAGTGTTGTGCAAGTCATAGCCTGGTCTTCGAGTGTGTCCCCTGTTGTACTGACCAGGGGCAGGCTATGTGTATGTTGTCCTTTAAGTTTGCGTATTCTTGTCCATACCTTGTGTGCGTCTGTGTATGAGTTAATGGATGTAAGGAAGGTGCGCCAACTCTCTCGTTTGGCCTCACGGCGCACACGTTTTCCTAACGCCTTGGCCCGTTTGAACAACAAAAGATTACCCAACGTGGGGTACCGACGGAGCATACCCCACGCCTTGTTCTGGGCCTCTCGCGCCCGCCTACAGTCCTCATTCCACCACGGCCTCCACTGGTTGCGCGGGGCACCATGTCACGTGAACGGATGGTGGGGTGGTCTTTACCAGCTTGGAGCAATGGACACAGGGAAGCCGTTGGCGAGTTTGACAACACACATTTAATGCACACACAAAAAAAACCCTCAGGCAAAGCACTCAATATTTAAACTGCACACAAATGATACACACTCAAGCCTCTAACAACTCCAAAACACAACTCAAATACAAAACCCTAACTTAACCGCTTAATATACAATTCAACTCAAAACCCAAACGGCTCTACAATAAAGTCCTACACTAAGTACCCTCTAAATACACTCATACTGTTCTAGTTAATCTCTCTCGAACCACATCTCCCTAGTTGTGTCCTTGACAATTGCGTCCCTACTGGACTGGCCTACCCCGGTCGTCGGCGCTGACGTGTCCCACCCTTGCGTGACCGCGACTCGGTGGTAGCCGTCCTCTTCTTGCTCCGTCAGTGCCGGCGTTCGATGCGCGCGGTCATCTCTTCGGCGGCGCGCTTCCTCGGTGGCTACCCCCTGGTAGCCGCTGCCGCTGGGGGTCTCAGGTAGGCTTTGCACGAACGTCGCCTTTCGGGGCCGTCGAGACGAACGTCGACGGAGCGTGGACGCTGGCCGCTGGTGCCCGACCGATGCCGCTGGGGCCACGAAGACACAGGTTCGTGGTGCACTGAGGATGACGGTGCCGATGCGAAGTCGGCCCGCTCCCGCCCAGTCTCGGATGGCGTAGTCGATGGCCTGGCCGCGTCCCCCTGGCTCGTTCGTTGAAGCGCACGTGCTCCGGCCGCCTCCTGGTTTCTTCGGTTTCTTGCTTCCCGGCCGTTGTCTTGCCTCCCTGTCCTTATATGGCCATCTCGCCACTTGTAACCTGCGTGGCCTTCCCCGATTGGCCGACCAGTGTGCTGCCACCTTTTCCCAGGATTCCTTGGTGCGTCGGCGCTGGCGCTTGCTGATTGGCGCGCTCCTGACGCGCACTTCAAAATTGTCGTTCCTTTGTTCTTTTCTTTCATTTTTCGGGGGGTTTCATGCATCCCCTTTCGGGGGGTGCCTTTGACACATGACAATTACCCCCCGCCTTAAGAGTTTTTTCTCAAAAAACTGCTTCAACTTGGCCGCCGATGTCCTCTTCTTCCCTTCTCATGGTCACTTCTTATGAGTCCACTGTTCACTTCTTTGAACGCACTTTTCACTTCACACTTCACTTCACCGGTATTCCCTCCTTGTCTGTAGTTCACTGGTGTCCCGAACGCACACACTTGGTTTACACAGCCTTCCAGTTTTATCGCCAATACATCACTTTCTTAAACCCCAATCTACTCAAATACTCCCCTATAACGCATCATTGCAATCAAGCACTTCAATATTCTCTAATTCGACAACACACGCTCTGTCTGCGCCAAATGTTTTTCCTCCTCCCTCTCTTCAATTCATTCTTTGCCATTGCTACTTTTACATTGACAGTTCCTACACTTACACTAACCTACTCATACAGTCTGCTCTACAAGCAACACAATCAAACACTTGAATAAATGCCGCATTGGACGCCACTATGTTTCAATCGTCACTTCGTCACTCACTCATCCAGATGTCTATTATAAACGGCTACACGAACCTTGCCTTTTCACTATACTACATGTATGCTCTACCACAACACACAACTTATACGTCACCAGTATGGGTCCTATTCCTTTCCAAGCCAAGTCCATGTTGTCCATCAGGTTCGTTGACCTATTGCTTCATCTTCACCTTCTTCCGCCTAGACCACTCAGCAACTTTCGCTACACAATCGGATCGGTTATGACAACCGACTGTGGTCACACCGCTCGCGTGCCGGTCGCGCGAAGCCTGGCTTAATGGTTGCTTGGGCACCCAAGCCTCGCGAGTTCAACTCCTACCGTGCCGCAGAGCGCGTTTATTTGATGCCTTCCATCTCGCAAGGCTCTTGGCGCGTCAGATCTCCGTCGAGAGCTATCCTTCTCGTGCTCACTCTTCGTCTTCTTATTGCTTAAACTTATCTTGGTCCTTCGTCTACTCCTCTTTCTAGCTTCGCCTGTCATCCGGGCCATTGTTCCCGTTAGCCTCACTTTCTTGGTATGGCTACGCTCACGCTCTCCAGCCCGCCTGCGCCTCACGCAGTCTTCCTCCCCTTTCTCCGAAAGCTCCCTGCAGGATACATGCTCTTTCTCGCTGATGTCAGTGCGAGATTGCTTACTGGGGGCTTGCACACCCTTCTTGTCTGCGCCAACTTTCTCCTCCACTACAGCCCTGTCTGGCTCCTTTTTCCGCGTGCTTTGGTCGACTTCCAAGCTTTCGGTTTCAGAGAGTGGTCCCGCTTGTTCGGGAAACTCGGCACCTGGCTCTGCACCGCCGACCTCTGTAACAAGCTCAAACCCTGCTTGGACGACTTGACCGTCTAAAGATGCTGCGGTGCCCTTTTCAGCGGCAATGGTAGCCTCCGTACCAATGGACGTTTCTGACGGCACGCAGCTAAATCCTTCTTGCCAGCCGCCATTCGTACCAGTTCCCGGACTGGCAGGCACCTCGGACTGAACTAGTGATCTTTGAAACACCTTTAAATCAAATGAGTCAAAGGCGCCAGGTGTATATAACCGGCCTCTGCCTGGTGTTCTCTCAGCGCGTTCATCTCCTCTCGGAAGACATGCAACGGTGCACAACTCGAGTTGTTTACCTGCTCGCACCTGGAACGCGTCTCCCTCCACGGCGGTCTTTTGCGCGAGCCCTTCTTTTATTTTTTCATTGCTTTCCTCGCTGTGTGCCATGCGCGTACTTTCAACGCCACGTGCTCTTTGGCCGGGCTTAGTTTCAATGCGCTCATCTCTAGGCGTCTGTCCTGCGATTCTGCCATATCCTGCCCTTCTGCCCTTTCACTGCCTCGCACTTCGAACGCGCCTTTCTCCTCAGCGGGTTGTCTGAAGAACCAATCGTTTTCTTTGTGTTGATTATTACCCGCGGCGTCATCGTGATCTGCCACCTGCGGTCTATCAAGCGCACGTGCTACTTCGCCATCGCCGATCTGCGTGCTCTCTTCCTCACGTGCCTTGTAGAGGGCAGCGACCCGCCTGCCTTCAGTCTCACGTGCGGCGCGTTCGCCGTTCTTTTCGCTTTTCTTTTCCGCGATGCGCCTGCATGCTCTCGTTCTAACTCTACCATTTTAATTTTCCTCTCTCTATCCTCAACCTCCTTTTCTCGGCCTCAAGCCTCTCCCTTGCTTTTCGCGATTCTTCTATCTTTGCATCCAATCTCTCGTGCACTTTACGGTTCTCTTCCTCGTACAATTCGAGAAACTGCTCTTTGTTCAAACCTCGCATCTGAACCAACATCAACAACTTTTCCCAATCCATTCTCCCAGCTGGTAAGACACGTGACTGGGCCAATCCTGGCAGTTGATATGCCAAGATCCTGGCAGGCTCGCCAATTATTTGTCACGTGAACGGATGGTGGGGTGGTCTTTACCAGCTTGGAGCAATGGACACAGGGAAGCCGTTGGCGAGTTTGACAACACACATTTAATGGACACACAAAAAAACCCTCAGGCAAAGCACTCAGTATTTAAACTGCACACAAGTGATACACACTCAAGCCTCTAACAACTCCAAAACACAACTCAAATACAAAACCCTAATTTAACCGCTTAATATACAATTCAACTCAAAACCCAAACGGCTCTACAATAAATTCCTACACCAAGTACCCTCTAAATACACTCATACTGTTCTAGTTAATCTCTCTCGAACCACAACTCCCTAGTTGTGTCCTTGACAATTGCGTCCCTACTGGACTGGCCTACCCCGGTCGTCGGCGCTGACGTGTCGCACCCTTGTGTGACCGCGACTCGGTGGTAGCCGTCCTCTTCTTGCTCCGTCGGTGCCGGCGTTCGATGCGCGCGGTCACACGTTGGACGCCGTGGGCTCCGCGCGTCCTGACGTTTCCTCTGCGGCTACGTCCTGGTAGCTGCTCTCGCTGGATGTCCTTTATGCCGGCGTTCGATGCGCGCGGTCATCCCTTCGGCGGCGCGCTTCCTCGGTGGCTACCCCCTGGTAGCCGCTGGGAGTCTCAGGTAGGCTTTGCACGAACGTCGCCTTTCGGGGCCGTCGAGACGAACGTCGACGGAGCGTGGACGCTGGTGCCCGACCGATGCCGCTGGGGCCACGAAGACACAGGTTCGTGGTGCACCGAGGATGACGGTGCCGATGCGAAGTCGGCCCGCTCCCGCCCAGGCACGGATGGCGTGGTCGATGGCCTGGCCGCGTCCCCCTGGCTCGTTCGTTGAAGCGCACGTGCTCCGGCCGCCTCCTGGTTTCTTCGGTTTCTTGCCTCCCGTTGTCTTGCCTCCCTGTCCTTATATGGCCATCTCGCCACTTGTCACCTGCGTGGCCTTCCCCGATTGGCCGACCAGTGTGCTGCCACCTTTTCCCAGGATTCCTTGGTGCGTTGGCGCTGGCTGATTGGCGCGCTCCTGACGCGCACTTCAAAATTCTCGTTCCTTTGTTCTTTTCATCCATTTTTCGGGGGGTTTCATGCATCCCCTCTCGGGGGGTGCTCTTGACACATGACACACCAGATGCGTAGGGAATGGACTTTTCAGCGGCATCGAGGATGTGCGCCGTGAGGAGTTGGGCAGCTTCTTCAACATGTAGGTGTCCAATGGATGTGTGGTGTAGTTTGGATGTTTCTGTAAATGTACTCCAGTTCGCTCTATCTTCATTGAACCTGTTATGGGAAAGTGAACTGTTCGGGCCTTTACCTATGTATGTTAATGTGGTTGGGAAGTGGTCACTACCATATGGATTAGTGCCAAAATTCCATTCAAGAGGTGGAAAGAGTACTGCCAAGCCAATAGCCAAGTCGAGGTGTGAATAAGTGTTGTGTCTTAGATTATGGTATGTAGGCTTGTTTTTATTGAATAGGCATGCTCCCGATGATGTTAGATATTTTTCGATAAGGCGACCTCGGGCATCTGTGCGAGCAGAGCCCAAAAGAGAGTTCTGTGCATTGAGGTCGCCTAAAAGAATGAAAGGTGCGGGTAGCTGATCTACAAGGCCCTCGAAATCCGAGCTCGAGAGCTGGAAATCAGGAGGGATGTAGACTGAGCATAGTGTTATTAGCGTATTGAAAATTATGGTACGAATGGCAACAGCCTCAAGGACGGTCTGTAACTGGATAGAATGACACGCCAAGGACTTTCGGCAATGATGGCCACACCCCCGGAAAATGTACCACCATCGTCCCTGTCCTTCCTAAATACCAGGTAACAATTCAAAAAGTTTGTATGCTTGGAATTTGAATGTGTTTCTTGTATACACGACACTTGGCTGATTGGAGTGCAGTACCTCGTAGACATCGTCAAGATCGTTCAAGATCTCGTACACATCGTTTAAGAAGGCCTCTACAGTTCCATTGAGTTATGTTTTCTCTTCCCATTATTTAGTTTGAGAGCTACTGGAGTGTGTATGTTTGTGTCGTCTTTCGGGGCTGTGACTCGCCTTTTTGGGCTTGTCAGGAGGCTTTGGCTTCGGGACACATTCCTTGCGGTGCACCACAGACATGAACGGTCCGCAATCCGTTTCGCCCTCTGATGTCCTTGGAGTGCCTGGGTGATCAGGCTCCTTGGACCGCGCACCCTTGGGGGCGCGTTTTTCCGTGCCCGCAACCGCCGACGGTTTCAGGAACACCTCAGATGGCACAGGCGGTGCGGTGGGGGTGGGAGCTGCCGCTGGTTCCTCCATCTCCATCTCCTCCGTGCCCTCACCTGTAGTTTGAGATGCTGGAGCGGACGTGGAGGATGCAGCTTCACTTCCACCAGACGTGGTTGCAACCACAGCCGCTGCTGGCTCAGCGAGTTGGCTCGTTGGCTCGTGATGCGAGTTGGCTCGTGATGCGAGTTGGCTCGTGATGCGGAGGCAGGTCGGGCCACCAGAGGCAACCCGGTGGGGGGCGGGGACAGGATCAAGTCCGACTCGGGGTACTGGGTCCCCGCCGAGACCAGACGCCGCTCCGCCGCCCCCCCCCCCCCCCCGCGAGCTGCGTCGACGTACCTCCCCAGAGGGAAAGAGGCGAATCTGTTG
Source organism: Haemaphysalis longicornis (assembly GCF_048455015.1). Taxonomy (NCBI): domain Eukaryota; kingdom Metazoa; phylum Arthropoda; class Arachnida; order Ixodida; family Ixodidae; genus Haemaphysalis; species Haemaphysalis longicornis. The sequence continues at coordinate 69,958,277 of NW_027526204.1, forward strand.
CGCGCCTCTGGGAAGGAAGGTGATGTTTTCGTTGACTTTCAAGGCAATGATCTGTTTTTCTTGTTTGAACTTTTCACAGCTCCTAGAATAGCCAGCATGTGGTCCCTGGCAGTTTGCACAGGTGAAGTTCTCGGATTTACAATTGTCAGTTAGATGATCATGTGCTGCACATTTTGCGCACGTCAATTTACCACGACAAGAGGTTGTGCCGTGCCCAAACCGCTGACACTTGAAACAGCGGCGTGGGTTCGGCACGTAGGGTCGGACACTTGCAGCAGTGGCAGCGTGCGAGCACTGCGTAATCTCCCTTCGGCCCTTTGCAGAACTGGCTTCAACTGGACGCCGGTGGCTGAAACCCGACGCATGCGCGACAACTTCACCCTGGTCCTCGTCGGCGCAGCGAGCGTCACAAGCCCCAAGGCAGAGACACGCAGCGACCATACCTCGTGACCACTGTGCACCCTATAAAAGACAGCACCGGACCAGTCGAGGAAACTTGCAGCAGTGGCAGCGTGCCAGCACTGCGTAATCTCCATTCGGCCCTTTGCAGGTTAGCGCAGTTTTCTCACAGCCTGTTGATATTTTTTTCTGTCGCTGCTACTGCTGCTGGTATTGTGCATGTAATATCTCCGTGTCGGATTTTGTTGCGAGAGTGATGACGAAAGACTTCCAGAAGCTGTTTCTAGACTTTAAGGAGGAGTTCCAAACAGAATTTAAGTCGTTTAAGGACGCAATGGAGCGGGCTCTCCGCTCGGAAGATCGAGGTGTTCGGACGGAAATGGACGAAATGAAGGTTGGTCTGAATCATATCAGTAAGTGCCTTGATGAGGCAAACGAGCGGTTGAAAGATACGTTAAAGGAAAATAAAAGTTTAAAAAAGGAAAACGAAGAGCTGCGACAGCGCGTCTACGTGCTGAACAGGGACCTTTTCGAATGTCAGACCAACCTCATTAAGTCTGAACAATACACCCGAAATAAAAATCTTGAGGTTAAAGGTGTTATCCAAGAACAGAGCGAAAGCATCCCCGAGATTCTGAAAGCGATTGGGAAGGCCCTCGGTGAGCCGATATTACCTAGCGATGTAGATGTATGTCACAGGGTCCCAACTAAAAACAAAAAAGAGTCAAACATAATTGTCCAGTTTCAGAGGTGTGAAAAGCGGGACAAAGTTCTCGAGAAAAGCCGTAAGACAAAGCTTACGAACGAAGGTATCGGGCTGCGGTTGGCAGAATCAACGTCTGAGTCGGAAGACACGCCCAGTTTCGTAAATGAGCATCTTTGCCCTTACCTTAAAAGGCTTTTGGGAATGGCCGTGGCTCGAAAGCGTGAGCACAACTGGCGCTATGTATGGACAAAAAAGGGACGCATTTTCGCCCGCCGAACTGACTCTTCTGATGCCGTATCAATTCAACATGAAAGTGACCTCGACAAAATAATAAGTGAAATTCGAAGTGAACACGCATAAAACCATACAGTCCGGTCCACTTGTCGTGTGAAGATATGGCGGTTTGCGTTCTCCCGAAAGATTTGCCACATTTAGTCTCAACAAATCACGCTGGAAAGTGGTTGAAGTTGTTTCACTTGAATCCCCGCACGGGGCACCTTGAGCAATCTTGGTGACGGTACTGGCGATACCGCGGACCCCGAGCCCCCAAACATACGCTGGATCCAACCGTGGCAATGTGTTTATAGGTGGAGGGTTAGAAACCACGAACGGTGGCCGTCGGAGCCCAGGTCAAGCTCCGGCGGATGGGCTCCCTGTCTGTTCACCAGGCAGGGAGCTCCGGGACCTCCTCAGCTATCAGGGTAAGGTTGTGGAAGAAAGTACCCCCGTCCCCTGCTTTCCAATGTATCATATGGCATTTTCACACCCCCCCTCCAAACGTGATCGGTCCCTGAAAAGGGGCCGCACCGAAGTATCTTTTCCTCCTTTGTCTTCGATCTCCATTCCAAAGCCCGATAATTTCTCGCGCTTCCTGGTAATGGAATCCCTGGATAAATCAAACCCCATCACTTCCCAGTCTGTCTTTATCATCTCCAAGTTCCTTGAAAGCCTTGTAGGCAAATCGTACAAAGCTAAAAAGCTCACAACGGGAGAAGTCCTAATTGAAGTTCAAAACAAGCAACAATCTTGTAACCTCTTGAAGCAAACGCGCATGGTCGATGTCGACATCAGGATCACGCCCCATCGCAGTCTTAATAGCTGCCAGGGCGTGATCTCTGATAGAGATCTAATAAATGAGACTGAAGCAGATCTGCTGGAAGGGCTTAGCGATCAGGGCGTAACAGCTGTGCGGCGAATCACGATACGACGAAATGACCAAATAATACCTACTAAACACATAATCTTGACATTTGACCGCTCAACACTTCCCGAATCGGTCAGCGCAGGTTTCCTGAGATGTCCGGTCCGACCCTACGTGCCGAACCCACGCCGCTGCTACAAGTGTCAGCGGTTTGGACATGGCACTAATGCTTGTCGTGGTCGACTAACATGCGCCAAGTGTGCACAACATGATCACGCATCTGACAACTGCCCATCACAAACCCTCATCTGTGCTAACTGCAAGGGACCCCACGGGGCCTACTCTAGAACATGTGAGAAATTCAAACAGGAGAAGGAGATCATCAAGGTAAAAGTGACTGAGAATCTTACCTTCCCAGAGGCGCGAAAGAGGTTCGCCTCTTTCCCCCTGGGGAGGTACGCCGACGCAGCTCGCCGGGGGGCGGAGCGGCGTCTTGTTTCGGCGGGGACCCAGTACCGCGAGTCGGACTTGGTCCCGCCCCCGCCCCCCCCTGGGTTGCCTCTGGCAGCCCAACCCGCCACCGCACCGCCTGCTAAGTCAGCAGCGGCTGTGGTGGCATCCACGTCCGTTGGGGATGCTGCTGCACCCTCTGTTTCCTCTCCACCGGCCCGAAGCACATGCGAGGGCCCGGAGGAGATGGAGCTGGAGGAAACCGCAGCAGTTCCCACCTCCGCCGCACCGCCTGTGCCACCCGGGGCGCTCCTGACGCCCTCGGCGGTCGCGGCCAAAACGAAGGGCACCGCAAAGGGTGCCAGGTCCGGGGGGTCCGGTACGCCGGGTACCCCTTCCAAATCAGATGATGACATGGATGTGGGACCCTTCCTGTCTGCTTCGCAGCGGAAGGAACGGGTCCCCCCATCTAAACCTCCAGAGGAGGTAAAAAAACCCCGTCCAAGAATCCAAGCCCCGAAAGACCCTACATAAATAGTCACACTCCAGTAGCTCTAATACATAATAATGGGAAGAGAAAATATCGTTCAATGGAACTGCAGAGGCCTTCTAAATAATCTTGACGACGTCTATGAGATTCTGCATGCTTATCAGCCAAGTGTAATGTGTGTTCAGGAAACACACCTGAATTCCAAGAACACAAATTTCTTGAATAGTTACCTGGTATACAGAAAGGACAGGGTTGGCTGCACACACTCTTCTGGCGGTGTGGCCATAATCGCCCGCAAATCCTTAGCATGCCACCCTGTCACCTTGAACACTATCATGGAGGCTGTGGCAATTCGAACGATAATATTTAATAGGTTGATAACGGTATGCTCCATATACATTCCTCCTGATGTTTCACTTTTAAGCTCTGACTTCGAGGCGCTGGTTGACCAGCTGCCCGAACCATACATCCTGACAGGCGACCTTAATGCTCACAACACTCTTTGGGGCTCTTCTCGCACGGATGCCCGAGGTCGCCTCATAGAGAAATTCCTTACATCTTCAGGAGCATGCCTTTTCAACAGTAAACAGCCTACATACCATAACATAGGACACAACACATACTCATGTCTTGACTTGGCGATTGGCTCCGCAGTTCTCTTTCCTCTTCTCGAGTGGGGTGTGGGAACTGACCCATATGGCAGTGACCACTTCCCCACCTCACTTACATATATAGATAAAGGCCCAAGCAGTTCATCTTCCCATAATAGGTTCAATGAAGCACGAGCTAACTGGAATACATTCACAGAGACATCCAAACTACACCACACATCCATAGGACACCTACACGTTGAGGAAGCTACCCAACTCCTCACGGCGCACATCCTCGACGCCGCCGAAAAGTCCATTCCCCACGTCTCTGGTGCCCCGCGCAACCAGCGGAGGCCGTGGTGGAATGAGGACTGTAGGCGGGCGCGAGAGGCCCAGAACAAGGCGTGGGGTATCCTTCGTCGGTACCCCACGTCGGGAAACCTCCTCTTGTTCAAACGGGCCAAGGCATTAGGAAAACGTGTGCGCCGTGAGGCAAAACGAGAGAGTTGGCGTACATTCATAACATCAATAAACTCCTACACAGACACACGGAAAGTATGGACACGTATACGCAAACTCAAAGGACTACAGACACACAGCCTGCCCCTGGTCAGTACAACAGGGGACACTCTGGAAGACCAGGCTGACACACTCGCACAACACTTTCAACACGTGTCCAGTTCAGCACACTACACGAACACTTTCCTGAAACATAAAGCCTCTTGTGAAAAGAAGTCCCTACACGACAACAACAAATCACAGACTTCGTACAACTCCCTGTTTTCACTACATGAGCTGAGGGCTGCTCTGAGCACGTGTAAACCCTCAGCTCCAGGCCCAGACAACATTACATATACAATGATACAGAACTTACACACAGACACTCTTGTAACACTTCTTCACCTTTTCAACAAGATATGGCTTTCGGGGCACATTCCAAAGTCTTGGAGGGATGCCATAGTTGTAGCATTCTTGAAAGAAGGGAAGGACCCTTCTTCTCCCGCTAGCTATCGACCCATTGCCCTGACCAGCTGCCTGTGCAAGCTTCTCGAGAAGATGATAAACCGGAGGCTCGTGTACTTTTTGGAGTATAACGGCCTTCTCGAGAGCTGCCAGGCAGGGTTCAGGGCGGGGCGATCCACGAATGATCAACTTGTGGCACTAGAGTCGTATATTAAGGATGCCTTCGTGCATAAACAGTTCTGTTTAACTGTGTTTTTCGACCTAGAAAAGGCCTATGACACCGCTTGGCGTCATGGGATTCTTACTGACCTGAAGTCATTCGGTGTGTCTGGTAATATGTTTAACACCCTTGCTAGCTATTTGTCGGAGAGAACCTTTCGCGTCAGAGTTGGTTCTGCACTGTCAAAGGTACACGTGCAAGAAAATGGCGTGCCGCAAGGCGGAGTTCTAAGCTGCACTCTCTTCATAGTAAAAATGAACTCCCTTGGGAAGGCACTGCCGCCTACAATTTCTTACTCCATGTATGTAGATGATGTGCAGATATCTTTTAAATCATGTAATATGTCCATCTGCGAACGTCAAGTCCAGCTCGGCGTCAAGAAGCTTGCCGGCTGGGCAGACAAGAATGGTTTTAAAATTAATCCCGGAAAGAGCTCGTGTGTTGTATTCTCCAGGAAGCGTGGGGTCCACCCGGACCCAGACATCACTCTTGCGAATGTGCCAATTCCTGTGAACAAGGAGCACAAGTTTTTAGGCATTTTATTCGATGAAAAACTTACATTCATTCCTCATGTCAAACAGCTCAAATGTAAATGCCTAAAGGCAATGAATATTCTTAAGGTTCTCTCGCATCAATCTTATGGGGCCGACAAACAACTCCTGCTGCGCCTGTACACAGCGTTGGTGGGGTCCCGGCTCGACTACGGCAGTGTCGTGTATGGGTCGGCGACAAAGACCGCACTGAGAATGCTCGACCCAGTGCTGCATCTTGGCCTTCGCCTCTCATGCGGCGCTTTCCGCACTAGCCCTGTCGAAAGCCTTTATGTCGAGTGCGACAAGTGGTGTCTAGGGCATCAGCGGGAGTATGTTGACCTGCTGTATGCATCTAAGATTGTGTCCCTTACCAACCATCCTTTTAATCCCATCATGAACAATACATCAAACTTGCAACTCTTTTTAAACAGGCCATCCGTTTCCTTACCTTTCTCTCTCAGAGTTAGGGAGGAGGCTTCTGCACTCACGGTCCCTCTTTCAGACACGCACAAGACACCCATTCAAAATTTCATCGCACCATGGCATCTTCGTCCTGTATCATGCGACCTGTCATTCACTCTTGTAGAAAAAAATAGGGTACCCAAGAATGCAATTCTGCAGCACTTCCTCTTCCTGCAGGACAAGTACAGGTGCGCAGAATTCTATAGCGACGCGTCGAAAACTGGTTCTACGGTATCTTGTGCAGCGCACGGACCAAATTTTAGAGTAAGCAAAACAATGAATTTTCATAACAGTATTTACACGGCAGAAGCATATGGCATTTTACTCGTTACAAACCACATCATCAAACATAAAATTCCCAAGTCCATTGTGTACACAGACTCTCAAAGCGTTGTACAGGCACTGTCATTAGGAAGGTCATCTAAAAACTATGTCATAAATGCTCTTTTCAAGGTACTAATGTCTGCATATGCCTCAAATCTTGAAATAACTATATGCTGGGTAGCAGGGCATTGTGGAATCCCTGGCAATGAGGCCGCCGACCAAATGGCTGGTGATGCTGCTCTCATGACTACAGTTGACGTTACAACAGTACCTTACACCGACCTAAAGACACACATCAGACGACAGCTTCGTAACATATGGCAATTACACTGGAGTCAACAAACAGACAACAAACTACACATAATAAAACCACAACTTGGACGCTACATAACTGACTCACACAACAGATACACTGAAGTCGCCCTGGCTAGGCTGCGGATGGGCCACACACATGCGACGCACTCCCACCTGCTCACTGGTACTTCGGGACCCACGTGTAGCAGGTGTGGAAAGGGCCTATCCGTAGTCCACATACTAATCACATGCAAGGCACTTGACACAACACGACACAAACATTTCCCTGAATTATACAGACAACACATTCCTTTGCACCCATCATACTTTTTAGCCGACGAACCAATGTTTTCTAGTCAACGTGTTTTTAAGTTTTTAGCTGAGGTAAACTTTCTGCAGCTCTTGTCATATCATGTGTAATCACCCTGGCCCTATACACCAGCCATCTCCATTGTCTTTTGTTTTGCATCACCTTTACTTTTAGTTACATGTTTTAGTACTTACGGTCTGATGAAAACTCAATAACTGCTTTGGCGCTCTTTGCCCTCGTTGGCCTTGCGCCATAAAACACCAACCATCATCATCATCATCATGTTTCACTTGAATGGCAGATCAATCTCACCTAAGCGAGACGAAGTGTTTTCGTTATTAGAATCTTGCGGCCTCTCATTCGATATATTATTTTTCACCAAAACGTGGTACACTGAAGATTCTGATCACGTTGTACTCCCGGGCTACTGCCATTACCACTTGGATCACTCAGGCACGAGGGGTGGAGGGGTGGCCATTCAAAGCGCACTCTCAGGCTTTGAAATTCTTAAAGATTACACTGCAATGACCAATGACTACGAAGTGCTATCAATCAGGAACAAAAAAACTATTTTCACGGTCCTATACAGACCACCAAACGGAAGCTTCTCGGCATTTGTAAGCTACATTGACAGTCTGCTTTCTTTTGCTGCCGAAAATCAGTATGTGTTAACGATTGGGGGAGACCTAAACATCGATGTGACGAAAGACACCACCGCGTCTCTTGACTTTCTTATCGTTTTGCAAAGCAATAATTTCCGTAACGCCATAGCTACGCCCACGCATATTTCTTCCATGACGTCATCTGTGCTTGATCTGTTTATCACAAATGCACCTTCAGATAAAACCATGTCAGGCACAATATGCGCCGACATCAGTGACCACTTGCGTATCTTTCTAATGGTAGAGCGCAATAAATATCTCGAAGCAAAAAAACAAACGAGAAACGTTTACCGTGATATATCATCATCCACTCTGCAAAAATTCTGTGATACGCTTATGCAGGTCGACTGGAAGGCCGTAACGGCACTAAGTGATGCAAATGAGGCGTATGAAAAATTTCTCGAAATATTTAAAACCCACTATTTCGCTTGTTTCCCTCTAAAAACCTGCCAACACACGAAGTCCCGGAAGCCCTGGGTAACGACGGAACACATCCGATTAGTAAATGAGAAATTAAGACTTTATCGATCTTTTGTTCAATCACGTGACCTGACTAAATTGAAAAAGTTTAAGGTGTTCCGAAACAAGTTGAATAAAACTTTAAAACAAGGTAAGATGGAATACTACAACCGCGTTTTTGATAGCACTTGCTTACGGAATTGTGAAGTGGTATGGAAAAAACTAAACAAGGTTATTAACCCCAACAAAGTCAATGATCCGATTAATAGCCTTGTTATTGACAACGAAGAGAGAGGCGGTAAAGAACTTGCACATCGTTTTAATAACTTTTCAATCGCAATAGGAAAAGGCGTACACTCTCCCAAAGCTGCGGCCGACATTTCAAGTTTAACAGAAAGCTTATTTTTCTGCCCAACCCACCCTTATGAAATAATAACGCTGTTTCAGAAGTTTAAAAACAGCCATTGTTGCGATGCTGACTTGGAAATCAGACCAATTAAGCATGTGTTGGACTTGATCGCCCCCACACTAACGCACGTTTTCAACACAGCACTTTTAACAGGCGTCTTTCCTAACGAAATGAAGACTGCGAAGGTCATAATTATCCACAAAGGTGGGGACAAAAACATGTTTAGCAACTATCGTCCAGTCTCAATTTTGCCGGTTTTCTCGAAATGTCTAGAAAAGATCATTAATATTCGCATTGACAGTTTTTTAGGTAAGCATAAACTAACGACTCTCAATTTGGCTTCAGAAAAGCCCTATCCACTGAAAGCGCTCTACTGGCCCAAAAGGAACTAATATTGGATAATTTCGAAAATAAACTTCTGACACTAGGAGTGTACCTTGATTTTAGCAAAGCATTCGATCGTGTGGATCTAGTTGCCAAATTAGAAAACTACGGTTTTCTTGGATTAGCTCAGAACCTAATTCAGTCTTATCTCTCAAACCGTTACCAGATTGTTGAAATAAACAAATGCAAATCAGAATTGAGACCTATTCAATCAGGTGTCCCTCAAGGCAGTATTCTTAGACCGATCCTTTTTCTTTTTTATATTAATGATATTGTCATGTTAGATAAAACTTGCAAATTTGTTATCTACGCAGATGACTGTGCAGTGTTCACTTGTGGCAAGGATATAAAAGCAATAACACGAACGGCCGGTAATTTCTGCCACCATCTCCACGAATGGTGCAGAAAAAACAGCTTAACTCTGAATGAAGCAAAAACAAAATGTGTACTGTATAGGACCCAAAATACCGATGTATCCTATCCAGACAAATAACTCTAGGTCCCTTCAGTATTGCGGTAGAAAAATCCATAAAAACACTGGGCGTTACCTTTACCCAGCACATGTCGTGGAATGATCACGTTAAAAAATTGTCGATAAGGCTCAGCAAAATAATCAGCATGTTAAACCGCAACAGGCAATTGCTACCACGTAGGATTAAAAAGCTCCTCTACAACACGCTTTTTCATTCACAACTCTGTTACTGCGCGCTAGTATGCGCTAAAACTACTTCATCTAACCTACACAGAATTTATTTACTCCAGAAAAAAGCTATTCGTATTATAGAAAATGTTTCATACCTACAGCACACAGCGCCACTTTTTGAAAACATGCCATAATGAAAGCGCAAAATATCTACATATTCAGACTGTTGTGTACCTACAAAAGTGCCGCCCAGGGAAGGCTGTACATGTTTCTAGAACATGCTCATCTCAATATACAGAATAATATATATCCTCTACGCTACAGACCACCATGGAAGATACCATTTTCTCGTACTACGTACGGGACGGAACGAATTCGACACGCATTACCCGCTACACTAAACTACCTGGATGCAAGATGCATAGACATCCTAAACATGCCTCGTAAAGGTATTTTTGCATTGTTATTGTGAGGGCATTTGTCAGCACAAAATGTCATTTTTTATTTTTACCAACTTATGCTTCAATCGCATGTTTCTAAGAATGTATAATGCCTCAAAATACTTTCCTGTACCGCAAGCAGCCTGACCTTGTCACGGTACTCACTTATTGCCCTTGTTTCATTTGTTGCCTGGTTGGTTATTGCTGATTTAATGCAGTGCTTTGAGTTCTACGCCCTGTGTCATCCTCCAATATTGCTTCTTTGTATCGCGTGTGAGTTGCGGCATCTGCAGTATATGTATACATATATGTGTGTCTGGTATATCTGTGTGCGTATGCGCATGTGTGTATGTAGATATATAATGTATATATATACCTTTTTACTCCAGCGTTTAAGAGAATGCTCCGCTTCACGAGTGAGTTGCATATAATTTTGACGTGTGAAATGTGCATTTACATGCATCATCGCTGTTCTATCGTGTTGTATCCTGGGTGAAAATTTTAAGCGAATCTTTAAATTTAAATTTTAAACGAATTTTGCAATCTGTATTTTTGTCTACCTTCTTCTTTATTTCCCTTTTCCTTTTTTTTTCTTTTTTCCCTTCTTTTCTCCTTTTTTTTCTCTCGCACCTACCACTGCTGTGTACGGGTGGATGGAGCTTCGTCAAGCTGCGAAAGTGCAACTTTTTTCTCCGACCACCTTTTTTTCGTTGTATATATATGGCGAAAAATAAACTTCTCTTTGATTGATTGATGGATTGGACATCTCAAGAAACCTGCGTTGACCGACTCAGGAATGTTTGAGCGGTCAAGTGTCAAGATTATGTGCTTGGTTGGAATTATTTCATCATTTCGGCGTATGGTGATTTGACTCACTGCTGTCATGCCCTGATCTCGGAGGCCCTCGAGCAGATCTGCTTCCGTCTCATTCATTAGATCCCGATCAGAGATCACGCCCTGGCAGCTATTGAGGCTATGATGGGGTGTGATCTTGATGTCAACACCTACCATGAGTTTGCTTGAGGAGGTTAGAGGATTGTTGTTTGTTTCCTACTTCTATCAAAACTCTCGTTGTGAGTTTCTTAGCCTTGTACGACTTTCCGATAAGGCTTTCAAGAAACTTGGAGATTAGAAACACAGACTGGGAAGTGATGGGCTTTGTCTTGTCAAGAGATTCCATGATCAAAACCGGGAGAAATTATCATGCTTTGGGAGAGAGATTGATTGCAAAAGAGGAAAAGAAACTTCGGTGCGGCCCCTTATCGGGGGCCGATCACACTTGGGGGGGGGGTTTATAAAATGCCATATATCATAGTACAGAAGCAGGAGACGGGGGTACTTTCTTCTTTGACTTTACCCAGATGGTCAAAGAGGTCCCAGAGCTCCCCGGCTGGTAAACAGACAGGGAGCCCATCCGCCAGAGCGTGACCTGGGCTCCGACGGCCACCGTTTGAGGTTTCTACCCTTCACCTTAAAACCCATTACCACGGTCGGTTACAGCGTGAGTGTGGGGGCTCAAGGTCCGCGGTGTCGCCAACACCGTGACTAAGATTAGCCAAGGTGCCCCGTGCGGGGACTCTCGCTGATCGGCCAGTTACGCATTTACGATTACATCATAACACAGAAACCCGGCTGTACAATGGGATGGAGGGGGGAGTGATACATTATTGGAAGAGGTGACAACTGACGCGCGAAGCCGGTGCAATGGTACTCAGCGAGGCAACAGCTAGAAGAACAGTAGTGTAAGTAACCGGGCTTGCCTCAGTCAGCCTCGACCAACATTAGCTGCTTAAGCAATGCAGGAGTCGTGAACGCATAATATGGGAGCGATAGGGCGGATTCAATAATAATTCCGTCATCAGACTTGCCTTCTGCCTGCTTTCCAGCTCAGTGCCGTAGCCACGGCTTCCATGTGTGAATTCTCCGAGTGTGACCCATGCCACAAGCTACACAAGGGCTATGAGGTGCCCCTAATAGAGGACACTATTATCCTGACCACCTAGGAATCATTATACGCCAAAATCTCAGCACACAGAATTTCTGCTTTTGGCCTCTTAGAACAGCACTAGCTGCCCCTAAGAGTGGAAGCTGCCCCTTGGGCTCAGCAGTTCAACACCCACACCGTAGCTACAAAACCACCGTCATGGGTACAGCTCTTCAGCTGTTGTGAGGTGTGATAAAAGTTAGTTGCCACTTCAGTTAATGCACTGTTCTCATCTGCAGCTCGCCAATCATTTTTCATGTATTAAAATTATTCACAAGAAAATTTTTCAGGGTGAATATTCATGCACTTTGAAGCAAAAATCACAATTTGCACACTGCGCAGCAATGATCATTACAAAGTGCACATCACAAGTCAAACAGAATACCTCATCACTCTATATGCCTGTAGGACAAGGATAATTTTAAGGAAACACTTTTTTTCGATTTGAATAATTACACTTTTTACCAGCGCACAACTTTTTCACGATTATTTAGGCTTCTTCTAGTACATTTTTCGTGACAGATGCTCCAGAAAGCTGTTAACATATAACCACCCATTCCTGGATAACAAGGTATGATTTATTGGGCTGTTTTATTTACAAGGACTGCATACAGAAGACATCTTGTAAGTTTGTGAACAGTCACGCTTAGTCATTTTTTATGAGCACAACTTTTCTCATTGACAAGACTGACAAAACAGTTATTCTGGAGTGCAGTCACTCACAACAGATGTTTAGTTCTCGAAAGTGTTTCCGAGAGACACTGTACACATGGGCCCGGCCCCGTCACTGTTCTCCATCACCCAAGTTTAAAATATGCTTGCAAGAAAAGCTTTTTCAATGTATACAGTGCACGGACTTCACCAGTGTGCAATCTGTTCAACAGAGTGTGATACGTGTACCACTGGCAATCACTCTCCAATATTTTTCATGACTGCACAATAGTAGTGAGTTATTGAAGCATTCTTCAGGCCACTTTTTAAAACATTATGAACTGGTCTTTTTGTAGGTATGCATACTCTCATGTTTGACAAGAGACCAATTGTGAGCAAAGCTTTTATCACAGGTGCTGCACTCGTAAGGCCTCTGTCACAATGCAGTACTTCATGATCAACCAAGTCAAATTTTCTGATAAAGCTCTTCTGATAGATGCCACACATGTAGAGCCTCTTCCCAGAGTGCAATCTTTCGTGAGTAAACAGGCCGGATTTACAAGTAAAGCTCTTTGGACACATGTGACACATGTAGGGCCTCTCACCAGAGAGCAAGCTTTCATGAGTGCAAGCCAGAAGGCCCTTCCGAGCAAAACTTTCTTGACTGGTACTACAAACATAAGGCTTCTTGCCTGAGTGAAGCCTTTGATGAGTAACCAGGTGGCATATTTGAATAAAGCACTTCTGACAAATGCTACACAGGACTATTTGCCAGATGCAATCTTTCATGAATAACCAAGCTAGATTTACGAGCAAAGCTCTTCGAACAGATCCGACACACGTAGGGCCTTTCACAAGAGTGCAAGCTTTTGTGAGTGAGCAGTTTGCGTTTCTGAGCAAAGCCCTTCTTACAGATACTACAAACGTAAGGCTTCTCGCCAGAGTGCAATCTTTCATGAGTAACCAGATGGCCTCTTTGAGTAAAGCTCTTCTGACAGGTGCTACACATGTAGGGCCTCTCACCAGAGTGCACTCTTTCATGCTCAACCACGTCTCTCTTCCTAAAGAAGCCCTTCTCACCGATGCGACACACATAGGGTCTTTTCCCAGAGTGCACTCTTTTATGAGCAACCAAATTATGTTTTTGAGTAAAGCTTTTCGGACAGATGCGACACACATAGGGTGTTTTGCCAGAGTGCACACTTTCATGAGAAACCAGGCCTGCCTTCCGAAGGAAGCTTTTCTGGCAGATGCGACACACATAGGGCCTCTCACCAGAGTGTACCAATTCATGAGCAACCAAATTACGTTTTTGAGTAAAGCTTTTCTGACAGATGCGACACACATAGGGTCTTTCACCAGAGTGAAATCTTTCATGAGCAACCAGATGAGATTTTTGAGTGAAGCTCTTTTGACAGATTCCACACACATGGCACCTCTCGCCATTGTGCACTTTCACATGCCTGTCCAGGCTGCGTTTCTGCCGGTAAGATTTTTGGCAAACTGTGCAACTGTGGGGCGTCTGAATGGTGGACACTTTCCAATGTGTGGCCCGGTGGTTGCTTTCTTGACAGGACAGGCAGGAATATAGCTCCCCTCCAAATTGAATTTTCTTACTGTCCGTGGAAAAACTAAAAGGGTAAAATAAGACACCAACTTAGAAAAACTTCACAGGAATATGGCAACAAGCTAAATTCAAACTGCTGGACCTAACAAACCTGTTTTGTGCCCAAAAATGCATTGTTCATGTGAATATTCTCACAGTAAGCACAGCAGAATACAAAGGTGCATAAAAACGGCCCAATTTATATGAAGACATAAAGATTGACTAGCAAGTGCAGCAGTAGGGCCTACATGATCAATCACACCTGAAGCTTTTAGATTTTCGACAAGCAAAGGAAGCTCCAAATAAACCGGCCATGCAGTCCAGTTTCTTTTATTCGAAGCATTTCGTGTTCTGTAGTGCCCCCAGCACTTGTTCATAAGCAAACGATGCCTTATTCACCGAAAAATTAATCAATTTAAGTTAAAAATCTCGATTCTGCCACCCAATTTAAGTTAAAGATCTTGATTCTGTTACGAAATCGTATTTCTGCGACGTCTGCAATGACATCACAAGAGCAGGTCTTCAAGCTAAACATAGTGTGCTGCGGAGCCTCGTTTACTGCTAGTCATCCTAGATGGTGCCACCATACGGCGGTGGCCATTTTCTGCCTACGCTTTACTTTTGACTGTATTTGTACCTGGCTTGTTTTCGTTGAGGAAGAAAATAACCGTTTCGTGAAACAGTGTTCACTCGACAAATATGGTCCTGTCAATTACGCCAATCGGCCAGCGTCGTCTGAGACAATCCCAAAGTGCTGGAGTGCTGTGCATAGTGCGCGCAGTACCAACAGCAGCACGCATCGCTACTTTCATGTTTACGTGTGCTTTTGTAACTTCCACTGTTTATCCCATGATTAGTGTTATAAAAAAATATGCCCTGAATGTAAGCGCAAAAACCTTGTTTGTTTGCCAAGCTTATCAGCCCTGCCTAATTTGTGTTTGCTTTTGCCGACCCCAGCCAATCGCAGAGCTGTCACATGACATCATAGGTTCTGTTGCGGGAAATGAGCTAGAGAGTTGCACGGCCATTCCCTTTTTTTTCTAATTATGTACCTTATTTGAGTGAAGTTCATGCTAAAAGTGGTGTCAGTATGATTTTAACGAGGAAATATTTCCAATGAACCAAGCGTGTTTTGTCTGCATGGCCCCTTTAAGCCATTATAGTGAACACATGCCTGAAAATGGAAGTAATATTAATATTAAATATTAACAAATACAGTTCCCCGAATATATGGAAAAATGAATATATAGTATCAGGAGTTCCCCAAAACTGTGTTTTACTACCACATAAAATGCAGCAAAATCTGTTTTTCAACTTGTAATTGCAGTACTAAGAGTGAGTTGCAACCTAAGAATAAGATGTGCATAGCTTTCTACAAGAAATCTTCAATAACATGCCTAATAACTATTGCAAAGCAATTTACCTGTTTATACTCTCAAACTTTGTCTCGAAGTTTCAGCATAAAATGCAGGCTACAAGAACCAAAAGGCACTGTTCAATCGGTTGATTGTTACTGTAAAGCTGTACTTTCAAAAGTCTTTCTCGCTTCACAATGAGGTACACACTTGTGATAAGAGTGTCTGGAAATGTGAAACTGCTGCCGGCTACTTGGTGTAGCGGGATCACAGTCACCACAGAGAACACGCCATCATCATTCTGAGTTGACAAAATATAGCTCACCAGTTATCATGTGTAGGAGCACAGCGTACCATGAAAAAAGTTTTAGCCCAAATTGAACACACCCGGAACTAAAAAAATTGGCCTCATATCTGAATGCTCCCTTGTACATCTCGTCTAAAGACGATAACCATCTGTCGCCCTTGAAATGTAACCTGCTCTCCTCTCTCCCCATCACTCTGCACTGTTACCCTCCAGGTTATAGCAATCACAATTTTCTCAATGAAATTCAATTTTAATATGCTTAGACTGCTCCCCACTGCATAATAGAAAAAGGTGCGAATTGCTGCTTTTTTTACTTATCATGGCTTATTCCATTTGTAAAAAACAAGTAAAACATGCATTATTTAATAAAAGAATGTTGCTCGCGTCAGCTATATACCTACCACTCGCGGAAAGCTTGCCTGATGTTTTCTTGGTGCTGTATGAAAATGACTCATGCCCGTGGCACCAGAAAAAATTTTCACATTCGTTGCCCACGAAAGACTATCATCTTTCAGACTTGCAAGGAACATAAGCTTTCTGCTGGACTGTGAGAACACATAAGCAACATTTTCTGTGGGTTGTGTGTAGCTGAGAGAGAATGTTGATGTCACTGCCAACAAAACTCGTGAATCAGACATGATCCCGATGGCTGCGTCATCATGAGTGACTGATTCCCCTTATGGAGCAACGTCACAATTGTGGGTCAGTATGTTGACATCGCAGGCAGATGGGGTTCGGTGAATTGGCCATTAACTTCTTATGGCTGCTGTGGTTAGTGGCTAATCCACCTGAATGGATTTGTTAGTCCTAAATTCAGCTTTCCAGTACGTGACATTATAGTGCCTAACCATATGCCGAGCAACATTATACACACTGAACCAGACAAACTCACTGTACAGCTGCCAGAAGCAAGATTCCATTTCCTTGTGGATTCAAGTCTGCCACTTCCTAAACACATCCAGTGTCACCCACTTGTTCCCTTCTGACACTTCTGCTTCCCACAACCGCTAAAACAGCCTGGTGTTCAGTCTCAGTAGCATAATAGGCAGACCCACAGGTTTTGCGGTGAATGGCTTAGGTTCCAGTCCCAGCAGTGAAATTTTTGCAACCGCCTTTATTTCTCATAGCGAAATGTTGAATTTCATACATAATTATAAGCATTCTTTTTATAAAGAAAAGGGTTTTATAAAGAAGACTGTCAATAATAATTGGCAGAGGTTCTACTATAGTACTCGACAGGGGGTGGTTGGTTAGGGTTGAACAATTAACCCGAATAAAATGTTAACATAAAACATACCAAGAAATGACTTTCAAAGGCAGTAATCAAACCATTCACCCCATACTGCATGAAAAAATTGATAGCCAAGTGTATGAAAATCTATCCAACGGTCGTGCCTTGAAAACATCTGATTTAAGGAATCGAAATGACGCAGAGTGCAGATGGAAGCCTCAGAGGAAGATGTGTGGGTAATAACAACCACGCCAGCATGATAAGCAGCCCAAAAATGAAATACAGGAGGTGGTTCGAGCAATATCGGCAGTGCCAAAAGCTAAATCCAAGGAAGAAGGACCAACAACTGCACTGTAGGCTCCAGTGTTCAGATCAGCAAAGAAAAAAACAGCTTGGTGAAGGAGTGCCTTCAAAAGGTCAGAGAATTTAAATCAAAGCAAAATCCCACGGTTGACAAGTTTCACGTGGTAGAGGTATCTTGGTATGCTAATCGGTGTTCAGCTCAGGCAAAATGTCCAACAGATATTAGGTCCCAAACAGCTCTGAAATTCAAAGTGAGTTAGAGTAATGACTTTGGCTAGTTGGAGCATGACCACAATGATTCAGAACAATGCAACTGAACAGGATAAAAAAAGACAACCCAAAGCACCAAGTTTTCTTTCTTGTCCTGTCTATAGCACTGTTTAGAATTGTCAATATTCAAAGATTAGGTGGCGGGCTTTAAGCATAACAGCACAATGAATGGACAATTTGGAGTATGGCAGACAATGCCAATACTTGTAAACTTTCTTTGGCCTAGTCTTTAGAGTGATGTCTTGAAATAGGAGAGGCTGTGCGAACCATGCTGGAAGAGCTTCGATAAGTGGAGAATCGGTTGCGACCATTCAGATAATGGGCCTCCTATTGAGGGACATTTCCCCGAGTAGTTATAAGCTAAGTGGGATCGACAAAACAGCCTGGTAAAATCCAAAAGTAGTCGGGTCTGAAGAAATGCTTGAAGCAAACCTCATGTGGATGGAGTGTATGTATGAATTCAACAAAGAAAAAAAACTGACAACATGCTCAATATCGCTGCACAGGGGAGTGGGAAGAGGTTGAAGATGACGTGCAATGCCAAAAAAGCAGGTTAAAAACACAAAGACAACTTCAAGTTGAACAAGCACTAGAATTAGAACGAAAATTATGCAATACATAATTGACAGCTGTTTCAGGTCACCTCAGTAACTCCTTCCATAGGTTTTGCCAAATAGGGAAGAACTTTTGTGGATATGTAGAGCTATTAATGTGTTAGCTGCTATGGTGTATACAGAGTTAGGATAGTGCCTGAAAAATGCTAGAACAAAGGTGGTAAGTTGTAAGCGTACTATATGAGAATACTTTGAGGGCCAGGAACTTGTTAGCGTTGAAAATTGGGACTGTAAAGTGAAAAAAGTGTGTGGCGCAGTGAAAAACAACTGCTGCACTGCAAGTAAAGAGGCGGAGAACCGAAGGCGAATCAGCAGATATGATGTGGTTGTTGGTGGAAAAAATTTGTGGATGAGGACCATTGTCATGATTCAAGGAATCCCACGAAGGGTTGTAAAGACAATGTGCATGGAAGTGAAGAACGACAAAAAGGAAGAATTAGAATTTGACTTTAGAGAGCAGACACACAGTGGAACAATGTGAATAAAAGTGGAAACAGTGTGGATAGGGCATGGACCCCGTGCGGTTGCAGCAAGAGGTGCAAATAGGCATCACCGCGATAGCCAGAAGAAAGAATTTAGGCATGGCAGAAGCACGTGGTGAGGATAAGCGCAAGGAGAAGGAAGGATGCAGAACCAGAAAAGGACACTTCCTAAGAGATCTCGGCAAAGCAAGCCAGGAAAATGTGGCACAACCATCAAATACGAGGCACAAGCCTGGGCAGGTGCAGGCAGGTGTCTTATCTGGCCTGACCCACTGTGCTAAATTGTACATTGGTGGTCTCAGTGGTGACAGTCATGTGCGTGCATTCAGCACCTCCGCCCCGTAAACAAATGCTCCGACACCCAGCGCGGAGAGGCTCCCAGATCCACCCGATTCCTTTTTCTGGTACAGCGGCGGTCTCAAACCGAGGGTTGGTTTGCGCGACTACACTACCAGAAGCCTACATCCTGACGCACGGCCTAGCCACTAAGCCAGCCCTACCACTGCCGGGTGCAGGAACGCCACCATCACTGTGCTACATGATTTGATGTATGTACCTTTACGAATGTTCCGATTAGTTGTGCTTTAAAACAAGTGCAAAATAAATAAATGCACCTTCCTGGGGTACCTGAACATTAAATGTTTTTTGCAAGGGCTGGCTTGACACGTAAGAATGAAGGAAAATGCACTTTTTTTCCTCATTGCTACTGCGTGTATATCCTATTTATGTAAGTGTAAGCAGACAGTTATTATTGTTTTGGCTGCCTTTGAATATTCCACCTTTCCTGAAATGTTATAAGCCAGGCAAATTAAAAAGCTTTTGCAAATTTCCACTCTTCCCCTAATTCCCTAGTTTACACACACTCTGGTATAACCTTTTCATCAAGTATACTTTGTAACACTGACCAAGCTAACAGTCATGAGCAAAATATGGCAGTTTGCTTTGGTAGCACCAAAAAGTTTTTTTATGACAGTGTGTGCACCCCCCAAAAAAAAGAAAAAGCCTTGCGATGTGCTTTACATGTCATTGGGTCAACAGCATACCTCGCAAAGTTGGCGCCACTCACTCAAATTCACTTGTGAATGTTTTTTTCGAAACCACACTTACTCAAACTCAGACTCAATGCTTAGCAGTACATCTGCGCTCACCCAAACTCAAACTCGCAGTGAACGAAAAACTCAGAACTCACTCAAACTCAAAATGTACTCAAAACTCACAATTTACTCAAAACTCACAATGTACTCAAATTCAAAATGTACTCAGAACTAAAAATGTACTCAAACTTAGTACTGAAAATTTACTCAACCTCAAAATGTACTCAAACTCAAAATGTACTCAAACTGAAAATGTACTCAAAACTCAAAATGGACTTAGAACTCACTCAGAACTCAGGCATACTCAAACTCAGTTGCGCTCGAACTCACTCAAGCTGAAACTCGCGATGCCACACTAGCATAACGCTCACTCTAACTCAAACTCACGTGTGAGTTTGAGTCCAAATGAGTCTGAGTGAGTGGACTCATGAGTGATTCCGCCGACCTCTTGTCAACTGTGCCTCTGTAGTCTTTCTTGCACCCCGATCATGAGGCCATGATCTAGAACATTTTGTTCATTTCTTGGAGGGTTGTTCATTTTCTGGTAAAACCCATTTTACCCTATTTTTACACCTGAACGTGTTTCAGTAGAATCTGATTAAACCCGATTTTTTCCCGAATGGCCCTTTCCAAAGTACCAATCTACACACTCGTGGGCTGATGGTCCGGCGGTCTCAACGAGTCCTTGCTAGAAGCAAGCCCCACAAACACAGCTTTTGAACTCACTGAGCACTACAACTCGTTACCCCAGGCAGGTAAATGGTGCACTAACATTGTTGTTCCGAGCTAATGGAAGTTGTGATGTCGAGAGAACTTACTCCCAGCTGAGATACGTCTAATGGTCAGAGAGGTCTCAAATGGAGACAGACATGTTTCACGTGCAGATGATAAAAAACGTAAACATGCCTAACAAATGATGACCAGCTTCTTTTAAAAAAAGTTTAATCTCTTAGAAGTTATCGATGCTTTTTACTCTCATAATGACTGATCCTTATCCAAACAAATGCTAAATTTCCAAGAATATTTGCTAGGAAACCCTGATATTCCCTTGATTACCATCTTGAAACAAGCACCAATTTTAATGTGTTAAAGAAGCTCATGATGCCTGCTGATAAAAAAACTGAGTGTATTACTTAGTGCATCTGTAGATTTACCCTGAAAAAAAAAAACGCGAATTTTGGAATGGTCTTACAAAAAAACCCAATTTCTCCCCTATTATGTTTGAAAAATAGCATCCAAAATTTATCCCCATTATAAAAAAAAACCAATTATAAATTATAGAACGCAAAAATGAACAACCCTAAGAATAACACTATAAAGCCGCACGTATGCTACGTGGAGAACCATAGTCAATGGCTGCAGACTAATAGACACCCACCTTTGATGTGCGGTGAATTATTTGGCATGGGGGTGCTCCCTTTTTTGCCTACATCACGAAAACTGCAGCAAACCTCATTAGTTCTTCACCATATCGAAATAAATGGCATTATAGGTGGATCAACATTTATTTAGTGTAGCTTTGAGAAGCTTCCATCGGGATTATTCTTTGGTTTGTGCAATATGTCCACAGACTGCTCATGCCATTTGTTATTTACTAGAAGCTCAAACACCACAAGCATCGCCCTAAACCCACCTTTCATTTCCAGTGGGTGGACGGCAGGTGCAAGAGTGACAACCAGGCTTCCCAGCAATGTCTGCACCAGCCCGTGTAGCATGGTGTGTCTTCAGCTGTGCACCAGCTTGTGCGTCAACTTTAAGAATGGAAAAAGCCGAAGATCAGAGCACCCAAATGCAATGAGTGTCACACAAATCCCGAGACAAAATCCACACAAGAACGTATCAAAGCACCTAACGTGTTTGCTCCTGCTCAGACATCAGAATTTGTGGAGACAGGGGCATATTTAAAACCTGCAGGATTTGCCTACCTCCATACAGCCTAAAACTGCCAAAAGCATGAATGACTGCAGCATACATTTGATGTCTCCAAAAAAGGCTAGAAAGTAAGCACTTGAAAATATGTGAAACTGCATATCAAAGCTAATAATGAGGCATCAGAGGCATGCCTAAATAAGGATTATGTGGGTCCTTGACCATTGTTGACATCTTTAGGAGGCAAAAATACAGGTGGTGAAGCATAATTATGAAGCGAGTTTAACAAACCCTGATTAAGGGCAAGAGAGTGGATAAGTAGAGAAGGCAAGGGTGGCAGAAAGCTAGGCGGGCGGATGAGATCAAGAAGTTTGCAGGGATAAATCGGTCGCAGTGAGCAGAGGACTGGGATCTTTGGAGATCGGTGGGAGAGGCCTTTGCCATGCAGTGGGCATAGACAGGCTGATGATGACGACGATACTCAAAAATTATGCCTCTAATAAACAAAGCCCCGATTTGACCACCCTGGTGTAGTAGCTGGCCCATCCTTCCATGACTGCCGACCCAAGTCTCCGCTCTTAGTCCCCAGCAGCTGTAGAGCACCTGACCATGGCGGTGGTCAGGCAACTGACAAAGCAGAGGGTGCAAAGAATCTGTGGGTCCAGGCAGGCCGCCTTTGGAAGTTGAACGTGGCAACAATAAATACATGCACCCTGCCTACTGAGGGAAGCTTAGCTATACTATTAGAGGAGCTCCCGGACATCAAGTGGAATATTATTGGGCTGAGTGAGGTCGGAACAGGAGAAGGATTTATAGAAATAAGAAGCAGGCATATTCTGTGCTATTGGGGTCCTCACGAAAAGAAAGAACACGGGGTGGGATTTTCGATTCACAAGGAGATAGCAGGAAACGTGGAACAATTTATCAGTATAAACGAAAGGGTCGGAGTAGTTATGATCAACATAAACAAGCGATACAGGTTTAAGATAATACAATCCTCTGCAGAAACACCTAGCTATGAGAATGAGGCCGTAGAACGTTCCTCCAATGATGACAGTCTACGAAGATGTCAAGTAAGCAATGAATAAGAAAACAGCGCAGTTCACAATTATAATGAGAAACTTTAATGCAAAAGTAGGTGCAAACAGAATAGTAGAAAATTCAAGAGGAAATTTTGGAATAGGCACTCACAAAAGCTGAGAAGATACACTAGTTGGACTTGTGGAGAGAAATAACCAGAATCCAATGAACACATTTTTCCACTAATGCAAGAGTAGGAAATGGACAAAAAAGTCCTGACAGGATGACAAAAGGCGAATATAAGGCATACAAAAATACAACAAATAGGAAGAGAAATGAATAAAAAATGGGTAAAAAATGTATAGATATATACAACAGAGGAGAGCGATGAAGGAAGGCAAAACATTCTCTGAACAACAAGATCTCGGAGGTCGTGCGTAGAGTGTGCACTAATGAACACATAGCCAAGAAAAATAATCCCAGCCAGAGAAAGGTAATCAAGGTTGTAGTCTTTTGTCCAAGCGACGCTGAGGGTACCTTGCGACGCTGGCGGAAAGTAGGAATGCTGCGGGTAATTTCTGTATTAGATCGTGCAAAGTGTGGGTGGGTCCTGGTCGGTGTGGTTATGTTCGATGCAGCGTCACTCGTGCGGCCAGAAATTAATAGAAAAAGGGGTGCCACAGCGCCTAGGGTAGTTGTACCATCCAAGGTTTGCAGTGCGGTTCAAATTCGTTACGGATGGACAGTGTCACCACAACGGCAAATAAATCTGACGAGCGACTAACAGCTCCTTGTATGATGCCAGAGCCCCTCAATGCTTTTCAGGGACTCTGGTAATGCACACGCCGTGTTGACAAAGCTGAAAATTTCGTCGGCACTGGCATAATGTTGGTGCATAATGCTTTAGACAGGCTGCCTGATGGTCGATGGCGAGCGCTCAAAGATGCTATCAAGTCAGTTATCTAAAAGTTGCGATTGAGTAATTCCTCGAAACTGCGAAAACAACCCGTCGACACCGCCAGATTCCATGGGAGCCTACCTTCGTCGATGCAGCGGGCAGGTCTCGCCTGCCCCCTCCGTGCTCCCAGCGCCGCCGCGGCAGCAGCTTCGGCGACATTGCAACCCCCTCCCAAAGCGTTACAAAAGAGTTTCGTGACCAGAAAAGCATTGAAGAACTCTGATACAAAATAGCAATAAATACAATGGTCAGCAGGTCTGTCAAAAATATCTACCAACAAGTGGAAGCTTTCCTTATTACAGACAAGTGACAATAAATGTCTGTATTAACACACCATTGCCACGCCAGGGCTCTGTGAGTGTTGTAGTGGTCTACACCCAAATTAAAAAAAAGCAGAAATTTTATAAGTGCGAGCTCAACTATTATGCACTGTAATTGTTGAATTTATGTTATTCAAAACTCAGCTTCCCACCTACACTGAATCGGCAACTTTGTGCACACCAGCACACCCACTAATCCATGGTGCCTGAGATGAGTTTACTAACAAACCTAGCCTCCCATCCCATGTGATAGAATTGCCACACTTGGTGGACTTTGACAATATGCACAAAGCACCCAGCGAAAACATTTCATTTACAATTCATGCAGCTGTTGATTACTCTGAATGAAAACGCTCGCACAGGCAAGAAACCCTGAATCCAAACCTGGAAATTCCTGTTCAGTTTGAGAGCTGGTGCTGATGAGGAGCGTCAGTGCACACTGTGTACCTGCAAAAAAATTAATAGTAATGCACAGAGACTTGCAGCTAGAGGGAACAGAAATGGTACCTCTGGTACCAGTGGTAATGGCTGCCTGGGTCTGTTGGCTGCAGGCTCCATCGGTGGACATTTCGGGAACACCGCTGTCAGCACCAACAAATGTCACACCACATGAGAGACCAATCTCAGCACTGTACGTGTCTTCTGGAAGCAAAAAACCAACAGAAAAAATTCACCCACTTTGGGTACCATTTTGGGTCACTTGCTCGCCACCGAAGCAAGTCATTATATCAAAATCACACTAAAATTATCACCGGTTTACTGGCGAAGTTTGAATCATCTTATCTGTTTCGCATTGCTGGCTCTCGTGGGAAACGAAAAAAGAACGCGTTGAGCACGTTGACCCAATTGCGGCGGTACGGGACCATTCAAAGAGTGCCTCCACCCTGTACGGAGGCACTGGCATCGAGGTACCCTACGGCTGTGTTTGCGTGTTTGTTTACGTTACTAAACTTAGATGGCCCCACCATACTGTGGCCAGCCGTATTTAAACCTGGCTTGTTTTTGTTCTGGGAGAAAATAATCGTTTCGTGAAACATAGTGCTCGCTCGACAAATATGGCCACGTAAGACATCGTTGCTTGCGTCAACCGAGGGGTGTCGTTTAAGACAACCCCAAAGCACAGCAGTGCTGTGCAGTTAAACCAAGCATAGTGCGCGCAGTACCAACAGCAGTACGCATCACTTGTACGCATGTTTACATCTGCTTTCGTAAGTTCCACTGCTTGCCCCACCATTCTTATTGCTTTAAAAAGAATGTGCCCTCAATTTAAGCACAAATAGCTCGTTCTGCAAGCTTATAACCTCAGCCTAATTTGCGTTTGCTCTTGCCGGCCTCTGCCAATAGCAGAGAAGTCTGTTATGACACCATAGGTTCTGTTGTGGGAAATATGCGAGTGGGTCGCATGGCCATTCCCTTTTTTCCTAATTATATAGCTTATTTGAGCGAAGTTTACGTTAAAACCGGAGTAAGTATGATTCTAACCAGGCCGTCTTTTGAATGAACAAAACTTGTGTTTTGTCTTCATGGCTCCTTTAACAGCCAACTACTAACCTCATCGTAGCTCTGGACAGAGTGAGAAAACACGCCCCACTGCAACCACTCCGCTCTGTGTAATGTTTGTTCAGAACTCAAGCACTTGTTCATTGCTTGCATCTCCGCACACCACAAGAGAGGCTTCTATGCCAGAAGGTGGCTTGCAGTCCTCCCTATCTCTCTAGCAGAGTCCGAAAAGCTCTTACGCCCACAGCCGGTGGACATTCCTCAGTATCACCGACTGTGGTGCCTGATTGATTGATTGATTGTTTATTTAGGGGGTTAAGCCGACACTTCACAGGCGTTGAGGCGTGCCGTAGTGGAGGGCACGCCTTATTTTCACCACCTAGTGAAATCTCGAACACATGGGCTGTTTTGCTTTTCACCTCCATCATAAAAGCCGCTGCCACGGCCAGATATAGAACCCGCGTCCATGTGCTCAGCAGCACAACGGCTCAGCCACTGAGCCACCGCAGCGGGTGTCTGTGGTGCCAGGTGGTGTCGCAGCAGCTTGGTGCTCTGTTCAACCAACAGTGCCTGAACAGATTTACATAGTGCCTGCCCTGTGTTCCTTGTCACATGCACCCTCCAGAGGGCAATGAGCGAGTCCGTGTTCATTTCTCGGCCGTGTTCATTGCTTCAGGTGCCCGCAGCATGTTGCAGGATCACTGTCGCACAAAATGACTTGACATTGGCAGTACCCCCATGAGGGTTCAAACGCAATCGGGGTCGTCATTCTCTAACCACGGCCGGGAACGGCGCCTGCTCCCGGCAATGTTGCGCGTCCACCCGTCACTGCGACCGCAGATAGGACGGCCCGTGAGGGGTCGGGGACACAGAAAAATTGACAGTTGGGCTAGTTACTGTTGATACATCGTTAAGTAGCGCTTGAAACAGGACGAAAAGAAGAAGAAGACACATAGCGCCGTCGTGTGCGGACACAAGTGAAGGCAGACGCACCTTTTCAGGGGCTCCGAGAAGGGAGGCGGTGATGCTGGGTCCGCGCGCGGTGAGGCACGCGAAGACGAGCTACTTTCCCGAACTGTGTCTTCCCATGGCACAACTTTCACGCACGCCGGATCGCCAGCGTTAAAACACTGCACGCTGCAAAGCGATTCACCCGACAGAAGAAACAGAACTAGGAAAACGGGCTGAGAAGTTTAAAAAAAAGCCACCGTCTCAGTGCCTATGTAGCATGGATATAGCATAGTGATCCGTATGACGCTCCACCCGCCCGTGGAGCGGGGTGCTCGAGTGCCGCCTGAGATTAGCGGCGCTGCATGCGTACGTTGACACTGCGTCCGACGGTTCCGTCACTTTGCTTACGTCCGGGATGCGCAGTCCCGAACTAGCATTGCCCTCGCGTTCATCGTCTCATGGCGAAATCCTCCCTGTTCTGTGCTCATGGTGCATACCCATGCGGGGCCGTGGATTGGCCGGAAATCGAACATGAAGGTGGTTAATGCGCCCGCTTTCAACTGAATAGTAGGTAACTAACCATTCACATCAAGAAACAGCGCGTGATTACAAGATGGTTAAAAATTGGTGAAAATTTTTAGGTTGAATTTGACAAAATGTACACGCAGTAATCAAAGCTAAGGCTATGGCTCGCGCCCGAAGCGGCGTACAAAATATCCCCCTCCCCCACCGCGACAAAAAAAAAAAAAATGTCAAGGTTTGGAAGTTGAACGTACGCCGGCAGCGCCCTCAAACCTGGATGCCACTCGACGGCTTCTCTCTCTCGACTAGAGCAACTAGAGTCAATCTAGGTCGCATTTCCGCTTGTAAACACTCAGGTCGACAGCGTTTCGTATTTTCCTGGTGATAGGGACAGATTGTGAGATGGAGAAGGGACTCCAGAGACAAAGTGTTTTACAATCAGTGTGTGGGAAATTCGTCTTCACGGAAAGGAATATTTCGGAGACATGTTGGCGCACAACCTCGCCCCCACTAACGACGTTGTCTGTGCCTCTCAAGACGCCTGGGAATCGCACGAGCTACCGTGAAAAGATCTCCGTGGTTCTGCGACAGGTTTGCCCGCCTTGGCCCGTGGGTGTTTCTCGTATCTCCTGCCTTACCCTGTGACGAAACGTAGCTTTGTTCACGTATCGGGCAGCTTGGGTGCACTTTTTCGAGCAGCCCGTCTGGCTTCGTTACCTTCTGACCCCCGTCGTACGCAGTTCCATCGTGCCGATAGTTGATGGTCGGAGTGACATATATCAGCACCACCTCTCAGGCTGCACTATCGCTCATGGAGCTGCCTACCGTCGATTGCTGATCGTCATTGAATCCGAAAAAAAAAAAAAAGAACTGTCTATGTTGCCGGCAGCCGGCAAAGTAGGCTGCGTGGATGGTTGCCGGCACTTCACCACCATTGCCTAGCTGGAGTCATGTGACCAAACTCTCGGCATTTATCACTGCTATTGTGCCGGCAGCCGGCACAGTAGTCGGCGTGGAAATTTTTCGGCAGCTGAGTCAGCAGACAGCGTGTTTGGGAGAAACAGCAATGCTTGCAGTCGGTATGGCAGTTATGGTGATTTATGGACACACCGAAGCGGTGGCATTTATCAGGCCTGTGCTGCAAAGCACTGCTGAAAATATTCCCATTCTAGTGTAATCGTAGGTCACCGCGTACTCTTGCTGTATTTACGAAGATCCGCCAAACATGTATTCCGACTTGCCCCTGTCGCACAGATCAAGACAAGAAAGCTAGCGCGCCTGCAAAAAAAAAAATCGAGGAAGAAAGAGAAAATTCACACCATTTGTTTTTTCACCCATCAATGGGGTAATGGTGCATAGTGCAAAGTTAGAACTAAGGGGGCATTTACTGTTTAAGTCTGACATGACGTCTTTCCAGATTCATTTTCTATGCACAAAGTGCATATAGAATACGTACAACCCCTGTAATCTACCACTCGACCCTTGTTCTGCCCTATACAGTTGAACACGGATATATCGAACTCCAAGGGGATCGCGAAATAGTTCGATATATGAAAAATTCGATATAAAAAATATGGGCTCTGAGACCTCACCTGTGGTGGACGATCATTTACCGATCTGCGCATTGAAGAATGACAACTAATTCCAAACTCACGACGCAACAGGGTGCTTTATCTGCGTGAAAAAAAAAAATCGCTGATCTTAGCCAGCTTCTTCGTCCTGGAAATAAAATTCAAGACGCTGGTCTCGATATTCTCGAGACTATCCAGGTGCGACAGCCCAGTTCCTTCCATGTCGCCACAACAACGGCGGATCAAGCTGAACGCAGCCGCCACTTTACCGGCGGAGTACGATCGTGCAGCCGCCTCCTCGTCCGGACGATCTGCGCCACTCGAGCTTATCAGCCTGGGTTACTGCGGCCGCAGCTACGATATTCTCGTCACCGACGCTCGAAACAGCCTGAACATTGCTGTCAGCGTTCACTAGGTCGTCGGCAGACACTCCGTCGACTTTTTCTCCCGCCTCGACCCGCTGAATGGCTTTCAGCTTTGTCGCAAAGTCCAGGTTCTTGCGCTTCTCTACGCTGGCCGCAGTTGTAGCGGCCGTTGCTTCCACGTCGGCTCAACCTCACCCAGTCACACGTGTCGTGAGACACGTACACGACGCCTGCGCAACTCCAAAATTCCAGCCGTTCGCTGCGCCTTTGCACACCATGCACAAATAACACGCACATAAAGGAGAACAACGCGCACGCAACACAAGAACTTTGATGGTAACGATTCCAAGGTGCTCTGAACGTTCTCCAAAAAGCGCTCGCGATGGTCACCTCCAAGAGAAACAGCAATCTACGGAAGGTGCGGGACAACTCTCGAAAGAGCAACAACAGCAAAAGGAAGAGGAGGCCGCCAGCGCATTCGTTCCTTCTCTTCCCTTTTCCGAGGCGACATCGGGGGAAGACAGACCCAGAAAGAGAGAAAAAATATATTCGGCAAGTCTTGGAATGTACCTAGCCGAAAAAAAAGAGGTGTTCCTCATTTCAGAGAACGTGTGCAGTCGGAGCGCAGTCGGGGCATCCCTACCTCGCACTGTGACATTTTCCTGGCATTTCGGGCTTCTGTCCCTGTCGGGTTCCGGCGAAGGCGCGATGTCGCCCGCTAAGCGACTGCCAAAGACCACCTTCGAGCTCACGTGGCGTTCGATATAGCCAATGACGGGGAAAATACCGTTCGATATAAACGTACTAATTTCTATACTTTTACACGGAATTTTCGAGGGGATAATTTATGTGTTCGATATAGACGATAATTCGATATACCCGTGTTCGACTGTAATTCCCTTGAGGTTTCCATTTTGTATGTTACTCAATATCTCTAAGAAAAGATCCTCACCACAGAAGACAGGTATTTCAGATACGAATTTGACACAGAATATTACTTGATTTGGCACTCACAAGATCCACGAATGATCATAACTGCCATACTGAGAGCAAGCATTGCTATTTCTCCCAAAACACGCAGTCTGCTGAGTCAGCTGCCAGCAAACTTCCACGCCGACTACTGTGCCAGCTGCCGGCAAATTTTCACACTGTCTACTGTGCCGGCTGCCGGCACAACAGCAGTAGTAAGCAAATGCCGGCAGTTTGGTCACATGACTCCAGCTAGCGAATGGGGGTGAAGTGCCGGCAACCATCCACGCAGCCTACTTTGCCGGCTGCCGGCAACATAGACAGTTCCAAAAAAAACATGTTGTGGCCTTTGGGGGTTTACACGCTTAGCTACTCCTGGGCTATGAGGCTCGCCGTACTGGAGGGCTCCAGGTTAATTCTAACCGTCTGTGGATCTGTAACGTTCGCTGAAATCTCGGCGCGCGGCCGTTTTCGCCTTCGTCTGAAAAGCAGCCACTGCAGCCACAGTTTCTTTGAAGCTGATTTTAGACGCTAGTATATTATTCCGCGCACAAGCAGGTGTCAGCAAATGCTGCCAAAACAGTTCGCTAAAATAAAACCAGGAGTTCGAATGTATGCATGCTAATAAGCCGTAGCGAATAGAGTCGTAATTCATCCAAATGTTTTCATAGGTCATTGACCGGTTTTTCAGGAGAAAGTTGTGTGTTAAGCTCGATGTTTATCACTACAGCACTGGATCTTTTCAATGAGACTTGGTTTCATGCATTTCTTGAAATAATTTATGTGTGTGAAAATTAAGCAGCGAAGCATGGATGATGCATGCAGAACTATATTGTGTTAGTTTATGGAATCCTGTCCAGTGCACGAAAAACTGAAGAATACATGCATGGTCCTTGTATTTTCCTTCTTTTTTTTGCAGTGACTATTATTATGGCAGCCACGAGAATTACCATCAAGAATTTCTCACGGTGGTTGCTTCTTGTTAACTAAACACGCCACCCAACGCTTCTTTAAGACAAATATTCCCCAAAAACGCGCTCGCGCAGCTGCTTCCGTGGCTTTGCAGTAGAGTGCCTGTTTTATAATGGAAAAACGCAGGTTTGAATCTTACGTAGCTGAACGTTTTTTTTTTTTCAAAATTTCGGTTTCCGTTTATCCGGATTTTGTTAGCGATTTTTTTCTGGTTAGTCCTACCACTGTTATTACCACGCTATCATTGCGCAGGAGTCTTCGCTTGGGTTAAGTTTAAGATAGCTTGTGTTCTGTGTAGTTCAGCGAGTTTGCTTAAGTAAGGTTCGTTTCAGTTGGTTGGGTTGAGTTAAGTCAGTTACGTTGGGTTGCATTAGTTTAGTTAGAATATGTTAGGTTACGTTATGCTAGTTAGGTTAAATGTTGGCCCCGCGTTGTCACTTGAATGATAAGGTGGTCGCAGTGCGGGTGCTATCATTAGCTGCTCGTGCAAAACCGAGGTAAATTCAAGTCTGTGTACTTCAAATAATATTTTTAAGCTAATTTTTGTTCTGCCAGGCTTTGGTTGGTACTGCTTTGAAAAATTTGACGGTAATTCTCACTGATGCTGGGCGAATAGACACAGCTTTTTTTTTCCCATAGGAAAAGGCTACTCTCTTTAATCACTGATCCTTTTGCTGGAAGCATATCTGATGGGCTGAAGTGCCTGGATGCAGTTTTTCTGTGTTTAGTACGACCGTATAAATTTTCCCTGTTGGTTGCTTTCTTCGCTTCCAGGAGATGCTGCAACACCGACAGCAAGCATGCTACTAGCGGCATTGTCGATGACTGAGGACTCCGTCATGGCAATGCCGACGGATGCAGCCCGCAGCTGGGGTGTATCCGGCAGCCAAACAACACAAACAACTATTGCTACTAGTGCTATAGGTACTGCCTTATTTAACCTGACTGCTGTCCCCTGTACATTACTGAGCATGAACGTTTCTTGCAGGTACGCAGTGCGGCCTTCTGTTACTCAATGTGGAAGCTCCCAGATAGATGAAGAGTTTCCATGTTAGAATCTCGTTTTTTTTTCTTGTCTGAGCGTTTTAGTATGACCCCTAACGAAGTAAAACTCCTTCAGTCACTTACGTTGAGAATAATTTTTTTAGCAATTCCATTTTACTTTATGCAGTAATAATCGGAAGCCTGCAGGATTTTTGTGTGAAGTTTCAAAAAAGACGAGACGAAGGCTGAGATTAGACAGTGGAGGTTTTATCATTAGTCGGCCCCGGGTCTCCTCTTTCTCTCCTTGTCCCATCTAGCGCTGCCCTTGAAACTGAGTATGTATCAATGGGCCCGCATTGAGACACTTTTTTGGAAATTTTTATATGCGAATTTAAAATACACCGGCCATGCTGCTTCTATTATGCAGTCTGCAAAACGTTGCTTGTCAGCACATTTTTCAGTGCTTTGTGGCATAGCTGGTGTACTGCTATTGTGGAGACTGCATTTCTCGTTTAAGTTCATTGCTCACTGCACACGTTATCAGCATACTATGGATGGTATTCACTGAGAAGTTTACCTGTCAATTTCTTCACTTGGCAACACTAGAAACAGCCACGCACATGGCCAAAGCGGCATGAACATGGCGCGGCTTGTGCCACTGCACCCGCATGCTGCAGAAAAAAACATCAGCGTGAGTCGTCTGCTCCATTTCAACCCGATTCTCAACAATGGTGTCAACAGAGATTTTATTAATCACACTCACATTGGAGTCGAAGCACTACTTTGCATTTGGTGCAGTAGAGTTTGAAATGCCCAACACACATCATGTGCTTAGCACGGACAAGTACTGCCATTCCACAGAGCCCGATGTAACCAGTGATGGCGCACCTACATGGTTGTGTGCATGCGTGCCTCACCAGTGAATACAACCTATATGGCATTTTAGTTTTCCGAGATTTGATTATAAGTCATAGTCTAAGGGTAACCATAGTAATATTTTGTTTGTCAAGGAATGGAGGAGAAGTGCTGGTGGCCCTATAGGCTCCGTGCGCTGGTGTTTCGAGCGAGATCGCAGCGCCACCTTACGGCGACTTTGTCGTTTTCCGGATGTGTCCGCTCGTCCGCGCCGGGTAGCCGTGCGGAGATTTCGGCGTCGTTGCGATAAAGTGGAAGTTGGAATGAGTACTTCTGTGTACTGCTGTGTTTACGGCTGTCACAACAGCTATAAAAACACCCTGGGCAAGCTTCCGAAGATCAAATTCTATCGGTTCCCCTGGAAACCGTACGAAACGGACAGACGACAACGATGGATCCGAGCAGTACGACGTGCGAGGTAAACAGTGCCTTATTACGGATTCAGAAGTCTGTCATGCTGTTTTTTTTTTTGCAATTGTGGTTTATATTTGGCGATCTTCTGTCTCTTCGCGTACGCGATCAGCCAAAGGGGGGACCTGTGGCAGCCAGTGCGTGGCGAAACACGCATATGCAGCGCGCACTTCATCGGCAACGACAAAAGCTCGGTCGCCATGCACCCAGCTTACGTCCCAACAATCTTCCCGGCGTGCTACGGTGGACGAGACGGCGGCCTGGGTGACACAAAACTGGAGAGATTCCAGAGGCAAGTACCGCCGGCTGATCCACGGACGGTTTGGACGTGCTCCCGAGCACGTCTGACCGGCCGCGGCTAAACAAAATAAGCGTAAATGCGTGCGTTAATCATGTTTGGTAAATGGCAGTGTGAACGGCCTTTTTTTTTTTGTCGCAGAACGTCTTCTCCCCTGCACATTAGTATGACGTTTTGCTCATGTTTTGGCGATGCGTATATTTATTCGTTCTCCAGCGTTCCGATGCTCCTCGCTGCTTACCACTTTCCAGGTCTGAGCGTCGAGCTTCTGCCCGTGTAACAGCGGTTGCGTCGAGTACAGACATCGCGACAGATGCTTCGTTGCCGCAGGGAGATGGGACACGGGACTTTGCTGAAGATGCTGAAAGTGAACACTTGCTTTCCTTTGTTGTCAGTGAAGCAGCGTCAGCACAAGAAAGCACGAGCTCCGTACCTGTGGTGAGCCGCCTACTTGCTTCTTTTTATGATTACACTTTGCGAACGTCGGTTTCTGGTACTCTGCTTCCAGTTTGCACCAAAATCATGGAACTTTGTTTGTTTATTTTTTCTCTAACTTTGTTATTTCATCTGTCACGAGTGAGGAGGCTTTCATTGTTGTCTTAAATCAACACACTTTTACTTAGTGGCACTGTGATTATCACACTGCTCCACTGTTTTTATTTGACTTTGGCAGCATGATTGCCGGTTTATTTGATTACCTTCAGAGGTGTCACGTCAGCATGTGCAACATCTTTTGCAGATGACTCAGACCGACGGAGATTCGTGCAAAGGCTCCTGCAACATCTTCCTGTCGGTGACGTCGAATGGCACAGCATCGACCCAAGTGTGCCATGTTGACAGTGAAGATTGCGCTACTCAGGTAGATGTTATTCCGAAGCGTACAGTAGCTTGTGGCGATGAGGAGCGAAGCTGTGTGTTTACTGGGTACAGGTCCCTAAATGAAAGGGAAGATTCCTTTACGGAGCTGTATGGCGTAAGTGCCAATGCATTTGCACTCCTCGTGTCACTGTTGGCACCGCTAGTGGTTAGAAGTAGTGATGTGCCTATTTCTCAAAAGCTCGTTATTTTTTTAATGAAGATGAAGCTGGGCCTGTCTTTTGCCAGCATCGGTGTGTTATTCGGCATCCACCGGACAACTGCAAGTCGAATATTCTATTTCATATTGAGCAACTTGCTGAGGGCCATGGAGAGGTGGATACCTGAGCCACCGACCGCTGTAGTGCAGGCAGCCATGCCTCCTTGCTTTAGGGTGCACTACCCAGAGTGTCGGTTTATTATCGACTGCACCGAGCTAAGGACGGAGGAGCCTCCCACCATCGAACAGCAGAGGGTATTGTTTTCCCACTACAAGGGCACCTACACCTTGAAGTTCCTTGTTGCAATCCTCCCAAATGGAACGGTGACGTTTGTGTCCAGAGCATATGAGGGCAGAGCTTCGGATACATACATCACAGTGGACTCGGGTTTTCTCGACCGAGTGGAGCTGGGAGATGTCGTGTTAGCTGACAAAGGATTTCCTGGAATCAGGGCACCACTGCAAGGGCAAAAGGCCGTTCTAGTTTTACCACCTTTTTCGAAAGGCAATGCCTGTTCACGCACGAGCAAATGCTACAAACGTATCACGTGGCTCAAGTTCGCATACATGTGGAGCGCGTCATCCAACGCATAAAATTGTTCAACATTCTAAATGTGAGGGTGCCAATTGACTTGGTACCCTACATGAGTGACATCATGCGCATGTGCTGCATACTCACAAACCTTCAGGCCCCGGTAATAAAGGAAGGTTCTGAGTGATGATGGTACGAGTGAAGAAAGTCCCCGTAAAGTTTTCATGTGCAGTATGCGACACGTTGTGGTTGATTGGTAGTGGGGCTTAATAAACTGAAGCTAGACCTGGGCTATGAGGTGCCTGCCAACGCCCATCCTTGATTGATTGATTGTAGGGTTTAACGCGCCGACGCAACACAGGCGATGAGGCGCGCCGTAGTGGAGGGCTCCGAATTAATTTTGACCACCTGGGGATCTTCATCGTGCGCCGAAATCTCGCCCACACGGGCGTTTTTGCTTTTCGCCTCCATCAGAAAAGCGACCGCCACGGCCGGGAATCGAACCTGCGACCTCGTGCTCAGCAGCGCAACGCCTTAGCCACTGAGCCACCGCGGCGGCGCAACGCCCATCCTACGAACTCGAAAATGCTGGGCGCCCTGCCAGTTTCATTATGCGAAGGACCCAGGTTCGATTCTGACCACAGGAGGCATTTTCTTTGAAGCGCACGCTCCCAACACCTGCTTGCGGAATCATTGCCTCCACGCCACTTTCTCTCACACTTCTCGGCTAGCATGTGTCCCCTCTCCACTTTGCCCAGTGTTTTTTTTAACATTCAATATGGCGAGAGCTCAAGCTTGATCAGCTCTGCAGTTAAAAATCTCACCAAGTTCCAAGCATCCGTGCCCGACCCAACCCTTGGTCACGTTCTTTTGCTGAAGTGTCACAGGGGCCAATATTTGTTACACAACAGTATTTCCAGAAAAGGGCGGCGTCAGCCATGCCAAAGATTTAGCAAGTGATCAGTGGTGTTGCTTGTTAGTAGTTTGTACAAAACCGTTCAGTTCGAGATGTGTTGTAAATAAATAAAAAAGCGTGGAAATTTTTCTCCCCCCCCCCCTCACCTCTGGCTGTATTTCCTTAATACTGCCCTGGCAAACATGGCAGGTATGGGTAGCAATTACAACAGCCTTGAAACTGCTATGCTGTGGGTTCAGTTCCAGACACTGTAACACGCATGCCTTTAATGAAAGACCATTTATGAATGCTTGTGAGCTGCTTTATTTGTTTTGTTGATTCATGAACATTCCTTTTTAGGCAGCCTGGTTTTTGTCTGCAAAACAGAACATAAGCCACCTTGCATTGACTATTTACATCCTACAAAACAAAGGCAGCATATAAATATAGGCATTTTTTCTATCCTATAATACAAAATTGCAACGAGCAAAAAGAAGATGGCACGGTGAACATGACTTAGATACGAGTTTTTTTAGCCTAGGTACATCAGAACAAAGGAATGAGATGACTCTAAAGTACACGAACTTCACTGAAGTTTCGGTTTTCACTCATTTTTCAAACAGCATCCAACACTGCGAATGAGTGAAGTGAATGAGAACTTCACTGAATGAGCAATTCTATGGCATTCGACAAAGCGACAACAGGTACTGGAAGGACTAGTGATCACATTGCACTGGCATCATGCAGCCAGTGCAATGTGATGCGCTATGTCAAAAACAAATACCAATAGGCCAGTTTACTTTCAATCTCCCCAGCCCACAATCAGCGGTAGTAGGTAATAAAAAAACAAGTGTGGGGCAAGACAAATAAGGTATGGCTACAGAGTCCCTAATTTCTTTGCAGTGCAAGACTCGCTGCAAAAGTGCACGTACAAGGCAGCATGATATGCTTCACATGAATGCAAAAAAACAAAGGCACAGACAACTAATTAGTCATCTTTTGTGCTGATTTTCTATTGTTTGTGCCTCTTCAAAAGGATGGAGATAAAACACACTACTATGCTATTATGGCAGGATCAAACTAGTAAATAATGAATTCACAAGACTGATGGCTCAACAAAGGCAGTTTTCATAGCGCATTAAATGTGCAGCTACGAAGAACTCGTTCCAGGAACACAAGAGAGTAGATCCCAAAATGGGGCAAGAAACAACATCCTGAAAGCCTCAACATGAAATGCCAAATGGGAAGAGGAATTACTAAAACAATTCACAAAAGGACTAGACTGGTCGCTTAACATAAAAACACAATGCAAGTTAGGTTCATTCGCAAGATTGCCTTGTTAGAATTACACTGACACCACTTTTGACGCAAACTTCAGTCAAATAAGCTATGTAATTAGGAAAAAAAGAATGGCCATGTGACCCATTAGCTTATTTCCAACACTAGAACTTGTGACTTATTATGGACAGCCGGTTGCAATTGGCTGAGACCGACGAAATCCAATAGTTCGCAGAATGAGCTATTTGAAAGGGCACATTCTTTTCATAACAGCAAGAATGGTGAGGTTAACAATGGAAGTTACGAACAAACATGTAAACAGAATAAAACTAGTATTTTTTTCATTGCCCCTTTAGGTCGTCCCATAGCATGCTGGGAAGCAAATCTGAAAGGCCAACGTAATGCAGAAAGGATTTCTTTGCAGGCACACATTAATAACCTAGCTGGTGATTTCACACAGTGCACTACCCGTGCCATCAGAGGCAGAGTGCTGGCCTTTCTAGCTAGCAATGTCAGATCACTGAAAAAAAAAAAAACCCTAACCGTGGTGTGTTTGACGCTTCATTACAGCCCGAATTAGGTAATTGAAATAAAACCATTCCAGCTTGGGAACGTACTCGGCCAAAAAGGCATCATCTTTTTCAACCACAACTGCAATACTCTGCTGTGACGAGTACACGAATAACAGCGCACTGTGTAGCCTAAGTACATAGAGCATTACCATAATCTGAGTGTAATACGCATGCGTTTTTTTCAACGTGAGCTGCCCATTCACGTAATGTATGAAAGACACGAAGCTTTCTTCTTTCTCCGGGTTCAAGAGCAGGCTGTCCTTGAGGAGGTACGGGCACTTGATTTCTACAAGTTGAGTTGTGCTGCCTGTTGAAATGATGCCGTCTGGGCTGCAGCAAATCCATGGTTGGTCGGGGTCGACGACCAGGCCAACCTGTTAAAAAAGTGAGAACAGCACAGAGTGAGCTTTTACAGTTTTTGCGCGCTTAGGGCAATGAAGACGATACTAAACAATGTGCCGTTCTAAACATCACGAACCAAACATAAATCAGCACACCTCCAGCCTTATTTGTGGCCCGTGCACTTGAAACGACAAATTGATCTGTATTTACCTGTTGCACGGGTATGCCGAGTGCCACCTCCAGCTCCTGCCTCGCAATGTCTTCCGTATCCATCCCTGCAGCAGCACATGCAGCAAGAAATATTTCGTAACCATCAGAAGTAAGTGCTACTAAGAAACTGAGTGAAGTGCACTTTAAATTAAAAAACAATTGGTGTTAAATTTACCGTGTGAGGTGGCGCGGGACCAAAACGGCTTGTGTGACGCCATGGAGGAGGCTAGCGTCTCGTAGGTTCCTCTGCGAGTTTTCACTCTGTGAGCATTCGAGCTGCTTATACGGACCTGCCGTTCCATGTGCCACCTGCATAAACAAATTTTCTTGATGAACATGGTGTGTAAACAAACTATTTTAGTAGAAAAAAAAGTAAATAACAAACCTCCGTACTGATGCCTGGCCCTTTGTTATGAAGGCTATTTCAACAATCTCATCGAGATTTTTTTTTACGAACTTGTCGTAAAACATTTTTTCTTTTTTTGTCAATGTGACATCCATGTGCAGCTGCCTCACCCTGAGTGGGGAGGTTGCAGCCACCTCCATCATGACGCAGAGGCGTCGCTCACCGCAAATCATAGTTGTTATGAAATTCTGGTGGGAGCCGTTTTCTTCAGAAGGCAAAATTTGGCCCTCTTCCTCGACTGGGCTGTCTTGAGGTTGTAGCACACGGGCTAAAGAACAGGTTACACCCGGGAACGCCTGGAGAACTGCGGCTGGATCCACAGGCTGGAGGGTAGGTACTGGTAGTGGCCGGCCTGCACCAAAGTTTAGACGCTAAGGGTCGATCGCAGTAGCGGGCGCACAATACGGCTGGCGCCTCGCAGGCGTCGCGAGTCACTCCCCCCTAACCAACACTCCGTTGTTAGCAAACAACCGTGCAGTGCGCCACACAGCTACCGTCGTGATATGCGTGCCGTACTCGCTCGCGGCCCGAAATCTCACTCCTTCCCCGCGGTTTCAAGCTTCACCCTGGCTCCGTTTCCTGCCCTTGCATAACATTATATTCCCCCTGCGCCCTCATTTATTGCCTACTTTCCTTACAGCCAAACTGCGTTAATTAAGCACTCCGCCAGCACCGGGTCGACGCGCGCGCGCTGTCTGGGCGCATTGGCCTACGAGAACGGCATTGCACGGCGCCTGACTGTTGCCGAGCTTCACGAGTACGGCACGCACATAACGACGGCCGTCTTAGGGCCGCGAGACGGACGACGCCTGCGAGGCGTCAGCAGCAGGCGAAGTCCGTCTACGATACAAACGTAGGAATGCTGATAAACAGCCTTACTTGGAAAAAGCTCCTCGACAGACTTCTTCGCGTCAAGCGTAGGTCGAGCTGACGGCTTCCTCCATTCACACGGCACGTCCGTGCACGAAACGACATCGTGCTCGTTGATGTAAATAGCCACCGCGGCAGCATACTTGCACCAGCCACGGCAGCCGGCTTTACAACCGCAGCTTGCCCCGACTATCTGCCTTGGGTTCGCTGAAATCTTGATAAAATGCATCAGTGTGTTAGAGTGTTTAGAACGAAACTCATTCCCAATTATATTACTCACCTCCAACCGAACGTCGTAGTCGACACCTTTCATTTGCGCGACGCACTTTCCGAGAACGTCAGACGGTCCGGCCGCGCTCGCCAACTCTTCCCGGACGCCGTAAACGTGGTTTGCGGCGAACAGCTTGCGACCACGCTTGACGCTTTTCTTCTTGAAAAACGTGTCAATATTGCCAATGCTTTTGAAGCCACAATACAGCACGCGTTCCATAGAGCGGCTGGCCATTGCGCCGTAGCACTGGCCGTAGCTTCGCTTCGGCCGAAGGAGCACGGGATGCGCGAACATCCGGAATATGCCCGGCGTGGCCGGAGGGGGCGCTGGTTGTTAGTCGCCGGTGTCGCCACCATACCAGCGCACGGAGCCTATTGATGCAGTGATCAAGGAACAGTAGAGTGAGGCAGTGAGCGCACCATTTCCTCTTCCTCCATCCACCAAGCTAGCCCGCGCGAGTTAGCTGAGTCCCAATCACCTGCTTGGAGCCGGTCTTGAGAAAAAGTGCTTGCACAAGGCGCTTGCTTGATAGGCGTGGGCAAAAAGAAACACCAGGCCGCCGACCACAAGTTATTTTGAGTTTAAAAGAAATTAGCGTTTCGGCTTCCACACGGAAGTCTTGGTCACAATAAAACCTTGAAGAGAAATAATTGCCTTAGTACGTTTCGCAACGCTGAGCAGGCAACTTGCGTAGATTGGTGGCAGATTTCTGGCATTCCTATTCAGCGTGTGTTTAACTGCCTACTGCGACCGGCAGCTGAAAACGTGAGCCACCATTTCATTTTTCAGCGAGCCGTATGCGAGAGCTCACGCTCGTTACCGCCTAAACTTCAGCTGTAGTTCGTAGCGGTTGACGCGCTTGAATGCTGCTTAGTGTTCTTGGCTGCTGCGAAAAATTGAGTGGCCACATACATGTGCTTCCATTTGTGGGACGCCAGGTCCAGCTATTCTCTTTCCTCCTTTGTGTTTCTGAACAAGCTGCCGGGCTCCCACGGCAGTTTGACGACGTCCAGCATACGTCGAAGCAAGACTCGTGTGCAGTATCAGAGTTACGGATGTATTAAGCTGGAGTTATTATACGTTAGCTTTGAAACTGTAAATGAAGCCTTTGTTTCATTATTTTCGTGAGCCACGCTGATATTGCCGAGCAGCAAAGTAATTACACTGCCGCTGGGCGTCTCCGTCGGTTCCGTTCGCTTCTGCGTATCTGACCAGACAAAAGTGTGCGTCGGCAGTATGTTTCATATTGGAGAGCGAGTACTAACAAGCTAAATGTTTAGGCTGAATATTTCACATGCGCTAAAGGGACAGACAGCTGATTTTTGTCGAGTGTACATTCTTTATCCCAAATAGAAGGGCATCACTTAAAGCACCTTAACGAGAAACAATTTTGCTGATAGTGCCCTCGAACTTTTTAAATCGCAACTTTTAGATCTACATGCAAAGCATGTGTCACCAAGTCTGTTTCCTACCAAAAATAATGCTGGCAACCATGACATACAGTAGTGGAGCAACTTACTTTTGTCTGCATGCGAAATGAAAAACTATTTTCAAAAACTTGTCCCGAGCTAATAAAGTGTGAATCAAAGGCTTTCGTATTCCTTTATGTGTTGTTTTTAAATTCAACAGCCTATTTTGCACGAATGCGCCATCTGTTGGGATAAACGATATGAAATATTTTGCCAGAACAAATGCCCCTGACTCAGGCAGACTTGTCAAAGCTCCTTCACTGGGTCTGTTTACTGAACGCTGCCATTTATTCTAGGCATGAAGGCCCAGTTAGCCACACTGATAGCAACCCAGCGACGGCGGGCGGCGTGTCTTAAAAATTTGCAAAACATAGTTTAAAATACATACACAATTGAAACATATACAAATACTAGTGTTAAAAGGCTTTCAATAAGTGAATAAACATTTCAGCATTTACAGTAGCTGCTAGGTTTGCAGGTCACGTGACCGGGACACATATCGTAGTTTCAAGTTGTGCCACTACGAACCGCCACTCTTCCGATTTCAGAAAGTTTGCTGCCAAATTAAAATGATTTCCGCCAATTTGTTTATGAATTGCTTGTGGTTACCGGGCGACATAAAACGCTGGCTTTTATGTGAGCTAGAGAACATATATGCGACAAAAATCGGTTGTCCGTCCCTTTAACGTGCTAGGTGTAGTATTTAGTTAGCATCATGCATTTACCATTGTAGTGAACGATTTGTTTACCTTTTTACAGGCGCAACAACGCAAAGTTTGTTTCCCTTGGACAAGTGGCGGATGCGGCGGAGAGAACAAGCCTTCCAAGCCGTACAATTCTACAAAAGTGCTGCTTAAACTAACTACATATTGTGATCTTGGCAGATCGGCCAATTACCGAAGAAAATGGTCGTGTTTTCATTTACCTGAATGCTTCTGTTTGTTTTGTGGGCATCTTAAGCAGCTAAACAAAGTGCTAGTGGAAGTGTATTTTGACCTTCTCTGCTATTTTAATGCCCAGCATTACAGAAAAAGCTTCTATACTTCAAGGTACAAAGAAATGTATAAATACCTTCAAATATAAAAATCTGAACAGCGTAGTTAATGCACGCACAGCCTTCACCTCGCCGTGTGTGGAGATGAAAATCATTGAATACAGGCGACGTCAAAGGTGTCGATGTTGTGGTGCTCCACAGATGATGTCCTCTTAACTTTCGAACTAATTAGTAGAATGTACGGCACGAAAATTCGGAAATGGGGTAGATGCCCCGTCATTAATGACTGCGCCGTGTATTGTGCTGGAGTGTTGGACATTTAGAAGCCATTTTGCTTTATCTTGTATACGGAACCACCCCATGTATATCTTGCAAAAATGCATTTTAGGGCGCCCATCTCTGGGCTGAGCTGCGTCGCCATCGCAACCGAATGAACAATGGCAAGAGCAAATAGTGAAGGAAAGCAAAGCAGGAGAGTGTCGCGAAATTGTGATGGGAGGGCGGTTTGCTGTGGTGACGCAAGTGGCCTGCGAAAGTGTGCGGTCGATTGGGACAGTATGCTCTGCCCGCACGAGACGCTCATCTGCATGACACTAGTAAAAACATGAGGGGCCGTGTGCGTGATGATGGTGTGCGTTCCCTGCCTAAAACGCGGGCCGCGGTTAGTTCCAGAGATGCACTTTGCGGCACCGACTTGCAGGCTCATCATCGCTGCCGTCAAGAGAACCCCTGAGTGAGTGCTGCCTCAGCTCACTGCTGTTGTGCCCTAATATCGCATTTGGGAGTATCGTAATCGCCAACCAATTTTTAAATAGTTTTACTAAATGTACTTCAGTTTAAAACTATGATACTAATTTATCATGTGGTCCATTATTTTGGGCGTGATTTTAATTTGGTCAGGTTTATACAGTAACAGCTCGTTAAAGGTGTTGTGCCACCAAATTTGTTGCTTGTGCATTCTTTGTTGCAAATGTTTTATATTTCCCAAGAAAGCATGATACATGCTCTCACATGCCCATATTCTGAGTAAAAAAAATTTATCGCACGATTCATGTGAACAGGATTCGGTTTCTGGGCGCCGATTCAAGCAGTGACATCACAGTGTTGCGAGGACGCTCTGCCACGTGTGTCTACCATGCGGCGCTGCGGTACGCTGCGACTTCACTGCGGCGTCTGCCCCCGCACACACGTGCTTCACCACGGAAGTAAACACGCCGACTCGTCATGTCAAGCCGCGACAGCTCCGACACGGACTCTTTGTCTGCATCATCGGATGCAGACAAATGAA
This sequence comes from Haemaphysalis longicornis, assembly GCF_048455015.1. Taxonomy (NCBI): domain Eukaryota; kingdom Metazoa; phylum Arthropoda; class Arachnida; order Ixodida; family Ixodidae; genus Haemaphysalis; species Haemaphysalis longicornis. The sequence goes on from NW_027526204.1 coordinate 70,001,880, forward strand.
AACCATAGATATGCAAACCATGGAAATGCAATTGGATATGCAATCCATGCCCCTTAAAAAAACCGCTAAAAAAGAAAACCTGGGCTCGTCCCGAATTGAACCCGCAACGTTGACCGAGCAGGCGCGACGCGCGGGACCATTGAGCCACCGCACAAATCATTTCACACAGCGAAATATCCGGTGTACTAGATGGAGGCCCATCCTTCGAGTCGTACGTCGGTGTTTACTAGCTAGTTTATAGAATTCCTGGCTTGTAAACTCAAATTTCTTAAATAGCACTTGCGCAGCAAGGTCCCGCGAAGCCCCCGCAATAGCTTATCGCCATCAACTCTGCTCCTTCGCGAAAGCGCTCGCAAAAATAAGTGTGCCAGGCTGCGACTACGATTTTGCACTCTAGGGATAGTGTTTGCCGTACTATGGTTTTACGTTAAAAACCTTTGCCGATACTGATCTCTTATTACCCGAATTACCCTACGTAACTCTTGTTCTGCACGAAACTGACCTTATATTTTGTACAGTCGAGCCGATCGCACACGCATTCCGGGGTAGCGGCGTCGCCAAAGAGCACGGCCGAAGCGTCGAACGCCAAAATACGGATGGGATTAGCGCTAGTGTTCAGTTGTATGGGCTTTGTGGACCTTACTGAGTTTATTACCCTGCAGAAACTAACAAAACAGAGCTGCGTTCATTGCGGAACGAATGTTGTCGGGGCGCAGTTTTCGCGTCTCGGTCGATTCCCGACGACGCGTCAGGCGACCAGTCAGGCGAATGGTTTTGTTGGCGTCTTCGGTCGGCGAGTCAGTCACACTACGGCGACTTTCCATCGGCCGACGTGTTTGTGTCGCCGTCGGCGTAGTGTGAAAACGCGGTCTGCCAATTCCGCAGTTCGCCAATGGTATGGCGACTCGTCAGCGTCGCGTCTATGGTGGCTAGAAAGGCCAGCATATCACGTCGTCGCCGTCGTCCGGCCTAGTATGTCTGATACGACAAAGCGACCAAACAAACTGTGATAACTGGAGTTCACGTTGACGTCGCTCGAGTCGCTAACGTGGTATGACGTCACAAACTTTGTTACGCTGGCAATTCACTGACGTCATGGTTAGTGGCGCTAGCGATGGGTCCCGATCTCCAGAAGAGCTTTTAGGCACTTTTTAGAAGCGAATTAAAATATATATTAAGCGCTTGCTGTACCAAGCACTTTGTGTTGATGGTCCTTGCATACAGAGGAAGCCTACAGAAGGCTTTTTACAGACTTAAAATTTGGTGGCACAACACCTTTAATTCAAACTTGAAGGGCTGTTCAAATTAAGTGGAGTTCAAATTAGTGGGTGGATGTTAGAGTGAATGGAAATCGTATCACACTGGACGGGCACAAGAAGAAGCCACCCATGGACTCGTTAATGCGAATTAGACTCTACTACACGTTTGTGGCTCGTGATTTTGTAAATAATGTTTCGTAAAAAATAATGACAAGTGGTAAAGCAGTGGTGCGGCGCCCTCTGTAGACGCAAAATAAGCTGTTGCAGGAGCGTAGCGCACGTGTGCCACGTTTTTTGTTTCACTGTTTTGCATCTCTAGGAAATTTGGTTCGGTTTGGATTTGCAACGCATTGGGATAATTCTAGGCCGACTACTGCCAGGAGCGATAGGAACCAGGGGGTCATAGTTCGACCAGAGTCTCATTTCGACTTACCCATTCCAGATACCAACGCATTCGAATTATCCTGAGTTTTCCCCCTTTTAAATATACAGGGCTGTGCTGGGCCAGGCATAGAGTTCGGCCAGGGCGTAAGTTCGAATTAACCGGAAGTTCGAATTAACGAGCTATTACTGCATTTCAGATATTTGAAGTACGACACCTACCCTGAGTATTGGCAGACAAACCAATTTTGGCTACTGCCAGGAACTGCAATATTGAAAAATGATAAAGGACGCGATGGTCATGGAGAGCGCATTCGTTGCAGGTTGGTAAACTTGGGACCAAGGTGCTGTCGTTGTTCAGGCATGTGTGCGGAGAGGGAGGAACCAACGAAACCAGCGAGTAATCGGCGACGAGATGCCGTCACTCTCGCTCATCGGCCAGTTATGCATTCACGATTACATCATAACACAGAAACCCGGCTGTACAATGGGACGGAAGGGGGAGTGATATGACGTTATTGGAAGAGGTGACAACTGACGCGGGAAGCCAGTGCAATGGTACTCAACGAGGCAACAGCTAGAGAAACAGTAGTGTAAGTAATCGGGCTTGTCTCAGTCAGCCTCGACCAACATTAGCTGCTTAAGCAATGCAAGAGTCGTGAACGCATAATACGGGAGCGATAGGGTGGATTCAATAATAATTCCGTCATCGGACTTGCCTTCTGCCTGCCTTCCAGCTCAGCGCCGTAGCCACGGCTTCCGTGTGTGGATTCTCCGAGTGTGACCCATGCCACAAGCTACACAAGGGCTATGAGGTGCCCGTAATAGGGGATACTATTATCCTCACCACCTAGGAATCATTATGCGCCAAAATATCAGCACACAAAATTTCTGCTTTTGGCCTCTTAGAACAGCACTGCCTGCCCCTAAAAATGGAAGCTGCCCCTTGGGCTCAGCAGCACAACACCCACACCTTAGCTACAAAGCCACCGCCGTGGGTACAGCTCTTCAGCTGTTGTGGGGTGTGATAAAAGTTAATGGCCACTTCAGTTAATGCACTGTTCTCATCTGCAGCTGGCCAAACATTTTTCCATGTATTAAAATGATTCACAAAAAAATTTTTCAGGGTGAATATTCATGCACTTTGAAAGCAAAAATCACAATTTGCACACTGCGCAGTAATGATCGTTACAAAGTGCACATCACAGGTCAAACAGAATACCTCATCACTCTATATGCCTGTAGGACCAGGATAATTTTAAGGAAACACTTTTTTTGGTCTTAATCATTACACTTTTTACCAGCACACAACTTTTGTATGATTAATTAGGCTTCTTCTAGTCAATTTTTTCTGACAGACGCTCTAGAAAGCTGTTAACATATATCCACCCGTTCCTGGATAACAAGGTATGATTTATTAGGCTGTTTTAGTTACAAGGACTGCATACAGAAGACATCTTGTGAGTTTGTGAACAATCGCTCTTAGTCATTTTTTACGAGCACAACATTTCTCATTGATAAGACTGACAAAACAGTTATTGTGGAGTTTAGTCACAACAGATTTTTAGTTCTCGAAAGTGTTTCCGAGAGATACTGTACACATGGGTCCCCTTGTCACTGTTCTCCGTCACCCAAGTTTAAAATATGGTGGCAAGTGAAGCTTTTTCAATGTATACAGTGCACGGACTTCACCAGTGTGCAATCTGTTCATCAGAGTGTGATACGTGTACCACTGGCTCTCGAATATTTTTCATGACTGCGCAATCGTAGTTATTCAAGCATTCTTCCGGGAAACTTTTTAAAACATTATGAACTGGGCTTTTTCTAGGTATGCATACTCTCATGTTTGACAAGAGACCGTTTGTGAGCAAAGCTTTTATGACAGGTGCTGCACTCGTAAGGCCTCTCGTCACAATGCAGTACTTCATGATCAACAAAGTCAAATTTTCTGATAAAGCGCTTCTCACAGATGCCACACACGTAGGGCCTCTCCCCAGAGTGCAATCTTTCATGAGTAAACAGGCCGGATTTACAAGTGAAGCTCTTTGGACACATGTAGGGCCTCTCACCAGAGTGCAAGCTTTCATGAGTGACCAAAAGGCCCTTCCCAGCAAAACTTTCTTGACAGGTACTACAAACATAAGGCTTCTTGCCTGAGTGAAGTCTTTGATGAGTAACCAGGTGGCATTTTTGAGTAAAGTTCTTCTGACAAATGCTACACATGTAGGGCTATTTGCCAGAGTGCAATCTTTCATGAATAACGAAGGTAGATTTATGGGCAAAGCTCTTCGAACAGATGGGACACACGTAGGGCCTTTCACCAGAGTGCAAGCTTTTGTGAGTGACCAGTGTACGTTTCTGAGCAAAGCTTTTCTGACAGATACTACAAACGTAAGGCTTCTCCCCAGAATGCACTCTTTCATGAGTAACCAGATGGCCTCTTTGAGTAAAGCTCTTCTGACAGGTGCTACACGTGTAGGGCCTCTCACCAGAGTGCAGTCTTTCATGAGCAACCAGGTCTCTCTTCCTAAAGAAGCCCTTCTCACAGATGCGACAGACACAGGGCCTCTCACCAGAGTGTACCAATTCATGAGCAACCATATGATATTTTCTAGTAAAGCTTTTATGACAGATGCGACACACATAGGGTTTTTTGCCAGAGTGCACTCTGTCATGAGAAACAAGGTCTGCTTTCCTAAGGAAGCTTTTCTGACAGATGCGACACACATAGGACCTCTCACCAGAGTGTACCAATTCATGAGCAACACAATAACGTTTTTGAGTAAAGCTTTTCTGACAGATGCGACACACATAGGGTCTTTCACCAGAGTGAAATCTTTCATGAGCAACCAGGTCACAATTCTTACAGAAGCCCTTCTGACAGATGGGGCAAACGTATGGCCTCTCACTAGAGTGTACTCTTTCATGAGTATTCAGGGTACCTTTCTCAGAAAAGCTTTTCTGACATATTCGACACACGAAAGGCCTCTCACCAGAGTGCAATCTTTCATGAGCAACCAGATGAGATTTTTGGGTGAAGCGCTTCTGACAAATTCCACACACATGGCACCTCTCGCCATTGTGCACTTTCACATGCATGTCCAGGCTGCGTTTGTGCCGGTAAGATTTTTGGCAAACTGTGCAGCTGTAGGGTGTCTGAATGGTGGAGACTTTCCAATGTGTGGCCCGGTGGTTGCTTTCTTGGCAGGACAGGCAGGAATATAGCTTCCCTCCAAATTGGATTTTCTTACTGTCAGTGGAAAAACTCCTAAAAAGGTAAAATGAGACAGCAAATTAGAAAATTTTCACAGGAATATAGCAACAAGCTAAATGCAAACTGCTGGACCTAACAAACCAGTTTAGTGCCCAAAAATGCATTGTTGATGCGAATATTCTCACAGTAAGCACAGCCGAATACAAAGGTGCATAAAAACGGAGCAATTTATATAAAGACTTAAAGATGCACTAGCAATTCCAGCAGTAGGGCCTTCATGCATCAATCAGACGTGAATTTTTTAAATTTTTGCCAAGCAATGTAAGCTCCAATAAAAGCGGCCGCGCAGTCAAAATGAACGTTTCATTAATTCGAAACATTTCGTGTTCTGTAGTGCTCCCAGCGCTTGTCCAGAAGCAAACGATGCCTTATTCACCAAAAAATTAATCAATTTAAGTAAAAATCTTGATTCTGCCACCAAATCGTATTTCCGCGACGTCTGCAATGACATCACAAGAGCAGGTCTTCAAGCTAAACCTAGTGTGCTGCGGAGCCTTGTTTACTGTTAGTCATCTAGATGGGGCTACCATACGGCGGAGGCCATTTTCTGTCTACGCTTTACTTTTGACTGTATTTGTACCTGGCTCGTTTTCGTTGAGGAAGGAAATAACCGTTTCGTGGTACAGAGTGTTCACTCGAGAAATATGGTCCTGTCAATCGGCCAACGTCGTCTGAGACAAGCCCAAAGTGCTGCAGTGCTGTGCACAATGCGCACAGTACCAACAGCGGCCCGCATCGCTACTTTCAAGTTTACGTGTGCTTTTGTAACTTCCACTGTTTATCCCATCATTATTAGTGCTCTAAACAATATGCCCTAAATGTAAGGGTAAAAAGCTCGTTTGTTTACCAAGCTTATCAGCCCTGCTTAATTTGTGTTCGCTTTTGCTGTCCCCAGCGAATCGCAGAGCTGTCACATGACATCATAGGTTCTGTTGCGGGAAATGAGCTGGAGTTGCATGGCCATTCCCTTTTTTTAAATTACGTAGCTTATTTGAGTGAAGTTCATGCTAAAAATGGTGTCAGTATGATTTTAACGAGGAAATATTTCGAATGAACCAAACGTGTTTTATTTGCATGGCCCCTTTAAGCCATATAATAAACACATGCCTGAAAATGCAAATAGTAATTTTAAATATTAACAAATACAGTTCCCCAAAACATGGCAGAATGAATATATCGTATCTGGAGTTCCCCAAAACTGTGTTTTACTACCACATAAAATGCAGCAAAATCTTTTTTTCAACTAAAAGTAATTGCAGTACTAAGAGTGAGTTGCACACCTAAGAGTAACAGGCGCATGCCTTTCTACAAGAAATCTCCAATAACATGCCTAATAACTCTATTGCGAAGCAATTTACCTGTTTATACTCTCAAAGTTTGTCTCGAATTTTCAGCATAAAATGCAGGCTACAAAAACCAAAAGGCACTGTTCAATCAGTTGGTTGATTGGTGACTGTAAAGCAGTACTTTTAAAAGTCTTTCTCGCTTGACAATGAGGTACAAACTTGTGATATAAGTCTGGAAATGTAGAACTGCTGTAGGCTACTTGGTGTATCGGGATCACAGTCACCACAGAGAACACGACATCATCACTTTGAGTTGACAAAATATAGCTCACCAGTTATCATGTGTAGGAGCACAGCATACCATTAAAAAGTTTTAGCCAAAATTGAACACACCCGGAACTAAAAAAAATGACCTCATATCTGAATGCTCCCTTGCACATCTCGTCTAAAGACAATAACCATCTGTCGCCCTTGAAATGTAATCTGCTCCACTCTATCCCCATCACTCTGCACTGTTACCCTCAAGGTTATAGCAATCACAATTTTCGCAATGAAATTCAATTTTAATGCGCTTAGACTGCTCCTCACTGCATAATAGACAAACGTCCTCACTGCATAATAGACAAACGTGCAAATTGCTGCTTTTTTTACTTATCATGGCTTATTTCATTCGTAATAACTAGTAAAACACGGATTATTTAATAAAAGAATGTTGCTCGTCAGCTATAAACCTCTGACTCGCGGAAAGCTTGCCTGATGTTTTCTTGGTGCTGTATGAAAATGACTCATGCCCGCGGCACCGGAAAAAATTTTCACATTCGTTGCCCATGAAAGACTATCATCTTTAGTTGCAGGGAACATAAGCTTTCTGCTACACTGTGAGAACACATAAGCAACATTTTCTGTAGGTTGTTTGGGTGGCAGAGAACGCTGGTGTCACTGCCAATAAAAATTCGTGAATCAGACATGATCCCGATTGCTGCGTCATCATGACTGATCGGTCCCCCTTAGGGAGCAACGTCACAATTGTGGCTCAGTATGTTGACATCGCAGGCAGATGGGGTTCGGTAAATTGGCCATGAACTTCTTATGGCTGCTGTGGTTAGTGGCTAATCCACCTGAATGGATGTGGTAGTCCTAAATTCAGCTTTACAGTAAGTGACATTATAGTGCCTAAGCATATGCCAAGCAACATTATACTTACTGAACCAGACCGACTCACTGTAGAGCTGCCAGTAGCAAGATTCCATTTCCTCGTGGGTACAAGTCTCCCAGTTCCTAAACACATCCAGTGTCACCCACTTGTTCCCTTCTGACACTTGTGTTTCCCACAACTGCTAACACAGCCTGGTGTTCAGTCTCAGTAGCATAATTCTTTATTCGGTGAGTGCCCCGCTTTCCAAAAAAAGGCGTTACAGCAGGGGGGTGACAGACTGGAATAAAACAATTCTTCGCTCATACAGCACAATTGCTTGTCTTGCAGCCGGTTCCAATCTCTAATGGTCATCGCAAAAAGGAATTGTAAAACATGGTTGTTCTTGCACGATACTCTTTCACTTTGTGTCGGTGGTCATGTCGACTGGATATGTAAGTGGGTACAATGAAATAGTTATGACGGTCAATTCCAGTCTGCCCACGAAAGACAGAAAAGAAAAACTTTAAATGCAGTTTTTGCTGCCCAAAGAAAGCAATTCCCAACCCAATTGAGCTTTCATAGCAGTGCAGCTGTCTCTCCGCTTGTACCGCCCTAAAACAAACCGCGCAGCTCTGTTCTGTATTTTTTCGAGCATATCAATCAAGTTCACCTGCATCGGGTCCCACACAGGGCATGCGTATTCCAAAATCGGTCTAATACATGTGAGGTAGGCTGTATTTTTTAATGTTTGGGGTGCCCATCTTAGGTTGTTCTGAATAAAGTTTAGAGCCCTTGCCGCTTTACCAACAACGTAATGAACATTGGCATTCCATGAGCAATCATGCGACAAAACAATGCCAAGATATTTGCATGTTGGTTCGGTAGTAACAGTATGTGTATCTATGGTGTACGCCGTTACTATTGGTTTCTTTTTGAAGTCGAAGGCCCAAGTGCTGCACTGGTTCGAGCATTTCTAAAGCTGTTTCTCTTCCTGAACCATATACAACACTCCCATAGTCCAACCGCGAGCCTACCAGGCTGGTAAACACGCGGAGCAGAAGTTCTTTGTCAGCACCATACGAGTGCTGCGACAAGACCTTGAGAATATTCATTGTTTTAAGACATTTTTGTTTTGAGCTGTTTCATATGAGGGATAAAGGAAAGTTTTTCATCAAGAATTATACCGAGGAACTTGTGTTCTTTTTTGACTGGAATCGAGACACCATTCAGTTTGATGTCTGCATCTGGCCTGATCCCACGCCTTTTGGAAAACACAACACAAGTGCTCTTGACTGGGTTCAGCTTAAAACCGTTCTGATCAGCCCAGCCTGCTAGTTTGTTGACACCAAGCTGAACTTGGCGTTTGCAGATTGACATATTGCACGATTTAAAAGATATTTGCACATCATCTACATATAATGTACAGGAAATGGTTCGTGGCAATGTCTTTCGAAGTGAGTTCATCTTGACAATGAACAATGTGCAGCTCAAAACGCCGCCTTGAGGTACGCCGTTTTCCTGCATGAAAACATTTGAAAGGGCAGTGCCAACTCTCACACGAAAGGTTCGCTGCGCCAGGTAGCTATAAAGAGGAGGAGACATATTTCCAGAGACACCGAAGGCTTTTAGGTCGCAAAGTATACCGTATCGCCAAGCGGTATCGTAGGCTTTCTCAAGATCAAGAAAGACCGTACCACAAAACTGTTTATGGACAAACGCATCCTTGATATACGACTCAAGGGCGACGCGTTGGTCGTTTGTGGATCGCCCCACCCTGAAGCCGGCCTGGCAGCTCTCGAGACCATTGAACTCTAAGAAGTACACGAGTCTCCTGTTGATCATCTTCTCCAGAAGCTTTCCCAGGCAGCTTGTGAGGGCGATGGGTAGATAACTGGCGGGAGAAGAAGGGTCCTTACCCTCCTTCAGGAACGCCACTACAATAGCCTCCCTCTAAGATTTTGGGATGTGCCCCGAAAGCCATATGTTGTATAGGTGTAGGAGTGTTTCAAGAGTGTCTGGGTGTAGGTGTTGTATCATGGTGTATGTAATCTTATCTGCGCCTGGAGCTGAAGGTTTACATGTGCTCAGGGCAGCTCTGAACTCATAGAGTGTAAATTCAGAATTGTAACCAGATTTTGACCTGTTATTGTCATCTAGGGACTTCTTTTCACAAGTATTTTTATGTTTCAGGAAAGTGTTTGTGTAGTGTGCAGAGCTGGAAACGTGTTGGAAGTGTTGTGCAAGTCATAGCCTGGTCTTCGAGTGTGTCGCCTGTTGTACTGACCAGGGGCAGGCTATGTGTATGTTGTCCTTTAAAGGAGCCATGAAGAGAAAATGCAAGTTGGTTTTATTCGAAAGATTTCGTGTTTTATAGTGCCCCCAGCGCTTGTCCGGATACAAACGGTGCTTTATTCACTGAGAAACTAAAGAATTTAGGTTAAAATTTTGATTTTCCCGCTCAATCGTGCGTTTTCGTGGTCCCAAATGACATCACAGGAACCGACCGCTCTGCAGCCTAGAGTACCTTCATTCACGCATCTGCCGTACAAGGTAGAGACACGTATACGCTGGCGCCGCCATTTTCGGTTGCTCGCTTGCCGCCGAAGCAAGTCATTGTGTCAAAACCGCGCTAAAATTATCGCCGCAACGCGGTTTACTGAAGAAGTTTGAATCATATTGTCTGTTTCGCGTTGCTAGGTCTCGTGGGAAACGAAAAGAATAACGCGTTGAGCCCGTTGGCCCAATTGCGGCGGCACGGGACCGTTCAAAGTTTGCCTCCACCCTGTACAGCGGTGTTGGTTTGTTCCTGCGTTTCTTTACGTTCTGTAACCTAGATGGAGCCACCATAACCTGGCAAGCGTTTGGTTTGTTTTTGCCCGCATTTAAACCTGGCTTGTTTTTGTTCTGGGAGAAAATATTCGTTCCCTGAAACAGTGCTCACTCGACAAATGGGGTCACGTAAGACAGCGTTGCTTGCGTCAATCGGCCAGTGTCGTCTGAGACAACCCCAAGCCCCGTAGTGCTGTGCAGCTAAACCAAGCATGCTGTGCGCGTACGAACAGCAGAACGCATCAGTACTTCTATGTTTACATGTGCTTTCGTAACTTCCACTGTTTGTCCCATCATTCTTATTGCTTTGTAAAGAAAATCGCTCGTTCGTCTAGTTTGTAAGCTCTACCTAATTTGCATCTGCTTCTGCCAGCCTTCGCCAATCGCAGAGCTTAGCTCATGTGACATCATAGGTTCTGTTGCGGGAAATGAGCTGGTGGGTCGCATGACCATTCCCGTTTTTCCTAATTATGTAGCTTATTTGAGCGAAGTTTACGTTAAGTGGTGTGAGTATGATTCTAACGAGACAATCTTTTGAATGAACCAAACTTGCGTTTTCTCTACATGGCTCCTTTAAGTTTGCGTATTTTTGTCCATACCTTGTGTGCGTCTGTGTATGAGTTAATGGATGTAAGGAAGGTGCGCCAACTCTCTCGTTTGGCCTCACGGCGCACACGTTTTCCTAACGCCTTGGCCCATTTGAACAACAAAAGATTACACAACGTGGGGTACCGACGGAGGATACCCCACGCCTTGTTCTGGGCCTCTCGCGCCCGCCTACAGTCCTCATTCCACCACGGCCTCCGCTGGTTGCGCGGGGCACCAGAGGCGTAGGGAATGGACTTTTCGGCGGCATCGAGGATGTGCGCCCTGAGGAGTTGGGCAGCTTCTTCAACATGTAGGTGTCCAATGGATGTGTGGTGTAGTTTGGATGTTTCTGTAAATGTACTCCAGTTCGCTCTATCTTCATTGAACCTGTTATGGGAAAGTGAACTGTTCGGGCCTTTGCCTATGTATGTTAATGCGGTTGGGAAGTGGTCACTACCATATGGGTTAGTGCCAAAATCCCATTCAAGAGGTGGAAAGAGTACTGCCAAGCCAATAGCCAAGTCGAGGTGTGAATAAGTGTTGTGCCTTAGATTATGGTATGTAGGCTTGTTTTTATTGAATAGGCATGCTCCCGATGATGTTAGATATTTGTCGATAAGGCGACCTCGGGCATCTGTGCGAGCTGAGTCCTAAAGAGAGTTATGTGCATTGAGGTCGCCTAAAAGAATGAAAGGTGCAAGTAGCTGATCTACAAGGCCCTCGAAATCCGAGCTCGAGAGCTGGAAATCAGGAGGGATGTAAACTGAGGATAGTGTTATTAGCGTATTGAAAATTATGGTACGAATGGCAACAGCCTCAAGGACGGTCTGTAACTGGATAGAATGACACGCCAAGGACTTTCGGCAATGATGGCCACACCCCCGGAAGATGTACCACCATCATCCCTGTCCTTCCTAAATACCAGGTAACTATTCAAAAAGTTTGTATGCTTGGAATTTGAATGTGTTTCTTGTATACACGACACTTGGCTGATTGGAGTGCAGTATCTCGTACACATCGTCAAAATCGTTTTCGTCAAGATCGTTCAAGATCTCGTACACATCCTTTAAGGCCTCTACAGTTCCATGGAATTATGTTTTCTCTTCCAATTATTTAGTTTGAGAGCTACTGGAGTGTGTATGTTTATGTGTCGTCTTTCAGGGCTGTGACTCGCCTTTTTGGGCTTGTGAGGAGGCTTTGGAATCGGGACACATTCCTTGCGGTGCACCACAGAAAAGAACGGTCCGCAATCCGTTTCGTCCTCTGATGTCCTTGGAGTGCCTGGGTGATCAGGCTCCTTGGACCGCGCACCCTTGGGGGCCCGTTTTTCCTTGCCCGTAACCGCCGAGGGTTTCAGGAACACCTCAGATGGCACATGCGGTGCGGTGAAGGTGGGAGCTGCCGCTGGTTCCTCCATCTCCATCTCCTCCGCGCCCTCACCTGTAGTTTGGGATGCTGGAGCGGACGTGGAGGATGCAGCATCACTTCCACCAGACGTGGTTGCAACCACAGCCGCTGCTGGCTCAGCGAGTGATGCGGAGGCAGGTCGGGCCACCAGAGGCAACCCGGTAGGGGGCGGGGACAGGATCAAGTCCGACTCGCGGTACTAGGTCCCCGCCGAAACCAGACGCCGCCCCCCCCCCCCGCGAGCTGCGTCGACGTACCTCCCCAGAGGGACTGAGGCAAACCTCTTGCGCGCCTCTGGGAAGGAAGGTGATGTTTTCGTTGACTTTCAAGGCAATGATCTGGTTTTCTTGTTTGAACTTTTCACAGCTCCTAGAATAGCCAGCATGTGGTCCCTCACAGTTCGCACAGGTGAAGTTCTCGGATTTACAATTGTCAGTTAGATGATCATGTGCTGCACATTTTGCGCACGTCAATTTACCACGACAAGAGGTTGTGCCATGCCCAAACCGCTGACACTTGAAACAGCGACGTGGGTTCGGCACGTAGGGTCGGATTGGACATCTCAAGAAACCTGCGTTGACCGACTCAGGAAGGGTTGAGCGGTCAAGGGTCAAGATTATGTGCTTGGTTGGAATTATTTCATCATTTCGGCGTATGGTGATTCGCCTCACTGCTGTCACGCCCTGATCTCAGAGGCCCTCGAGCAGATCTGCTTCAGTCTCATTCATTAGATCCCGATCAGAGATCACGCCCTGGCAGCTATTGAGGCTATGATGGGGTGTGATCTTGATGTCAACATCTACCATGCGTGTTTGCTTGAGGAGGTTAGAGGATTGTTGTTTGTTTCCTACTTCTATCAAAACTCTCATTGTGAGTTTCTTAGCCTTGTACGACTTTCCGATAAGGCTTTCAAGAAACTTGGAGATTAGAAACACAGACTGGGAGGTGACGGGGTTTGTCTTGTCAAGAGATTCCATGATCAAAAACCGCGAGAAATTATCATGCTTTGGGAGAGCGATTGATTGCAAAGAGAAAATAAAACTTCGGTGCGGCCCCTTGTCGGGGGCCAATCACATTTGGGGGGGGGGGGGTTTAGAAAATGCCATATATCATAGTATAAAAGCAGGAGACGGGGGTACTTTCTTCTTTGACTTTACCCTGATGGTCAAAGAGGTCCCGGAGCTCCCTGCCTGGTAAACAGACAGGGAGCCCATCCGCCGGAGCTTGACCTGGGCTCCGACGGCCACCGTTTGAGGTTTCTACCCTTCACCTTAAAACCCATTACCACGGTCGGTTACAGCGTGAGTGTGGGGGCTCAAGGTCCGCGGTGTCGCCACCACCGTCACCAAGATTACTCAAGGTGCCCCGTGCGGGGCCTCTCGCTCATCGGCCAGTTACGCATTCACGATTACATCATAACACAGAAACCCGGCTGTACAATGGGACGGAGGGGGGAGCGATACGACGTTATTGGAAGAAGTGACAACTGACGCGGGAAGCCAGTGCAATGGTACTCGACTTGGCAACAGCTAGAAGAACAGTAGTGTACGTAACCGGGCTTGTCTCAGTCAGCCTCGAACAACATTAGCTGCTTAAGCAATGCAGAAGTCGTGAACGCATAATATGGGAGAGATAGGGTGGATTCAATAATAATTCCGTCATCAGACTTGCCTTCTGCCTGCCTTCCAGCTCAGCGCCGTAGCCACGGCTTCCATGTGTGAATTCTCCGAGTGTGACCCATGCCACAAGCTACACAAGGGCTATGAGGTGCCCGTAATAGAGGACACTATTATCCTGACCACCTAGGAATCATTATGCGCCAAAATCTCGGCACACAGAATTTTTGCTTTTTGCCTCTTAGAACAGCACTAGCGGCCCCTAAGAGTAGAAGCTGCCCCTTGGGCTCAGCAGTACAACACCCACACCGTAACTACAAAACCACCGTCGTGGGTACAGCTCTTCAGCTGTTGGGGGGTGTGATAAAAGTTAGTGGCCACTTCAGTTAATACACTGTTCTCATCTGCAGCTGGCCAATCATTTTTCATGTATTAAAGTTATTCACAAGAAAATTTTTCAGGGTGAATATTCATGCACTTTGAAAGCAAAAATCACAATTTGCACACTGCGCAGTAATGATCGTTACAAAGTGCACATCACAGGTCAACCAGAATACCTCATCACTCTATATGCCTGTAGGACAAGGATAATTTTAAGGAAACACTTTTTTTCGGTTTTAATAATTACACTTTTTACCAGCGCACAACTTTTTCACGATTATTTAGGCTTCTTCTAGTCAATTTTTCCTGACAGATGCTCCAGAAAGCTGTTAACATATAACCACCCATTCCTGGATAACAAGGTATGATTTATTGGGCTGTGTTATTTACAAGGACAGCATACAGAAGACATCTTGTAAGTTTGTGAACCGTCACGCTTAGTCATTTTTTATGAGCACAACTTTTGTCATTGACAACACTGACAAAACAGTTATTGTGGAGTGCAGTCACTCACAACAGATGTTTAGTTCTCGAAAGTGTTTCCGAGAGACACTCTACACATGGGCCCGGCCCCGTCACTGTTCTCCGTCACCCAAGTTTAAAATATGCTTGCAAGTGAAGCTTTTTCAATGTATACAGTGCACGGACTTCACCAGTGTGCAATCTGTTCATCAGTGTGATACGTGTACCACTGGCAATTGCTCTCCAATATTTTTCATGACTGCACAATCGTAGTGAGTTATTGAAGCATTCTTCAGGCAACTTTTTAAAACATTATGAACTGTGCTTTTTGCAGGTATGCATACTCTTACGTTTGACAAGAGACAGTTTGTGAGCAAAGCTTTTATGACAGGTGCTGCACTCGTAAGGCCTCTGTCACAATGCAGTACTTCACGATCAACCAAGTCAAATTTTCTGATAAAGCTCTTCTGACAGATGCCAAACATGTAGAGCCTCTCCCCAGAGTGCAATGTTTCGTGAGTAAACAGGCCGGATTTACAAGTGAAGCTCTTTGGACACATGTAGGGCCTCTCACCAGAGTGCAAGCTTTCATGAGTGCAAGCCAGAAGGCCCTTCCGAGCAAAACTTTCTTGCCTGGTACTACAAACATAAGGCTTCTTGCCTGAGTGAAGCCTTTGATGAGTAACCAGGTGGCATATTTGAATAAAGCACTTCTGACAAATGCTACACAGTAGGACTATTTGCTAGATGCAATCGTTCATGAATAACCAAGCTAGATTTACGAGCAAAGCTCTTCGAACAGATCCGACACACGTAGGGCCTTTCACCAGAGTGCAAGCTTTTGTGAGTGACCAGTTGGCGTTTCTGAGCAAAGCTCTTCGGACAGATACTACAAACGTAAGGCTTCTCGCCAGAATGCACTCTTTCATGAGTAACCAGATGGCCTCTTTGAGTAAAGCTCTTCTGACAGGTGCTACACATGTAGGGCCTCTCACCAGAGTGCACTCTTTCATGATCAACCACGTCTTTCTTCCTAAAGAAGCCCTTCTCACAGATGCTACACACATAGGGTCTTTTGCCAGAGTGCACTCTTTCATGAGCAAGTAAATTATAATTTTTAGTAAAGCTTTTCTGACAGATGCGACACACATAGGGTCTCTTGCCAGAGTGCACACTTTCATGAGAAACGAGGCCTGCCTTCCTAAGGAAGCTTTTCTGACAGATGCGACACACATAGGGCCTCTCACCAGAGTGTACCAATTCATGAGCTACCAAATTATTTTTTTGAGTAAAGCTTTTCTGACAGATGCGACACACATAGGGCCTTTCACCAGAGTGAAATCTTTCATGAGCAACCAGATGAGATTTTTGAGTGAAGCTCTTTTGACAGATTCCACACACATGGCACCTCTCGCCATTGTGCACTTTCACATGCCTGTCCAGGCTGCGTTTCTGCCGGTAAGATTTTTGGCAAACTGTGCAAATGTAGGGCGTCTGAATGGTGGACACTTTCCATTGTGTGGCCCGGTGGTTGCTTTCTTGACAGGACAGGCAGGAATATAGCTTCCCTCCAAATTGAATTTTCTTACTGTCCGTGGAAAAACTAAAAGGGTAAAATGAGACACCAACTTAGAAAAATTTCACAGGAATATGGCAACAAGCTAAATGCAAACTGCTGGATCTAACAAACCTGTTTTGTGCCCAAAAATGCATTGTTCATGTGAATATTCTCACAGTAAGCACAGCAGAATACAAAGGTGCATAAAAATGGAGCAATTTATATGAAGACTTAAAGATTGACTCGCAAGTCCAGCAGCAGGGCCTACATGATCAATCACACCTGAAGTTTTCAGATTTTCGCCAAGCAAAGGAAGCTCCAAATAAAGCGGCCATGCAGTCCAGTTTCTTTTATTCGAAGCATTTCGTGTTCTGTAGTGCCCCCAGCACTTGTCCAGAAGCAAACGATGCCTTATTCACCGAAAAATTAATCAATTTAAGTTAAAAATCTTGATTCTACCACCCAATTTAATTTAAAAATCTTGATTCTGCCACCAAATCGTATTTCTGCGACGTCTGCAATGACATCACAGGAGCAGGTCTTCAAGCTAAACCTAGTGTGCTGCGGAGCCTCGTTTACTGCTAGTCATCCTAGATGGTGCCACCATACGGTGGTGGCCATTTTCTGCCTACGCTTTACTTTTCACTGTATTTGTACCTGGCTTGTTTTTTGTTGAGGAAGAAAATATCCGTTTCGTGAAACAGTGTTGACTCGACAAATATGGTCCTGTCAATTACGCCAATCGGCCAGCGTCGTCTGAGACAATCCCAAAGTGCTGCAGTGCTGTGCATAGTGCGCACAGTACCAACAGCAGCACGCATCGCTACTTTCATGTTTACATGTGCTTTTGTAACTTCCACTGTTTATCCCATGATTATTAGTGTTATGAAAAAATATGCCCTGAATGTAAGCGCAAAAAGCTTGTTTGTTTGCCAAGCTTATCAGCCCTGCCTAATTTGTGTTTGCTTTTGCCGGCCCCAGCCAATCGCAGAGCTGTCACATTACATCATAGGTTCTGTTACGGGGAATGAGCTAGAGAGTTGCACGGCCATTCCCTTTTTTTCTCTAATTATGTACCTTATTTGAGTGAAGTTCATGCTATAAGTGGTGTCAGTATGATTTTAACGAGGAAATATTTCCAATGAACCAAACGTGTTTTGTCTGCATGGCCCCTTTAAGCCATTATAATAAACACATGCCTGAAAATGCAAGTAATATTAAATTTATATATTAACAAATACAGTTCCCCAAATATACGGCAGAATGAATATATAGTATCAGGAGTTCCCCAAAACTGTGTTTTACTACCACATAAAATGCCACAAAACCTCTTTTTCAACTTGTAATTGCAGTACTAAGAGTGAGTTGCAACCTAAGATGTGCATACCTTTCTACAAGAAATCTTCAATAACATGCCTAATAACTCTATTGCAAAGCAATTTACTTGTTTATACTCTCAAACTTTCTCTCGAAGTTTCAGCATAAAATGCAGGCTACAAGAACCAAAAGGCACTGTTCAATCGGTTGATTGTTGACTGTAAAACTGTACTTTCAAAAGTCTTTCTCGCTTCACAATGAGGTACACACTTGTAATAAGAGTGTCTGGAAATGATAAACTGCTGCCGGCTACTTGGTGTAGCGGGATCACAGTCACCACAGAGAACACGACATCATCACTCTGAGTTGACAAAATATAGCTCACCAGTTATCATGTGTAGGAGCACGGCGTACCATGAAAAAAGTTTTAGCCAAAATTGAACACACCCGGAACTAAAATATTGGCCTGATATCTGAATGCTCCCTTGCACATCTCGTCTAAAGACGATATCCATCTGTCGCCCTTGAAATGTAACCTGCTCCCCTCTCTCCCCATCACTCTGCACTCTTACCCTCCAGGTTATAGCAAGCACAATTTTCTCAATGAAATTCAATTTTAATATGCTTTGACTGCTCCCCACTGCATAAAAGAAAAAGGTGCGAATTGCTGCTTTTTTACTTATCATGGCTTATTTCATTTGTAAAAACTAGTAAAACATGCATTATTTAATAAAAGAATGTTGCTTGCGTCAGCTATATACCTACACCTCGCGGAAAGCTTGCCTGATGTTTTCTTGGTGCTGTATGAAAATGACTCATGCCCGTGGCACCAAAAAAAATTTTCACATTCGTCGCCCATGAAAGGCTATCATCTTTCAGAGTTGCAGGGAACATAAGCTTTCTGCTGCACTGTGAGAACACATAAGCAACATTTTCTGTGGGTGGTGTGTAGGTGAGAGAGAATGTTGATGTCACTGCCAACAAAACTCGTGAATCAGACATGATCCCGACGGCTGCGTCGTCATGAGTGACTGGTCCCCCTTATGGAGCAACGTTACAATTGTGGGTCAGTATGTTGACATCGCAGGCAGATGGGGTTCGGTGAATTCTTCTTATGGCTGCTGTGGTTAGTGGCTAATCCACCTGAATGGATTTGTTAGTCCTAAATTCAGCTTTACAGTATGTGACATTATAGTGCCTAACCATATGCCAAGCAACATAATACTCACTGAACCAGACAAACTCACTGTACAGCTGCCAGTAGCAAGATTCCATTTCCTTGTGGGTACAAGTCTGCCACTTCCTAAACACGTCCAGTGTCACCCACTTGTTCCCTTCTGACACTTCTGCTTCCCACAACCGCTAAAACAGCCTGGTGTTCAGTCTCAGTAGCATAATAGGCAGAGCCGCAGGTTTTGCGTTGAATGGCTTAGGTTTCAGCCCCAGCAGTAAAATTTTTGCAACCGCCTTTATTTCTCACAGTGAAATGTTGAATTTCATACATAATTATAAGCATTCTTTTTATAAAGAAAAGGGTTTTATAAAGAAGACTGTCAATAATAATTGGCAGTGGTTCTACTATAGTAGTCGACAGGGGGTGGTTGGTTAGGGTTGAACAATTAATCCAAAAGAAATTTTAACATAAAACATACCAAGAAATGCCTTTCAAAGGCAGTAATCAAACCATTCACCCCATACTGCATGAAAAAATTGACAGCCAAGTGTATGAAAATCTATCCAACGGTCTTGCCTTGAAAACATCTGTGATTTAAGGAATCGAAATGACCCAGAGTGCAAATGGAAGCCTCAGAGGAAGATGTGTGGGAAATAACAACCACGCCAGCATGATAAGCAGCCCAAAAATGAAATACAGGAGGTGGTTCGAGCAATATCGGCAGTGCCAAAAGCTAAATCCAAGGAAGAAGGACCAACTGCACTGTAGGCTCCAGTGTTCAGATCAGCAAAGAAAAAACAGCTTCGTGAAGGAGTGCCTTCGAAAGGTCACAGATTTTAAATCAAAGCAAAATCCCACGGTTGACAAGTTTCACGTGGTGGAGGTATCTTGGTATGCTAATCGGTGTTCAGCTCAGGCAAAATATGCAACAGATAGTAGGTCCCAAACAGCTCTGAGATTCAAAGTGAGTTAGAGTAATGACTTGGGCTAGTTGGAGCATGACCACAATGATTCAGAACAATGCAACTGAACAGGATAAGAAAAGACAACCCAAAGCACCAAGTTTTCTTTCTTGTCCTGTCTATAGCACTGTTTAGAATTGTCAATATTCAAAGATTAGGTGGCAGGCTTTAAGCATAACAGCAAAATGAATGGACAATTTGGAGTATGGCAGACAATTGCCAATACTTGCAAAATTTCTTTGGCCTAGTCTTTAGAGTGATGTCTTGAAATAGGGGAGGTTGTGCGAACCATGCTGGAAGAGCTTCGATAAGTGGAGAATCGGTTGCGACCATTCAGATAATGGGCCTCCTATTGAGGGACATTTCCCCGAGTAGTTATAAGCTAAGTGGGATCGACAAAACAGCCTGGTAAAATCCAAAAGTAGTCGGGTCTGAAGAAATGCTTGAAGCAAACCTCATGTGGATGGAGTGTATGTATAAATTCAACAAAGAAAAAAAACTGACAACATGCTCAATATCGCTGCACAGGGGAGTGGGAAGAGGTTGAAGATGACGTGCAATGCCAAAAAAGCAGGTTAAAAACACAAAGACAACTTCAAGTTGAACAAGCACTAGAATTAGAACGAAAATTATGCAATACATAATTGACAGCTGTTTCAGGTCACCTCAGTAACTCCTTCCATAGGTTTTGCCAAATAGGGAAGAACTTTCGTGGATATGTAGAGCTATTGATGTGTTAGCTGCTATGGTGTATACAGAGTTAGGATAGCGCCTGAAAAATGCTAGAACAAAGGTGGTGTGCTGTAAGCGTACTATATGAGAATACTTTGAGGGCCAGTAACTTGTTAGCGTTGAAAATTGGGACTATAAAGTGAAAAAAGTGTGTGACGCAGTGAAAAACAACTGCTGCACTGCAAGTAAAGAGGCGGAGGACCCAAGGCGAATCAGCAGATATGATGTGGTTTTTGGTGGAAAAAATTTGCAGATGGGGACCATTGTCATGATTCAAGGAATCCCACAAAGGATTGTAAAGACAATGTGCATGGAAGTGAAGAACGACAAAAAGACAGAATTAGAATTTGCCTTTAGAGAGCAGACACACAGTGGAACAATGTGAATAAAAGTGGAAACAGTGTGGATAGGGCATGGACCCCGTGTGGTTGCAGCAAGAGGTGCAAATTACGTATCACCGCAATAGCCAGAAGAAAGAATTTAGGCATGGCAGAAGCACGCGGTGAGGATAAGTGCAAGGAGAAGGAAGGATGCAGAACCAGAAAAGGACACTTCCTTAGAGATCTCGGCAAAGCAAGCCAGGAAAATGTGGCACAACCATCAAATACGAGGCACAAGCCTTGGCAGGTGCAGGCAGGTGTCTTATCTGGCCTGACCCGCTGTGCCAAATTGTACATTGGTGGTCTCAGTGGTGACAGTCCTGTGCGTGCATTCAGCACCTACGCCCCGTAAACAAATGCTCCGACACCCAGCGCGGAGAGGCTCCCAGATCCACGCGATTCCTTTTTCTGGTACAGCGGCGGTCTCAAACCGAGGGTTGGTTTGCGCGACTACACTACCAGAAGCCTACATCCTGACGCACGGCATAGCTACTAAGCCAGCCCTACCAATGCCGGGTGCAGGAACGCCACCATCACTGTGCTACAAGATTTGATGTATGTACCTTTACGAATGTTCTGATTAGTTGTTCTTTAAAACAAGTGCAAAATAAATAAATGCACCTTCCTGGGGTACCTGAACATTAAATTTTTTTTGCAAGGGCTGGCTTGACACGTAAAAATGAAGGAAAATGCACTTTTTTTCCTCATTGATACTGCGTGTATATCCTATTTATGTAAGTGTAAGCAGACAGTTATTATTGTTTTGGCTGCCTTTGAATATTCCACCTTTCCTGAAGTGTTATAAGCCAGGCAAATTAAAAAGCTTTTGCAAATTTCCAGTCTTCCCCTAATTCCCTAGTTTACACGCATTCTGGTATAACCTTTTCATCAAGTATACTTTGTAACACTGACCAAGCTAACAGTCATGAGCAAAATATGGCAGTTAGCTGTGGTAGCACCAAAAAGTTTTTTTATGGCAGTGTGTGCACCCCCCCCAAAAAAAGAAAAAGCCTTGTGATGTGCTTTACATGTCATTGGGTCAACAGCATACCTCACAAAGTTGGCGCCGCTCACTCAAATTCACTCGTGAATGTTTTTTTTCGAAACCACACTTACTCAAACTCAGACTCAATGCTTAGCAGTACATCTGCGCTCACCCAAACTCAAACTCGCAGTGAACGAAAAACTCAGAACTCACTCAAACTCAAAATGTACTCAAAACTCACAATGTACTCAAATTCAAAATGTACTCAGAACTAAAAATGTACTCAAACTTAGTACTGAAAATGTACTCAACCTCAAAATGTACTGAAAACTCAAAATGTACTCAAACTCCAAATGTACTCAAACTGAAAATGTACTCAAAACTCAAAATGGACTTAGAACTCACTCAGAACTCAGGCATACTCAAACTCAGTTGCGCTCGAACTCACTCAAGCTGAAACTCGCGATGCCACACTAGCATAACGCTCACTCTAACTCAAACTCACGTGTGAGTTTGAGTCCAAATGAGTCTGAGTGAGTGGACTCATGAGTGATTCCGCCGACCTCTTGTCAACTGTGCCTCTGTAGTCTTTCTTGCACCCCGATCATGAGGCCATGCTCTAGAACATTTTGTTCATTTCTTGGAGGGTTGTTCATTTTCTGGTAAAACCCAATTTTACCCTATTTTTACACCTGAACGTGTTTCAGTAGAATCTGATTAAACCCGATTTTTTCCCGAATGGCCCTTTCCAAAGTACCAATCTACACACTCGTGGGCTGATGGTCCGGCGGTCTCAACGAGTCCTTGCTAGAAGCAAGCCCCACAAACACAGCTTTTGAACTCACTGAGCACTAGCACTAGTAACCCAAGGCTGGTAAATGCTGCACTAGCATTGCTGTGCCGAGCTAATGGAAGTTATGATGTCGAGAGAACTTACTCCCAGCTGAGATACGTCTAATGGTCAGAGAGGTCTCAAATGGAGGCAGACATGTTTCGCGTGCAGATGATAAAAAACGTAAATATGCCTATCAAATGATGACCAGCTTCTTCTAAAACATGTTTCATCTCTTAGAAGTTATCGATGCTTTTTACTCTCATAAAGACTGATCCTTATCCAAACAAATGCCAAATTTACGAGAATATTTGCTAGGAAACCCTGATATTCCCTTGATTACCATCTTGAAACAAACACCAATTTTAATGCGTTAAAGAAGCTCATGATGCCTGCTGATAAAAAAACTCAGTGTATTACTTAGTGCATCTGCAGATTTACCCTGAAAAAACCGCAAATTTCGGAATGGTCTTACAAAAAAACCCAATATCTGCCCTATTGTTTGGAAAATAGCACCCAATTTTTATCCCCCCATTATAAAAAAAACAATTATAAATTATAAAACCCAAAAATGAACAACCCTAAGAATAACACACTAAAGCCGCACGTAGCTATGTCGAGTACCGTAGTCAATGGCTGCAGAGTATAGACACCCACCTTTGATGTGCGGTGAATTATTGGCATGGGGGTGCTCACTTTTTTGCCTACATCACGAAAACTGTAGGTGGAACCTCATTAGTTCTTGACCATGTCGAAATACATGGCATTAGGTGGATCAACATTTATTTAGTGTAGCTTTGAGAAGCTTCCACCAGGATTATTCTTTGGTTTGTGCAACATGTCCACAGGTGTTCGGCAGACTGCTTATGCCATTTGTTATTTACTAGAAGCTCGAACTGCGCAAGCATCGCCCTAAACCCACCTTTCATTTCCAGTGGGTGGATGGCAGGAGCAAGAGCGACAACCAGGCTTCCCAGCAATGTCTGCACCAGCCTGTGTAGCATGGTGTGTCTTCAGCGGTGCACCAGGTTGCGCGTCAACTTTAAGAATGAAAAAAGCCAAAGATCAGAGCACCCAAATGCATTGAGTGTCACACAAATCCCGAGACAAAATCCACACAAGAATTTATCAAATCACCAAACAAACGTGTTTGCTCCTGCTCAGACGTCAGAATTTGTGGAGACGGGGACATTTTTAAAACCTGCAGGATCTGCCTTCCTCCATACAGCCTAAAACTGCCAAAAGCGTGAATGACTGCAGCATACATTTGATGTCTCCAAAAAAGGGTAGAAAGTAGGCACTTGAAAATATGTGAAACTGCATATCAAAGCTAATAATGAGGCATCAGAGGCATGCCTAAATAAGAATTATGTGGGTCCTTGACCAATGTTGACATCTTTAGGAGGCAAAAATACAGGTGGTGAAGCATAATTATGAAGCGAGTTTAACAAACCCTGATTAAGGGTAACAGAGTGGATCCCTAGAGAAGGCAAGGGTGGCAGGGGGTGGCAGAAAGCTAGGCGGGCGGATGAGGTCAAGAAGTTTGCAGGGATAAATTGGTCGCAGTGAGCACAGGACTGGGATCTTTGGAGATCTGTGGGAGAGGCCTTTGCCATGCAGTGGGCATATCAGGCTGATGATAACGACGATAGTAAAAAATTATGCCTTTTTAAACAAAGCCCCGATTTGACCACCTTGGTGTAGTAGCTGGCCCATCCTTCCATGATTGCCAACCGAACTCTCCACCCTTAGTCCCCAGCAGCTGTTGAGCACCTGACTATGGCAGTGGTCAGGCAACTGACAAAGCAGAGGGTGCAAAGAATCTCTGGATCCAGGCAGGCCGCCTTTGGAAGTTGAACGTGGCAACATTAAATACACGCACCCTGCCTAGTGAGGGAAGCTTAGCTGTACTATCAGAGGAGCTCTCGGACATTAAGTGGAATATTACTGGGCTGAGTGCGGTCGGAACAGGAGAAGGATGCATAGAAATAAGAAGCAGGCATATTCTGTGCTATTGGGGTCCTCACGAAAAGAACACAGGGTGGGAATTTCGATCCACAAGGAGATAGCAGGAAACCTGGAACAATTCATCAGTATAAACGAAAGGGTTGGAGTAGTTGTGATCAAGATAAACAAGCGATATAGGTTTAAGATAATACAATCCTCTATGCCAACACCTAGCTATAAGGATGAAGCCGTAGAATGCACCTACAAAGATGTCAATCTACGAAGATGTCAAGTCAGTAATGAATAAGAAAACAGTGCAGTTCACAATTGTAAAGAGAGACTTCAATGCAAAAGTAGGTGCAAACAGAATAGTAGAAAATTCAAGAGGAAATTTTGGAATAGGCACTCACAAAAGCTGAGGAGATACACTGGTTGGACTTGTGGAGAGAAATAACCTAAATCTAATGAACACATTTTTCCGCTAATGCAAGAGTAGGAAATGGACAAAAAAGTCCTAACACGATGACAAAAGGAGAATATAAGGCATACAAAAATACAACAAATAGGAAGAGAAATGAATTAAAAATGGGGAAAAAATGTATAGATATAAACAACAGAGGAGAGCGATGAAGGAAGGCAAAACATTCTCTGAACAACAAGATCTCGGAGGTCGTGCGTAAAGTGTGCACTAATGAACACATAGCCAAGAAAAATAATCCCAGCCAGAGAAAAGTAATCAAGGTGTAGTCTTTTGTCCAAGCGACACTGAGGGTACCTTGCGACGCTGGCGGAAGGTATGAATGCTGAGGATAATTACTGCATTAGATTGTGCAAAGTGTGAGTGCGTCCTGGCCGGTGTGGTTATGCTCGATGCGGCGTCATTCGTGGGGCCAGAAATGAATAGAAAAAGGGGAGCCACAGCGCCTGGGGTAGTTGTACCATCCAAGGTATGCAATGGGGTTCAAATTCGTTACGGGTGGACAGTGTCACCATGATGGCAAATAAATGTGACGAGCGACTAACAGCACCTCAATGCTTTTCAAGGACTCTGGTAATGCACACACCGTGTTCACAAAGCTGAAAATTTCATCGGCACTGAGCATAATTTTGATGCATAATGGTTTAGACAGGCAGCCTGAAGGTCGATGGCGGGCGCTCAAAGTTGCTGTCAAGTCAGTTAGCTTAAAGTTGCGATCGACTAATTCCTTGAAACTGCGAAAACAACCCGTCAACACCGCCAGATTCCATGGGAGCCTAGCTTCACCAATGCAGCGCGCAGGGCTCGCCTGCTCCCTCCGTGCTCCCAGCGCCGGGGCGGCGGCGGCTTCAGTGACATCGCAACCCCCTCCAGAAGTGTTACGAAGGAGTTTCGTGAGCAGAAAAGCATTGAGGAACTCTGATACAACATAGCAATAAATACAATGGTCAGCAGGTCGGTCAAGAATATCTACTAACAAGTGGAAGCTTCTCTTATAACAGACAAGTGACAAAACACTGTCTTTATTAACACACCATTGCCACCCCAGGGCTCTGTGAGTGTTGTAGTAGTGTACACCCAAATTTTTAAAAAAAAGCACAAATTTTATAAGTATGACCTCAACTATTATGCACTGTAATTGTTGAATTTAAATTATTCAAAACTCAGCTTCTCACCTACACTGAATCAGCAACTTTGTGCACACCAGCATACCCAATAATCCACCGTGCCTGAGGTGAGTTTACTAACAAACCTAGTTTCCCATCCCATGTGATAGAATTGGCACACTTGGTGGACTTTGACAATATGCACAAAGTACCAAGCGAAAACATTTCATCAACAATGCATGCAGCTGTTGATTACTCTGAACGAAAATGCGCGCACAGGCAAGAAACCATGAACCCCAACCTGGAAATTCCTGTTCAGTTTGGGAGGTGGTGCTGATGAGGAGCGTCAGCGCACACTGTGTACCTGCAAAAAAATTATAGTAATGCACAGACTTGCAGCTAGAGGGAACAGAAATGGTACCTCTGGTACCAGTGGCAATGGCTGCCTGGGTCTGTTGGCTGCAGGCTCCATCGGTGGACATTTCGGGAACACCACTGTCAGCACCAACAAGTGTCACACCACATGAGACCCCAATCTCAGCATTGTAAGTGTCTTCTGGAAGCAAAAAACCAACAGAAAAAATTCACCCACACAATGCCATTAACTTTACTCACCAGCACGCAGTTCAGCCTACCAGACATACCTCCTTTGTTTCAATGCAAAACCCTTGGCCCAAGCATGTATTGTTCAGTACCTTTTGTGCCAGACAAGACTGCAGGGTCTATCACACAGCATAGTTTTCTGTGCATTTCATACATGTTTTGCAGTTTCAAGTTTCTTGCAGGCACACCATTAAATTTGAGTGCAGTTGGCCTTTAGGTAGGAGGCTTTTCTTGTGCCCCTTCTGAACTCACCTGTCCCTTCCTTGTACTAGCCACAGGGTCATAAAAGGGGCATTCACACAATGCCAACAGTCAACCCATTCAGAAAAAAAAACGCTCATGATTCAAACCTGCAAAGTAAAATTTATTTGCGTAGTCTTTTATATGACTAAGCTACAGCTGATGCGGAGCCACTACGAAATAATGCATATAGGGTGTTTCAGAAAAGACTAAGCAATTTTTTAAAATTACACCATCTTCCGATGTGGGAACCCTGAGGGGATGCAAAGCCGTGCAATCTGGATCAGCTACACGCCGCTGGCGTTTCAAAGCGGCTTCTCGTTCTCGCAGCGAGGAATCCGCTGGTCGACGCTGCCGTTTATGTTTGGCATCGCGAGCTCTCCTCTGTGCAGCCTCGTCTTCGGAGGTGCTCGCGGTTCTGACAGTGCGCTGTCTGGCGCTAGTTGAAGGTGTGCCAGCCAATTCGCTGACAGAATCGTTGGCATCCATTTCCCGTCATTGGACTGCGCAGTACTGAAGAAGCAACTGAGCGGAGCGCGGACTAGGTTTATTTGCAGAGAAGAGGGAGTGGAAAGGAGGAGCAGCACGCATGCGCATGATTCGACAGCTGGTGTGGAGAGGGGAGAGGAGCAGCGCGCGTAGCGCACAGGTGGTGTGGAGAGGAGGAGGGGAGAGAGCGGTGTTATCACAGGTGGTGTGGAGAGGAGAGGTGCGGACGCCGGACGACGGAGGGTCGACTAAGAGATGCTTTGCATCTAAAAAATAGGGTTGCGGATGGAAAATTGTTTTTCTTATGAAAGTGGTCAGAGGCCGTGGCAGATACAATCAAATGATTTGCAATTGCGCTTTAGGGCAACATTTAAGTAGTACTTGTTTTTAACTTTTTAATTATTTCAGTTAGGCATGCAATTGTAATGTGCAAATTCTAGAGGACCATATGTCAACCCGATATCCAGCACTGGATTTGCAAAAATGCAACTGCCCGCAGAAGTATGGGCTAAGGACTTCTGCCCTCAGGACGTGCGCATCTGGAGCTCAAAGGCTGCAAAGCACCACAAAACCATGCCCACGTGTTTACTTCTGTTTACATCTAGCCCCTGTCTAGCACAGCTGTTTACTTCTAGCCCCTGTATGCATCCTTCGCATGCATTCCTTCTAGGGTGCATGCCCAAACAGATTCTGTGTATACAGAAAACTCGGTAGAAAAGAGGGCAGGGTGGGGTAGCAGCCAAGGTGTCGAAAAGGGAGGAGGCGGTGTTATTGGCCTCGTAGGACTAATGGGGCCACAGAATTGGAAAGAGGGTATGAAGGTGGAGAGCATGCGGCGTTAACGCTCATCACTGCGTTAAGGCAAGGCAAGGAGGCAGCCTAGAGCGCAGTGTACAAACTGTGGCGTTGCCACTCAAATGTACCCGCCCGCCAAAAGGAGTGTGAAGGCACAACATAGCAATACGCGGACGGCGCTGTGAAAAACCAAGGGGGAAAGGAGGGCGCTCTTCCAGTAACGGTTGGCACCCCTACCACGCTGGCATTTCTACAAAGCCGCAGCTTACGTCATTTCACCGATAATATGGTATCGTCGGACAGCCGATAAGACGCACGGCGGGAATGGAAACAGTTGTTAGAACAGCGTCCCCCTTTCCACTTTGTTTCCGGTGGTGGCCGCTGCATATCCCTCATATCTGGGTCTGAGGGTGTTTTCTACGCGTTCCTGTGTTCCCTTTCATATTGCTCATAATAGTACACCATCAGATGGCAAGAAAACACAGTTTTGTGAACTTGTTTTGACTGTGTCTCGGTCAATTGTGCCCTGTTTCATGAATTTGTGGAACCCAATCAAACTGAAACAGCTTCGCTTGTAATCTGACGTCATATAAATGGTTTGGACCAATTTTTCGGTTCAGTACAACAGTGGCATGCCGAATTAAGTGTGCGATACCTTCGTGCCAATCACAGAGCGTTGCGTCCCTCCTCCGCGTAAATGGGAGTGAGTGGTTTGATACTGTACAACGGCTGCTTTTTCCCTGTGCAGTGGCACCTTCCCTTGTAGGTATAAATGCCTACGCCAGGGTTGCATTGACTCGCATCATGGGAAGTTGCTAAAGCATTCTGTTTGTCTGCTGGGATTTTTAAGCGTCTTAGATGTAGTATTTCTAAATGAGCACAAATTAACTTTCTTATACCTTTATTACACGGGCGCCTTAACGGCTGTTAACGCAAAGGGCAGTTTAACCCCGTAACGGCCACGGAAACGGAACGGTGATGGCTGTGCTCACACGGCACTTTACATGTTCAGACGGTTCACTTCCGTTTGGACGATTTATCACGTGACTCTTACAATGTTACCTCGAAAACTTCTTTTTCTCGTAATTATTTTCTGCGCTGCAAGCTGTACAGTGTATTTTTTTTTACTCTTCGCAAAAGTTGTTGCTACAGTATCGGAGAAGCTCATCTAGCTGATCCAATCCGAACCAGGGCGTTGCAAATGGCCACGTTTGTTGAGGTGTCTGTTGTGGTCGTGGCGTCGCTGCCTTTGGTTGTGGTTTCAACGTGGTCTGATTTAACGTGGTAAAGCGCTTCATTCCGCGATCCATCACTTGTGCTAACCGCCGCAGCACTGTGCATTTTCTTTTTTTCTTTCGTACCGAGAGCCGCCGTCCGCGCGATCCAGCAGGTGAAGTGTTGAATGTGGTGCGTCTTTGCGACGCGTACCCGAGAACAGCCGTGGAATGGCGCTTAGCCGGCCGGTGTATGAATGCGACCGTGATCGCCCGCCTGACTTGCTTCTCCTGGTCGCAGACTACGAAACCTTGTTGTCTGCAAAAAGGACTGAACTTCGAGCTGTGCTCACCAAGAAAGCGTCGGTCAAGAAGCGGAAGGCGGCCGAGAGGCGATGTCACACCCTGGCTGCACTCGCTGTGGCGTTGTCTTCCAGGCCTAGGAGTGTGTGGACGCTTTGGAGACCGCCGCCGTGGTATGACACCACCGTGCCGACGTTGTCGGATCAAGATTTCAAGGGAAACTTCCGTGACCCGCTCCACATTTGCATACATTGTAAGCTTGTGTTCCTCGCTAGCACGGGAGGATACGAACATGCGAGCTTCTACCACTGCACAAGCGTGTCGCCATTTCCCTGTACAGACTCGCCTCGTCGGCAGAGGAAAAGACTGTGGCGCATCTTTTTGACGCGAGTCGGCTATCCGTCAACCTCATCTTCCGGGAGTTTTGCGACGTTGTCGTAGATGTGCTCGAGCCCCAAATTGTGCGATTTCCGTCTCTGAATAATGTCAGAGACTAGATGCGGCAGTTTGAAACCTGCACAGGCTTTCCACAGGGCCTCGGCGCAATGGACGGTTGCCACATCAAAGTTTCGCTGCCCAAAGAAAATGCGCAGAATTACTACAACTATAAGGGTTGAAACAGAATAATTCTGCTCGCTGTTGTTGACCAAAACTACAAGTTCTTGTTCACCAATGTAGGGTCTCCAGGGTGGAATAGCGACGCAGCAGTGTATAGGGCCTCCATACTACCGAAAGTAGTAGGACTGATATCTTCACTGTACCTAGCCAAGTCATCGATGCAATGCCGATAGGAGCAGTCCTCCTGTGACCAGGCCTTTCCCTTGCAGCGTCACCTGAAGAAGCCGTTCCCTCATCGCAGTGCAAACAACCCCACAGGGCAAACGTTCAACTACACTCTCTCCAAAGCAAGGTGTGTCGTCGAAAATGCCTTTGGGCGATTGAAGGCTACATTCAGGGTCTTGAAGGGACTTCAGTGTGAAATTGACAATGTCAATAGCATTGTGCGAGCTTGCTGCATCCTCCACAATGTCTGCGAGCACATGTGGGACCAGTGCGACACACAGTGGAGTGCTGAAGTAGCAGCCTGTGAGCTTCCACAGCCTGTTTGTGTGAGCAACGCAGCAAGCTCATCAGGTAAAAGCGTCCGACAGGCTTTGGCTAAACACATCTTGTCACTGAAGCCAAGACTACTCTGAAAAGCTTCTTCAGGCATGCACTTGTGAACAATGAACAGAACAAGGGCACGTAGGCACATTCAGCTTTATTCTATGTTGCCAGTGCTGAGGTCAGGCTGACGCTCCTGCTGGCCTGCAAAGTACTGGCGCATTATGCCCACCAGTTCTCTCTGAATAGCATTTGTCTTTTCATGGAGGCGGACTGTCTTTTTGGACAGCTTGTAATCGTTTTTTGCGAGCTTCTCGGCACAGTTTTCCTGCCGCTCCAGTAGCTCCACAACTCTGTCAATTGGGGATGCCTGCTGCCGCCTGTTTCGGGTGGGGCCTTGGTCGGCTGTGGGAGCAGGGGATGGAGCCTGGCTTGTCGATGGCTCACTGGCGGGCGTGTCTATGTTGGCCACCTCGTTGGTCCAGGCCTGGCTGGTCCAAGTGTGGCTTGATGCTTTCGCATCCCCTGGGCTGCTGGGCGCTGTTGGCAGTGGCCCCAAGGCCACAACTTCTGCACCTTCTGGCAGCCGTTCTATCATGTCCAGCTTAAGAAAAAAAAACAGGATGTTACCGAATGTTGCATCCAAGTGATTATTGTTTTTGCATGCTGAGTGCAAGTGGTACACATACAAACATACAATGGTTGATGTTTTCTCTAAATGAATTGTGGTACTCTCTAAACTCCAAAAAATAACAAGTGTTGTGGCATTGGTATTTTGGAAATGTCAACCAATGATTATGAAGCTACACAGACGGTGATGCTTATGACGAGTTACTTGTGAATTTTTAGTACTCAGGGGCCCACAAAGCCTCATGTTTGTGCGATGATGTTTTAGTAATAAACATTGCTGCCAACTGTCGCAGGCAACAAACTGGGTTGTTCAAAAACCAATTTTGGTTTGTCAGTTCATTTCCAATGTTTGCATGCAACCAAAATAAACATGTTGCACCTGAAAGCTCTCCTGCACTAGGCTTGGGTCGTTCATGGGCAGGTTCTCCAGGAAGGTTTTCAGCCTCTTATAAAATGGGCACTCTGTAGCCGCAGACCCAGTGCCAGCATTGCTTGCCTTTCTGAAATAAGAACAAAGTACAGATGAGAGTCACTCTGTTATGGCGCAAGAGATAAACACAAGTTTTTTTCACTACAAGTACAAACTACCAAGAACAATGAACCTCCTTTGTGCTGAAAGTTGAAACTGCAGGCAAAGTGGTAAACAGCACACAGAACGCTGTTGAATTATGATGTGAGCTAGATAGGCTTCAAGATCAGCTGATAGCCAAGATGGAATGTTTTTCCACTACGTTTTTCGTTTTACCACTGCGCATGCTCCCAGTGATTACACCTGTATAAATACAAGACAATGCTTCAAATAAACTACTGGGAGTGAGTGTTTAAGCCATCGTTTCTTGTGTCATTGTCTCAGTAGCGCTTTAATGTTTACCACCATTATAAACCAACTTGCCTAACATCTTGTTTTGCCACAGTTCAATTACCTCTGCTGATGCCTTACATGCACGGCATAGTGTGCTCTTACCCACACTGCTCATACACAACTGAAAAGGTGGAATTAATAGTATTAGTATAATATTCTTGTTGTGTATGCAAATTGCAGTTGCATAGAAAACAAGAAAGCAGTTAATA
This sequence comes from Haemaphysalis longicornis, assembly GCF_048455015.1. Classification (NCBI taxonomy): domain Eukaryota; kingdom Metazoa; phylum Arthropoda; class Arachnida; order Ixodida; family Ixodidae; genus Haemaphysalis; species Haemaphysalis longicornis. The sequence goes on from NW_027526204.1 coordinate 70,034,418, forward strand.
AAATGGATTGTTGGGCGAGTTGGTTCATGGCTTCAAGAAAATTAAATAGAGCGCAAAGGACGAGGACAAAGAAACACAGTAGACGGGACGCGCGCTCACTACCAACTAGTTTATTCCGAAAACCCTTCCCACATATAAATGTCAATACATCAGGGGCGCGCCTGCGCACAGAAGACCTAAAAAAGGCAAGCCACATGCGCGCTACCGATTACGGCACAAAAGGCGGAACTCACTCTCCCGCAAATACACCGATGTCTGGCTGACACAATCTTTGCCCCTTTTTTTAATATGGTATGCCTCCAAAAGTTCACGTGCCACCGTATCCCTGCTGCGGCCCAGTATTTTCAACTGATTAAACAGAGGCACTCATTATATTCTGCGCAGTGCGCCGGAAGATTCGCACCGGAATCCTTTGTGAGGGACAGCTCATGTTCGCGGGCCCGGTCATTGACACATCGGCCGGTTTGTCCTATGTAGGACTTGCCGCAGTCCAGTGGCAACTCATTTACTGCAGCCACTGCGCAATCCACATAACGCAGTGCGTGCTTTTTACCACAGGCAGCACCTTTTCTGGCATCCCCAGGGATGCGCGCGCACAACTTTGCCAGCTTTCGCGGCGCTGAAAAAACAACGGGTACATTGTGCCTGTTCGCCACTTTCTTAAGGTTATGTGTCACCTTGTGGATATATGGAATCACCTCGGGCCTCTCGGAGCTCTTTTGCCTTTCTTTTTCCCTCGCCGTGCCTTTTTAGTTTCTGCAGCAGGGATTCCACAGTCGCCACCAGGATGGTATTTGGATACCCTGACGACCGCAACCTCTGAATCTGTTGTTGAAAACTGGTGTGGGCGGCATGCTCGCAAGACTTTTGGAGGGCGGATTCCAGACCGAGCTTAGCAATTGCTCGTTTAACAGTCTTTGAGTGGGCCGAATTGAACGGCAGCAGTGGTTTGCGGGAGCGGGGGTTGTACGCCCAGCATACATGAGATTGCATAACAGAAAGCTTAAGATCTAAAAATTGCAAGTTCCCCTCGGCAGGCAGTTCGTGTGTAAAAGACAAACCTTGTCCCATCTCGTTGAAAGTGTCCAACACTTCTTTGCACCCATCCGTAAAGCTATTAAAACCCTCATTAAAATCGCTAAAATCCAGCTTCTTAAAAACAACTAAAAAATCATCTACATATCTAAAAACTTTAAGCACTTCGCTTCCATTAAAAGCACTGTGCAGACGTCTGTCAACAGCCGACAAAAAAATATTGCAAAGTACCGGCGCCACACATGACCCAATGCAGATACCTCGTTTCTGCACATATAACTTGCTATCGAAGGACACGACCGTGGCACCTAAATAAAACTCCAAGAGGGACATAAAGTCGTCAACGCATATTCCAGCACTATTTTGGTGACATACCCTTTCAAAATAGTGCTGGAATATGCGTTGACGACTTTATGTCCCTCTTGGAGTTTTATTTAGGTGCCACGGTCGTGTCCTTCGATAGCAAGTTATATGTGCAGAAACGAGGTATCTGCATTGGGTCATGTGTGGCGCCGGTACTTTGCAATATTTTTTTGTCGGCTGTTGACAGACGTCTGCACAGTGCTTTTAATGGAAGCGAAGTGCTTAAAGTTTTTAGATATGTAGATGATTTTTTAGTTGTTTTTAAGAAGCTGGATTTTAGCGATTTTAATGAGGGTTTTAATAGCTTTACGGATGGGTGCAAAGAAGTGTTGGACACTTTCAACGAGATGGGACAAGGTTTGTCTTTTACACACGAACTGCCTGCCGAGGGGAACTTGCAATTTTTAGATCTTAAGCTTTCTGTTATGCAATCTCATGTATGCTGGGCGTACAACCCCCGTTCCCGCAAACCACTGCTGCCGTTCAATTTGGCCCACTCAAAGACTGTTAAACGAGAAATTGCTAAGCTCGGTCTGGAATCCGCCCTCCAAAAGTCTTGCGAGCATGCCGCCCACACCAGTTTTCAACAACAGATTCAGAGGTTGCGGTCGTCAGGGTATCCAAATACCATCCTGGTGGCGACTGTGGAATCCCTGCTGCAGAAACTAAAAGGCACGGCGAGGGAAAAAGAAAGGCAAAAGAGCTCCGAGAGGCCCGAGGTGATTCCATATATCCACAAGGTGACACATAACCTTAAGAAAGTGGCGAACAGGCACAATGTACCCGTTGTTTTTTCAGCGCCGCGAAAGCTGGCAAAGTTGTGCGCGCGCATCCCTGGGGATGCCAGAAAAGGTGCTGCCTGTGGTAAAAAGCATGCACTGCGTTATGTGGATTGCGCAGTGGCTGCAGTATATGAGTTGCCACTGGACTGCGGCAAGTCCTACATAGGACAAACCGGCCGATGTGTCAATGACCGGGCCCGCGAACATGAGCTGTCCCTCACAAAGGATTCCGGTGCGAATCTTCCGGCGCACTGCGCAGAATATAATGCGTGCCTCTGTTTAATCAGTTGAAGATACTGGGCCGCAGCAGGGATACGGTGGCACGTGAACTTTTGGAGGCATACCATATTAAAAAAAGGGGCAAAGATTGTGTCAGCCAGACATCGGTGTATTTGCGGGAGAGTGAGTTCCGCCTTTTGTGCCGTAATCGGTAGCGCGCATGTGGCTTGCCTTTTTTAGGTCTTCTGTGCGCAGGCGCGCCCCTGATGTATTGACATTTATATGTGGGAAGGGTTTTCGAAATAAACTAGTTGGTAGTGAGCGCGCGTCCCGTCTACTGTGTTTCTTTGTCCTCGTCCTTTGCGCTCTTTTTAATTTTCTTGAAGCCAAGAAAGCAGTGCAGTGGTGTGTGCATTTAATGCAAACCCTACTGCTTTCATAGTGCAACTTCTAGTGATTGTTAGCTTTACTGCAATGCACGCTACAGGAGATAATGCACCGGTCAACATTTTATTTTGTGTAACTGATCGTACAGCAAACACTAGTGCTTTCATAATTCAACCTGATTGTTAGCTTTACTTTTACTTCAATGCGCACTACAGGAAAGCTAATGCGCAGGTCAACATTTTATTTCGTGTAAACTGATCGTACAGGCTTTTCGGTGCAAAATACATTTCTGTCAAACTTCGCCCGGCAAAACCTAACTTACGGCAAACGGCTACATATGACAACCTACTGTGCCATGCTGTGATCGCTATTCAAGCACTGCTGCACGAGTGTTATGAAGGAGTCGCGTTTGAGCCCATGTCAAGCAAAATTCGGCGTTGCCTACGGCATCGAGACGGATCGGTCACAGTGCAGTGCGCCATATTTTACTGCACATGCTGGACAAGGTGCTACGCGGGCTTAAAAATCTAATAAAATTGTGGTAACTTACTTGTGCGCTTGTGCCAAGTTCTCCATCTTGTGCTTCATTTGTGTTGTGGTGACTCGCACAGTCTGGCCACACTCATCGCTTGCGAGCTCACTGAACACCGCGGTCATACGCAAGTACACCGGGGCATTGTGCTTCTGAGCCCGCAGTTGGGCAAGGTGGTCCTGCCACACAATAATCAGCAGATGCGTCAGCGACGCTGTCCAGATGAAGCGCTTTTGCTGAGGGGCGCTAGCTTCCATCGGGGACACGTTGCTGGGCGTAGCCATCTTGCCTATCTGCAGCCGGAACGGAGGAAAGCCGGCAAAACGGAGACCGGCGACCTCAGTTGGTGTCGATCGCCGTTTTGTTTCCAACGGCGTTCGTACTGCCGTGTAACTCCACCTAACGGCCAGTAAGGCCAACTGCCGTTATTGTTAACGGCCATTAAGGCGCCCGTGTAACAGGGGTATTAGACAGATGTCAATTAGATGCCATAGATATCACAGAATAGAAGTCAACTAGCATAGATGCATTTGATAGTAAAAATAAATTAAAACCCTCTATTTCTGTAAACTTGGACTGGAAAATGCCCAAACAATGGTGTGCTCTTGAGTTGGCATTAGGGGTTCCTTAAATTTAGCATAAACAAAAAGACTACTTTAATGTATCTGGTCAGTCCAATTTTTGGTAAAACTAGACAATCGCATTTTATTTTAACTCAAGTTTCACTATTTACAAATCTCTCATTTGAGATAAACAGCTAACACGGGAGCGCGCAAGTTGTTGTTTTGATGCAACATATTGACCCCATAGCACTGTCTATGCTCTCCTACAGTGTTGCTGTAATACAGTTTAAAGGGGCTCACCTGTTAACATTCCTATGGGATCTGCTACTTTATGACCCACGGTCTTAAAAAACATTGGGCATGAATGCGGAAAGATTTAAAAGTACATATACATATGCACAACGGCCTAGTTTGCTTATTTTAGGCATATGTCACTTCTGTACTGAAATAAAAAATAAAACTCTAGCACGGCAGAATGCTTACGCCATCTAATGAAAACTGGATAAAATAAAATGCATTTGTTATTTTTCATTTCAGTAAAGATGCGCTTTATTTCTAAAAGAAACAAACTGGGCCGATACAAACATTTAGAAGGACTTGTAAAACTTTTCTTATTGGCGCAGAATGCTTTTTAAGCTTGTGGGTCATGAATTAGTAAGTTCCATAGGAATGTGATTAGGCGAGTACCCCTTAGGCGAAAGCCTTAGGTGTCTCATCATACGCAAAAAGTGCCATCGGCATTAACACGAATGATACCAAAATAACTTCCAAGGCAAAGAGAGAAGGAATAAATTAACACGTTTGGGTTCGTGCAGGATTTCAACCACGGTCTTTAGAGCAGGAGCGGAGTGTATTGGCACTGCACAAACCCAACCTGGTGCCAGAGAAGGAATAAGAATTAGCCTGGTGCACACACAGGAGAGTGCTGACTGTTTCCTATATGACGCAAAAGCGACATGCTTAGCGTAATTTGAATTCCATACACAAATTAAACTTATCGCAATTACAACACTATGCACAAACTGCACAGAAGTGGCTCGTAATGCATTCGGTAAGAATTGCTTTCTTTAGTTGCGTTGGCCGCTCTGTACCAGAAAGCTCTCATGAATAAAGGAATGCCACATTCTAACCTGGAAATTCCTCTTCTGTTTGGGAGCTCACACTCTTGGTTAGCCAAAGAGCACACTGCGAACCTAAAAAAAATAAATTCATTACCATAAATGCAGGCTGACTGACGCTAAGAAAAATCGAGGTGGTACTTGTGGAACTGGTGGTAATTGTCGCCTGTGTTCCTTGGCTCCAAAACACAAAGCTGCTGCAGGCTCCATCCGTGGGCATTGCCATACTGGAGCCCTGAAAAATTAATGATGATGCAAGTGGTGCCCTCGTTGTCGGCACTGTAGTGCCTTCTGAAAGAAAAAAACACAACCACCAGTCAAAATTTTAACAATCACACCATATGCTTGGGATAAGAGCTTCGCTTGGCAATTCAAACTTTGTGTCCGTTATTCATATTAAAGGGACACTAAAGTGTAGAAACAAGTTTTCCGCTACTGGACGATTGCAGTGCCATGAATGCAAATATATTACTCATGGCAACAGCAGTTGCTTATTACAGCAGAAAATGCTAAAAGCATCAAAACAGGTATCGCCCCTAAATTGACTTTCCCGCACCACGATATTTGCGACGTTTGTGATTTGTTCTACTTCTTTACTTGTCAGGCAGCATGCGTCGTAATCATGTTTCTGGGTGTGAAAAAGCAGGCTAATGCGAGAATAATATTGCCGGTGATTACTCTCTTAAAACTGACTCGCAAACTGTCAGGCCACACGTGAGTCCTCGACATTTCGCATGCTTCCGCATGCGTGCATGAACTTCCCGGCACTGATAATAGAAGACAGTGCCAAAAAAAAAATGCGCCAAATGCGCGATCAAAACTTCATTGGGCATCATCTGACGATAATTTCAAAAATATGCATTGGCCAGGGCTTTCGCCATGAAGGCCTCTTTATGTCGAACCTTGCCCCTGACCCATGAAAGCATCTGCAATAACTCAAATGCCTAGCTGCCGCAGTGCCGTCCACTAATCTCACTCATTACTCCAGTGGCTACCAGCAGGCTGTGCTGTATGTATCAAAGGCTACGCATTGATGTCTGCAAACAGCTTTGACATCGGCACGTTGTGTTCTGTTAAACCGGGCATGCCTGATCATGCTTACGAAGGATTTCTCCGCGATCAATGTGTATACATCCCGCCCCGAACAAGACCACATTCACTTCTAAGCCAGAGTTGGAGTTACGAAGCAACTGATCAATGTTGTCAGTAAGGGCGTGTGTTCATGCTTTAAAGGCCAACTGCACTCAAAATTTCGACCGCGCGAAATCACTGTTCCAGCATGGTATGACTGAAAAGACCGCGATGTACGAAGTATGACGCCTAAAATGTGCGTAATTACGCCGCAAGCGACCAGCAAAAATCTACGATTTTGAAAACGAAACTGGGCAAAACGCGGCCATACGGGTAGGCGGAAGTGACGTATCAGCCGTCAGCGCGAGCGGTGTGGACCGGGCGACGCGGCCGGCTCGGTTAGCCAGGAAGAGAGTGTGAGCACGCGCGTGCGGGGGTGTGGGAGGCGCGCGGAAAAGCGAGCGCTTGTCCCGCAAGCACTACACTATTCGTGCGCTCCGACAGCAGCACACCACGTAGGCATGACGTCGCGACGACACTCGAAAAGGAGAGAACCGTACGGTTAACGAAGCCGCTTCGGAGCCATGAAAGCCACGAGTACCGGCGCGAATTCAGTTCCCCTGATTCTCCCGCTGCGAGGCAGGCCGATCGGCCTGGACGGCTGGCATGTCACTTCTGCTAAATGGCTGTTTGCGCAACACTCCGGCAGGTGCTTTGTCGTCTGCAAGGGCGTTATTTTGAGTGCCTGAAACTGAATAACCACTATTGCACAGAGATACAGGTCGCGTCGCAGTAGTTCTCATGGTACCTACTATACTCTGTTACAACTCAAGAACGGCACCACCTCATGTAGTGTATCACTCCGCCAAAGCGCCGGACCCGTGACGTCAGTGCGCGCGCGTTTTGAAAGGGGTTTGCTATGAATGCATGATATCATCTGCCTTGTCTCACGCAGTTTGTTTGTCGTCACTGGAGTCGTATATAAGCATATTAAGTCCAAAAAATCGCGGGAACGGCTCACGCCATGTTAAAATATTCCCAGTAACGCCCTACTTGCGCCGTGCGGAGAAACATCCGGCTACGGTGATAAGGCACAGCGGCAACTTCTGGTGCCGTTCTTAAGTTGTCACCGAGTATACACATTTCGAAGGCATTTAGCCAGGGTGAAATTTGAGTGCAGTTGGCCTTTAACAAGAAACCCGCTTCGTCAAGATGCTGAAGAAGCAAATTTGAAGCAAGGAACCTGCGCTCCCATTTCCTGAGCTCGACTTTATTGCAGATGTCTGCTGAACTAACCAGAAGTAGGCAAGTTTTCAGTGTTGATGCTTTAAATCACACCCACCAGCCTTCCCACGTCACGAGAACTTCAAGGGTTATTTACGAGTCTCTATTCGCTAGCCGCGATTTTTGCGAGCCATGTGAAAATGGGAACTCAGGGTAGTAAAGCGGTAGTGTCGGCAACAGAGACAAGCGAAAAAGTTAATACACTGCCGCTTGCTTGTGGGCTTCTTCTGGCCGGCGATACGCAAAGGAAGGTGACAGCTCGTCGCTGTCACAGCCCCCGGCGGCTGTGCATTCCGCTCGTCTCGGACGCCCGCACTACCTATTTAAAGGGACACTGAAGTGAATTTGTCAAGCTCCCGTTTTTGCTTGCACTGTGTAGACTGGCTTAAATTAACACACTATTCATCGTTTATCCGGTTGACAAATCGGTAATTATTTTACAAAGTGCGAAAGAAGAAAAACTACTATGCGCGGTTTGCGGCGGCCGCACCAACTAAAGGCTGTGACGTCAGGAGGGGGGGGCACCGTGATTGGACGATGCCCAAGGTTAGCAATCAAACAAGTTTCGGTTTCGGTTCTGTAAAACAACATGCTTGACATCTGATGGCGTTGTTGGATGGGCATTCTCGATATCTCAGTTATCGCCGTACCACGCTTCTGCCATGTTGTCGGCTGTCAAATGTCTAAGATAAACCTCCCAGGGCGGCTTGGAATCGTAGAAATCACTAGACGAGGCCTACGCAGTGGATGAACGCCCTCCGCGTCACCGCAGACTCTCAAATGCTATGCGCTTTTCCCGCATATTCGGAGCTTGCCTCACTCATGTCTGTTCGTAAAAAGCTAGTTCGCACCAGGCCAAGGGTGTGCTGATTCAGGCCTGGGCCCACTGCCCGCAAGCAGTCGGTGCTTGTGGCAACAGCACGCCAACGAGAACTCGCTAGCGCGTCATTGTCAGTACGCGCGTTCTGCGATCTCGCTCGGGGAGCAGTGAACGTTACGGCCCAAAAATGGTGAACTCAGTTCAGAAAACATCGGCCGCATACGAAAAAATCAACTTACAAAAAAAAAAATACATCTACCCTCGGGGATTCGAACTTGCGACTTTCAAAACTGAAATTCCAGCGCCTCAGACCACTAGGCCACGAGCCGGCGCTGGCCGGTTTGGATATATAAGGTTTATAATGTATGACCAGTTTACACTTTTATTTATATTAAGCATTTTAAGTACTTTATGTGACTATTTGTTGTATATCACTCCTGCAGTAAGTGTCCCCCAAACTTCCACAATATCTCCCGTGTAGCAATTGCATTTCTTTGACGGAAAAGCGTTCGCAGATGTGCGGTCGTGCTGCTGACCGCTGTGCTTGTTTACCCAGCGCAAAAAGTGCTTCCTGATCCCTAGTTTTGCGCTGTACGGTAAAAGTTTCAGTTGATTTTATTTTCTTAGTACCTACATTGACTTCGCTGACTCTTCTCCCGCCTTCAATTGGCCTTAGATTTTCCTACTAGCGTAAAGTCAGCGAAGCGTCGCATGTGCAATTGTGCAGCGCTTGTGTGGAGCGACCCGGACTCTGAGTTTGACACAGTGTACAAACTAACAAAGTAAGGAAAGGCACATTCTTTCATTCACAAAGGTGTTGTGGCTTAGTTTCAATTGAGCGAGCGAATAGCGACGACCCGTCGGCGGCCGGCGGACGAAACGCTGGGCCGACTGACTCGATCGGTAGGTCGGCTGGTCGGCGAACCGTGCAGTAGCGCAGCCATTTTCCAGCTCATCTCCTGCTGACGTCACACGAAAACGCCACAGAAAATGGGCGAGCGTAAAGAGAGGAGGACAACATTTTCGAATTGATTTTTCTACTAAATAAATTCGCGTAAACGCGGCCAGAGTGGTCGAAACAATGCCTACGGACTCCGAACTACAATTTGCGCTAGTAATCCCGCAATGTTTACAAATCACTTCAGTGACCCTTTAATGCACCCACTGAGTTACGTTTTTTGCGTCGCTCACAAAAATCGCTGCATGTGGACGACACCGCCAAGAGCGCTGAATAACTTAGCGTCTAAAGGCGGCTTCAAATAACTGTAGTAGGTGTTATTTGCGCGGAAAATTTCCCGAAACCGGCACAATAGTGGTGGCAACATAGACCCAGGGGCGTCCGCAGGCACGCACGCACGGTGACGCACCTTTCCAGAAGCAGATGCGAGGCAGCAGCAGTTCAAGCCAGAGTTGGTTCAAGCAATCCCCGGTGTTTTAGGAGGCACGCACAACGTCCTTCCACGAGCGCTTAGCTACAGACATGAGCTACTTTGATACTTTTCTGAATTGCGTGTTTTCGAGCGGTCGACTTTCACGCACACATGCACATCAAACACCGTAGAACAAGGACATGCCTGTTTTGCACGAAATGTAAAAGTTCCAATCAAGTATAACGTCCAACATTTTCGTGGTGGAGTGCCGTCTTTGATCAACGGCGCTGCAGGCGTATGTCCAGTGCCGACAGACGGTTGTTTGATGATGACGATCAGAAGCCCTCCTTTGTGTGGCATAGATCAGACTTACGGTTGTCACCAACCGACTGGCCTGTATTATTCTCATTTGCCCTCCCTAAACTAACATAACGGGTTACTTCAGCAACAGAGAAAACGCATTAGTATTTCTTTCTCTACGCTCTGAGTTGTGTATTTGTATGCTGAACCCCCCTTCCCCCTCCTCTCCTCCGTGCTCCCCAAAGAGTCATTGCCACGGTTTTGCTACCTACGTCATTTGAGCTTTCTTTGAAGTTGCCTCAACCATTTAAGTTAATTTTTTTAGGGAGGGGGCTAAAGTTCACTGATCGTTGTTGTCGCGGATGGGCTGCAACGTACGACTGCAGCGCCGCTCTTCCAAACGGCTGTCCACAGCTCTGCGTAGTACGATTATCTTGACTACCTCCGTTCGGAGACGGTGCCTCTGCAAATTTCCCACATCCCAGTGTCCCAGTCTTGTAAAGCCGTTTGTGCTCGTTGTACCGTGTTGCGCGCTTGCGTGCAGTGTTGCCGCGCGGGAAGCAGCAGTTCAGAAAAGTAGCTCACGCCAGTGCACAGCCGCGCGCGGATAAAGCGTTGTGCGGGTCCGCCTGAGACGCCCGGAGATCCCGTCACGCTGCTGCTGAAGCCCCCCCCACGCTTGTTTCTGAAAAGGTGTGTATGCTTCCGCACGTCTTCAACCCTTTTCCCGCAGTTGTTTTGTAGTTGGAGTAGCAGGTGCTGATCCCTGGCGTGGTTGAGGAGTGACGACCCCGATGACGTTCGAACCCTCTTCCGCGGACTGCCCATGTCGGGTTATTTTACGCAACCCATAGTCATGAAACCTCCTGCAGTTACTATTCGGAGCCAACGTTCGATGCCACCTTAAATGTAGCGACGATAGAACACAGGGGAAACTGTGTGCAGCGATTTTGGTGAGCTACACGAAGCATAGTGACCACATGCAGTGGCTTTGGTCACCGACGCGAGAAACGTATGTCAGTGGGTGCAGTCAACAGTCAGTGTGGGCGACAGCCACTAGCGAAAAAGGCCTGTCGCATTCGCTGATAACTGCTGCTGCTGGCCGGAGGGAGAGAAGTGATTTGGTGAAAGAAAGGAAAGGGAAGTGCACTGGGGATATTATTGAGCTCAGTAGGGAGCTCACCTGCATACAACCCAGTGCGGTGGGGAGGGGAAGAGGGGATAAAAGACTTGGGAGGAGGCTAGGGGTGGAATAGAAAAGGTGTTAAAGAGAAAGACAGGAAGAAAAGAAAGAGAAGAGAGAAGAAAAAAAGAAAAGAGGGGGGGGGCATTACATAGGCGACAGCGGCACGAGTGTTCGGAGCGAGTGTTTGTTCAGTAGCCTCAGCTACAGGCGCTGGGTTAGTCCAGTGGCCTCGAGGAATGCCAGGAGGTGGCTGAACACTTGACGACGGGAGCTGGCAGGACCCGTCGGGAACAGCAGGTTCTACAGGTTGTGTCTGGGCCGTCCGAGACGCTGGAGTGCAGCCTGCAGCACTGCTCTGTGTGCTGGGGGCAGGACAGGAGCAGGTGCTCCAGCGTCTCGGGTTCAGGGCAGTCGGCACAGGCGGGGGAGGCGCGTCGTCCTTGGTGGTGCAGCAGGGCCGCCACCTCGCAACAGTTGAGACGTCCCTGGTGAGGCACCCTGGCAGTACACGCGGGGCCTGGCCAGAAACTACTCGGGGGTACGGGTGTCTGGTCAGGGCATTCGGGCCAGGATTTGGCGTGGGGTGTGAAATGCCGTCGCGGCCTAGGAGGCGGGGGTACCTGGCTGGTGGGCACCCTTGGCCAGAGCGTCGGCCGCCTCATTGGCTGGGATGCCCATGTGGGCCGGCAGCCAGTGTAGCTGCACAGTGCAGCCGCGAGAGGCCACCGCGTGCAGCTTGGCCACCAGCGACCGCTCCATGTGTCCACTGGAGCTGCCCGGTTGGTCAGCCGACTGCAGCCGCAGGAGGGCTGGCCGGGAGTCCGTAAGGACGAGGGCCTTGTGGTCTGGGCCTGCCCGCTCGAGCAGCAGGTCCGCAGCCAGGTGCAGGCCGGCCAGCTCCGCGGTGGTGGACGAGGCGGGGAAGGGCAGGCAGCACACCCAGCTGGCGCCAAGTGCCGGGGCAGTGCAGGCGGCTGCTGCGTTGCCCGTGCGGGGGAGCACCGACCCATCCGTGAAGACGTGGAGGCTGGCGTTGTTCTCCAGCAGGGCAGCCACCTCCTGGTAGATGGCCTGGTGCGGAGTGGCCCTCTTGCTGCGCACCCCAGGCAGCTTGGTGTTGATGTTTAGGGCCTCTCCTGTGCCGGGCGGTGTAGGCTCTAGAGGGGGTCGCTGCGGCACCATGATGTCCTCCTCATAGATGTGCAGCAGCATGCCCATCTGTGAGTTTGGACGGGCACGGAACCGGTGCAGCAGTGCAGCCCCGTCCGGGCTTTTTTTGCAGGCGGTCAATGTGGCGCAGGCCAGCCTGGAAGGCCCATAGCTCGATTGGCCAAGTGACTGCCTCGGTGTACGTGGCCACCACAGGAGATCGGCGTGGGAGGCCCAGGCAGAGCCGGATGGCCCGGCGTTGGTCGAGCTCAAGCGCCTTCCACCGAAGTTGCTCTAGGTGGGCGAGGGGCAGCATATACAGCACAGCCGATGACGCCATGCTGTGGAAGACTCGCTGCGCAACCTGGTGGGAGCAGCCGTTGCCTCGTGCCAACAGCCTCCGCACGCCCTGCTGCACCGCCGCAGTGCGCTGCCGCAGTGCCCGCACAGCTGGCAGCCATGACAGCCGGGAGTCAATGAGCAGCCCCAGGTATTTCACCTGGCGCTGCCATAGGAGGGGCTGGCCATTGAGGGTGATGGGTGGCGTTGCCCTGCGGGCCCCGGCACCTCTCGGGTGCACCATCATGGCCTGCATTTTGGCCTCTGGGAGTGCAGGCTACGGCTTGACAGGAAGGCAGCCACTGCTCCCAGCACCTCCTGCAGGCACGCCCTCGCGTGCTTGCCCAATCTAGTAGGCCCGTGTGTCCAGATGGCGACGTCGTCTGCGTAGACTGCTATACCGGACAGGCGCTAGTGGCGGCGACGGCCCGTCGCTGTCGCCCCCGGCGCAGTGTAGGGTGTTGCGACGATAACTGGAACACTTTGAAAATTTTTCCTGAGCAAACCGCCGCTCTGTTCGTGCACAAACTTCACACGAAGGTCGCATTTTGTGGTCTATTTTGTTTGATACCGGGAACAACGATGGTATTTACCTGTGTATTGTGAAAATAAATAAACGCTGTGTTGAAAGGTACGTCAAACGTACCCGCGGCATTTCTTAAAGATACGTCAGACGTACCCGCACAATTTCTTAAAGATACATCGGACGCACCCGCAAGATTTCTTAAAGATACTTCGGACGTATCCGTGAAACTTTTAAGTACGTCGGTGTATTCGGTTTAACTCGGCCCAAACATGCAGCGTGCGTTCAGCGTTTTCTCGCGTCGACATCGCGTCGCCAGAAATGCATGGCGATGCGAGCTGAAACCCTGAAACTCGAGCGACGCCGATGTCTACGCTCGCCAGATATCGGCGTTACGCAGCGCGAGAGAGCATCGGAAAGCGAGTGGCAGCGTCCGTCTTCGTGTGGTTTGGGGTCATTCCTTTCAGCAGAAAATAATCAATTTGTTTTTAACTTACGGTAATCGTGGCCTTGAGACAAATTGCAAGCTATTTCTGTTCGCAAGCACTCATCCATTTGTGGCTTGTTCGGCTTTCATCGGGGAGATCGGGGATCTGCGATAGCTTTGTGTGAATTAAATGAGGGAGCTCTGGTTACTAGCTCTGGTTACATCGCATCCAGTATTAGCATAATGTGGCTTGTCAGCAAGATCAGTGCGTGACGAGCAAGCGTTATCAACGCCAGAGTTCTGGCGCATTCCATTCCATTCGTAGCTCCCGTGGCTTGCGCAGGGGAGACCGGGGATGTGTGATAGCTTTTTTTGACTCAAATAAGGGAGCTGTGGTTACATCGCTTGTAGCACTAGCATTATTGTCCCCGGCTCCAAGATCGGTGCACAAGAAGTGAGCGTTACCACTGCTCAAATCTCAAATACGACCAAAAGAACGTGCAACCGACACTATTCGTGGGCAGCCTCAGTTGGTACACCGAATTCTTCAAACCTCCTCGTCTCCTCGCGTGGTCAAGCGGTTGAGAGCCGGGCTTCTGTTTCGAAAGTCCGTGGTTCGAATCCTAGCAAAGACGATATTATTATTTTTTTTTTGCGGCGAGGGTTTGATCAGTTTTTTTTTTACAGGGTACAGACAGGGTGCCAGAGTACCCTGCCTTTCAACCTACAAATGACGTTCGACTGTAACCTCAGTATCAAGGCAGCGCTGAAAGTTGTTTTGCTTACAATTTGAATTCATGAACATGCAGTCGGTACGCAGCATGAAGGTTAAATCAAGTAGCAACTAAAGCAGTTGTGCGAGGTGCGTCTTCGTTTATCATGCTAGCTTATTTTGTTCCGATTTGACCGTGATGGCTCGAGATACATTTCGCAGAATTTCAATATTTGTCTGCCTGATGGCGGCTGATTTGGCGGCTGAAAATGGCGGCTGATTTGGACGTGCGAGCAGAAAACCGGGTTTTCTGATCGTCTGCTAGCTCATTCCTGGGTGCATTTTCTGATCGGCTGCTGCACCATTCGGCTCCTTCCTACCGTAAATCCCAAACGTGCGTTTCGCTCTGCATACCCCAGGTGGTTCCATCATTCCAACGTCAACTTAGGCTGGCTCGCACGTCCAAATCAGCCGCCATTTTCCCATAGGCGAAAATCGTTTTTATTTATTTTCAAAATACACAGGCAAGAACCATCGTTGTTCCCCGTATCAAACGAAATAGACCACAAAATGCGACCTTCATGGGAAGTATGAGCGCGAACAGAGCGGCAGTTCGGTCAGGAAAAAATTTTAAAGTGTTCTAATTATCGTCGCAACACCCTGTATATTTGTTTTCCTTATCGCTGTCGCCCCCACCGCTTGATGCCTGCATTCATTGAAATACATTTCTCGCGTCGCTCACCAAACCGCTGCATGTGGTCGCTATTTAAGAGCAGAACCGGGCGTCCATGCTGATTCGCATGTGCAAAATACACGGAACTCGTAGCAAATGGAAAATTGTGAGTGACGCGCATAGTTTTCCTGGTTGAGAGGTGTTGTGTCAAGAAGCAATGATAGAAATTCAAGGAAGAACGTTGGGCTAGTCTAATGTCAAGGGCCACGGGAGGTTTCTCTTATTGTCCACAGAATCTGTAGTTACTTGGCTAACGATGCACAATGGACATGGTAGAGCAAAAGCAAAGGGCCTCATTGCCAGAAAGAAGCACCAATTTTATTTCACTTACAAATATTCTTTTAGTCTCGTCAGCCAATTGCCAGTTTTTGTCCGGCACGTCTGTAGTAAAATGTGGGAAAACTGCTGATACCGAGGACACAGGTTAGGTCCTAGTTGCAGTGGCCGCTATCAAGTTTGAAGTGGAAAGCAACAATGTTGTGTGTCGAGATTTTGCCGCACTCAAAGATCCCCAGGTGGTCAAAATAATTTGGGGTCCACCACTCCGGTGCACATTTAGGCGTAGCAGCATGGTGAACCCCTATAATCTGAATTTTTGAAAAATGGGAAATGTGCAATAACTGCTTAGCTACTATGACACACTGTTGAGGTAAAGGCGAAGAAACCGTATTTACTAAGCCAGGAAGACTTGACAGACTGCACCTAACTTGGTGGTGAGGACTAACAAAAAAGCAGCAGCGTTCGCAGTGTAAACTTCTCTTTTCTCACACCCAATTTTCCTAGGGAGGCACACACCCAAACATGGAAAAATGACCCTGCGTAGGAGTTGAAATAACACCTGCAGGATGAACCCTCCCCCTGTGAATGCACCGTTCCCAATTCATCAACCAGAGGACCGCACGGCAAACGCAGCAGTTCAATGTGCAGTTGAACAGGTGGAGTACAGCCTCATTCTTGGGACGTGAACGACGTCGGACTCTGTCGTCGCGCGAGGAGTAGCGCAGTTCCCCCAGGAAAAAGCTGTTTAAATCGCTTGTCTGACACAAAACCTTGTAGTGACTGAAGTAGCAATGCATCTAGCCATGGACTCATCTATGGCTAGACAACATCGTCTCGGAGCATATCTTTCAGTTCGAGATGAATAGCTTTATGGCTTTTCAGTGGAACTCGGTAAGGGTATTGGTAAATGAGTCGCTTGTCTTCGTCGCTGATGATGCGATGCTTGGTTGTTTATCGCGCTTTGGACGTTACTGCAAAGCAGTTGCTAAGGAAGTCGATAACGGTGCGAAGCTGTTGGTGTTGTGACATTGTCAGGTGAGGGTTTACGTCACTTTTAGCAACTTTTCTGATTCACTCTGTGTGAACAAGAGACTTCTAGGCTGTGTGGCATGTTCTCGTCGCTTACTGTGTCAAGGTATGTGACTGCTGTCCTGTGTGATAAATGCTGGTGATTCATGCTGAAGTTTGCGAGAAGTATTTCTGTCTTTCGCTTGCTAACGTCGACTAGGCCCCGGGCTGCACAGAGCTGTCAAGCAAACAGCAGTGAAATTTTTTGTTCAGTAATACATAACCGACAAGTGACAATAACGACCATGCTGGTTTGGGGAGTTGAGGTACTCTTCACTAATATGCAGCGCTGGTCTGGACAGGTTCCCCTTGTCGTCTTGCTGAGGCTCAAAAATGTAACTTAATGATCCCGTAAGTTGATCACAGCACCGTATTTCCTGGTGAGGTCCAATGTGGGTATTGGCCGGGATATAGAGCTTCAATCGAAGTATTGATCGTTTTGAGCCTTCCTGCAGCAGAACAAAAAACAGCTTGGAAAAGTCGAATCTCAAATTTGAATCCAGGTAGTGCACACTCCAGTAGGCAGCACAAGGTGGCCAGCAACTGTCCTGATTTGTGGCCCACAGCGTGGTGTCATGACTTTATGAAGCTTGGATGCGAGTGGCCAGCTGATAGCAGACTAATCATTGCCAGTATTGATGAGATCAATTACAGGGTGATTGCCATTGGTGACCGGGATGTCTTGTGGAAACAAGTTCGTTCTCTTAAAAAAAACATTCAGGTTTGGTGGTCGTCATGTGGATTTTATTGCATCGATGGATGTTCTGGAGTTTGTTGTGCAGCGGCCTCACCCTTGGAGGTTGCTGGGTTCAATTTCCTTGGCGTGGGCTCGGGAACAGTCCTTGTAGATTGAGGAAAGCCTTGACGGCTGGACGAGTACCTGCGAGGTGAAGGTGATTGCAGCGTATGAGTTGCAGGTGAAGTTGACGACAGCTCGTGGGCAGAAAGGTACTCATCGATTTCTTGGATCACTCCCCATAGCGTGGTCGAGAAGCATTTGGCGAGAACCCATGAAGTCCCATTTGGCAGCAAGGGCAGTGGCGGAACAAGGGACCTGCTTCCTTGCAATGGTAGCAGAGGGACCTATTGTCAGATGTGTGCCACACAATGCCTTTCCGTTCAAGATGTCTTGGTTAATACCATATAGCCGGGTTCAACATGCACTCAGCACTGTGTCAACCTGGGGCAGTGCTGAGGCCGGCGTGCGCAGCCCATCCGTCTGATTGTGACGTTCAACTGTACTATCCTGAATGCAATAACATCCTTGTACGTTGGAACAGGGCTTTCAACATCAGCTTGTGCCACAGGCGTTATTGCTTGTCAAACTTCATTGTGGACGATGTCGGTAAAGGCAGCGAGTGTTGGTCGGCATTCACACTGCTGTAGTATGTGCAATTCTTCACGCATGATGCTTCATGTGAGCTCCCGAAGGGTCTGTTCACCGTTGATTCCAGAAGCAGAGGCAGCCACAGTGGCTTGACACCCGTACCGCATGGTGCGCTGCTGCAGTGGCCGCACTGGAGATGTCTTCGAGATCAAAGTCTGCAGTTGTGTTTGGTGGGCTATGTACAAGGCCAGCGAAGAGGCCTTCCTTCACGCCATGCATCCGGTAGCACACCTTCTTTACTTCACTCATACCAGGGCCAGCTCACCTGAACAGGTGCGTCGTGTCCTTGAGGAACATAGAAACGCTCTCATTTGGTTTCTGACCCATGGATTATAGAGAAAGTTCGCCCTTTCCTTTTTCTTGCTCCTGGTGAGGTGGCGAACGATTGCCACCGAAACTCTAACCAGCTTGTCCATAAACACTCGTGCCTTTTGAACCACGTTCTTGCTGAATCCTCGACTGAGAAGTAAACATTTCTCGGCCTACATTCATTGGACCGCTGGTTGTGTACTGCAACGCGAATAAAATGATTGAACTACTCCTTGACATTGTCGAAGGTATCACCGAAAAACAACTTTGGTATACGTTGCAGATGAACAACCAGCGGTAAGAAGGCTCCACTGCACTGGTTGGTTTGACAAGCTGTTACGGTTGTCGTAACGAGGCGGTGTCACCAGCAGGCAAAATTCTGGCCCTCGCGGTGGCCCTCGGTTGGGAATGGAACCTGTTCCTCGGCGCTGTCGTCTGCTAGTGACTCCACGCAGCTCCGCACGTGTGGATGCGCCGCCAAGCCAAATAATCCGGTCACGTGCTGTTGACGTCACATATCTGTCCGCCTCCGCGCGCCTCCTCCTCCGTCGTGTGAATCCCGCTTAACTGGACAAACTTGAGGATGATGTGCGCCTGATTTTAACTTTAAAAAATAGAATTTCAGAAAATGGAAGAATTTAAAATACAAAGATTTCCATCACATGTCATGCTGTTTACTGATGCAAAAGCACCACATATCGCCCAGGGCGGTTCTTTGTCACTCTCAAATTGTAATCTGTTGTGGACTATACCTATTAATGGCCACTAAACACTTATGAAAAAAAAATTACAAGTGGAGTTTATCTGTGATGATTGCCTTTTTGTGATGTTATGGCAGGTTCAGGGCCATAGTTGAAGCGGCTCAAGAGTGACGAGGCAGATGACCATCAAGCGAAAAGGGAAGTCTCTATGCCAGAAAACAAAAAGATAGGAAAGGAAGCAGAAAAAAAATGGATAAAGAATTCTAGAAGTCAGGCGTAGCACGTAACCCACTCTAGCAGCAAAGAGAGTTTGAGTCCAAGCCCACGGGGAATCGCACAAGGAAAGTTTCGCAGTTTTTGCAGGGGCGACGGTGAGTAGAAGCTCCTGTCGAAGTAGACTACCGCTGGCAGTTGCTATCGTTGATGCGGCGCGGCCCCGACATCCTAGCACAGCCACAGCGCCGTGATGACGGTACCGTTGATTCGCCCAAAGACGCTGGTTGGCTGGAAACACAAGCACTGCTTGGGGTAGTGCTCCCGCAGTTCGGGTGGCTGCTGCTGGACCGCAGGATCTTAGAAGGATCGGTGTACCCGCAGTCCGGTCGACTGCCGCTGGTCCAATAGGCTACCTCGGGGTAGACGATCCGCCGGTATCTCCCGATTGCTTCTAAATCTTTCTCGAACACCGTGTCTCGTTCCTCTTTTTCTTTGCCTCCCTACTCTAACCACGAATAAATTGGATTGGACTATATACTGGCCATGGCATGCCAGTATTGCCTAAGTGCGGTGGACTTGTGGGTGCTAAGGAGTGTAGGGCTGGGAGGTGCTTTGTCAGAACGGCGCAGAAATTTGAATTTAGCATTGGATTTTGGGGGGGCCTTACACAGGGGGGAGGGGGAGCGCTTGTTCGGAATTTTAAAGTATGCGCGCACGCAGTGATAGTGTGATAGCGCCTGAAATCATGGCTAGCACAGAAGGAACAGAAAAATGCATGCATGGTGTATCCTTTGTTTTTTTATTTGAAGGAAAGGTGGCTACTAGTTTAGCGACTAGTTTACAAAAGCCATGTCTAAGGGTTAAATTGCCTGCATTCCGTCATCTGCTGTAAGTGGAGCTGAAGTGAAACTGCCAATGGGTTACTGCTTGTCCTGTTGCTATTTAGTGCCTAAATCTTTATTGGTGGCTGTTTTTTGCTTTCAGAAGACAGAATACCTACAGGAGGCATACCTCGGGCAACAGCATTGCTGCCAGAAGGCTGCGTCGTAGCAATGTATAAGGATGCAACCTCCAGCCATGATATATCCTGCAGCCGAAGCACACAAGCCACTGTTCCTACCAGCGCCATAGGTACTGGCCTCTTTAATGTAACTACTGATCTGTATGCATTACTGAACATGAAGTTTCTTTGCAGGTACACAGTGCTTTTCGACATTCCTGATCAGTGCAAGCTCCCAAACAGAGGAGGAATTTCCAGGTTAGGGTTCCCATGTTTTATTCTCGCATGAGCATTCTAGCATAAATCATTCAACGCTATTGAAAAAAGCATTGGTATTAATAGGCGCATTCTGAATCATTTTTGTAACATTTCTGCTTGCTTTGCATGTGGTGGCACCCACAACCCATGAAGATATTTTATTCGAACTTAAATTGCATGAAGTATGCCTTAGTACTGTGCTGGACACATTCTAAGAAACCTGGAAGTGGACTTGGGCAGTAAAGCTGATGCCAAGCACTGAAAACACAAGCACCTTTGAAGTGCCGGACATAAACATGATACGGCACTACTGAAGCCTAATTCACAGCAACATTCCACACAATTGCTGTGGCTCTATCAATGCAGTGCGAGGGCCCTTCTGAAAGCAAAACAGCCACCAAGGCCACAAATTTTATATAATGAAACAGGGTCTCCTGAATGAGTCCTTACAACTGGCAGCTACATTGGCAATATTTCTGAATGGTAGGTGCAGAATTTTGATTCAATAAAAGGTCATTATAGCGAAGGGCACTGCTGTTTCTATGCATATTCCGCCTTCGTCAAGGACGGGAGTGTGATTTCAGACATGATGTGTTTGGTGCATTTCGAACATTTTTAAATGCATCAAAGCTTTGTATGTTCATTAGCAATAGCCTGAGCAAAAAAGAAATTCCAACTTGAGCAGTTTGTTGTTACAAAGATTTACCTGACACTGCCTCCAAACCTTGGTGAGAAAATATTTTATTGGCTTGTTTGAGTATGAATTTCTATGCAAAAATAGATTGCCACAGAACTGCATAAAGCGCATAAAAGTACAGCTAGGAACACACCCTTTAGGTTGTCATTTTTCACTCAAAGCGGTGGATTACAAGAGGAGTAATTTGTGCAAACTAAAAAATATTATGAAAGAGGGGGCTTACATCTGAACAAAAAAGGGTTTTAAAATTTTCAAATACCGAAAATTTATTCATGCTCATCAGCAAAATGCGTTGTAATACTAAAATACTTCGTGTGGGTGCTTTTTCAGGGAAGAAAATTACTTGCCTTATACCACGGCATGCTCTTGGCGAAAGCAGTTTTCTGGGTGAAGTTCAAAAAGACATTGCAGTCATTCATAGTGTAAACCACAGTATCTGAGGTGTGCAAAACACACAAAAGGGCTGGCTAATGCCTTCTTGGCGTAATTTTTGTGTAACAAGCCTAGAAAACAAGTTTGAGCCACACAAGTGCAGGTGAATTCGTGGTATGTCTACGTTTCTGGTGTAGAGAGGAAGGCTGATGAACTTTAGCATTTCTGCTGGTGTAACTTCTTTTCATGATGCATCAGCTTCTCTATAGCCTAGTTTTTCTACTATCGTGGTCTGTGCATACTTATTTGTGTTTAAGGAAATCATTTAAATTGCTTGTTAGTGAAGAAAAGCTGATTGGGGTGGTTCTACGAGAGAACGGACGTGCATGGACCCGTGCATTGTTTTTTTCATGTATTTTTATCGGTAATGCGCAAGCCAGTGAATAGCCTGAAATGTCAATTTGTTTTCCTCTAGCATGCGCGCTCCGCAAGAAAAAAATTTCAAAGGTAGCAAAGGTGACGCAGATATCTGGTGGCTCTGCAGTTTTTTCCAGCTTTGGGGCTTTGCACTCAACAAGGGTTGATCGTTCTGAGTAAAATTTTTTCGAAAGCAAAAACTACACCAAAGTGACCAGCGGGTCAAAACAAATCTTGCGTTCTGCCCTGAACAAAAAAATAGAAAAGAATTGTGAAATCACCTCAGGTGCTAGATTTTCAATAACTTTGACGCCCCCCATCTCTGCATCTGTAATTGTGACCAACTTGTGATACGGAATGTTGACCGGATATTTGTAAACATATCTGCAAAATATTGTCTGCCTAGAAAACAAATATACCCAAAAATAGGTTGACTTTTTCTAAATACAAATAAAAATCACAACAAAAAAAATCTCGATTTTTTTCAAACTTGGGGGGAAAAGGGACTCCTCAGAGGGCAACAATACTACTGAAAGACATGTTGCATCGTTTTGTTTGTACCAAAGTTGTAAGTGCCTGAAACCATGCATTTGAGATGCGACACCGTGCCGTGTGCTCCGATTCTGCCGCTGTTTTCCTGACTTCCCACTTCGATGAAAACGTGTCTGTTCGCATTCTACAGCCAGACCAGGTATTTTTCAACCTTTTACGTGCTTTTAAAGGGAAGTCCGCGATATAATATTTTGTATTTGTGTGGATGTTCTACTGGATAAGTGCTAGCACACCTACGCTGGTGGTGAATACACGCCAAAAAGTGGACCTCTGCGGGCATAATGTTACTTTTAGCATAATCAGAGCGGGGTAATAAAAAAGCTTTCTTGGTGTGTTGCTGTCGTAACTGACCCTGTGTCGGCCACTTGTTGAAAAGGAGGCACTTGTTTAAAAATGGAGTACTTGTTTAAATAATGATAATTAAAAAACTGCGATTGATTTTGATGTTGGAAAAACACCAACATTTACCAGGACACAAATATAGCATGGAAATCCCGCTGCAAAATCTTTCTATAATGCAGCTCCAGTCACAGCGGGAGTGAACTGACAGAAAAAGCATGGCTCTTAGCGTTTTGGCACGATTAAAATGAAATAATGCATGGTAATTTCCTGGATGATGTGGCTGATATTCAAAACTATTTATTTTCTACTTAAGCCTAACAGAAAACAGGATCATAACCATGTGATCCCATGATTCACATGATCATAAAATGAAATGCTTAAAGCATTTTAGTTGCAAATTGGACGTTCACACATTCAAACAAAGCACACCAAATTTTTGTAAGGGGCATCTGAAAGGTCCCCCTTAGTTCTGTGCTATGTAGGTAACTCACAAATAAGCAGGGCTGCATTTTAGAGACTACAAAAGAAATTTGAGGCAGCTGAACCTGTTAGGTCCTTTATTACAGCCAATTCTTTACCTTGCCTAAAAATGAGTCCATGCACCAGCGGCATCTCGGTTGTGCATGTGCAGAAGCTCGCAACCTCTTCGTTAATTCAATGTCGGTATATCTGCACCGTCCGTGAAGACAGATGTCTAATATTTGTTGGAGGGCACCCAACTTGCATCTCCTGCAGAAATGCGCCCGTTGTGGAGAGACAGGGAGTTTTAGGGTGCAGCCCTTTGGCGGCCGGCTCTGGCCTGAGCCGCGTTGTCGGCGTAACCGAGTGAACGATGGCAGGTGAAAGAAAGTGAACGATGAAAGAAAGCAAAGGAGGAGAGTGTCGCGAAATTGGGAGGGGAGACGGTTCGCTGTGGTGACGCAAGCCAGCACTCTATGAAAGTGTGCGGTGGGGGAGGGGATGGGCCAGTATGCTGTGGTTGCACAAGACACTCGATGGCGTGACCCTTTGCGAGGATGGGAGGGGGGTGTGCATGTGACTGTGATGTGCGTTTGCTCAAGACACACTTCATGGTCCTTTCCTGAGACTCACTTCACGTCGTCGATGCAGAGGCTCATCATCACTGCCCTCGATAGAACCCACGAGTGAGTTCTGCCTCAGCACACTGCTTCTGGGTCTAAATATCGCATTAGGGAGTATCGTAATCGCCAGCCAATTTTTTTCACTAGTGACTATTGGGAGGTCAATGCACCCTGCATCACACCCACCTGGTACTGGGTCGGCAGTCATCACAGTTACAAACTTTTGTTAACCTGCTCTTATTTTTTCCTACAAAAACATTACACCCACAAAGGCTTGCTTTACGGTGTCTGCCACAGGTGTAGCTGTGCTAGCTTATTCAGTGAAACATCGCAAATATAAAAAATTAAAAACGTGGATTTCTCTTTAGAAGGACGTCCAAGGTTGATAAGTACCTGGTGTGGCCTCAGAGTGTGACAGACACTCTTTCATGCAAGTGTGAAGCCAGAAAAGCAGTGGCAGTAGCAGAGCACATGGTAACAAAGACGTGTGTCAAGCGTGTGATTTCAGCCACATATAAACTTTACAAACATCTGGTCAGCATCACCTTTAATTTACACAGGGGTCACAATTACAAATACAGACATAAGGGCCGCTAACGTTAGCAACAATCTAGCGTCTGACGAAATCTAGCATTAGCAACAATCTGGCGTCATAATTTTTAGTTTACAGAAGAATGCAACATTTGTTTTGACCTGTTTGTCATTTTGGTGTACTTTTTGTTTCAAACAAATTTTAGTCAGAATGATCAAACCTTGCTGTGTACAAAGCCCCAAATTTGGGAAAAGCTAGTCGCCAGAACTCGTGTGCCACCTGCACTTTTGCAAATTTTTTTCTCTTGAAGTATGCAGGCTAGAGGAAAATAGATTTTAAGCTATTCTCTGGCGTGCGCATAAATCATGAAAGAAAAAACAAGAAATGCTTGTGCTCACCCACGTTCGTTCTCTCGTGAAATCACCCTGGAGCACGTTGATGGCGCTCAAAGCGGTGTAAGCTTATGCCTGTCTTGTTTTCCTGGCTGCCTCCTTGGGCAGAACTCCAATGTCCATTGATAAGGTAGCAGTAAATCTCGTAGAATGCGGGAACCCTGTGGAATTTAGGTCTCAGTTGTATATGTGCATTCCCATTTGTCGCTGTGCATGTCACTCAATTGCAGGCGACGCGTGGTACGCGGTGAGGCAGTGTTCACAATTGCGACTAGGATGATGTGACTGTGTGTAGTGGTGTTGCTTCCCATGCTATGCACAACGTTCTTTGCGATTTCGTGAAACACTTGCACTCAACGATAAAAGGTATATTATACTGCTTCGAGAAGAACATCTGTAAAACGTGGTACTTACCTGGAACGCGGAAACAATGCAGTAAGAATTGCTGGTTGCTGGAAGAGGAGTTGAAGGTAACTAGACGAAGCGAGAAGTTTTCAACTCATTATTGGATGCATAAATGCGGACATGTACTTTCATACCAAGACATTGTTATAACAACCCGGAAAGGTTGCTTGTTTTTATGTACAAATTTTGGTTCATTTTGGAACTCCACAGCATTTACTTATACTATTGAATGTGCTCCGATTAAAGGAACAAGAGGCTGCAAGTTAGTCTGTCTCAACATTCGTGTAGATATCCTTGTAAATGGCTTGCTTGTACAATTCAACACATTTCCGCACACTGATGTGCCCCATGCAATTAGATTTCGTCAAATACGTATGTTTAACCCGCCGCAACAAGCGCATGCCAGAGAGCCAATAGTAAAGAAACCTTTGGTTTTCGCTATGCAGTGAACTCGAGCCGTGATTGGCTAATTGGTTTACAATTCCTTCATGGGATGAAGGAAATTCGTTCAAGAGCAAACAGATGCAATGTTGCAATGCAAAAGATAGTGGCGGCCTTCTCTTCAGGTACATCATTCACAAATTCAGAGCTGTTGCTAATGGGAAAATATACTACAGGTTGTGCAGATTTGCGAAGTTTACGATCTCTGCAACCCGATGTGGAATTATTACGCACTGCCATCTCACTCGGCAGCTACGACAGTTGCTTTCCTCCTGGCTGGACTTCACAATCACCTGCTAGTTCAAAAATTATGAAGTTGACACCAAATGAGAACTTATTACTCCCACAAAATGGCTGATGGGGCCAGAAATTTACCCACTCCTTGCATGAATTTCGAGCCGCCGTTTGAAAATTTTGGGAGCCCATGCGCAGTTTCAAAAAGGCAGTACATATAGAGTAATGAAGTATTCACGTATGCCTGGCATTTGGTTGCCCACTGTAGCATTAGCCAAGAGCATGTTGGCAGTAACAGCTCTAGTGTCGTGTCACAAAACATGAAAAGGCAGACTCTGACTACCGTAACCTAGTGTGCACTTCTAGTTGCAGCCGTTTTTCCTACCAAAACGACTACCGTAAATAGCAGCATAGGAGAAATTTCTACATAACAGAAGTAAGCATGTTTGCTTCCCTGTAACAAAACGTGTTTTCATTGATTAAATTATGTGTTCATTCATTGTGTTTTATATCCTATTTCCCAAATGTTGAAATAAAAGGTATATCTGAGGATTGTATAACAGTAATTGCATTTAGCTGCTCTGACCACAATTTTTTTCTCAGTACAGGATGTGGACAAAGCTGAAGCCAGTGCCTCGGGGAAATTCCCTGATTTGGGAGGTGGTGCTGACATTTTAGGAAAAGCTGGTCGTCACACCTGCTTCTACATCACAAGGTGGGTTGCAATGCTTGCAGTGTTGTTGATTGTAATATATAAACAGTGTGCAAATCCTGGGCTTAAAACATAAGCTCATTTGGCTGAGTGCAAGAGGTCTCATGCAGCAAATGTACTTGATAATGCTCCTGTACAAGTGGAAACAGGCTGCGCAACACCAGATAAATTAATAGACCTCTACCTAGTATGGGCATCAATATTATCATAGCCAAGATTGTTTACACTAAAAATGGCAAAAGGTTTTATCTGTGCATACTCTTATGCTGCAACATATTAAAGTTGGGGCAAAAGTGGTGGTTTCGGCTGTATAGTTCACATTTGAAAGAATCAAAAACTGGTAGCAATGAAACAAGGAGGAACAGCACACTGCAGTGACTTGGAACAGAAACTTTGTTCCACAGGTGTTTAGGAAGGGGAGGAGCAAGAGGGAAACAAAAAAATGGCTCCAATCCATGCTGTGAAGTGGGTTGGACTGCGAAGCAGTAAACACCCACAACTACTACCCATGCGACATCACATAAATTCACACACATGGCTCTACAAAGAGTGAATCAAGTGACGACCGAATTTTCATCAGTGGCAAAAAGAAAACAGAGAGAAGCGTCTTGCGAAGGGTGAGGAGGGTGGAACGCACGGCTATGGCGTCATCTCCTTTACTGCCTCTCCCATTCTTGTTTCATGCGTCGCCGCCCAGTACCGCCCTCCCCCACTTCAGACGCTGTTCCGTCTGCCGCTAATCTAAACCACGGGAATTCCACTATCATACATTATGTTCTTTGCACATCTCACGAGGGTTTGTGTGAACGCACGTGGTAGACCCGCCACTGTGCTCGTTGGGTGCACCATCTGTCTCCCCGTCTCCATGTGTGGGGCGTAGCTTAGTCGATAAAACGACGGGCTGTCACTCCATTACTGTATTCAGGTCCAGGTCGATTCATGCAATGTCCGTAATTTCTTTTATTGGTTCGTGGGAGTTTTTTGTTGATGCTAATGGTTGCAACAAAACCCTTGGCCGGTAGAGGTATACTGCTTTGCACTAAAACACCAAATAAGTGAAGCCATACAAGTGAGAGGATACAGAGCGAGTACTGAATTTGGTCGCTCGCATTGGCAACAAAGCTGTCATGTAGTGCCCTTTGTAAGCTTTTCTACATGAGCACCGGCATTCTTGGGTAGGAATGGCAAAGTGACTCCCTGTGCCAGTTTTGAGGTTGCTTGGTCTTTGTGCAATCATTTCAATAACACGCTGTCTGACCTAAGCCATCTTTCTAGATGCCGTCCAAATGACATTTGTGGCACCACAGGGAGGTGGCGAGGAGAGTTTTTACACGAATTCCACCTGTCAGCTTTCTGTGATCATGTGTCAGCAGAGACCAATAAGTCTGTGCTCAAAAGCAACAGATCAATGCACCATGTTCTGCCACCATTTTTATCATCTCGGAAACCTAGATACTTATATTCACCTGCCACTCACCAGTGTGCAGGCTTTGAGGTGGATGCAGTCCTTAGAGGCTTACCCACACCCATGAGAATCTCAGATACCAGAGGGCCCAACTAGGATGTCGTTATTAGGTCGTTCTGGTGACATGTCATGAATGTCACCGGAATGATGACTGTCGGAATGTCATGACTTCTCACTGTATCTGCTACAACTCCTGAGTGGCAGACCATTGTCTACTCGTCAGCCTGCCTGTTGGTTGGGTGGCGGTTCTATGTCAATGGAGGTGGTGGTTGCCCCTGGCAGAACCACCCACAGTAGTGTCACCTGGTGAGTCGTGTGTGACAGGGAATACTCCATTTGTCACCCACTCAGGATGCACGAGATAGAACGCACTCTGTGTATGGCTGCACATGGTCTGCCTGCAGTTGGAGACTAGCTCCCAGTGGATACCACATGTGCACAGAGCAGCAAAATCGATCTGAGGCTGTCTGAGGCCAACCAAAATAAAGGCTTGTTTGCTATCACTTGGTGCCTCGTGCATCAGTTGTTCGATTGGGCAGTGGTAAGTTCATGGGCACCCCAGAAAGGCCCGGAATGAAAGTCAAATCCAAGATCACCCACACCCCAAATGGTGTGGTGGTGAGGGACCCATGACTGCATTACCCAGGCTCACCAGAAAGGAATGCACTTCTTCGCTTTCCATCACACAAGCATACTGCCACGCACCTCTTTAGCTGCTGGTACTCACTGTATAGTACCGGCATTGCCCATGGGACATCGCATGGAGGCAGGTGTGGGTGGTGAGGGGGTCTGTATCACCACCTCTCTGGTTGTTGCTCCTGTGGTTGAGTGCACAGGAGACAACAGTTGTTTTTCGGCAGCCTTGTTCTATCACTCTGGTATAGCCTTAGTTAATGGTGATAGAAAACAACCAGTGCAAGAAAGACGATGAGGAAGGTTACAGACACAGACTTGCCATCTTGCATTATCTGTCTAAGAAGTGCTCTTGGCACTGTTCTCCAAGTGAGTTTTGGCAGAGGTTAATTTCAACGCAATTGTACTGAGGTATGCAAACTATCTTCAATGGTATCACCCTTCTAAACTGTGTGGCTGTTTTTTGAAACACCAAGGACTTATACTATTTACTTACACATGCTTAGCTTGTGGCTGTGGTCACTGAGTGGATAGGCCACTGTGAACCTTAGGCCTCCAAATGCCTGCACAGCGAACATGACTACCTTCTTTTGCTTGTGGCCTTCATTGGCTGCAACATCAACATACCCAACCACGTATATGGCGTCACAACTGAACAGGAACTGAGGCTCATGCTTTCTGTTATCAAATGGAAAAGCATAGGTTCCCCATAACTTCTTGTTTTCGGCTGTGTTGAATTTGAATGGAAATTTAAGCCACAGCTGTGTTCTTACTCTGGATTCTTAGTGAGGTATATTTTGTCACATACCCGTATGCCATGTTTTTTTTATTAATCCCCAAACCAGCCAATGCAGTTGTACATTTCCAGCCAGACTTATCAAAAGTTTTTGCACAGGTTATTAGCACATGTATTAACAGTCCTCAAAGTAATTAGGTGAGAAAATACTTTTTAAATGCATGGCATTAGTGTTCGCACAGTGGCAGACCAGGACTGTTTGGCTACCCTTATTTTGTGCTACAAGTTCCAAAGACTAGTTCTCTGCCCTATAACAGGCAAGCAATAGTTGCAGATGCAGTAGATATTTTAGCACTTTACTGAGGTTTTTTTTAAAGTGCAGCATAAATCTCCTTTATACTGTTACTCACAAAAGATGTGGGGATGTTTATGTTCGACTTTTCAGTTGCTATGTTGGTGAGTTTTTCTGTTTTGCACATGAATAAAAAAGCTTTTTCGTCCAACTCCTGATTATATATTAATTTTGCTGTATAGTTAAGCACCTATTATTAATCTAAAGAGGCACTTTTCGCTACTAACATGCTTGTTAGTGATAAGGTAATTAGAGCTAAGTTTATATGATCAGAATACAAATGGTAAATTTTGTGGGTGATCTATGCAGAAAGAACCAACTGCGGGGCTTTTTTAGATTGTTAGTTTGTAAATTGTCAGGCACCTTGTCCTCTCAATAGTCCCTACATAGTGACCGTGTTTGTGTGAACATTATGCAGTTTTTTATGTAAAGCAATGTCATATTGCCTTTTCCTTCACTATTCTCACACAGTTTCTGATATTGTTTCTCATTTCTCCCACTAAGGATTTTTTCCATTTACAGCAACAATATTCATTTTGTAGGGAAGCTGCATTCCTGCTTGCCCTGTGCACAACGCAACCCCCAGACCAGTTATGCAACAGTGCGTCCTACTAAGCCACCCTTCGTCTGTACTCTTTGTAAACAAGGGTTCCATAAAAAATACAGCCTGGTCGTGCACATGAGACAGCACACCGGCAAGCCTATCCACATGTGTAGCACTTGTAATAGGACCTTCACTCAGAGGTCTCACTTGGTCACGCATGAAAGATTGCACTCTGGTGAGAAGCCTTATGTGTGTAGTGTTTGTCAGAAGAGCTTTTCTCAAAAATGCCATCTGGTTGCACATGAAAAATCACACTCTGGTTTGAGGCTCTATGTGTGTAGCATCTGTCAGAAAAGTTTTACTCGAAAAAGTAACCTCAACACGCATGAAAAATTGCACTCTGGTGAAAGGCCATATGTGTGTAACATCTGTCAAAAGGCCTTTACTCAACGAGCCCACCTGGTTTTTCATGGAAAAGTTCACGCTAGAAAGAGGCCCCACATCTGTGGCATCTGTCAAAAAAGCTTCACTCAAAAGCGTCACCTGGCTGTTCATCGAAAATTGCACTCTAGTCTGAGGCCCTATGCTTGTAGCATCTGTGAGCAGAGCTTTACTTTATAAGGCAACATGGTTGCTCATGAAAGATTGCACTTCAGTGAGAGGCACTTTGTGTGTAGCACATGTAATTATAGCTTCACACAAAGGTCCAAACTTATTACTCATGAAATATTGCATTGTGGTGGTAAATAGCCCAATGTGTGCAGCACCTGTCGGAAATGCTTTGCCAAAAGAGACCTGGTTGCTGATAAAAGAGTGCACTCTGTAGAATAGCCCTAATAGTGTAGCTTGTCCTTTAACTTTACTTGAAGTGCCCACCGGGACATCTATGAAAGATTGAACTCTGGTGACAAGTTTATCAGTGTAGCAGCTTTCAGAAAAGCTTTGTTGCAATGTCCCAGCTAGTTAACTGCGGTGAGAGGCCCTACACAAGTAGACTAATCAATAAACCTTTAGAGCAAAGACAAACCTGGTTTTAAATGAAAAAAAAAGGGACTCTGGGGAAAAACACCACGTGTGTAGTTCCTTAAAAGCTTTACCGGAAAATGCGAGGTAGACAAACAAGAAAGAATGAACTCTTATGAAACCATAGATGTGACCTGGGGCCGAATTCTCTAAAAAACGGGCGTCGTTTTGAAGCGACGGTGTAGCGCCATGCAAATGCATGTGTTCTGCGGTTGGGGCCGTCGCTTTGGGGTGACCCGCAGGGGCAATCACCGCAGAAAAGCGCCGTGGCAAGGGCGCGAAGCGACAAGTGAAGCGACGGGGGGGCAGTGGGTGTCACTTCGCGCCCTTGCCACGGCGCTTTTCTGCGGTGATTGCCCCTGCGGGTCGCCCCAAAGCGACGGCCCCAACCGCAGAACACATGCATTTGCATGGCGCTACACCGTCGCTTCAAAACGACGCCTCGTCGTTTTAGAGAATTCGGCCCCTGGTTTGTTGTAAAAGATGGCAGCGGCCCTACGTCTATTGCATGTGTCGAAAGAGCTTTGCTGACAAATGTTCATTTATCAAGCATAAAAAAAATGCATAGCAGCAAAAGTTCCACTTCAAAATGTGTTAGAAATGTTGCCTAATAAGGTGCATAATTTTTGGCGTTTTTTTCTCTGAGATGCGTTTATAAATCTGATAACGAAGAAACGTGCAAATAATTTTACTTTACAATACAGATTTTGTTTTCGATAATTTTGATGTTAATTGAAATAGTTATAAAAAGTAACCAGCTGCAAACATGGTCAGTGCATTTACTGCAGTGGCCACTGACTTTTACAGCACGACAGAATAGTTCAATAACTTAAAGGGACAAACAACTTATTTTTGTCGAGTATTTATTCTCTATCCCAAATGAAAGGGCATCACTTAAAGCACCTTGACGAAACGGTTTTGCTGATAACGCCCGAGAACTTTTTAAATCGAAATTTTTAGATCTACGAGCCGTATGTGTCCCTCTCAAAAATAATGCTGGCAACCATGACATAAAGTAGCTCGGCAACATACTTTTTGTCTGTATGAGAAATGAAAAACGACATCTAAAAACTTTTCCCAAGCTAAAAAAGTTTGAATCGCAGGCAGGGGTGAGACAGCTGCGCATATTGCGCAGTTTTGATACAAAGTTGTTTTCCTGCGCCAGGCTGCTCCAAAAGTTTCAATTCCAAAAATTGCACCACACTGCTCCTAAACAGTCTGAGAGCCAAGGATTTTAACGCTGCTGTCAGTTTCGGTGGGGAAAAATACTTACTGACAGCATAATTTTCCAGCACCTCCAAGGTGATGCTGTTTGTAACGGTTTAATTGATTGCTCATTCAATAAAAAACCCGCATAAAAATGTCCCCGAGATAGTTTTTTCCAAAGTCACAATGTCGTGTGGCACATGTTATATTCTGCGAGTTTTTAAAGTTTTCCCATTAGAAACCATTGCAAAGTCCTGCAGAAAAAATACTTATGTGTAGTGGGGCGACAAACTGCTTGTGCAAGTTGATGAAGAAACGGCAAATTTCGGAGTTCCGTATCTCCGGAATGACATAACTGGGGGCCGCCATCTTGGTGTGGGGAAGATTGGAAAACATGGCCGCTGGGCGAAGCAATTGCCCGTGGCTCAGACCACCGCCTCCTTTAAAGGAGGCTATGCTTAGGCAGAGTGCTTTTCGCCGATTTCTGGCGTGGTTTTGGTTATGGGGGGTGGCTGGGTTTAGATTTAGTTTGATCCGTTGCGGGAAGTTGAGCCACTGGGAGTTCATCAAAAACAACGAGGTGACCACGAATTCACCGTGTTTCGTCCTTGAGTGAGGTGCGGTGCATGCTTGAATGAAATTTCGGACTCATTGCGGCGTTATAAAATGCTGAGTTATTGCTGCCTATGACAGCGAGCTTGCTAGCGGCGGGAATGGGACGATTGACACTGCAGAAGTGGCGGTGCAGGCTACATCGCCGCAAAATGTTCAAGCAGTGTCCGATAGCGGGACGGGCTATTATTGCAGGCTAGTAATAAAGTTTCACTAATCTGAAGTGAAATGTAATGCCAAAAGGGACGTGGCTAAATATACAAACATTACTGAAATTACGATCCTAGCGAACGTGCACCTTGGGTATTGAAATGGAAGGGCCGGCGGGCTGTCACCTCGCTTTGCGCAACTTTTGCCATGGGTCTACACTTCTGCGTAAAAGCAGAGTCTGGGATTACAACAATAATTTCGCCATTGACATGATAATAAAAGTGCTTTATGATTGCTTAGTTTTTCAATTCGATGTTTTCAACGGCACTCTACACTGTCTATGCCTAGAGTTAAGAATTAAAAATGGTTGTAGAAAAGTAGTGGAGTTCATACGTTGTGATACTCTGGTCGAAAAAACTTTATTTAAAGGCTGTTTCTGTGTTATGTACGTTCAAAGCCAATTAAAAAGTGCACTTTCCCTTCCAGTTGCCAAAAATTTGATTTTTTAGGCTCCTAAGGTGTCATAATAAATGTCGTTCTTCGGCTCCAAATCGAGGTTCTTCTGCTCCAAAATCGAGATTTCGCTGCTCCAAAAACTGCTCCCAAACCTGGTTCAGCTGTCTCACCCCTGCGCAGGCTTTCCTGTTTCTTTATGTGTTTTTAAATGCAATGGTCTATTTTGCACAAATGCGCCATCTGTTGGGATAGACAATAGGTAGAATCTGGCTTCACGTTGTGGAGGTAGGAAGTTTGATTTTCCCCAGGCGCGACGTTTTCTTTTTTTAAACTGCCGTTGGCGTATTTGGAAACTGAAATCAAATATTTTGGCAGAGAAAATGCCCCTGACTCAGGCAGAATCGCCAAAGCTCCTTCACTGGGTCTCTTTACTGAACGCTGCCATTGATTCTGGGCATGGAGGCTCAGTTAGCCACACTGAGCAACCCGGCAATGGGGGGTGGCGTGTCTTTTGAAAATTTTCAAAGTAATGTTTAGAAATACAATACAATTAATCCTTCGACAAATACTTGTGTTAAAAGGTTTTCAATATGTAAATAAACGTTTCAGCATTACAGTAGCTGCTAGGTTTGCAGGTCATGTGACAGGAACACATATTGTAGTGTCAAGTTTCGACACTACGAACCGCCACCCTTCCGATTTCAGCAAGTTTGCTGCCAAATTAAAAAGATTTTCGCCAATTTGTTTAGCAATTGCTTGTGGTTACCAGGCTATATTAAACGCTGGCTTTCATTTGAGATAGAGAACATATACGCGACAAAAATCGGTTGTCTGTCCCTTTAAGTCGCAATGGTTATGCAACTCTCAAGGCCCCAGTTAGCACTCTCCTGCCCATGGGAAAAGTAGTGATTGTCGGTAGTCTAGCAAACAATTTTTTCTGGTCAAAAAAATATGCAACATATATAAGTGTATGGTACTGAATTGTAGAAAAGTAAATGTCCTTTGCACTGATAATTATTTCAAACAGGGATTGTTATTTGAAAAAGAAAAAACAAGCTCTACAGAAAAATTTTTGGACGAACAAAAAATAATTAGAAATATCCGTATTACTCCACCAGGAAAGCAAATAAAAGAAGCATTTTGGAGCTATACTACCAGTGCAAAACGCTTGCAAATATACACCTAACTATAATTTTTTTACTTAAAAAATGTTAGCTCTAGTGGGTTAAGCTCAGGTTGGCCACACATGCAACCCAGTCAACATTGTTTTTCTGCTGCACTCTTTTTTGTTCCTAGCACAATTCACAATATCGATACTTTAGCAATTTCTGGGTCTTGCCACTTTCGCCCTATCGCTTTCGGTGTTAAAACCTAATGACAAAACATTGTTTTTGGAGTCACTGCTGCTAATGTAATTGAAAAAGTCACGTGTACAATTGTCCAAGTCGCTAGAAATGCGACCTTCTTGCGGCGCCGTAGTGCACCATGCCCGAGCACACATCACCCGAGCACCCATCACATGAACCAGTGGTGCGTTAAAAATAGCGGAGTGCAAAAAAAGTCAAATAGTGTAAGTCTCTCTACCACTCAGTAGATGGCGCCAGCTCTCGGAGCACATTTCAAAGCACCAAATTTGAACTGAAAACATCAAAATTTCAACTTCAAAGAGTTTATAGTATACTTTCAATTCGAATAGCTGTGGGCAGGAAGGTGTTAGGGGGGTGTGAATTAGTTTGTGGTTGATGCAACTTCAGAGTTGATAGTATACTTTTAATTTGAATATCCGTGGGCAGGGAGGTGCGTGGGGGGTGTGAATTAGTTTGTGGTTGATGCATTTAGCCATAGTTTTGTGAGGATGTGCACCAAATTCAGCTCTGCTGCATGGCGTCTGTGTCACCACGTAGACCTGCTGCCCCTGATATGCCAGTAAACAGGTGACAACACCTAGGTGCATAAGCACTTGCACAGAACGTGAGGAAATGTTATGTTCAGGGTCCCTTTGATCTTGAATTCACCAGCCACGAGTATATATAGTTTTCCAAATGCCGTGATTATGTATCTTTTGCAAGAGATGGCTGTGTACTTGTGCAAAAAAAAAGTCGCATATGCACAAGTGGGCTCCTCTCACCCTAATTCATTTTTTTTCATCTGGCTATGCCCTGCTTTGCAAAGATTTATACTTAGTCATTCGTGTGTGTACAATATTTGCTCACATGTGGGGTGTTGAAATGTGTGCATGCAATCGATAGCGACCATGAATGCTGAGACTGCTAAGCCATCTGTTATGGTGCCTCTAGAGTTCCAAATGGGATGACGGTGCATAGTCACCTATTGCTCATGCGGTATCGTGGCGTTTTGTCACCTGCGACCACAGGTTTCTTTAGTATGAAAATTGTGATCGTGCATGTAATACAACAAAGAGCTCGACAAATAAAAGCTGTTGGTTTTGTTATGCATGTCTCTTGGCTAATTGTATGAGTATGTTGGCGACACCAAGTTGCCACTGTGAGCATGAAGATCACAGGATCTTCGTGCTCTGGCACGCTGGCGTGATTTGCTTAGCGATGCCATTTTGTCCCAATGTCAGGCGTACTGCCTTGTTCAGCAGGTCACAAAAGACAATTCGTGGGGTGACAAGCTACTCCCTGAATGCCAATTGGGCATTTTGATACCTAATTCTGCTAATACGAATTAATTTTGGTTGCCACACAAGCGCATATATTATTCATTTGTGCTGCATGAAATCAAAAGGTAAAAACCAAACAATCGGTTGTGCTTTGTGATCCTGAATTCTTCAACTTTCCGTCTTACCGTTAGCTCATTGATCAGCTTCTTTCGTACTAGCTTGCTACTGTTACTCCTCAAATCTAGCCAGATTCGAGATCTTACCATAAGGTGTTCACTACACCTCGTTTTTCTGAGCACTTCTGCATCCTGCACGACGGCAGGGTTATAGCACAGTATGCTGTCTATTTCATGTTTATGCTTCCCATTCGGGCTCCTCCAGATCCTTTTTTAGCTCCCGTTTGCTAAAGAATGTATTCATGATGCGTAGAATATTCGGTTCCGAAAACCCTATTATGTACCCTCTGTTTTTTCTACCACCTAGACCATAGTTCTGAACCGACTTGTCCCCAGCCTGCTTTTTGCCTACTTTAGTATTGAAGTCTCCTATGACTACAGTATACTGTGTTTTTACTTTAACCATTGCCGATTCCACATCTTCATGGAAGCGTTCAACTAGCTGGCCATTGTGGCTGGCGGGAGATGAAAGATTTAATTAGGAAATGGCAAAGCATGACAATCTACACCCCATCTTACAGAATAGGGCTAGTGGAGCTTTCTAAGTTAATAAGTGTAAGACAGCTGATATACAGATGTATAATATGGAGAGGATTAAGCATGCTGTAAAGAACAAAGGTAGCCTGAAAACAGTGAAGAGGCATCTAGGCACGGGGAAAAATCAGAGGTATGCACTTAAATACAAGCAAGGCAATGTAATCACTCAGGGATAATATAGTCGTAGTTTTATAGAGATCTGTGTAGTAGCCGTGACATTTAGAATAATACTGAACGAGGAAGTAGTTCAGAGGAGGTAGGCATCCTACCAGTAAAGACAGAAGTAAAGAAGCCTTTAAAAGAAATGCAAGGGGGCAAAGCACCTCGTGAGGATCAGATAACAGCACACCTCTTGAAGGATCACAAATTGTACTAGAACAACTGGCAAACCTGTATACGCAATGCCTCTAATGACCGCGAGTGTATCGGAATCTTGAAATAATGTGAACTTCATCCTAATCCATTAGAAAGGTGATATGAAGGACTTGAAAAATTACAGGCCAATCAGCTTACTATCAGTCGTCTACAAAGTACTTACCAAGGTAATCGCTAACAGGATTTCTGTCAACTTAGATTTTAGTCAGCCTAATGAACAAGCAGGGTTTTGTAAAGGCTATTCAACAATGGACCATATTCATGTGGTCAATCACGGGATGTAGAAATGTGCGAAATATACTCAACCCCTATATATAGCCTTCAAAGATTATGAGAATGCATTTGACTCGGTCGAAACCTCAGCGATCATTTAGGCATTGCGGAATCAGTGTGTACAGGAGAATTATGTAAGAATACTAGAGGATATCATCAATGGGATCACACCTACCATCGTCCTCTGTAAGGAGAGCAATAAAATACCTCTATGGAAGAGCATCAGACAAGGAGACACGATCTCTCCAATGTTATTTACAGCATGTTGACTGGAGGTATTTCGACCATTGGATTGTGAACAGGTAGGCCTAATGGTTAATCGAAAATACCTCGGTAACCTCAGATTTTCTTATGTTGCCTTGCCAAGTAACTCGGGGGACAAATTGCAAAGCATGATTACCGCACTGGACAAGCAGAGTAGAATCGTAGGCCAGAAAATTAAGATGCAGAAAACTAAAGTAGGGCTGAATAACCCCAGAAGAGCACAATGGTTTGAGATAGGTGGCGACAGTGGAAGTGGTAGGTGATTATATCTACTTTGGCCAAATAGTGACACTATAACCATGGGGCTGAGATAATTGGAAGAATAAGGATGGGGTAGAGTGCATTCGGCAGGAATTGTAAGATAATTAATGACAGCCTAGACAGCTGCCATTCATTGTTGACTGAATAACTTTACAGAGTGAAAGCCATGGTGGACACACTAGCAACGGATAAACATGTCAGATACGTCGACGCGGCGGAGTACGCCAAAAGAGACAGCTACGCCATAGTAATTATGGACAACAAAGGGAAGGCAAGAACAGTAACCAGCGTGGACTAAGAAGGCTAAAGAAGCCGGAGGAATAGCCATTGCCTTGACCCTTGCTGATCAAGACTGCAGAACAATGATCAGTGACTCAAGACCAGCTGTTGAGAACTATGCCAAAGAAAGGATCAGCGCTAAGGCGGTCAGCATCGTGGAGATGCAAGAAGCAAAGAAATGAATTGCCAGACGTCAGGCACACACCGGAAAAGTATCGGAGAAAAACATACCACAACGAAACGGCAAATGCTCGGGCGCGAGAGCTAACGGACCGCGCCCGAGAGGAATGCCCAGAGCTGTGGTACATCAACAGAGACAGAATGATAGGATATGATGAAATCCCCAAAATGTACAGGCTGACAAGAAGAGAACTACCACAACCACACAAGAGCCTAAACAGGAGACTGTCTGTCCTGTTCAGACAGGTACAAACACGAACGCTACCGAAACCAGCACTACTACACAAGATGTAGCCGGACACGTACCCAGACGACAAATGCAAAGTGTGCCGCAACGAAACAGCCACGATAGAACACATTCTGGGGGATCGCAAGCATCCAGATGAAGCACGAAGACAAATCTTCCTACCGTCTCTCAAATGGACAACGCGGACCGCAGACCAAAAAACATGACTCAAGAGAAACACGACTCATAGCCATCCAGCGCCTGCTCGAGGGGCTATAGCCAGGGCAGGGACTCGGCGAGCCTGCAAAGGCGAGTCGAGACATTTGCGGGAGAGCCAAGAAGACAACGTAGGCCGCGTCTAAAGCGCACGCGCTTTGCTGCAGGTCAAATAAACGTTTTTCCAATCCTATCGGACCAGACCAATTAGTCATTCCACGTGTATGATTGCATTCCTGGCGAGTTTGCAGGGTTTGGCCGCTTCCAATGCCATGAACTGACTAGTCTTTTGTAAAGGCTGGGTTATGAAATGGGGTACAGTACACGACGACACAGTCTGCTATGTCAAAACTCCTGCCTGCAACCATGGCGTCGCCATCCGCGAGTTTGTCAAGCACACCACACTGCTCTGTGATATGCTTGTCGCTTGTTCTTCCTCCCCACCCTTCTGATATGAATGTTACTGAGCCTTGGAGCTCAAACACATTATGAATTTTGCAGTGGTGGTGCCTTTGTATTCATACCTTGTCTCGCTCCTTGCAGCAGAGATGGTGGCTGTTCCAGCTTAACCTCAAAGCAGTCTGCTATTACGGCCACCTTGCTGCCAAAAGTCCACAACTGCCTGTGGCATTGTCCTCGGCAGCTCCCTCCATGCTGGCTACAATATTTGTGACTTCAGTCGCCAAAGGGCACCAAGAAACCACCTTTCCACTATCCGGCTTACAGTGGAGTATGAGACCTGTAGGCAAGGTCCTGGAGAAGGAGGTTCCATTTGAGCTTTAAAAAAAAAGAAACTCCTATAATTTCGCTTAGCCATTTTGAGGTGCGTGCCTGACTGCAGCTTCGACAGTCAGGCACTTCGGTATGGATGTTTAGCTCACCAATTTCTGTAGTACACGCGCCGTGGGCGAAACGCAAAGTGGCGCGAGAGGTCGCGTGTTGCTATTACGTGGCATTCAGCGAGAACGTATGGGGTAAAGCCACAGATGTGCTTGGTGGGTGCACCGTACCTGTCACCCTGGGCTCCGCATGGGCTCGCAGCTCAGTCGGTAAGACAACGGGCTCCCGCTACATTTCTCTATTCGTTCCAGGTTCAATTGCTGGCGGTGCCAATAACTTCATTTATTTGTTCAGGGCAGTATTCTGTTCACACCAACGGTCTCGGAAGAACTCTGGGGGGGGGAGGAGTAGAGGTACAAAGATTCACTTTAAAACAAAGAATGTAGCCTTGTTCTTCATGAAAAAAAGGTATCCAAGTGAAAAGTGTCTGCATTTCGTAATTCAAAGGACATTCTGAAGGGTATAAGGATGACGAAATGCTGTAAGCAAAGGGCAATGAAGAAAAAATAAATTTAACTTTGCAGCTAAGCAAAGAACCAACTGCTGAATGTCCCGGTAAACAAGCAGAAGGTATCAGTGAATGGGGCAGCGATATATGGGCCTGTATCAAAAGAGCAGCCAATGAGGCAATGGAACTAGTCCCTGGAAGAAAATGATTTCAGCCCAGGGCGAATTATGAGGGGCTCGATTGAGGACAGGGTTGGAGAAGGCAGTGCAGTGCAAGATGTGGACGCGCCCAGAGAGATCATGGGGAAAGAGGCCAGGGGGAAACAGACAGGTGCACAAGATTGACTACGGCATGCAAGCCTGGGCTAGAGCAAGCTGATCTAAAATCGGCCCCGGCATCTCAGTCGCACCACCAACCTGTGCATTGGCGGCCCCAGCGATGATGGTCAAGCGCCTGCATTTAGCACTAACGTACCGCCAACTAACAACATTCCTGCATCCACCCTCTGACTCCTGCTGACTACTGAAAGTCCTGAAAACTGCGGCTGCCTGCTATCACTAGGGGTACCACAGACGGAGCTTCCAAGATCTCACTTCGTGGCTCACAACGCAACGACGGCGCCGCACCCACAAGTTCCAGGTGCAGTTATGCCACCACTACCGTGCCATGCTGCATAAGTGTACCACTTCGTTACAGCCACACGACTTTACGTTACGTACACGCCACATTACGTCAGTGTGCCATTTCGTAACGGCCAGCGCTAGTTCTCCAGGGACACGTAGAGACATTTAGTGAAAAGCGTTTGGTAGACATTACTTAGAAGAGTGGCTCCAATTTTGCTCTATTTTCACTGAAGGTTAGTGTGCTCATGGCTTTTGCTCATGTAGAACAAATGTATTTTTTTTCGGATTGCCAACGGCTCCCTCTCCGTCATTCCTCATAGAAAGCCAGGACAAAAGCACATCGTAACAAAAACAAGCACTAAGCGATCCTGCCAGGATACTTCTCCCAGGCCCAGTGACTTCTGTGACCTAAATTTTAAAAAGTTGTTGCCGTGTAACTTGTTAAATTTGATAAGGGAAAGGGCTGTGACTGTGATCGGAAAATTAGTACGATGAGCAAAGGGCATTCAGTGAAAATGAGGAGCTTTATAGGGAAAGGGAGCCTTAAAAGACGATTGGGCGAGTAGGTAAGTCGTGCATAGTAACAGCACAACAGTGCTGTGTTTGTGCCCTCTTTTCTTGTATCGTGTTTGCACTGTTTCTGGGGAGGATCTCAAAAAAGAAGGTGAGGATTCGATTGGCGGAGACTACTCAACAGAATTACCATGTGAACTTGGACCCTACATTGTCACCGGCGTCTATATTCTGCGTGGAGCAAGCACGTGCCCAAGGAAACTGGTGGTACACTTTTGCGATAAGTGCAACGATTTTGACGTTTCTTGCATCCTTCTGAAAGGATAGGTGTAAGGAAATGACTGAACTGGAGCAAGAGGGCCATAGCTCTAAGCTGCTGCCTGGCGGTTGTAGCGCTTGATGTCTCTGCCAAGATGCCTCCAGACAAATCAATGGATTATGACAAAATGGCAATTGCATTCCTGCTCAGTGTCTCAGTAACTACAGGAGACTTCTGAAAACAAGTTTTTATTCACAACACTCAGAGACAGCCAAGCAGTTTACACAAGTTTGGAGAAACATTTTGAGATGACAGGTCGTATGCTCTATCCTTATCCAAGTGGTTGACGGACGTGAATTTTGGCCATGCATGCCTTGGCAGAAGCCAGTCATACACACAAGCTTCTTCTGATTGTGGAGCCTTCATGGGAGTTTAAAGGGACAGACAACTCTTTTTTGTCGAGTATATGTTCTCCAGCTCATATGAAAGCCAGCATTTTATATCGTTGGGCTTTTGTTTTTATGTATAGCCTTTTATATGTCCACAAGCAATTAATAAACGAAATGGTGGAACTAATTTTAATTTGTCCCTATACTTTTCGAAATCTGAAAGGTGGCGGTTAGTAGTGTACAAGTATGACACTACATTGTAAGTGTCCTGGTCACGTTACCTGCAAACCTAGCAGCTACTGAAACTGCTGAAACGTTTATTCACGCATCAAAAACCTTTTAACGCAAGTATTTGTATAAGATTAAATTGTATAGGCATTTTCAAACACTATTTTGAAAATTTTAAAGACCCACCGACCGCCGCCGCTGGGTTGCTCTCAGTGTGGCTAACTGGACCTCCATGTCCAGAAACAACGGCAACAGTTGAGTAAACAGACCAAGTGAAGGACCTTCCTGCTTTTGCTGTACGTCATTTGATGATTCTGCCCGAGTCAGGGGGTTTCTTATGCCGAAAAAATTGTTTTCAGTTTCCAAAAACGCGAGCGGCAGCTTAAAAAAAGTACGCGCCTTGGGAGAATCGAACTGCGGACCTCCACATCATGAAGCCAGCATTATACCTCTCGTCCATCTCAACAGATGGAGCCTTCGAGCAAAATAGGGCAC
Source organism: Haemaphysalis longicornis (assembly GCF_048455015.1). Classification (NCBI taxonomy): domain Eukaryota; kingdom Metazoa; phylum Arthropoda; class Arachnida; order Ixodida; family Ixodidae; genus Haemaphysalis; species Haemaphysalis longicornis. The sequence goes on from NW_027526204.1 coordinate 70,077,112, forward strand.
GTCATACTAGGCCATCAATGCATACAGCTGGTTGCTTCTAGTGATTAACAAACACATACAGGAGGAATAAAACCTGCAATTCATAATGTTTTTATCTGGGGCGAAGTTTTAAATACCGCTTTTCATCTCGCATACAGACAAAAGTATGTTGCCGCGCTACCAGTAATGTTATCTCTGCGCGCTATTGTATGTCATAATTGCCAGCATTCTTTTTGGGCGGGACGTACGGCTCGTAGATAAAAAAATTCAATTTAAGAAGTTCTGGGGCATTATCAGCAGAAACGTATCGGGTCAAAGTGTTTTATAAAAATCGGTTGTGTCCCTTTAAAATAGACCAGCATTTTTAATAGCTCTAAGACACGGGAAGTTACAGAGCCCTGTATTATGTGGGATCTCTTATATATTTGGTTATGTCTAATGATTTCAATTACCCAGCCCAGCTTACGGGAGAAAAGAATTCCTCGTGTGTTCCAAATGCAGTTCGAAAGTCCCCGAGGTCATGCTTACAGTTGGGAGGTAAGTTTGTCAGTATTTGGTTCCTGTGTTTTTAGGGCGAGCTGCACACTTACCGCGAGGTGCAGAGGGCTGTTTCAAGGTTAATAAGCGTGAATGGGGCGTCCAGTGCTGAAACTAAGTTGCAAGGAAAGACCGTTTATTGCTTACATGAATAGCCGCACAACTGCGCTAAATAATTTAGCACGCCGTTCTTAATGGCTTTGAAGATGCGTTAAAATTCGCGAACTCCTCAACCAAGGATAAAGTCTTCTGTTCGTTCAAGCCCAAGCTACAAAATGCTTGGCTGGATGAATCTTCCCACAAGGACTTCATTTGGCACAAAATGCAGCCCTGTATTCTTTTCAGAGCGTGTTTGTGCAGCACTGAATCGCCGTATTCAGTGAATACAAGCTGTATTCGAGGCCAAACCTTCCGTGTGAGCTAGGGTTCCGTCCTTCGTCATGCCGCACAAAATGCTTGATTGGAGCGGCATAATAGAAGTGGGAAACAGTTATTTCATAAAGGTGCGAACCCCTAGAAAACAAACTGTGCCATAAATGAAACAGCAGAGCATATCAGTGGCCGTAAATTCCAAATTTATCCTTTCTGGAACACTAATAAACGTTTTTGTGGGAATTGAAGTGCAAAAAATTGACGCTGCTGCCTTAAATTTAACTTCTCCAGAAGCGCTGTTAATAAAATAAACTTCATAGTCGACTCCAATGTTAACGAAATGCTTAACCAGCTTCTCTTACGGCGCGCATGAAGGGACAACGGACATGTCTACAAAATGAGATTATCTTTAGGGATGTTTAGGAATGCGGAGCATCTCGTCCCTTTCCCTTGCAACACTGATGCTTGGCCTGGTGCACGTGTTGTGGTCTGGATTTGGAAGTCCGCAGAAGGGCATTTGTCGCGCGCCTCCCAAACACCGTTACAAACAGTGCGAATTTCAATCTAACCGTCTCAGTTGTCACGGTTGCTCACTTTAGCAGCAGCCTTGTCTTCCTGCCAGGCCTTCTGTTGTTCCCCACTTACAGCATTTTGTTGTCGTCATTCTTCTTGCTTTTCTCATTTGCAACCGTGCACTGACTGCATGCTGCATTTTACAGCTTTCACAAGCAGCGAAGAAAAAGATAAGGTGTGTGACGTACGCAATGGATGGCAAAGGCAGGTTGCGAGCCGCCTTCGACTTGGCATCTCCTTAGCAAGGGGAGTGTCAGAGCAGCCATGCGGTATTTCCTTCTCTGTTCGGTTGCTCCAGAGACGGAGCTATGGGGAAAGTTTTTCGCGGCATTCCCAATCTGTTGCTTACGCAATGATATTAAATCAGAACCAAAGGCGGCACGTGTTTGCGGCCAACGGTGGTTTGCCACTTTTGGCGGGAGGCGACCCGGCATTTGCACAAAACACAAAAAAAAATCGATGTGCGTATCGCTCGAACGGAATGTTGGCTCGTCCAAGGGCCAATGGCCGACGTCTATACAGGGAGTATTCACGTGACGTCGCCGGAGCGCGAAAGTATGCTGGCACGCTGGGCCGTGGAAGGCGCCCAAGCAGCAGAAATTGCCAAGCGCAAGCATGGCAAATCATCATTGGCCAATGACTCCGAGCTTGGTAATACCTCGGCCGCCATTATTGCTGGTGCTTGGAAAAGGTGACAAGCCAACTGCTTCGGATCGGACCGCCTCGAGGCCCGGCGCTGCCCTGCCACCTCAGGTTAAACCACCACAGAAGGGCCTCCGTTTTTCAGCCTCAGGACGCGAAGGATGCTCAGAGGTGCTTTTTTATTGTTTAATGACTGCGTACACAATACCTGGCGTTTCTCGCATGAACACTTATTTGGTAGATATAGCTTTGCTTGTACGAAAGCAGGAGTAGTAAGTGGCATTCTCATATTCAGTTCATCACAGCTAGCGCCTGGGTCGTTTGAGCACATTACGAATTGAATGCAGTAAACACTTCCAATGCGCATTCAAGCATTCCTATTGGCGGTGAGATGTTTGAGTGGCGCCCCCTGGCTCTGACGTCGGCTTAGGGACTAGCGCCGCTGTCGTCTGCTACACTCCGCTTGTGAGGGGCAGCTGTGTCGGCTGTGTCTGTGCTAGAAATCGCCCGTTTTGTTGCTTTAGTGCATTAAAAAGCGTATTTCTAGTGATTCAGTTATTTTGTCAGCTTCTGACGCATCTGAATAATTTGAAGCTGTATCCCCCACAAGTTTGCAACACACGGGGAGATTGAGAACTTTCTTCAGAGCATCGGTCAGAAGATCGTGTGTATCTAGCTTATTCGCGAGAATCAGCGCTCAGAGCTCCTCGATAAGAATTCAAAATGCGTAGGCTTCGCTACAGTATTTCTGACATGCTTTTACAAAGACTCAATGTAATGCTACGTTCCAAACAGCGGGCCCATACACGCACATTGCACAGCAGAAAATAAAGCAGCTAGGCTCCTATTTCTTTCGTTGCTGCTGACTTGTATTAGATAAATGTTTGTGTTTTTTTCTCTGCCCGATGCATTAATTTTTCTGCGTCGTCACAAACGCCTCATTAGTAGGTTTGGGGATGTTTTGGAGGCTCACAAAGATCGTGTGGATATTTTCTTCAAACTGTATGGCATACATTCCCTTCTTCAGAAATTGGCTTTCGTTATGGCTGCGCACAAGAATGTGAATATCCCCAGAGTACGTTGTTTATTCACATTCAAATACAATGAGAAGGTTTGTGCTACGCCACCGCAATCGCGCCCCAAACAACGTTGTCCACAGTACTCGAAGGCGGCTTTTTTGCTCGGAATTTCTATCGTAACCATCGTTATCACAACGAACTGACTCTCAACCCGAGCAATGATGACATGATTACAGTGTTGCAGGCATGATATACTCGCTAACTAATGCAATAAATAGTATACCTGCATATATTACAAGAATAGAAACCGATGAATATTTCCAAGCAGGTCTTTATGGCTTTCCAACCCTTCCAGGCGCAAAGAACAAATCTATTCTAGTCGGGATGGCGTTCTATGAATTGAAGAAAAATACTTTTACTCTATTGTCCTGGATTGAGGACCTGGCCCACTAACCAGCTCGGTTTCATTGTTAAACAAAGTTTTCGCCTCCTCCTATTCCTCCCCGTCCTCTTGAGTGCAGTTTTCCTATAACGCATATCCGAATATCGGGAAGGTATGGCTGTGGAAAATGTATCCAAATATCCCGTCAGGTCTGAACAAACAGAATGCTATTTTATCTTTAATGTAGACGTGACTCGTTTTTCTCAATAAACCCCCTACTGGTTAGAAGCCTCGTATAAAACCAGCACGCGCCTTACACACAGTGGGTTATTTAGAACTCAACCGACAGTTTTTGCAGCCCATAGCGCATGTCGGCAAACTTTCATGCCATGACAGCATAAAGTGATGTGATACAATACTTTCGAGCGTTCGGCAAGGTCGCGAAAACTGTTTTACCTTACATATGATTACCGTACATCGTAATGCCTTCTGCCAAAGCCGATAGCCCTGAAGGCCTAGAATTTGTTTTGGTCTTCCATTTTCGCTGTTGTTAGTTACTAGCAGCTGGCTGGTCGCTTTGTTCGAAAGATTGCTTAATACAGAAGCTGACGCCTAGCTCCGACTCGTCGCGCTCCGCACAGAACCGGATTCGCAAGGAAGGGGGCGACGCCAGCAATGTTCCTTCCGTAGCGGTATCCTAAAGTATATTTTAACTCGCGCCTTGAGCTATACTGTATGCGATTTTAAGTCTATTATAAAGATGAAAAGTTACGAATGAGCAAAATCTGGTGCGGACCATCGTCAGACGTCAACCGAGCGCATAGAAACAGCAGGGAGAGCGAGCCCGAGGGAAGCAGACGACAAATGCGAGAATCCCTAAGCTGACGTCACGGAGGCGCGCTTCGCAGCGCCGCCCGTGTTCGCGCTCACCGCCAATACTAAACCCCCAAAACAGCTCAAACTCGCTTCCGCAAGCGCGCAAAAAGCACCGGCCGGTACTCATCCTCAGTCAGACACATGGCTACATAAGATTAACAGAACAGGAGCACTGAGAAGCCCTCCTCCAACGCATTGAAGCAGTTCTTGGGGGTGACTGGTAACAGCAGTACCCCCCGCCAGAAATTCGGAAGCCTTTATAAAAGGGCATATAAAGACGTTTGTCTCTCTCCCTCTCTCTCTCTCTCTCTCGCTATTCTCAAAAGCACCAGATTAGTGAATGTTTTCTCTGCACTCAGCTTCTTGCCATTGTTAACTGAAGATGCTGTATCGCAAGGATCAATAGTATCTGATCTCTTTTTTAGATCCAACGCATCTCATGCTCGCCCCTCCGTCCTTCCTGCGTCTGTTCGGCGTTGTCCGCACAGCTGCGCCTCTCCTCCTCTCCTCTCTCCGATAGCGAACACTCTCTCCCAAACAGCTGCGGGTTGGCGCAGCGCGCTCTCACTCCGTTGCTAGGCGCCGGTGGGCGGCGCTGCGCATGTGCAGTACTCTCTCTCTCCGCGCTCTCCTCTCCTGCGGGCGCTGTGAATATAAAGCGGCATGCCGCCCTCCGACGGTCTCAGTCGACGGTCGTCCGCGTTACGCTTGCACTCTCTCGCAGTACTCGACGATTGCTTGATGCAATCGTCGAGCCCCTAACTGTGCACTTTACGGACCACAAGGCACTCATTCTCGTCTGCAATAAAGACCGTGCCTGAGCATACGTGTACTGCATGTGCATTGCATGGTTAAAATGGAAAATTACGCTCACCTCCCCTTCGCGTGAGAATCCCTGCTATAAGCGTAATCAATACGATGGAAAACGCCAATGGAACCCCCCATGAGATGCGTTGCATCACACCAGGGTTCCCGCGAGGGGAGGTGGGCGTAATTTTTTCACACATATTGCCGCGAACCATACATTGGGTTTGTTTATTTGTGTTTTGCTTTTACCGCCCGGTTGCGCCGGTCTGTGCTATCTCTGCGCCAAGGGAAGCGCGTGTTCCATTCTTTCTTTCTGTGCCGCATGTGTTATCTGTGGTGATAGGGAGAGCATTCCGATCTAACGTGAACAGCCCAGAATAATCTTCTTGAATCTACTATGTTCTCGATGCGAATCGACGTTTCGAGAACCACGCGCGCCAAAAGATAAAAAGCCTGCAGTGCGGACGCCGGGGCATTCGATTCGACGACACTCGCCTGTGCAAGTCACTCTGTTGACCGCTGCTTCGCCGCCTCTGTATTCTTTTGAGTTGTTAGGGGAGCACAAGTTCGCTCCAATAAACGTGTTTCTCATTCAAGACAACTGCATCGTCCTTGTCTTCGTGACATCTGGTGGAGGTGCTGGGTACGCACCCTTTATGCCCACTACAACCTCGAAAAGCCGCCAAGCCAGTCCAACAAGAGCCAGCCCCCGCCTGCAAGATTTACCACCCGAGTTTGGTTTGATGCCAGAAGGGCCCAAGAAAAGGAACGCTGCAACCAACACCATGGTGCAAGAAACAACGTCGCCAATCGTCCTGCAGCAGCCCCGGGAACCGCCATCGTTCCGGGGAGCCCCCGCTGAAGACCCCGAAGAATGGTTGGAGAAGCTGGAGCGCGTCCGCATCTTCAACAGGTGGGACGACGAAGAAACTTTCCGGCATGTCTTCTTTTACTTAGAAGATGCTGCTCGAACTTGGTTCTAGAACCATGAGAGTTCTTTGACCGACTGGACTCACTTCAAAAGGGAGTTCCTGAAGACATTCACTACCGTTGTGAGAAAAGGGCGAGCTGCGCTTTTGCTTGAAACTCGGACACAACACCCCAACGAAGGGGTCGTGATCTTCGTTGAGGAGATGAAGCAATTATTTCGCCGCGCGGACCCCGAAATGACAGAAGAAAAGAAGTTACGCTTCTTGATGCGCGGTGTGAAGGAGGAGCTGTTTGCTGGACTTGTCCGCAACCCGCCCAAAACCATCGCTGAATTCGTGACCGAAGCCAGCACGATTGAGAAGGCTCTCGAAATGCGTGCTAAGCAGTATGACCGGAACTTTGTTGGCGCGGCCAGTGCGAACTACATCGACAACATGCGGATTCCGGCTGATAGCCTACGCGAGACGATCCGCGCAGTAGGGAGAGAGGAGCTGCGGAAACTTTTCCCGACGACGCCGCAACCCCAAGTCGCTTGCCTAACTGACGTGATCCGGGAAGAAGTTCAAAACGCTTTGGGAACTTCTGTGGCATCCGAAGTGCACTGCGAGCCTCAAGCTATGACGTACTCCGCGGCTGTTCACCGACCCCGCCCTGCTCCAACACGTCGTCAAGAGGCACGTCGTCAAGAGGCCCCGCCCTACCGCCGCCCACTGTCGCCCGCCCGACCCCCGGTAGCACAAACCAAGACGCCGAGGAAGACTGACGTATGGCGAACACCGGATAATCGTCCTCTGTGCTACCACTGCGGAGAGGCCGACCACATCTACCGTCGCTGCCCATACAAGAGACTCGGACTACGTGGTTTCTCCGTTGACGCACAACGCCCCCGACCCGGCCAGCACCCATCTGAGATTGAAGAATACCTGTCGAACACCAGCCGTGGACCAGCCCCTTTCAACCGTTCGCCGTCGCCCTACCCGTAGAAGTCGCCGGACCGCCGTAGCAGTGCTGACTTCGCACGTGGAAGGTCTCCCAATCCACGCGGGGGAAACTAAAGGCGGCAACTTCTGGAGGTGAAGTTGCTCTACGGCGAAAAACTGGAAACCCTCCAACGACGCAAGGACTCGCTGAAGACAGTGATTCACGACATGCCCTCATCCCGACGACCCGACCTAACCCTGACGAGACTCCCGAACACGACGACAGCTACACGGCGCGACGCGTACCCGACCTGACCGAGACGTCCGTTGAGAAGACGACGACAACGACGATGCACAGTGCCCGACCATCAACACGTACAAGCAGAGATACGACGCCCCGACGAACCCGGAACTCGAGGAAGACTGCATCTGACGTCAAGGTGTCCATCGACGGCTTTGACGTACTCGCCCTCGTAGACACGGGAGCTGACTATTCGGTAATGAGCGGACCATTTGCGTTTAAACTGAAGAAAGTTATGACCAGATGGGACGGTCCGCACATACGCACAGCAGGAGGCCACCTCGTGACGCCAAGTGGAACGTGCACATCGCGCGTCACCATAGACGGCACAACGTACCCTGCGGCGTTCGTCGTTCTGCCTAACTGCTCCCTCGACGTGATTCTCGGAATGGACTTTTTGACGGACAACGGCGCAATAATTGATCTGCAGACCAAGTCGATAACATTTTCCTCCGATCACTCCTTGACGCCGCAGCCGAACCCCGATCACCGTGCTGCTGTCAGGATCGCCGACGATCACATCACCCTGCCACCCCGCGCAAGCTTGATGATCGCCGTCTACTGTGAGGATGCTGCTTCTGACATCGACGCTATCGTAGAGAGTGATCGAAGGTTGCTTCTCGACCGCGGTGTCTCCGTCGCAAGAGGCATTGCGCACTTTAAGCAACGCCAATCTCACGTTTTGGTCACTAATTTCACCGAAGAGTACCAGCATTTAAACAAGGGAGCTGCAATTGCATTCCTCGAAGAAACGCAAGAAGCAAGTGATGTGATCGCAGTCGCCGACTTTGAACGCACACCCGTAGAAACCTTCAAGTTCCAGCAGCCATTCGACGTGAATCCGGCGCTACCGCAAGAACAACGGAAAAAATTATTGGCTTTGCTGCGTCGCTATAGCGAATGTTTTTCGTCGAGCGCAAAACTACGTCAGACCCCTCTAGCGAAGCACCGAATAATAACCGAAGATGGAGCCCGACCTACCCGACAGTCACCGTACCGCGTCTCTTCACACGAACGGGAAGCCATCCGGACTCAAGTCGACAACATGCTGAGCGATGACATTATACAGCCATCGAAAAGCCCCTGGGCTGCGCCCGTCGTACTCGTAAAGAAAAAAGACGGCACATTAAGATTTTGCGTTGACTACCGGCGACTGAACAAAATCACGAAAAAGGACGTGTACCCCCTCCCCCGAATCGACGACGCCCTCGACCACCTCTGCCACGCGAAGTACTTCTCGTCGAATGACCTGAAGACCGGCTACTGGCAAATTGAAGTGGACGAGAGAGACCGAGAGAAGACTGCATTTATAACCCCAGATGGCCTATACGAGTTCAAGGTGATGCCGTTTGGGCTGTGCACAGCACCAGCGACGTTTCAAAGAGTTATGGACACTGTGCTAGCTGGCCTTAAGTGGCACACCTGCCTCGTATACCTCGACGACGTAGTGGTATTCGCCCGGCCTTTCGACGACCACCTTGCAAGGTTGGAGTCCGTACTCGAGGCCATTCGTACGTCGGGGTTGACGCTGAAGCCTGAAAAGTGCCGTTTCGCATACGGGGAACTGAAGTTCTTGGGCCACGTCGTCAACGCCGCGGGAGTCCTACCTGAACCGGCAAAAACTTCAGCCATTGCGAACTTACCAAGGCCGAAAGACAAAAAGGGCGTGCGAAGATTTCTCGGGCTGTGCGCATACTACCGGCGCTTCGTCGCAAACTTCGCACGCATTGCAGAGCCACTCACGCGCTTGACGAAAGATAGAACCCCTTTCAGCTGGGAAAACGACCAAGAAAAAGCATTCGGCGAGCTGCAAAAACGCCTGCAAAGCCCGCCCGTGCTCGCTCATTTCGACGAAAATGCCGAAACGGAAATGCACACGGACGCCAGTGATATAGGCTTGGGTGCCGTCCTTGTCCAAAAGCAAAGCGGCTGCGAAAGGGTAATCGCCTATGCCAGCCGTGGTCTGTCGAAGGAGGAAAAAAACTATTCTGCCTCTGAGAAAGAGTGCCTGGCTATTATATGGGCGATTTCAAAATTTCGCCCATACGTGTATGGAAGGCCATTCAAGGTTGTAACAGACCACCATGCGCTGTGTTGGCTCGCCAATTTGAAGGACCCCTCTGGCCGTCTTGGGCGGTGGAGCTTGCGCCTGCAGGAGTTCGACGTTACAGTCGTTAATAAATCCGGCAGGAAACACTCCGACGCCGACTGCCTGTACCGCGCCCCCGTCGACCCACCACAACAAGACTCTGATGAAGACAGCGCGTTCTTCGGGATCGTGACGGAGAGCGACCTAGCCGCCCAGCAGCGTGCCGACCCCGACTTACGCGTCATAATCGAGTACCTCGAGGGATGCAACGTTGCCGTTCCTAGGACCTTCAAACGCAGCTTACCAGCATTCAGCCTGAGAAACTCCGTCCTTGTGAAGAAGAATTTCAGCCCCGGAACAAGAGCGAATTACCTTCTCGTCATCCCCGCGGACCTTCGTGACGAAATTTTGGAAGCGTGCCACGACGACCCGTCTTCCGGTCAGCTGGGCACAGCCCGCACTATTGGAAAAATCAAGGCGAGGTACTACTGGCCCGGCCTTACCTCTGACGTCAGCCACTACGTCCGGAGCTGCCGTGACTGCCAGCGACGAAAAACGCCGCCGACAAGACCCGCCGGACTTCTGCAACCGATCGCCGTCCCATCGAGACCATTTCAACAGATTGGAATGGACCTTTTAGGCCTAGTTCCCTACGTCACGATCACAGAACAAGTGGATTGTCGTAGCTACAGACTACATGACGCGCTACGCAGAGACCGTCGCTCTTCCGAGGGGGACTGCACAAGAAGTGGCGAAGTTCTTTATAAGCCAAGTTGTGCTGCGACATGGAGCCCCGGAAGTCCTAATCACAGACCGCGGAACGGCATTTACTGCGGAGCCGATGCAAGGAGTATTACGCTACAGCAACACGGATCACCGAAGAACGACGGCGTACCACCCCCAAACGAACGGACTAACAGAACGTCTGAACAAGACAATCGCAGATATGCTGTCAATGTACGTTGACGTTGAACATAAGACTTGGGACGAAGTGCTCCCGTATGTCACGTTTGCGTACAACACGGCTATCCAGGAGACGACACAGCTGACGCCGTTCGAGCTTGTCTACGGTAGAAGGCCGACTACGATGCTCGACGCCATGCTTCCGCACATAGAAGACGACGACCTCAACGCCGACGTCCACGGATATCTTCAACGTGCGGAGGAGGCTTGCCAGCTCGCTCGAGTTCGTATAACGGACCAGCAGCTGGTGGATGCGGGCCGCTACAACCTCCGACGCCGAGACGCCGAGTACCAACCAGGGGATCGTGTGTGGGTTTGGACACCCATCCGACGACGCGGACTCAGTGAGAAGCTCCTGCGACGGTATTTCGGACCCTGCCAGATTCTACGACGTGTTGGCCAACTTACCTACGAAGTGATCCCCGATGGTGACTCCGGCACATCACGACGACGCACGCGGCCTGAAGTCGTCCACGTGGTTCGCTTAAAACCTTTCTACGGACGATGACGAACTTTTATTTTCATTTGTTCGGACTGTCGCTTATGTTAGCATCGGGTCGATGCACTCTTAGAGGGGGGGTAATGCCGCGAACCATACATTGGGTTTGTTTATTTCTGTTTTGCTTTTACCGCCCGGCTGCGCCGGTCTGTGTTATCTCTGCGCCAAGGGAAGCGCGTGTTCCATTCTTTCTTTCTGTGCCGCATGTGTTATCTGTGGTGATAGGGAGAGCATTCCTATCTAACGTGAACAGCCCAGAATAATCTTCTTGGATCTACTATGTTCTCGATGCGAATCGACGTTTCGAGAACCACGCGCGCCAAAAGATAAAAAGCCTGCAGTGCGGACGCTGGGGCATTCGATTCGACGACACCCGCCTGTGCAAGTCACTTTGTTGACCGCTGCTTCGCCGCCTCTGTATTCTTTTGAGTTGTTAGGGGAGCACAAGTTCGCTCCAATAAACGTGTTTCTCATTCAAGACAACTGCATCGTCCTTGTCTTCGTGACAATATCTTTCTTCGTTTTTATCGCAAGCCGCACAGCTGAAGCCTGGTTCAGTTCACTGAAGTTCCACTTCAGCGATTCTATATTTTCTTGCCTTCTTCAAGTTCGTTAAAAAATTACCACTGCAGTGATTACTTGAAGAACAGTGTTGTGAAAGGATAGCTAACTGAAATATTTATCATAGAACTTTATCGAAAGCGTACCTTGTAACAGCAAATAGACAGAGTTGGCATTAGTTTGTCGTAAAAAAACTGCGCAGAAGACGAAAATTTTTAATGAAAAAAGGACGGAATGAGCGCCTTTTCTTCTAAGTATACGTTTCTTACATGAATACAGCTCACCTAACAAAACCCTATTTCGTGAACGATACAAATGGCTGAACAAGTTTCTGTGGGGGTTCAGGTAGCTATAACTTAAATAATTCTAGTTGGGTTGTAGCTGCATTCTTTGCTGGTCATGGCTAACACAGACAAGGATGTAAAGCACAAAGTTATTGAAGCGCACCATCAAGACAGCTGGGAATTCGGTGCACCGGTCATATACGGTGGGCGGTAAAAGAAAGGAGAGTGCCAGAAGGCACACATTTTCGGCGGTTCCTTTGGACGGTATTTTTCTAATCAGCCGGCTTTTGCACTACAAGGGTCATTCAATGCTTTGTAGTGCTCTGACATTATTCTAGTGATCTTTACATAGCGCCTCAAAGTAGGAGAACACGGTCCGTATATTTGCAGCGACGTGCTGCGGTGATTTCAGCTTGTCGATGGAGGATCCGCCGCCCTTGGCAGCTAGGTGTGTTTTATACCTGTGTCGTTGCCTTCTCTTCAGCGCGCGCTTCTTTCGTTTTTTCAGCTACTTCCTGGCTCATGTCGCTCTAATGCAAACTTTTTTTATCCACCAGCGTTTCTCTCGTGCGTTACTAGGTGGATCGCAGCGCTAAAAAAGGCCTCGATAGCAGAAGAACTTAGCCGAACAGAAATCGCCCAGGATGAGGGCATTACTAGCCAAGCTTCGAGGAAGCCCACCGGAGCGCTGCAAGTGAGAACAAGGACGCCGATGGAAGAAGACGAAAATCTTCGTCCTCGATTTGAAAGCCCAGAAGAATGAACTCATTGCGCGAAGTGTAATGTCTTCGTTCTTTTCTTCTAGTCATGGCGGCCACGTTTGAATTCACTGGCACCCCTGTCTCCACCCTTTTCTGTCGATTACGAAATGAGCACGAAGCATTGTCTGAAGAAAGTGTTGGTTCTTTATTATATTCTTTGTTTTTAAAGAAAAATGCCTGCCAGCAGAATCCTTCGACAGGTCTTCTTCAGCTCGGGGAGCTGGAGGTCTATACTGTAGCTCTATACTGTAAATACTGTATACTGTATTTGAGGCACCCGTGACACTGCCGTGTGTATACTTGTACTTCTCACTGTTACACAAATCTCACCGTGAAAGTTCATAACTGCCACGTTATATGGCTCGTTTGGAGCGTCTAAGGCATATCGCCAATTATGCAGTCAATGTATTGTGCTGCATGGCTCAGTTTTTAACAACCACGATTTCACCGTATGTGAAGTTCTAGGAGTGTTTATGTAAGCATAACAAAGAACGCTTTGGTGAATTACCAAAGCAACATGTTCTGTGATCATACGTACAACAGTGTTAGTTCAGCAGCTTATGAGTAGCACTAGACAGGGTGATGTACACACACAGTTTTTTTCTAGGTGATATTGGACTTGCGAACATTCTTACGCGGCAACGGAACTGTTCTTGTGTAATCTCAAGACATGGATTTTCTGTCTGCCACGGGTGCTCTGTTCGACATTCTACGTATGTGCGGCCGGATATTGCGATGTTCAAAAGCCACCTGTGATCACTGCAGAGCCGATGCACGCAATTAAGGACAATGTAGCAATCCCAGAATCAAATGGTTCAAGCACCGATGTTTTTACTTTATATAATAAAAAATACACCACATTTTTGTGGTTAGTTAAAAACTGCATGATGAATGTCGGTTTTGCGCCCCCTAACGTGGTTTCGCAGTACCGCCAAAGCAGCGACCACAGCGGTCTGGATAGAACCCGCGCCCTTGGGATCAGCACCACAACGCCTTAGCCACTGAGCAACTATGTTGGCTCCTTCTCAGTGGAGCTGTTGTGAAATTTAATCCACGAGGTTGAAATAAAGGGAAAACAACATAAGCGCACGGATACACATTCATGCGCTTGCTGTATGTTCACAAACAGCCTCTTCGTGAAGATTCGCAAAAAATCACAAGTAGGACCCGTCACATAAAACCCTGGAATGCAGCATCGCAGCCTATTGTGGCCCTTTCAAAATCCAAGAAAGCTCACCTAACTCAAATAAATGCTGAGAACTGCGTTTGTTCTTCACCAAAGGAGTACATATAGGGGAAATGGACGCGACTTTCTATTACATTATGCCCGCTGTACTGTGCTTGAACTGCCAATGTGTAATTCTAGCTGCGCAAACCACAGCTGGCCATCACATAGTTCGCAACTAATGCAACTAAACAAGTGCATTGCATGCGCCCACTAGTCACATCTACACTCAACCGTGAGCGAATAAAGTTTGTTACTTCCACTACCAATCAAAACTTGCCACTCCCAGGCTGATAACTTACTTTGCCGTAAGCCCGTTGCTAAGGAGCCCTGGTGGGAAAACGCAAACAAAAAAAGAAACATTCCTGATCGTGAGCCTCGTGGGTGCATGATATGACCACGGCCAGTGCCTGCAGTGCATATAGTTTATGGCAGAAAGCAAAGCAGCAACAACAACCACTTCGTGGTGCTGTCAAAAGAAGGAAGTTGGTAGAGTTGATTGCCGTTTGGCAAATTTTACGTTTACACCTATTAGAGCCGACGTGATGTCTTTAAGTGACTTGCTACTCGTTCTGGTAGCCAGCGTCATTCTTACGGGCAAGGTAAAGTTGCTTCGCACGAGTAACGTCGAAGATGTCGCGGAAGAATAACGCTGTTGCGCACTGTGGGGGTTGTGCCGCTGCGAAATGTGTAAGTTTAAGCACTCCATTGGTGACCACGCAAAACGACTGGACTGGTGTTGACGTGATGTTTCAAACCTTAGTAGAACATCTTTACTCAATCCGTTTCAAACAATACCTTTCATGACATTTTTTCTCAGATGGAGAATGCATTTCCCACAAGGGTGTGGGCTTACATACATCTGAAGAACTCGGGTTACCTCCTACTGTTTACAGCCAGTTTTGATCAATGACAGCGAACTTTGGCAGGAAGGTGTCGACATTCAATGTGACACGCAAAGTATGAAAGAGTTGTGCGTTTACATAACATTCGTAACGTATGTACAATAGAACCCTCTAAATCATTCCATTGTGTAGTGGGTTCCCCAGAACTGTACCAGCAGGGTATTCTCATCTGGACCGCTTTACTAGGGTACGTGTGACGACATTTGCAATTCCATTAGCAAATAACTAAACATCGTTTTATTCTAAGGCAATTCCCTCGTTACTTTGGTACTTCCATATTTATTCACGAGTAAGACTGGAGAGTATTGCACTTACAAAATTGCTACGCCATTAAAGCGATGCTGTATAAGGCTGGGGTTCTGGTGTGCGGGAGCAATCAAACCCCGCGGCAAAGCCAACTTTATCGCAAATGCTCGGCAAGATGCAGCTGTAACTGTAAATTTATCAACAGATTTATTCACCAAGAAGGCTCTATCATTACACCAGGTTTTATTTACTCATAATTGGCTAGTTTACTGTGAAATATAAACGTTAATAAGTTCCCGTCTGTTGCCAAACCATGGATATGTGCAGAAGGAGTATGATTAGAAAAAAAATGTCAATAGCTGCTGTTTTACCAAAGCTTTCCGTAAAACAATTATAATACAATTTTCTGCTTTTGGTGCCAATATTATGCCAATCATCATTCACTTGTCATAATAAGTAAGTCCACAATAAATTAGTTATCACATTTGTTCAGAATTCTCGAAACAACTTCGGTGTTCTTCTGCATTTCCGAAGTGGAATGCCTTATGATATTTTGCAAAGAAAATGTCACCAAGAGCACGGCTCGGCGACACATCCGTACACACCAACAGTGGCGTTCCTGGCTAACCTTGCACCCGGGGCCCCAGCAAATCTGTCACCCATTCTCAAACAAAATGTCAGCAATAATCAGAACAAATCAGCACAATTGCCAC
Source organism: Haemaphysalis longicornis (assembly GCF_048455015.1). NCBI lineage: Eukaryota > Metazoa > Arthropoda > Arachnida > Ixodida > Ixodidae > Haemaphysalis > Haemaphysalis longicornis. The sequence goes on from NW_027526204.1 coordinate 70,092,696, forward strand.
TATTTTATTTGATATTACAATAATTACCTTTATTTTATTTCTGTTATTTTATTTATTTTATTTCCTTTATTTTCTAAATTAGGTTTACCCACTTATTTTGTTTTGTTAAAATAAAAAGTGTTGAAATAACAACAAAAGACGAATCTATTTTTGCATAGAAATGAACAAAAACTTTGCATGTTTTATTTAAAGCGAGGGCTTTGGAATACACAATACATAATACGAGCAGTCGATACAGTTAACCACGATGCAGAACTTATGGGGGTATTTTGGCAATAATGAAGGAAGACTGATGCTAAAGTAAGCAAGATTTGCTTCTTTTAATGTTTTTTTTTTCATGAATACTCGTTTTTTTTTCTCTGAAGGATACTGGCTTGTAGATTACCTGAATATTTACCCGTACAGAAAAGCCGTTTGTTTTGGTTTTTAGAGCGCTAATTATTGCATTAAACCAATTTGAACTACGGTTCATTAAAATGATCTTTTCTGGAATATACAAGAACTGCTTTAAACGTGTACCAGTTTTCGTCAACCAAACAATTTTCAAAAATTTTCATACATTGATTTATGAATCGGGTTGAGCAGCAAAAGTGGCTTTTCCATAGTCGCAAATTGTTTTTGGTTTGTTGGAAGAATGATGAGAAGGCACATTCAGCGGGACAAGTGCAATACAAACAATACAGAGATCGCTAAAGTCAGGCATGTGGGGTAATATTTGAAACAATGTCTGGGACACTTAGTATTAGGTGGAACATACAGATGAAGATGTTGTCCTGTTTAGCTGGGTAGTCGCTTGTGTTAAGTAAAAGCAGTCGCATAATAGAGAGTTTTAGCATAGCGTTACCGTTTTTACGTTACCGTGTTTGCGGGAGTCGACTGCGCAGCGCGAGAGTTACCGCGAATGGTAACTTACCGGCACAGGCTTCACCGTCGCCAGCGGCTTCCGGTAACACGGTAAACGGTAACGCAAACAGGGTAACGATATGCTAAAAGTGCCTAATGATCGGAAAGTAGAGGATTCCGATAGAGTTGTCACAGTCCTAGAGGATTTCCAGGTAATGTGGGGGTCATTAAAATTGGCAAAAACAAACATGGCACGATTAGGAAATTTTGTAATAAAATACATATCGTGCGTCGAGTAGGTCATTAGAAAATCCCGCGTTAGCGGATGGTGTAAAATGGCAGAAAAAAATATTCTTCTGATAGCCTGCAGTTATGGGAAAGAAAACAAGATCGAGCTTCGTAAAAATATTCATTGAGAGACAGTTAAAATACGAACGTGTGGATCGGTCACCGACGTCGATGATCGAAGCGATGACTCGATGACTCGCTGGCTCGTTAGCCGACGCCACATAGCCGACGACGGTCTACTCCAAGTAAACACTTTATTTACATTACGTATTTACAACTCATGGCTCGTGATCGTAAACAAGAGGTCGGGCAAAGCCCGCTTCGAGCGGGGCTCGCCGCTCTCCACCTCCAGTCTCTCCTCTCGTTCAATCCCCTGAAAACACCAAACTGTCGGTTTTACCAACAAAACCCCGCCCACAAAAGGGACGTTGAGGATGGCTCATTGATTAGCTCATACTCGGCCACTGCTTGGCCATCAGGACAAACAAAGCTAGGTGGATTCAAAATAGTCACGTGACCCAACTCTCTCACTCTCATACAGAAACCCAAAGGTATTCCGCAAAACACAAATATAACATAAATGAAAACCAACCAACTAAAAGCAGACCCAACTCCGGTAATCGGCTCTCGGCCGACACATCTCAAAGTATTGTCATACCGTGCACGCCTATGTTTGTGCTCCGCGCCGCCAGGATTCCTTTCCTTTGTTAACACGTGGAGCGCCTAACAAAGCCTGGTCGTCCTCCCTATTGACGGATCCAGCCGCCGAGTCGCCAGGCTCAGACGTGTGACGAACTGAAACTTCGCCCAGTAACTCTGAGCAGTGAAACTGTCCCAGACTGAACGTCTGGTGACTTCTTTCTATGTCTGACCCAATGTTTGACCCCTTGGCCGACCTTCAGCTCCCGTCCGCTTCGGGGATTCTCGTGGCGGTAATCCTTATTCGAAAGCTCACATCGCTTTCAGCCATTATGGAGTTACCGACGCGTTTAAGCCCCGTTTACATTGACCCGACGAGGGCACGTTGAGTCGAAATAAACAGGTTTTTTGGACTCGACACCCCCATGTATAAGCCGGTGGGGTGGGTCAGAGAGCCGTCGCGGCGAGTCCAGTCAACTCGGAGGCAGGGGGTGGGTTAGCTCGCTCGTCGGGCTGAGTCGGCGGGCCGCGGGGAGCAGAATACCGTATTTGCGCGGTTCTAACGCGCCCCCAATTGTAACGCGCGGGTAACTTCGCGCAGGAAAATTCGAAAAAAAAAAAAATGTGACACTGACGGTACTGCGCAGATGGAAAACCACGTACCTGGAAGAGGGAGATTTTATTTGGCATGCAGCTCTGGAAGCCAAAAATTAAATCTTGCTTCACAAGGTTGCTTATCCAGCTGCTGCTGGAAATCAGTTATAGCGGGGAACACTGAAGTTGCTTGCGATTTCAGGTGCCTTGATCTTCATAATTCTAAGCGTTAGGGGCTAAGCAGAAGCACAAAAAAAATGTGCAACAGCTGACCAGGGTATGCGGCATGCCATTGAGGAATCAGTGCGCCGAAATTCACTCACGTGGTGTTGACGGATTGTTTTTATTGGATTGAGTTGTATTTTGCGGGTACTTCGTGTCCGTTGCGCATGACAATGCTGCTGGTCGCTTTAAAGCCTATTTCGGTTTTGAGCCCGATTGTAACGCGCACACAAATATTAAGCTACCTTTTAGCAAAAGAGGGTGCACGTTAGAATCTTGAAAATACGGTAGCCCCTTTTCCGTGAACCCCGCCGCTCCCCTCACCTCGATTCTTTGGGCGGGGTTCATATAAACTCGGACGCGTCGAGGTAAGCTGAACCCGCCACTCAACTGCGCGGCGAATAACAAAAGCCTCCGCGGTTTCTCCTTACTCTCCTCGCGCCTAACTGAGCTCGGCCGGCGGGGAACAAACACAATACAGGTAAAGAATTGCTAACCCCAGCGAAAGATCACTAACTGCGGGGCGGTTTTAATTATTAAGTGAGGGGCCCGAACTTAACAGAGACATTCAAAGATTTTAGCAACATCATTTAGAACGCCACCTGAATGTCTCTTCTCTCTTTTTAAGTTAGGGCAACGCGTACAATTATTTTAACTGTTCTGACGTAATAAGATGTTCTTTGGCATCGTGAAAACTGAAGCGTGGCTGTTTTGTTTTGCCTTCACTTCAGTTATTAGCAAACAAAAATATTTGGTGGTAATGGTTGGTCTTCGTTGGAGTGGAAACTTGCGGAACACTAGTGGAGCATTACTATTGCTTTTACGTTATCAAAACAGTTTCGTTTCACTGAACTGTAGTCGTATAGGGGGATATTAGGGCGAACTGAACTGTAGTCGTATAGGGGGATATTAGGGCGAATATAAAAAATTTTTGGGAATTAGGGGTAATGCAGCGTCAGGCCTTGTAGCCTAAATACATTCGGTGCAGATTTAAAATCTTTCAGACGCCTGCTACAGCGCAAACAACGCTTTATCGGATTCGAAATTAAGGGTTCTTAAGCGCGGTAAGCAGAATTTCTGGATGGCTCATTCAAGGGACCGCGTTGTCCTGCCGATATCATGTGCAGCGCCACGTGGGGGCGCTGCACACGAGCTAACATTGTAACACTTGGATGCGTTTTCAAAGTGGATAGAAGTCTTTCCTGTGTCTTCCACATCTGCAGAAGCTACCATTTCTGCCTTGAGAATTGCATTCGCTCAGCATGGCCTGCCTGACGTCATAGTTTCCGACAATGGTCCTGCCTTCGCCAGTGCCCAGTACCTTGAGTTCTTAACTCGAAATGGAATACGCCGCATGCACGTACCGCCGTATCACCGTGCCTCAAACGGTGCAGCTGAACGAGTTGTGCAAACTTTAAAGAACAAACTCAAGAAGTCTGGTTTTCCAAACGCAGATCTCCAGGTTCCTATTCCACTACAGGACCACACCACATGAAGTCACAGGTCGGCCACCGTGTGAGCTTTTGACGGGAAGAAGGTTCAAGACTCCCTTGGATGTCCTGAGGCCAAGCCTGCAGGCATCTGTACTTCTAAAACAACTCAAGCAGAAGTTGTACGCCGACAGAGGGTCCCTGCAGGCAGGCACTGCAGCCAGGTGATGTCGTGTATGCGTGAAACTTCCGCAGGGATACACCTTGGGTGCCAGCCAGTGTTGTGGACGTCACACCGTCATCAGACCTTGTCCGTTTTGAAGATGGCACCTTGGGAAACCGATACAGCGACCACTTACGCCTTGTGCAGACAGAAAAATCGGACATCACCTTCGACAACGCCGTGCAGACCGCCCTGGCAATGGAAGCAGCAAAAAGGGACGCAGGCGAGATAGCCCAAGATAACATTGTAACATATTAGCCCATGTGCAGTGCCCCCACGCAGCGCTGATAGTTTTGTGTTCAGCCGTGCAAGCCTGGCACAGCGGCGAGGGGCCGGTTTGTGAAAATAAACACAGTTCGGTTCGTTCTGGGCAAACGGCTCAGCATGTTCTCATGTTTTTCGCGGGCCTGATGACTTCTGTTCGCGGTAGTCACTTCCTACCCCTCGGCCATCCGTTCTTCTACACATCTAACACATACAGTGTTGAAATTCTTACGTCTGTGTAACTCGAGACGTATGTTTTTTTTCTGATTCCAGATGCCAGACCTCTTTCCAGTAGCGATCTGCACACGCACGGGCCCCCGGTCCGCCATTCTTGGCAGTAGCCTCGGGCGAAATAAACAAAAGGGCGCCCCCTCAGCTTGCTGCTTTTAGGGAGCGTGGTTATGCTTCCTAGGGCTACACGTGTTTATTTCCTCTTTTCGGGCAGTTCGCAGAGTTCGTACGTGCACACCAAAAGGCTTTCAAAGGAAAGGGGCAAAAATGTTTGAGGCTGACCACGCTTCGAGAACTTTGCTACCAGTGAGGGAGAAACGAAAATGAAAAAAAAAAGTGAAGAACTGCAGATTAGTCACACGAGCCTGCACCTGCTACTGTGACATTCATGTGAAAGGCACGGGTGTCGTTGGGTGCGGGAGGGATTGCAGGACCAGAATAGCATATTTTGTGCACGCGTGTTCCCCGAAATCCAAACATTTCTTGGGGCGTGCCTTAGTGCCAGTTTAGGTTCGCCGTGGTGGCTGCTAAAAGACCGGTACTGGAAAAAGGTCCATTGCAATTGAGAAACGAAATTTTCGACTTCCCCTCAACCGGAGGTCGAAATAGGGTTTACTCTCCCTCTCTCTCTCGAGAACGCTTTCCTGAGAAAACGGGGAGAGGGGTGTCTCCGCGTGCAGGTAAAGCACCGACGCTACAGTCCACAAGTTTCCCCGTATACATCTTTTTCAGGTCTCACGGAGGGCAGAGGACAGCACCCCAGAAATTATTGGAAACGTGTGTGCCTCCCTTTCTTTGATGCCAGGGGGCGCACTCCTTCGTCGTGCCTTCATGCGCAATGGAATGCAGACACGCCAGCAGACCGTGCCTGTCGTGAAGCTCTGTGCTTCAAGTGAATTCTGGTGACAATGAAAGCCCTGCTGGGGTGGGTGCTTTTAAGATGAAGGCCAGAAGCTAAACGCCAGTCACGCATCTGTACTATCACCCCCCCCCCCCCCCCCCGGAAGAAACAAACTTGCTCACCACACCCTCCAGTGGCATCGCGGTAACTCTCCACGCCGCGCACATTATGGGACATTCCCCCACGCATTTTTGAATGCCATAATTCTCCTTGTCTTCGCCCATTATACTGAAAATGGGGGAGAGTTTGAATAGGCAGCGGCAGTTTAGTGGCTGTCGTCTTCCAGTTTTCGACGTCCACTAAAGACACTGGAGAGGCACGAGTGGCAACCCCCCCCCCCCCCTACCGAGGCGGCTGGTACCCGGGGCCCAGGGCCCCCCTCGGCCCCCCCCCCCTAGCGACGCTACTGCACACCAATCTACACATTAGATTCCCAACAGCCTTTCTCCTTTACATCCAAACCTTCAGTCATCGCTGCCGGTTCGGTGTTATGTATATACCAAACAGTTTTGTCCAAAACATGAGGCTCATCACCAAAACCAGGCGTCAGTTTTGTGTGACTACCCGGGCGAGGAAATTTTGCAAGTGTTGCTGACCAGGCGCAGTCATGACAAAAATGTTGCGGTGGCCGTGATAATAGGTTTAGCCTTGGTCATTTTGTGAAAGTGCTGGCATCATTCCTTTGCCTAGCCTTTTCTATTTTATATCCAACTGGGCCGCGTGATTCTGGCGTTAACGATAAAAAGCTGTGGAGCAGCCACGGGATGTACTAGAGCTACCCCTGCCTTCGTTAATTTTTTTAAAGCGGAGGTGGTCTAAGTCGAGCCTTGTCGTCTACGTGGCGGTGTCCTGCAGGGGCAGATTCTGGAACCCACCGCGACAAGGCGCCCAGGTCTCACTGGGATGTCAGTCAACCAATCAGCGCGTGCGCCGGAGGAGCAGAGGGTATCTCGCCGGCGTCTGTCTTTCCGCCCCATGCAATCGGCACGACGCGAAAGGCAGCGCCGTGCGGAGAAAGGGTAGCCCCGAAGAACTCCAAATCCCGAGTTTCAAAAGCGGGAAACCCGAGGCAAGAGTTTTAATTGAGTCGTATCAAAAAATGTTCTTTGTGGCAAAGCTAGCTTTCTCGTAGATGCTCTGCACATCTCAATATATTGCAACTTAAAAAATGACCGAAATTACTAGATGGGATGACGCTATCACCACAACGAGTTTCTGCTGTTTCTTTCGTGCACTTCTTTGTCGGAGGCCAGCTCCGCCAGTCATCCTTCTTCACAGAGGGGAGGGGCGGTGAATCTTTTTTTTATTTACTTCTATATTTGTGCTCTTACCGAGAAGCTATTAGTCTCTAATTAGTCGGAAAATTTTGTTTCGTAAATAAGAAATCCAGCAGGAACCAGCACCTCTCACCTAAGACAACAAAACAAGCATCGCAACCGCATTATAGATGATAAGGCGCCTATGAGCAATGGGACCCCTCAATGAGATCGTGGTGAAGATTATGTTTGCAGATTATGTTTCAAGGCCACGTATGACTAGTGTCACAAAGTAGAGCAGTTCGATTTTGCCCAAGACCATGAGCGCATGCGTCAGGCTAGGCAGGACACTGCCTTTGCGGCCCGAGAAACCAAGTGCAAGGGGCAAGTCCGCCGAGACGACGAGAAACATTTCCTACCCTACCCCATCAGCATGTGTAGTGCTTTTCAACACTTTCACTGGACATCCACTTTCGCAGGGGGGGGGGGGGGGATGGCGAACATATTTTAACTGATATGATGGTATCACGTGCTCGCATCAACATCTCATCACCTGTTACTTTCATATGACAGTTATGTACGTATTTCCGCACTTCCCAGACAACACCAAACATCCTAAGGACATGCCAAAGAAGGACCTAAATCCCATGTCCCAAACAGCGCAGCCTATGGGCGTGCCTGGGACTTCCGCTCAGGGAGAGTCCTAAAAATATCCAAGATTGGCTGCGATTGGGTTGTATGCGGAAACGCGTGCGTGTTTTCATGTTGATTCGGTTAGCGCAATGTTTTATTTTTGTGTATGGAAGAATAAAACGCATAGGCGCCCATAATGCGCGTAACTAAAATTGTTATTTTATTTTTATTACATCTCAATACATTTTTAAAGCTTGATTGTTATTCTACACCATTATAGACGTCTGTGTATTTTTACGAAACTGTGATTCAGCCGATTCAGCCATCACCGTTTTATAAACATGGCCGCCCGCGGATGGCAACGTTGCGCCGTGCTGCTGGAACGTCATTTCACAAGGTAACTATTGCAAGTCGTTTATATATTTATCGCTGAGTGTTTAAACCGTTCCGATGCCTTTGTTGTGGCTGCTCAGTGCGGAAACGGTCGAAAACCTTCTCCCGGGGTGGCGGGAAAAGTGCAACGTTTGCTGCACTGTTTTCCGTCGCTGAACTTGTTTTGTACCTCTAGCTGTTAATTATTTTACAAGGCTTTGTAATGGAACTAGTGTAGTAGGGGCATCACTGCAACCGAGTAAAAAAAAAGAACGCCGCAGATGCCGGAAAGCCGAGCAAGGACAACTCTAGACAACGAGACATTATTGGGCCCCAATAGTGACTCTAACTAAAGCTTTTAGCGTAACTTACTTCTTGGCTCTAGGCCTCAATTACCAGTCCCGCGGTACCCGGAACTCACTCATTTCTCGCTTGTGTTTAGAAGAAACCCTGTCTCACATTTTGTCAATACGTAGGACAGTCCAGTGACGGTCCGCGGTACTAACTGTTCTTTCCAGAAATGGTATATCGGCATAGCGCAGGCATTATGCGTTATAATTCACGCGTTTAACATATTTCGCTGAGTAGCATGTCAGTGTGTGATGTGCTCAATATACTCATCTCGCGTGATTGCCTTCCCTTGTGTGTGCTAATGACTGTGCTGCAGTCTAAATGTGGCTTGCTGCCGCAACTTTGCGGCCGTTTGTAGATGGGCATGTTAGCGACTACACAACCTCCACAGAAGAGAATTCCGGCAAACTATATGACGCATGGCAACGCGATCTAGGACACGATTTAAATAGTCTTTTTTCCGCACTCGTTTCCCCTCACCTATTTGAGAACCGTTTTAAAGAATTGGTCACTGTGGGGGTAGTTATGCATCATAGTTAAAGGGCTGCGAAGACTGTCTTCACTGTGCAGTTACTCTTAAGGAGCCTTATAAATTGGTCATGAGGAGTGAAAACAACCTTTCCCTCATTTTGTTTGTAATCTTCCTCAAATAGCGCGATATGCTCTGAATATAGGTATTGCAGTCAGTCTTGACCTCCCCAGCAGCTTTTTCTTTTTTGCCAGTTTCCTGTAGTCTCTTGTCGAAAAGCAGAGGTTCAGAGATCCAGTGAACAGTTTTTACAGGCAGCTATAAACCTGCTGGAAATAACCGGAAAACTGCGACTCCCGTGTCCAGTCATCCTTGTTATTCTTACTCTGTTATATTTCATTGTGCTTTGCACCATTGGATCCCAGGGATGGCTAATGTAATGGCGCATTTGACAAACTTTTAATCGTAAATGGCTGCAGTAGCTTGCGTGTGTGTGATGTGTAGTGCCAACAAGCGTGATTGTTTGTAAGAGCAAGTTGAAAATCTAAAACCTGCATTTTATTGAGTGAAAATTTAGGCAAACTGTTTCATTTCCATCTGAAGCAGGTGAAATGTTTGAGCTATCACGGAATGTAAAGGTCATGTCGATTAAACAGAACTAAAGTGATCATTCACACACTCAAATAGCAAAATTTCTATCACGCATCAAATTTCTGCTTAAAAGAACCCGCAAGCTCCTCAAGGTTTCGGGTGGCAGCAGGATGCCGGAGTGTTGTGAGAGTTCTGGCCGCAAGGTTTATTTTGACTAGCGCAATCACAACAGCCTGTATCAGGACGGGAATCGGGAGAGATCAGCGAAGCTCGGTACGTATAAAATTAACATGTACCGGTAAGCATTCCGTTTTACCCATGGTGTGAAATCACTGCATTAACATTGTGTTTGTTGTTGCTGTGCCTGCTACATATTCTTAGCATTTTGAAGTAAAGCCTCGCTAAGCGTGCCTTGTATATCTGTACACTGGTAATTCTTGAGTTGTGCTTCCTTACTGGCAGTGTTTAAGCTATAGCCCATGTCACAACTGTCCCTCGAATTCAATACAAATTGTTTTCTAAATTATGTGCAGGCAGCTTCACGGACCATGTAAAGCTTCCCCAGCCACATGGAACTCCAAAGGATTAGAAGACAGCAATACGGTTCTGATGTGCTGCGGAAAGGGCTGCGGCGCACTTGAAAACCTTTGGAGCTGCAATGCAGTTACTGCCGAGGAATGATATGAAAGTCGTTTAACCTCCTTTTCTTGATTGTTCATGTATAGTTTACTGACGCTGATATAAACCATGTTTATTTCTGTGTGGAAAGCTACTACGTGGTGAAAAAAACTACGGAATTCAGCGCATCATCCCAGATGGAGGTGCATGGCGCCAATACTCCCTCGGGTGTGCTTGTCCGTTTTGGACGTCTGTATGGTCACTCCTTTGCGTCAGCTCGCATCACATACGTGGATAATGTGCCATTACAAAGTGAAGCGTGTCTAGTTTTGAGTGATATCAATATTATTTATCTTATTGCATGAGAGACAAATTCAAATTTCAAACTCGAGGAATCTTATTTTGCTTCACTTGCCTCTATATTTTCGAAGAGTTGTAGAAAACAATTCAACAGAAATTGGAGAGTTTGCTGTGCATTCATAAGATATACCAATTGATGGCTCCATGACGGCAATAAATTGGTTTCGAAATTTCTTCATCATATAAGAAGGGATATTCATTACCTGATATTTACATGACTCAGGGCAGACCAGTGATCGTTTTTGTATACGTTCGCTATAGACTGATTTTTTGCCGTCAAAATTTGGCTGCATTTATTCGGAATTTTTAATTGCGAAGGTTAAAATATCGAATATACATCCATTCACGGTCCCACATTTTCAACGCTAACTCATCACGTATATTTCCACATTTAAACCTCAGTACGTATAACGGTAACAAAATGCAGCCAAATTTTAAAGCTAGGAAAATATGCGTACAGCCAACATGTGCAAACTGTTATTTTTCTGCTATAAGCCATGTAATCTTACCTGTTATTCAATTTTCTTCTGTTAGCTTTTATTTGTTGTATAGCAGACAGATGAAAACCTATTTGGCTGAAAACAGTTTGCTGTCATCATGTGGGCAATTGGCATGTCTTCTAAGCACACGGCAAATTTTCTCCCCTTAGATTGAATAGTTTTACATAATTCTTTTCGAATGCAGATATACGTGATCCAGAACTTGATTTTACAAGTTTAAAATTATGAGCTTCGCTTTCACTTGCAATAGGTTTTAAAAAATAGTATTTTATATCCCTCAGAACTAATCAGCTGGCCTTTCTAATGATTTCTATGTGTGTGGTACGCAGTGATGCCCCCATAGTAACCCGGTACTGTTCAAACGTGGCTGCACAGCCCGAGGGAGTGTGACTGCATCATTAAAGGGGCCATGCAGACAAAATAGAAGTTTGTTTTATTCGAAAGATTTAGGGTTTTATAGTGCCCTTAGCGCTTGTCCGGCAGCAAATGATGCTTTATTCACCAAGAAATCAATCAATGTAAGTGAAAATTTTGATTCTCCCGCCAAATCGGGTATTTTGTGATGTCTGCGATGACAAAATGCGGGGGCTTCAAGCGAAATTCAAGTGCGCCGTCCCGTATGCAGCGGACTGCGGAGCTTTGTTTACCATCAGTCCTCCTAGATGTCGCCACCATACTGCCCTGCACCGCACTTCACCGTTGATTTGTTTTTGACTGCATTTGCACCTGGCTTGGTTTTTATTACTGTAGGTACTAATTGTTTCGTGAAACATGGGGTACCTAGACAATTTGTGTCACGTAACACAATGTCGCTTACACAGATCGGCCAGTGTCGTCTGAGAACCTTAAAAGAGTACTAACAAAATTTAAAAGCTGAGATAACTATGTAATATGCTTCCTTTTTATCAGGTGATATCTCCCAGCAAGTTTCAACAGCAACCGTTTGGCGTAACATATTTTAAATCCATGTTAATCTTCGCCCGCACGAGAAAGCCCAGAGTGGGCCGACGTGACACCATCTGCTACTTGCCCCAAACTGCCAACGTCGGGGCTCCCGAGACGAAGCCGACGCGCTGGCTGTGGTTGGCGCGCGCTGCTCCCGCGTGTGTACACGTCATGGTTTTGGGACTGACGTCATGCTTCCCGGGCGTGGGGGGACGGTAAAGACCTCGGCCGGTCTGGGCACGCGCGTGCGCTCACGCGCTCGCGTCCAGCGCGGCAGCGTAACGGCAAGAATGGTAACGTCACGTGATACCTCCTGTCATGGTGGCCGTCGGCGTTCTTTTTGTCGAAATCGAAACTGACACGAATAAACGACGCCGTAAATGAATGTATACGCTGCGCTAGACCGTCTAATGTGTCATTCTATGATTAGTGGGCTGGTAGGCACGCATAGCAGCGAAAAAACACAAGAAAATTTTCAGTCAGTACTCTTTTAAAGCGCCGGCCGGACTTCTGTGCTGCTGTAAAAAGCATAGTGTACGCAGTACCAACAGTACACGCTGGTTCTTCTTTCGTAACTTCCATAGTTTCACCCCGCCGCTCTTACTGCTATAAAATGAATATGCACTACAATTAGGCGAAAATACCTCATTCTGCAAGCTTATAGCCCTGCCTAACTTGCGCTTGCTTTTGCTGGCCTCAGCCAATCGCACGGCTGTGCGTATGGTGTCGTATGTTCTAGTGCGGGAAATGAGCTAGTGAGTCGCATAACCATTCCCTTTTTTCCTAATTATGTAGCTTATTGAGCGACGTTCACGTTTAAACTTGTTTCAGTATTTTTCTACCGAGGAAGTCTTTCTAATGAACCAAACTTGTGTTTGGTCTGCATGGTCCTTTTGGTGGTTTTCAGTAACTTTCTGTGCACTAATATTCTTTTCCTGTGTCGTGAAACATGTTTCACTTTTGTATATTTCAGAAAGTAAAGCACTTTCAGACCTCAGTCTTTATGATATAAGTGGCTTAGAAATTAGGCTGCCCCTATTTGTAAATGAAGTTTTCAGTTGCATGGCGCATTTCTGATGTAAAAGAGAAGAGGCGATTCTTATCTTTCGGTACATACCTTGTGCTACCTTTTGAAATTTTTCGTGTGAAATTTCACTTCTGCTTCAGCTAGTGGAATTTATTGTCGGAAACAGAATCATAAGTTATGCATGAAGCTATAAAGAACTTTTATTTGTGGCATAATAAGTGTATGGTGAACCTTTAGAGTGCTGCTTGATTTTGCCACTGGAGACAGCTATGTATGAAATTCGTCCAATAAAATTGTTTCGCAAGGTTTTTCGCAGAGTTCTAATTGTGCACCTGAGAGGAGGAAAAGCTGTATTGCAGTGGAATGTTGAGCTATAACAACATACATTATTCAAATATGTCTTGAAAAGGACCTAGGAGCACCTTTCTGGAACACCCAAAAAATTTCCTTTCTTTGTTCTGCGTGGGATGTTAGACATACCAGCGAAGTACTAGTCTGGGACATCCCAGAGAGGTCTTTTTGTATCACTTTGGATGTTTTTGGAATTTGATTGGGATATCCCTGGGAGTTCCAAAACTCACAGGTGGGACGTCCCGAGAACTTTCCTAGGATGTATGTGCGTTGTCTGGGTTACTTTAGTCCCACATTTGCTTTTTTAATACATGATCCTGAACCACTGAGGAACTGCAGAAAAAAACGAAAACAGTTACTGAAACATCTTAATGTTTTCTCATACGTGGTTGCCAGATAAACATGTTAACACGGCACGGTAAACCACGACTTTTTGTCCGATTAAGAAAATATTTAAGGGGATAAGAAACAATTGCTGCCTCGAATTCTGGCACTTGGTTCTATACTTACGACAAATGTACTAGCGTGATGGCCTAATTAACGTTACGGGAAATGTTTTTGTTGGCACGGGTTATTTATGCCTTAAACATGTAGACAAGGTCGAACGAAGGACGTAATGGGCATTCATCTTCGTCTTTGTTGCTCTTTTGAATAGAATATGAAGGCATAGCGTACTAAAATTGAGTTGGTTTGAAGCTATACGTTCACATTTTGCAATGGTATGGAATTACATCGAACAACAAGGACAGACAACACGAGCACCTGTTTCGTTTGAATTTTGTTGTCCTTTGGTGCTGTCCCTATTTACGGGAGCTCAGCCCGCCAATTTCTTCGTACCAGATTTGTAGTTGTCTGTTCATGAAATTTCCCTATACAAGGATGCTGAAGCATCATTTCTTCTCTATGTCAAACATCACAGAACACCTAAATTCTCAATGAGTGATGCTCGACAGACAGGCACCGATGTTTCTTCTATACGGCACATATCGTTGCCGCGAGCAATAGTTTAATTGCAACTTTTATTTGCCATTGCATCGTCATCTGCCTACAAAGTACTGCCATATCCTGTAGGGTGTCGTCCCAATGTCTTTCAAATATGCGCGCAACGTGCTGCCATACGTGCTCTTCACTTCCCCATCAACTCGGGTCACGTTTTTTGTGGAGGCCGGGGCGACCCTGCTGGTGATACAAGCACACGCCACCACGAAGCTTTCGTTCCTTAACCAGACCACACCAGCACTCCGGTAGGCTACTTCAAGCGTCTCTCGTATCTGAAATAAAAAAAACCCGTCAGGTCCGTTTGCTGCGTGCACATTTTTTTTCTTTTCACAGAGAAGACAAAACAGCAGAGCCTTGATATAACGAAGCTAGCTAGGGTGGAATTCTGAGCTTGTGCGTTTCTAAAATGTTCATTTCGTGTCCGTTTCAGTCGGGTCGAAGGTGGGCTCGTGCGGCCTCTGACCAATGACGCGCACCGTTTCGCCTTGTTGTTATACGTCACACTTATCTTCTTCTTTCAGGCAATTAGAGCTCGCTCGAAAGAGGCACTTTGAAAGGAGGACATGAAATGAACAAAACTAAGGATTCCACACGGGGACTGGCAAAATATTTCTTTAAATCAGAAGCTTCGCAAGACCGAGAAAGTATTGGGCCTCTATGTCGAAATGCAGGGGGAATCCGAACTGCTTCGTTAATGAGAAAAATTGGTTAACTCGGGTTTTGTGAAATCACGGTTACTAAGTAAATCGCGCATTAGAAAAAAGTGACTGCAATTGGGAAGTTTAATGTGCCAGTATAGGTTAGAGCAAATATACAAGGATGGTTTTTATCACGGATACGTTTTGCCGACACTGCAGCATAGTTTTATGCCTTGCAAATTGGTATGACTCGGCTACTAATCTACCAGGAAAAAAGATAGGAAGAGGTGTTACGTAATGATGTAACTAAACCTCTTCACTCTATTTCGCTGAGTTTCGTTCATGACTGTACTCAGATTTGCGGAAAGACTACTGAAAACCGGAAATTTTTACAGTTCGTAACTTTCAGAATACCTTCAATTTGGATACGAAACTTATATTGCGTTGACTTCTGTGCAGGCTGTACTGCTTCTCTTACTGCAGGGCTGACGGCTGGCCTAGCTGTTATAGGAGGTATTTTCGTTATAATCCAAACCCTCCACAAGATTCCCCTTGCGTTACAGTTTCGTTCAGCGTCGGGGCGTTACTGAAAAGTTTAGGTAATCTACTTGTTGCCAGGGGCATCGCTTGATGTACAGCGTGGTAAAACACATCGAAAAAAAAATTAGGGCGGACTGGTTAGAAACATTACTGCGTGTTTTATTGAACTCGTGTGATTGAAAAAAATACCACTATAGATGGTTATGTTCCTGCCCCAATCAAGTTGTATCTTTCAGATAGCCTCGAGATAATACGGCTGCCGTATTACATCACCAGAGTGTTGCTTGTTTTCTTTACACAGACTTCAGCGTTCCGTAGTATAATTCATGATGCCAGTTTCTGCCCGTCATTTATTACCGTTACGAAATTTCTATAACGGATGCGCAGTGGCGCGCTAGACGCATGCATCCAGAAGGAAAAATACCGAAAAAAAAAACAATTCAGCATATACGCTTACTGCGTGAAGCTTTCACGCAGCAAGCGTATATGCTGAATTGTTTTTTTTTCGGTATTTTCAAGCATCGGACGTCGGTCATCGGAGCGAGTCGAGATGGTCCACTTGGCTCGAGCATCAAAAGAACTTCATTATTTCGTCTTCATCATTCACCAAGAAGATGGAGAGGCGAAATCTAACTGTGGTTATTCGTAACATTGGGCAAGTAACTAGGACTTTAATTTTTTTACTTTTTTGGTGGCGCTTACCGATGTGAAATGATAGAACATTTTCTTTGTTTCGTGCAAATAACCCCAAATAAATGGACTGCGATAAATGCTCCGTTCAAGCCTTTTTTTTACATGGGGCATGCACTCAGCCCTACCGTGGCAGTACAACACATACAAGCTAGCTAGGCAACAAGAATAAATGGGCATCTTTAAACAATTTTCGCTCGCCACTTAACCCTATCGCTAAAGCTTTGCATAGAGGCTTTAATTTATTGCTTATTTTTTTAAAAAACAGCACAGACGGTACCAGTTCTTTGGCATTTTAGGAACCTAATAAAAGAAGTTTTCACCTATTGAACAAAGTTGGATGGGAAATTCTTTTCCGTGAAGCGATATATGCAAAAACGAAAAAAAAAGCTTATCTTTAGCAAGTAGACGAAAACAGGTTCTTTTGGTATAAAAAACCAAAAAATATGATTGCCAGCGTTTTCACAAACAAAACGTAGGCCCCGAAATACCAGCTACCTCCGTGGCAGGAGCGCGGCAAACCTAGCCGTAATGCAAATGATTTTTTTTAAAGATGCAACACAGATGGAAGCCCAAAGATACCCACCTCTTGGCACCGAAAGCCGAATGCCAGCCCGCACCGTTTCCAAGGACATTTGCACGCCACCACCGGCACATCCATGGGTATCCTGCCATGCTGCCTATTGATCCTTCGCTCGAAGGTGCACGTTGCGCGGTCTCCTAGAGACGTGGACTGCGGGGATGCCTGGCAAATATGGTCCCGCAAAGGGACATCAGACCAGTTCGGAGCGGCCCCTACAATGCGACAACAGGCTAAGAGGATGGTGACCAGCAGTAGCGTGGTCGCTAAAACCCTGGTAGCGGAGCTCATGCCTGCGAACAGTGTTATCGGAAGGAGCTTCTGCGAGAACTTTGAGCGAGCTCTTTAGTAGGCCAGTGGAGAACGGATGTCAAGGAGACGGCGGAAGCCGGAAGAAGCAAGAAGGAAAGCGCGGCGTACAACTCGTGTGCGGATAGGCGGGCCCGTTTTGCTACAATATCTTATTCAATTAGAGCGTCCACCAGAAAGAACTGACTGCCAAGTCTCCCGGAGATGTTGTGCTGCTTGAAAATGCTCGCTTCGTTAATTGGGGGCTTCCTACTCGACGTGGCTATCCAATCCGCATTGTACCACAGCTGTCAATTACTCTATCACAGAAATTTTCACAAATCAACCCGCCGTGGTTGCTCAGTCGTTGTCCTGCTGAGCCCAAGGATGCTGTGGGTTCGATGCTGGTCGTGATGGCTGCTTTTCATATGGAGGCGAAAAGCGAAAGCGTCAATCGTGTGTCGAGATTCCGGCGCACGTTAAAGATCCACAGGTCGTCTAAATTAATCCGGAGCCCTTCACTACGGCGCGCCTTAAAGCCCACGTGTGGCTTTGGAGCGCTATAAACCCCGTAATCCATGAAACCATTTAATCAATGAATCCCTGAGCGTATTTTATTGATAGATACTGCAATCCCATATTACACGGATTTTAGCGGGGTGGTTACAGACGTATTTTACAATGTTGCACTCTAGAATACATACAGCAAAACAAAGAAAAACAAATACAACAGCAAGACATGAATAATCAGGTCAAATTTGCTGCAAATAGCAGTAAGGATGGCTCCAAGACTTGGTTATTACTTACTTCATTCTTCTGAGTTACGTTACGCGGGAAAAAGGAATACTTGAAGCAGTTATTTCGCTACCCAGACGAAAGCAAACCGGTCGTGAAAAGTTAATCGCCTATGGAAGCCGTGGTCTGTCGAAGGGGGAGAAAAACTACTCTGCCTCCGAAAAAGAGTGCCTGGCTATAATATGGGCCATTTCAAAATTTCGCCCATACGTGTATGGTAGACCGTTCAAGGTTGTGACACACCACCATCCACTGTGTTGACTCGCCAATTTGAAGGACCCCTCTGGCCGTCTTGGGCGGTGGAGTTTGCGCCTGCAAGACTTCGACGTTCCAATCATCTACACATCCGGCAAGAAACACTCGAACCCGACTGCTTGTCCCGCGCCCCCGTCGACCCACCACCACAAGACTCCGGTGAAGACAGCGCGTTCTTCGGAGTCGTTATGGAGAGCGACCTAGCCGCCCAGCAGCATGGCGGCCCCGACTTGCGCGTCATGATCGACTACCTCGAAGGACGCTACGTGGCCATGTCTCGGGCGTTCAAGCGAAACTTACCAGCATTCAGCCGCAAAAACTCCGTCCTCGTGAAGAAGAATTTCAGCCCCGGAACGAGAACGAACTATCTACTTGTCATCCCCGCTGACCTTCGTGACGAAATTTTGGAAGCGTGCCACGACGACCCGTCTTCCGGACATCTCAGCGCAGCTCGCACTATTGCAAAAATTAAGGCAAAGTAATTCTGGCCCCGCCTTACATCCGACGTCACCCACATACGACGTCACCCACTACGTTCGGAGTTGCCGTGACTGCCAGCGACGAACGCCGCCGACAAGACCCGCCGGACTTCTGCAACCGATCGCCGTCCCGTCGAGGCCCTTTAAACAGATTGGAATGGACCTTCTAGGCCCGTTCCCTACGTCACGATCAGAGAACAAGTGCATTGTCGTAGCGACAGACTACGTGGCGCGCTACGCAGAGACCGCCGCTCTCCCGAGGGGCACTGCACAAGAAGTCCCCAATTTCTTTATAAACCAAGTTGTGCTGCGACATGGAGCCCCTGAAGTCCTAATCACGGGCCGCGGAACTGCTTTCACTGCGGAGCTTACGCAAGGAATCTTACGCTACAGCAACACGGATCACCGACGAACGACGGCGTACCACCCCCAAACGAACGGACTAAAGGAAGGTCTGAACAAGGCGATTGCGGATATGCTGTCCATGTACGTCGACGTTGAACATTAGACTTGCGACGAAATCCTCCCGTATGTCACGTTTGCGTACAATACAACGACGCAGGAAACTACGCTGATGGCACCATTCGAGCTTGTCTACGGAAAACGGCCGACTACGATGCTCGTCGACGCCATGCTTCCGCACGTAGAAGACGACGACCTCAACGCCGACGTCCAGGTATACCTTCAACGTGCGGAGGAGGCCCGCCAGCTCGCTCGAGTTCGTATAACGGACCAGCAGCTGGTGGATGCCGGACGCTATAATCTTCGACGCCGACACGCCGAGTACCACCCTGGGGATCGTGTGTGGGTTTGGACTCCCATCCGAAGACGCGGACTCAGTAGTGAGAAGCTTCTGCGACATTATTTCGGACCCTACCGAATTCTACAACGTGTTGGCCAACTTACCTACGAGGTGATCCCCGATGGTGATTCCGGAAAATCACGACGACGCACGCGGCCCGAAATCGTCCACGTGGTTCGCTTAAAACATTTTTACGCACGATGACGGACATTTATTTTTTTTTGTTCGGACTGTCGCTTATGTTAGCATCGGGTAGATGCACTGTTAGAGGGGAGTAATGCCGCGAACCATGCATTGGGTTTGTTTATTTAAGTTTTTCTTTTACCGCCCGGCTGCGCCGGTCTGTGTTATCTCTGTGCCAAGGGAAGCGCGTGTTCCATTCTTTCTTTTTTTGCCGCATGTGTTATCTCTTCTGACAGGGAGAGCATTGCGATCTAACGTGAACAGTCTAGAATAATCTTCTTGGATCTACAATGTTCTAGATGTGAATCGATGGTTCGAGAACCACGCGCGCCGAAAGATAAAAAGCCTGCAGAGCAGACGCCGGGATATTCGATTCACCGACGCTCGCCGACCCACGTCACTTTGTTGACTGCTTCTTCGCCGCCTGTGTACTTTTGAGATGTTAGGGGAGCACAAACGTGATTTTCCTTCAAGACGACTGCCTCATCTTTGGCTCCATGACAATATGAATAATCAGGTCAAATTTTCTGCAAATAGCAGTAAGGACGGCTCCAAGACTTAGTTACTTCATTCCTCTGAGTTACGGTACGCGCGAAAAAGGAATACTTGAAGCAGTTATTTCGCTACCGAAAAGGGGTTATTATCACTTGATGCCTTTGGCGGGTGTCGTAACCAGATGAAAATGAACTGATATCGGAAACATCAAGCATCTAATGCCCTTTAATTAACTAGTAAAAAAACTTTAGTCGCATTAAACCATTTCTTTCGTTAAGTGAAAGATTCATTGACGTGATATAAGAGTTCAGTTATAGAGGTGAGTCTAAATCTTTACAGAGAAAGCGAACTGCCTTTTTCTGCGCATTTTTCAATTTAGTTATGTTGGCTTTAGTAAAGGTGTCCCAAACGATAACCCCACATTTATTAACCCATGAAGATGCAACACACGCTTGGATTAAATTAAGGCATTGTAACACGACACGGCTCAAATGCAACGAGTGCCCCCGAACCGCCGATTACTTTGAGTTCCACGTTTTGCAACGTTAAAAATGAGAAAAATGCGAGTATTGCCGAAACATGCAATGCGACGTTCTCCTTATTATTACTGTCGTCGTAACGAAGCGTATGTGATATTCGTCCCCGCGGAAGTCGATATAGGCTTACCTTAGCCACGAAAACAAGGAGGCTATGACATACAAGATGGCGCTTTTACCCCACACTCAACCTCACTGCTACTGTAGGCCGTAACCACCGTATTTGTGAGCCAACTGCACCAACAATAGGTTTCGGAGAACTCATGGTCAACTTGTAAAGGAGAGGCGACGGACATCTCCCCTCTTGGCCTAGCGTACTCTTTAAAACAAAACCCTGGCACTCAATTCCACACCTTCAATGCCGTTGCGCATGCAAATGAACAATCGGATTTCCAACCAGTGCAGCGCATTTTTAGCCTCTTTTTCTGACTCTGCCTGCGTTCCATTTGGTTGTATTTAAAAAGGTTTCTGGTCGGCGTTCCGCGCCCCCTCCTAAAGAAATAATATTTCATTGGCCACATTCTAATCGAAGACATGTATGCATGATTGTGAGTACCGTGACCATCCGGAGCTGTAAACTAAAATGCATTCTCAATTTAACTCTTGCGCAAGGAATATGCCACAGTACACGCATGTTATCTGTGACTCCTTAGGTTGATATTAGAGCGTATCATGTCTTCATCATCCGTTCTTGCACAAATTTAACAAGAACCACAAATAAATTGGTGTAACAGAGAACATCTGACACCGCGTTGTCTGTTGATAGGCCAGCCCAAGAAAGGTATATAGTAGCAGAATTAAATTGGGTTACAACTGCCTAAAGAACAACAAAAATGCTTTAGGTAATGGTGTTGTAGTAATCTCTAATATTTTTTTTTGACCCACAAAAAAACGTAACATTTTGGCATGTCGGTAAAACCTTAACGGCCGCTGCGTGATCAGTGGGGAGACAGGACCGAAATTTCGCTGCAAAACCGTCAGCAAAGAAAAAAAGTGGAAAGAAAAGCTACGAGTAATCTCGCGCCAAATTGTACCGTCGTGCGCGTAGTATCCGGTGGTTTGGTCGGAGCCAGACGTATCCGTTCTTGCTGGCGTCAGAAAAACCGGGAGGAAACGACGGCACTGCCGGCATGTTCGGTGTCCTTGTTGAAGATAGCGATAGAGGGTGCTAATAGGAGCTAGGCTCCGCCAATATATTTCGCTCATCCTCCGTAAAGAAGAAAAAAATGTTCAGTGGAGCGGAAAAGAAGGCAGAAGCGTGCGTGGCACGGCCAGCTACCTCAGTCCGAGGAGACGACAAACAGCGGTGACACTGAAGATTGCCAAGAGCCGGTTCAACAAAACAATCACTAACGACAAAGATGGCAAAAACGCGAAGTTTTTGAGGGGCGGACTTTGATCGTTGGCTCCTTGGACTTTGGTAGTTGCGGTTTAGCCATTTATCACTTCACCCACGATCATCATCATTGACCCCTTCGTGTAACAACAAACACAGTTCAGCCATCTTTCACTTCACCATTTTCATCATCGTCATCATCCCCTTTGTGTAATGAGAAAGCTGGTCCAACCAAATTTCAATTCACCGACGATCATCATCATCGTAAGAGAAAGTCGGCTTTCCTGCAGTGCGTTTTGGAGCGGATGGTAGATACCAGTGAGCCAAAGAAAATTTCGCATTATTAACAGAATAATTTAATAACAAAGATCAGCTGTTCGGTTTATTCGCAATCGCTACCGCCAGTCTGACTCCCCTACAGAACGAATGTATAATAGCAAAATTCCAACTTTAGAATCCCGAAGGAAACTAGCAAGATTTGAAGTTCTTTTTCATCTATCAAGACAACTTACTATCATATACCTTTCGCATGCCCTCACTCTGTTATCTTCGCGTCCTACTAGAGGATACCATTCTTGCAACTTCAGACCTATCTTTGTACGCACTAACACCTTTAGGTAGTCTTTTTTCCCTCTCACAATACCAGACAGGAACGAACTGCCGCACCATATTTTTGAGTGTGAAAATGTACTAAAAGCTCTCGAAAATTACTTTGAAGTGTGATTTATGTTATTTGGGAATATTTTGTGTACCTGTCTGTTTTTTTTTTCACTACACCTGTACGACGATGTAATTAGCCATATTATTATCGTTGTAACACCTCCCACTCCAGCTTGGGCCATTTTTTATGGCTTGCAGTGTTTTATAAATAAAAACATTATTTTGCACGCACATTACAACCGTACCGACCGGCGGTTGAGGCAAATTATTGCATCCCTTAATTCGGGAGGCGATTCAACAAATAATGCGACAGCATTATGGTGTGCCCAGAGAGAGAGAAAAGATATTTTAGTGAGCTTTATTTGGCTCAGGGGCAATTGTGGCCGCTGGCTTGCAGAGGTGGGCGGAATCACTTATGAGTTCACTCACTCAGACTCATTTGGACTCAAACTCACAAGTGAGTTTGAGTTTGAGTGAGCGCGGGGCTAGTCTGAAATGGTGAGTTTGAGCTTGAGTGAGTTTGAGCCCGACTGAGTTTGAGTACACCTGAGACTCAGTGAGTTCTGAGTCTATTTTGAGTTTTGAGTACATTTTGAGTCTGAGTACATTTTGAGTTTTGAGTGCCTTTTGAGTTTGAGTATATTTTAAGTACTGAGTACATTTTGAGTTTGAGTATATTTTGAGTTTTGAGTACACTTGAGTTTAAGTACATTTTGAGTTTGAGTACATTTTGAGTTCTGAGTACATTTTGAGTTTGAGTACATTTTCAGTTTTGAGTACATTTTGAGTGCTGAGTACATTTTGAGTTTGAGTACATTTTCAGTTTTGAGCACATTTTGAGTTTTCAGTACATTTTGAGTTTTGAGTACATTAAGCACATTTTGAGTTCTGAGTACGTATGTTTTGAGTCCATTTTGAGTTCTGAGTACATATGAGTAGCCTAGGAGGCCGATATGGTTGGCGGTCAAGTTTCATGTGCCGCTTTGGGCTCGCAATTCAGGTTAGCTGCGAGTACGGCAGCATTCGCGAAGCGCATGATCGGTTTGTGGGGAGGGGGGGTCTGATTTAGCGGCTGGCCGTGTGAATAAAATCGACTGGTGAGGTCATAAAACAGGGTTATCGCACCTTTTACTCTTGATGGATCCTCTAAAAAGGTGGGAGAGGGTGGTAGGAAAACACATGGCGGCGCTTTCTTGCTCGTTGTTCGCCTGCTTCTGTTAACGGTTTGATTTGCTAGGGTCAAAAAGGAAGAGGTGAGCACCGGGCGGAAGGGGTGAGGGCTCTTCTCTCCGATGTTTTAAATGCGTTGTCAACTGGACTGCGCGACGCCCGGTTAGATAGAATAATGGCAGCACTATGAGATATATTGTGTAAAAACTCGAACAGATGTAGCTATTGCGTGTAAGGTATTAAGGTAAATTTCCCAATTAACGGAATAACCGACGTAAATTTAAAAAATGCTTTGTTGTGTATAGAAATCAGAAAGTCATAATAAGTCATAAATTGCGTTAAAAGTCAAAATGATGCCACGAGGGCGTGTGGGGACTCATATTCAATGTCTAGATGTGGGGAGTCACGTTGGACAAAAATGCGTTATGGTTTTATTATGACCTAGTCATGTCTAGTAATAGATTGGGTTAAAATTCAAATTGATAGTGCTGTGGCGTATGAAATGAAAGGTCTCGATGAGGGAAATCACTTCGGACAAATGCAGAAATGCTTCCTGATAATTATCGTATGACATAGTCAAAGTCATAAATTGGGTAAAAATTCAAAATGATGCCACTAGGGTGTCCGGGCCATCAAATTGAAGGTTGCGATGAGGGAAAACACATGGGACAAAAATGCGGTATTGGTATATCATGAAATAGTCATGGTTAGTCATTGTTTGGGTTAACATTCATTATGATGCCACTAGGATGGGTTGGGTATCTAATTAATGGTCTCGATGAGGGGAATCACGTAGGACAATTACAAAAATGCTCACTCTTATACTCATTAGATAGTCATGGCGAGTCTTATATTGGGCTAAAATTCGAAGTGACCACGCTCGGGCGTGCCCCAAATTTGCGATCTTGATGAGGGGAATCACGTTGGACAAATAAGAAAAGGCTCCGTGGTTCTAATCATGAGATAGTCATGGTGAGTCATAGATTCGGTTAAAATTCAAGGTGAGGCCGCTAAAGCAAATGGGGTATCAAATTCAACGTTTGAAAGAGGGAAATCACGTGGGGCATATAAATAAAGCGTCCTGCTTACAGTCATGAGGGTGATGCTTAGATTGATTGTATAGGGTTTAACGCACCGACGCAACGCAGGCGATGAGGCGCGCCGTAGTGGAGGGCTCTGTATTAATTTTGACCACCTAGGGATCTTTAACGTGCGCCTAAATGTCGTACACACGGGCGTTTTTGCTTTTCGCCTCCATCAGAAAAGCGGCCACCGCTGCCGGGAATCGAACCCGAGACCTCGTGCGCAGCAGCGCAACGCCTTAGCCACTGAGCCACCGCGGCGGGTAGGGTCATGGTTAGTCAGATTTGATTAAAATTCGAAATGATCCTGCTAGTGTTTGTGGGGCATCAAACCAAATGTCTTGTTGAGGAGAATCACGTGGGACAAATATAAAAATGTTATCTGGGTATAGTTATGAGATAGTCGTGGTGAGTCATAGATTGAGTGAAAATTTAGAGTGACGCCATTAGGCCTTGTTGGGTATCAAGTTAAAGGTTTCGTTGAGGGAAATCGCGTGGAATGAATAAAGAAATGCGTCCTACTTATCATCATTATACAGTCATGGCTAGTCACTGATGGGGTTAAAATTAACACTGATGCCGATAGGGCGTGTAGGGTATCAAAATATTATCTTGATGAAGGAAGGTGGATCGGATGCAACCATCGTAGATCATGGAACTGAATAATGACCAGTTAGGTAGAAAAGTCTTATTCAGTGCCCAATAGATATAATTGTACTCGTAATTGTTGGCACGCTATCTTGAAAGCGTGGTTGGTTCGACACATTGCAGCACTCAGCATCCATCAACAAGCCTTCGTTCCCATGAAACAGTTTAAGAACTATTGGGCTGATATGCCTCCTACGTATACACTAAGAAGTGGGTTGGCGCATTCAGCGAATGTCTTCGATCGCGCGCGCGGTAGTGCAAATTTCCAAGCATGGCTGGCTGCTGTCGGTGCGCGAACATGTTGACATTTAATACGTGCTCCCGTACCTATTACTGAGTTGGTTGTTCAACGAGGCCATGCAATACTCCTTTAACTGTGCGGATCGTAGACGTACATGCGGTAAAAGTAACATATTTGCTGCCTCATGACACTATTTCCTGCTACCAAACAGGGCATCCTTTTTGATACACCAAGTTTTCACGGCTGTTTTCTTTCTTAGAAGAACTTTAGTGTGTCGGCGGTGGGTGGGAACCGCAAACAGCTATTTCCTTACACGGCCGGGCGTTCTCGGCCACCGCGACGCTTTTATTTCGCTTTCGGCTCAACTTTTTCGCATGCTCGAGCTGCAGCATAGGTGTCCGTATAATTTTTGTCGGCTTCTCGTCGAGGAGATGAACACAACATACCTCCAGAGAAGAAAAACTTGCGATAAGGTTTCAGCATGAGGGTGAAAAAACCGTTCTTCCAGAAGCAGCGTACGACCTTACGTATTCTGGCAAATTTGCTCGATGCGAAGTCTTTCCGATTTAGCACGGCGACCAATTCACGGCGGCACTCAAGGGGCGCAGGAAATGTTTGCAGCGAATAGATTCCGCACAGGCAGACACTTCTTTTGTCGTGGTGCACGTCACACGTTTGTTACACGAGCCCTTTGCCCTCACGCTGATTGTTGGTGCAGCCGACAATGGCGTAATCACGCCCAGACGAGTAGCTCCTGCACATTGCCAAGTAAAGGCATTCACGGCAACCTGCTCCCAATTAGGAAAGTAAATATCAATTGGGGATGAAAAGTCGGGCGTCCTGCCTCCAATGTTAAACGTAGCCTCACAGGCAACCCCCGTCAGGACAAAGCGCTTGTGGGGTGGCCCGCCGCCTTAGCGGGTTGGGGTCAGAATGGGCAAATCTGACAGTTCTTGGACGCTTTGAACGTTCTCTTTAAACCCCTGTTGAACTTGTCGCTGCTGACGTACCGAATAAATGACACCGATTTTCGATGCCGCCTGGACGTCTGATATCCACCCGCGGCACGCAGGAGCAGCGTGGGACGGCGACGTCGCCTGGTCGCCCCGGAGTCCCCAAGAAATGCCCGGCAGGTGGTGCCTCGATCATTAGAAAATGACCGACACGGCAACATTCAGGTTTATACAAGTCTTAGAAGCGGGTCTACATTGAGCAGTGGTTGGCTGCGGATGTTGACCCATCCCGACAAAAAAAAAGTTCCCCCGATTTGCATTTCCATCTTGCCCCTATCGCTGTTCACCAGCGCCGATTTGGTGGCTACACGGGCTTTTTTCAAGACATTGCGAGCCGCAGGGTGTCTACCAAGCCACGTTTTAAAGATGGCCTGGTCAATTGACGCAAGCCCGATTGATCCCTCTGAAGCACCAGATAAGGGTTTGTGAATATTATGAGAGCCTTGGGTACTGGGTGAAGTAGGACGTTTATTCTACGACACCGCCGTCTCCGAACACCGGACCAAGAACCAACGATGATGATGGTCAGTCAAGAAGAAGACGAAGTGTTCCTCGAAGTGTTTGATGATGGGGATAATGTGGAAGTGAAATAAATTAATTTTCATGCTTCGGAGCTTCGCGCTTACAATATTGGCGTCCTACAAAGCTGAACTCGTCATTACTTAGTAGCATTACCTACCTACAGTAGCATGACTTTACCTACGCGCGAATACCGACAGGGACAACAATAATTGTACAGCCCCGATGAGCCTACGACACAACTTCGAATGTTAACTTATGAAGTGAGTGCACATAATGATCTTACGATGCGGTCATTTTTTTGTTTTTATTTTCTCCCCCAAACCCTTCCCTCTGGCACCACAATTCCTTTTGTGCTACCATTCTATAATCTGCGATGAATTTGCGCAGTTTACTTACTAGTACTGAGCAGCAGGATGCCCTTTTTATTGGCCCCTCCGTCTTCCGACTACTATGGTTGAAGGCGAAGTTTTCTGGTGATGGATTTCTTTGGTTGGCCAATCCCACACTGCGAGTATGGGCTACTCTGGTGGTGCGCACCAGTCTTGCAGAATACCCGCTGCAACTGTCAGGTGTGCACTTCGTAAGCCATAGGTTACGTTAGGGGTGTACGGGGCGCTTCGGTACTGCTGCTTGGCGTTGGCTTCTACCCCGTCCACATGGAGAATCGGATAGATACGGGCTGCGGGTATACTTGGCAAATATGGTCCCGCAAAGGGACATGAAACCAGTTCGGAGCAGCCCCTACAATGCGACATATCACCCGTGAGCCGAGCCACCATCGCACGCTAGAACCCGGTAGGGCCACTCATTGCTACCGCAAAGACGGTGGCAAGGGGTGCACGTAGAAAATGCCTGTCATAGTGTCAAATGTTTTTACTTGGCCCTCTACACCAACAGAAATCTGAGATACCTTTTATTATATATTCTCTACTTTATATTCTCACTTGAATAATCCTCACCTTAGTACTGGCGCTCTTTGGCCTTGATGCCCTTGCGCCAAGAAAACCTAACATCATCATCACCCCTACAATGCGACAACAGGCTAAGAGGATGGCGACCAGCACTAGCGTGGTCGCTAAAAACCTGGTAGCGGAGCTCATGCCTTCGAACAGTGTTATCGGACGGAGCTTCTGCAAGAACCTTCAGTGAGCTTGTTAGTAGGACAGTGGAGAACGGATGTCGAGGAGACGGCGGAAGCCGGAAGAAGGAGGAAGGAAAGCGGAGGCGTTCAACTCGTGTGCGGATAGGCGGGCCCGTTTTGATACAATATCATATTCAATTAGAGCGTCCACCAGAAAGAACCGACTGCCAAGTCTCCCGGAGATGTGCTGCTTGAAAATGCTCGCTTCGTCAATTGGGGGCTTCCTACTCGACGTGGCTATCCAATCCGTATTGTATTACAGCTGTCAATTCCTCTTATCACAAATTTTCATAAATCAACCCGCCGTGGTGGCTCAGTCGTTGTCCTGCTGAGCCCAAGCATGGTGTGGGTTCGATCCTGGTCGCGGTGGCTGCTTTTCTTATGGAGGCGAAAGCGAAAGCGTCAATCGTGTGTTGAGATTCCGGCGCACGTTAAAGATCCCCAGGTCGTCTAAATTAATCCGGAGCCCTCCACTACGGCGCGCCTTAAAGCCCACGTGTGGCTTTGGAGCGCTATAAACCCCGTAATCCATGAAACCATTTAATCAATGAATCCCTGGGCGTATTTTATTGATAGATTCTGCAATCCCAATTACACGGATTTTAGCGGGGTGGTTACAGACGTATTTTACAATGTTGCACTCTAGAATACATACAGCAAAACAAAGAAAAACAAATACAACAGCAAGATGTGAATAATCAGGTAAAATTTGCTGCAAATATCAGTAAGGATGGCTCGAAGACTTGGTTATTACTTACTTCATTCTTCTGAGTTACGTTACGCGGGAAAAAGGAATACTTGAAGCAGTTATTTCGCTACCCAGATGAAAGCAAACCGGTCGTGAAAAGTTAATCGCCTATGGAAGCCGTGGTCTGTCGAAGGGGGAGAAAAACTACTCTGCCTCCGAAAAAGAGTGCCTGGCTATCATATGGGCCATTTCAAAATTTCGCCCATACGTGTATGGTAGACCGTTCAAGGTTGTGACACACCACCATGCACTGGGTTGACTCGCCAATTTGAAGGACCCCTCTGGCCGTCTTGGGCGGTGGAGTTAGCGCCTGCAAGACTTCGACGTTCTAATCGTCTACACATCCGGCAAGAAACACTCGAACCCGACTGCTTGTCCCGCGCCCCCGTCGACCCACCACCACAAGACACCGGTGAAGACAGCGCGTTCTTCGGAGTCGTTATGGAGAGCGACCTAGCCGCCCAGCAGCGTGCCGACCCCGACTTGCGCGTCATGATCGAATACCTCGAAGGACGCAACGTGGCCGTGTCTCGGGCGTTCAAGCGAAACTTACCAGCATTCAGCCGCAAAAACTCCGTCCTCGTGAAGAAGAATTTCAGCCCCGGAACGAGAACGAACTATCTACTTGTCATCCCCGCTGACCTTCGTGACGAAATTTTGGAAGCGTGCCACGACGACCCGTCTTCCGGACATCTCAGCGCAGCTCGCACTATTGCAAAAATTAAGGCGAAGTAATTCTGGCCCCGCCTTACATCCGACGTCACCCACATACGACGTCACCCACTACGTTCGGAGTAGCCGTGACTGCCAGCGACGAACGCCGCCGACAAGACCCGCCGGACTTCTGCAACCGATCGCCGTCCCGTCGAGGCCCTTTAAACAGATTGGAATGGACCTTCTAGGCCCGTTCCCTACGTCACGATCAGAGAACAAGTGCATTGTCGTAGCGACAGACTACGTGACGCGCTACGCAGAGACCACCGCTCTCCCGATGGGCACTGCACAAGAAGTCCCCAATTTCTTTATAAACCAAGTTGTGCTGCGACATGGAGCCCGTGAAGTCCTAATCACGGGCCGCGGAACTGCTTTCACTGCGGAGCTTATGCAAGGAATCTTACGCTACAGCACCACGGATCACCGACGAACGACGGCGTACCACCCCCAAACGAACGGACTAAAGGAACGTCTGAACAAGGCGATTGCGGATATGCTGTCCATGTACGTCGACGTTGAACATTAGACTTGGGACGAAATTCTCCCGTATGTCACGTTTGCGTACAATACAGCGACGCAGGAAACCAAGCTGATGACACCATTCGAGCTTGTCTACGGAAAACGGCCGACTACGATGCTCGTCGACGCCATGCTTCCGCACGTAGAAGACGACGACCTCAACGCCGACGTCCAGGGATACCTTCAACGTGCGGAGGAGACCCGCCAGCTCGCTCGAGTTCGTATAACGTACCAGCAGCTGGTGGATGCCGGACGCTATAATCTTCGACGCCGACACGCCGAGTACCACCCTGGGGATCGTGTGTGTGTTTGGACTCCCATCCCAAGACGCGGACTCAGTGAGAAGCTTCTCTGACATTATTTCCGGCCCTACCGAATTCTACAACGTTTTGGCCAACTTACCTACGAGGTGATCCCCGATGGTGATTCCGGAACATCACGACGACGCACGCGGCCCGAAGTCGTCCACGTGGTTCGCTCAAAACCTTTTTACGCACGATGGCGGACATTTATTTTTTTTCTTCGGACTGTCGCTTATGTTAGCATCGGGTTGATGCACTCTTAGAGGGGGGTAATGCCGCGAATCATGCATTGGGTTTGCTTATTTATGTTTTGCTTTTACCGCCCGACCCGCCGCGGTGGCTCAGTGGCTTAGGCGTTGCGCTGCTGAGCACGAGGTCGCGGGTTCGATTCCCGCCGCGGCGGCCGCTTTTCTGATGGAGGGTAAAAGCAAAAACGCCCGTGTGTACGAGATTTCGGCGCGCGTTGAAGATCCCCAGGTGGTCGAAATTAATCCGGAGCCCTCCACTACAGCGCGCCTCATCGCCTGCGTTGCGTCGGCGCCTTAAACCCTGCAATCAATCAATCAATCAATCAATCAATCAATCAATCAATCAATCAATCAATCTTTTACCGCCCGGCTGCGCCGGTCTGTGTTATCTCTGGGCCAAGGGAAGCGCGTGTTCCATTCTTTCTTTCTTTGACGCATGTGTTATCTCTTCTGACAGGGAGAGCATTGCGATCTAACGTGAACAGTCTAGAATAATCTTCTTGGATCTACAATGTTCTAGATGTGAATCGATGGTTCGAGAACCCCGCGCGCCAAAAGATAAAAAGCCTGCAGAGCAGACGCCGGGATATTCGATTCACCGACGCTCGCCGACCCACGTCACTTTGTTGACTGCTTCTTCGCCGCCTGTGTACTTTTGAGATGTTAGGGGAGCACAAACGTGATTTTCCTTCAAGACGACTGCCTCATCGTTGGCTCCACGACAATATGAATAATCAGGTCAAATTTTCTGCTAATAGCAGTAAGGACGGCTCCAAGACTTGGTTATTAGTTCATTCCTCTGAGTTACGGTACGCGCGAAAAAGGAATACTTGAAGCAGTTATTTCGCTACCGAAAAGGGGTTATTATCACTTGATGCCTTTGGCGGGTGCCGTAACCAGATGAAAATGAACTGATATCGGAAACATAAAGCATCTGATGCCCTTTAATTAACTAGTAAAAAAAATTCAGTCGCATAAAACCATTTCCTTCGGTAAGTGAAAGATTCATTGACATGATGTAAGAGTTCAGTTAAAGAGGTGAGTCTAAATCTTTACAGATAAAGCGAACTGCCTTTTTCTGCGCATTTTTCAGTTTAGTTATGTTAGCTTTAGTAAAGGTGTCCCAAACGATAACCCCACATTTATTAACCTATGAAGATGCAACACACGCTTGGATTAAATTAAGGCATTGTAACACGGCTCAAATGCAAAAAGTGGCCCCAAACTGCCGATTACTATGAGTTCCACGTTTTGCAACGTTAAAAATGAGAAAAATGCGAGTATTGCCGAAACATGCAACGCGACGTTCTCCTTATTATTACTATCGTCGCAACGAAGCGTATGTGATATTCGTCCCCGCGGAAGGCGATATAGGCTTACCTTAGCCACGAAAACAAGGAGGCTATGACATACAAGATGGCGCTCTTACCCCACACTCAACCTCACTGCTAATGTAGGCCGTAACCACCGTATTTGTGAGCCAAACTCGTGGTCAACTTGTAAAGGAGAGGCGACGGACATCTCCCCTCTTGGCCTAGCGTACTCTTTAAAACAAAACCCTGGCATGCAATTCCACACCTTCAATGCCGTTGCGCAAGCAAATAAACCATCGGATTTCAAACCAGTGCAGCGCATTTTTAGCCTCTTTTTCTGAGTCTGACTGCGTTCCATTTGGTTGTATTTAAAAAGGTTTCTTGTCGGCGTTCCGCGCCCCCTCTTAAAGAAATAATGTTTCATTGGCCACATCCTAATCGGAGACATGTACGCATGATTGTGAGTACCGTGACCATCTGGAGCTGTAAACTAAAATGCATTCTCAATTTAACTCTTGCGCAAGGAATATGCCACAGTACACGCATGTTATCTGTGACTCCTAGCTTAGGTTGATATTAGAGCGTATCATGTGTTCATCATCCGTTCTTGCACAAATTGTAGCAAGAACCACAAATAAATCGGCGTAACAGACAACATCTGACACCGCGTTGTCTGTTGATAGGCCAGCCCAAGAAAGGTATATAGTAGCAGAAATAAATTAGGTTACAACTGCTTAAAGACCAACAAAAATGCTTTAGGTGGTGTTGTTGTAGTAATCCCTAATATTTTTTTTTCGACCCACAAAAAAAACGTAACATTTTGGCATGTTGGTAAAACCTTAACGGCCGCTGCGTGATCAGTGGGGAGACAGGACCGAAATTTCGCTGCAAAACCGTCAGCAAAGAAAAAAAGTGTAAAGAAAGGCTACGAGTAATCTCGCGCCAAATTGTACCTTCGTGCGCGTAGTATCCGGTGGTTTGGTCGGAAGCCAGACGTATCCGTTCTTGCTGGCGTCAGAAAAACCGGGTAGAAACGACGGCACTGCCGGCGTGTTCGGTGTCCTTGTTGAAGATAGCGATAGGGCGTGCTAATAGGAGCTAGGCTCCGCCAATATATTTCGCTCATCCTCCGTAAAGAAGAAAAAAATGTTCAGTGGAACGGAAAAGAAGGCAGAAGCGTGCGTGGCACGGCCAGCTACCTCAGTCCGAGGAGACGACAAACAGCGGTGACACTGAAGATTGCCAAGAGCCGGTTCAACAAAACAATCACTAACGACAAAGATGGCAAAAACGCGAAGTTTTTGAGGGGCGGACTTTGATCGTTGGCTCCTTGGACTTTGATAGTTGCGGTTTAGCCATTTATCACTTCACCCACGATCATCATCATTGACCCCTTCGTGTAACAACAAACACAGTTCAGCCATCTTTCACTTCACCATTTTCATCATCGTCATCATCCCCTTTGTGTAATGAGAAAGCTGGTCCAACCAAATTTCAATTCACCGACAATCATCATCATCGTAAGAGAAAGTCGGCTTTCCTGCAGTGCGTCCTGGAGCGGATGGTACATACCAGTGAGCCAGAGAAAATTTCGTATTACCAACAGAATAATTTAATAACAAAGATCAGCTTTTCGGTTTATTTACAATCGCTACCGCCAGTCTGACTCCCCTACAGAACTAATGTATAATAGCAAAATTCCAACTTTAGAATCCCGAAGGAAACTAGCAAGATTTAAAGTTCTTTTTCACCTATCAAGAAAACGTACTATCATTGACCTTTCGCATGGCCTCACTCTGTTATCTTCGCGTCCTACTAGAGGATACCGTTCTTGCAACTTCAAACTTATCTTTGCACGCACAAACACCTTTAGGTAGTCTTTTTTCCGTCGCACAATACCAGACAGGAACGAACTGCCGCACCATATTTTTGAGTGTGAAAATGTACTAAAAGCTCTCGAAAATTACTTTGAAGTGTGATTTATGTTATTTGGGAATGTTTTGTGTACCTGTCTGATTTTTTTACTACACCTGTACGACGATGTAATTGGCCATATTATTATCGTTGTAACACCTCCCACTCCAGCTTTGGCCATTTTTTATGGCCTGCAGTATTTTATAAATAAAAAAACATGTTTCAAGCAAATTACAACCGTACCGACCGGCGGCTGAGGCAAATTATTGCATCCCTTAATTCGGGAGGCGATTCAACAAATAATGCGACAGCATTATGGTGTGCCTAGAGAGAGAAAAAAAGATATTTTACTGAGCTTTATTTGGCTCAGGGGCAATAGTTGGCCGCTGGCTTGCAGAGGTCGGCGGAATCACTCATGAGTTCACTCACTCAGACTCATTTGGACTCAAACTCACAGGTGAGTTTGAGTTTGAGTGAGCGCGGGGCTAGTGGGAAATGGTGAGTTTCAGCTTGAGTGAGTTTGAGCCCGATTGAGTTTGAGTACACCTGAGACTCAGTGAGTTCTGAGTCTATTTTGAGTTTTGAGTACATTTTGAGTCTGAGTACATTTTGAGTTTTGAGTGCCTTTTGAGCTTGAGTACATTTTGAGTACTGAGTACATTTTGAGTTGGAGTACATTGTGAGCTTTGAGTACACTTTGAGTTTTATTACATTTTGAGTAGTGAGTGCATTTTGAGTTTGAGAACGTTTTGAGTACTGAGTACATTTTGAGTTCGAGTACATTTTGAGTTCTGAGTACACTTTGAGTTTGAGTACATTTTGAGTAGTGAGTACATTTTGAGTTTGAGTACATTTTGAGTTTGAGTACATTTTCAGTTTTGAGCACATTTTGAGTTTTCAGTACATTTTGAGTTCTGAGTACATTTTGAGTTTTGAGTACACTTTGAGTTTGAGTACATTTTGAGTTCTGAGTACGTATGTTTTGAGTCCTTTTTGAGTTCTGAGTACATATGAGTAGCCTAGGAGGGTGATATGGTTGGCGGTCAAGTTTCATGTGCCGCTTTGGGCTCGCAATTCAGGTTAGCTGTGAGTACGGCAGCATTCGCGAAGCGCATGATCGGTTTGTGGGGAGGGGGGTGGGGTCTGATTTATCGGCTGGCCGTGTGAATAAAATCGACTGGTGAGGTCACAAAACAGGGTTATCGCACCTTTTCCTCTTGATGGATCCTCTAAGAAGGTACGAGAGGGTGGTGGGAAAGCACATGGCGGCGTTTCTTGCTCGTTGTTCGCCTGCTTCTGTTAACGGTTTGATTTGCTAGGGTCAAAAAGGAAGAGGTGAGCACCGGGCGGAAGGGGTGAGGGCTCTTCTCTCCGATGTTTTAAATGCGTTGTCAACTGGACTGCGCGACGCCCGGTTAGATAGAATAATGGCAGCACTATGAGATATATTGTGTAAAAACTCGAACAGATGTAGCTATTGCGTGTAAGGTATTAAGGTAAAGGTCCCAATTAACGGAATCACCCGAGGTAAATTTAAAAAATGCTTTGTTGTGTATAGTCATCAGACAGTCATAATAAGTCATAAATTGCATTAAAAGTCAAAATGATGCCACGAGGGCGTGTGGGGACTCATATTCAATGTCTAGATGTGGGGAATCACGTGGGACAAAAATACGTTATGGTTATATTATGACCTAGTCATGTCTAGTAATAGATTGGGTTAAAATTCAAATTCATAGCGCTGCAGCGTATGAAATCAAAGGCCTCTACGAGGGAAATCACGTCGGACAGAAATGCTTCCTGATTGTATGACAGTCATAAAGTCAGATATTGGGTATACATTCAAAATGATGCCAGTAGTGTGTCCGGGGCATCAAACTGAAGGTTGCGATGAGGGAAATCACATGGGACAAAAATGCGGTATGGCTATATCATGAAATAGTCATGGTTAGTCATTGTTTGGGTTAACATTCATATTGGTGCCACTAGAATGTGTTGGGTATCAAATTAATGGTTTCGATGAGGGGAATCACGTAGGACAATTACAAAAATGCTCACTGGTTATAGTCATTACATAGTCATGGCGAGTCTTATATTGGGCTGAAATTCGAACTGACTACGCTTTGGCGTGCCCCAAATTTGCGATCTTGATGAGGGGAATCACGTTGGACAAATAAGAAAAGGCTCCGTGGTTCTAATCATGAGATAGTCATGATGAGTTATAGATTCGGTTAAAATTCAAGGTGAGGCCGCTAAAGCAAATGGGGTATCAAATTCAAGGTTTGAAAGAGGGGAATCACGTGGGGCATATAAATAAAGCGTCCTGCTTACAGTCATGAGGGTGATGGTTAGATTGATTGTAGGTTTTAACGCGCCGACGCAACGCAGGCGATGAGGCGCACCGTGTTGGAGGGCTCCGGATTAATTTTGATCACCTAGGGATCTTTAACGTGCGCCGAAATCTCGTACACACGGCTGTTTTTACTTTTCGTCTACATCATAAAAGCGGCCACCGTCGCAGGGAATCGAACCCGAGACCTCGTGCGCAGCAGCGCAACGCCTTAGCCACTGAGCCACCACGGCGGGCAGGGTCATGGTTAGTCAGATTTGATTAAAATTCCAAATGATCCTGCTAGGGTTTCTGGGGCACCAAACTAAACCTCTCGTTGAGATGAATCACATGGGACAAATATACAAATTTTTTATAGGTATAGTTATGAGATAGTCGTGGTGAGTCATAAATTGAGTGAAAACTTAGAGTGACGCCATTAGGCTTTGTTGGGTATCAAGTTAAAGGTCTCGTTGGGGGAAATCGCGTGGAATAAATAAAGAAATGCGTCCTACTTATCATCAATATACAGTCATGGCTAGTCGCAGATTGGGTTTAAATTAACACTGATGCCGATAGGGCGTGTAGTTAATCAAAATATTGTCTCGGTGAAGGAAGGTGGATCGGATGCAACAATCGGAAATCATGGCACTGAATAATGACCAATTAAGTAAAAAGTGTTATTCAGTGCCCGATAGACATGTACTCGCAATTGTTGGCATGCCATCTTGAAAGCGTGGTTGGTTTGACACATTGCAGCACTCAACATCCAACAAGCCTGCATTCCTAAGTTTAAGAACTATATGCCTCCTACATATACACTAAGAAGTGGGTTGGCGCAATCAGCGAATGTCTTCGATCGCGCGCGCGGTAGTGCAAATTTCCAAACATCGCTGGCTGCTGTCGGTGCGCGAGCGTGTTGACATTTAATACGCGCTCCCATACCTATTACTGAGTTGGTTGTTCAACACGGCCATGCAATACTCCTTTAACTGTGCGGATCGTAGACGTACATGCTATAAAAGTAACATATTTGCCGCCTCATGACACTATTTCCTGCTGCCAAACAGGGCATCTTATTTGATACACCAAGTTTTCACGGCGGTTTTCTTTCTTAGAAGAACTTTAGTGTTTCGGCGGTGGGTGGCAACCGCGAACAGCTATTTCCTTACACGGCCGGGCGTTCTCCGCCACCGCGACGCTTTTATTTCGCTTTCGGCTCAACTTTTTCGCATGCTCGAGCTGCAGCATAGGTGTCCGGATAATTTTTTGTCGGCTTCCGGTTGATGAGATGAACATACCTCCAGAGCATACATGATCATACAGAGCATACAAAGCATACACGAACATACATGATCACCTCCAGAACATATCTACAGAGAAGAAAGACGTGAGGGTGAAAAAACCGTTCTTCAAGAAGCAGCGTACGACCTTACGTGTTCTGGCAAATTTGCTCGGTTCCAAGTCTTTCCGATTTAGCACGGCGACCAATTCACGGCTGCACTCAAGGGGCGCAGGAAATTTGTGCAGCGAATAGATTCCGCATAAGCTGACACTTCTTTTAGAGCATTTTGCCCTCACGCTGATTGTTGGTGCAGCCGACAATGGCGTAATCACGCCCAGACGAGTAGCTCCTGCACATTGCCAAGTAAAGGCATTCACGGCAACCTGCTCCCAATTAGGAAAGTAAATATCAATTGGGGATGAAAAGTCGGGCGTCCTGCCTCCAATGTTAAACGTAGCCTCACAGGCAACCCCCGTCAGGACAAAGCGCTTGTGGGGTGGCCCGCCGCTTTAGCGGGTTGGGGACAGAATGGGCAAATCTGACAGTTCTCGGACGCTCTGAACGTTCTCTTTAAACCCCTGTTGAACTTGTCGCTGCTGACGTACCGAATAAATGACACCAATTTTCGATGCCGCCTGGACGTCTGATATCCACGCACGGCACGCAGCAGCAGCGTGGGACGGCGACGTCGCCTGGTCGCCCCGGAGTCCCCAAGAAATGCCCGGCAGGTGGTGCCTCGATCATTATAAAATGGCCGACACGGCAACATTGAGTTTTATACAAGTTATGGAAGCGGGTCTACATTGAGCAGTGGTTGGCTGCGGATGTTGACCCATCCCGACAAAAAAAAAGTTTCCCCGATTTCCATTTCCATCTTGCCCCTATCGCTGTTCACCAGCGCTGATTTGGTGGCGACGGGGGCTTTTTTCCAGACATTGCGACCCGCAGGGTTTCTACCAAGCCACGTTTTAAAGATGGCCTGGTCAACTGACGCAAGCCCGATTGATCCCTCTGAAGCACCAGATGAGGGTTTGTGAATATTATAAGGGCCTTGGTTACTGGGTGAAGTAGGACGTTTATTCTACGACACCGACGTATCCGAACACCGGTCCAAGAACCAACGATGATGATAGTCATTTAAGAAGAAGATTAAGTGTTCCGCGGAGTGTTTATGATGGGGATAATGTGGAAGTGAAATAAATGAATTTTCACGCTTCGGAGCTTCGCGCTTACAATATTGGCGTCCTACAAAGCTGAACTCGTCATTACTAAGTAGCATTACCTACCTACAGTAGCCTTGCTTTACCTACGCGCGAATACCGACAGGGAAAACAATAATTGTACAGCCCCGATGAGCTTACGACACAACTCCGAATTTTAACTTATGAAGTGAGTGCACATAATGATCTTACGATGCGGTCATTTCCCGGTTTATATTTTCTCCCCCAAACCCTTCCCTCTGGCACCACAATCCCTTTTGTGCTACCGTTCTATCATCTGCGGTGAATTTGCGCAGTTTACTTACTCGTACTGAGCAGCGGGATGCCCTTTTTATTGGCCCCTCCGTCTAACCACTACGATGGTTGAAGGCGAAGTTTTCTGGTGATGGATTCTTTGGTTGGCCAATCCCACACTGCGAGTATGGGCTACTCTGGTGGGGCGCACCAGTCTTCCAGAATACCCGCTGCAACTGTCAGGTGTGCACTTCGTAAGCCATAGGTTAGGTTAGGGGTGTACAGGGCGCTTCGGTACTGCTGCTTGGCGTTGGCTTCTACCACGTCTACATGGAGAATCGGATAGATACGGGCTTCGTAACGCGAGGGGCCCAGTTTCGATTCCGGCCTCGGGAAGCGTTTTTTCCTTATACTCCACCCACGATCATTCATCATCATCGCCACAGAAAGCGGGCTTTCTTGAATGGTGTATTAGCGTAAAACGGCATCAGTAAGGTCAATAAAGCTCTGCTTAAAACGCCTTCAATTTTCGATATAACGGTAGCAAAAGTAGCGACATCCACAAAGCAGAATTGCTGAGAAATTACCGTAGTTGTAAAATAGTTCCAATTCCTGCAGTTTCGACTCCACGTGCACCATTGCGGGAATTCCATGCAAAGCGACGTTGTAATATCTGTCTGTTCTAAAACCTAAAACTGTAATGGCATGAGCATCGCTGAGGCATTACAGTCAAACCCGGCTTTAACGAACCCGGATAGAGCGAATTATGCTATATATCGAACAAAAATAATTCAGTTACAGAAATACATGGGAAACATATTCCTTATAACGAAGTTCACATCCGATATATCGAACTCTGGGCGCCTAGAATGGCCGCCGAAATGCATGATCTCAGAGCGGCGATTAAGATGCTGATTGACCGCGACCATGGAGCAAGAGCCGCGACTGAGACATTGCGCCTCGCACGGAGCGACGTGACACCCAATACTTTCCGTAACTCTCTCCGACGCGCGGGACTCGCGACAGAACCCGCCCAGTCAGCAAGTCCAGACCAAGACAGCAGCATCGGTGAACTGTGGGAAGAGCTCGCCAGCGTTCCCGATGATGTCGCGAGTGAAATTCGTCCGACGCTAATAATGAAGCGCTTTCGGCAGTCGATGTGCTCCGCCAATGCTTCTTAGATTTTTGAGGACGCCGACTCGAACGGGTGCAAACAATGTTTCGTGTAGAGAATGCTATGCTAATTGAAGCCGCCAAAACGCAAGTGAAAACAAAAATCGCCACTTTTTTTTTGCAACGTGGGCAGTTAAGGCGGAAAGTAGCTTTATTACTTGGAATAAATGGATTATTCTGGTATGGTAATGGCTACTGTACTGTGTTTGTTTCTGCATACGCGGATGGCGGAAATGGTGACGGGGGGGGGGCAGGGGGGGGGGCTCCCGCGGATTGCGATCTCGTAACAATAAGCTCGTTATAGGCGGGTTCGGCTATATCGAACTATTGGATATATCGAACTAATCTCAGTGCATATTGCCGTTCACTATAAACGGGTTTGACTGTACTTGGCTCAACGGGGCCCGGAATTTCTATTGGCTGCGCGTAACCAGAGCCTGATTACTAAATTCCCATTGGCTACGAACGAGGGT
This sequence comes from Haemaphysalis longicornis, assembly GCF_048455015.1. Classification (NCBI taxonomy): domain Eukaryota; kingdom Metazoa; phylum Arthropoda; class Arachnida; order Ixodida; family Ixodidae; genus Haemaphysalis; species Haemaphysalis longicornis. Next base: position 70,133,369 of record NW_027526204.1, read on the forward strand.
ATGCGCCGGCTCTCGAACTGCTGTCGCGTCACAGGGACTGGGGTGGCCGCAACGCTATGAGGCGTTGTGCCAAAGATTACATGTTGAGGCCTAGCGTTAGCGCGTAGCACAGACTTAAGTTCCGTTTTGAGGCGGGTTTGCAATCGGATCAGGCCAATCTGTTATACTGCCGTCGTGTGGCCGAGATTTGGCGTAATGACAAGATAATTTTCTGGGGAATGTCCATGCTTAGATGAGGATGCGCACCGGACGTAACTCCGTGGTGCTGGTAGTTGCCTTGTAGCTTGCAGACCAAGTTCATGGTCATTGTCATCGGTCGAGATGTATGCATAGGCCGGGATCCAAAAAAGGGACGTTTGTGTGCCCCCGTCCGGCTGCTTTGTTGCTGAACACACAGGGCGACCTCAGAAGTTTTCTCTGATGACTTCAAGTGGCGTGATACGCTGATCATGTCCGTGGCTTTCGTCTTGTGCCTCTACCATTGGTCTACCGTCTCTAGCTACCATGCAGCTCGTTGGGCGGCTATTAGCTCGGTCACCTCGAGTGTCGTCTCGTGGAAAAATGTATTGCGCATTTTCCATCGCACGATGGACCCACGAAGGCAGCGTCCCTACATCCCGTAATTCTGTGGACCGAATTGCCTGCAAAACTCTCATAACCATGTTGTGATCATCAGCTGTAGTCACTACAGCCTTGAAGGCCTGTGCGGTAAGGGACATATAGGGGTGCTCACCAGCACTGTCCGCGGTTCTCACAGGTTCTTGTAGCTCGAGGTGCTGCTTTATTACGGCAAAGTCCTGTTTTTTTTATAGGCGGTGCTGCTGCTCTCAACGCCTGCCGGAAGTGAAGTCGGCAAAGGTGGTTATACCAACCTCCACTTCGTCTATTCCAAAGTGAGCACGCGTCCGGGCCTAGGATAGTAGTCTCTCATAAATCACACCAGGGTAACGTGCATGCCCAATCTTTTTAGCTGTTTCACAACATCCGCTAGTACTGGCGGTATTTCCGCGATGCCGTCGGAAGCCAAGGAATGGATTGGATCTGTGTCCTACGGGACAGAAATACGGGTTCCTTCGACTGCTTGCTACCTTCATTGGTGGCGCGTTAGGTGCCACTGCCAGCGAGGACATTGACAACAAACTTTTGTCGCAGTCACTGAATTTATTGTAGTACTACGTTCTCTGTTACCGCGAAACTGTATATGTAAAATCGCCCCAGTTCTCTTTCCGGTGAAGCCGCTTTACTTGCCGCCGCCAGCGCTGCTTTCGCAAGTTTTATACAACTTGCCAGAATCGATGCTTCTTCCACCAGTTGTCCTTATGGGGGTGATGGGTGTTGTTCACTGGGAGGACGAAGAGCGGGAATTAAGGGAGCTTCGACGCGCGCAGTAGCGCGAATGGGCTTGGATACAACGGAAATGCACTGCAGCCACCACTGCTGCCGCCTCAAGCTCCACCTTGTTGAGCAGCTGCGAATCCCTCCCGAAGGAAGAGCAACTTGCCCACTTTGTACGCCGATGTGAGCCATTAATGATAATTAAATGTCATGGTGTCTCACATTACAGTGGCGATCCCGATAATGGCAGAGCGACAGTGGACTGGAAGAGGCGGAGTACGCGAAGGCCTTCTCCCGGTAATTTTCCCCAGCTGTGCAAAAGCCGTGTTCAAAATCCGTGCAATATTAATGTGCAAAGCTGTGCAAAATCCGTGTGCTTAGATATTAAAAGTTCTGTCTAGCTTTCTTCACACGCTAGATTATAAATTCACTATATGAAAATCCCACCATTGCAAAACCCACCGTAGCTTTTTTCTGTCTACTTCTTCAGGGGCTCGTGTAGTTACATTTTCCATGTTGTCGTTGCTGTACAGATTGAGGGGCTCCCAGAACGACATCTTGACAGGCGCCTTTCACGCCCAAGCACACGCACTACGCCGTTGGTTGTTTCGGCGTGCATGTGGGTGGGGTAAGGAAGGCGGGTTGGCGCAGGCAGGCTTCAAGCTGTAAACCTCGGCATATACTCGTTTTGCTTGGGGTAGAATTCAACGTGGACATCTCACAGCCCGACGCGTCCTTTCTGTTGTCCTCCGCCGCCTAGCTTTCTGTTGTCCTCCGCCGCCTAGCTTCCTTTCTATACGACACCGACACCTATACGACACGAAAATAACACCGACAGTCCCATGTTTGTAGGCTACAATAAAAACCGAAGTTTTTCCAAATTCTTTTCAGCTAATTAGCTAGAAAAAATGCTTAATTGCAAATTACAAGAAAACGTGTTTTGTATACTACACTAATTCCAATGCGCCCAGTTTCGCTGGACATACTTCCGAAAGAATGGAAGGGCCCTGATTTTTTCCTATTTGCACGCCTTTACTGATAATGCTATTTTTATTTGTCGCCTACGCTCGGCTGAATGCACATCCAGCTTTCTTGGTCAGCCTCTCGAAAGCGGATTTTCCTGTATGGTCATCCCCACCAACATCTTAGTAAATACCATCATCATCAAACAAGTTCCGAAACCATCATCGTCATCACTGCCAGCAAGTCAAGCCGCTGCCTGCGTCTAGTGTTCCCCTCGAGACCACGCCTGAGACCCTTGCAACGTCGGCCCTCGAAGACCTCTTCCAAGCCTGGATAGACTCTGCTATCCGAACCACCCCTTGGCTGCCTCTTAGCACAGAAGTTCAAAGCAAGAAGCTTCAGGCAACCCCAAGCCTATCGGAAATTTAGCCCCCCCACCGACTGTGCCGGCCCAGGTTCGTATTCTATGCTAAGATGCTTCCTAATACCCTATAGCACCAAACCGTCTCCTGAACTCGTTGAATTTGCATCATACGGTCTGTCGAGATCGTTCTTTAACCTGATCGTCATGCATATCGCCATTGTAGCAGAAATTGTGCTGGCTTATTCACTACACCTTCAAAAGGTGGTCTCTCCTGAAGCCGATCTACAGAAATTTTGCGCTCACGTTTCTTCTGGGTAAGCATAGGAGGCTCATACCGGCTGGACCTGTTTCTCGTACTGGTTATTGGTGAAACCGGAGCCCCGCATGCGCTCTGCGGGGAAGGGGGGGGGGGGGAGCGGAGGGGGTGACGTCTCCGGCCGAGAAATTGCGCGCAGACCTCGGAGGGCGGGAGTGGCTCCATCAGATTGACCTTTAGCATTTCGATAAAAAAAATGATAAACTCCGGCACGCTTCCACAATGGCTCCGGGACCTTCAATGGCATTCATTGTTGTCTTTGAGATGCGTAAGCTCAGAGTGACATGCAGCGCCGTCTGATTAGATGCCCAATAGTGAGGTCTGCTACCATGCTATGAGTCCGCGCTCCGGGTGCCCGAGATGAGCTATAGATTTAGGACTTTCCGCGCTGCCGGACCCGAGCCACGTGTTGGTCCTTGGCCACCTACGCTCGCGAGAACTTATAGTACGCGTGCAATCGACCAAGTGTACTTTGCACGACAGGAGTCAAAACACGTTTATTTAAAAATAATTTCTGTGCTTAGCTAAACTCTTTTTTTTTCGTCTGCCTAACACATATCATATCCAAAATTGGCAGGTCTTTTTTTTTCGTCTGCCTAACTCATACCATTTCCAAAATTGGCAGGTTGGCCTGGTCACAACTCACAAATACTTTCTTGGAAAAGTTATCATTTGTCAGCACAGCACTTGCACGTGTTTGCTAATACTCATACCTTCACACCTGGTACAAGCAGTAAAAATATGCTAATTTTGCCTCTCATAAACAAACATGCCAGGCGTTCTGGAGGTTCCTTTTGGTGCCGTGCACAACCTAGCTTCGGCAGAGCGAAAGGGAGGAACGCAGACAATGATAGAAAGCAGCAGAAGCGACGGTACATTGGATACACACATATTCATCACGTCCTGACCAGTCCCCGAATCATCCTTCGTCCATTTTATACACTTGCGGGGCAACAAAGATTAATGTTGCATAAATAAGAAGCCCAACCAGCGCATTCTCTCTAAAAAACACAGCCCTCACTCTCTGCTTTATGCTGGCAGGATGAGGCAGGGCGTGGAGAAGACGATGCGGGGAGGTAGACGCACGTCCATTCAGCCCCCGGCAACGTCCATCTCGGCTGCCTTGGTGAACGCCAAGTACGCCGGTCCCTGGAACAGCTCGATTCCGAGCAGCCTAAGGAATTTCGAGGCTGGCATATTGGACGCTCCAATCAACGCCGCCGCCAGCACGCAGGCCATCGTGGCAGAGGACAGGGAACGCCCGCTGCACCGGATGCCCCGCCGCCCCTGCGACACCGCGTACCCGGCAGTGCGAGGTCGCCCCGCAAGGTCGCCGTCACCCCACGGCGGTCCCGTAGCAGAGAAACGCAGGTAAGTGCAGAGGGAAGGTAACCACCTGCCGAACCATCTGATAAAATCGCTGTTAAATGGCTGCGAAGTCGCAACTGTCTCCTACATTTTATTTGCCACTCTTTAAAAGTCCTCGTATGTAGTCCTGCAGAATCAGGCGCGTAGCCAGGAATTTTTTTCGAGGGGGGGGGGGAGGAGGGGGCATCGACCAAAAGATGGGACGCCCAAGGCAGGGCTTCTTGCGCATTGTTTTCAAACGAAGCTTGAAATAACTGTCTTGGACGGGCGATTTGTGTATGCCAAACGCTAGCAGTAAAGCCCACCTTAAGGAGCTTAGATGATGATCATGACCTACATTCCCATTCGCCGGTCTATGGGTATGCCACAGGTGATTCATTCGTCAAGAGCAGGCGGTTATTCAAGCACGTGCTCTTGAGCGTAATCAAGAGTGTCCTCGTGATTGGTGCGCGGTCCCCGAAGTTTGTCAGGCGGAAGTGGAGGCCAATACTGGGTGTTTACTGTGAAGATTCGCGTGTTTTAGATTTTCCTTTAGGAATGGGATTAATAAGTTTTCTTGTCAGCTATGAAGTACAGTCGAGCACGATTTGAAGGTTATCCCGCCAACATCGAGCGGCCACGCGTGCCACCGTCCTACGGTTTCGTTTCGGAACCATGAAAATCAAGATTTCGCCCTCTTCTCCCCCTTGTTGGCTGTTCCATGCTACAACAATGCCCCGCATGACCTACTTGCCACCCTTTGACCTGCCACCCTTTGGGTTTCTAACTTTACATTCGTTGTTATCAAGCACAGATTTGGTTGCCTTTTGTCTACGCCGACGATAACGAAACTGACATGGAAGATTTGCTAAAGCTGGCGTTCTGTCTGCTTCATTTAAAAGTAACTTTCCCGGATAACCTTCGAATCGCAGTGGACTGCACGTGCGGCACATTCGTATTATATAGCGGCGAAGCTAGAAAGTGTGCGTCTTCGTCCTTAAGTAATCGCCTTTTTGTTATTTTGTATGCTAGTAACGTGAATTGTAAACTTACGCTTAGCAGAACACCTTATTGCACTGCTGTTGAATGTTGAGCTTGTTGCACGTTTCTTAAATTTCATTCTGTTTCTATCCGTTAAATCGAACGGGCATGGCTTCAGTAAAATTGCGGTTAAGCAAATACAGAAAGCTGATTCTAACCGAGAGGGAGGTCAAGGAAGCAATGGAATAAAGCGAAAAAGACGAAGTTCCGCAATAAAGAGACTTGTACAGTTTTGTTGATGTGGAGGTAATACAGGATGGGCAGAGCAGGGCTTTTCGTATAGCAGGAATTATGGAAGTGCAATAGTCAACGAAATGCGAAGTCGGTACAAAAATAAATATTTCAAGGATTGATAGTTGACTGAACAAAATACATTGACATGCTCTGTCATGTGATTATACTTTGTACCAGTGTAAACACAAGGAATGACACGCTAAAGTCCAGACCACATGTATGCCTATATGAGGCTTTTCGTGCTGTTCCGCCGTTTCCCGGCCGTGCTGTTCCGCTAGCGAAACAGCGGGACTGCCTCGATCGGCTCGCGGCAGGTTCCCGGCGCAGCTCGGTGTATCCGGCGCGAAATGCAGCCGGGCTGTATGTGTTGCCATGTACAGCATCTGGAGCGGGCACAGGGGTCAGACGTTGACGTAGCCCTTGTTTTCAGCTTTATGTGAGCAAGAATGTCCAGAAAACTACAGGTTCCGCGCCTGCAGGCGACTTCAGGCGGTTCTTCAGGCTACTTAAACCGCACCCTAGCCTGGCACGAAACATTTCAAGGGGGGGGGGGGGGTGGAGGAGGGGCACTGGGCTGGTGTGCCCCCCCCCCTCCCTGGCTACGCCCCTGTGCAGAATGAACAATTGCAGTGACCAAGTGTGCGAATTCGGCAAATGACGAAGCCGAATAGATGATTTGGCTTCAAAACTTCTCTGTGTTTGGACAACACGAGACCGTGAATGGTATTTTGCATAGAGCTATGTATACCTCCGCAGGTGCCTTTTATCATTTCAGTTGAATGCTCGGCCACTTCATTTATCCTATTTGCACACTATAGGCAATTCGAATATTCATTTTCTGGCATTGTGGCGGAGACGTCCAACGTGGACTTAGAGTGAATATTCTGATTCTTTGTAGGAAGTTAGCAATAAGATTGCCGCTATTGTTATTGAGACAAGCATGTTTCTACATGAATCAAAACAGCTGGGCGAATTTGTTTAATTTCATGTTACCAATGCGCAAAAAGACACATACTAAAAGACGGAGGTAAAAACACACAGGGCAACACTCACAAGTGAAATTTATTGTGAGAAGAAACATATACACCGTGTCGTCGCTTGTCACATATTGATACTATACATTGCATAACATGTTCTCGTCTAAATGCGCTACTTCCTGCAGGATTTTAAGAACCAGAGGTGTGTTTTGTCTTTATGACCCCCTTTTTTTCTCTATTCCATCTGATTCTCGCAGCAGTGCCAAATTCTGGCTGCACCTTGGAGTGGCCATTGTCCTGACGGTTTCCGTGGCTTTCATCGTCAACATGATGCTCGACACGGCAGACTCTGAGGGCAGCGAGCCGAGTCACAGCGTGCTGCCGAAGCAGCTGTCGAACCTTTCGACCAACCACTCCGGCATTTCCAATTCAAACGGCACTACTGCGGACAACGCCGAAGACACCACGCCGGCCAGGTCGACTGAAGTTACTGCAACCCGCAGACCGTGACGGTGCTCAAGAGGCCGACGGGGTATTCGGCCGGAGCAGTCGACAATGCGTCTAGCGGCCTCATCAACGCAGAGCAAAACCCCGGGAACGCGAGTTCCGGCTCGGATGACTGGGCCGCGCAAGAGGTGCTAGGAATAACTTCGCAAGGCTTAGTGCGTGGAGAGGGAAGGTCAGACACCGAGGGACCCGCGGAGTTGTGGAATCTAACTGTGCTTTCGTCTTCAATGACAACAGACACGTACTCGAACCAGACGACGATGAAAGTAGACGAAGAGTCTAACAGTGGTAACGATAACAAAGTGTCGAGCGCACAGCGCATAACGCAGGCGGCACAATCTTCGCAACACATAGATGCGAAGAAAACGGTAGGAATTTCGCCCCCGTTTGCAGAGCGCGTGACTGCACAACGAAGTGGCCGCGGCAACCGGGACGGCGTACGGCATCCTTTGGCTACCGCCGATGGTGGGCTCAGGTTACCGGAAATGTAAATATGTCGTCTCTCTCTGGTGGAACTTGACCTCTGAACGACGGCAGGTGAACGTGTTCTTGGGGGAATATCTGCCTGAAGGCGAGATTTCGCTGACTACGACATCTAGATTCGGAAAAAAACCGTGCATGAAGTGGTGAATAAACGGCGATCTTCCGTGCACGCACTTACATAACCATTTGGGATGCGGTCTCCAGAGCGTAGGGATTTGTTCTGTCTCCATGGGTCGATGCTCACAAAGAACAACCATGAACTAAGGTGGCATTCGTTGTATTACCATCGTCCTGGCTAAGTTTCACACATATTGGTAAGTATATGGCAAAACGACGGGGTTGTGAGCTAGTGTGCCGTGGAAAAACCTTGTCTGTGAGCAGAACCTCCCAGCGCTTTACTCGCAACAGCAGGCCATTGCTCTTTGATGCGCATCATTCATTCTCATGTTTCTGCAGCTGCATGCATTTGGCACGGCGGACAATGAACGGTAGCCACGGTGCCGATCAGACGCACAGCGCCATCCTGCTTTTCGGAAACATGGACATGCAGATGTAATCTCTCAAGTCTATGGTTACACTGGGATTGTGCGTAGCAAACCCGTCGTTTAGGTGCTGGGAAATTCAAATGTCGGTATTTCTGCACCAGATAGGGGGGTTCCCGAGGACGGTCTGTTCTGGAGGCGTATGCTTTGCTACATCACGCTATATGGAAAGCAATATGCCGCCGCTATATGCCGCCGCCGGCGCCGCTTTCCCAAGCTTTATACCCCTTGCCAAAATTTGTGTGTTTGAGTGTTGATGTGTGAGTGAGAGTTCTTTTCATATATTTTCATCACCCCTTCACCCCCATTTGGTGTAGCAAGTCGGACGCCCAGCCTGGCAGACCTCACTTGCACATTTAAGATGTTTCTCTCTCTCTATCTCTCTCTTCCACCAGTTGCCCTATTAATTCGCTATTGGAGTGATGGGGTCGTTCGCTGGAAAGACGAAGAGCGGGAATTTACGGAGCTTCGATGCACGCAGAGGGGCGAATAGATTTGGATACAACGGAAAGCCGCTGCTGTAGAACGTGCAGCCACCACTGCTGCCGCCTCAAGCTCCACCTTGCTGAGTACCTGGGAATCCCTCCCGAAGAAAGAGCAAGTTGCCCACTTTGAACGCAGATGTGAGCCAATAATGACAATATATTGTCGTGGTGTCTCACATTCCAGTGGCGACGTGGTCAGTCCCGCTAAAAGGAGTGCGAGAGTGGACTGGAAGAGGAGAAAGACGAAAGCCTTCTGTCGGTGCTTTTGCCCAACCTGTGTCACCATTTTTGACAATCCGTGTGCTTAGTTATTAAAAGTGCTGTGTAGTTTTATCTGCACGCGACATTATAAATTCACTATGTGAAAATCCCACCACAGCAAAAGCCACCGTAGCTTTTCTTCGGTCTACTTCTTCAGGGGCTCGTGTTGTGACGTTTTCCATTGTGTTGTTGCCGTACAGCTTGAGGGGCTCCCAGAACGACATTTTGACAGGCGTATTTCACGTCCAAGCACGCGCACATAACAGTTGGTCGTTTCTGCGTGCATGTGGGTGGGGTAAGGGACGCAGGCTGACGCAGGCTGACGCAGGCAGACGCAGGCAGGCTTCGAGCTGTAAACCTCGAAATGTGCTCATTCTGCTCGCGGTAGACTTCAACGTGGACATCTCCCAGCCCGGCGCGTCTTTACTATTGTCCTCCGCCACCTAGCGGTTTGGTTGGTGTGGTACACCGACACCTATACCACACGGAAATAACACCGACAGCCCCATGTTTGTATACGCTAGAACAAAAACCGTAGTTTTTCCAAATTCCACTCAGCTAATTAGCTACAAAAATGCTTAATTGCAAATTAAAAGCAAGCGTGTTTTGTTTCGTCCACTAATTACAATGCGCCCAGATTCGCTGGTCATGCTTCGGACAGACTGGTAGGGCACTGATTTTTTCCTATTTGTATACCTTTTAGTGATATTGCTTTTTTTATTTGTCGCCTAGGCTCGGCTGAATGCACATCCAGCTTTCTTGGTCAGTCCCTCGAAAACGGGTTTTTCTGTATGGAAATCCCCGTCATCATATTAGTAAATACCATCATCATCAAACAACAACCGAAACCATCATCATCATCAGTGTCAGCAAGGCAAGCCGCTTCCTGCGTCTCGTGCTCCTCTCGAGGACACGCCTGAGACCCTTGCAACGTCGACCCACGAAGACCTCTCCAGAGCCTGCATAGACTCTGCTGCCAGAGTAACCCCTTGGCTGCCTCTTATCGCCGAAGTTCAAAGCAAGAAGCTTCAGGCAACCCCGAGCTATCTGCAATTTATCACCCCCAGCGGCAGCGCCGGCCGGCCTAGGTTCGTATTCCGTGCTGAGGTGCTTCCTATTACCCTATAGCTCTAAACCTTCCCCTGAACTCGTTGAATTTGCTTCTTACTCTCTGCTGAGATTTTTCTGTACCAGCTGATCGCCATGCATATCGCCGTTGTAAGAGAAATTGTGCTGGCGTATGCACTACACCTTCAAATGGGGGTCTCTCCTTATGCCGCTCTATATAAATTTTGCGATCACGTTGCTTCTGGGTAAGCTTGGAGACTCATAACTGCTGGACCTCTTTCTCGTCCTGGTCATCGATGAAACCGGAGCCCCGCATGCACACTGCGTGCAAGGGGGGGGGGGGGGTGTGACGTCTTCGGCCGAGAAATCGCGCGCGGGCCTCGGAGTGGGAGTGTCTCCATCACATTGACCTTCACCATTTCGACAAAAAAATATGATAAACGGTTGCACGCTTCCGCAATGGTTCCAGAATCTTCAATGGCATTTTTTGTTGTTTGTGTGAGGCGTAAGCACTGATCTCCACTTAGTTGCTGGGTGGCGCTTCGCCGCTGTCGCGGCCGGGCGCACGCACGGCCACCAGAAGTTCAACGGCTCGTCCCAGAAGTCGGGCGTCTGCTACATTTCTCAACCGCTGATGAGCGTCCTCATTGGCGCGTGTTGGCATTTTGTTCTTACTTTATTGCATTTTGGCTATACACATAGCGTTCAAATCGCAACTTATGCTATAGCGAAACATGCGACGTTAATATGAAGCAGAATTTAATTGCGAAGGAGAACGAAAATGTCACTTGGGTCTTTGTTTGAGAGGACACGACGCAGCCCGAACGGGATTTATGTTAGCGAGTGGACTTTAGGATCCATGTTAAGATGCACGTCTTACAATAAATTAACAGTCAGGAAGAGACTTGTATTAGTCGACAACAATAAATTAACAGCCGTGAAAGGACTTGGATTATCCGAAAATCAACTAGCTAAGCGAGTTTGATATCAACACGGAGGAAGCTGCCTGAAACAGAAGAACCAATTTGAGGTTTGCTACGTGCCGACGAAAAAAAACCTGAAAATGACTGTGCGCAGCTTGCTCCTGTTTTACCTTTGAAGGTTAGTAAATCGAAACCCTTTACAATATGAATTTAAGCATATGTGTGTTCAGTAATTATACGACTAGCATCTTAGACAGCTATTATAGCATCATACATACCGCAGATAATTGCGTACCTAAAATTTAAGACGTCGCGCTTTGTAACGCAATGGAGATGTTTTTCCAATTACGTTTCATTGATTGGAGTACATAGTCTTCAGAGTACGTTTGCAAAACAATTCTTCCTCAACCACAGCTTTTCAAAGCTCTTTGTAGATTTTATTGTGCTCCGAGCTAATTTGTAGGGCGTCATTTTTAAAGCGACTCTGCAAATATACTACGAAAGAAGGTAGGGCCCATGCAGGTGATTTTAGTGTCTATATATAATAAACGTAGATTCAACTGCAGGGAAAGTTATACGAACGCGAAACGAGCGAACTCCGATGGCCGAACAGTATTTTTTTTCAGGGCCGCTATACCAAAATGCCGAGCCATGTCGTACTATACCTTTTCCAGATGCTTCGGGAAAGAAAACAACGTGGGTACGGTGTCAGGCTGCAGCCGAGTTCGTGCGCCCGTTCTGTCAAAACAGTTGTCAGTGAAGTGGTCACTACAGAGCCTGCTGCCTGGGGATGGATCCCATTTGTTCCTTCTTAAGTTTGCCACCCAACGCCGGTATATATCCGGCTTAGAGCGAAAGAATCTACGTAACAAGAGCAACAGCTTAAAAACCACACTGATATGACATTTGCGTTTCGCTCCGTATCACGCACGTCGTACAGAATTTTGTAATACCTCCAAGTGGAACGTCTTCCCAGACGACATTTCTGGTCTGCTCTTGCGGTTTACGGGGGAGGAAGCAGGCATTTTTGGGCGAATGCGGGCGAAACCAGCCCATACGTAGCATGCGCAATGCTGGAACGGCGGCCATTTGTGCGACTTCCGGGACGAGCACTGGAACTTCCGGCGGCCGCGCGCCGAAGAGCTCGAAGCGCCATCCAGCAACACTAGTGGAGATCAGTGGGCGTAAGCTCAGTGTGACTTCCAGCACCGTCTGATTAGATGGCCAATAGTGAGTTCTGTACCCACGCTATGAGTCCGCGCTCCGGCTACCCGAGATGAGCAATAGATGTACGACTGTTTCCGCGCTGCCGGGCCTGAACCACGTGTTGGTCCTTGGCCACCTACACTCGCGAGAACTTATAGTACGCGTGTGTCATGAGTAACCCCCTGAATGGGTATGTGCCGAAACCCCGAAGGTGTATGCGCCGAAACCTCCCAAGGAGTATGTGCCAGTGAAGAAGGTAAGAATTGTGGAAACAGGGAAATGAACATCGATACCAGAAGAGGAAGAAGGACGAGGCAAGCGTTGGGAGAAGGACGAAGACGAGAAGACCAGCTGACGCTCCTGGAACCGACCCCAGCGTGATCGGGCCCTGACGACGCCTCAGGCATACTGACTGGAGCTCCATGCTGCGATCCTGGAGGGAGACCCCGCGGGAGCGCACCGTCGGCGGCTCCAAGTTACCAACTAAGCTACAGGCGGGGACGTCCGGGCTACGCTGCGACGCCAGCTCCACAACGCAACTAGGGCTACGCTCCCTTGGCTGTTGGCAGCGTCGGCTGGGCCCACCTCCTGCAAGCCTCAACGAGACGTGACGAGACGCATCGACTGGATCGTGAGGCTACGTCACACTTGAAGATTTAAACGCGACTCAAACCGACAGAACGCTTCCATGACTCTTTACCGTTTTTGTCTTGTGCTCTAATACCGTCGCCATCGATTAAACCATTTTTTCTGTGAATCCTGTCTGCTGGATGCATTGACGTGACAGCGCGCAATCGACCAAGTGTATGTTGCGCGACAGGAGGAAAAACACGTTTATTTAGAAAGTAATTTCTGTGCTTCGCTAAACTCATTTTTTCCAGTCTGCCTAATACATATCATATCCAAAATTCGCAAATTGGTCTGGTCACAACTCACAAACACATTCTTGGAAAAGTTATCATTTTTCAGCGCAGCACTTGCACATAATTACTAATACTCGTACATTCAAACCTGGTACAAGCAGCAAAAATCTGCTCATTTCACCCCTCATAAACAAACATGCCAGAAATTCGGGAAGTTCTTTTCGGTGCCGTGCACCGCCTGGCTTCATCAGAGCGAAAGGAAGGAACGCAGACAATAATTGAAAACAGCAGAAACAACGGTGTATTTGATACACCCATATCACGTCCTGACCTGTCCTCGAATCATCCTTCGCCCATTCCGTACACTTGCGGGGCAACAAATATTAATGTTGCATAACTAAGAAGCCCAACCAGCGCATTCTCTCTAAAAAACACAGCCCTCACCCTCTGCTTTCTGCTGACAGGATGAAGCAAGCCGTGAAGCCCAAGCGGGGAGGTAGACGCACAGCCAAGCAGCCCCCGGCAACGTCCACCTCGGCTGCCTTGGTGAACGCCAAGTACGCCGGTCCCTGGAGCAGCTCGATTCCGAGCAGCCTAAGGAATTTCGAGGCTGGCATCCTGGATGCTCCAATCTGTGCCGCCGCCAGCACGCAGGCCATCGTGGCTGAGGAAAAGGGACGCCCGGTACCCCGGATACCCCACCGCCCCTGCGACACCGCGTACCCGGCAGTGCGAGGTTGCCGCGGGCGGTCGTTGTCACCTCACACCGGTCCCGGTGCAGAGAAACGCAGGTAGGTGCAGAGGGAAGGTAACCACCTGCCGAACCCTCTGATCAAATCTCTGTTAAATTGCTGCGGAGTCGCAACTGTTTCGTATATTTTATTTACCACTCTTAGCAGTCCTTCTAGGTAGTTCTCGCCACACCCCTGACGAGTGAACAAATGGAGCGACCGATTGTGCGAATCCGCCAAATGACAAAGCCGAACAGATGATTTAACTTCAAAATTTTCATGTGTGCTTGGAAAACACGGGAGGCGTAAATGGCATTTTGCATAGAGCTATGTAGGTGCGCAGGTGCCTTTTATGATGTCACTTCAATGCTCGGCCAGTTGATTTGTCGTATTTCCACACTCTAGGTGATTCCAATATTAATTTTTAGCATTGTGGCAGAGACGCCCTCCGAGGACTTTCAGCAATTATTTCGATTCTTTTTAGGAAGTTTGCGATAAGATTGCCGTCATTGTTATCGAGACAAACATGTTTCTAAGTGAATCACAAGCGCTGGGCGAGTTGGTTTAATTTCATGTTCACTACGCGCAACAAAAACGTACACTAAAAGAGGGAGGTAAACACAAAGAGCGTGTCACTCCCAAGTGAAATTTATTTTGAGAAGAAACATATATGCACCGTGTCGGCAAGTGTCACACATGGATACTATACATTGCATCACGTGTTCTCGTCTGAATGCGCTACTTCCTGTTGGCTTTTAAGAACCAGAGGTATGTTTTGTCTTTATGACCCCCTTTTTTTCTCTATTCCATCTGATTCTCGCAGCAGCCCCAAATTCTGGCTGCACCTTGGAGTGGCCATTGTCCTGACGGCTTCCGTGGCTTTCATCGTCAACATGATGCTCGACACGGCAGACTCTGAGGACAGCGAGCTGAGCCACAGCATGCAGCCCAAGCAGCTGTCGAACGTTTCGACCAAACACTCCGGCATTTCCAATCCGAACGGCACTACTGCGGACAACGCCAAAGAGACCATGCCGGCCAGGTCGAATGAATTTAGTGGCAACCCGCATACAGTGACAGTACTTAATAGGCCGACGGGGGGTTCGGATGGAGCAGTCGACAATGCTTCAAGTGGCGGCGTCAACGCGGAGCAAAACCCCGGGAATGCGAGTGCCGGCTCGGCTGACTGGGCCACGCAAGAGGTGGTAGGCTTAACTTCGCAACGCTTAGTGCGTGGAGAGGTTAGGTCAGACACCGAGGCACGCGCAGAGATGTGGAATCGAACTGTGCTTTCGTCTACAATGACTACAGATGCGTACTCGAATCAGACGACACTGAAAGTAGACAGAGAGTCTAACAGAGGCGACCATAACAAACTGTCGAGTGCACAGCACATAACGCAGGCGGTGGGCAAATCCTCGCAACACATAGATGCGAAGAAAACGGTAGGAAGTTCGCTCGCGTTTGCAGAGAGCGTAACTGCGCAACGTCGTGTCCGCGGCAACCGGGACGTCGTGAGGCATCCTTTGGCTACCGCCATATGGTGGGCTCCGGCTACCGGAAATGTAAATATCTCGTTTCTTTCTGGTGGAAACCTCTGAATGATGGCAAGTGAACGTGTTCTGCGGGAAAAATCGGCCTGAAGGCGAGATTTCTCTCACTATGAGATCTTGTTTCGGAAAAAAACCGTGCATAGTGGTGAATAAACAGCGATCTTCTGTGCACGCACTTACAAAACAGTTTCGTATGCGGTCTCCATAGCGTAGGGATACGTTCTGTCTCCATGGGTCGATGCTCACGAAGAACAACCATGAACAAAGTTGGCGTTCGTTGTATTACCCTCGTCCTGGCTAACTTTCGCACATATTGGTAAGTTGGTAAAGATGGCAGAACGAGTTGCTATGAGCTTGTTTGCCGTAGAAATTTCGTGTCCGTGAGCACAAACTCCCAGCGCTTTACTCGCAACAGCAGGCCATTCTTCTTTGATGTGCATCATTCATCCCCAGGTTTTTTTTCAGCTGCATGCATTTGGCGAGCGGTGGATA
This sequence comes from Haemaphysalis longicornis, assembly GCF_048455015.1. Lineage (NCBI taxonomy): Eukaryota > Metazoa > Arthropoda > Arachnida > Ixodida > Ixodidae > Haemaphysalis > Haemaphysalis longicornis. The sequence goes on from NW_027526204.1 coordinate 70,149,060, forward strand.
ATGGACGGTAGCCACGGTGCCGATCAGACGCACGGCGCCATCCTGTTTTGCGGAAACCTGGACATGCAGATGTAATCTGAAGTAATGTCGAAAACCGTGCTAGTTGGTACAGATTTTTCTTCGCACCGCACAGATTACGGGACAAAGGGGTGGATAACACAGGACGAGCGGTGGACCAAAACTAACATTGTTTTATTGAAGATACACAAATATAAAGCCATTGAAGGTATGAAACACAGGTAAAAGCTTGGTACATCAACCCATTAAAAGCAACTGCGCAGGCGCACGTTCTCATGTACCGCTCTCATCAAGATATGCAAATTCTGTATCTAAAAGCGACAAAGATGGAGCGCTAACACATAAGTCAGACATTTATCGAATTTTATATGCTTCCACTAATTCTCTCGCTTTTTGGTCACCGCGCCGGAACAGTTGTATTATGTAGGAAAGGCGTACAACCACATTTATTGCAATGGGTGGAAAGATGGCCTGAAGGCACCCCTTTAGGTGAACTGTCATGCTCTCGCAAACGAACATTTAAGCAGCGACCCGTTTGACCTACATAAAAGCGACCACATTTGAGGGGAATGCAATAAACCACGTTTGAGCTGCAAGGAACAAACTGTTTTTCGTGTTTGACACCACTGCTGTTTGCTCGGGCCGTTCTAATATTACTCTTTTCAATGGCGGGACAGATGCGGTTCAACTTATTTTCGGCCGAAAACACCACATTGACGTTATATGTGCTCCCAATTTTTTTCAAACGGTGTAAAACATTGTGCAGGTACGGGATTACAACGACCTCTTCCTTCTTTTCCTTTACAACATCACATGCAGGAGACAAGTTCTTCTTTACCAAATACAACAACTTACGACAGGCCGACCCAATGACTCCGTCACCGTAGCTAGCATTCTCGAGTCTGCCTAACTGTGCACTAAAGCTACACTCAATTTGGTACAAGACTTGAAAATGGCCGACCTAAGACTGTTGAACTAAATCCCATATTTCCCAATTTTTGAATGTGCCGATGGAGAGTTCAGTAAAGGCTTCTTTCATCGCGGACTATAGAGCTAGCATACATGATTTTCTCGAACATTAACGACAAGTCCAAGAACTGGATTGTTCTTTCTCTCAGCGGTACGCACGTAAACGTCAGCCCGAAACCGCGGCGTTTGAATTCTCTCAAAATGTCTACCATCTTTCTTGTAGGGTCATAGTCTTCACAAAATAATAGGTAGTCATCAACAAACCTGAAAGTTGTTACTGCCAGCCCCTCCGAGTCCCGTTCCAACACACGGTCTACGTCAGCCAAGAAAATGCCACTAACAAGAAAAGCAACCTGCGACCCAATACAGATTCCAGATCTCTGCACATAAACACTCTCACAGCATCCGACAATACTTGATGCTAAGTAGAAACGCAGCAGCTTTTTTGGAGTTGCTGCGTTTCTTCAAGGCAGCGCAAAAGCCTAACCTGGACAAATGTGAAAAAGTGGCTGTCATACCTTATGTACATACGTGCCTGTCATATCGTTTGAAAAAGACAGCTGACAGGTTCGGCCTTCAGTGCTATTTTCTGCCAAGAATAAACTGAGCAGTATGCTCAATGGTTAGCAAAATATTTGGCACTGGTGGGCGCGCTGCCACACGTGGTTGTACAAAAAACCATGAAATACGTTTTGTAGTGCGCAACACTAATGCCGTCTACTGCGTTATCCTGATCTGTGGTCGTGTGTATGTGGGCCAACTTGCCGGTGCATTAATGTATGTGTTAGGGACCATCAGTCTTTTTTTAATGGGAAACATCGCACTCATTTGGCCTCACATTGTCCCGAATGTGGCGGTGAAGCGAGCTGCTACGACACGGAAGTACTTTCAAGCAAGATGATTGCACAACAAGAGAACTGTCCGAAGCATTTTACATGCAGACTAGGGGCTCGAGCTGTGTTAGCCAACCTTCTCTCTCAGTATTTGAGAGAAGGAAGTAACAACATTTAAAGAAAGAGGGTAGGTCTCGGGCAGCACAATTCTTTTGTCTTACCCACATATGCCAATCTGGAACGGTGACACGTGTCTGTTTTGGTGGCTCTGTGTGCATATGTGTGTTTGTTGTGAAAATAATCCTTTCAGTTGTCAGTACGTGCTGTTGTCTTCGTTCTTGTTCAACAACGTTTACCCGCCGCCCGTGTAAGGCCCAGGACAACTTCCTATGTACTTTTTTGTGAAATCTGGTGAATAATTTCTGAATTAAGTTCTCTAGAGCGCCACATAGCCTGTTACTTCACACATTTGCCCATTGGTGTCGATAGCTCGGAGAGTTTTCAGGTATGAGGCCGCTTGAGTGTGTGGTGTGCTTCCAATGTCGAAGTTTTGGTTTGGATCAATGGTGACTGTCCAGAAACTTAAGATTTTTTTCTGTCTTTGCGCCATGTTCCTCGGCGCCCTCGCTAGTGCTACCGTTCCGATGGCATGTAGATGTAGGCCGTTCCGTGGTCGTATAATGACTTTGTGTTCGTCTCGCGGGAGCACTGGCTGCCGGCTAGACCCTATAACGGCTATGCGTTGGGCGTGTTGGACTTCTGACTGGGATGTATTTCCCACTCACGGGGGTGTGCCATTCATATAAAGGGTTCTTCGCAGTTTTGTCGTGAGGCTTGCTTTGGTCCATTTCCCCGTCCCCGGGATCTGTTTAGGTGTCTTCAAAGCTCTTGAACAACCCTCCTTCCTCATGGGCTGCCAGGGACACCGGATTTGCGAGGAATATCCTCAATGACATGTCGGTGCTGATAACGATAAACCTCAGATGGGTGACCGGATTGCACTGAACGAAGCCCAGGGGAACAGTGCAATCTCTGGGTTGTTAGGTGCATAGGTAGAAGCCCATTCTCAATTATCTGTACGGTTATTGCGTGCATTTACGACATATTGCGGGCTTGGTACATACCTTGGGATGTACAACTGACATGTTCTCTGATTACCGCGTGAAGTCAGAAAGACCAGACCAGACTTCATAGCTTGGCTATCTACGTGAAGCTTTCTTATTCTGGGACTCTTTTTTTCTAGTCTTTCATTCCATAGTAAATTGTCACGTGAATTTCTCCTCGCTCAAGGGAACTTTGTCTTCGTTTGCATGGGTAATTTGGCGTCTTCTTTAGTGCCGCAGCTATGGTGCATATAATAACATATTAAACCAAATATTTCAACAGAATAGGTTGTATTCACTGGCGAGGCACGAATGCGGGGAGCCATGTGAGCCGCCGTCAACGGTTACGGTGGGGTCCGCGGGATGGCGGTACTTGTCCCTGCTAAGCACTGGATGTGTGTTGGTCGTTCGAAACTTTACCCCTTTGAACGGAAAGTAACGTCTCGACACCGATGTGATTGCGATTAATATCTCTGCAGACAGCCTCGTTGGGAATCGGGTTTAAATGGAACAGACGACACACTGCGGTGTTTTTTCTTCTGCGGCATGCCGGCGCAGTGGCACAAGCCCGGTTTTGTCCGCGCCCGTTTCCGGTGCTGTCAAGCGAAGAAATTGACAGCGAAATGTTTCAGTGAATACCATCTATAGGTTCATATTGGCAGGTTTGTGCCCGTTTGAACGTAAAAAGTCCGGAAAACATGAAGTAGACTTAGGAGACCTAAAAACAGCGCTAACTTACAAAGTGTATCGCTTGCTAGCGTCCCGAATTCACATATGCAAGGCAATGAAACGGAGAGAAAACAAAGTAATGCACCGAAAGCAGAAAATGCAAAATGCGTAATCCTGTCGGGTAAACTGCCGCCACTTTTTTCGTCTAAGTGTATGGTCCAGTTAATTATTCCAAAGCCTAAAGGTAACTTTAAAACAGTACCCGAAAATGGTTCGCTTACGCACGTGTCACCCCACTGACTGACACAAAAAGCTCCATAATTATTTTGATGCGTTGGTCAGTATTTCGCCGGATATCGAAGTGATCAAATTTCGGTTCGGACACACATCCACGTCAATCATAGTCATCAGAGGTATTCAGCTTTAAAAATTCGCGCGCTTTTGAAGCTTAACGTCCGATCCTCCGTTCTTGCCAAGGCAGCGTCGGTTGCTTTACGCGGTAATTGCAGAGCTTACGCGCTCACGGCAAGCCAGGCATTTTGTGTTGTTTTTTTTTTTTCAGATAAGTTACTCCTTTTACAGTCGTTGTTTCCCCTCGCACCGTGGATAATCATTTCGTAGCGATTTGACATGAGACTCTTAGTCCACCTTACTGACCGTCAGGAATAACGGCACGGCAGGGACTAGAATTCTTGCTTCCTTCGTGAGAAACCGCTCCGTTCTTTCCGCATGCTTAGGCCACGTAGCAGCGATTCGGCTACGCTGGATAAGAAGTGATACCGATGACCGGCACTAGCCTGTGTATTTATTTATTCAGTGTTCCCGTGGGCCCCGGTATGGCGTTCCAGAAGGGAGTGGGTGTGAGGTTGCATAAAAGGTACAGAAGAAAAGAAACATAAGAGACCAATGATTGATAAACGACTAAATCCAACCGGCGCGCAGAATAATGGCTCTAATGAGCGCAGTTTTTGCTACAATCGGTTATAGAGCACCATGTTGCTGAAAAAAACAGCATAAAAAGAAAAATAGGACACTGATTGTTAAGACAGAAGAAAGTAAGCACAAGCGCAAACGAATGCAGTCCAAAGGCGATATTCATTCAATGTATAGAGCCTCCAAATTTTTTAATAATATAGCGGGAGCGACGACCGATCGGCATGTCAGCGCCTTATCACGGTGTTCACCGGCGAAATAGGAGAGAGTACGCGCACGCGCATAGAACTATCATTGTGGGAGCGTCGTCTGCTCCGCTGTTCTTCTCAAGGCAACCAACGACCAAGACTCGCCCAGTATGGCCGGAGCAATGTTAGTTCGAGAGTTGGTCCTATGGCAATGGAATGCGAACGGCCTACGCAAAAAGATTGCATCGTTACAACAGTACATACGACACGCCGGCCGAAGACCGGACGTTATTCTAATACAAGAGACAAACACCGAAGACACTCCGAAACTGCCGGGGTACCGCTCCTAGGCCAGCCCGCCCAGCGCGAGAATCGCAGGGAAAGGAGCCGGGCAGGGGGTGTGTACCCTGGTGAGGAAAGGAATCACCTACGTAGAGCACGGCCTACACCGGAATACCGCCATCGAGCACCTCGCCATCGAGGTGGTAACGGGCCGTAAGATGAAGGAAAGCACCTACATCGTAAATATCTACAGCATTCCAAACCAAGTTCAACAAAAGTTCAGAACCCTCATACACAAGACCATGCAGCTGGCGGGTAACAACACCGCGCTGGTGTGTGGCGACTTTAACGCGCCGCACACGGCGTGGGGCTACCCGAGGACAAAGACCAAGGGCCAGAGCCTCCACGAAGAGACCCTGGAGGCAGAATATCACCTACTCAACGACCCGGCAGTCCATACGAGACACGGCACGTCAACGCAGAGGGATACCAATCCCGACCTGGCTTTCTGCAACGATACCACCGGAGTCAGCTGGCGGAACACGGGCGAAACTCTGGGCAGCGATCACTGCATCCTCGAGATCGTGGTGCCGCTGCGCGGACGGATCCCATCTCCCCGAAAGCACGCGACAACGGATTGGAACAAGTACAGGCAGGAGCTGGGTGCCCTGACAGGGCAAATCGAGGACATCGGCGAGTGGTCGCGCAGCGTCAACGCGGCGACCAAGGCAGCCACGACCGAATTCGAAACGGACGAAGGGACGCAGCAAGTAGGCAGCCGCCTAGCGCACTTGCTGGAGGCGAGAAACTCGCTGAGAGCCCCGTGGAAGCGACAAAGACATAACTGAAGGCTCCGCAAGCGCATCGCCTTACTCAACATCGACATCGCAAAGCACACAGAGGTGCTCTGCCGACAGCAGTGGCAGGCGGTCTGTCAAGAAGTGGACGGCCAAATCCACAAGAGTAGAACCTGGCGCTTGCTCCGTCACCTTCTCGACGAAGGCAAGACAAAGGGAACGAAACATCACATCCTGGCGCGAACGTTACACAGGGCCAAGCAGGAACTCGGGGAAGCCGAGGTCCGCCGGTGTATAAACGACAAATATCTACCGGCCACGCCACAGACCCCCCTCCCGAGCTACACCGGCGCAGCCAACGCCGAGCTCGATGCGGACATCGAGGAGTGGGAGGTCAGAGCGGTGATCCAAACGATCAATTAAAAGTCGGCTCCGGGTCCGGACGGAGTGTCAAACAAGGCGCTGCGCAACGTGAGTGACGCGGCCAATACCGCGCTCACCGGTTATTTCAACAGATGTTGGCGGGAGGGCAAGCTCCCCGCCGGCTTGAAGGAGGCCAGAACGGTCGTAATTCCAACTCCGGGCAAAGCACCGAGCATAGAGAACCTGCGGCCCATCTCCTTGACGTCCTGCGTGGGGAAGGTGCTGAAGCACGTCCTCCTGAATCGGTGGCAAGCTTACCAAGAAGAGGAGGGACTCTACCCCGACACCATGCTGGGGTTCCGAACCAAACTCAGCACCCAGGATGCGATGTTGCTGATCAAGCACGAAGTCCTCCACAGGCCGACCAACTCCCTGGACAACCGAGCGATACTCGGACTCGACCTGAAGGGGGCGTTCGACAACGTTCGTCACTCAGCCATCCTCCGGCAAGTATCGCGCCTGAACATGGGTGAGCGCGCGTTCGCCTACGTGCGAGACTTCTTGTCGGACCGTACCGCTACGATCGTGGCCGGTGACCTAGAACTCCCGAAGAAGAAGCTGGGGAGCACGGGTACTCCGCAGGGCGCTGTGATCTCGCCGACGCTGTTTAACATCGTCATGATCGGGGTTGCCGAGCGCTTGCAGAGCATCCCGAAAGTCGGACACACCATATATGCAGACGACATCACGCTCTGGGTGTCCGGCGGCAGTGACGGCGAGATCAAGGCGTCCCTGCAGGAAGCCATCGATGCGGTCGAAGAACACCTGCTGGACACGGGGCTCACGTGCTCCCCGAGCAAGTCCGAGCTGCTGGTGATACCACCCAAGAAGAAGAGGAAGACGACGGAGAACGGGCCCGACATTAATCTACACACCAAGGACGGAACGATCATCCCACGGGTGAAGACGCTGCGAGTCCTCGGACTGCACGTGGACGCTCTCGGGCGCAATGGTCAAACCATAAAGAGACTGGAGGTGAAGATCATGACGGCAGTGGGGCTGATCAAGAAGGTGGCCACGCGGCAGGGGGGCATGCGCTAAAGCAACCTCCTGCGGCTGATACAAGCCTTCGCGGTCAGCCATGTGGCATACGTGGCGGCCTTCCATGACTGGTCGGCGGCGGAGAGCGGGATGCTGGACGCTCTGTTACGGAAGGCATACAATTCGGCGTTAGGCCTCTATACTCACATGAGCATGACCCGGCTCCTAGAATTAGGGATACATAACACTCTATGCGAGGTCGCAGAGGCGCAGCGCGTATCGCAGCTTGCGCGCCTTGAAACGACCAGAACAGGCAGAGCAATTCTCAATCGAGTAGGGCTGCTGCGGGGGGAAGGCGGTGGGGGCGGGGGCCGACGGGGCTGCCATCGCCGCTGCGGTCGTTGTCCGAACGGTCGCTGCCAAGGGGGATGCTCGGCCTCATGCACGTCCCGCCGATACCCCGGCACATGGACCCAGAAGCCAACGGGGAGCGCCGCCTTGCCAGGGTGAAAGCGCTCACGGCCGTGCACGCGGCCGACACGGACGCGTTCTACGTGGACGCGGCCACCTACCCGCACCGCAAGGCGACCTCCGGGGAGCTGTACACGGCAGGCAGCCTACGGGCCCAGGACCCGAAGCAAGCGGAGGAGCTGGCCATTGCGCTGGCCCTCACAAACCCAAGGTGTGCCACCGTCCTGAGCGATTCGCGAGGGGCGGTGCTGAACTATGCCACGAACAGGGTGGGACCGTGCGCGCTCAGGGTGTGCGGGGCCCTGCCGCGGAGAACAATGCCGGTGACGATCAAGTGGTTTCCGTCGCACGGGTGCCCGGACGGAACCGGAGCCAACCGCAACGAGGAGGCGGACCGAGCTGCGCGCGTGCTGACCAAACACGGCAGCGCGGCACCTGGCTCGCTTCCGAGGCCTGCGGGAAGCGAAGGGGAGGACGAGGGTGAAGGGGAAGAAGAAGACGAAGAAGAAGCTGAAACGGCGGTTCCAATCACCACCTACAGGGAGGTGCCCGAATGGTGCAGGGAAGGCCGCAGGGTCAACCGTCACCGCACCGTAATCTCAACCGCAGAGAGGCAGTGATCGTGCGACAGCTACAGGTGCGAGCAATCGGGACCCCGGTGTTCGCTAAGCACGTGTGCACCGAACTCTACCAATCGGACGCGTGTGTGTTGTGCGGGGGTGAGAGGGCCACCATGCAGCACATGCTGTGGGGTTGCGGACAACAACCAAGGCAAGAGACTACTAATATGGACGAAGTGACCGTGCTTCCACCGCGCATTGAGTGCGCGATCATGAGTGCGGACTGTGGTTTACAGAAGATGGCTGTCCAGCTCGCGCTCGCGGCCATCGAAAGCCAGCGGCCGAAACCGACGCCTCCATCTCCCGCGAGGGGGGTGCGAGGTAATAGGCAGTAGGTTTGCCCCTACAACGGGGGCTTGAACGCAGGCCAATAAAGATGTTGTTTCTCTCTGTCTCCTCAGGGCAACACACCCCCTGTTTTTCTTATCTTGCAAGGTAGTTTCGCTACCGCCAAAGGTAGCTAATAAGTAGTGTGGGGCACAAGTTTTTATTTTATCAGATTTGTTATTTATCGCAATATATCGCGCAGTGGCTTAAGGCCATTCCGGTAATAAAACTGTTGCTGTTCTACTTTTATTTATCTTTTGAGTGGCATTCCTCATGCTGTGCAGGGTAAGTGATACGAAAGAAAAATCAAACGCGCATTCGATATGAGCATATGCATCAAATAACAACGGTTTCTCGTGAACAAAGTCATTGAGATGCAGTGGCAGGGGGTGTACACTCTCAAGAAAACAGCGTAGCAGACGACACACATACAGCAGGTACCCCTATGCGTGGGCGCGAACTGGCGTATTTTGCCCGGGAACACCGTGATAAGGCGCTGACATGCCGATCGGTCGTCGCTCCCGCTATATTATTAAACATTTGGGAGGCTGTACAATATAAAATATAAGTGGGCGTAACACAATAAATAAAGAATTCCAGCGTCAAGGTATAGTATCACCACTAAAAACAGCGAGAATGACCTGCTCCATGTGTACAATAAGAATAAAATAGCAGTGAAGCTGTGTACAGAGACAACGGAGCGGATAAATGTGATCTGAAAAATTTTTTATATCGTATGGACACACGCTGTTCGGCAAGGTGGTTTTCGCATTTTTTCTCGCACTCTCTCACCGTGCGAGAAAAATGAGTAATGAAATGTATTGGTCGCATGAGAAAGGTTTGATCTTCTGGCGATGAACAAGACGTCGCGAAATGTACGAACGACCATGAGCGGAACATGTGGTGCAAAGTGCGATATTATATTTTATGAAGTAAACACGCACGTATAAATAGTGTGACAGCATAGCGAAAGATCTCGTATCATTAAAGTAAATTGCACATTTGAAATGCTTTATGTAGGGTGATAATTGCTGAAGGGAGCCATAAAAACAAAACGCAAGTCGGGTTAATTCAAAAGATTGCCTCTTTAGAATCATACTGACACCACTTTTAACGTAAGCTTCACTCAAATAAGCTGTATAATTAGGAAAAAAAGGTAAGCCCATGCGACCCACTCGCTCATTTCCCGACACAGAAGCTGTGATGTCATACCAGCCTGCTCTGCAATAGGCGGAGGCCGGTAAAAGCAAACGCGAATTAGGCAGGGCTTATAAGCTTGCCAAACGAGCTTTTGGGGCCTAAATGTAATGCATATCCATTTTACAGCAGTAAGAATGGTGCGGTAAACAGCAAAAGTTACGAAATTACAAGTAAACATAGAAGCACCGATACGCACTGCTGTTGGTACGGGACGCACTATGCTTGTTAACTGCACAGCAGTACGACACTTTGGAGTTGTCTTATACGACGCTGGCCGATTGGCGTAAGCGACGTTGCCTTGCATGAGCCTGTTTGTCTTGCATACCCCCCGTTTCACGAAGCAATTACTTTCTACCGTAACAAAAACAAGCCAGGCGTAAAGACGGTCAAAAAAGTGCAACGGCGGAGTGCTAGTTCTGGGTATGCTAGCCCCATCTGGGAGATTTGACGGAAAGCAAGGATGCAGAGCCCAATGGCCCAGTGGAAGTTCTTTTGTATACGCGCCATCATGATTTCGTTGTCGAAGTCACTGAAACACGCGATTTGGTGTGAGAATCAAAATTTTAGCCTAAAATGATTAATGTATCAGTGAAAACGGCACAATTCCCTGCCGCGCAAGTGCTGGGGCCACTACAAAACACAAAATCTTTCGAATAAATCAAACATGCATTTTGTCTTCGTGGCTGCTTTAAAATGAAATGGACAGGCGATTTTGTATTGCTCCAACTGAGTCTGTTAATTAATCAATACCGGGGTACCAGACAGCGGCAGCGTATCCTCAATTTGGCCTAATTAAGGTTCGATCTAAGTATCACAACTTTGTGGGGCAGAGGTCTGGCAATGTCCGAGTTAACACCCTCCTTTCAACATAAGATTGCCACCCCTATTTTTGCAGCCGTTGGAAAGGCCGAATTATATAACAATATTGTATTTTGAGAGCGTGGTGTGAAACGCCAGCACGCATAAGCCGTACTAAACTTAATCGCCAGGTCTAAAAATAAAAAAATGTTGCATTCAGGTTGTTCTTTGTTAGGTAAAGGCCGTTAGGTTTACCTAGAAACACGTACAAAGTAAGATGAACCCAATTTCGTTTTCGATTTTTGTTAAGCACTTCATAAAGACTAAACAGTCGTCAACATACTGGCACACTTTCATCGTGTTAGCCTGAAGCAGAACAGCCATTGGGCTTGTAGATGATACGTTATCATGTTACATGCTTTACTGATATGTTAGATATACGTGAGACGAATAGGGCTGAAATTTTATTAATCATTAATTAATTAAAGCCTTGGGGTATGTGCAGATAAAAGAGAAGAAGTAACAACTCCGGCGATTATTATGAACTGAAACGTTTATTTCTACGACAGGACAAGCAAGCTCTCCCAGGGCACAACTGTCAGGCACACGTAGCGGGCGCACATGCGCACTTGTCTCAAGTTAAAAATACACCTTCCCTCTTCTTTTAACTACTTTATGTAGAAAGCGTAACTTGTTAAAAACGGTTAATACAGGCTAATAACACGACGTTATCGCTGTAGGTCATCCCACACCCCTTGCTCGTACCTATATTGGCCTGCGGAGGACAAGAGTGGGGCGTCAGATGTAATTGTTGCTTGCATTCGGGAAAGGGAGCTGGGCTGGAGTCTGCCCGGTCTTGTGGTCAAGCTGCCTGATGGGCACAGAGGAATCGTGCTCCACAGCATGAAGACGCCTGTTCTCGGCCACACCGCCGAAGTCCAGCAGCATTGATGAAGGAGGGTCTATAGCCGCGTCGTCCACTGGCATCACGACGTGGTACATTTCACCCGCTTCAGAGTGTGCTGGGGCAGAATACGCTGCCCCGTGTTTCTGGCTGCTGCAGTGTCGTGTGTCTAACGGTTGACCTTCAGGTGCGACGGTGTGGTCCATGGCGTGGAGGACCGAGCCACACTGCATCTCGAAATCTGGGGACTCTGCGGTAGCCGTACCACATGGGTCAGCAGCCTTTCGGTAGTGAGGCTGCGATGCCGCTGCTGCTGCTTCTCTTGTAGAGACGCCGCAATGGCATTCGGACCGAGAGCATGAACACTGCCCCGATGCCGCAATGTTACCCATTACATATGCAGACTTCAGGAAAGGCCCGAATTCCTGGTCGAAGGAGGGCAGTGAGGTGTGCTCCGGGGAGTTGCGTTTGATGAGCTTCTAGAGCAAATCACTACGACGTTCTTTTCGCGGGCTCTGAATGTCTCCGGCGTCAGGAAGTCCCGCTGACCTTTTCATATATACACGCGGACGTTCGGGCTTGACGTTGGGGCGCGGGTGGTCATGGAATCCCTCAGATTGGAAGAACACCGCCGAGTCTGTGCGGCGCCAGAGGTGCAGTACCGGGAATCCGCAGTAACCACTGCAAGGCTGTAATTGCAAGCTCCCCAGGCACACAAGGTTTGGGCACGGCTTGTCTTCCTGCTTCTCGCGGCGCTGGTTGGAATAAGCTGGTCGAAGATGCACGCTGCATCCTGTGTCTGACGCGCAATGGAGGCTGCACACGACAACACCGAGGCATTTCTTTTTGAAAACGTTTGGCTTGCCTTTGGCCACGGCGGATCGCATGGCCCAGCCTGACGCATGTCGCTGGGCCTCCACGCAGTCAGCACGGTACACGTAGCGGCAGAAGCCGTCCGGCCACTCCTCGAACTCGTCGAACGCGTTCAACTCAGGCATATGGCTGTCGTAGATGTTCCAGTTGGCCGGGTTATGGCCCGCTCCAGCGTCACAGGCCTTGGCCATGACCCACACAGGCGAATGGTGAACGTGGTTGCCTCCGATGATGAGTCTTGCCCAATCAGAGCAATGATGGCGCCGCGTTCTCCTCGTCAATGGTGTTCAGCAATTCGCCGACAGCTGAATCGCTCGCTCAGATGACCATGGCAGCGTATTTTTTCGTGGCTGTTAAGGATTCTCGAAAATTGCTACTTCAGCCCACAGTAGAACGCTGGGGCTCTATTGCAGCTCATCGTTCACGGTGTAAGGTCAGAGGACTGACTGCAACGCTGATTGTACGGCAATGCAACTAAATATAGCATGTTCCTGGCAAGGATCAATTTCGTGTCTTGAAATAACCGCGGGTACTTCAGACGAAGCATCAGCCACTTTTGATACAGAAATGTCATTTCCGAAAAAAGAGATAAGAAATTGGTGAGGGTTTGTTGGCACTTAGGATCTGTGCGCGTGTACGGCGAGTACACTTGTCTAATATACGTGGCCATTGAGTGGTATATCTGTGATTTCTTTAGAACATAAGGTTTCCAGTTGATACTGTGCGCTTGTGTCGTATCGCTTTCTTTTTTAACGCGATAGCGTTATTAGGCTCATTTCTCGATTATCCCGTGCCTGATAGCCATCCGCTATCAGCCGTGCCCATGAAGCGTCCACAGAAACACTTCCTCGCTGCCACCCTGACGCTACGACTGAGGGAGCGAGTTGCGAGTGTTCGCGTAAATTTGGAATATGACACAACGGCAACTGACGCGTGGAAGGGAGGACAATAATACTATTGCGGATAGTGAAGAAAGGACACACATTTCCAGCAGATGCCGCGCCTGCGCAGTAAAGTTCGTTCTGCGTCCTGTAGGTGGCAGCATGCTCAGCAGATATAGTCGCCAGTAGTACTCGAAACTGGCGCATCACAATAAACGCACCTCTCCAACAGTAGATAAAACTTTAAATTTTCGGGAATTCACATGCGCAAGCCACACTCGGGCTGCTATGCGCACCGTATAGTAGGGGCTTCAGATTGATTTCGACAACCTGGGGATCTTCACGTGCACTAAAACCTCGGTTTACTTGCGTATTTATTTTCCGCTTCCATCAGGAAAACTGCTGCCGTGGCCGGGAATCGAACCCGCTTCTTGGGCTCAGTAGCTAACTAGCCTTACCCACTGAGCCACGGCGGCCACGTTTCCACCGTGAGTGATGCCAGCGCCAGCACTTTGTCCCCAAACTAAAACAGAAAGCAAAGGAATTACGCCAGCCAGTCAGAAATCAAGGAAAGCATACAAAATGAACAGAAACCAACTGAAATGATACACAATGTATCGCGTCTAATACACGAATTTTCCAACTATTTTCGGTATTCCCGTGCTTCTATTTCCGGCGCAAGCTTTGTTTGACAAACGACGCAAGGCACTACGCGGAAATGTTAAAAGTCGCCCTGAAAATAGGTACGGATATCCTCCCACAGATCAGTCGCGTAAGAATGCTCGGCGTGCCCTAGAGTCAAGCGGCAGAGCCGGCTTCACAACCATCAAAAAAGAAAAAGAAAATTTTTAACCCCGTGCCCACATTATGAAACGTCTAACCAGGAGAAGAGCAAGAATGAGAGATGAAACGATATGACTTATGAAGCCCTTTATCACAAGGCAGATTTTACTGGGGGGGTCGAACCGTTGTAACTTACCTGCAGCTAAGAAGGTCAGGTGAACACCATCATCAGGACAGCATATAAGGCAGCCCTCCACCTTGCAGTTTTTAGCGTGAGTCAAACTGACGGCCGTTGGGCCAGCAGCGTAACAAAATGTACAGACAAAGATGGGTCCAAAAAAAGGGGAAGGCCTTTACCTCTATGGACGGACGAAGTAAGAAAATTCGGAGGCAAAGAATAAGTTTGGGCAGCACCACACGGGAGCGGGTGAAGGCCTTATAGTCCTGCCGTAGACCCCAATGGTGATGTGGAAATATAGGTCTCCAATTAAATTTTGTCTTTAAAACATATTTGAAGAAACCAGACAAACCGCTTGCCTGGCACCAAGGGCGTGACTCGGAAAACGAAATGGGGCAGGGTCATCGTATGAAAGACAGTACTTAGTACCCCCCCCTTACGGGGAATTATCGAGTGTATGCCAGCATGGTCATGTCTCCGATCCAGCGGCTCTAATAAAAAAACTGTTCCAAAAACATGGATTCAAACCTACGCAAGGAAAGGAAATGTGACAGGATCAAGTCAATTCAAGGAAAGTGAAATATCATGGGAGTAAATTATGCACCGACTGTGGCATTTATGCAAGTAGAAGGCAGCGATTGTCGTAAGTGTCTATTCTGGCAATATTTGTGACTGCAATGCTGCATGACTCTCCTAGCTACAGGAATAAAGCAGCGGACGTTTGATCCATCCTCTTGGCAATCCCAATAGCTGAAGTAGCAAACCGAAGTGTAAACTCATTATAGACTCTCAAAAGTCATTAAACTGTTCGCGCCAGGCAGAATAGCTAAAAGATTTGTGAATATATTCCAGTACAACCGGGCACAAGGGTTTGGAGATCGAGGCACCGACCAAAAGGTCCGAGTCCTCACACGCCGTGCTACTTGCGACCACGACTACAGTCCTCCCCTCCCCGAAAAACGTATACATCGCGTAATCATACGTCCAGAAACACGATCTTCCTCCATGCTAAAGGTGGCCTCTGTGTCGAAGAATTGCGAACTCTGTGGTGGATAAACAACCACAAGTATCTATACCAATAAAAGTTGGCGAAGATGTTGGGCAGAATCATCATAGGTTAATTAAAACTTCGCTAAATTCGGGTAAACACTTACCCTCTTCTCTGTAACTCAGGCATGTACAGGAGTATGCTCACCGCCGGCGCCGCTTTCCCAAGTTTTATACCCCTTGCCACAATCGATGCCTCTTCCACCAGTTGCCCTTTTAAGTCGCTATGGTAGTGATGGGTGTCGTTCGCTTGGAGGACGAAGAGCGCGAATTAACGGACCTTCGACGCGCACAGAAGCGCGAATGGGCTTGAATACAACGGAAATCCGCTGCTGCAGAACGTGCAGTCACCGCTGTTGCCGCCTCAAGCTCCACCTTGCTGAGTAGCTGCGAATCAATCCCGAAGGAAGAACAACTTGCCCACTTTGTTCGACGATGTGAGCCAATAATGCTAATATATTGTCATGTAACTCACATTGCAGTGGCGACGTGGTCAGCCCCGCTAACGACAGCGCGAGCGTGGACCGGAAGAACGGAAAGACGAAGGCCTTTTGCCGGTGCTTTTTCCACAGCTGTGTCACCATTTTTGCCAATCCGTATGTTTACTTATTAAAACTGCTGTCTAGTTTTATCTACAAGCTACATTATAAATTCACTATATGGAAATACCACCGTAGCAAAACCCACCGCAGCTTTTTTAGGTCTATTTCTTCAGGGCCTCGTATAGTGACGTTTTCCATAGTGTAGTTGCCCTACAGCTTAAGGGGCTCCCAGAACGCCATTTTGGAAGACGGCTTTCACGTCTAAGCACGCGCACATCACCGTTGGTTGTTTCTGGGTGCATGTGGGTGGGTAACGGAGGCGGGTTAGCAAGGGCAGGCTTCACGCTTTAAACCTCGACATATACTCTTTCTGATGAGGGTATACATCTCACAGCCCTACGCGTTCTTACTCCCATGTTGGTACGCTAGAATAAAAACCGTAGTTTTTCC
Source organism: Haemaphysalis longicornis (assembly GCF_048455015.1). Classification (NCBI taxonomy): domain Eukaryota; kingdom Metazoa; phylum Arthropoda; class Arachnida; order Ixodida; family Ixodidae; genus Haemaphysalis; species Haemaphysalis longicornis. The sequence goes on from NW_027526204.1 coordinate 70,165,330, forward strand.
GAATTCCATTTAGCTAATTAGCTACAAAAAATGCTGAATTGCAAATTACAAGCAAAGGTGTTTGGTTCGTCCACTAATTATAGTGCGCCCAGATTCGCTGGTCATACTTCCGACAGACTGGAAGGGCCCTGATTTTTTCCTATTTGCATACCTTTTATTGATATTGCTCTTCTTATTTGTCGCCTACGCTCGGCTGAATGCACATACAGCTTTCTTGGTCAGTCTCTCAAAATCGGGTTTTGCTGTATATGATGATTCCCATCATCATATTCCACCATCATCAAACAAGCACCGACCCCATCATCATCATCAGTGCCAGCAAGGAAAGCCGCTGCCTGCATCTCTTGCTCCTCTAGAGGCCTCACCTGAGACCCTTTCAACGTCGACCCATGAAGACCTCTCCCGAGCCTGTATAGACTCTGCTGTCAGAGTCACCCCTTGGCTGCCTTGGCCGAAGTTCAAAGCAACAAGCTTCAGGCAACCCCGGGCCTATCTACAATTTATCACCCCCAGCGATTGCGCCGGCCTAGGTTCGTATTCCGTGCTGAGGTGCTTCCTAATAACCTATAGGGCTTAACCTTCGCCTGAACTCGTTAAATTTGCTTTATACGGTGTGCTAAGGTTGTTCTGTAACCTGATAGTTATGCATATTGCCATTGTAACAGAAATTGTGCAGGCTTATGCGCTGCACCTTCAAAAGGCTGTTTCTCATGGAGCCGATCTAGAGAAATTCTGCGCTCACATTTCTTCTGGTTAGGCAAAAGTGACTCATACCGGCTGGATCTGTTTCTCATCCTGGTCATCGCTGAAACCGGAGCCACGCATGCGCACTGCGTGGGCCTCGGGGAGGGACGGTCTCTATCAGTTGACCTTACCATTTCGATAAAAAATCGATAAACTGTTGCACGTTTCCACAATGGTTCCAGAACCTTCCATGGCTTTCATTGTTGTCTTTGTGAGGCGTAAGCTCAGTGTGACATGCAGCGCCTTCTGATTAGATGGGCAATAGTGAGGTCTGCTACGACGCTATGCGTCCGAGCTTTGGGTGCCCGAGATGACCGGACAGATTTACGACTGCGTCCGTGCTGCTGGACCTGACCCACGTGTTGGTCATCCACCACCTACGCTCGGAAGAACTTATACTACGCGTGCAATCGACCAAGTGTACGTTGCAGGACAGAAGGCAGAATACGTTTATGTAAAAAGCGATTCCTGTGATAAGCTAAACTCATCTTTTTTCGTCTGCCTAATACATATTATATCCAAAATTGGCAGGTTGGTCTGGTCACAACTAAAAATTACTTTCTTGGAAAAGTTATCATTCGTCATCACAGCACTTGCACGTGTTTGCTAATACTCATACCTTCGCACCTGCTACAAGCAGTAAAAATATGCTCATTTCGCCACTCATAAACAAACATGCCTGAACTTCGGAAGGTTCCTTTTGGTGCCGTGCACCACCTCGCTTCAGGAGAGCGAAATCGAAGAACGAAGACAATGATAGAAAACAGCAGAAGCAACGGTACCTTGGATACACACATATTCACCAGTCCCCGAATCATCCTACGTCCATTCTGTACACTTGCGTGGCAACAAAAATTAATGTTGCATAAATAAGAAGCCCAACCAGCGCATTCTCTCTAAAAAACACAGCCGCCACTTTCTGCTTTCTGCTGAAAGGATGAGGCAGGGTGTGAAGACGAAGCGGGGAGTTAGACGCACAGCCAAGCAGCCCCCCGCAGCGTCCACCTCGGCTGCCTTGGTGAACGCCAAGTACGCCGGTCCCTCGAACAGCTGGATACCAAGCAGCCTAAGGAATTTCGAGGCAGGCATCCTGGACGCTCCAATCAGCGCCGCCGCCAGCACGGAGGCCATCGTGGCAGAGGACAAGGGACGCGCGCTGCCCCGGATGCCCTGCCGCCCCTGCGACACCGCGTACCCGGCAGTGCGAGGTCGCCCCGGAAGGTCGCCGTCACCTCACGCCGGTCCTGGTGCAGAGAAACGCAGGTAGGTGCAGAGGGAAGGTAACCACCTGCCGAACCATCTGATTAAATCGCTGTTAAAGGGGCCCTAAAAGGCGTTTGGAGCACACTAAATTGACCAGCGCAATCGTTAGATTGGGTCGTCAACATCATCTGTGCCAAGTATTACTCTTTTACGTGCAGCGGAACTCACACTTTTGTTGCGAAGTTTGTCGCTTTTTTCTCATCCTTCCCTTCGTGTTTTTGGACGCCGCCATCTTCACATGTCTACGTCATCGATTCCCAGATGTTCGTCATGAGCTAGACATCCTGCTATTGGGCGGCTTTTTCACGCACTTCCGGCGAAGAGATGAGTCGTCTGCTCAGCGTCGGCTCGCCGGCTGATCTGCCAGCGGAGTGCCGGAGTGCTTGGGCATTTCACGACAAACGAAACAAATGTAAACAACGGCTTAACCGTTTGTATTGAATGCAACAGGGCCATAACACGACATGGATATTCTCTTACTTCCATAAAGAAAGCGTTGCATAAAGAAAGCGTTGAAGCCCCGTGGCACTTCTTTCTTGCATTCGCAGAGAACGCCCTGAGCCGAATGCCCGGGTTTGACGCATACATTTTATTCAACTTCAAAACAATCCAGAGATGCGTTTCGAACGAACACAACGTCACAACATGCGTTGCAAGTCCGAACCGCCATTGACAGACGATGGGTTGCCTCCTCCTGCCCCTCGTAAATTCGGCACTCACCTCGCGCGCGGTTTGCAGGGACGAACAGCAAGTCACTTAATTCTGGCGCACAAGCCGAGATGGCTTTTAGCCACGCACACTGCACATACCCCATGCGAGGTTGAGTCGTACGCCGCTCGAGAAAGATAATCCAGACCATGGGAAGCACTATCCACCCGCAGAAGCACAACGTCGCATTTCATCGCGAAACAAAGGCATCCACCACAAACACACCATCGCCTCCTGTAATTCCAAACGCATCTCGCACTTCCAAATGGGAGTGAGTAGTATGCCTGCAGTGCCCATATGCCGCGAGGTGGGGCCCCAAGCTGAACCGGGATCACGCAACCGTAACTGACTTCTAGAGCGGTTTGTGCCTTGTTGCCAGGGCGACCGATGTTTGATATTGTCAAAAAATGGCGCTCGCTTCAGCGCTAGAAAGCTCAGAGCCGCGGCGGAGCATGTTTTGCCAACGTTGCCGCTCTCCACCACGGGTCGCCCCAAGCTGAACTGGCGTTGTGTGCACGGGTTCTGTATCGATTTAAAATGTCTTTTTCACATGCCGCCGGCAGGAATTACCACCGCCACAAAATAATACCCGGCACCAGCGGGGCCACATCTGATACGGCGCTTTTTGGATAAACAGTGCGCTGTGCATCCAAGGGAGTGAGCGCACGATCCCCCCATGCGGCTACGAGTTCCCCGCCGATAAAAGTCACGTGCCGCCGGTAGAAACTCCAGCCAACGCATGGAGGAAAGAAAAGGTATTCTTTCCTTTATGAGCCAACGTTACCAGAATAAGACTCCAGCAACGTACACCGCGAAAGGGCAAGGCCAGGCCACCGCACACATGCTGCCAGATTTTTCGTTCGCTTTTCCAGCCTTGAGCGGAGTGCGGGATTCATGGTGTCAATAAAGCTTGCCCGTAGCAGACGGCAGTGTGAGCAGCGCAATAGCGGAAGTACGTCACCGCCGAGGAGCGCAGCATCATGGGAGGGAAGGCTCACTCGCCGTCAACAGCGGAGAGTAAGTTGAAAGGAGGAGGAAACGCGGAGCGACGATAATGAGCGGTTTTTGATTTACGATTTCACAGCTAATACTCATCGCTTTAACAAAATTCTTGCGGGAGGAGATTGCTAATACATTCCTTTATTTGGTTACATGTACATCCACGCATCGGCGGATGGTATTTCAGGACCCCTTTAAATGGCTTCGGAGTCGCCACTGCCTCGTATACTTTATTTAACACTCTTAGAAGCCCTCGTAGGTAGTCCTCGCAACAGCCCTGCACAGGGACCGAGTGTGCGAATTCGGCAAATGACGAACCAAGCAGATGATTCGACTTAAAAAGTTTCATGTGTGCTTGGACAACACGAGAGGCGTGAATGGCGTTTTGCATAGAGCTATGTCCGTCCGCAGGCGCCTTTTATCTGTTCAATAGACCTTATGCGAAATTGCTTGGTGATCTAGCAACACTGATGTAAACGAGACCGTCGGCCATATTGGTACGGGCGCCGATCTGGAAGTCTCGTATTGTTTACTGTGGAAGAGTAGGTGACGGTAACACTGTATGGCTCAAACTGGACAGCGTTTTCCGGCTCCCGACCGCGGATTGTGGACGAATGACTTGACTGCGCTGCCGACTGTGTCTGGAGACTTATACCACTCGGGGTGCCGCGCCAAAGACCCATCCAAGCGGCAGCGGAGCAGGGCATGCCGCCTAGACACCGACGCGCATTGCTCGCCTTCATCGGTGCGGACAAACACGTGCATCTCGCAGTAAGTAAATCCTTCTTTGTTTTTTCTTTGACGTGAGTTAACCGGTATGAGCATTTGTATAGCATTTTGTTCACCGTTGTTTACCATGCAAATGCGTAGCGGCGACCCTGTTGCAGTAACCGAGAAAGAGGAAAGCGACAGTCGCCAGACCGTACCGCTAGTGGGTGGATTAGGTATTTTCAAATGCTGTACATCGAATTTACAGGATGATTTTTGGCGAAGATAATTACGGAAAGGTTGCGGCGGTTTTCTGTGACGGTCGTCCGCCCGCGCGTTTGCCGCAAAGCAATCGCGCTTTGCGGCGAAGTCAACCACAAACGCGCACATACGCCTTGAATTTTCTTTTTTGTGTGTGTGTTTTCATTATTTATTGCGCATGTTCTGTCGCAAATATCTGTGTTTGTGTGTCTTTCTTCTCCTTTTTTTTTTGCGATGGGGTGGTTGTGTTTGTTTCTAAACCGTATGTTTTTGGTGTGCACAAATAGATAATACAGTAAAACCACGTTAGCTCGAACTAACTGAACTAGAAGATTTTTTTAATTCGATGGGTCATCGGTATAGCCCGAATGTTTACCTGTTTATCTCGAAGGGTGCTGGAAGTGAGTTCAAGATAATCATATTATTGCTTGCGTAAGTTATGACGAACACGATTATGCGGGTACTGGTATCATTACCCACTGTGAGGTTTTTCAATGTTAAACTTCCTTCTCTTGAAAATACATTAACAAAGCGTGCAGAGATACTTGCACGCTCGAACTTGACAAACAATTTTGACATCATTGCTGTTTGAGGTGTAGATTATTGCCCTTGCAGCAGTGTTAAGCAAGACACAAAATCTAGTCATTTTGAGGCTGTTCCTTGCGGCAGGGGTTTCCCCAGGCATCGAATCAAGGGGGGGTGTCTCAATGGCTCTAGGGGGGGGGGCGGTTCATAAACTAGAAAAGCTGTTTTTTTATCCCACTAGTTAAATAATAGACGTCTGTTAACCCAACGCTCATCCCCGTGACGTACGTTTTGCATTTTCTCTCTCTCTCTCTCTCTCTTTCTCTCTCTCTCTCTCTATATATATATATATATACATACACCTGAGAGGCGGTGCTTTCTATTCAATCTAAGAAAAAAACAAATTTAGAGAAATTCATTTTTTACCATGAAAGGTCCGTATTCAGTTTTTTTTTAATTTCTCGCCATTTTTCTACATGAAAGGACATTTTCGAACTTGTTACCAGGGCCAGTGACGAAATTTAAGTTCTTGAACCAATATTTAGGTAGTACACGAATTATGCAGCACTTATAAATCAGGCACCGATTGTACGCTCCCGATTTATTAAAACGCCAGGATTAGCTTCCGTAGCGCTTTTCGCTACTCCCTGGCTGGTGGCAATGGGCTCGCAGCGTGGTCAGCCTCAAACCACTTTACCCCTTTCCTTTGAAATCCTTTCTTGTGTGCACATACGAACTTGCCACGAGCTGTCGAAAAAAAGGAAATAAATACGTGCAACGCTAACAGCAAGCTCGGGGGGCGCACTTTTGTTTATTTTGCCCGAGGCTACGGCCAAGAATAGAAGACGAGCAGCCCGTGCATCCGCAGATCGATACTGAAAAAGGTCCATACAACGACTGACAAGAGTGAAATTTGGGCATTCAAGGGGGGGTGTCCAGAAAAACTAGGGGGGGGTCTACACACCCCCTAGGGGGGGTGTAGGGAAATCACTGCCTTGCGGCCACTGTTTTCTACTCGGTCCCTTTACCATAAACTGTAGCGGACTAGTCCTGTTCTTCCCTGAGTGATATTTACTGTTACTCTCTCTGTTCTTGCAGGTTGGGCTCATCTATGTGGTCAGCAGCTTCTTTCGCTCCCAGAAGTAAAGTGGCCGTCCCTATGTTGTGTGCCTCACCTTTGAGACGGACAGTGGGGCGATTGTGAGGCAGCGTGCGACTGCCCGGCGGTTTGCAGTGGTGCATGGAGTCACATCCTGGCTGCTGTGCACCTACTCGCCCTCTTGCAAGCCGAAGGTTTTAAGAGGCGCCACCGGAGCTTGCGTGCACTGAGCTGCCACAACAATGGGGACGTCCGAGACAGCAGGGCATCAAGCCAGCGAGTGTCCAAGACATTGACTGGAGAAGCCCACGAGAAAATGGCCCCTGCATCCTTGCCATCCCTTGCCAATTTGTCTGTTCGATGCACGTCGAGTACAGGAGCAATGCGAGCAGCAACTAAGTGCTGTGCAAGCGCTTGGGAGAAAACTTGGTAGCCTTGGGAATGGGTTTTTTGCCCCAGTTGTGCTGGCCTCACCCCCACAGTGACAGAAACAAGGACTGGCATGTCACCTGAAGGGTCACCTAAGAGCGACCAGCAAGCATTCATGCCACATTTCGCCGTGGTCATCTCGCGAGCACGCAGAGGCTGGGAAACGTCGTGTTTACTAGAACGCGGCATGTAGGGGTGCGCGAATGCTTCCCTTTGTTCCATTTATATCCACAGTTTGCTATACTGTACGCGGTATAAATCAGCGAAGTAGTTTAATTTACTGGGATTTTCACTGTGGATACAAATGCAAAACCACTCAAGCTGATGCGCGGCGGCCTGATGCAACTCTGGTCGTTTTCTTTTTTTTTTTTTTTGAATAAAACTTGAAAATTGTCTCAGCTGCCTACATCAATGGCCACTATCATTACGTCGGAGGCATGCATGCAGCATGTGACAAACTAGAGGAGTGAGTGTGTATTTTAGTCGCAAAATATTCGACAGTAAATACATCGTGGCTGAAATGACAATAGCCACCAAGTTAACTTAATGTAACATCAAACCTTTCAGCCCGCCAAATCGGGAACCAAGTGCAAAAGCTCGACGCTCGAATTTTCCACCGTTAGATCATCATAAACAGCGCACGCCACTTCTGCAACGACCCGCGGATTAATGCAACGTAAAAGAAACCAACAACACACTCCCATACCGTGCGCGCCCGTCACAAAGGAAATTTTCAACCGCGCCGTGACGGCGTAGCGCGGCAAGAAAAGTTTGTTTACTGCCCTAGGTAAGAAAAGGCACGTGTAGGGGCTAAGCGGTACCATTTAACAATGAAATGAAGCGGGCGCCGAGCCACAGAGACGAGTAAAGAAACAGCCTAATTTTGGCAACGTGTGGTACTGTTTTCCCGGTCGAGCGTCGCTGCCAGTCGCATGAATAGGTGGCGCACGCTCAGGCTTCATTTAGAATACAAAGGCTGGACCACAGAACTCCCACGCAGCTGTATTTTTTATCCGGACAGCGACTACGGAATCCCGCGCTTAGCGAACCAACGACAAATATTCGCTCCCAGCGCACCGCGCCCAGCGTGTCACAAAGGTTGCTCGCGACGGCATAGTTCACGTCAGAAAATTTGTTCAAAAACGTGGAACATCACGTACCTATTCTCCATTTGGACCGGCATTGTAGTCCATCACCAAGAGCGGTCAATGCCCGCCTTCTATATTTTGCTAATTGGTTTCGGTTTCAAACGACCGTACCAAAATGGCGGACCTAGTTACCGGAGTCTACGTGAGATGGCGGGGCACATTTTGCATAGGGTCATTTGAATGCTCGGCCACTTAATTTATCGTATTTCGACTCTCTAGGTGATTCGAATAGTCATTCTGCAGCATCGTGGCGGAGGCGCCCTCCGTGGACTTAGAGTGAATATTTCGATTCTCTGTGGCAAGTTTGCGATAAGATTGCCGTCATTGTTATCGAAACAAACATGCTTCTGAATGAATCAAAACAGCTGGCGAGAGGGTTCAATTTCATGTGCACTATGCGCAAAAAGACACATCCTAAAAGACGGTGGTGAACTCAAGCAGAGCGACAGTTCCAAGTGAAATTTATTTTGAGAAGAAACATATATGCACCGTCTAGGCGCATGTCACACATTGATATTGTACATTGCCTCACATGCTCTTGTCTAAAAGCGCTACTTCTTGCTAGCTTTTAAGAACCACACGTGTGTTTTGTCTTCATAACACCCTTTTATGCTCTATTCCATCTGATTCTCGCAGCAGTGCCAAATTCTGGCTGCACGTTGGAGTGGCCATTGTCCTGGCGGCTTCCGTGGCTTTCATCGTCAACATGATGCTCGACACGGCAGACTCTGAGGACAGCGAGCTGAGCCATAGCGTGCAGCCCAAGCAGCTGTCGAACGTTTCGACCAACCACTCCGGCATTTCCAATCCAAACGGCACTACTGCGGACAACGCCAAGGAGACCACGCCGGCCAGGTCGAATGAAGTTACTGGCAACCCGCGGACCGTGACAGTGCTTAATAGCCCGACGTGGGATTCGGACGGAACAGTCGACAATGCTTCAAGCAGCGGCATCAACTCAGAGCAAAACTCCGGGAACGCGAGTGCCGGCTCGGATGACTGGGCCACGCAAGAGGTTGTAGGCATAACTTCCCAGGGCTTCGTGCGTGGAGACGTTAGGTCAGACACCGAGGCACACGCGGAGATGTGGAATCGAACTGTGCTTTCGTCTTCAATGATTACAGATGGGTACTCGAATCAGACGACGCTGAAAGTAGACGGAGAGTATAACAGTGCGAGCCATAAAAAACTGTCGAGTGCACAGCGCATAACGCGGGCAGAGCGCAAGTCTACGCAACACAGAGATGAGAAGAAAACGGTAGGAATTTTGCTCACGTTTCCAGAGACCGGGACTACACAACGAAGTGTCCGCGGCAACCGGGACGGCGTACGGCAGCCTTTGGCTACAGCCGATGGTGGGCTCCGGTTACCGGAAATGTAACATATTGCTTCTTTCTGGTGGAAATCGATCTCTGAATGACGGCAGGTGAACGTGTTCTTGGAGGGGAATATTTACCTGAAGGCGAGATTTCGCTGAATATGAGATCTCGTTTCGGAAAAAAACCGTGCATGAAGTGGTGAATAAACGGCGATCTTCTGTGCACGCACTTACACAACCGTGTCGTATGCGGTCAGCAGAGCAGTAGGGATGCGTTCTGTCGCCATGATTCGATGCTCACCAAGAACAACCATGAACTAAGGTGGCATTCGTTGTATTACGTACTTGTCCTGGCTAAATTTCGCACATATTAACAAGTATGTGGCAGAACGACAGGGCTATGATTATAGCACTGCACGAGCCTGATTTTAAAGCCCGAGCCCGCTTTGTGAAACCCGGGCCCGGACCGGCCTCTGGCATTCATAAGTGAGCCTGGCCCGGACCCGGCCCGGGCCCTCGTCGTCTGATGCCCAGGCCCGGTCATTAATTTTACAGCCTTGGGAGGGCCCCGTGTCTGTGACCAGGCTCAGTTTTACATGAAGAAAATTTGTTTATTATATTTGGTGCAGTGTCTTCGTAGCGGGCCATCAGGCGGATCATCTAGTCTACAAGCACGTCATGAACAGAAACGCAAAAAATAAGGGTTTAAAATTGCACGTACTTTAGTTTACACCGTCTGCAGTTCTCGCCACATTGGTATTACACGAGACACACCATTACCTTTGATGACCAGACTCTTGGCAACTTCACGTGGTTGTCTTGGCCACAAGTTGGCATTGCTGAATTTTTTTGCTCCGCCTTTGAATCAGTGAGTATGTACAGCCTCCCAAATTTTTAATAAAAATGGGCCCATCTCCCCACGAGGGGGGACTCGAGTAAATCCGACGCTTGGGGGTGGGTGTATTGCATTAACGTTAGTGTTTGGGGGGGGGGGGGGGGCGGGTAGTGAATGTGTTAACTATTATTGCTTATTACTACAATTATTATTTCTTTTATATATTAATTAATACTTTCGTGATTTTGCGACTCGAGTCCCCCTCGTGGAGAGATGGGCCCAGTTTTTCTTTTTTTTTCTGACGCAAGAGATGAAGGAAAGGAGTAGGTTGTTGTAAGTCGTTATTTATTTATTTGTTGCTGTTGTCGTTGTATTCGACGCTGAGAACGACGGCTTCGTGGTCGCTAAAGTGTACTGTTAAGGGGTCTTTAAGCAGTGGTCGTACGTTGCAGCAACTGGTGAAGACGAGATCGATGCAACTGCTGCCGTGTATCAGCAGCTTCTTGACGTAGTTTGAATGAGTCAAGGATATAAGGCGCGTTCGTACCCTTTGATTCTGTGCCGCTTTTGTGGCGCCGTGGGAAGAGCACCATGTACCTGGCGTTCCGCCCACAGGGTCGTGGGATCGAAACCAGGCGCCGATAAGTATTATTTTTTTATATAGTGTAGGGGGAGGGGTGCGGACCTGTTGTTGAGAGCGAGGAGGGTAGCGTGATGCGGGAGAGGAGAAGTGGGGGAGAGGGCGCACCTGCGCGCTGAGCTGTTGCGTACGGACGGCGGACGCTACATGTGAGTTAAAGAAATGCTCTGCATTTATCTAGCGGGAGTGACGACCGTTCGGCTTGTCAGTGCCGTATCACGATGTTCACCGGCAAAATTGTATACGCCCAAGAGTATACGCCCACGCGCATAGAACTATATGTATTGCGGGAGCGTCGTGTGCTCCGCTGTTCTCCTCAGGGCAACACACCCCTGTATTTCTAACCTGGCAAGGCAGTTTCGCTACCGCCAAAGGTAGCTAATAAGCAGCGTGGGGCACAAGTTTTTATTTTTATCAGGTTTGTTATTTATCGCATTATGTCCCCAGTTGCCTAAGGCCATTCCGGTCATAAAACCGGTTCTGTTATTCTTTTATTTATTTTTTGAGTGGCATATTTCACAATGTGCGGGGTAAGTGATCCGAAAGAAAAATCCAACGCACATTTGATATGCGCATGCGCTTCAAACAACCACGGTTTCTCGTGAAGAAAGCCATTCAGATGCAGTGGCATGGGGAGTACCACTCTCAAGGAAACAGCGTAGCAGACGACACGCATACAGCAGGTAGCCCTACGCGCGTGCGCGCACACTCGCCTATTTTGCCCGTGAACACCGTATCAAGGCGCTTACATGCCGATCGGTCATCGCTCCCGCTGTATTATTAAAAATTTGGGAGGCTGCACACATGAAAGAGAAAAAGTAACCACTCCGGCGATTACTATGAACTGAAATGTTTATTTCTAAGACAGGACAAGCAAGCTCTCCAGGGCACAACTATCAGGCACATGTAGCGGGCACACATGTGCACTTGTCTCAAGTTCAAATACACGTTCACTCTTCTTTTAACTCCTTTGTGTAGAAGGCGCAACTTGTTCAAACCTGTTAATGCAGGCTAATAATACAACGATGTTATCACTGTAGGTCATCCCACACCCCTGGCTCGTACCTATTGGCCTGCGGAGGACAAGAGTGGGGCGTCAGATGAAAGAAAGGGCGCTGCGCTGGAGTCTGCCCGGTCTTGTAGTCACGCTGCGTCATAGGCACAGAGTAATCGTGCGCGGCAGTATGAAGACAACAGCTCTCGGCCGCACCACCGAAGTCGCGTAGCATTGATGAAGGAGGCTCTATGGCCGGGTCGTCCACTGGCATCACGACGTGGCACATTTCACCCGCTTCTGAGTGTGCTGGGACAGAAGATGCAGCCCCGTGTTGTTGGCTGTTGCAGTGTCGTGTGTCTAACGGTCGACCTTCAGGTGTCATGGTGTGGTCCATGGCGTGGAGGACCGAGCCACACTGCAATTCGAAATCTGGGGACACTGCGGCAGCCGTACCACATGGGTCAGCAGCCTTTCGGTAGTGAGGCTGCGATGCTGCCACTGCTGCTGCTTCTCTTGTAGAGACGCCGCAATGGCATTCGGACCGAGAGCATGAACACTGCCCCGATGGCGCAATGTTACCTTTTACGTTTGCAGATGCCAGAAAAGGCGCGAATTGCTGGTCGAAGGGGGGCAGAGAGGTGTGCTCCGGGGTGTTCTGTTTCATGACCTTGTAGAGCAAATCACCACGACGTTCTTTTCCAGTGCTCTCAGTGTTTCCGCCGTCACGAAGTCTCGAAGACTTTCTCATAGATACACGCTGACGTTCGTTGGGGCGCGGGTGGTCATGGAATCCCTCAGATTGGAAGAACACCGCCGAGTCTGTGTGGCGCCAGATGTGCAGTACCGGGGATCCGCAGTAACCACTGCAAGGCTGTAATTGCAAGCTCCCCAGGCACCCAAGGTTAGGGCACGGCTTGCCTTCCTGGTTCTTGCGGTCCTCGTTGGAGACATGTGGCCTTAGACGCACGCTGCGTCCGGTGTGTGACACGCACTGCAGGCTGCATACCATAACACCGAGGCATTTTTTTTTCTGTTGGAAGTACGGCTTGTCTTTGGCCCAGCTGAGTCGCATGGCCCAGCCTGACGCATGTCGCTGGGCCTCCACGCAGTCGGCACGGTACACGTAGCGGCAGAAGCCGTCCGGCCACTCCTGAAACTCGTCGAACACGTTCAAATCAGGCAGGCATATGGCTGTCGTAGATGTTCCAGTTGGCCGGGTTATGGCCCGGTCCAGCGTCACAGGCCTTGGCCATGACGCGCCCAGGCGAATGGTGACCCCGGTTGCGTCCGATGAGTCTTGCCCAGTCAGAGCAATGATGGCGCCGCGTTCTCGTTGTCAACGGTGTTCAGCAGCTCGCCGACAGCTGAATCGCTCGCTCAGATGACCATGGCAGCGTATTTTTTCGTGGTTGTTAAGGATCCTCGGAAATTGCTACTTCAGCCCACAGTAGAACGCTGGGGCACTATTGCAGCTCGTCGTTCACGGTGTAAGGTCAGCGGAGTGACTGCGACGCTGATCGTACGGTAATGCAACTAAATATAGCATGTTCCTGGCCAGGATCAATTTCGTGTCTTGAAATACCCGCGGGTACTTCAGACGAAGCATTAACCACTTTTGATACAGAAATGTGATTTCCGAAAAAAGAGATAAGAAATTGGTGAGGGTGTGTTTGCACTTAGGATCTGTGCGCGTGTACGGCGGGTACACTTGTCTGATATATGTGGTCATTGAGGGATATATATGTGATTTCTTTGCAGCATAAGGTTTCCAGTTGAGACGGTGCGCTTCTGTCGTTTCACTTTCTTTTTTAACGCGATAGCGTTATTAGGCTCACTTTTCGATTATCCCGTGCCTGCTAGCCATCCGCTATCAGCCGTGCCCATGAAGCGTCCACGGAAACACTTCATCGCTGCCACCCCGACGGTATACGACTGAGGGAGCGAGTTGCGAGTGTTCGCGTAAATCTGGAATATGACACAACGGCAACTGACGCGTGGGAAGGAGGACAATAATACTATGGCAGATATAGAACAACGGACACGCATTTCCAGCAGATGCCACGCCTGCGCAGTGAAGTTCGTTCTACGTCCTCTAGGTGGCAGCATGCTGAGCAGATATAGTCGCCAGTCGTACCCGAAACTGGTGCATCGTAATAAAAGCACCTCTCTACCGGTAGATAAAAATTTAAATTTTCGGGAATTCCCGTGCCCAATCCAGGCTCGGGTTACGAAGCGCGCCGTAGGGGACGTCTTCCAGATTAATTTCGACAACCTGGGGATCTTCACGTGCACTAAATACTCGGGAAAATGGCGTATTTATTTTCCGCTTCCATCAGGGAAACTGCTGCCGTGGCCTGTAATCGAACCCGCGTCCTTGGGCTCAGTAGCGCAATGCCTTACCCACTGAGCCACCGCGGCCACGTTTCTACCGGGAGTGATGCCAGCGCCAGCACTGTCACCTAACTAAAACAGAAGACAAAGGATTAGCGCCAGTCACTCGTAAATCAAGGAAAGCATACAATATGAACACAAACGAACTGAAATAAAACGTAATGCATAGCGTCTAATACACTAATTTTCCAATTATTTTAGATATTCCCGCGCTTCTCATGCCCAGGATTTAGGGACACGCGCCGCCAAAACCTGATTGCGCCCTCTCCCGGCGGCGCAGTCTTCCTATTGTCCAGTCTTCCTTTCTTCCTCATGCAACTTTTTTCCCTCCTCAGTACCCCGCAGAGTAGCATGTATAGCGGCGTTAACATTCCGGCAGACCTCTCTGCTTTCCTCTCATAAAGAGCTTTCTCTCTCTCTCTCTCTCTTTCTCTCTGGCGGTGTTATTACGAAAAGTTGATTGTTTAACGCGTCTGTGTATATACGTTTTGCATGTATACAGGGTGTCCCAGCTATCATGCACCAAGATTAAAAAAAAGAAAAATTGCGTAACTCGAAGAAAACCTAGTGCATAATGTTTGCAGTACTGTGAAGTTGCGGAGAGTAATTTTTTCGTTAATGAGACTTAATTAATTGATTGTAATTAATTATCTAACTAGAGAAATACTTCCCTAATCACTAAAGTGTCAATGAGGCACTTGTAGGTAACCACGAGGGGCATCTAACTGCGCTATTTTCAGCGACGAACTAATTGCGTACTCATTTATTTTGACTGATTAAGGAAACCCGCGAAATATGAAAAATACCACGTGACGACGCTTACGCGCGCATTGTAAAGCAGCGTCCCCAAACAAAGCTGATTGAAAGCAACTGCTTCGCGTGTTATCCGCCCGAAAAGACAGCGCATCACCTTGATAATAGCATGCATGGAAGGAGCAGCAACAGCAAGATTCCCGGGACGCGTGTGCAGATAAGGAACAAACTCGGTCGCGATTTCTTCTTTCTTTCTTTTGTTTATTTCATTCTGGCTAACTCAGAGGCAGCCTGTTTGAGGGCGTTGCTTTACGGTGCGCGCGGAGGCGCCGTCACGTGGTATTTTTCATATTTCGCGGGTTTCCTTTATCAGTCATAATAAATGTGTACGCAATTAGTTCATCGCTGAAAATACCGCAGTTAGATGCCCCTCGTGGTTACCTTCAAGTGCCTCATTGACACTTTAGTGATTAGGAGAGTATTACTCGAGTTAGATAATTAATTACAATTAGTTAATTAAGTGTCATTAAAGAAAAAAATACTGTCCGCTTCTTCACAGTACTGCAAACATTATGCACCTGGTTTCTTTCGAGTTACGCCTTTACTCGTTTTTTAAATCTTGGTGCATGATAGCTGGGACACCCTGTATAGTTGTGCATCAATTGAAATTGTAACGCCTCGATGTAGTGAATTTTTTTATGTATATAATTGTGTATAGGTAGTGTATATATTTTCCCGAGCATGTCTTGCCTTTTTTTACCAGCGCCTTGCCGCGCCAGGTTATTTTAGCTTTTTAGAGCTGAGCCGAGGTTTCCTCTTTTTATTGTGCGCCGTGCCGGGCGACCTTGTTTAATATGTGAAGATGGTTTCCCCCGTTCGATACTTTTGTGTATCAACAATGTTGCCGATCCAATTCGATTGTTCGGGATATAACAAAGCTGAAAACTAGATGCTCACCGGGCAAACACCGCTACATTTTGGTCTTCGACGCTACGTGCACGTCACTTCGTAGGGCGCTTCTTCAACGTTTGTGTTTACTTGATTGTGGCGGACATGTCATTCCATTTTAATATCATTCAACTGTTCAATGAATGGTTCCTGTAACTCTGCGTTTCTGTTTCAATAAACATCCCTCTGTACACCTTTCTCCAGTAAAATAAATAGCATAGAACTTAAAGAGTAGCTAATTGAAAGGGTGTGGCGGAGTTGGGAACTTGCTAAATGGAATCTGAAATATTTTACTATACAGGGACAAAGAAACCCTTACATCGTTCTACGCGTTGAAAGAAGATTATTTCGGTTTGGGGACTACAGCATTCGGCAACCTTTTAGAGGAGCCGCGAAGGCTAGTCGCAATTACAAAAAACAGAACAAACGAGAACCCAGGACTTGTCAATGTTACGCAAGGAAGTACTGACGATTAAGAGTACTGAGATATCAAAAGGGAAGGCTATACGTAAGATGCTGAAGTGTATGTCTGTATAATTTGTATATTATGTGTAATAAACGCGTAGACTGGAACACCGACCCTAAATTCTAAAAGTCCAAAATATGTCACTCAAGAAGTCACTAACCGTTACCAGGGGCCGTTAATAGTAATATAACCGCGCAATCTGGAAAACAGTCTGTATACTTTTCGCCAATAACCATATAGTAGTCGTATAGTAAAGAAACATCGAAATAACTAAAACAGTCAGTAACTATCACAAGCAGCCGTTAATCGCAATATAGACCCGCGTAACTCACAGGAGTACTGAAACGAAATTTTGGTGTTACGTTTTTTCGCTGCTGTGGGTACCTATTACTCCTCATTAGACGGTCGATAGCAGCTTAAACAATCATTTACGGCGTCGTTTATTCGTGTCAGTTTCGGTTTCACAAAATGAACGACGAGTGGCAGCCATGACAGGAAATAGCACTTGACGCCACCATTCTTGTATCACCGCTACGGGTGTGGACGCGCGCGTGAGCGACCGCATGCGCTCGCCCAGACCGGCCGACAATCGCTAGGGATTGTTCCGTCTACTTCTTTCTAGGTCCCTGTTCGTTTTTCACTGGTGAAATGATTCAAAGTCAAAACCAACTAGCCCACCTTTCAGCCTTAGCCAAAACCCATGACGTGTACACACGGTGTAGCAGCGCGCGCCAACCGCAGCCAGCGCGTCCGCTACGTCACGGGAGCCCAGATGTCGGCAGTTTGGGGCAAGTAGCACATGATGTCATGCTACCCCGCGCTGGGCTTTCTCGTGTGGGAGGAGATTAGGATGGATATAAAATATGTTATACGAAACACCTACTGTTGGAACTTCCTGGGAGAGGTCTCATAATAAAAAGGAAGCATTTTACATAGTTATCTCTGCTGTGAAATTTCGTAATCCCTACTCCTTTAAATGACCAAATATTACTATGAGATTTTATTGGATCCAGCCATTTTATAAAATGAGCTGTACGCGTTAATGTATCACGAACGGCTGAGGAGAAATTATAAATGGAGAGGACAAAAGAAAGCAAGGCTCGTTAGAGAGAGAGAGAGAAAATAATTTTATTTCTCCAGCAGAGGCTGATGGGTGGGCGTCGCCCCGTGGAAGGCGTATCTAGTCCGGGATGCCTTGACTTCGGCTGGCCGTCCGTGCTCCGGTCACCAACTTAAGCTGGATATCCGGGTCCAGGCTGGCCAGGGAAGCCCTCCACTGCTCGAAGGTTGGGTTGGAAAGGGGGGGCAAGTCTGGAGTTCGTTGGCACTCCCATATGATGTGGTAGAGGGTGCCAGGCTGGGGACAGTAAGCGCAGAGGGAAGGTTGTTGGGTGGGGAAGATGATGTGGAGGCGGGTGGGATGTGGATAGGTATTCGTTTGGAGCCGCCGCCAAGTTGTAGCGTCCTCTCTGGAGAGGCGCCAGTGTGGTGGTGGGAGACGACGGCGAGTTTGCCGGTAATGCGCGAGAATCTCCGTGTAGCCACTGACTGGGTGGAGTTGATCGTGAGGGGGTAAACACTGGCCAACGTCGGCAATGGCTCGGTGTATTGGACGCGTTGGACATCTTGACGCGTTGGACCACTTGACCCGTTGGACCTTTCGACGCGTTGGACCTTTCGCCTCGTTGCACCTCTTGACTCGTTGTACCTCTTGACTCGCCTGCCACGTGACTATTGGACCTCTTGTCTCTTTGGACCTCTTGACTCATTGGACGTCTTGATCAGAAGCGCTCGCCACAGCCCAGCGGAATGAACAATTGGGGTGACCAAGTGTGCGTATTCGGCAAATGACGAAGTCAAACAGATCATTTCACATCAAATAGTTTTCCCTCCGTCTCCGAACCTCTGTCTAGGAGGTTCACGCGTCTGAGTGATCCAATAAACAATTTTTTCGATGCTTCCCCGTATTCCCAAATGTTATTTTCGTCTGTATTCGGACGAGGCTAACACCAAGACGTGGCCATTGGCTCGGTTGTTGTTTTTATTTTCTTTCAAACATTTCGGCATGGGATGGTATAGCGGTGCATATAAATTTCGTTGCACAAGTCGACAAATACAAATGAGCTGTTCCGCGTGTATGCGCACAAGAGGATTGTCTTGACCAAGGCATTGGTTTAATGTGCCGAAATTATGTGCCATATGTTCAAGTGAAGATTGATTGATTGTAGGGCTTAACGCGCCGACGCAACGCAGGCGATGAGGCGCGCCGTAGTGGAGGGCTCCGGATTAATTTTGATCACCTGGGGATCTTTAACGTGCGCCGAAATCTCGTACACACGGGCGTTTTTGCCTTTCGCCTCCATCAGAAAAGCGGCCGCCGCGGCCGGGAATCGAACCCGCGACCTCGTGCTCAGCAGCGCAACGCCTTAGCCACTGAGCCACCGCGGCGGGTACAAGTGAAGAAGAATAAACGATTTGTTCGCACTTGCTGCTCACTGTGGTCTGTGCCAGTCGAGACCATCTGGTCACCTGGCGTAACATCACTTCACTAGCGCGGCGCAAGTAAAAACGCGGCCATCGTGCCAGCCAGGAATGCCAGGAACCAGCAGGAGCAGCGAGCCGGCGGTCGCCATGCGAGGGCAGCCATGTTATTAAGGAGCTCAAGCGGCCTGTGCAAAAAGCATCCGCCATGTTTACAAAGTCTTGATTACAGCGCCATCAAGCGGGCTTTCTCGGTAGTTCACGACGCCGCCACTACCGTTTTTCTGGCACTACAGGCAAAGCTAGACCTTTGCTTCTCTAAAATACTCCCTGTTCTGTGGTTGTACTCGGTCTTTGCAAGAGGTAGAGTCAACATCCCCCTCGCGAGGGGCACGATCAAATGCAGAGCATTTCCGGGGGCGCACGACATTAAGTAGTTTGCGTTACGTTAATGTTGTTGCACTTGTGGCAACTGCTGACGGGAGAGCGCTCGTCAGCAGTAATTTGAATGAGTCAAGGATATAAGGCGTGTACGTAGCCTTCCATTCTGTGTCGGCGTTGTGGCGCACTGGGTAGAGCGTTGCGTACATTGCGTCCCGCCCGCAGGGTCGAGGGATCGAAACGTGGTGACGGGTTGTAATTTTTTTGTATAGTAGGGACAGCGACGGTGCGGACTACGGAGGGCAACGCGGGTGACATCGTGAGTTACTGAAATGCTCTGCATTTAAAATTTCGTGTGTACTTGGCCAACACGAGATCCGTGAATGCGTTTTGCGTACAGCTATGTCTCTGCGCAGGTAACTTTTATCATTTCAATTGAACGCTCGGCCACTTCATTTATCCTATTTCCACACTCTAGGTGATTCGAATATTCATTCTGCAGAATTGTGGCGAGGATGTGAGTGAATATTTCGATTCTTTGTGGGAAGTTAGCGATAACATTGCCGTCATTGTTATCGAGACAAACATGTTTCTAAATGAATCAAAACAGCTGAGGGAGTTGTATTAATTTCATGTTCACTAAGCGAGAAAATACACCTACTAAAATACGGAGGTAAGCACAAGCAGGGCGACACTCCCAAGTGAAATTTGAGAAGCATATATGCACCGTGTCGGTGCATGTCACACATTCATAGAACACATTGCATCACATGTTCTGGTGTAAATGGGCTACTTCTCGCAGGCTTTTAATAATCAGACGTGTTTTGTCTTTAAAACCCCTTTTTTGCTCTATTCTATCTGATTCTCGCAGCAGTGCCAAAGTCTGGCTGCATGTTGGAGTGGCCATCGTCCTGACGGCTTCCATGGCTGGCATCGTCAACATGATGCCCGACACCGCAGACTTTGAGGACAGCGAGCTGAGCCACAGCTTGAGCCGAAGCCGCAGTCGAACGCTTCGACCAACCACTCAATAATTTCCAATCCTAACGGCACTACTGCTGACAACGCCAAAGAGACCATTCCGGCCAGGTGGAATTAAGCAACTGGCAACCAGCAGACCGTGACTGTGCTTAATAGGCCGACGGGGGATTCGGATGAAGCAGTCGACTATGCGTCAAGCGGCGGCATGAATGCGGAGCAAACCCGCGGGAACGCGAGTGCCGGTTCGGATAACTGGGCCACGCAAGAGGTGCTAGGCATAACTTCTCAAGGCTTAGTGCGTGGAGAGGTTAGCTCAGACACCAAAGCAGCCGTCGAGATGTGGAATCGAACTGTGGTTTTGTCTTCAATGACTACAGATGTGTACCCGAATTAGACGACGCTGAAAGTAGACGGAGAGTCTAGCAGTGCCAGCCATAAGAAACTGTCGGCTGCACAGCGCATAACGCAGGCGGCGCGCAAGTCTACGCAACACATAGATGCGAAGAAAGCAGCAGGAATTTCGCTCGCGTTTGCACAGAGCGTGACTGCACGACGAAGGGTCCGCGGCAACCGGGACGGCGTACGGCATCCTTTGGCTACCGCCGATGAAAGGGTCCGGGTAGCGGAGACGTAAATATCTCGTTTCTTTCTGGTCGAACTGCATCTCTGAACGACGGCAGCTGAACTTGTTCTGGAGCGAATATCTGCCTGAAGGCGAGATTTCTCTTACTACCAGATCTCGTTTCGGTAAAAACCGTGTATGAAGTGGCGAATAAACGGCGATCTTCAGTTCACGAACTTACACAAACATTTCGTACGCGGTCTGAAGAGCGTAGGGATATGATCTGTCTCCATGGGTCGATGCTCACCAAATACAACCGTGAACTAAAGTGGCAATCGTTGTATTACCCTCGTCCTGATTAAATTTCGCCCGTATTGGTAAGTATATGGCGGAATGACGGGGCTATGAGCCAGTGCACCGTGGAAATTTCGTGTCCGTGAGTAGAAACTCCCAGCGCTTTACTCGCAACAGCCGGCTATTGATCTTTGATGTGCATCATTTATCCCCAGGTTTCTGCAGCTGAATGCATTTGGCGCGCGGATGATAATGTACGGTGGATATGCTAGCGATCAGACGCACGACACCATCCTGTTGTTCGGAATCCTGGACATGCAGTTGTAATCTCTGAAGTCTATGGTTACACTTGGATCATGTGTGGTAAACCCTTCTTTGTGGTGCTGGGAAATTCAAATGTTGGTATTTCTGCACCAGAGAGAGCGGTTCACGAGAACGGTTTGGGCTGGAGGGGTATGCTTGCTACGTCACGCTTATGGAAAGCAGTAAAATATTGCTGCAGCAGTTGTGCACAGACCTGACATTGTCAATGAACGTGCCATCGGTTGGGACTGCAGTGCGTGACCACAAAGCCATCGCAACCATCATTGGAAAGTAATGGACGATGCAACAGAGCTCTTCTAACCCCAATTCCTGACGGCAATTATACAGCTTCACCACCTAACCTTTTTTGCTGAGCGGTAAGGTCTAGAATGGATATATGCATGGCCTTTGCTGAGCGATATGACCTTGAGCGGTGTAGCCTAGATCGAGCGATACGGTGACAGTGCAAGAAGCGTTACATTTGATGCCCATATAAAAGGAATGACGTCAGAGTCACTGACGATTCAGCGTCTAAAGGTCCAACGAGACGGAAGATACCACGAGACGAATGGTCCAAGAGTGGATATTCTGTCTCGTTGGATCGGTCATCTCGTTGGACATTCAGGCTCGATTGGACTTTCTGTCTCGGTGCATCTTTCGTCTCGTTGGACATTCAGGCTCCTCCGTAATATATGAACGTCTGAAGCCCTCTACAATCACCTTCACTACCCATATTACCAAATTAATAACAAGAACGTCTGCGTTTCAGGTGCCAGTATACAACTTCGCTTAAGTACACGATAATTTAAACTTTAATATTCTCCCGGCATTGGCCTTTCCACGTGGTCAGGAACACTATTTCTGAACAACAGCTTCACGAAGATGAAATGACTGGCTTACGAGATATGTGCTATCACTGTCATCAACTGAAGAGCGCCCACAACAAACGTTTTTGCGAATGCGTTGGATTCTCCTTGATGCCTGTGTTAGGGTGTGCGAGATTTATTAAATTACCCTTAGGAAGAAAGCCCCAATCGCCTATCTAAAACAATATCTTCCTACGAATGAACTCAAGTTCCTTCCAAACGCATGGACACGTGCAGCACTTAGGCAAGCCTACCTGAAATCTGCATTCACTTCTTCAATTGTGCACTTCGCTATTTTCTTTTGTAATTTAGATGGGTTCACCGGAGTGCACAAGGCCCCTTTATATTATTCAAATGAATTCACTATTTCTACCTGGAAGCCTAATTATCTATAAATATCGGAAATTGCCCCATTTTTTGAGCGCTGCCTTTCCATTCTGCGCAAGACTGCGCAAAACCGGCCTCACCAGAGTGAATGGATAAAACCCGAAAGGCGATGTTCGGTTCGTCTGTGATGGTTCAACTGTTTTAAGGAACTGAGTAAGCTAAATAACGGCGGAATATTGACCCTCAAGGGCGACAGTGCAGTGTATTTATGCCACCCTTCTACAAAAGTGTTGTTCTCGGGCCTCAATTTCTCAGCGCCCGACATTACGCTTTTGGGTCGCGGTTCGGTGAAAGCCTATCGAGTTCTTTGTTGCAGCTCCAAGACGAAGCTTGGAGGTTAATTTTTGTCCACTTCTAAGAGCGGATGGTACATATTCGTTTTTAGGAATGTGGCGGCACGTTTTAAGTGGTCTGTGGGACGTCTCAGCACATATTCGATGGTTTAGCGGACGGCAATACTTGCGCGATTTGTGTTAGACATAGTGTCGGTAGAGGGTTGAAAATACCCGCCAAATTGTTCAAGCATTTATATGTGACTAACTGAATTAAAAAAGCGCGAAAATACGGGAAAAGAAGCGACTACACACGGCGCTGTTTTTTTCACGTCTTTTTGCACTGTTACGAATTCAGTTAGTATGCTTCAAATTGCCCAAGCCACCGTTCTAACAAAGTTAAAATATGACAATGAACGAATTTTTTTTTTCGGAAAGCAGGAATATGCACCCTCAACAACAGGAATGACCCCAAAAACATGTGGACCACCTGTGCCGTTGTTCTGTACACATCATTTTGTGTATGGAAGTCGAATTACCTAAAGGTGATGGTGAAGTGATTTGTAAACATGGCAGGATTACTTGTGGAGATTATACTCTGGAGTCCCTGGACTAGGTTTCAACCACTCTGGTTGCGTTTACGCAACTTCCTTAGTAGAACAATTAGTTTTAGTGTTGCCCTAACCTCTGCATCCTCCTTGCCGATTTTCTATGACGTTTCGTATGACGTTTACTCCTGTAGGCTCAGCTTGACTGCAGCTCTCTTGACTGCGACCACTGCAGCTCTCCGACCCTAGGCCGGCCGCCCGGGGTTCGTCGCAATTCATTCCCTAAGTTAAAACTACGCCATGACAAGAATTGTGCTCCGGAGAATGTGGCTTTATTTTGCTAGTTTGCAAAAAGTCCAAGTCAATGTATCTCTGCGCTAGCGCGCATGCAATACATATGGTGGCTTACGGCGCTTCACTGAATTCGCTTCGCGGGAACAGTAAGCTGCATTTGCCCGCGCAATTGCTACGCTAGTAGAAAATCTCAGGCCAATAAAAAGTGCGAAAAGATTCAGCGGATTTGATGTAAGTAATAAACCAAAAAGTCGACCAATACTATTTTCTTAAAGCGGAAATCCAAGGTACGGGAAACACTTTTTGCGCAGGGGGAGGTAGCACAGAGGTCAGCAGCAGATCTCACATGTGCAATCTCTTTTTACCCGCCTATAGAACGCAGTCTCTAGTGAAATATATTTGTGGGGATTTGACAGACGCAAAAAAAATTCCCTCGCACTTCCCCGAGGGGGAGAGTGTGTAAGTGCGCATGCACGGTTGTTGATTGCGCGATTACGGAGGATATCGTGATCTTAATTAGTAGTCGAGAGATTACACACACGCACACAACTACAAAGAAAGATATTTCACTCGTTATTGCTGGTACCGTTGCCCGGTCCGCCATCATCGTTATCGAGATGCAGGACCAGCGACCGCTCTCGACGACGGCGCGCGCTCGACTAATACCCTCCCGCGCCACGCGGCCGCTACACGAGCGCCCTCACGCGTCGGGATGCGGAGCGCCCGCTACGCGAGCGAGATCTCTCCCGCCCGAAGTGGAGAGGAGGCGCCCAACACCCGCAGTCACTGAGCGGAGAGAGGAGGAGGATAGTAGCGCTCGCCCATCTCCCCCTGTTGCTAGGGAAGACGAGGAGCGCGCGCACCCGCAGCTGTTGCTATGCGGACGACGGCGGCGGACGATTCAGGCTCGCTTAAGAAGTGCATTCGCACTTAAAAAATTTTCCTTTGAGTGCTTACATCAAAACTCTTAGTGAAAACATACTTGCGCAACAAAGGAATGTCTATCTCTTGCTCGGATAATTGCCGCTTTTATCGAGCAGAAGCCATTAATCGTTGTTTTGTTTTATGCCGGGATGTGGTGGTTTTTGGGATTTTGGGATGTTTTGCAACAAACTGTTAAACATGGACACGTTTAAGTGTCCATGTCCCTTCAGACAATGCGGTTCTCGCCTTCTCTAGATTTCATTTCATTTTTTTCAACCTTAAAGGCCCGAGGGCATTACATAAGTGAGGCCAAGTGACGAGGTACAGAGCAATGTTCAAGCATAACACACACAAAAAAAGGAAAAGAAAATTTACAGAAACTAGAATCGAATACATGTAGACAGTAAAGACAACCAAAAACAGGAATGTTGTCTGAAAAATAGAATTACAGTTTTGAGGTACTACTGCTACTAGTAGTAGGCACTACTATACTACTGGCGTGCCCTATGATATATTTTTAGTAATGGGATCGTAAAGCTTGTAGAAGTGCCGCATGATTGACCGGAATGCGGAACTCCCCCGCCCAACGAAGTCCGTTTTTCGGGAGCTGGCTGCGTTGGTGGAGAGCATCTATGCGGATGAAAGTGGCCCACCAGAGTGGCTGCACCTGTTGGACGGTCGTGTCTGCTGGCTGAAGTTTTGGCGGCGGCCTTAATGTAGGTGCTGGGGTGTTAACCTTCTTGGATAAATGCTACCTTTGGTATTGCATAATAACCGCAAGTTTTTCATGGAGAAAAGAAACAAATGTGGCGTGGACGAGTGCTCTGAAGCACTTAATGCAGTGCATCGTAGCAGGAGGTTCGAATCTCCGGTTGAATTTTTTTTTTTTTGGAGGGGGGGGCTGTTTTCTTCTTTTTGTATAGATAACGTTTTATCATCTATGGCATTCACCATTTTGCGCTGCAATCATCATTGCAGTATGAGCGAGTTTAGAGACTACTACGTGCAGGCAGACACTGACGCGCTGGCGAGTTTTCGTTGGCGTGGCGTTGACATATCACCGGCAGCTTGGAGGCACGGTGGCCAATCCGCGGACTGCCGGCCTCGTGCGAACGCGCCGCTTAAGACACAGAGACGAGCAAGGCAAGCTCCGAAGTTGAGGGAGAAGCTGAGCGTCTCCGATGCTGCGAAGGGCGTGCAGCCACTGCGAACGCGCCGTATAGTGCACATTACGACTTGAAAGGGACAGACAACCGATTTTAAATGCAGAGCATTTCTTTAACTCACGATGTTATGCATCCGTAACTCGGCGTCCGCAGCCAGCCAGGACGTGCGCCCCTCCCCCGCTCCTCCTCGCTCTCAACAACAGGTGCGGGCGCGCATGCGCGTGCTCGGGCGCTGAAAGAGGCGTTGCAGCAGCAGGTGCTACCTCCTCTCCCTCTAGTGCGCGCGCTACGAATATACTCGTTGCCCGAGCGAAGGATCCGCGGCCCGACGTTGACGTTTGGCCGCGGCTTCTCGTGCACGAAGTTCGGCGTCGGCAGCGCGCCGTCTCGCCGCCTTGTCTTCTACCGCCGTCGATGAAGAGGATGACACGATGTCTTGAACTGGTACTGCAACGCTGACGTTGGCTCGCGTCGCGGTACTGGTTGAAGGTGTTGCTTCCATCGCTTATGAACTTCGACGATGGCGCACTGCCCTCCCGAGAGGGATAATAAGAAAGAAAAGAATAATAATAAAGATCCAACCGATTGCCCCGCAGAGACGGTGGGGTGCAAACGATGGCAATAAATAACACGTTACGTACTTACGTCTCTCGACTCTCTCTCTCTCTCTCTCTCGTCTCGCAACCCAACTACCCAACCCCTACGACAACAACAACTACAACTGCCACCGCCAACTACCACAACCTACGCCACGTGACCACCCCCAATGCCCTGCATTTACTCGTGTCCCTCGCGCGGGGGCATGCGACGGAGGTTTTTTTGTCGAGTATATGTTCGCTGTCCCAAATGAAAGGGCATCACTTCAAACATTTTAATCCGAAAAGGTTTTGCTGGTAGCGCCCTAGAACGTTTTAAATCGGAATTTTTAGATCTACCAGCCGTATGTGTCCTCTCAAGAAATTATGGTGGCAACCATGACACCCAGTAGCGCGCAACATACTTTTGTCTGTATACGAAATGAAAAAGATACTTCAAAACTTGTCCCCAGCTAAAAAAAGCGTGAATCGCAGGCTTTTGTATTCTTTTACGTGTTTTTTTTAATTAAACAGTCGATTTTGCACGCTTGCGCCATCTGTGGGGACAGATGACAGGTAGAATCTGTCTTCAGGTTGTGGAGCTCGGAAGTTCGAATCTCCCCGGGCGCGACTTTTTTTTTAAGCTGCCGTAGGCGTATTTGAGAACTGAAACCAAATATTTTGGCAGAACAAACGCCCCTGACTTAGGCAGAATCGTCAAAGCTCCTTCATTTGGGTCTGTTTACTGAACGCTGCCGTTGATTCTGGGCATGGAGGCTCAGTTAGCCACACTGAGAGCGACGGTGGGTGGCGTGTCGTACAAATTTTCAAAATATTGTTTAAAAATACTTATGCAATTTAAACTTATACAAATCCTTGGGTTAAAAGATTTTTGAATGCGTAAATAAACGTTTCAGCATTTTACAGTAGCTGCTAGGTTTGCAGGTCCCGTGACAGGGACACATATTGTAGTGTCAAATTTCGACACTACGGACCGCCACCCTTCCGATTTCAGGAAGTTTGCTGCCAAATTGAAATTATTTCCGCTAATTATTTTATGAATTGCTTGTGGTTACTGGACTATTTAAAACGCTGGCTTTCATGTGAGCAGGAGAGCATATAATCGACAAAAATCGGTTGACTCTTCCTTTAAGTGCGTCTGGCATCCTTATGTGACCTATAATGCCTCCGACAACGACATTCAATCAGCGATAACTTTAGACGCCAAGCATGTTGCTGCGGCGAACAAAAATCGAAACTGGTTTGAACAACTCTAAAAATAAACGACAACTATATTCCGATACATGTGCTTGTTACCTAGTAGCAGTACAGCTACTTCTAAAACAATAATGTTGACAGGCAATCATCTGCATTTACATCAAGTTTAAAATCCTGGGTATCGTCCAAGCACGTCGCGTGACGTTTCCTGTGAGGCGAACGTCTTGAAATACGATTGGACGCTGTTTAGCGTACTAAATTTCATGGATACGCAATTGCGCTTTTGTCAGTGCTATTTTTTGTGAGGAAAAACATTGGTGCAATTGGCATGAAGTGGAATTGGAAGAATGTAGTTTTGTGGTACATTTCGTGGTGTTCAAGACAGTTTCGGTTTCGGTTCCGCTGTGCAATATGGTTTTTGAGGTTATCTGTAATCACGCATTCGTCATACTTCAGAAATCTACATTATCCGCTATTGACATGTTATTGACTGCAGAAATGCGCGGCATAAACCTCCTTGCGGCGCTTCAAGCTAACAAGTATCGTTTCATGCAGTAAGGCCGGGCCGAGGTGGGCGCAGTGGCTGAACTCCGGTGCTCCGCTTCATCGGAGATGATGAACCGCGGGGCGTCTCACCCACAGCTACGGATCTAACCTACACGCATTTTCTCCGTACTATCCGCCACGTCGTCGGCGAATCGCCCAATTAAACACATTCGGCCAATAAAAAAAGACCTCTACCCCTAGATTTCAAATCGCACAGTGGATGCCAACGCTTCGTGCTTCATCAAATTACGCTTCGGTAACATGCAACGATGCTTACAAATAACAAGTACATATGTTGAGGCCAACCTCCGTCATATTGGACATCTGCGACATGTTTTTAACGGTAAAAATAGGCGCACTCAAGAAACAGGACAGGACAGGCGCTTCCAACATTGCATCGGACATTGCTGTTTACTGGTTGGGTTGAAGTACTTTGAGCTGATAAGCTGAGCATAGAATTAAATAACGTTTGTGCAATACGCTTTACCCTAGCCCCCGCAAATATCTGATGAGCAGCTACTACGCTTTTTCTGGCCGGATTAGCGAACGAAAATGTGTGGTCGTGCTGAAGACCGGTCTGGTGTTTCACCCTGCGAAATGGTTTTAAGGTTTACGATAAAAAATTTCACTTGGTTTATTTTCCTTATTACATACAATTCTTCGCTTTTTATTTGCTTTAGATTTTTTGCAGATGCACCAGTCACACAGGCAAACGCAGCTTACGGCGAAGCTTTGTACGTCACCTATATGAAACAATACTTGCTCAATAGAAACGGTCATCATCATAGTCATCAGCCTAATCAGGTCCACTGCAGGACAAAGGCCTCTCCCATTGACATCCACCCGCTCCTGTCTTGCGCTGCTCGAGTCCACAGTTTACCCCCGAATTTCTTTATTTCATCCAGTTGATCCAGTCCGTCTCTGAAGTGAAAAACATGTGACTAGGGGGTCATGGTCACTCCTGAAGTATGGCTAATGCACGATCACAGATATCGATGGAAAATATGGGCATGTTTCACGGTGAAACCAAAACCTAAACTACTTTGAACTCTCCCAAAATAAACCCGAGTAATTTTATTCCGGCACATACTTGTTGCGAATTCCACTAAAGTATTTCCTAAAAAAAAACATTCTTTACACAAACGTAGGTGCGCATGCATGAACTCTAAAATCTTAGCCGTCGTCCTTTACATCGCAAGATGGGTTTGCTTCATTCCGCCTTACTGCTGCAGTTGTGGCCGCCGCAGACCTCGCAGGGTATGTTTTCTTCTTTGGGACTTAAAATAAATGCGGTATTAGCGACTGCCTAAACGAAGAAAAGCATGTTTATGTGCGCCCGTCTATGCAATGCAAACACAATCACAAGTTAAACAAATAAAAAAAGCAGTTGATTGGTACTTACTGACCAATTAACTCGGGAGTGTAATACTCTTAAAATTACAACTCGATTTTTTTTCTTGTCGTGTGCAATGTTCACAGTACTCTTCGTCGGCTCAACTATCACCAGGCAGCTCAATGATTGACGAAAAAGGGAGAAAGTCGCATATTGTTGTGACGATTCGGCGCGGAGTTCAGAATAGTGTAACAGTATTGCTGGCTTTGCAAACATTGATATTAGAAATGCATTTATATAACAATCTCATTTTAAACCTTTTTATGTCTAGAATATGGCCGCTCAGTGCATGAATAAGGTACTGCAATAGGAAACACGAAGTTTCGGCTTGGTTGCTGGCAATCACAGTCGCTTTTCCCATCAAGTAAAAACAAGGCAACAGAGTGAAGTACCATAAGCAAAAGCGTACATGTACCTCAAGTATTGCGCTCGTTCAAATCAATTAGGCGTCATAATGTGGTCCGTAGCCCCTCCCCTCCTCTCACGGCTGTCCGCAAAGCCTCACAGTATCTTTTACTCTGAAATTTTCAGTTTTAAGTGAATGATAACAATTTGAACATCTTTGTCATCCTCGGATCACTTTTCGCCTTGCGCCCATGTAATAAACTACAACTGTAAAATAATGGACAGTTCTGTTTGAAGCTACAGAGCGAAAAAGTCACACGGCTGGTTGCCGTTGCTCTACCCATTCAATTACACCTTCCGCTGTCTCTCGAGCTACTTTTGTCTGCACGTTAAATGCCATCAAGCTTTACTTGAATAATTTTTTTAGTGCACCTGCCAACTCAATAGATTGGACCATGCGTTGATTTCAATGAAAATGGCAAGCGCAAGAAGTTTGTTTTTCTAGCTAACGGGTATTTATCCAAATATGATTATCTGACGACAACCTTCATGTTTATTTAGAGATGCTACCACTCTGTGTGTGAGGAACTCAACTGATTAGACCCTGCAGAATTGCAGTACGCAAAAAACCGAAACTTTATCGTTTGTTTTATTGACAGACGATATTGCTGAATTTGACCACTGAACATCGCGGGGCAATGCGCTCACTTTTGTGCTGGTGAGCCCGAGATCGCGGGTTCTATATTTCTATTTATGGCCACGGCAGCCGTTTTTCATATGTTGGCGAAAAGCAAAAACGCCCGTTCGTTCGAGATTTCGGCCCAGTTAAAGGTCCCCAGGTGGTCAAAATTAATCTGGAGCCCTTCACTACGGCGCGCGTCATCGTCTGTGTAGCGTCGGCGCTATAACTCCAGAGCCAATCAATCAATCAATCAATCAATACGCTCACGTGCAACACGTTACATGGACGCAAAATAGTCCTACATGAATAAGAATAACAAAATTGTCAAAACGGTCAGTTGATGGGGCAAAATTTTACATAACTGATTGAAGCCAATTGCTGTCCGCTTTATCCGAAGAGCACACTAAACTTACCGCATTGTTGGGCCTTTAGTCTCGGTGGATCTTTCATCTCGATGGGCATTTAGGCTCAGTTGCACCTTCAGACTCGGTGGATCTTTCGTCTCGTTGGACAATCAGGCTCGTTTGGACCTTTCGTCTCGTTGGACATTCAGGCTCGCTGATCACGTGACGAATTGGACCTTTAGACTCGCTGGATGTTTTGTTTCGTTGGACATTCAGGCCACAAGCGGTCACTGATGGAGGGTAACACTCGATTCTCACTTTCGAAAGGGGTTGAGGTCATAACCTCGCTTTCCATGAGGACCGCAGAGAAGAAAAGCGAAAATTGGAATGGAAAAGTTGCGGGGAGTGAGGCAGAAAAGGATGGCACGAAACTGGGAGAGTGTGCAGAAATTACAGGATGGAGGGTAATGGGAAGGAAGAGATGTGTCGCTTGGAAGATATTAGAAAAAGACTAGGGTTGAAAAAAGTGTCGGATAAAGTCACAGACTATGTCTTGTAGAAGAAGAAAACTTAGGACCTGTAAGATTGCAGAGTGACTAACGTTGTCATACGCATTGCATATGACCATGGCTAGTGCAGTCCTCTCTGGGCGAGAACGGCCTCCCACCAAATCCATCGAGGCCAGTTGAAAAGTGTGACGCAC
Source organism: Haemaphysalis longicornis (assembly GCF_048455015.1). Classification (NCBI taxonomy): domain Eukaryota; kingdom Metazoa; phylum Arthropoda; class Arachnida; order Ixodida; family Ixodidae; genus Haemaphysalis; species Haemaphysalis longicornis. The sequence goes on from NW_027526204.1 coordinate 70,196,827, forward strand.
CACTGATCACTGATGAAATGGGGTGTCAGAGCATTGTCCATTGGGCTACGTTATATCCCGAAGTAAAATGGAGAGTCGAGCTACTTGGTGAACATACATTGTTGAAACTTAGGCATGAAAAAAAAAACTCGGAGAAGAAAGGACGACACCGGTGCATACTAACAAATGAAAGGATTATTTTCACACAAAAAGCATATGTACTCTCTCACACTAACAAAACAGACACTTGTCGTTGATACACATGCGCATATGTGGGAAAGACACCAAAACATACTCTGACCCCCGCAACAACCCTCTTTCCTTCATAGCTGTGACTTCCTTCTCAGAAATACCGAGAGATGGTTGGCTAACACAGCTCGAGCTTCTAATCCGTATGTGGAATGTCTTCGCCAGCTCTCCGGTTGCGCGATCCCGGTGCTTGAAAGTGCTTCCCTGTCGTGAATGCTCGATTCAAAGCCACATTCGGAGAAATGTGAGGCCAACTGAGTGCGACGTTTCCTCTTCAAAATAGAGTGATGTTTCTCAAGGCACACATTAATGCACCGGCCAGTCTGGCCCACATGCACGCGACCACCGGTCAGAATAATGCAGTTAACCGACATTAGTGTTGCCCGGTACAAAACGTATTCCCTGCATGATTGTCCAAACACGTGAGGCAACACGTCCACCAGTGAAAACTGTCTTGCTAACCATTGAGCATATACTGCCCAGTGTATACTTGGCAGAAAAAATTGGCTCCAGTGCACACTGTGAAGGTGGTTCGAAAGCAAAGCTTTAAACGACAGCCGCAACAATGGCCCATGCGATGTCAACTGAATTCACACGCATGGCTCTGCGAAGAGCGAAACCACAGATTCTGCCAGCTGTTACCTGGAATTCACGGGGGTGGTGTCCCGAACGCAGGAGCGTCGGCCACGGCCGGGCTAGAGTGGCGGACGACGCTGCCGCTGTAGTCCGGCCGTGCATCGGCAGAAAACGGAGAGGAGCGTCTTTCGAAGGGTGAAACAGCGGAACCTAGCCATCTTGATGTGCTAACTAGGGGCTACACCACCGCGCGACACAAGCGCAGACACCGAAACGACTCCGCGTGTGAGCTTAGTGATTTCTGTTTCTACCAATTTAAACTAGTTACTTTGGTAAGTTTGAGAATGGCGAGAAAGCTGAGAGAACTTTTATAATCGCTATTCATCAGATCCAGTTGCTCCTTTCACCTTTTCTAATGCTTGTTAAAACACAACCGAATTGGTATTCACCAATTCAGAAAACGGAGTCGCATTCGTGGCAAGCAGTGCGCAAACGGTAGCGTTTCTCGAGCGGGCGATGTCTGTATGTGGTCTCTACCTTGAATTTTACCGCCCTACATAACCAATCTTTAAGTTACCTTTGCCGTACGATCACCTAATTCCATCGCGCGGTGGCTCAGTGGCTAAGGCGTTGCGCTGCTGAGCACGAGGTCGCGGGTTCGATTCCCGGCCGCGGCAGCCGCTTTTCTGATGGAGGCGAAAAGCAAAAACGCCCGTGTGTACGAGATTTCGGCGCACGATAAAGATCCCCAGGTGGTCAAAATTAATCCGGAGCCCTCCACTACGGCGCGCCTCATCGCCTGCGTTGCGTCGGCGCGTTAAACCCCACAATCAATCAATCAATCAATCAATTCCATCGGGTCCGGGATACCCAGGATGTGCTGTCGAACACGTTAATAAAGGCGTGCGAAGGGAGAGCGCAATTGAACCGACGCAAGCCAGAACAGGACAGAAACAACCGTCGTAAACGCAAACGACAAAGCCATCCCCCAACGCGGCCGCCGGTGCTAGCAAGCAACTGTGCGCAGGGGAACGCTGGGTAATAGCACCCCATCGCCGCACCATCTACACTTTGCTCCGGTTGCGAAAACCACCCGCTCCATCTCCATCCGCGTCGAAGTTTCCTGTCGCGCAGGCTACAAAAAATCATTGCCTGGTAAAGGTAGAAAGCTTTGCTTTCGAAACCACACAAAGACTGAAAAACGGAATTCCGCTCAGGAGCTTGAAATCGTCCATTAACATGTCGTGTCACGATAAGACGCAACGCACCTTCAGTGATCCGGTTGTTCGGCTGAGAAATGCGGCTATCCTTTTTTTGTGTGTTGCAGTCCGTGTGTGCGCAGATTGTGAAACAATCGCAAGGCAGCGCACAAGCCTAATCTTGACCAAAGTGAAAAAGTGGCTGTCATACCCTATGTACGTGCGCTTTGATTTCGTTTGAAAAAGGCAGCTGACAGGTTCGGCCTTCCGGTGCTCTGCTTTGCCAAGAAAAAACTTGAGCAGTTTATGTTCAATGGTTAGCAAAAGATTTGGCACTGGTGCGGGCGTTGCCGCACGTGGTTGTACAATAAACAATGGAATACGTGTTGTAGTGTGCAACGCTAATACAATCTATACTTCGTTATTATGATCTGTGGTCTTGTGTATTTGGGCAAGACTATGCCTTACGGAGCATCACTCTTCTGGGAAGTGGAACCCCAGCACTCAGCTGACCCCCCATTGTTTCGAATGTGGCGGTGAACCGAGCTTTTACGACACGGACGTACTTTCAAGCAACGTGAGTGCACAACAAGAGAACTGGCCGAAGCATTTTACATGCACAAGAGTGGCTCGAGCTGTGTTAGCCAGCCCTCCTTCTCAGTATTTTGGAGAAGGAAGCAGCAACATTTAAAGGAGGGGGGGTAAGTGCCGGGGCAGCACAGTTCTTTTGTCGTACCCACGTATGCCAATGGGAAGCGGTGACACGTGTCTGTTTTGCTGGCTCTGCGTGTGCATTTGTGTGTTTCTTGTAAAAATAAACCTTTCAGTTGTCAGTAAGTGCCGTTGTCTTAGTTCTTTCTTGTTCGTGTTTTATAGTTAGCGCTAATTTTCAACAACGTTTACCCGCAGCCCGTGTCAGGCCAAGGAGCACTTCCTCTGTAATTTTTTGTCGAATTTGGTGAATAATTTCCTAATTGAGTTCTCTGGAGCGCCACATAGCCTGTTACTTCACACAGTTTCGCATTGATGCCGATAGCTCGGAGAGTTTTCAGGTATGAGGCCGCTTGAGTGTGTGGTTTGCTTGCAATGCTGAAGTTTTGGTTTGGATCAATGGTGACTGTCCAGAAACTTAAGATTTTTTTCTGTCTTTGCACCGTTTTGCTCGGCGCCCTCGCTAGTGCTACCGTTCCGATGGCATGTAGATGTTGGCCGTTGCATGGTCATATAATGACTGGGTTCGTGTCACGGGAGCACTGGCTGCCGGCTAGACCTTATAACGGCTACGCGTTGGAAGTGTTGGGCTTTCTGACTCGGATGTATGTCCCACTCATGAGGGTGTGCCATTCATATAACGGGTTCTTCGCAGTTTCGTCGTGAGGCTTGCGTTGGTCCATTTCCCTGTCCCCGAGATCTGTTTAGGAGTCTTCAAAGCTCTTGCACAACCCTCCTTCCTCTTGGGCTGCCAGGGACTCTGGAATTGCGAGGACTATCCTCAGTGACATGTAGGTGCTGATAACGATAACCCTCAGATGGCTGACCGGATTACACTGAAAGAAGTCCAGGGGAACAGTCCAATATCTAGGTTGTTAGGTACATAGGTAGAAGCCCATTCTCAAAGATCTGTACGGTTAATGCGTGCATTTACGACATATTGCGGGCTTGGTCCATACCTTGGGATGTACAACTGGCATGTTCTCTGATTGCCGCGTGAAGTCAAAAAGACCAGACCAGACTTCATGGTTTGGTTATCTACCTGAAGCGTTCTAAGACTGGGACTCTTTTTTTCTGGTCTTTCATTCCATAGTAAATTGTCACTTGAATTTCTCCTCACTTAGTGAAATTTGTCTTCGTTTCCATAGGTAATTTGGCACCTTCTTTAGTGCCGCAGCTATGGTGCATGTAATAACATAATAAACGAAATATTTCAACAGAATAGGTTGTATTCACTGGCCAGGCACGAATGCGGGCAACCATGTGAGTCGCCGTCACCGGTTACGTCGGGGTCCGCGGGATGGCGGTACTTGTCCGTGCTAAGCACTGGATGTGTGTTGTCCGTTCGAAACTTTACCCCACTGAACGGAAAGTAATGTCTCGACACCAATGTGATTGCGATTAATATCTGTTGACAGCACCGTTCGGAATCGGGTTGAAACGGAACAGACGACGCACTGCAGTCTTTTTTTTCTGCGGCATGCCGGCGCAGTGGCACAAGCCGGGTCATGTCCGTTGCCGTTTCCGGTGTTGCCAAGCGAAGAAATTGACAGTGAAACTTTTCAGTGAATACCATCTGCAGTGTCAGATCGGCAGTTTTGTGCACGTTTGCACGTAAAAATGTCCGCAAAACGTGAAGTAGACTTAGCATACATAAGAACAGCGCTAACTTTCAAAATGTATCGCCTGCAAGCGCCCAGAGAGAGAGAGAGAGCGATCTTTAATGAAGTCTGGCGATGTTAGCTGGGCTAAAATGCCTAACTTGCTACGCCAGTTGATGACGTGATGAAAATGATGGCGATGATGTTCAAGAAGTTGATGCGTACATATACGGCGAGTTATTCACAGCGACTGGTCTAGACCTGTGTGTTGCAGGTACTCTATCAGAGCTTTGGTAGCCCGTAAAGCACGTTTGGGACAAGCCCATGGTCCTAAAACGTCCTTTAGCTGCATGTCCACGGAAAGCGGCAGTCCCAAAGTCACTGCGAGGGATACTCTTTGAGCACTGAATCGAGCACAATCACAGAGCAGGTGCTGCAGGGTTTCTCGCACATCACAGTGTGGGCAGAGTGGCGACGTAGCCGGTTTTATCTTGAAGAGGAAGTTGCGCGTGTATGCGACATTCAGCCGCACTCGATGTAGAATTGCTTGTACCCACTTGGAAAGTCCTGGTGGCATTTTAAATTTGCAATTGGGATCGATGAAAGATAACGGCGCGTAATGACGTGATACGTCATCCCAGGCTGCACGCTGCATGTTCCATGCCACGCTGGATGCAAGTATAGATGCATCTTTCCTGGAGAATGGTAAAGCTATTGCCGATGCACGATGCTTATGCGCAACGGATGCAGCAATGTCCGCCTTCACATTGCCAGTTATCCCACAATGGGCTGGAATCCACTGAAGTGCAATGTGATGGTGCGCGTGTAGAGCTTGGAGATGTAAAGCGTGTATGTCACACACAAGCTGGTCTTTTGGAAAATATTCTAGAAATTGAAGGGCAGCCCTTGAGTCTGTGAAGATGGCCCACTCTCGAGCGGGTTGCTTGACGATATGAGCGAAAGCCACCCTCAGAGCTGCAAGTTCGGTAGCCGTAGTTGACGTTCTGTGACTGAGCATGGCGCTGATGGTAGTACGGGATCACGGTATCCACACACCGATAGTGGATGATGTTGATGACACTGACCCATCAGTGTACACATGAGTGTGGTCTCTGTATATCCGCGACATGTAGTCTAGGGCGAGGAACTTTAGTGCGGGGACCGGAATATACTCCTTCCTCGTGATACCGGGAACAGTAGTCGTGACTGTTATGGGCAGGAACATCCAGGGCGGCTGCTCAGGAGGAGAAGACATTCACATATGCAAGGCAATAGAAAGAGAACGGGGAGAAAACGAAGTCATGTACCCAAAGCATAAAATGCAAAAGGCTTAATCCTGTCGGGTAAACTGCCGCCACTAAGTCCAGTTAATTATTCCAAAGGTACTTTTCAAACAGTACCCGAAAACGGTTCTCTTGCGCACGTGTCGCCCCCACTGACTGAGACAAAAAGCTTTATTGGTATTTAGATGCGTTGGTCAGTACTTCACCGGATATCAGACTGATCAAATTTCAGTTCGGACACACATCCACGTCAATCCTCTGCTTAAGTCATCAGAGGTATGCAGTCTTAGAAATTCGCGTGCTTTTGAAGCTTACCGTCCGATCCTCAGTTCATGCCAACGCAGCTTCGGTTGCATTACGCGGTAATTGCAGTTATTACGCGCTCACGGCAAGTCAGATATTCTGTGCTGATTTTTTTTTTCAGATAAGGTACTCCTTTTAGTCATTGTTTGCCATCACACAGTGGCTAATCATTTCGTGCGGTTTAAAATCTAGTCCACCTTCATGGCCTTAGAATAGCCGCGCGGCAGGGTCTAGCATTCTTGCTTCCTTCGTGAGAAACCGCTCTGTTCTTTCCGCCTACTTAGGCCACGTAGGAGGGATTCGGCTACGATGGATAAGAAGTTATTCCGATGACCGGAACTTATCTGTGCATTTATTTCTTCAGTGCACCCGCAGGGCCCCGGTCGGGTGTTGCAGAAGGGAGTGGGTGTGAGGTTGCATAAAGGTACAGAAGAAAAGAAACGTAACAGAAGAATAATTGACAACACGACTAAATCCAACCGGTGCGCAGAATGATGCAGCTCGAATGAGCACAGTTTTGCTGCGATCGGTTCTAGAGCACCATGTTGCTGAAAGAAAGCAGCATAAAAAGAAAAACAGGACACTGATTGTAAAGTCAGAAGAAAGCAAGCACAAGCGCAAAAGAATGAAGTTCAAAGGCGATATTCATTCAATGTACAATATAACATATATGTGGGAGTAATACAATAAATGAAGCATTCGGGCGTCAAGGTATAGTATCACCACTGAAAACAGCGAGAATGATATGCTCCATGTGTACAAAAGGAATAGAATAGAAGCTGTGTACAGAGAGAAGGGAGCGAATAAAGGTGATCTGAAAAATTTAGTATATCGTATGGACACACGCTGTTCGGGAAGGTGGTTTTCGCATTTTTTTCTCGCATTCCCTTACCGTGCGAGAAAAAATGAGTAATGAAATGTATTGGTGTCGCATGAGAAAGGTTTGATCTTCTGGCGATGAACAAGACGTTGTGAAATGTACGAAAGATCATGAGAGGAACACGTGGCGTAATATGGGATGATGTTATATTTTATGAAGCAAACATATATTTATAAATAATGTGGCCGCATAGCGAAAGATCTCGTGTCAGTAAAGCAAATTGCACATTTGAAATGCTTTATGTACGGTGATAATTGCTTAATAAAATTAAGTGGGCAGGCGATTTTGTATTGCTTCAACTGCTTTTGTTAATTAATCAATACCAGAGTCCCAGACAGCGGCAGCGTATTCTGATTTTGACGTCATTAAGGTTCGATCTAAGGATCACAACTTTGTGGGGCAGAGGAATGGCAAAGTCCGAGTTACAACCCTCCTTTCAACATGGGATGGCCACCCCTATTTTTGCAGCCGTCGGAAAGGCCGAATTAAAAGACAAAAGGGTGTTTTGAGAGCGTGGTGCGAGACGCTAGCACACATAAACCGTACTAAACTTAATCACCAGGTCTAAACATTAAAAAAAGGTTGCATTCAGGCTGTTCTTTGTTAAGTAGAGGCCGTTAGGTTTACCTAGAAACACGTCCAAAGCAAGATAAACTCAATTTCGTTTTTGATTTTTGTTAACCACATTATAAAGGCTAAACTAAACAGTCGTCAACATACCGGCGCACTTTCATCGTGTCAGTCTGTTGAAGAACAGCCGTTGGTCTTGTAGATGATTCGTTATCAAGTTAGATTCTTAATTGATATTCTAGATACACGTTAGACGAGGAGGGCCGAGCTTTTAGTAATCATTTGTTGATTAAACCCTGGGGGTATGTACACGGGAAAAAGAAGAACTAACTACTCCGGCGATTACTATGAACTGAAATGTTTATTTCTAAGACAGGACAAGCAAGCTCTCCCAGGGTACAACTACCAGGCATACGTTGTGGGAGCCCCGGCGCACTTATCTCAAGTCCAAATACACCTTCACTCTTCTTTTAATTCCTTTGTGTAGAAAGCGCAACTTGTTAAAAACTGTTAATGCAGGCTAATAATACAACGACGTTACCAATGTCGGTCATCCCACAACCCTTGCTCGTACAGAGGTCAAAACTGGTAACAACAACGCGCGAACGCGTGGCTTTCGATACGGGCAGCGCAGCCTGCTGTTAGCCACCGGCGTGACCAGCGAGATAGGTGACGGCGCTGCGGCGGCTTGGCATGCGAAAGCTATTGCCGATGCTTCCGTGTTTTGGGGGGCAAGGTTCGACCCCGAAGGTCCCTCACCACGAACGCCGCCAAAGCCTATAATAAACGTTATCTTACGCTGATAACCAGTGCAGTCTTGTGATAGCCTTTGGTATGGTTCGAATATAAAAAAGGGCGAATGTGGGAACCATACCAAAGGCGACAACGAGACTGCGCTGGTTATCAGCGTCAGATAATAATTAATAAAGTCGTGGGCGGAGGTCGTGGTGAGGGGATTTCGGTGTCGGATCTCTCCCCCCGAAGCAAGGAAGCATCGGCAATAGCTTTCGCATGCCAAGATGCCGCAGCGCCGTCCCCTAATCTCGCTGGTCACGCCGGTGGCTATCAGCAGGCTGAGCTGCACGTATCGAAAGCCACGCGTTCGCGCATTGTTGTTTACAGATTTGACCTCTACCTATTGGCCTGCGGAGGAAAAGAGTGGGGCGTCAGATGCCATTGTTGCTTGCATCCGGGAAAGGGCGCTGCGCTGGAGTCTGCCCGGTCTTGTGGTCAAGCTGCCTGATGGGCACAGAGGAATCGTGCTCGGCAGCATGAAGACGCCTGTTCTCGGCCAAACCGCCGAAGTCGCGCAGCATTGATGAAGGAGCCTCTATAGCCGGGTCGTCCACCGGCATCACGACGTGGTACATTTCACCTGCTTCAGAGTGTGCTGGGACAGAATACGCAGCCCCGTGTTTCTGGCTGCTGCAGTGTCGTGTGTCTAACGGTCGACCTTCAGGTGTCACGGTGTGGTCCATGGCGTGGAGGACCGAGCCACACTGCATCTCGAAATCAGGGGACACTGCGGTAGCCGTACCACATGGGTCAGCAGCCTTTCGGTAGTGAGGCTGCGATGCTGCCACTGCTGCTGCTTCTCTTGTAGAGACACCGCAATGGCATTCGGACCAAAAGCATGAACACTGCCCCGATGGCGCAATGTTACCTATTACGTCTGCAGATGCCAGAAAAGGCGCGAATTGCTGGTCGAAGGGGGGCAGAGAGGTGTGCTCCGGGGTGTTCTGTTTCATGAGCTTGTAGAGCAAATCACCACGACGTTCTTTTCCTGTGCACTGAATGTTTCCTGTGTCAGGATGTCCCGCTGAATCTTTCACATATAAACGACGACGTTCGGTCTTAACGTTGGGGCGCGGGTGGTCATGGAATCCCTCACATTGGAAGAACACCGCCGAGTCTGTGTGGCGCCAGAGGTGCAGTACCGGGGATCCGTAGTAACAACGGCAAGGCTGTAATTGCAAGCTCCCCACGCACCCAAGGTTTCTGCACGGCTTGCCTTCCTGCTCCATACGGAGCTCGTTGGAGGAAGCTGGCCTGAGATGCACGCTGCATTTTGCGTCTGGCACGCACCGGAGGCTGCATACGATAACACCGAGGCATTTTTTTTGCAGAACGTGCGGCTTGCCTTTGGCCGTGGCTGCTCGCATGGCCCAGCCTGACGCATATCGCTGGGCCTCCACGCAGTCAGCACGGTACACGTAGCGGCAGAAGCCGTCCGGCCACTCCTCGAACTCGTCGAACGCGTTCAACTCAGGCATATGGCTGTCGTAGATGTTCCAGTTGGCCGGGTTATGGCCCGCTCCAGCGTCACAGGCCTTGGCCATGACCAACACAGGCGAATTGTGATCACGGTTGCGTCCGATGAGTCGTGCCCAATGAGAGCAATGATGGCGCCGCGTTCTCCTCGTCAACGGTGTTCAGCAACTCGCTGACAGCTGATTCGCTCGCTCAGATCACCGTGGCAGAGTATTTTTTCGTGGCTGTTGAGGATCCTCGGAGATTGCTAATTCCGCCCGCATTAGAACGCTGGGGCACTATTGCAGCTCGTCGTTCACGGTGTAAGGTCAGAGGAGTGACTGCAACGCTGATCGTACGGCAATGCAACTAAATATAGCATGTTCCTGGCCAGGATCAATTTCGTGTCTTGAAATAACCGCCGGTACTTCAGATGAAGCATCCGCCACTTTTGATACAGAAATGTCATTTCCGAAAAAAGAGATAAGAAATTGGTGAGGGTGTGTTTGCACTTAGGATCTGTGCGCGTGTACGGCGGGTACACTTGTCTGATATACGTGGCCATTGAGAGGTATATTTGTGATTTCTTTAGAACATAAGGTTTCCAGTTGATACTGTGGGCTTCTGTCGTATCGCTTTCTTTTTAACGCGATAGCGTTACTAGGCTCATTTTTCGCTTATCTCGTGCCTGCTAGCCATCCGCTATCAGCCGTGCCCATGAAGCGTCCACGGAAACACTTCATCGCTGCCACCCCGACGGTATACGACTGAGGGAGCGAGTTGCGAGTGTTCGCGTAAATCTGGAATATGACACAACGGCAACTGACGCGTGGAAAGGAGGACAATAATACTATGGCAGATATAGAACAACGGACACGCATTTTCAGCAGATGCCACGCCTGCGCAGTAAAGTTCGTTCTACGTCCTGTAGGTGGCAGCATGCTCAGCAGATATAGTCGCCAGTCGTACCCGAAACTGGTGCATCACCATAAACGCACCTCTCCAACAGTAGATCAAAATTTAAATTTTCGGGAATTCACATGCGCAAGCCACACTTGGGCTGCTATGCGCACCGTATAGTGGGGGGCTTCAGATTGATTTCGACAACCTAATGATCTTCACGTGCACTAAAACCTCGGCTTACTGGAGTATTTATTTTCCGCTTCCATCAGGAAAACTGCTGCCGTGGCCGGGAATCGAACCCGCTTCTTGGGCTCAGTAGCTAAGTAGCCTTACCCACTGAGCCACCGCGGCCACGTTTCAACCGTGAGTGATGCCAGCGCCAGCACATTGTCCCCAAACATAAACAGAAAGCAAGGGAATTACGCCAGCCAGTCAGAAATCAAGGAAAGCATACAATATGAACAGAAACCAACAGAAATAAAACCCAATGTATCGCGTCTAATACACGAATTTTCCAACTATTTTCGGCACTCCCGTGCTTCTGTTTCCGGCGCGAGCTTTGTTTGACAAACGACGCAAGGCACTACCCGGAAATGTTAAAAGTCGCCCTGAAAATAGGTGCGGATATCCTCCCACAGATCAGTCGCGTAAGAATGCTCGGCGTGCCCTAGAGTCAAGCGGCAGAGCCGGTTTCACAACCATCAAAAAAGAAACAGAAAATTTTTAACCCCGTGCCCACATTATGAAACGTCTAACCAGGAGAAGAGCAAGAATGAGAGATGAAGCGATATTACTTACGAAACGCTTGATCACAAGGCGGATTTTACTGTGGGGGTCGAACCATTGCAACTTACCTGCAGCGAAGAAGATCAGGTGAACACGATCATCACGACCGCATATAAGGCAGCCCTCCACCTTGCAGTTTTAGCTTGAGTCAAACTGACGGCCGTTGGGCCAGCAGCGTAACAAAATGTACAGACAGAGATGGGTCTAAAAGAAGGGGAAGGCCTTTAGCTCTATGGACGGACGAAGTAAGAAAATTCGGAGGCAAAGAATAAGTTTGGGCAGCACCACACAGGAGCGGGTGAAGGCCTTATAGTCCTGCCGTAGACCTCAATGGTGATGTGGACATTCAATAGGTCTCCAATTAAATTGTGTCTTTAAAATATATTTGAAGAAACCAGACAAACCGCTTGCCTGGCACCAAGGGCGTGACTCGGAAAACGAAATCGGGCAGGGTCATCGTATCAAAGACAGTACTTAGTACCCCCCTCCCTTACGGGGAATTATCGAGTGCACGCCAGCACGGCCATGTCCCCGATCCAGCGTCTCTAATAAAAAAAACTGTTCCAAAAACATGGATTCAAACTTACGCAAGGAAAGGAAATGTGACAGGATCAAGTCAATTCAAGGAAAGTGAAATATAATGGGAGCAAATTATGCACCGACTGTGGCAGTTATGACAGTAGAATGCAGCGATTGTCGTAGGTGTCTATTTTGGCAATGTTTGTGACTGCAATGCTGCATGACTCTCCTAGCTACAGGAATAAAGTAGCGGACGTTCGAGCCATCCTCTTGGCAATCCCAATAGCTGAAGTAGCAAACAGAAGTGTAACATTATTATAGACTCTCAAAAGTCCTTAAACTGTTCGCGGCAGGCGGAATAGCTAAAAGATTTGTGAATATATTCCAGTCAGTAATGAATAAAGTTAAGGACGTCACCAGTACACCCGGACACAAGGGTTTGAAGAGATCGAGGCACCGACCAAAAGGTCCGAGACCTCACACGCCGTGCTACGTGCGACCACGACTACAGCCCTCCGATCCCCTAAAAACGTTAACATCGCGTAATCCTACGCCCAGAAACACGATCTTCCTCCATGCTAAAGGGAGCCTCTGTGTCCAAGAATTGTGAACTCTGTGGTGGATAAACAAACACAAGTATCTATACCAATAAAAGTGGACGAAGATGTTGGGTGGAAGCATCATAGGTTAATTAAAACTGCGCTAAATTCGGGGAAACACTTACCCTCTTCTCTGTAACCCAGGCAATGTACAGGAGTATGCTCACCGCCGGCGCCGCTTTCCCAAGTTTTATACCCCTTGCCACAATCGATGCCTGTTCCACCAGTTGCCCTTTTAACTCGCTATGGTAGTGATGGGTGTTGTTAGCTTGGAGGACGAAGAGCGCGAATTAAAGGACCTTCGACGCGCACAGAAGCGCGAATGGGCTTGCATACAACGGAAATCCGCTGCTGCAGAACGTGCAGCCACCGCTGTTGCCGCCTCAAGCTCCACCTGGCTGAGTAGCTGCGAATCCCTCCCGAAGGAAGAGCAACTTGCCCACTTGGTACGCCGATGTGAGCCAATAATGCTAATATATTGTCATGGTAACTCACATTGCAGTGGCGACGTGGTCAGTCCCGCTAACGGCAGCGCGAGCGTGGACTGGAAGAGTGGAAAGACGAAGGTCTTTTGCCGGTGCTTTTTCCACAGCTGTGTCACCATTTTTGCCAATCCGTATGCTTACTTATTAAAACTGCTGTCTAGTTTTATCTACACGCTACATTATAAATTCACTATATGGAACTACCACCGTAGCAAAACCCACCGTAGCTTTTTTAGGTTTATTTCTTCAGGGGCTCGTATAGTGACGTTTTCCATGGTGAAGTTGCCGTACAGCTTGAGGAGCTCCCAGAACGACATTTTGGCAGGCGGCTTTCACGTCTAAGCACGCGCACATCACCGTTGGTTGTTTCTGGGTGCATGTGGGTGGGTAAGGGAGGCGGGTTGGCTCGGGCAGGCTTCACGCTGTAAACCTTCGACATATACTCGTTGTGATGAGGGTACAGTCAAACGCTTGTATAACGAAGCGTGCGGGACCGTGGTAATTGTTCGTTATACACGTCACTTCGTTATATGTATCGCGCAATAAATTGACACCCTATAAAGCAGATAAGCATATATAAGAAGCAGAAGTTTATTCCATCTTACAAGAAGATGAAGGTTACAAAGCAAAATTATACAGACGAGGGTCCCATAGTCGAGACTGCATCAGGATCCTCGGTTAAATATTACATAGAAAATAAAACACAGTTGAAGCCTCTAGAATCATAATATACAGTGGCATATTATAGAGCTATATGCATTGCAGAGTAGTAATGTAAATTATAAAAAAATATTGGCAATATAGCAATACAAAATAGGTAGTATATTTAGGGCGGACTGGAAAGGGGAGAAAAAAAATGACAAATAGAATAACAGGAAACGCAATATTATACATGTAAAACTATAGTAATATTCAAAAGAACACTAAGGAATTTTCCCGAGATAGAAAACGCTAAACCGCTCGTCTAGGTGAAATTTCTAAACACCCTATGCCACAAGAAACAAAAGCAGGCATAATTACATTCACTCAGTATGAGAAAACACGATGAAGCAAAAAGGAAAAGAAGTGCAGCACTACAAACATAAATTCAGCGAGAAAAAACAATACGCAAAAGTGCAACGAATAATACTCGAAAATACACAAAACAATTTCACTATTCCTGTTATGTACCATTCAGCACTCCAGAAGAAACTTTTTAAGAAGCCTTTTAAATGATGATAAAGATAATAGAGCTTCAATTTAATCGGGCAGGCTGCTGTAGTTTGCAATAACTGAAAAATGCGAATGCATTTTACCGTAGTTAGTGGAAGAAAGTAAGCAAATAATTCGAATTAGCCTTTAATGTTGTGTTGGAGGTTGAGCAGAATTCGCTGCAGCATCATCGTGCGGTAGCGGCCTTTAACGGACCGTATGATCCCTTGGTCCAATGGCTGCAGCACCGACGTGCAATTCGGCGGCAGAAAAATCACTTCCACGTGATTTAGCACCGGGATCTTGTTGTGTGCGGCGCAGTTGTCGATGAGAAGAGCAATCTTGCGATTCTGAAGGCGCATTGTTTTCTCCAGTTGCAAAAGCCAGGTTTGGAAAAAGTCCGCCGTCATTTAGGCCTTTTTTCTCGCAACTTAATCTCCTGGAAGGCTACGCACGCCCTTAAAGCATCGTGGCTTTGCCGACCTCCCAATCACTAGCGGCTTCAGCTTTTCAGTCTATGCTCCATTGCAGCAGAGCAGCACAATCAGACGTTGCTTGGACTTGTTTCCCCCTTTGCAGCGATCTGTTTTCTCGCAGAGGGTCTTCTGAGGTAGCAATTCATAAAAAAGAGCAGTTTCGTCAGCATTAAATGTGTCTTCCGGCCTGTACTCCTGCAGCACTCTCAGCAGTTCGGACTCACGCCAATTGTCGGCGAGATCGTGCGGTGCGTCGGCCTCTAAGCCAGCCACAGTCTTGAAAACAATGCCATCTCGTTGTTTAAAGCTTCTCAGCCAGCCACTCGTCGCTTTGAAGTACGCTTCATCTATGCCGAGGGCGAAAGCGAACTGTTTGGCCTTCTGACACAGCACCGGCAAGCTGACAGGAATCTTCCTTGCACGTACATCGGCAAACCACGTGTAGATGGCGGCGTCATCATCCTGAAATGTGGCTGCACGGATCCGCTTCCTTGACGGGTCCGTTTCATGGTGTGCCACTTGCTCCTGTATCTTTTATTTGTCCTTAAGGAACGTCGACAAGGTCGATGCGCTGATACCATACTCCTCGGCTACGTCCTTTTTTTTCCAGCCGCTCTGCATGGCACTGATGATCTTCATCTTCTCATCGAGGCTGAATTGTCGTCGCTTTTTAGTCCCTGCAACTTCATCTGCACTAATCGTGATTCCAAGACGTTGCAACACGAACACGGCACAATCGAACAACCACGCTACAGACCAGATCAGCAGCAGACTCGCTTCTCTCCGCAGTCAGGCAGTGCGCGCATGCGCACACTTAGCTGACTCTTCTTACGCCGTTTTTCTGCTGCCGCCTCCCCAAGACTAGCCCGAAATCTCTCCTCCAAATCATTGTTGCCCTTTGTCCCTTCCTTCTCGCAACCGCCCTGTCATTCTAAAAAAAAATTCTCAAATGTACACGTTTCATCCCAAATTTGCACACCGATCGCCCTTTTCCTCCTTTCTTCTCGCTAAAAAGTGCAAGTGCTTCGGGAACAGCAGAACAGCAAGTCAGGACTTGGGACCACGCCGACGTACCGCGCCTGCTTTGCGCCATTTCTCATTTTATTTATTACACTGTAGACCCTGCTGCGACGACGAAACTCGGTCCAGACTGCTTTTCCGTCGGTAGGAAAACAGTGGAGGGAGCGGAAGAAAAGGAAGGCCACCCAGCCTGGAAGTTCCGAGGCGACATGGAAATTGTTTGTCGATGTCTTCCGCGCTCCTATTTTGTCTATTCGGCGTTTGTCGACACAAGAAAGGCCGAAGGTACAACTGGTTCAGCTACAGGCCAATGCCTTAAAAAGAGCGAGTAACCGCAGTCGGGCCACGCCGCCATTCTGTGCAGGCGTTTGCGCCCCCTCAGTGATTGTGTTCTTCGCCCCGAGGGCCAAAGGCGCAATTAGGTGAACCGTCCCCTCTCTGGCTGCGCAAAAGGAAACATGTGGGCTTCCCGGGGAGGAGTTTTGTGGGAGGAAACACTATCTCTCGCTTACGCGCGCTGCTGGGAAAATGTTTCTGAAGGAGGGGGAAAGGCGGGGGCTCGAACTCCCTCCTCCCGCTGGCTACATCCCTCAGCAGCAGTGCAGCGGCATTATCGGCATTTTTAATTTTTATAGTTCTTTAAAAGATAGCCCGGGGTGACCTTGGTCTGGCCGTTTGCATTAGCGAGTGCCATCGGCGGCAGCAGCGGGCCGCGGCGACGCAGCCCCGAGCCTATACCGAGCAGCCCGGTTGCTCGGATTCAGTTCGCTGCTGCGCGTTACCACGTGTGCGGCTAGCAGTATTCGTTATCAAACAACAATTCAGCGATTGGGACCGCATGATTTTCTTCGTTAAACAGGCAAATTCGCTGTAGTGGTATTCGCTGTAGTGGCGTTCACAATACATAGGAAACACCGGAATCTGGCCAGGCCATACGGCATGCTTCGTTGTACAGGCCATTTCGTAGTAGAAGCGTTCGTTGTAGCGGCGTTTGACTGTATACATCTCACAGCCCTACGCGTCCTTACTGTTGCCATCCGCCGCATAGCGGTTTGGCTGGTGTGGTACACCGACACGTATACGACACTGAAATAACACCGACAGCCCTATGTTGGTACGCTAGAATAAAAACCGTAGTTTTTCCGAATTCCATTTAGCTAATTAGCTACAAAAAATGCTGAATTGCAAATTACAAGCAAACGTGCTTGGTTCGTCCACTGATTATAGTGCGCCCAGATTCGCTGGTCATACTTTCGACAGACTGGAAGGGCCCTGATGTTTTCCTATTTGCATACCTTTTATTGATCTTGCTATTATTATTTGCCCCCAATCTAGCTCCGCTGAATGCACATACAGCTTTCTTGGTCAGTCTCTCAAAATCGGGTTTTGCTGTATATTATGATTCCCATCATCATATACCATCATCATAAACAAGACAAGCACCGACACCATCATCATCATCAGTGCCAGCAAGGAAAGCCGCTGCCTGCATCTCTTGCTCCTCTAGAGGCCTCACCTGAGACCCTTTCAACGTCGACCCACGAAGACCTCTCCCGAGCCTGTATAGACTCTGCTGTCAGAGTCATCCCTTGGCTTCTTCTTAGCACCGAAGTTCAAAGCAAGAAGCTTCAGGCAACCCCGGGCCTATCTGCAATTTATCACCCCCAGCGACTGTGCCGGCCTAGGTTCGTATTCCATGCTAAGGTGCTTCCTAATACCCTATGGCGCTAAACCTTCTCCTGAACTCGTTGAATTTGCATCCTACGGTCTGCCGAGATTGTTCTGTAACCTGATCGTCATGCATATCGCCATTGTAACAGAAATTGTGCTGGCTTATGCACTACACCTTCAAATGGGGGTCTCACCTGATGCCGCTCTATAGACATTTTGCGATCACGTTTCTTCTGGGTAAGCATAGGAGGCTCATACCGGCTGGAACTGTTTCTCGTACTGATCATTGATGAAACCGGAGCCCCGCATGCGCACTGCGTGGAGTGGGGGGGGGTGTGGGAGACGTCTCTGGCGGAGAAATGATGCGTGGGCCTCGAGGGCGGGACGGTCTCTATCAGTTGACCTTCCCATTTCGATAAAAAATCGATAAACTGTTGCACGTTTCCACAATGGTTCCAGAACCTTCAATGGCATTCATTGTGGTCTTTGTGAGGCGTAAGCTCAGTGTGACATGCAGCGCCGTCTGATTAGATGGGCAATAGTGAGGTCTGGTACGACGCTATGCGTCGGAGCTCCGGGTGCCCGAGATGAGCTACAGATTTACGACTGCGTCCGTGCTGCCGGACCTGGCCACGTGTTGGTCCTCCACCACCTACGCTCGGAAGAACTTATAGTACGCGTGCAATCGACCAAGTGTACGTTGCACGACAGAAGGCAGAACACGTTTATGTAAAAAGCGATTCCTATGATAAGCTGAACTCATCTTTTTTCGTCTGCCTAATACATATTATGTCCAAAATTGGCAGGTTGGTCTGGTCACAACTAACAAATACTTTCTTGGAAAAGTTATCATTTGTCAGCACAGCACTTGCACGTGTTTGCTAATACTCATACCTTCGCACCTGGTACAAGGAGTAAAAATATGCTAATTTCGCCACTCATAAACAAACATGCCTGAACTTCTGAAGGTTCCTTTCGGTGCCGTGCACCACCTCGCTTCGGGAGAGCGAAATCGAAGAACGAAGACAATGATAGAAAACAGCAGAAGCAACGGTACATTGGATACACACATATTCACCAGTCCCCGAATCATCCTACGTCCATTCTGTACACTTGCGTGGCAACAAAGATTAATGTTGCATAAATAAGAAGCCCAACCAGCGCATTCTCACTAAAAAACACAGCCGCTACTTTCTGCTTTCTGCTGACAGGATGAGGAAGGGCGTTAAGAAGAAGAAGCGGGGAGTCAGACGCACGGCCAAGCAGCCCCCCGCAGCGTCCATCTCGGCTGCCTTGGTGAACGCCAAGTACGCCGGTCCCTCGAACAGCTCGATACCGAGCAGCCTAAGGAATTTCGAGGCTGGCATCCTGGACGCTCCAATCAGCGCCGCCGCCAGCACGGAGGCCATCGTGGCAGAGGACAAGGAACGCGCGCTGCCCCGGATGCCCTGCCGCCCCTGCGACACCGCGTACCCGGCAGTGCGAGGTCGACCCGGAAGGTCGCCGTCACCTCACGCCGGTCCTGGTGCAGAGAAACGCAGGTAGGTGCAGAGGGAAGGTAACCACCTGCAGAACCATCTGATTAAATCGCTGTTAAAAGGGGCCCTGAAAGGCGTTTTGAGCACACTAAATTGACTAGCGCAATCGTTAGATTGGGTCGTCAACATCATCTGTGCCAAGTATTCCTCTTTACGTGCAGCGGAAAGCTCACACTTTTGTTGCGAAGTTTGTCGCTTTTATCTCATCCTTCCCTTCGTGTTTTTGGACGCCGCCATCTTCACATGTCTACGTCATCGATTCCCAGATGTTCGTCATGAGCTAGACATCCTGCTATTGGGCGGCTTTTTCACGCACTTCCGGCAAAGAGATGAGTCGTCTGCTCAGCGTCGCCTCGCCGGCTGATCTGCCAGCGGAGTGCCGGAGTGCTTGCGCATTTCACAACAAACGAAACAAGTGTAAACAAATGCTTAACCGTTTGTATTGAATGCAACAGGGCCATAACACGACATGGATATTCTCTTACTTGAGGACGTTCCATAAAGAAAGCGTTGAAGCCCCGTGGCACTTCTTTCTTGCATTCGCAGAGAACGCCCTGAGCCGAATGCCCGGGTTTGACACATACATTTTATTCAACTTCAAAACAATCCAGAGATGCGTTTCGAACGAACACAACGTCACAACATGCGTTGCAAGTCCGAACCGCGATTGACAGACGATGGGTTGCCTCCTCCTGCCCCTCGTACATTCGGCACTCACGTCGCGCGAGGTTTGCAGGGACGAACAGCAGGTCACTTAATTCTGGCGCACAAGCCGAGATGGATTTTAGCCACGCACACTGCACATACCCCATGCGAGGTTGAGTCGTACGCCGCTCGAGAAAGATAATCCAGACCATGGGAAGCACTATCCACCCGCAGAAGCACAACGTCGCATTTCATCGCGAAACAAAGGCATCCACAACAAACACACCATCGCCTCCTGTAATTCCAAACGCATCTCGCACTTCCGAATGGGAGTGAGTAGTATGCCTGCAGTGCCCATATGCCGCGAGGTGGGGCCCCAAGCTGAACCGGGATCACGCAACCGTAACTGACTTCTAGAGCGGTTTGTGCCTTGTTGCCAGGGCAACCGATGTTTGAGATTGTCTAAAAATGGCGCTCGCTTCAGCGCTAGAAAGCTCAGAGCCGCGGCGGAGCATGTTTTGCCAACGTTGCCGCTCTCCACCACGCGTCGCCCCAAGCTGAACTGGCGTTTTGTGCACGGGTTCTGTATCGGTTTAAAATGTATTTTTCACATGCCGCCGGCAGGAATTACCACCGCCACAAAATAAGACCCGGCACCAGCGGGGCCACATCTGATAAGGCGCTTTTTGGATAAACAGTGCGCTGTGCATCCAAGGGAGCGAGCGCACGATCCCCCCGTGAGGCTGCAAGTTCGCCGCCGATAAAAAGTCACGTGCCGCCGATAGAAACTCCAGCCAACGCTCCGTGAGCCAACGTTACCAGAATAAGACTCCAGCAACGTACACCGCGAAAGGGCAAGGCCAGGCCACCGCACACATGCGGCCAGATTTTTCGTTCGCTTTTCAAGCCTTGAGCGGAGTGCGGGATTCATGGTGTCAATAAAGCTTGCCCGTAGCAGACGGCAGTGTCAGCAGCGCAATAGCGGAAGTACGTCACCGCCGAGGAGCGCAGCATCACGGGATGGAAGGCTTGCGCGCCGTCAACAGCGGAGAGTAAGTTGAAAGGGGAGGAAACGCGGCGCGACGATAATGCGCGGTTTTTGATTTATGATTTCTCAGCTAATACTCATCGCTTTAACAAAATTCTTGCGGGAGGAGATTGCTAATACATTGCTTTATTTGGTTACATGTACATCCACGCATCGGCGGATGGTATTTCAGGACCTCTTTAAATGGCTTCGGAGTCGCCACTGCCTCGTCTACTTTATTTAACACCCTTAGAAGCCCTCGTAGGTAGTCCTCGCAACAGCCCTGCACAGTGACCGAGTGTGCGAATTCGGCAAATGACGAACCAAGCAGATGATTTGACTTCAAAAGTTTCATGTGTTCTTGGACAACACGAAAGGCGGGAATGGCGTTTTGCATAGAGCTATGTCCGTCCGCAGGCGCCTTTTATCTGTTCAATAGACCTTATGCGAAATTGCTTGGTGATCTAGCAACACTGATGTAAACGAGACCGCGGCCATATAGGTACGGGCGCCGATCTGGAAGTCTCGTATTGTTTACTGTGGAAGAGTAGGTGACGGTAACACTGTATGGCTCAAACTGGACGGCGTTTTCCGGCTCCCGACCGCGGATTGTGGACGAATGACTTGACTGCGCTACCGACTGTGTCTGAAGACTTATACCACTCGGGGTGCCGCGCCAAACACCCATCCCAGCGGCAGCGGAGCAGGGCATGCCGCCTAGACACCGACGCGCATTGCTCGCCTTCATCGGTGCGGACGAACACGTGCGTCTAACAGTAAGTAAATCCTTCTTTCTTTTTTATTTGACGCGAGTTAACCGGTATGAGCATTTGTATACCACTTTGTTCACCATTGTTTACCATGCAAATGCGTAGCGGCGACCCTGTTGCAGTAACCGAGAAAGAGGAAAGCGACAGTCGCCAGACGTACCGCTAGTGGGTGGATTAGATATTTTCAAATGCTGTACATCGAATTTACAGGATGATTTTTGGCGAAGATAATTACGAAAAGGTTTCGGCGGTTTTCTGTGACGGTCGTCCGCCCGCGCGTTTGCCGCAAAGCAATCGCGTTTTGCGGCGAAGTCAACCACAAAAGCGCACATTCGCCTTGAATTTTCTTTTTTTGTGTGTGTGTTTTCATTATTTATTGCGCATGTTCTGTCGCAAAAATCTGTTTGTGTGTCTTTCTTCTCGTTTTTTTGGCGATGGGGTGGTTGTGTTTGTTTCTAAAGCGCATGTTTTGGTGCGTATAAATAGATAATACAGTAAAACCTCTTTAGCTCGAACTCACTGAACTAGAAGATTTTTTTTTATTCGATGGGTCATCGGTATAGCCCGAATGTTTACCTGTTTATCTCCAAGGGTGCTGGAAGTGAGTTCAAGATAATCATATTATTGCTTGCGTAAGTTATGACGAACACGATTATGCGGGTACTGGTATCATTACCCACTGTGAGGTTTTCAAATGTTAAACTTCCTTCTCTTGAAAATACATTAACAAAGCATGCAGAGATACTTGCACGCTCGAACTTGACAAACAATTTTGACATCATTGCTGTTTGAGGTGTAGATTATTGCCCTTGCAGCAGTGTTAAGCAAGACACAAAATCTGGTCATTTTGAGGCTGCGGCCACTGTTTTCTACTTGGTCCCTTTACCATAAACTGTAGCGGACTAGTCCTGTTCTTCCCTGAGTGATATTTACTGTTACTCTCTCTGTTCTTGCAGGTTGGGCTCATCCATGTGGTCAGCAGCTGCTTTCGCTCCCAGAAGTAAAGTGGCCGTCCCTATGTTGTGTGCCTCACCTTTGAGACGGACAGTGGGGCGATTGTGGAGGCAGCGTGCGAGTGCCCGGCGGTTTGCAGTGGAGCATGGAGTCACATCCTGGCTGCTGTGCACCTACTCGCCCCCTTGCAAGCCGAAGGTTTTAAGAGGAGCCACCGGAGCTTGCGTGCACTGAGCTGCCACAACAATGGGGACGTCCACGACAGCAGAGCATCAAGCCAGCGAGTGTCCAAGACATTGACTGGAGAAGCCCGCCAGAAAATGGCCCCTGCATTCCCTTGCCAATGCGTCTGTTCGATGCACGTCGAGTACAGGAGCAATGCGAGCAGCAACTAAGTGCCGTGCAGGCGCTTGGGAGAAAACTTGGTAGCCTTGGGAATGGGTTTTTTGCCCCAGTTGTGCTGGCCTCACCACCACAGTGACAGAAACAAGGACTGCCATGGCACCTGAAGGGTCACCTATGAGCTACCAGCAAGCATTCATGCCACATTTCACCGTGGTCATCTCGCGAGCACGCAGAGGCTGGGCAACGTCGTGTTTACTAGACCGCGGCATGCAGGGGTGCGCAAATGCTTCCCTTTGTTCCATTTATTTCCACAGTTTGCTACACTGTACGCGGGTATAAATCAGCGAAGTAGTTTAATTTACTGTGATTTTCACTGTGGATACAAAAAATGCAAAACCACTCAAGCTGATGCGCGGCGGCCTGATGCAACTGTGGTCGTTTTCTTTTTTTTTTTTTTTGAATAAAACTTGAAAATTGTCTCAGCTACCTACATCAATGGCCGCTATCATTACGTCGAAGGCATGCATGCAGCATGTGACAAACTAGAGGAGTGAGTGTGTATTTTAGTCGCAAAATATTCGACAGTAAATACATCGTGGCTGAAATGACAATAGGCACCAAGTTAATCTTAATGTAACAACAAACCTTTCAGCCCGGCAAATCGGGAACCAAGTGCAAAAGCTCGACGCTCGCATTTTCCACCGTTAGATCATCATAAACAGTGCACGCCACTTCTGCAACGACACGCGGATTAATGCAACATAAAAGAAGCCAACAACACACTCCCATACCGTGCGCGCCCGCCACAAAGGAAATTTTCAACCGCGCCGTGACGGCGTAGTGCGGCAAGAAAAGTTTGTTTACAGCCCTAGGTAAGAAAAGGCACGTGTAGGGGCTAAGCGGTACCATTTCACAATGGAATGAAGCGGGCGCAGAGCCACAGGGACGAGTAAAGAAACAGCCTAATTTTGGCAACGTGTGGTACTCTTTTCCCGGTCGAGCGTCGCTGTCAGTCGCATGAATAGGTGGCGCACGCTCAGGCTTCATTTAGAATACAAAGGCTGCACCACAGAATTCCCACGCAGCTGTATTTTTTATCCGAACAGCGTCTACGGAATCCCGCGCTTAGCGAACCAACGACAATTATTCGCTCCCAGCGCACCGCGCCCAGCGTGTCACAAAGGTTGCTCGCGCCGGCATAGTTCGCGTCAGAAAGTTTGTTCAAAGACGTGGAACTTCACGTACCTTTTCTCCATTTGGACCGGTATTTCCGCATTGCGTGCACTGCGGCACGAAGCAATGCTGCGGCATTGTAGTCCATCACCAAGAGCGGTCAATGCCCACCTTCTATATTTTGCTAATTGGTTTCGGTTTCAAACGACCGTACCAAAATGGCGGACCTAGTTACCGGAGTCGACGTGAGATGGCGGGGCGCATTTTGCATAGGGTCAATTGAATGCTCGGCCACTTAATTTATTGTATTTCGACTCTCTAGTGATTCGAATAGTCATTCTGCAGCATCGTGGCGGAGGCGCCCTCCGAGGACTTTGAGTGAATATTTCGATTCTCTGTGGCAAGTTTGCGATAAGATTGCCGTCATTGTTATCGGAACAAACATGCTTCTGAATGAATCAAAACAGCTGGGCGAGAGGGTTTAAGTCCATGTGCACTATGCGCAAAAAGACACATCCTAAAAGACGGTGGTGAACACAAACAGAGCGACAGTTCCAAGTGAAATTTATTTCGAGAAGAAACATATATGCACCGTCTAGGCGCATGTCACACATTGATATTGTACATTGCCTCACATGCTCTTGTCTAAAAGCGCTACTTCTTGCTAGCTTTTAAGAACCACACGTGTGTTTTGTCTTTATGACACCCTTTTATGCTCTATTCCATCTGATTCTCGCAGCAGTGCCAAATTATGGCTGCACGTTGGAGTGGCCATCGTCCTGGCGGCTTCCGTGGCTGGCATCGTCAACATGATGCTCGACACGGCAGACTCTGAGGACTGCGAGTCGAGCCACAGCGTGCAGCCGAAGCAGCTGTCGAACGTTTCGACCAACCACTCCGGCATTTCTCATCCAAACGGCACTACTGCGGACAACGCCGAAGAGACCACGCCGGCCTTGTCGAATATGAAGTTACTGGCAACCCGCGGACCGTGACAGTGCTTAATAGGCCGACGGGGGATTCGGACGGAACAGTCGACAATGCTTCAAGCAGCGGCATCAACTCAGAGCAAAACTCCGGGAACGCGAGTGCCGGCTCGAATGACTGGGCAACGCAAGAGGTTCTAGGCATTACTTCCCAGGGCTTCGTGCGTGGAGAAGTTAGGTCAGACACCGAGGCACCCGCGGAGATGTGGAATCGAACTGTGCTTTCGTCTTCAATGACTACAGATGGGTACTCGAATCAGACGACGCTGAAAGTAGACGGAGAGTATAACAGTGCGAGCCATAAAAAACTGTCGAGTGCACAGCGCATAACACGGGCGGAGCGCAAGTCTACGCAACACAGAGATGAGAAGAAAACGGCAGGAATTTTGCTCACGTTTCCAGAGAGCGGGACTACACAACGAAGTGTCCGCGGCAACCGGGACGGCGTACGGCAGCCTTTGGCTACAGCCGATGGTGGGCTCCGGTTACCGGAAATGTAACGTATCGCTTCTTTCTGGTGGAACTCGATCTCTCAACGACGGCAGGTGAACGCGTTCTTGGGGGGGAATATTTACCTGAAGGCGAGATTTCGCTGAATATGAGATCTCGTTTCGGAAAAAAACCGTGCATGAAGTGGTGAATAAACGGCGATCTTCTGTGCACGCACTTACACAACCGTGTCTTATGCGGTCAGCAGAGCAGTAGGGAAGCGTTCTGTCACCATGATTCGATGCTCACCAAGAACAACTATGAACTAAGGTGGCATTCGTTGTATTACGTACTTGTGATGGCTAAATTTCGCACATATTAATATAGTATATGGCAGAACGACGGGGCTATGATTAGAGCACTGCACGAGCCTGATTTTAAAGCCCGAGCCCGCTTTGTGAAACCCTGGCCCGGCATTCATAAGTGAGCCTGGCCCGGACCCCGCCCGGGCCCTCGTCGTCTCATGCCCAGGACCGGTCATTTATTTTTCAGCCTAGGGAGGGCCCCGTGTCCGTGACCAGGCCCTGTTATAGATGAAAAAAATTTGTTTATTATATTTCGATCAGTGTCTTCGTAGCGGGCCATCAGACGGATCATCTAGTCTACAAGCACGTCATGAACAGAAACGCAAAAAATAAGGGTTTAAAATTGCACGTACTTTAGTTTACACCGTCTGCAGTTCTCGCCACATTGGTATTACACGAGACAAACCACTACCTTTGATGACCAGACTCTTGGCAACTTCACGTGGTTGTCTTGGCCACAAGTTGGCATTGCTGAATTTTTTTGCTCCGCATTTGAATCGGTGAGTATGTACAGCCTCCCAAATTTTTAATAAAATTTGGCCCATCTCCCCACGAGAGGGGACTCGAGTAAATCCGTCGCGTAGGGGGTGGGTGTATTGTTTTAACGTTAGTGTTGGGGGGGGGTAGTGAATGTGTTAACTATTATTGCTTATTACTATTAATTATTATTATTTATTTTATATATTAATTATTACTTTCGTGATTTTGCGACTCGAGTCCCCCCTCGTGGAGAGATGGGCCCAGTTTTTCTTTTTTTCTGACGCAAGAAGTGAAGGAAAGGGGTAGGTTGTTGTAAGTCATTATTTATTTATTTGTTGCTGTTGTCGTTGTATTGGACGCTGAGAACGACGGCTTCGTGGTCGCTAAAGTGTACTGCTAAGGGGTCTTTAAGCAGTGGTCGTGCGTTGCAGCAACTGGTGAAGACGAGATCGATGAAACTGCTGCCGTGTATCAGCAGCTTCTTGACGTAGTTTGAATGAGTCAAGGATATAAGACGCGTTCGTACCCTTTGATTCTGTGTCGCTTTTGTGGCGCAGTGGGAAGAGCCCCATGTACCTGGCGTTCCGCCCACAGGGTCTTGGGATCGAAACCAGGCGCCGATAAGTATCATTTTTTATATAGTGTAGGGGGAGGGGTGCGGACCTGTTGTTGAGAGCGAGGAGGGTAGCGTGATGTGGGAGAGGAGGTGTGGGGGAGAGGGCGCACCTGCGCGCTGAGATGCTGCGTACGGACGGCGGACGCTACATGTGAGTTAAAGAAATGCTCTGCATTTAATATAGCGGGAGCGACGACCGATCGGCTTGTCAGTGCCTTATCACGATGTTCACCGGCAAAATTGGAGAGAGTATTCGCCCACGCGCATAGAACTATATGTATTGCGGGAGCGTCGCGTGCTCCGCTGTTCTCCTCAGGGCAACACACCCCCTGTATTTCTAACCTTGCAAGGTAGTTTCGCTACCGCCAAAGATAGGTAATAAGTAGCGTGGGGCACAAGTTTGTATTTTTATCATATTTGTCGCATTATATCGCACAGTTGCCTAAGGCCATTCCGGTCATAAAACTGGTTCTGTTATACGTTTATTTATTTTTTGAGTGGCATTCATCACAATGTGCGGGGTAAGTGATCCGAAAGAAAAATCAAACGCACATTTGATATGCGCATGCGCTTCAAACAACCACGGTTTCTCGTGAAGAAAGCCATTCAGATGCAGTGGCATGGGGAGTACCACTCTCAAGGAAACAGCGTAGCAGACGGCACGCATACAGCAAGTAGCCCTATGCGCGTGCGCGCACACTCGCGTATTTTGCCCGTGAACACCGTAACGAAACGCTGACATGCCGATCGGTCATCGCTCCCGCTGTATTATTAAAAATTTGGGAGGCTGCACACATGAAAGAGAAAAAGTAACCACTCCGGCGATTACTATGAACTGAAATGTTTATTTCTAAGACAGGACAAGCAAGCTCTCCAGGGCACAACTATCAGGCACATGTAGCGGGCACACATGTGCACTTGTCTCAAGTTCAAATACACGTTCACTCTTCTTTTAACTCCTTTGTGTAGAAAGCGCAACTTGTTCAAACCTGTTAATGCAGGCTTATAATACAACGATGTTATCACTGTAGGTCATCCCACACCCCTGGCTCGTACCTATTGGCCTGCGGAGGACAAGAGTGGGGCGTCATATGAAAGAAAGGGGGCTGCGCTGGAGTCTGCCCGGTCTTGTGGTCACGCTGCGTCATGGGCACAGAGTAATCGTGCTCGGCAGTATGAAGACGCCTGCTCTCGGCCGCACCACCGAAGTAGCGCAGCATTGATGAATGAGGCTCTATGGCCGGGTCGTCCACTGGCATCACGACGCGGCACATTTCACCCGCTTCTGAGTGTGCTGGGACAGAAGATGCAGCCCCGTGTTGTTGGCTGCTGCAGTGTCGTGTGTCTAACGGTCGACCTTCAGGTGTCATGGTGTGGTCCATGGCGTGGAGGACCGAGCCACACTGCAATTCGAAATCTGGGGACACTGCGGTAGCCGTTCCACATGGGTCAGCAGCCTTTCGGTAGTGAGGCTGCGATGCTGCCACTGCTGCTGCTCCTCTTGTAGAGACGCCGCAATGGCATTCGGACCAAAAGCATGAACACTGCCCCGATGGCGCAATGTTACCTTTTACGTTTGCAGATGCCAGAAAAGGCGCGAATTGCTGGTCGAAGGGGGGCAGAGAGGTGTGCTCCGGGGTGTTCTGTTTCATGAGCTTGTAGAGCAAATCACCACGACGTTCTTTTCCTGTGCTCTCAGTGTTTCCGCCGTCACGAAGTCTCGAAGACTTTCTCATAGATACACGCTGACGTTCGTTGGGGCGCGGGTGGTCATGGAATCCCTCAGATTGGAAGAACACCGCCGAGTCTGTGTGGCGCCAGATGTGCAGTACCGGGGATCCGCAGTAACCACTGCAAGGCTGTAATTGCAAGCTCCCCAGGCACCCAAGGTTAGGGCACGGCTTGCCTTCCTGGTTCTTGCGGTCCTCGTTGGAGACATGTGGCCTTAGACGCACGCTGCGTCCGGTGTCTGACACGCACTGCAGGCTGCATACCATAACACCGAGGCATTTTTTTTTCTGTTGGAAGTACGGCTTGTCTTTGGCCCAGCTGAGTCGCATGGCCCAGCCTGACGCATGTCGCTGGGCCTCCACGCAGTCGGCACGGTACACGTAGCGGCAGAAGCCGTCCGGCCACTCCTGGAACTCGTCGAACACGTTCAAATAAGGCATATGGCTGTCGTAGATGTTCCAGTTGGCTGGGTTATGGCCCGGTCCAGCGTCACAGGCATTGGCCATGACGCGCCCGGGCGAATGGTGACCCCGGTTGCGTCCGATGAGTCTTGCCCAGTCAGAGCAATGATGGCGCCGCGTTCTCGTTGTCAACGGTGTTCATCAACTCGCCGACACCGGAATCGCTCGCTCAGATGACCATGGCAGCGTATTTTTTCGTGGTCGTTAAGGATCCTCGGAAATTGCTACTTCAGCCCACAGTAGAACGCTGGGGCACTATTGCAGCTCGTCGTTCACGGTGTAAGGTCAGCGGAGTGACTGCGACGCTGATCGTTGGTAATGCAACTAAATATAGCATGTTCCTGGCCAGGATCAATTTCGTGTCTTGAAATAACCGCGGGTAATTCAGACGAAGCATTAGCCACTTTTGATACAGAAATGTCATTCCCTAAAAAAGAGATAAAAAATTGGTGAGGGTGTGTTTGCACTTAGGATCTGTGCGCGTGTACGGCGGGTACACTTGTCTGATATACGTGGCCATTGAGAGGTATATCTGTGATTTCTTTAGAACATGAGGTTTCCAGTTGATACTGTGGGCTTCTGTCGTATCGCTTTCTTTTTTAATGCGATAGCGTTATTAGGTTCATTTTTCGATTATCCCGTGCCTGCTAGCCATCCGCTATCAGCCGTGCCCATGAAGCGTCCACGGAAACACTTCATCGCTGCCACCCCGACGGTATACGACTGAGGGAGCGAGTTGCGAGTGTTCGCGTAAATCTGGAATATGACACAACGGCAACTGACGCGTGGGAAGGAGGACAATAATACTATGGCAGATATAGAACAACGGACACGCATTTCCAGCAGATGCCACGCCTGCGCAGGGAAGTTCGTTCTACGTCCTGTAGGTGGCAGCATGCTCAGCAGATATAGTCGCCAGTCGTACCCGAAACTGGTGCATCGTAATAAAAGCACCTCTCTACCGGTAGATAAAAATTTAAATTTTCGGGAATTCCCGTGCCCAATCCAGGCCCGGGTTACGAAGCGCGCCGTAGGGGACGTCTTCCAGATTAATTTCGACAACCTGGGGATCTTCACGTGCACTAAATACTCGGGAAAATGGCGTATTTATTTTCCCCTTCCATCAGGGAAACTGCTGCCGTGGCCTGTAATCGAACCCGCGTCCTTGGGCTCAGTAGCGCAATGCCTTACCCACTGAGCCACCGCGGCCACGTTTCTACCGGGAGTGATGCCAGCGCCAGCACTGTCACCTAACTAAAACAGAAGGCAAAGGATTAGCGCCAGTCACTCGTAAATCAAGGAAAGCATACAATATGAACACAAACGAACTGAAATAAAACCTAATGCATAGCGTCTAATACACTAATTTTCCAATTATTTTAGATATTCCCGCGCTTCTCATGCCCAGGATTTAGGGACACGCGCCGCCAAAACCTGATTGCGCCCTCTCCCGGCGGCGCAGTCTTCCTATTGTCCAGTCTTCCTTTCTTCCTCATGCAACTTTTTTCCCTCCTCAGTACCCCGCAGAGTAACATGTATAGCGGCGTTAACATTCCGGCAGACCTCTCTGCTTTCCGCTCATAAAGAGCTTTCTCTCTCTCTCTCTCTTTCTCTCTGGCGGTGTTATTACGAAAAGTTGATTGTTTAACGCGTCTCTGTATATACGTTTTGCATGTATATAGTTGTGCATCAATTGAAATTGTAACGCCTCAATATAGTGAATTTTTTTATGTATATAATTGTGTATAGGTAGTGTATATATTTCCCCGAGCATGTCTTGCCTTTTTTTACCAGCGCCTGGCCGCGCCAGGTTATTTTAGCTTTTTAGAGCTGAGCCGAGGTTTCCTCTATTTATTGTGCGCCGCGCCGGGCGACCTTGTTTAGTATGTGAAGATGGTTTCCCCCGTTCGATATTTTTGTGTATCAACAGTGTTGCCGATCCAATTCGATGGTTCGGGATAAAATAACGATGAAAACGAGATGCTCACCGGGCAAACACCGCTACATTTTGGTCTACGACGCTACGTGCACGTCACTTCGTAGGGCGCTTCTTCAACGTTTGTGTTTACTTGATTGTGGTGGACATGTCATTCCATTTTAATATCATTCAACTGTTCAATGAATGGTTCCTGTAACTCTGCGTTTCTGTTTCAATAAACATTTATCTGTACACCTTTCTCCAGTAAAATAATTAGCATAGAAAGAGTAGCTAATTGAAAGGGTGTGCCGGCGTTGGGAACTTGCGTAATGGAATCTGAAATATTTTACTATGCTGAAATATTTTACTATAGGGACAAAGAAACGCTTGCATCGTTCTACGCGTTGAAAGAGGATTATTTCGGTTTGGGGACTACAGCATTCGGCAACCTTTCAGAGGAGCCGCGATGGCTAGTCACGATTACAAAAAACAGAACAAACGAGAACCCAGGACTGGTCAATGATACGCAAGGAAGTACTGACGATAAGGAGTACTGAGATACTTAAAGGGAAGGCTATACGTAAGATGCTGAAGTGTATGTCTGTATAATTTGTATATTATGTGTAATAAAGCGCGTAGACTGGAACACCGACCCTAAATTCTAAAAGTACCAAATATGTCACTCAAGAAGTCACTAACCGTTACCAGGAGCCGTTAATAGTAATATAACCGCGCAATCTGGAAAACAGTGTCTACTTTTCGACAATAACCATATAGTAGTCGTATAGTAAAGAAACATCAAAATTACTAAAACAGTCAGTAACCATCACAAACAGCCATTAATCGCAATATAGACCCGCGTAACTCACAGGAGTACTGAAACAAAATTTTCGTGTAACGTTTTTTCGCTGCTATGGGTACCTATTACTCCTCATTAGACGGTCGATAGCAGCCTAAACAATCATTTACGGCGTCGTTTATTCGTGTCAGTTTCGGTTTCACAAAACGAACGAGTGGCCGCCATGACAGGAAATAGCACTTGACGCCACCATTCTTGTATCACCGCTGCGGGTGTGGACGCGCGCGTGAGCGACCGCTTGCGCTCGCCCAGACCGGCCGACAATCGCTAGCGCTTGTTCCATCTGCTTCTTTCTAGGTCCCTGTTCGTTTTTCACTGGTGAAATGGTTCTAAGTCAAAACCAACTAGCCCACCTTTCAGCCTTACCCCAAATCCATGACGTGTACACACGGTGTAGCGGCGCGCCAACCGCAGCCAGCGCGTCCGCTACGTCACGGGAGCCCAGACATCGGCAGTTTGGGGCAAGTAGTACATGATGTCATGGTATACCCCTTTCTGGGCTTTCTTGTGCGAGCTGAGATTAAGATGGATATAAAATACGTTATACGAAACAGCTACTGTTGGAACTCTGGGAGAGGTCCCATAATAAAAAGAAAGCATTTTACATAGTTATCTCAGCTGTGAAATTTCGTGTCCCTACTCCTTTAAGCGACCAAATATTACTATGAGATTTTATTGGATCCAGCCATTTTATAAAATGAGCTGTACGTGTTAATGTATTCAGAACGGCTAAGGAGAAATTATAAATAGAGAGGACAAAAGAAAGCAAGGCTCGTTAGGCCTTTTGGCGCGTAGGACATCTTGACGCGTTGGACCACTTGACCCGTTGGATCTTTCGACACGTTGGACCTTTCGATTCGTTAGACCTCTTGACACGTTGTACCTCTTGACTCGCCTGCCACGTGACTATTGGACCTCTTGTCTCTTTGGACCTCTTGACTCATTGGACGTCTTGATCAGAAGCGCTCGCCACAGCCCAGCGGGATGAACAAATGGGGTGACCAATTGTGCGAATTCGGCAAATGACGAAGTCAAACAGATCATTTAACATCACAAATTTCGTGTGTACTTGGACAACACGAGATGCGTGAATGCGTTTTGCGTACAGCTATGTCTCTGCGCAGGTGACTTTTATCATTTCAATTGAACGCTCGGCCACTTCATTTATCCTTTTTCAACACCCTAGGTGATCCGAATATTCATTCTGTAGCATTGTGGCGAGGATGTGAGTGAATGTTTCGATTCTTTGTGGGAAGTTTGCGATAACATTGCCGTCATTGTTATCGAGGCAAACATGTTTCTAAATGAATCAAAACTGCTGTGGGAGTTGTATTAATTTCATGTTCACTAAGCGAGAAAATATACCTACTAAAATACGGAGGTAAACACAAGCAGGGCGACACTCCGAAGCGAAATTTGAGAAGCATATATGCACCGTGTCGGTGCATGCCTCACATTGATACAACACATTGCATCACATGTTCTTGTATAAATGGGCTACTTCTTGCAGGCTTTTAATAATCAGACGTGTTTTGTCTTTAAAACCCCCTTTTTGCTGTAATCTGATTCTCGCAGCAGTGCCAAAGTCTCGCCGCACGTTGGAGTGGCCATCGTCCTGGCGGTTTCCGTGGCTTTCATCGTCAACATGATGCCCGACACCGCAGACTCTGAGGACAGCGAGCTGAGCCACAGCGTGCAGCCGCAGCAGCTGTCGAACGCTTCGACAAACCACTCCGGCATTTCCAATCCTAACGGCACTACTGCTGACAACACCAAAGAGACCATTCCGGCCAAGTCGAATGAAGCAACTGGCAACCAGCAGACCGTGATGATGCTTAATAGGCCGACGGGGGATTCGGACGGAGCAGTTGACTATGCGTCAAGCGGCGGCATGAATTCGGGGCAAAACCCCGGGAACGCGAGTGACGGTTCGGATGACTGGGCCACGCAAGAGGTTCTAGGCATAACTTCACAAGGCTTAGTGCGTGGAGATGTTAGCTCAGACACAGAGGCACCCGTCGAGATGTGGAATCGACCTGTGCTTTTGTCTTCAATGACTACAGATGTGTACCCGAATTAGACGACGCTGAAAGTAGACGGAGAATCCAGCAGTGCCAGCCATAAGAAACTGTCGACTGCACAGTGCATAACGCAGGCGGCGCGCAAGTCTACGCAACACATAGATGCGAAGAAAATGGCAGGAATTTCGCTCGCGTTTGCACAGAGCGTGACTGCACAACGTCGTGTCCGCCGCAGCCGGGACGTCGTAAGGCATCCTTTGGCTACCACCGATAAAAGGGTCCGGGTACCGGAGACGTAAATATCTCGTTTCTTCGTGGTAGAACTGCATCTCTGAACGACGGCACCTGAACTTGTTCTGGGGCGAATATCTGCCTGAAGGAGAGATTTCTCTTACTACGAGATCTCGTTTCGGGAAAAACGGTGTACGAAGTGGCGAATAAACGAAGATCTTCAGTGCACGCACTAACACAATCATTTCGTACGCGGTCGGAAGAGCTTAGGGATACGTTCTGTCTGTTGAATAAAGAGAAAGAAGCGCGCCACGAGGCAGGCAGCGGGGGCTCGCTCCACGAGCGCGGCTCTCGCGGCAGTCGTTCGTAGGCATCGCTGATAACCGGACGTCTGGTTTACTGGTTCCCTTTCGCTACACATTCTCTGGTGCCGAAACCCGGGACCAATGTCCGCCGGGCCTCCTTGGGGAGCGAGCAAATAGACGAGGGTGCGGTGCGGGTGGTGAACAGGGCCGCCTGAGGTTGAAGGACGGGGCTTGCGGAAGAGTCTTCGCTCGCGGAGAAGCGTACGCGCGTTCGCAGGGCGCAGATACGCTCGTCGAAATCGATCGCTTCCAAAACGTCGGCATCAAATTCTTCATCCTTCAGGTTGTCCTGAACTTGAGCGTCGAGTTGGTGTAGGCTCACCTGGTCATGCAAGATGAGGTCGAGGACATTTTGTCTATCAAGGGTCGTTGCTGCGTGGCTCCGCAGCAAGGCGTCGAGGACTGTCATGGTCCCGGATACGGTCGCTCGCAGGACATCTCGGCGAATACGAAGAGCGTCCATGGCACCAGTCGATGAAGCAAGACGCTGCAGAGCAGAGCAGAGGCTCTGTATGCAGCTCAAACGCTTCCGCGGTCAGCCAGATTTACTAAGGCAATACGACAAGACCATCCGCACATACTTTGATGAGGGCCATGCGGAACGAGTGACCTGCGACAAAGAGGATGGGAAACCGAACACCTACTATATGCCACACCATGGTGTCGTGCGTCGTGATGCTGTGACAACCAAGCTTCGAGTTGTTTTCGACGCGTCGTCCCATGTTCCCTGCCATCCATCCTTGAACAGCGTGCTACTGAAAGGCCCAAAGTTAGACGCAAACTTACTGAAGTTGCTGGTTGAGTTCCGGTGCCATCACGTCGTTCTCGTGGCAGACATAAAGAAAGCGTACCTGCAGATGGTTATTCGCGAGGAAGATCGGGACGCTTTAAGGTTCCTCTGGGTGGAGCACCTTCCGAATGAAGAAGACCCTCTTCCTCAGATAGTCCACTGGCGCATGACAAGAGTGCCATTCGGAGCCACGTCTAGCCCATTCCTACTCGCCGCAACACTTCGTCACCACCTAAAGGAATGTAAAGAGCAGTTCCCAGACACGGTCGCCAAACTGGTCGACGCGTTTTACGTGGACGACCTTGTCGTCGGGGTCGACAACGCCGAGCAAGCCAAGCGTATCTACGCCGAGTCGAGGTCCATTTTGGCGGGTGCTGGTATGGAACTGAGGAAATGGGCCTCGAACCTTTCGTCCCTGCGAAGCCAATTCCTTGAAGACAACGTGGCTTTTGAAACGGAAGGAGGGGACCCTTGTAACATGAAGGTGCTCGGTATGCAGTGGGACCGCTCAGACGACAGTGTCGTGCTAAGTGCGGACAATGTCGCCACCTTTGTATCCACAAAGCCAGTGACAAAGAGGACAATGCTCCAGTCGTTCGCGCGGCTCTACGACCCTCTAGGATTTCTGGCCCCTTTCACCGTTCGAGCGAAGATCATTTTCCAAGACTTATGGAAACTGCAGCATCCGTGGGATTCACCACTGCCGACGGCTCAACTCAATGCGTGGAACAGCTGGTGCAGCGAGCTCAGCGACCTAAGACGCATTTGCTTGCCACGGCATGCCTTCACGATGAAGTACACGGAACACGACACTCGAGAGCTCCACGTGTTCGCTGACGCAAGCCCGAGAGCCTATGGTACTGCTGTCTACGTCCGGTCGTTATCATGGGAAACCGGAAGATGGGAAGTGAACCTGCTGCTCAGCAAAGGCCGCATTGCACCCATCAAAACCACCTCTCTCCCACGCCTTGAGCTCCTCGCCTGTTTGATAGCTGCCCGACTATTTGATTTCCTGAAACGGCTACCGTGCCTGTCAGAAGTTCGGTATTTCTTCTGGACCGATTCAAAAATCGCCCTCCATTGGATTTCGGGGGAACCGAGCCGATGGCCGCCATTCGTGAGAAATCGCGTGTCCGAGATACAACGACTGACACAAGGCCAAGGGACGTGGGCTCATTGTCGCAGCAAGGATAACCCAGCCGATTTGATTACTCGAGGCCTTGCCGCATCCGCTGTCGCAGCCACGGAAATGTGGTGGCATGGCCCACATTGGCTCGCACTGCAATCTCAGGATAGGCCAACGGACAGAGAAAGAGTTGCGGACGTCGGTGAACCGCCATCTCTACAGACAGCTTCATGCGCGCTAGTAACAACGCCAGCTGAGCCGTTGCTAAGTATCAAGTCGTACAGTCGGTACTCCAGGCTTCTTCGGGTAACTGCCTGGATACAGCGCTTCGTCGAAAATACGCGAAAGTTAACGCATTCAGCAAGGGGACCACTGACGAGCGATAAAGTTCTCAAGGCGGAACGCTACTGGCTCCGGTTCGTACAGAACGAAGCTTTTCCGGAGGATATGCGAGCGTTGTCACGTGGTCAGCGTGCCGGAACTGCAACTCGCCTCATTTTACTACGGCCGTTTTTGGACGACGATGGAATCCTGCGCGTCGGCGGACGCCTACAGCAGTTAGGATCCTCGGTTGACACCCGTCACCCCGTCATCCTGCCGGGCCGTCACGACTTTTCCCGGCTACTAATCATCGCAACCCACCAGCGCCTGTTGCACGCGGGTGTTGACAGCACTCTCACAGAACTGAGAGACCGATTTTGGATTATCAAGGGTCGTCAAGTGGTGAAGACAGTGCTGCACGGATGCTTGCTTTGTCGTCGACACAAACTCACACCAGAAACAGCTCCAGTTGCGCCTCTACCACGAGATCGTATCACTGAATCCAGTCCGTTCGAAGTTGTCGGTGTAGACTTCTGTGGACCGCTGTTCTGTCGCACGAAGAATCCTGCGCAAACAAAGGCCTACGTCGCCGTTTTCTCCTGTGGTGTGACACGAGCCGTCCACCTTGAGCTCACATCTCAGATGACGTCATCGAGCTTCTTGTCTGCTTTCAGGCGGTTTATCGCTAGACGCGGTATTCCATCGACAATTTACTCGGATAACGCCTTAGCCTTCCACCACTGCGCACGCTCTCTCCGTTCGGCTCCGGAAGACCCCGTCCTTGATTTTTGCAGCGGCCGCAACATTTCCTGGAAATTTAACGTCGAAAGAGCTCCGTGGTGGGGTGGTTGGTGGGAACGCTTAATCCGGCTCACCAAGGAGACATTACGGCGAATTCTCGGCCGCAGTTGCCTCACTACTGAAGAGCTGCAGACGACGCTTTGCGAAGTCGAGGCAGTAATTAACAGCCGGCCCCTTACGTATATCTCGGCAGACGCGGCTGAGCCATACCCGCTGACCCCAGCGCACTTCTGGCTGGGCAAAAGTAACACGTGCCTGCCTCAGCAACTCGGCCTTCCAGAACCGCTGTCCACGGGCAGCGAGCTACGCAGACGAGCTCGGCACCGTCAGATCGTAACGGAGCGTCTTTGGCGTCGATGGAAACGAGAGTACCTCCTGTTGCTCCGATCCGCTCACGAGGCAACAGCGCAGCTTCCCTCCAGGCTCCAAGTGGGGGACGTAGTGCTCGTACAGGACAATTCGCCGCCGGCCTTCTGGCAACTTGGGCGCATTCTTCAACTATTTCCCGGACGCGACGGAGTTGTGCGCTCGTGTTCCCTACGCCTGTCATCGGGACGGGAAATACGTCGTCCAGTGCAGCGGCTGTGCTTTTTTGAAGCAAACCCCTGATCAACTTGGGGCCGCGGGAGTATGTTGAATAAAGAGAAAGAAGCGCGCCACGAGGCAGGCAGCGGGGGCTCGCTCCACGAGCGCGGCTCTCGCGGCAGTCGTTCGTAGGCATCGCTGATAACCGGACGTCTGGTTTACTGGTTCCCTTTCGCTTAATACGAAGAGCGTCCATGGCACCAGTCGATGAAGCAAGACGCTGGGGTTGCGAATAACAAGGGAACAAGGGCGGGCTTGGGCACGAGCCGAAAGGGGCGGCGGCCGAGGGCAAGGCTTCCAGGATAAAGCAGTACGAAGGTATCCAAGCCTCGCGTGCCTCGGAGCCGCTGCGCCGTCGAACGTAGATTCGCTCGTGCGCCGGTTCCCGGGTTTCGGCACCAGAAAATGTGTAACGAAATGTGTAACGAAAGAGGACCAGCGTCTGGCTTCCGATGTGGTGATCGAGTCGATAAGCGAGGCCGAGCGCGCACCCCGATCCTCCTCTTCCTCTTCTCCTACTGTCGCCCCCTGCCTGCGCTTCTTTATTTCTCAACACTGTCTCCATGGATCGATGCTCACCAAAAATAACGGTGAACTAAAGTGGCAATCGTTGTATTACCTTCGTCCTGATTAAATTTCGCACATATTGGTAAGTATATGGCGGAACGACGGGGCTATGAGCTAGTGTACCGAGGAAATTTCGTGTCCGTGAGTAGAAACTCCTAGCACTTTACTCGCAACAGCAGGCTAGTGATCTTTGATGTGCATCATTTATCCCCAGGTTTCTGCAGTTGAATGCATTTTGCGCGCGGATGATAATGTACGGTGGATATGGTAGCGATCAGACGCACGGCACCATCCTGTTTTTCGGAATCCTGGACATGCATTTGTAATCTCTCAAGTCTATGGTCATACTTGGATCGTGTGTGTTAAACCCTTCATTGTGGTGCTGGGAAATTCAAATGTTGATATTTCTGCACCAGAAAGAGCGGTTCACGAGAACGATATGTTCTGGAGGGGTATGCTTTGCTACGTCACGCTTATGGAAAGCAGTAAAATAATGCCGCAGCAGTTGTGCACAGACCTGACATTGTCAATGAACGTGCCGTCGGTTGGGACTGCACCTTATCACCGTGACCACAAAGCCATCGCAATCATCATTGGAAAGTAATGAACGATGCAACAGAGCTCTTCTAACCCCAATTCCTGAAGGCAATTATACAGCTTCACCACTCAACCTTTTGTGCTCAGCGGTAAGTTTTAAATGGATATATGCACGGCCTTTGCTGAGCGACATGACCTTGAGCGGTGTGGTCTAGATCGAGCGATATGGTGACAGTGCAAGAATCATTACATTTGATGCCCAAATAAAAGGAATGACGTCAAAGAGTCACTGACGATTCAGCGTCTAAAGGTCCAACGAGACGGAAGGTCCAACGAGACGAATCGTCCAACAGTGGATATTCTGTCTCGTTGGATCTTTCGTCTCGTTAGACATTCAGGCTCGATTGGACCTTCAGACTTGGTGGATCTTTCGTCTCGTTGGACAGTCAGACTTGGTGGATCTTTCGTCTCGTTGTACATTCAGGCTCGCTGATCACGTGACGAATTGGAGCTTTAGACACGTTGGATTTTTTTTCTCGTTGGACATTCAGCCCACAAGGGGTCACTGACGGAGGGTAACACTCGATTGTCACTGTCGAAAGGTGCTGAGGTCATAACCTCGCTTTCCATGAGGACCGCAGAGTAGAAAAGCGAAAATGGGTATGGAAAAGGTGCGGGGAGTGAGGCAGCAAAGGATGGCACGAAAGTGGGAGAGTGTGCAGAAATTACAGGATGGGGGGTAATGGGAAGGAAGAAATGTGTCGCGTGGAAGATAATAGAAAAAGACTGGTGTTGAAGAAAGTGTCGGATAAAGTCACAGACTATGTCTGGTAGGAGAAGACAACTTAGGACCTGTAAGATTGCAGAGAGACTAAGGTTGTCATACGCATTGCATATGACCATGGCTAGTGCAGTCCTCTCACGGCGAGAACAGCCTCCCACCAAAACCATCGAGGCCAGTTATTCCAAGTACCCTCAGTACCAAGATGAGCCCTTAATCCGGTTTGTGCCGAGTGATACCGTTGAAAAGTGTGACGCCACCACTGATCACTGCTGAAATGGAGTGTCAGAGCATTGTCCATTGGGTTACGTTATATCCCGAAGTGAAATTGAGAGTCGAGCTAGTTGGTGAAAATACATTGTTGAAACTTAGGCGCCATATATAAAATACGGAGAAGAAAGGACGACATCATTGCATACTAACAAATGAAAGTATTATTTTCACAGAAAAAGCATATCTACTCTCTCACAGTAAAAAAACAGACACCTGTCGTTGATACACATGCGTATACGTGGGTAAGACACAAAAACATAATCTGACCCCCCGCAACAACCCTCTTTCCTTCAGAGCTGTGCCTTCCTTCTCAGAAATACCGAGAGATGGTTGGCTAACACAGCTCGAGCTTCTAATCTGTATGTGGAATGTCTTGGCCAGCTCTCCGATTGCGCGATCACGGTGCTTGAAAAGTGCTTCCGTATCGTGAAAGCTCGATTCAAAGCCACATTCGGAGCAATGTGAGGCCAACTGAGTGCGACGTTTCCCCTTCAAAAAAGAGTGATGTCTGTTAAGGCACACATTAATGCACCGGCCAGTCTGGCCCACATGCACGCGACCACCGGTCAGAATAATGCAGTTAACCGACATTAGTGTTGCACGGTACAAAACGTATTCCCTGCACGATTCTCCAAACACGTGAGGCAACGCGTCCACCGGTGACAACTGTCTTGCTAACCATTGCTATGCTCTGACCAGTGTATACTTGGCAGAAAAAATCGGCTCCAGTCCACGCTGTGAAGGTGGTTTGAAAGAGCTTTAAACGACAGCCGAAACAATGGCCCATGCGACGTCAATTGAATTCACACGCATGGCTCTGCGAAGAGCGAAACCAAAGATTCTGCCAGCTGTTACCTGGAATTCACGGGGTGGTGTCCCTAACGCAGGAGCGTCGGCCACAGCCGGGCTAGAGTCGCGGACGACGCTGCCGCTTTAGTCCGGCCGTGCATCGGCAGAAAACGGAGAGGAGCGTCTTTCGAAGGGTGAAACAGCCGAACCTAGCCATCTTGATGTGCTAACTAGGGGCTACACCACCGCGCGACAGAAGCGCAGACACCGAAACGATTCCGCGTGGGAGCTTAGTGATTTCTGTTTATATCAATTTAAACTAGTTACTTTGGTAAGTTGAGAATGGCGAGAAAGCTGAGAGAACTTTTATAATCGCTATTCATCAGATCCGTTGCTCCTTTCACCTTTTGTAATGCTTGTTAAAACACAACCGAATTGATATTCACCAATTCAGAAAACGGAGTCGCATTTGTGGCAAGCAGTGCGCAAAAGGTAGCGTTTCACTAGCGGGCGATGTCTGTATGTGGTCTCTACCTTGTATTTTACCGCCCTACATAACCAATTTTTAAGGTATTTTTGCCGTACGATCACTTAATTCCATCGGGTCCGGGTTACCCAGAATGTGCTGTCGAACAAGTTAATCAAGGCGTGCGAAGGGAGAGCGCAATTAAACCGACGCAAGCCAGAACAGGACAGAAATAACCGTCGTAAAAGCAAACGACAAAGCCGTCCCCCAACGCGGCCGCCGGTGCGAACAAGAAACTGTGAGCGGGGAACGCTGGGTAATAGCACTAGGGTGCCTCGATGCGCGCCCGCTCTGCGGAGGGTGGCGCCACTCTTTGAAGGGGTCGTC
Organism: Haemaphysalis longicornis; assembly: GCF_048455015.1. NCBI lineage: Eukaryota > Metazoa > Arthropoda > Arachnida > Ixodida > Ixodidae > Haemaphysalis > Haemaphysalis longicornis. Next base: position 70,238,415 of record NW_027526204.1, read on the forward strand.
GCCGCCGCCAAGACCGGTTCTCGGGAGGCGCCGCCGCCATTTTCTTGCATCCCGCCCCCGCCGACTCCCGCGCTAGGCGCGCGAAAAGCGGCGCTCTTCACAAAATCTCTTTGCAGAATGGCTGGGTGCTGCGTTCTCTTGTGTTCTAGCAGCGATAAATATCTCTGGAGCATGTTTCGTGTCCTAGAGACCCAAAAAGGCGGCTTCTGTGGACGGTGAAGATCAAGCCGGACAAGTAGCAGCCGACGAAGCACTCCTGCATATGCAGTGCAAGTACCCGGCTTCCAAGCAGTGCAAAATCTATTTGGGGCTATTGTAAGCTTGTCTGTGCGGCTGTTTCTCGATACCAGACGCACGGTTTTACGTGTTTATGTTGGAGGTTTCATCATGCTTTTGCGGCCTTTTTATATTTCGATCGATGCAAACGGACGTGGCCTCTTAAAGCGGGGGGCGATATAAAACATGTGGCGCTTTGCATCTTTAGTCATTTCACTTTGTATCACGAAATAAGGCGCTCGTTGTAAAAAGTTGTGCGACCTTTCTCAGTCCCGAAGCGTCACCCCGGCGCATCACGCTTACTTCCCCAAAAGCCAATTTTTTGGCAGTGTGAATGATATATCCCAAAGCGTAAAACTGCATGCGACGCGTTATGCTCGTGTTTCTCCGTGTTGTCTCAACTTAAGGTATGTTATAAATCTTGTTGTGCGCAAAAATTTTAATATTTAAGACATTTATTGTCGCTTATCATGCCATAAAAGTAGCGCATGGAGGTGAAAAGAAATGTGTTAATTACACCTCTATTATGTGAATCATGTGGGGATGTGAGCCGATACGCGTGGATGCCGGTTTGTTTGATTGGCTTGATTTCCCGTCATTTATTCTTATTTCTCGGGAGCAAAAGGCACCTATATTGACAATTTAGCGTGCGGCTCACTTTGAAGGATCCTGTTTTGACAAATCCGTGCAGATGGATGGATGGAGCTGAAGCCAAATGCTGTGCTAACGCCTTTCCCAATCAGAGGTCGGCATTTACCATTTCATTCACTGCGTGTTTTCGTATAAGTGCGTACATTACTTTAAAAATCGGTCCAAAGCAGCGAAAGCCACCCGGAGACAGAACGCAGCCTGAGCCCACATCCAACAATGAAGAGGTGGACAACCCCGCTGAAAAACTTCACGCATCATCAGACAGCGGAAATCCTCCCCGAGTCAACTCACAAGAGACGCCATCGGTATCACAAGAGACGGTATCACAAGAGACGTCATAGGAAAACCTCCAACTCAACAGCCCAGGTGTCGAAGCTTTGAATGTCGAAATTCCAAACTCGACCAATAAAACTCTCACAGCTAGTGAGACACAAAGGGATTGAGCTGAGTTGAAAAAGCAGTTGGCAGACCTGGAAAGAAGATACACCGCACTTCAAGAACATCACACACATGCTGAGAACGCAATTCAAAACCTCAAAGAGCAAGTTCGAAAACATTCGAGCGTAATCATCATTACCTGTATTATAACTGCAGGGAAGTGTGTTTGTATCATTTTGTACATAATGTATTATGTATCAGCAGTGGAGGATGTCGTTCATCACTTTGTGCATAGTATATTTTTGCTTCAAGGTATTAAATGATTTTCCTACATCCGTGTAAGCCTTTATGTTTAGATTGCAGCCCAAGGACGCTGGTTCGATTCTCGACGAGCGGCCGTTTTTCTGATGGAGACGAAAATACAAAACGCCCGTTTGTTCGAGATTTCGGCGCATGTTAAAGATTCCTAGGTGGTCAAAATTAATCCGTAGCCCTCCACTACGGCGCCTCATCACCTATGTAGCGTAGGCGCTTTAAACCTCACCAATCAATCAATCACGTTCAGATTGCACAGTGCATGCATGACACACTTTGCCGCCAGGAAATCCTATATATGTAAGTACCGAATAATAGTTTCAGTGGCTGTAAGCGTGCCGGACATTCGCACTTGAATATGCAGCAGTTCCCTTCCTTCGTGTACTCCGCCTACTTTGTGCTATGTTTATATGTAAACGCAGCGACAGCAAGTTCACGGCACCGGTATGACACGACGGCGTGAAGTTTTCCGCCGTGTCACCTATCGTAAAAAAAGAAAGGCATTCACCATACCTTCGCTTGTCACCTCAAAATAGAGAATCCTTCACCAAAACCTTACTCTTCTGTTCATCTACGCTAGAAAAAGAATGTCTATCAAAAGTAAAGCCAAATCAAGCCCACACTGTTAGCGAGACCAGCACTATCAAGGCGCGTCACGCAGCAAACGCGCGCCCCGCGCCTAGCGGATGCAAGAAAATGGCGGTCGCGCTAGCAGACGACGCGGTTGTCCTCACCCTCAGCGGAGCGGGCCCGCATCGAGGCACCCTAAATAGCACCCCATCGCCGCGCCATCTACACTTTGCTCCGGTTGCAAAAACCACCCGCTCCATCTCCATCCGCGTCGAAGTTTCCTGTCGCGCAGGCTACAAAAAATCATTTACTGGTAAAGGTAGAAAGCTTTGCTTTAGAAACCATCCAAGGGCTGAAAAACGAATTCCGCTCAGGAGCTTGAAATCGTCCATTAACATGTCGTGTCACGATAAGACGCAACGCAGCTTCTGTGATCCGGTTGTTCGGCTGAGAAATGCGGCTATCCTTTTTTTGTGTGTTGCAGTCCGTGTGTGCGCATATTGTGAAACAATCGCAAGGCAGCGCACAAGCCTAATCTTGACCAAAGTGAAAAAGTGGCTGTCATGCCCTATGTACGTGCGCTTTCATTTCGTTTGAAAAAGGCAGCTGACAGGTTCGGCCTTCCGGTGCTCTGCTTTGCCAAGAAAAAACTTGAGCAGTTTATGTTCAATGGTTAGCAAAAGATTTGGCACCGGTGCTGGCGATGCCGCACGTGGTTGTACAACAAACAATGAAATACGTTTTGTAGTGTGCAACGCTAATACCATCTATACTTCGTTATTCTGATCTGTGGTCGTGTGTATGTGGGCAAGACTACACCTTACGGAAGCATCACTCTTCTGGGAAGTGGAACCCTAGCACTCCATTGACCCCCCATTGTTTCGAATGTGGCGGTGAACCGCGCTTTTACAACACGGGCCTACTTTCAAACAACGTGATTACACAACAAGAGAACCGGCCGAAGCATTTTACATGCACAAGATTGGCTCGAGCTTGTTAGCGAGCCCTCCCTCTCAGTATTTTGGAGAAGGAAGCAGCAACATTTAAAGGAGGGGGGTAGGTGCCAGGGCAGCACAGTTCTTTTGTCGTACCCAGGTATGCCAATGGGAGGCGGTGACACGTGTCTGTTTTGCTGGCTCTGCGTGTGCATTTGTGTGTTTCTTGTAAAAATCAACCTTTCAGTTGTCAGTATGTGCCGTTGTCTTAGTTCTTTCTTGTTAGTTTTTTATAGTTAGCGCTAATTTTCAACGTTTACCCGCTGCCCGTGTCAGGTCTAGGAGGGCTTCCTCTGTAATTTTTTGTCGAATTTGGTGAATAATTTCCTAATTGAGTTCTCTGGAGCGCCACATAGCCTGTTACTTCACACAGTTTCGCATTGATGCCGATAGCTCTCAGAGTTTTCAGGTATGAGGCCGCTTGAGTGTGTGGTGTGCTTGCAATGCCGAAGTTTTGGTTTGGATCAATGGTGACTGTCCAGAAACTTAAGATCTTTTTGTCTTTGCACCGTTTTGCTCGGTGCCCTCGCTAGTGCTAGCGTTCCGATGGCATGTAGATGTAGGCCATTGCATGGTCATAAAATGACTGTGTTCGTCTCGCGGGAGCACTGGCTGCCGGCTAGACCTTATAACGGCGACGCGTTGGAAGTGTTGGGCTTTCTGACTCGGATGTATGTCCCACTCAAGAGGGTGTGCCATTCATATAACGGGTTCTTCGCAGTTTCGTCGTGACGCTTGCGTTGGTCCATTTCCCTGTCCCCGAGATCTGTTTAGGTGTCTTCAAAGCTCTTGAACAACCCTCTTTCCTCTTGGGCTGCCAGGGACTCTGGAATTGCGAGGACTATCCTCGGGTGACATGTAGGTGCTGATAACGATAACCCTCAGATGGCTGACCGGATTGCACTGAACGAAGTCCAGGGGAACAGTGCAATCTCTGGGTTGTTAGGTACATAGGTAGAAGCCCATTCTCAAAGATGTGTACGGTTAATGCGTGCATTTACGACATATTGCGGGCTTGGTCCATACCTTGGGATGTACAACTGGCATGTTCTCTGATTACCGCGTGAAGTCAAAAAGACCAGACCAGACTTCATGGTTTGGCTATCTACGTGAAGCGTTCTTAGACTGGGACTCTTTTTTTCTGGTCTTTCATTCCATAGTAAATTGTCACTTGAATTTCTCCTCAGTTAGTGAAATTCGTCTTCGTTTGCATAGGTAATTTGGCACCTTCTTTAGTGCCGCAGCTATGGTGCATGTAATAACATAATAAACGAAATGTTTCAACAGAATAGGTTGTATTCACTGGCCAGGCACGAATGCGGGCAACCATGTGAGTCGCCGTCACCGGTTACGTCGGGGTCCGCGGGATGGCGGTACTTGTCCGTGCTAAGCACTGGATGTGTGTTGGCCGTTCGAAACTTTACACCACTGAACGGAAAGTAATGTCTCGACACCAATGTGATTGCTATTAATATCTGTTGACAGCACCGTTCGGAATCGGGTTGAAACGGAACAGACGACGCACTGCAGTCTTTTTTTTTCTGCGGCATGCCGTATCAGTGGCACAAGCCGGGTCATGTCCGTTGCCGTTTCCGGTGTTGCCAAGCGAAGAAATTGGCAGTGAAACTTTTCAGTGAATACCATCTGCAGTGTCAGATCGGCAGTTTTGTGCACGTTTGCACGTAAAAATGTCCGCAGAACGTGAAGTAGACTTAGGATACATAAGAACAGCGCTAACTTACAAAATGTATCGCCTGCAAGCGCCCAGGGAGAGAGAGAGAGAGAGCGATATTTAATGAAGTCTGGCGATGTTAGCTGGGCTAAAATGCCTAACTTGCTACGTCAGTTGATGTCGTGATGAAGATGATGGCGATGATGTTCAAGAAGTTGATGCGTACATATACGGCGAGTTATTCACAGCAACTCGTCTAGACCTGTGTGTTGCAGGTACTCTATCAGAGCTTTGGTAGCCCGTAAAGCACATTTGAGACAAGCCCATGGTCCTAAAACGTCATTTAGCTGCATGTCCACGGAAAGCGGCAGTACCAAAGTCACTGCGAGGGATACTATTTGAGCACTGAATCGAGCACATTCACAGAGCAGGTGCTGCAGGGTTTCTCGCACATCACAGTGTGGGCAGAGTGGCGACGTAGCCTGTTTTATCTTGAAGAGGAATTTGCGCGTGTATGCGACATTCAACCGCATGCGATGTAGAATTGCTTTTGCCGCCACTTGGAAAGTCCTGGTTGCATTTTAAATTTGCAGTTTGGATCGATGAAAGATAACGGCGTGTAATGACGTGATACGTCATCCCAGGCTGCACGCTGCATGTCCTATGCCACGCTGGATGCAAGTATATATGCATCTTTCCTGAAGAATGGTATAGCTATTGCCGATGCACGATGCTTATGCGCAACGGATGCAGCAATGTCCGCCTTCACGTTGCCAGTTATCCCACAATGTGCTGGAATCAACTGAAGTGCAATGTGATGGTGCGCTTGTAAAACTTGGAGATGTAAAGCGTGTATGTCACACACAAGCTGGTCTTTTGGTAAAGATTCTAGACATTGAACGGCAGCCCTTGAGTCTGTGAAGATGGCCCACTCTCGAGCGTGTTGCTTGACGATATGAGCGAAAGCCACCCTCAGAGCTGCAAGTTCGGTAGCCGTAGTTGACGTTCTGTGACTGAGCATGGCGCTGATGGTAGTACGGGATCACCGTATCCACACACCGATAGTGGATGATGTTGATGATACCGACCCATCAGTGTACACATATGTGTGGTCTCTGTATATCCGCGACATGTAGTCGAGGGCGAGGAACTTTAGTGCGGGGGCCGGAATATACTCCTTCCTCGTGACACCGGGAACAGTAGTCGTGACTGGTATGGGCAGGAACATCCAGGGCGGCTGCTCAGGGGGAGAAGGCATTCACATATGCAAGGCAATGTAAAGAGAACGGGGAGAAAACGAAGTCATGTACCCAAAGCAGAAAATACAAAAGGCTTAATCCTGTCGGGTAAACTGCCGCCACTAAGTCCAGTTAATTATTCCAAAGGTACCTTTCAAACAGTACCCGAAAATGGTTCGATTGCGCACGTGTCGCCCCCACTGACTGAGACAAAAAGCTTTATTGGTATTTAGATGCGTTGGTCAGTACTTCACCGGATATCAGACTGATCAAATTTCAGTTCGGACACACATCCACGTCAATCCTCTGCTTAAGTCATCAGAGGTATTCAGTCTGAAAAATTCGCGTGCTTTTGAAGCTTACCGTCCGATCCTCAGTTCATGCCAACGCAGCTTCGGTTGCATTGCGCGGTAATTGCAGTTATTACGCGCTCACGGCAAGTCAGATATTCTGTGCTGATTTTTTTTTTCAGATAAGGTACTCCTTTTAGTCATTGTTTGCCATCACGCAGTGGCTAATCATTTCGTGCGGTTTAACATTTAGTCCACCTTCATGGCACTAGAATAGCGGCGCGGCAGGGTCTAGCCTTCTTGCTTCCTTCGTGAGAAACCGCTCCGTTCTTTCCGCTCGCTTAGGCTACGTAGTAGGGATTCGGCTACGCTGGATAAGAAGTTTTTCCGATGACCGGCACTTGTCTGTGCATTTATTGCTTCAGTGTACCCGCAGGGCCCCGGTCGGGCGTTGCAGAAGGGAGTGGGTGTGAGGTTGCATAAGGGTACAGATGAAAAGAAATGTAACAGAAGAATAACTGACAACACGACTAAATCCAACCGGCGCGCAGAATGATGCAGTTCGAATGAGCACAGTTTTTTCTGCGATCGGTTCTAGAGCACCATGTTGCTGAAAGAAAGCAGCATAAAAAGAAAAACAGGACACTGATTGTAATGTCAGAAGAAAGCAAGCACAAGCGCAAAAGAATGCAGCTCAAAGGCGATATTCATTCAATGTACAATATAAAATATATGTGGGCGTAATACAATAAATGGAGCATTCAGGCGTCAACGTGTAGTATCACCACTGAAAACAGCGAGAATGATATGCTCCATGTGTACTAAAGGAATAGAATAGAAGCTGTGTACAGAGAGAATGGAGCGGATAAAAGTGATCTGAACAATTTATTTTATCGTATGGACACACGCTGTTCGGGAAGGTGGTTTTCGCATTTTTTCTCGCACTCTCTCTTACCGTGCGAGAAAAATTGAGTAATGAAATGTATTGGTGTCGCATGAGAAAAATTTGATCTTCTGACGATGAACAAGACGTTGTTAAATGTACGAATGATCATGAGAGGAACACGTGGCGTAATATGGGATGATGTTATATTTTATGAAGCAGACATATATCTATAAATAACGTGGCCGCATAGCGAAAGATCTCGTGTCAGTAAAGTAAATTGCACATTTGAAATGCTTTATGTACGGTGATAATTGCTTAATAAAATGAAGTTGGCAGGCGATTTTGTATTGCTTCAACTGCGTTTGTTAATTAATCAATACCGGAGTCCCATACAGCGGCAGCGTATTCTGATGTCGGCGTCATTAAGGTTGGATCTAAACATCACAACTTTGTGGGGCAGAGGAATGGCAAAGTCCGAGTTAAGAGCCTCCTTTCAACATGGGATGGCCACCCCTATTTTTGCAGTCGACGGAAAGGCCGAATTAAAAGACAAAAGTGTGTTTTGAGAGCGTGGTGCGAGACGGTAGCACACATAAACCGTACTAAACTTAATCACCAGGTCTAAAAATAAAAAAAGGTTGCATTCAGGTTGTTCTTTGTTAAGTAGAGGCCGTTAGGTTTACCTAGAAACAAGTCCAAAGTAAGATCAACTCAATTTCGTTTTTGATTTTTGTTAACCACTTCGTAAAGACTTAACAGTCGTCAACATACCGGTACACTTTCATCGTGTCAGTCTGTTGAAGAACAGCCATTGGTCTTGTAGATGATTCTTTATCAAGTTAGATGCTTAATTGATATTCTAGATACACGTTAGACGAGGAGGGCTGAGCTCTTAGTAATCATTTGTTGATTAAATCCTGGGGGTATGTACACATGAAAAAGAAGAAGTAACTACTCCGGCGATTACTATGAACTGAAATGTTTATTTCTAAGACAGGACAAGCAAGCTTTCCAGGGCACAACTATCAGGCACATGTAGCGGGCACGCATGTGCACTTGTCTCAAGTTCAAATACACCTTCACTCTTCTTTTAACTCCTTTGTGTAGAAAGCGCAACTTGTTAAAAACTGTTAATGCAGGCTAATAATACAACGACGTTTTCAATGTCGGTCATCCCACAACCCTTGCTCGTACAGAGGTCAAAACTGTAAACAACAACGCGCGAACGCGTGGCTTTCGATACGGGCTGCGCAGCCTGCTGATAGCCACCGGCGTGACCAGCGAGATTAGGGGACGGCGCTGCGGCGGCTTGGCATGCGAAAGCTATTGCCGATGCTTCCGTGTTTTGGGGGGCAAGGTTCGACCCCGAAGGTCCCTCACCACGAACGCCGCCAAAGCCTATAATAAACGTTATCTTAAGCTGATAACCAGTGCAGTCTTGTGATAGCCTTTGGTATGGTTCGAATATAAAAAAGGGCGCATGTGGGAACCATACCAAAGGCGACAACGAGACTGCGCTGGTTATCAGCGTCAGATAATGTTTAATATAGGCGTGGGCGGCGGTCGTGGTGAGAGCATTTCGGTGTCGGATCTCTCCCCCCGAAGCAAGGAAGCATCGGCAATAGCTTTCGCATGCCAAGATGCCGCAGCGCCGTCCCCTAATCTCGCTGGTCACGCCGGTGGCTATCAGCAGGCTGAGCTGCACGTATCGAAAGCCACGCGTTCGCGCATTGTTGCTAACAGATTTTACCTCTACCTGCGGAAGAAAAGAGTGGGGCGTCAGATGCCATTGTTGCTTGCATCCGGGAAAGGGCGCTGCGCTGGAGTCTGCCCGGTCTTGTGGTCAAGCTGCGTGATGGGCACAGAGGAATCGTGCTCGGCAGTATGAAGACTCCTGCTCTCGGCCGCACCACCGAAGTAGCGCAGCATTGATGAATGAGGCTCTATGGAAGGGTCGTCCACTGGCATCACGACGTGGCACATTTCACCCGCTTCTGAGTGTGCTGGGACAGAAGATGCAGCCCCGTGTTGTTGGCTGCTGCAGTGTCGTGTGCCTAACGGTTGACCTTCAGGTGTGACGGTGTGGTCCATGGCGTGGAGGACCGAGCCACACTGCACCTCGAAAGCTGGGGACACTGCGGCAGCCGTACCACATGGGTCAGCAGCCTTTCGGTAGTGAGGCTGCGATGCCGCTGCTGCTGCTTGGCTTGTAGAGACGCCGCAATGGCATTCGGACCGAGAGCATGAACACTGCCCCGATGCCGCAATGTTACCCATTACATATGCAGACGTCAGGAAAGGCGTGAATTCCTGCTCGAAGGAGGGCAGGGAGGTGTGCTCCGGGGTGTTGCGTTTGACGAGCTTGTAGAGCACATCACCGCGACTTTCTTTTCCTGTGCTCTCAGTGTTTCCTCCGTCAGGAAGTCTCGCTGACTTTCTCATAGGTACACGCTGGCGTTCGTTGGGGCGCGGGTGGTCATGGAATCCCTCAGATTGGAAGAACACCGCCGAGTCTGTGTGGCGCCAGATGTGCACTACCGGGGATCCGCAGTAACCACTGCAAGGCTGTAATTGCAAGCTCCCAAGGCACCCAAGGTTACGGCACGGCTTGCCTTCCTGGTTCTTGCGGTCCTCGTTGGAGATACGTGGCCTTAGACGCACGCTGCGTCCGGTGTCTGACACGCACTGCAGGCTGCATACGATAACACCGAGGCATTTTTTTTTCTGTTGGAAGTACGGCTTGTCTTTGGCCCAGCTGAGTCGCATGGCCCAGCCTGACGCATGTCGCTGGGCCTCTACGCAGTCGGCACGGTACACGTAGCGGCAGAAGCCGTCCGGCCACTCTTCGAACTCGTCGAACACGTTCAACTCAGGCATATGGCTGTCGTATATGTTCCAGTTGGCCGGGTTATGGCCCGCTCCAGCATCACAAGCCTTGGCCATGACCCACACAGGCGAATGGTGACCGCGGTTGCGTCCGATGAGTCTTGCCCAATCAGAGCAATGATGGCGCCGCGTTCTCCTCGTCAACGGTGTTCAGCAACTCGCCGACAGCTGAATCGCTCGCTCAGATGACCATGGCAGCGTATTTTTTCGTGGCTGTTAAGGATCCTCGGAAATTGCTACTTCAGCCCACAGCAGAACGCTGGGGCACTATTGGAGCTCGTCGTTCACGGTGCAAGGCCAGAGGAGTGACTGCAACGCTGAACGGACGGTAATGCAACTAAATATAGCATGTTCATGGCCAGGCTCAATTGCGTGTCTTGAAATAACCGCGGGTACTTCAGACGAATCATTGGGCACCTTTGATACAGAAATGTCCTTTCCAAAAAAAAGAGATAAATTGGTGAGGGTGCGTTTGCACTTAGGTGCGCATGTACGGCGGCTACACTTGTCTGATATGTGATCATTGAGGGGTATATCTGTGATTTCTTTAGAACATAAGGTTTCCAGTTGATATTGCGCGCCTCTGTCGTGTCGCTTTCTTTTTTAACGCGATAGCATTATTAAGCTCACTTTTCGATTTCCCCGTGCCTGCTAGCCGTCCGCTATCAGCCGTGCCCATCAAACATCCACGAAAATACGTCATCGCTGCCACCCAGAAGCTCCGACTGAGGGAGCGAGTTGCGAGTGTCCGCGAATTGCGCCCGCGAATTCACAGTTGCCGCGCAGCCCATGCTGCAAAACAATTTATTTTCCAATTTTCACTGCTGCGACATATTGCCAAATGCTCAGCGGCGTTCACAGGAGAAGTTCGACTCTTCCAAAGATATAGTCGCCAGTCGTACGCGAAACTACCGCATCACAATAAAAGCACCTCTTCCTCGGTAGATAAAAGTTCAAATTTTCGGGAATTCACGTGCCCGCGCCACACCCGGGATGCTATGCGCACCGTAAAGTGCGGGGCTTCAGAATAATTTCGACAACCTGGGGATCTTCACGTCCACTAAAACGTCGGCACACTGGCGTATTTATTTTCCGCTTCCATCAGGAAAACTGCTGCCGTGGCCGGGAAGCGTGAAATGAATTGCCCGGACGCTCAGACGCGAAAGAGAGAAAAGGAGGAGTGCGAGTGGGAAAGGCGAAGGGCGCTTGGCTTTTCCGCCGTTGTGCACACTCCCCGCGCTCTGGGACCGCCCTGCCGGCGTTGAATATCGCCGGAGAAGTGTGCGCTCTGCGCTAGCCTCTGCTCGGGCACTTTCGTGAAGCGACAAGTGTATCAATCGGCGTGTTTTATTTCGCTCTCTGCGACGGCCGCGCTTTGGATTTAACGCTTAATCCTTCGTATTCTAGCGAAGTTACGAGTGCTTCAACCGTGCCTGTGTTGGATATTTCGCGTTCTCTTACGTGAAGCGGCAACTGTTTGGATACGCAGTGTGCGCTCTACTGTATCTCCTCATGCTCTTACGTGAAGTGCTTCAACCGTGCCTCTGTGCGTGATTTCGCGTTCTCGGGTGTTGGCCGGCGCTGTAGATTTCGAAGTGCCTCAACCGTTCGCCAGTCGCCGCGTAGTTGGAGCGGCTGTTTCTCAAACGTAGATCTACCGTTCACCCTACATGTGATCGGCTCAACCTTTGGCCCGGAAATTGCATTTTGTGCCCCGATGTTTTTCTGTGATAGCGCAAACGACCATGTTGCTTTCGTTCTTTTTTTTTTCTTCACTAGCGTTCCGTGCTGACGAAACGGCAGTTGTAACTCGCTAAAGTTTCGGCAGGCGCAATGATAACTGGCCTGAGTCCTTCAATGATTTACTACTGCTCGGACGATTTCCTCAGTCAGACAGGATGACCCTTTGGTGTGCGCTTCCGTTGCTAAATGTGTTGTTCCAGGGTTCAAATCTCTTGTGACCCCCCACCCCCCTTTTTCTTTGTCGCTGGCGACCGCTTAGGAAAGTGTCTGGATTGCAAATTCAGTGTACAGCTGACCAATTGCAAAGCGTGGGTGTTATTAAGCTTGTCACAGAGCCTTTGAAGTGATGACTATTGCATTCCTAATGACCAGTTTCCCAAAAGACGCTTCCAGAAGGAGCATATTTAAGCAGTTCTGCTCTCACTGTGTGAATTGCAAAACAGGTGAAAACAATGTGCTATGGTGGCTGTATTTGGCTTAAGAGTTAAGTGTACATTGCATGTGTTGCTGCGGACCAGCTTATTTATTTATTTATTTATTTATGACATACTGCAGGCCCCACCCAGGACCCAAGCAGGAATCACTCAAATATAAACAAACCGACAACACAGGGTAAAATACAGTAACTTGTAAAAACATACTGTCTCAATTTTCAATATGTTCAATCCCATCAATGCTGCAGACAACAGATACAGGCAGATTATTCCAGTCGGATATGGTGTGTGGGAAGAAGGAAAATTTGAAGACGTTTGTCTGGGGCTGCAGCATTGAGGCATATATTGACACGGCTAAGACAGCAAAGATATTTAGATATGTCGATGATTACATGATTGTTACTAGGTCGGTGGAGCCAGAAGAAGTAAACCTTTTAGTCAAGACAGTTAAGAAAACATTTCTGGAGTGCTCTGACGGCTTTGAATTCACTCATGAATTACCAAATGATGGGTCCTTGCATTTCCTTGATGTGTGTTTTAATTTCTGTGGAACACGCGTGTGTTGGGCGTATCAGCCACGGTCAAAAAAGGCAATTTTGGATTATCGTTCAGCGCATTCGAAGATAGTGAAAAGGGGTATTGGCGTTAGCTGTCTTCGCGGTGCCCTCGAGAAGTCTTGTCAGCACCAAGTCGCCGATAGTGTTCAGCACCAAGTTGCACGTTTGAAAGATGCCGGCTTCCCTCGGGAAGTAATAGCAGCAGTGGTTGAAAGCCTATTGCGTGACGTCAAGTCAGGGGCACGGCGTCAAGGGCGAGATGAACCTCGCAAAGAAAGGAGGCCTGTAGTCGTCCCTTACGTGCACAATTTCTCCAACCGCCTTAAAAAGGTGGCGGGGAAATGTGGTGCCGACGTTGTGTTCTCCGCCCCATAAAAACTAGCACGAATGTGCTCTGCTGTGAATGGCGAGAAGAAGGGTAACCGAAGAAGAGGCATGCCATGCTGTTTGTTGGTTGCAAACAAGGTGTTGTATACGAAGTGCCTCTATCTGGTGGAAAATGCTATATTGGGCAGACTGGTAGGTGCATAAATGACAGGCTCTGGGAGCACCGTACAGCTGTTCAAGCGCTCGCTGCGGGGGGCCATTTAGCTGACCATTGCCGCCGCTGCCGGTGCGTTCCACACTGTGTTCCAATTTACGAGAAGACAGTAACATTGTGCTGTTTTAAGGACCAAGCCAGCCGTGAATTGTTTGAAGCGTGGTGCATCATGAAAGCCGGTGAAAAGTGTGTAAGCACGGCATCTATTAGTTCATCAAAAAAAGAAATAGATTATCTGGATGCGAACTTGCCACGTGCGTAACAAAATGCACCACTTGACCTTGTCTTTTTTCTTTGTGCTTTGAGCATGTTCACGCATGCGCCCTTCCTGTATATCTTTTGATGTGTGTAGTAAAAATTTCAGTTGATGTCTAGCGCTAGTCCTGTGTGGTCTCTACTTTTGTCCCGTCTTTACCGCGCTACTTGACCATGTTTCCCCAGAAACGCCTGCAGGCGCTACTCACCTAGGAAAAGCTGCTGAATATGCATGCGCCATTGATCAAAGCATTTGAAAGCCGTCCTGCTTCGTGTTGATTGTGCTAATTTTCCTGTTTCCACTGGCTGCTTTACCTGTATGTCACTAGCTAGGTACAGTACTACAGTCTCTAGTGCACCCACATGCATGTATTTTTGTGGCTGTGTTTCTAGGCGAGGCAAAACATTCCCACGAAATCGACATTGCAAGAAAGCCTGGGATGAGGCATCATATTTTATGTTTACTGGCTGATGTTTGTGTCTTTTAAGAAGCACAAGACCAGGAAAAGTTCTTGCACACATTCATATCCCTGCATCAGTGTTTGCTTCAGAAGAACGCTTCGACTAGTTCCACCAGTCATGTCTTGACATCCGCAATTAGTAATGTCACAAGTTGTCGTGCAGAACAATATATGGGGCAGCCGTGCCTGTTTTCACGCCACTTTGGGAATTTTCATGCACTAATAAAGTACTGCTGCTGCAAGTCGCATATTATTTGTATTCACAACACTGCAATTACCGATGCTGGCCAACTTGCTTTTGCACTTTAGTGTCTCTTTAGGCGTCTATAGTGTACCGTAAAACCATTAGGTCCCTCCTGGGCAGATGTACTGAACTATGCTCCTGTGCTATGTCGCTTGTGCATCCCAGTAGATTTACTTCCTCATTCTCTTTTTAAGCATAGCAGCAATTTTTGAGGTGCAAAAAGTGTCGAAACATGAAAAAGTTCAGTGTAGTTTTTTGTGCTTAAAATGAGAGCTACTGTATTTACTCTCATAATGAACCCTCCCCCCACTTTTCTTGTTGAGAATTTACTTTTTTGTCACTGAATAAAAAATGCAGCGGGAATATGTCTTATTTTAAGCATGGTTGCTGATGCTGTAGGCGATCACAGTAACGTGATATCGTGCTACAGTACGCGCAGAAATGCTAAAAATGCATTCCAAGAAAAAGAAATCTCATCCGTAGCCGGAGACGTGAGCGCGAATGCCGCGGCTTACAATTTAAAAATTGCGCGTTTGCGGTGCGCCACCTGTTGAATGCAAAACAAACCTTGCGCCATAAAAACGTTGCGGTGTGCGAAGTTCGAACAAAGCACCAAACGTACTCCGCACTCCGTCCCTGCTATTTGATGTTTAGGCTGGTTCTGCCGGCGTGCGAACAAAGCAGTAAACGTACTCCGCACTCCTCTGCTCTTGTTTAGGGCTCGTTCACGTAAGGCCCCTGGGACCTTACGTTCACGGCACCAGCAGCATCAGTGGCGTAGAGTTTGCTGCAATTTTACGGTTTTTTTCTAGTTCGACGGCGAAGTAGCAGTTAATTTCTTCAGCCGTTGTGACATGCGCGGGCGCGACCAGACTGCAAAGCCAGCGTCGATAACGTGGACGTGCTTCGTGCGGGGATGCGTACGCATGGCTGACTACTACGGCGAGGCAACCGTGCGTCGTGGATCGTCGACTGGGAGCCCCCAACCCAATGAGGTACTACCATAGATGCTCTTCGGCAGTGTCTTTATTTATTGTGGCAAGGTCCTCGGAGGCGTTGCCAAATCACCCCCCTACCCGACCTGGTAAAATCAAGACAGACTGATCAGTTGCAGTTGCGAAGCTACACCAGCGAGTTTTTTTTTTTTTTTTTTTTGCTACGCATTTATTACAGTAGCGGTGGCTTAAAAATCTGGTTACTACTGATCACACTTGCTTCCGTCACGCTGAACAACGCCACGGGTCAATCATCGATGCCGCCGTCTTTCACGCTCAATTTCAAAGGGAAGAACAGCTGAACTTGGTCGTTGTATGTTCTCTTGGCCGAGGTGAAAGAACATATAGCTTAAATTACATTACATTGAGTTGGGCTGGGATTTTTTGACCACGATTTGAAGCACCCGTGCAAAAACAATCCGCATTTCGCTTCATGTTCAAATTAATTTATTTTTCCTTACGATTAAACAATATCAGAATAATGTGTGATGTAATTCTAATTCACAAACAAATAACGCTTCATAGTATGGTCCGAGCAAAAAGAGTCAAGCATGTGTGTCATGCTTTTAACATTTTCACAGATGAATGATTTTTAGCCAATTATCTCCTGCCCCCTTCGGTCTATAAAGGGGCACCCCTTGCTGAGGAGGAAAAAAAGACCAACTGAAAATGCTTTAAAAGAGGCTTTAAACTTGTCGTGTTATTACGTGTTGAGTGGATTTAAACGTAACCGAAATGTGGGAAGCATATAACTGTCCTATTTTGGAGAGAATTGTGTTATATGCAAGAGCATAACATGCAACTGTTCCGCTTCGATTTCGTGAGCGATTGAGCAAGTTTTTTTTTTTTTTTTGCTTGGTACCAACACAAATTTTCCTAAAACGCCATTTTTCATACATGGGAAAATTAAGTGAAAGGCGAGTGCTAAACCTGTACAATTTCTTATTCCGCGAAGTAGATCAGAACATGACTTGGAGGCACATCTTTAATACAGTATGCGCATCACCTTGGAACTTCAGCATTTCTTAGTTGTCTGATTGTGAAACTTGTCAGATGAAGTGGGTAATTGAAGTAAAAAAAACATTTGCAGGTTACAGATTGCATATCTGGTTCTCAATAATATTCTCACAACTAAAATAATTCATAATATTACCGTTTAACACGTTTGTGTTTCATAAAATTGTAATTTAAGTAAAAAATATATTGCAGGTTAGTCACTGTATATCAAGCTTTAAATAATATTTTGAGAATTGAGATAATTTGTGATATTCTCTTTTTACAGGTTTGTGTTCCACAAGGAGTGAAGGTGTCAGCACAGAAGCTTGAACGAAACTGCCGGAAAGCATTCTACTACTGCTAAGCATTTGTAGATGTCAAAATTAGGAAGTCACAAAAGCAACTCAGCAGAACGACCCATTCCTCAACTGGCCAGTCTCGCCGACTGCTGTCATCAAGCTGCATGAGGTGCTCAACCACGGGCTCGACTGCGCCGATGGGCTTCGCGTTCTAAAACCCACATCGGACAAAAGTGCCGCATTCTTCCGCTACTTTCAAGATGATACGACCCCAGCAGCCGCACTAGCTCCTCATAAAACGAAGCTGGCAAGGCAGGAGGACGGTGAGGGCCTGCTCGCTAGCAGCGCTGTAAATCCCCCAGTCAGCACCGTCTACCACTGGTTCTGCGGGTGGCGGAGAGGGCAGTATGGCGACGAAGGAGTGAGCCCCCTCACTAAGCTGGACAGAAGAGCACCAAATCACGTTGAACATTGTAAGTAGCTATGTACCCCAGCACACTCCATATATTGCTACTTTTATGTGACCTGTGCCAACGTTTATGCAAACATGGTATCTCTCTGTTTAATTTTCAGCTTCAAGCAAGCTATCATGCAGTGTAGACGGAAAGGTATCGCAGAAACTCTGTTCTGCAGTGTTGAATTCTCTAATTCGGGAGAAAGGCAGCGATGAGCACATGCACAGCCACGGCGCACTTAACTAGACTTGTCTGATGCACCTGTCCTAATGAAGATGGCACAGCCTGACTGAAAGCCTGTGCTTGTAAAACTACTTTTAAATTATGGCCCAGACGTTCATATGTCTCAGTACATACCTTCGCTCTACTATTTTTGTTCCACTTAGAAGGAATAAATGGGCGTGTGGTATTAGCCACAACAGTGCAGCTCATAATACATCTTTATACGTGGCACAGCTAACAGCAGCCTGGCGTGGGAGCAATGCGCAATTTGAATCAAATTCAATGTGAAGTGAATTTTCACTATTCACATTTGAAAATAATTTACTTGCAGTAATCTTTTGCCATTTACATTCGAATATATGTAATTCGCGGTTGGTTTCTACTATTCGTATTTGAGAATATTCGATCTGATTCACAGTCAGTTTTCACTATTCCTAACTGTTTACAGCATGTCTGGAGGGGGCATTCAGGAAGCTTGACTGGGAAAGCAAACACAGGACAACTCCCAAGAAGCCAGCACCAGCACACCCACAGGGCAAGGCCAACCGGTGGCAGCAGAGCCTGAACAGCAGCAGCTGCCTATGGATACCGAGCCACAGCTGGAGGCCCAGGGCTCAACTGGAAGCAGTCACCAACGTGAGGTGTTGAGGTGTGGCTTGTGCTCGTGCATTTATTTTAGCAAAGCCTAATAATTGTGACCCTTACTCCAGTTACTGGACACCTAGGTAGCAACTAGACACCTGAACAAGATCTGTTTCTCAGCAACACACTCCACTTTTGTAAAGAGCTACCTATTTTATAACCACGTGCATGCATTTTTTCAGGGGTCTCTTGTAGTAAAATTTATTTTTACGAAGGTACAATTGCAGGAGCTAAGTAGAAGAAGGCTACAGGATGCCAAAAAAGACACTCCAAAAATTAAGGCAATCCAACATGACTGCGTAGCATCATAGCAGAAGCAAGACGAACAAGTTTTTCCAATGCATGTAAAGGGGAGCAAGAATGAAGTAGTATTCATATGTCACAGCTAGTGTGAAATTTTGTATGCTGGCTGTCGTATGTCTTCCGAGGCCCTTTCTGACATAGGGAGGGTGCTAAGAGGAGGAGGAATAAACTTTCATTAAACAGCACTGTGCTGGTGTTAGGGGCCCCCACCAGGTGGGACAGTCTTCAGCCCAGCTTAAAAGAAGAAGTGTTAAACAGACTCTGCCAGGATCCAATCTCATACCATTAGATACATAGTCAGTTGCACAGTGCAAGTTTTTGAGATGTAAAATTTTACATTCTGATGTAAAATTTTACATTCTGGTCTTAATGTTTTTTCTGTGTGTTTCGCTGAATAGTCCTTGTATGCCACTAAGGCCCTGTGAATAAAAAGGTGCCTTGCGAAAGCGCTAGGTCAGGGGCTCTCAAGTAAGGCTTTGAGGAACCCTGGGATTTTGAAGAGGCGTTGCTTGGGTTCTGTGAGACTAAAGTGGCTATGGTGTTGTGCTGCTGAGCCCAAGGACATGGGTTCGATACCGGCTGCGGTAGCAATTTTCCTGATAGAAGTGAAAAGCGAAAGCGTCTGTGTGTCGAGATTTCGGCGCACGTTAACTCTTCCTAGCTGTTCCTAGGTGACCAAAATTAAACCCCAGCTGTCTCCACTACAGCGCGCCTCATAAGCAAGGTGTAGTTTCGGTACTTTAAACCTCGCAGTCAATCAATCAATCAGTCATTATTATGTAACTGAACATGGCACTAAACAAAGCTTTTTCTTGTGTTTTATTTAGTTCAATGAATGCATTAATGTTTGTGAAACTAATCTGTAAATACCTGCGTAGTATTCTCTGGTCCAAACTGGTTATCTAAGCTTGGCAGGGGAAGGTGAGTTCTGTGAACATTTTTCTGCCCTAATGGGTTTCCCGGTAGGCCCATAGTTGAATACCTACGGAACACCCTTATTACTTCAGCAGTGCAAAGAAGACAATAGTAAAGATAGGAGATGCAACAAATTTTGAGTAAATCTGTGGTATATCCTGAACAAATTTTTCGTAGGACACTGCAAAGCTGCAGAAGATCTACGAGGAGTGGTGGCGCCAGCCTTCCCTAGCTGCTGGCAACCCATATTATGCCACTGCCCTTCAGCAGCTGCTGCGGCAGATGCACAAGATCAGAAAGGAACCCCAGGAAGGAGCCTGCCCATGAAGGCAGGCTTCACCAGCGCCCGGAGGTGCGGCTGTACCCTCAAGGTCCAGCCCACAAGCATTGCCAGGCGTCGCCCTGGGGTCAACCGGGGACCAGGTAGAGTGCCTGCTGGCCAAGAGCTCGGCTAGCAAGAAGGTCAAGCGGTCCTCACGCCCCGAACCTCAGCGTCAGAGATGGGGTGCCGCACGCCAAAGCTCTCGGACTACAGAAGGGACAGAAGGCACCTAATAGGGTGCCCCTTGTGTGGGCCTCTCCATTTAGGGTTATGTTTTCTCCGGAGGTGTGTGAATGGCACTACAAGTCGTAAATGAATAGTGAAAACTCACGGGAAATAACTCCAATATTTTTAAATGCACATGTCTCGGCATTAAAGGCCAACTGCACTCAAATTTTTCTTTGTCCAAATAAGCAGTCTAAGCTCTTAAAATCACCTTGGTGAAATCCTGAGCTTTGCAAGCACACTGCACACTAGGTACCATCGTTCAAAGTAGCTCCATGCAGACGACGTTTGCACCTGGTGGAGAGTTGCCGAAACAAGTTCCGAGCTGCCTGTGACGGAGGTTGGGGAACCTGTCCCGTGAAGCTTGCATTTCTCCGGCGACTTGCAGGGCGCTCCGCCAGGTGCAGGGATGTGCTCGCCCGGGGTTTCTCTGCTACACCAGCGCGCTGTACCGCCGTCGCCATCACATGTTTAAACTAACCGCATAGGCAGGCGTATCCGCCTTTTTTTTTTTTTTTCAATGTAAAAAAAAAGAAAGAAAGATGAGAAGCCTACAAACTATTCACGCGCTTGCGAATGTCTTGGTGTTAGCAAACCTCTTTTTACTTAAAAATAAAATTTTTACTCAAAGATAAAAATAGCGCGAAATGAGCACATGCCTTACATTTGTCATTCCTATTGCGTTTACCACAGAAAAAAAAAAGATATTTTATAACTTTTTGGCCGCTTGCATCCCGCGTCCAATATGGGCCATATTTGGGCTGGCCCAACGCCACCTCTATCCTTTAGACCTTTTCAAAAGTTTGACGACCTAAATAGAGTTGTTGTACACGCGGCTATAAACGCTTGTGTGACTTTTGCCTCACTCGCTAAGTGAGCCAAAATCAGCCTTTCTCTAAGTAACAAATACATCAGCACAAATATCGGCCGTCGTCTTCGTCAAGTGCGAAAACTAACGAAACTTCTCCTCTCCTAAATAATAGACTAGATTTTTAAAAGTTCAATTCCCAAGTGAAGTATTTACTTTGAGCGTTAGATTTAGTTTATTTGAAAGTAAAATGTTTTCAGCAGCACCTGTCTCTGGTTAAAGTAGAAAACAGTGGCAGATAGGAAATGTTTTCGTGCTTTAGTGCATCATTTAGCTGTGGAAGCTGGCTTATCGTTTTAGATCCGTTTTATAATTCGTTTCCCGATGGGCAGCAAGGCAAAAAATACTGGGTTGATATTCACGAAGCTGTTTGCACATAATGTATGGTAAAAATAGTGATCGATCGCAGCCCGCGTGCGGTTTGTTCCCTTCAAAGAGAGAGACGTGATAGCTGAAGCGTCGGCTATAACAAAAGCTCCTTTTCGAAATCGTACGAGCAAGTAGCGTTGTAAATCAGGGTCCGCTTTTTTAGTAAAATATGCTGTTGGGCTAGTTGGTTCATTGCTTAAGGAAAATCGAGCGCTACAAACGAGGACAGAAAAAACGAAGAACGACGAGACAGATGCGCTACTAACAACTGATTTATTCCAAGGAAAGACAGCGATATAAGTAGCTTGTCTACAAACGCACAAACATACACAAAGGATAATAGATCTGAAAAAGATACTATAAAAACAAAATAGCCACAGCTGAAGGCAACAATCACACCTTTTTATCGCATGTTGTCTAGGATCCGGTACTCCTTCGAAAACAGGGATAGCGATGCTCCACTGATACAGCCTGCGCTGTTTTTTTTTGTTTTTTTTTTTTGATAAAATACGCTTCGCGCAGTTCTTGCGCCACGGTGTCACGACTCTTTCCGATAATGATTGTCTCTGTCAGTCTCGGAAGGCATCCTTTGCCACACTCGCGGTAGTGATGAGGCAAATGCGACCCGGTGCCATTCTTCATGGAAAGATCATGTTCCCTGAGGTGGTCATTTACGCATCGGCTGGTTTGTCTGATGTACACCTTACCGCAGAAGCAGTCATCGAAGTATCTCGGGAACACCTTGGGTATCGGCTAAAATAATTCCAATGCCTTGTTTTAAATTGCTTCCATTGTAATATTTGCAGTCGTGACTGAAATAGATGCTCCCATAGTGGTACCGAAAACTTGCCTGTAGAATTCGCTTTTGTGCGAGAAGCAAGCGTTAGACAGGCAAAACCGTAGCAAGGTGCAGAGCTCAGTGACATCGAACGGCGTGCGATACACTAATGTCATGTCCTTGTGGAGGAACTGCCTGGAAGTGGAGCCCTTGCTTGTGTCTTCAGAAAACGTGGTGTGCAGATCGCGCATGTGCAAGCAAGCAAGCTCAAGGGTGACTTGCTTAACATAAAGGATCCTCCCTCGGCAACGTTTCCCTGGTGTGGTCTACAAAATCCCATGCGCCGACTGCGAATCGGTATACATTGGTGAAAGCGGAAATTTCTGCCGGCGTCTTAAACAGCACAAAAATGACGTCACCAAGGGCCACACCGTGACGAATGCACTTGCAGAGCATGCCGAGAAGATGGGCCACAAGATAGAGTGGGACCACGCGCGCATCATAGCCGCGGAGTGGAGTGGATAAACTTTATTAAGACGAGCTTCAGGTGCCCGCCAGGTGGGGGGCCTCCTGTAGTCCGGGAAGCCCTGGTCCGCGCTGGCTGCCCTAGCCCTCTCCACCAGGATACGCTGGACTGAGAGGTCGGAGCTGGCCAGCTGGTCCGCCCACTGCTCGTACGTTGGGTGAGGATTTGGGGTAAGAGATGGGGTTTTCTGACACTCCCATACCATGTGGTACAGGGTGCCTGGTTGGTGACAGAAATTACACGTTGAGTAGTAGAGGGTGGGGTACATGGCATGGAGGAAAGGCAGTCGCCTGTGCTCTGGATAAATGGGGATGTGGTGGCGGGAAGCGTCGTCGTTCGTGGCGGTAATGGGCGAGGATGTCCGCGTATGAATTCAGAGTAGCGGGCTTGGGAGAGCGAAGGGGCTGCATGACTTCGCCTTCTTGAGAAACGGCCTGGTGTGTATGAACGCGGGCAGCGGCGTGTGCCGCCTCGTTCCCCTCGAAGGACTCATGTCCGGGGGTCCGGATGATGTGCATTTCCGGGAGCTGGTGCACACTTTGCAGAATTTTTAAGGCCGTGGGTGTTATTCGACCTAGCAGGAAGTTGCGGCAGGCGGATTATAGTGAAGTAGTCATTTCCAGTGGTGGCGGCTAGAGCGATGGCAAGTCCTTCTGCTGCCTCAATAGATGTCGTGTGTACTGTAGCGGCCGTCAGTTCTGCACTGTTGGCTCCGGTGACACTCACGGCATGTTCCGGTTGTTGGTGGTATGGAGAGGCATCCGTGTAACGAGTACAGGGAGAGTTGGGGAAGCATTTTCTAAGGGCTCGTATCCGGAATTCTCGGCGTGCCTTGTTATAGATGGGGTGCATATTTCTGGGAATGGGTGCGATTATGATGTACTGTCGGATGGTTAGAGGGATGCGTTGCCTCTGTTCGCATTTTGGGGGAGGCCTGTAGCCGAGCCGGGTAAGTGTAGCCCTGCCGGTTGGCGTGAGCTTAAGTCGCGTGAATTGGGAGATGCGATGAGCTTCTTCCAGTTCCTCCCATGTATTATGGATGCCGAGCTGCAGAAGTTTTCTTGTTGCTATTTTTGGAGGCAGTCCAAGGGCGGCCTCGTAGGCCTGGCGTATGGCGATGTTTAGCTTTTCTTTCTCTGCGGGTTTCAGGGCCAAATACGGTGGCGTAACCTGGCTAATAAGGAGGGCGTGAATGATGCGCAGGGTGTCAGCTTCTTGTAGCCCAAGTCGCTGATGGGAGATCCTGCGGATGAGGTTAATGAGCTGGTCAAGAGTCCGTTGCAAGGGAAGGATAGTCTGAGCGCCTGAGCCATCTTTTGGTATGGTGAGGCCTAATATGCGTAGGAGTGGGACATTGGGGAGGCGTTGCTCATTAATGGTAAGTTCTGGATCTGGTATGGGATCTGGACGCTTCTTATATGTCCTTTTGCACAGGGTTAGAAGGGCAGATTTTTCGGGGGCACAATCGAGTCCTCGGGCTTTCAGGTATTGTTGGGTGACCTGAATGGCTGCTTGAAGTGCATCTTGCTGGTCGCCCGGAGATCCAGTGGGGACCCAGAGCGTTAGGTCGTCCGCGTATATTGCGTGGCGAAGATTCGGGATGGCTTTTAGTAGGGGTGGCAAGTCTTTCATTATGAGGTTGAATAGTAATTGGGATACTACCAACCCCTGCGGAGTGCCCTTTGGCAGGGTTTTAAATGCGTCGGATCGACGGTGCCCGATGCCCACTGTTGCTGTGTGCTGGTTTAGAAAGGAGACAAAGTATTGGAATGTGCGCTCGCCACAGTTTGTAGATGCGAGGCCTTGAAGGATGGCTTGGTGAGAAACGTTGTCGAATGCCCCCTTAATGTCAAGGGCCAAGATGGACCGCTTGCTGTGGCTATTAAAGTCGTCCAGCACTTCCTCCTTAAGCTGAAGTAGTATGTCTTGGGTTGACAGATGTGGGCGGAAGCCGTACATCGTGTCAGGGAAGTAGCCGTTGTCTTCAACGTGGGGCGAGAGCCGGTTGTAAACCAGGTGTTCAAACAATTTGCCGACACATGAGGTCAGAGGAATAGGCCTCAGATTCTTGGAGTTCAAGGGTTTGCCGGGCTTGGGGATGAAAGTGACGTCTGCGTGTTTCCACTGTGGGGGCAAGGAACCCGCCAGCCAGCACTCATTGATGTAGACTAGAAGATTTTCTAGGACGGCATGGTCGAGGTTTCGCAATAATTTGTTAGGGATTTTGTCTCGACCCGGAGTGGTGTTTCGGGTGAGGTTGTAAGCTGCCGGCTCGATTTCAGCAATGGAGAACGGCTCATCCATTTTGGGATTCGGATCGCCTGTGTAGTCAGGTGCCTGGGTGGGTTGGACGTGAGGTGGGGGCGCCAAGGCTTGCTTAATAAGTTCGTCCAACAAGTCTTCTTCTGTGCCCGGGTAATTGTGGATTAATCGGCGAAGCTGGTCTGCTGCGACCGCCTTATATTCACCGGGGCCCATTAGGGAACGGAGCAGGTACCCTGTGCGGCAGGTTCCCAGCGTTCCTTGCAGCTTGTTGCAGAACTGCGTCCAGTTGTGCTGGCTCAGCTCACGGGCGTACACTTCAGCTTCTGCCGTAATTTCCGCAATGCGGATCTTCAGCTTGCGGTTCGTCTTGTTCTTTTTCTACCGCCTGATTAGCCCTCTACGGGCGTCCCAGAGGTGGAGGAGATGGGCATCGATGGCTGGGTTATCCTGCGTAAGAGAAAGTTCCTTGGCGTGTTTTCTTGCCTCTTGAATGAGCTTGGTAGTCCATTCCTCGAGACTGTTATCCGATCAGCGGGGGTGGTTTCTCGGAAGTTCTTCCAATTTGTTATGCACGCAGTGCCAATTTTTTGGCTGCTCGCTCTTTGATGGGAGATTTGTGACTGAATTATGTAGTGGTCGCCGGGAAAGAATTTCGCAACGAGGCTCAATCTTGAATCGCTAATAATTCAGACAACAAGCAACGCAATCAACAGATCATCTGGCACTCTAAACCATGTGTACTCCCGTACATTACGTCATGCGCTCAACGCTACTTAGGAGCCTGCGGCTAAGCCATCAATCCATTATGAACAAGGGATCCATACGGATCCCGAAACGTCAATTTTGTTGCAACATTTATACAAATGCCTTTACCTGACCAGATGGCATTCCGTCGAACTCTCGACAAAGACAGAGATTGGCTTATAGGTTTATAGATGACACAGCTACACTCTCACACCTACCGACAGTGCTACTTGGGAATGCCACATCAAAGGGAACATTAAGGCGTCTCTCGCAGCAGAGCGCACATGCAGCAAGCTACTCTGTGAAGCACAGCTCAATGGGTAGGCCACGCATCACACATAAAACAGCAACTGTATGTCACAGCTTTGCTTGTTAATCATCTGTACAGACTGTGTAGGTGAATTTTTTTGCCAATGCACTTAGTGAGAGATGTTGCTGTGCTTTGTTTGTGTGGGTGCTGCTACAATTGCTGAAGTTGTTAATGTGAATGTACTGAGTGATAGGAGTATGCATATGACTGAAGTTGTGTTTTTATGGTTCGCATAATGCCACCTTTTTAAGGCTAGGACGCAGGCTCCTGCTTGTGATTCT
Source organism: Haemaphysalis longicornis (assembly GCF_048455015.1). Lineage (NCBI taxonomy): Eukaryota > Metazoa > Arthropoda > Arachnida > Ixodida > Ixodidae > Haemaphysalis > Haemaphysalis longicornis. The sequence goes on from NW_027526204.1 coordinate 70,264,322, forward strand.
TGCTTTTGATGTTTTGTACTTGCATATCTTTGTGGTGCAAACAAATAAACTTTGTTGCAAGTCAAGCACTTGTCGTGTCCTTCTTTCAGGCCTGTGGGCAGCAGAAATGCCACAAGGTGTAATATGCGCAGAATGTAGCTCACTCATTTCAAGCACGAAGAACTACACTGAACTTTTTCATGTTTCGACACTTTTTGCACCTCAAAGGTTGCTGCTATGCTTAAAAAGAGAGAAAGAGGAAGTAAATATATTGGGATGCAAAAGCGACATAGCACAGGAGCATAGTTCAGCACATCTGCCCAGGAGGGACCTAATGGATTTACGGTACAATACAGACGCCTAAAGAGACACTAAAGTGCAAAAGCAAGTTGGCCAGCATCAGTAATTACAGTGTTGTGAATACAAATAATATGCCACTTGCAGCAGCAGTACTTTATTAGTGCATGAAAATTCCCAAAGTGGCGTGAAAACAGGCACGGCTGCCCCATATATTGTTCTGCACGACAACTTGTGACATTACTAATTGCGGATGTCAAGACATGACTGGTGGAACTAGTCGAAGCGTTCTGAAGCAAACACTGATGCAGGGATATGAATGTGTGCAAGAACTTCTCCTGGTCTTGTGCTTCTTAAAAGACAAAAACCTCATCTAGCAAACATAAAATATGATGCCTCATCCCACACTTTGTTGCAGTGTCGATTTCATCAGAATGTTTTGCCTTGCCTACAAGCACAGCCACAAAAATGCATGCATGTGGGTGCACTAGAGACTGTAGTACTGTACCTAGCTAGTGACTTAGCGCATACAGATAAAGCAGCTAGTGACAGCAGGGGATTATGAGCACAATCAGCAGGAAACAAGACGGCTGTGAAATGCTTTGATCAATGGCGCAGGCATGTTCGCGTAGCAGCTTTTCCTAGGTGGTGCCACTGCGGGCGTTCCTAGGGAAGCTTTGCCGATGTCATAATGCCCTGCCAGCAAAAAGATGGGGCTGGGTGGCCTATTTTGCTGTACGCCGCCACACCAAGGTAGCATTAGGTAGAATGTAACAGAATGATAGAACGTAACTTTGAAAAGTGAAGGGTAATCAGAAAAGTTTTTAAGAAGGCGGTAACAACTGAATAGTCGGGCTTGGTTTGCTCTGGGCGCTTTGTGACGTGCCCTGATATGTTTCCAAAAAGCGAAAGAGAAAAAGCCAGTTCGATGAATAAAAGAAAAGGCTTTGAAAAATTGTGGTTTTTCTGGCAGACCAACTTTTACAGCCAGTTCAGCACTGTTAGCTGGCCTGCAGCAACACATGCATGTACACTTCACTCTTAAAAGAGTGTCTCGTGCGCAAATTCAGCGTACAGCAGACCGATTGCAAAGCGTGGGTGTTAGCAAGTTTGTCACATAGCCTTTGATGTGATGATTATTGCATTATAATGACCAGTTTCCCAAATATGCTTCCAGAAGTGAGCATTTTTAAGCAATTCTGCTCTCACCATGTGAACTGCACGACAGGTGAAAACAATGGCTACCGTGGCTGTAGCCTAAGAAAACGGGGGCGAAATTTGATTAAGCACCGGACAACACATTTAGCAACGGAAGCACACACCAAAGGCCACAATGAAGACATGAGGAAACGTAGAGCGCTGAAATTTACAAGACGACCACAGAATAAAGGGACAAACGAAACGCTTGGTGTGATTCGTTTGCTCCTTTATTCTGTGGTCGTCTTTTAAACTTCAGCGCTCTGCTTTTCCTCATGTCTTCATACCAACTAGCCCAACACCCAAGCTTTACTGAATAACTCAATTAAAGGTCATCCTGCCTGATGGAGGCAACGCATGTGAGCAATAGTAAATCACTGAAGGACTCTGGCCAATTATCATTCCGCCTGACGAAACTTTAGGGAGTTCCAATTGCCGTCTCGTCAGCACGGAACGCTAGAAAAAAAATATATCTGAAGCAACACGGTTGTCTGCACTATCGCAGAAACAATCAGGGCAATTTTCGGGCCAAAGGTTAAACTGATTCCATGTAGGGATGTAGGGTAAACGGTGCAGATCCACGTTTGACAAACAGCCGTTCCAACCACGCGGCGATTTGCGAACGACCGAGAGCGTGAAATAGAGCAATAGTAAATCACTGAAGGACTCTGGCCAGTTATCATTCCGCCTGACGAAACTTTAGGGAGTTCCAATTGCCGTCTCGTCAGCACGGAACGCTAGAAAAAAAATATATCTGAAGCAACACGGTTGTCTGCACCCGTGGTCTGCACTATCGCAGAAACAATCAGGGCACAAAATGCAATTTTCGGGCCAAAGGTTAAGCTGATTCCATGTAGGGTAAACAGTGCAGATCCACGTTTGACAAACAGCCGTTCCAACCAGGCGGCGATTTGCGAACGGCTGAGGAGGCACTTGGAAATCCACAGCGGTGGGCAACACCTGACAATTAAAGGTTGACTTTATAACTTTTACAGCGGCGGTCGATCACCACAGGGTGAATGGTGTAGATCTAGATACACGCTCGAGAAACAACCGGTTCATATACACTGCGATTGGCGAACGGTTGAGGCACTTCGAAATCTACAGCAGCGGGCAACGCCTGAGAACGCGTAATCACGCACAGAGGCACGGTTGAAGCACTTCACGTAAGAGCATGAGGAGCGGATGCGGTAGCGCACACTGTGTATCCAAACCACGACCGGCTGTCGTGACCCAAACCACGACCGGCTTGATCCAAACACTTGCCGCTTCACGTAAGTGCATAAGCGGCGGGAAACACCTGTTGAGAACGCGAAATCCAACACAGGCACGGTTGAAGCACTCGTAACTTCGTTAGAATATGAATGATTACGCGTTCAATCCACAGCGCGGCCGTCGCAGAAAGCGAAATACAACATGCCGATTGAAACACTTCACGTAACATAAGCACAGGCTAGCGCAGAGGGCACAGCTCCGGGGGCTCCGGCAGGTCCCAGAGCGCAGGGAGTGTGCACAACGGCGGAAAAGCCAAGCGCCCTTCGCCTTTCCCACTCGCACTCCTCCTTTTCTCTCTTTCGCGTCTGAGCGTCCGGGCAATTTATTTCACGCGGCCGGGAATCGAACCCGCGTCATTGGGCTCAGTATCGCAATGTCTTACCCACTGAGCCGCCGCGGCCACGTTTCCACGGTGACTGAAGCCAGTGCCAACGCTGTGTCACCAAACTAAAACAAGGCAAAGGATTAGCGCCAGTCACTCAGAAATCAAGGAAAGCATACAATTTGAACAGAAACCAACTGAAATAAAACCCAATGTATAGCGTCTAATACACGAATTTTCCAAATATGTTCGATATTCCCGCGCTTCTGTTACCGGCGCAAGCTTTGTTTGACAAACGACGCAAGGCACTACGCGGCAATGTTAAAAGTCACCCTGAAAATAGGTACAGATATCCTCCCAGAGATCAGTCACGTAAGAATGCTCGGCGTGCCCTAGAGTCAAGCGGCAGATCCGGCTTCACAGTCACCAAAAAGGAAAGACAATTGGATTGGATTGGAAAAAACTTTTATTGGGCCGGCGGTTAAAGCCTTACACTAAGACTTCAGACTTGGCCGGAGTCGCCCTCGCCGTCGCCGCCAGGCCCGAGCCTCGCTTCCCGTCATCGGCTCGCTCGGGCTCCTGCCTGGTCAACGCTACGAGGACCCGCTTGGCGGCCTGGATTTGGAGGTCTTGGTCTTCGGATCGCTTCGCCTCCTCAAAGGCGGGCGGCAGTCTTCCTGTCGTGGATTCTTCCGGGAAGTTGAGACAGTCCCAGACGATGTGCTCGAGGGTCGCGGTGGCTTTACGACACACCCTGCACGTATCGTCAGGGTGCGTCTCCGGGTACATCTTGTGCATTAGGGACGGGCTCATGATCGTTTTTGTCTGGAGCTGCCTGTACACGACTGCTTGCTCTCTGCTCAGCCCTTTGCAGGGGGGTGGGAGCGTTCGTCTCGCGAGTCGATATGCCTGGGTTTTTTTCCTTGTAGCCCGTCATTCTGTCTCTCGTGCTGTGCCACGGGCGTTCCCCGTTTGGCCCGGCGCGGCCTGTTAGTTCGCGCGCCCGGGCGTGTGCGGTTTCGTTGTGGTTCGCACTGACGTCCGACACCTCTCCTGCGTGTGCCGGGAACCACTTGATTTTCTTCTTTTCCGCGATTGTTGGCGCCCCTCTCAAGATTTTCTCCGCAGCTCGGGAGACCCTTCCTCGTGCGAAGTTGCTGACAGCTTGCCTTGAGTCGCTGAGCATGGTGGTGCACCCTAGGTCTTTAAGGGCTAGTGCTACGGCCACTTCCTCAGCATATTCTGGTTTGTCGCTTTTCGTACTGGCCGCCGCCCTGACGTTGCCTCCGGAGTCGACCACGGTAACGGCGAAACCGCTTCCGTTCTCGTACTCGGCTGCGTCTACGTAGCGGACACCCGCGTCTCCGGCGTGTAGTTCCGCCAGTGCCTTGGCCCTCGCTTTTCGTCTGCCCTCGTTGTAGTCGGGGTGCATGTTGCGCGGGATCGCGTCCACCCGGATCATGCCCCTGACCTCGTCCGCGATTGGCATCTTGAAAGAGAAAATTTTTAACCCTGTGCCAACATCATCAAACGCCTAACCTAGAGAAGAGCAAGAATGAGAGATGAAACTATATGACTTACGAAGCGCTTGATCACAAGGCGGATTTTACAGTGGGGTCGAACCATTGTAACTTACCTGCAGCGAAGAAGATCAGGTGAACACGATCATCAGGACCGCATATAAGGCACCCCTCCACCTTGTAGTTTTTAGTGTGCGACAAACCGACGGCCGGTGGGCCAGCAGCGTAACAAAATGGACAGATAGAGATGGGTCTCAAAGAAGGGAAGGCCTCTCGCTCTATGGACGGACGAAGTAAGAAAATTCGGAGGCAAAGAATAAGTTTGAGCAGCACCGCACAGGAGCGGGCGAAGGCCTTCGTCCTGCCATAGACTTCAATGTTCTGTTGGTGATGTGGACATTGAATAGGTCCCCAATTAAATTGTGTCGTTAAAGCACATTTGAAGAAACCAGACAAACCGCTTGCCTGGCACCAAGGGCATGGCTCGAAAAACGAAATCGGGCAGAGTCATCGTATAAAAGACAGTACTTAGTACCTCCCCCCCTTAGGGGGAAATATCGTGTGCACGCCAGCACGGTCATGTGACCGATCCAGCGGCTCTAGTAAAAAAAAACTCCACCAAAAACATGGATTCAAACCTACGCAAGGAAAGGAAATGTGACAGGATCAAGTCAATTCAAGGAATGTGAAATATCATGGGAACAAATTATGCACCGTCTGTGGCATTTATGATAGTAGACGGCAGCAATTGTCGTAGGTGGCTATTCTAGCAATATTTTGACTGCATGACTCTCCTACCTACAGGAATAAAGAAGTGGACGTCGGAGTCATCCTCTTGGCAATCCAAATAGCTGAAGTACCAAACAGAAGTGTAACATTATTGTAGACTTCTCAAAGGGCATTAAACTGTTTGCGGCAGGCAGAATAGCTGAAAGATTTGTGAATATATTCCATTCCGTAATGAATAAAGTTAGGATGTCACCAGGACACCCGGGCACAAGGGTTTGAAGAGATCGAGGCACCGACCAAAAGGTCCGCGTGCCACCTCACACACCGTGCTACTTGCGACCACGACTACAGCCCTCTCCTCCCCGAAAAACGTTAACATCGCGTAATCTTACGCCCAGAAACATGATCTTCCTCGGTGCTAAAGGGGGTCTCCGTGTCGAACAACTGCGAACTCCGTGGTGGATAAACCAACACAAGTATCTACCAATAAATGTGAGCGAAGATGTTGGGTGAAAACATCATCGGTTAATTAAAACTTCGCTAAATTCGGGGAGACACTTACCCTCTTCTCCGTAAACTAGGCGCGTGCAGGGGTATGCTCACGGGCGAACAACTCAAACATCACACATTCTACTTCCATTGAAACATTGGAGGAAGTTTTGACCACCTCGTTATCTCAGGATCAGCGCGAGCTGATTGGAAGGGCAAGGGAAGGACCTTCTGCATCCATGGCCTAGACTTCAAGTTCCACCTTTGAGCTCTCGCACATCTCTTTATCCACTTTTCCAAAACCCCTCCAGTATTCTCAACTTTGTCTCTCTCTCTTCCTCTTCGCAAAAAACAAAAAAAAAACGTTCAGTCTAGCACAGAAATCAGAAAATAAACACTTCGAAGCAATAACGCTGTTACGTTCTCGCTCACTCACACTGACCAACGCCTCGCAGCCGCATCCTTTCGCGCTCCCATCTTAAGCCACAGAAGCGTGGAGGGCCTCAGTCTCCTCTGGCACACGGCGATCGCACACCCTTCCTGCTAACCAATATCTCTTCGCTGACCGTCAGTTCTCGTGAAGCCTGCGTCGCAAATGCAGCAATTTAGTTCCAAAACGCTTTCTGGGAGTCGAAGTAACGCTATCGCGTCATACATCATCACCAGTTATTGCACCCTTGAGGGCCCCTTGCGGGGTATTACATAAGGGGGGGGGGCAAAAGTATAGTACACACATAACAAGAATAGAGACAGTAATACAGACAACAATCCCAACATACATTCGTGTAGAGAAAGTAAAGACGTACAGGCATAAAAAAGTTTTAGATGCGAAGCATCTCTTGCTCGGGGGGATGTCCAGCGTCCGTGCCCAGTCCGCAGCGCCTCTGATGATGATTGTGGCAGGATGCCCCTAGGGAGTGGCCAACTAAAGAATCCATCACGAGATAGCTTCGCGTTCAACCACCGTCGTCATCTTCCCGTAGGGGAACCGCTCAAGAAGAAGGAGAAAAGACAAATCTGCGAAGAGGAGGGCGTGTACATTGCTCTCAGCCGGTGAGCGCCGGGGTGAGCACCGGGGGGAGAAGGGGGCGGCTGCTGTCCCCTCCGCTGTTTTAAATGAATTGTGAACTGAATTGACTGGGCGGCGCCCGTTTAGATAGAATAATGACGGCATTATGAGACACATTGGATGAAAATTCGAACTGATGTCGCTAAGGCGTGTCAGGTATCAAATTAAAGGTCCCGATTAACGGAATCACGCGGGGTAAGTTAAAAAATGGTTCCTGTGTATAGTCATCAGGCAAGTCATATTAAGTCATAGATTGGGTTAAAATTCAAAATGATGTCGCGAGGGCGCGCGGGGAATCATATTCAATATCTACATGAGGGGAATCACGTGGTACAAAAATGCGTTATGGGTATTTATGACCTAGTAATGGTTAGTCATAGATTGGGTTAAACTTCACATTCATGACGCTAGGGTGTGTGGCGTGTCAAATTAAAGGTCTCGATGAGGGAAATCACGTGGGACAAATGCAGAAATGCTTCCTGATGATTATCGTGATATAGTCATGGTGGGTCATAAATTGGGTTAAAATTCAAAATGACGCCACTAGGGTGTGCGGGGCATCAAATTGAAGGTTGCGATGAGGAAAACCACGTGGCACAAATATGCAAATATGCGGCATGGCTATATCATGAGAGAGTAATGGTTAGTCATCGTTTGAGTGAACATTCAAATTGCTGCCACTGGGATGTGTTGAGTACCAAATTAATTGTCTCGATGAGGGTATGCACGTGGGACAAATACGAAAATGCTTCCTAGTTACAGTCATGAGATAGTCATGGCGAGTCTTATATTGGGCTAAAATTCGAAGTGACCCCGCTGGTTCATGTAGGCCTAGGGTATCAAATTTACGGTCTTGATGAGGGGGATAACGTGGGACAAATAAAAAAAGGCTTCGTGGTTCTAATCATGAGGTAGTCATGGTGAGTATCTCATGGGATAAAATTCAAGGTGAGGCCAATAAAGCATGTGGGGTATCCAATTGAAGGTTTCAATTAGGGGAATCACGTGGGGCATATAAATAATGAGTCCTGGTTACAGTCATGAGAGTCATGGTTAGTTAGAGTTGATTAAAATTCCAAATGATCCTGCTAGGGTGTGTGGGATATAAAATTAAAGGTCTTGTTGAGGGGAATCGCGTCGGACAAATACAAAAATGCTCCCTGGCTATAGCTATATGAGATAGTCGTGGTGTGTCATGGATTGAGTGAAAATTCAAAGTGATGCCACTAGGGCTTGTTGGGCATCAAGTTAAAGGTCTTGATGAGGAAAATCGCATGGAATAAATAAAGAAATGCGCCCTCCTTATCATCGTGATGTAGTCATGGCTAGTATAGGCTGGGTTAAAATTCGAAGTGATGTCGATAGGGCGTGCAGGGTATCAGAATATTTGTCTCGGTGAAGGAATTCGGCGAAATCATGGCACTGAATAATGACCAGTTAAGTAAAAATAGTCTGATTCAGTGTCCCATAGATATAATTGTGCTCGTGAATTGTTGGCACGCAATCTTGAAAGCGTGGTTGGTTCATGGTTGGTTCGAGTGAAAATAACGGAAACCTTCATTAGGGCGAAAGCCTGATATGTCTAATTGGCCGATGACTTTGAACCACCTTGACATCGACACGAACGGTACAAAATCTGGTACAAAAATATCATTTGACCCAAGAGAGGCCGGAAGCGAACCAAAGCATACCAGATAGGCGAATGTTCATGATTACCAGGTCAATTATGGTTAATTAGTTGATAGTCACAGTTAATAAAGTGGAATCAAGTGTAATTAACGTGGATTAAGTGGGCTAAGAAGAATTGAGATCGATTAAAATGAAATAAGGTTGATCAAGATGAATTCCGGTAGATTAAAGTGCGAGTGGATGTCGATATATACCACTGTGCTGGAACGATTAAAATGAAACAAGGTTGATCAAGATGAATTCCGGTAGATTAAAGCGGGTGCGAGTGGATGTCTATATACCACTGTGCTGGAAAAATGGCGTAACTGCTGTGCCGACGAGTGGACATGGGTTTTAAGAAATACCTGTCAGATAGTATAGATAGAACTGAAAGTGCCCCGTCAACGGCAAACGTAATAAGCCCTGCCAGGCTTTCGCCAAGCATACACGCAGTAAATCTGCACACACATTCCCAGGTAGCTATACGAACGAGCCATTATGAACAAACATGGCGCCTTTGAAAAAAAAAATCAGACATGATAATTTTCTATTCATCAAATGGGATGAAGGCTGTCCAGATTTATTCTGCCACTTGTGCAAGACGGAAACATGTCTAATTTCCCGCCTTGGTGGTCGCTTTCTTTTTCACAACGAACACCCCTCCATCGCCTCTCCACATGAATGGGAAATCGTTCTCGCGAGACCGATTCTTCATGTCTGCTGCCGTATGTCTGCTCCCTCCCACCTAATCTTTCCCGGCTGGAGGAAGCTTCTCTCAGGAGGCCTTGGGCTGGGGCGGCTCTCACACCTTCAGTCACCTGGACTTGGGGTCCGCACCAGAAGGCCCAAGAACATGTCCCAAGTGTCCGGCTCCACGGAGCCGGACACTTATGTTCCTTGTGTCAAGCATCTTTTGTGGACCGCTACTCCAGGTCACTGCTGAACTTATTACACGAGACGGAACTCCGTGGCTACCTTTAGATTTGTCCAGCTCGATTTCCTGGCTACCTGTAATTTTGTACCCCTCCTCTCTTTTCTACTTACTGGCTCTTATCTTTTCTTCATATGACGCATGAAAAAAATATACCAAATAAAAAAAAAAAAAGAAGGCCTACAGAAGTTCTTCGGTTGCTGGTTGTGGAAACGGGCGATAACTGCAGAACTTTCATTGTTAATTTTTAGAACGAAGTGTGGGTATTCCAAGTTTCGGAGCGATATGACGTTGGACTTCAGTACAATTATATGCGCCTTCTGTTTGTTTAATTCTACCAGTTGAAAGAGTAAATATCTTGCCGTGCAATTAAACTCGTTGAGTGCAGCAGATACAGACTGGACTTCACCGGCAGCATCTACTCTCTCAAGTTTAGAAAGTCGTTACCTAAATCAGGCTCCTGATTTCTGAACTCCTGAGGTCGCAAGAACGGTTTAACGATCAGTGACTGTGTCTTTCAAGGGCAACAAAGTATTTAGTTTTCTGCTTATTTCAGCCAACATGACAGCGGTGGATAACTCGCTTTCGCTTGAACATCTGTGGCCTGACTAGATTTTTCTGCACTGAAAACATCACCACAAAGTTTCATAATCGTGGCCTTCAGACGTTTAAGTGTTTCCGGCGTCCTGGAACAAATGCCTAAGAGGTAGACAGCGCGCCTGATGAAAACTCATCATCCAAGAATGCGTCGCACATTTTACCCGAACTGTATCGGTCGCTCGAAGTAACCATCATTTCCACTAAAAAAAAAAAAAAAAAACAGCGAGAAATTAACGACTTCTAGTGAAATCAAACAGCAGGAACAGCAGAGTACATCAATCGGGTCGCAAGTCTTTGAAACAAGTTGCAAACAGTTGCCAACAAATAATTCTAACACTATTGCTATCTTAGTATAATACCTCCAGATCCGCAGCAATATCACCGGAAGACTATCGTAGCGCTCAAATGTACGATCAGGCATACACTGACGACGCTCCCACAAAGCTGCAGAAAAACGCAGTAAATTTATTGGTTCAAATAGACTAGCGCATTTATGCTTTTATTACCAGCTTGGCGTTTCTTTTTCTTGAAATAACATGGGGAGAACTTACTGTTAGTATTTATTTCGTTACAATAGGTGCGTTCAAAGTTCGCGCGGAGCGTTGTGGTTGCTTTTCCGGAACCTAGAGGTCGCTAGTAGTTAGCAAACCAACATAGCGGCTGTCCCTATCCGCACGCCTCGCGCGGATAATTTTTAAAACTGTCCGCACGCCTCGCGCGGATAATTTTTAAAACTGTCCGCACGCCTCGCGCGGATAACTTTTAAAATTGTCCGCACGTCTCGAGCCCGAATGCAGCCGATGCAGCGCCGTGTGCCGAGTTTCTTTTTCCGTGTGTCATTATAGACGCACCAGTTTCTTCCGCTCTCAACTTGGATGCTATCCGCGTGTTACGTTGTTGTGGCTGGTTACATTAGTGTTCGCTATAGTACGATGATTTCCTTACTTAAACCAAGTGCAGCGTCGGTCTGCTAACGCTCGGCTTCGCGTTGTGTGCTGTCCTGAGCCAGCCAGCTCACGGGTGAAGCCGGCGTGCTGAGCCCTCGTCGGAGAAACGGCGACCACGACGACACCGACCCATCTCCTGAAGAATCGAGGACGAAGTTTGCCATCGCTAGTTCTCCACTTCCTATCCTACAAGCCACGTTCCAACAATGTGCCAGAGATCACTACACGAACAAATGCTGTGCTGCGATATGGCGAATACTGTGAGGTGAAGATGATTGTGTGCATCGGGGTGTAGTGCTCGACGTACTACCACATTCGTCTTGCGATTGCGGTGACGGCGTAAACTTTGTAAATGAGAGCAAAAAACAGCGAAGTTCCTCCAGTTGCTAGTGGCCTTGGTGTTCTATCCTCATTTTCACAGCGAGCCTCCTCTGACCGTAACACCTTCCCTCGTGGTGGTGTACAGCCATTGCTACTATTTCTCAGGCCCACTTTGTGTTGCACACAGAAGTAGCTATTCCACTGAGAGGCGGGGGGAATCACCCCCACAACCTCACCCACCCAGACGTCGTCACATGTACTCGTACTCTTAGACGCATGTTGTGCTGTCAATGCTGTAAGCATTGTACGACGCAAGATAACGTGTATGCTAGTTCAATAAATACAGTGAAGGACCTGAAGTAGGTTGGTGATGCTTTGAGTTTGTCAGCGTATCCATGGTCGCTGTTCAAGATCTCTATACAGTGGTTGCAAGAGCACAGCCTGAATGTTTGTAACCACTTTGCCGACCACATTTTCCCTTCGCCTTATGTGAATCCTTGCTAAGTTACCGCCGTCAGGTTCTGTTGTTTTCTTTATCTCAAAAATCTCTGCCCTCTGATGTCCTGCTCCCTGCCTTGCGCTGTTTCCAGGAGGAGGAAGCTCCTCTCACACAAACGCAGTCTTGACCAGCCGGCCCATTGCCGAGGAGGGTGCTGATCATCCACTGTGGGACCAAGGCCATTCTTGGCAGTGTGTGCAGTGGAGATAGTCTATTGGTTGTTGACCCGTCACCGTTCCATTACTCTTCACTGTCCTTTCCTTTACCGCCTTTCCTACCCTTTCTTCTCAATCCCATTTAGGTCTTCCTTTTTTACTCTAAAAGGAAACCTGTGAAGGAGGAAAAAAACGCGTAAGGGGAGTAGAAAAAACTTGCTAGCCAAATAGTGCTCAACAGAAGTCATTATGCAACAACGGTAGGGGTTTTCAATTATCAGTCCTGGACTCTCTACGAACTCCCCGAGAGGCAATCTGGCATTTCTTGCTCACATGTATTCCTGTGGTGTGGAGAATCTTGCGACTACCCGTGGACAACGGGTGAAATGTCACTGTAAAGACCCAGTATATGGTTGAGGAATTAAGTCAACTTAATGCATATAGATGAAACTAAGTCTTTGTCACTTGAAAAATCTTGCATATTCTTCACATTTGGCCTCATGTTAGCTCCTTCTGCACAGGCAGGCTTAGTGAAACTATGTATGAACTCGCTGCACATTGGCTCCAGGATACCATTTTCGGTTAAATAGCCTGCTGAAAAATACCGAACACTTTCCAATATCAACTTCAGGTTAGTTGTAGTGCAGTGGGATAGTTTGTCGTGCACTCAGAAGCCATGATGTTTTTCATGGCTAAAGCTGTGGCTACGTGATAAATCCAACAAGTGTAGCATGAGTTGTTAGACCAGCGACCGTCCTTATGTTTCTTGCCCTCTCTTCGTTTCTGTTGCACCGATTCCATCCAAAACGCACTCTCTAAATGTCTGCACAGTTTCACCTAAAAACTACACCATAAGCTACAGTTGAGGCTAACATCAACCACCCAGAGTTATCGTCTGCGGGTGAAAGGGTGAGGAGCGTGATCCAGAAAAAAAAATGAAAACAATATGATGCTGTTTGGGCAAAAGCTTTATTGTGCTCAATTTCTTTCGGAAAAAAGTTACTAGCGAGTAAAAGTAGATTTCAGATTAGTTTATCTTTAGCATTTCTTTCAGTAAAGTTTTACTAAGGCTGCTCTCATTTCACAAGCTGACATCACAAGCACGGTGAGTTAGGCAACAGCACTGCCTCAACATTAAAATTGTATCATGTAAGGTGTTTCAACTGTGGTGATTCCAGCACTCAATCAAATGCAACAATAATGTGTTTAACAATCACGCTTATGACTCCACATTACTACCCCTCCCTTTGCATAATACCACCAGAAGCTACTGCATTCTACCTGCTTTTGACATGAATGAAAATTTCCGGGCACCTTCCTCTGGCACTGATGTCACCTATTTCCCTTTTCATTAAAAAATTATGAACAAGGTAATGGTGCTTTTATAGCAACCTGAAACGCAATTTTGTTTACTTTTTTCTTTGTGCTGAGTGAAGAGTGGTGTTACAAAGGCACCTATGTCGAAAGCAGCCCTGTTCTCATCTTCGTTGCCCCTGTGAAGAATAAAGGCGATTTAAAAGACTACTGACATGAAATTTCCAATTTGAGCAACTATGCAAATAGCTTCTTGTGTATGTAATCTTTCAGAAGTTGGAACTTTACTGTTTCATAAAACAATTTCAAGCTTCGCACATATTCAAAAGGCAAAACGGTGCAAAAAAAGGCAGAACATCAACCCAAGAAAAAGAAATTGATAAACAGCACAACATGAGCGAGTACATATCTTGAAACACCTGCACTACCTATGGTCTAAAAAGGTTTGCCCAGTTCAGTCTCGTAGCAAGAACTGAACATTATAAGTAACTACTCTTTTAATATGTGCGCCGTCTCATGCACTCATAATACAAACAATCTGGTGGCACAGGTTGGAATTATCAGCTGTTGAAGTGTTTGCTTTTGGCTCTAGCTCCTCTATTACCATATATAGTATATTGAACAGAAAAATTTTGAACGACACATGATGCACGCACACAGAATTTTTGGCTAGGGGTCAACACATATCGCATCATGTGATAAAATAAAGAACAGTGGCCGTGTGTTGGTTCTGCACAACAGGAAAAAACAGCATGGCTGGAACAATGACAAAGGAAAGACGTGACACACCCAGAACTCGTGTGATGAAATGCTTGCCAGTGCCCTTTTTGGCATTATAGCAGACCCTGAGTTGTGTACAGTTTTGCTGAGAAGCTTTGTATATCATGTACAGTTTTGCTGAGAAGCTTTGCATATCCAAGCCCACATATTGCACATGTGCTAGTGCCAGTAGGCAGTGTGTCCCGGTCCCCCACCTCACCCTGTCCCGTGAAGCTGCATCTACGGTCCGAAATGCACAAACCCCTTCCCTTCTTGCCCAGCCTCGTGTCCACTATATAAATGGAATCCTCCTGCACCACTTGCCCGACAACCAACTGCCCTTCACACCCCACCAGTACTACCCCTCTGTTGGGGGTGCCATCCACTATACCTGCCGCAACACGCTTCCTGGGAAGACTGGCTGAGCGCGGATCATGGTGTGGACGTGAAGTCTATGCAAGAACTTCTGGTGGTCATGGCATTCGGGTTAGTGAGGAACTCTGGTAGATTTGCAGACTGGCCGTCTTCTGATGAAGATTAGGAGACGGCCAGGCAATCTAGACTATGACTGCCTATATAGTACAGATTTCTCTCTCTCTCTCTCTCTCTAGGCATGAATACCACATTTATAATGATTTAACGCGCTCATAATAGCAGTGCATACAATGTGCTGCTACCTAGAAAGAATGTGGCAATGATGTGTGTTGTTTAAATGCATCAGACTCGTTTCACACAACAGCAGTTTCCACGAAAGCGAGTGCTTTAAAATGGAGCGCTTGTAATTTCGAACTAAATTTTTATAGGCAAGAAGTCGACTGATTTTTCATACGCAGTGTTTTCGAAGGGTCTTTGATGCCTCATCACATCTAGCACAGCTAGGACATGAGGGGGTCAGCTAGTGGGTAAACCATAATGCTCACAATAAAAAAAAAACGGGCAGATTAAAGGACAGCAAACAGGGTTAGATTTTATTTTGTGCTGTGAGCGTTATTATACGTACCCTTGTGTTGTTTTCAAAACAAATGAACACTTGATTCAGTATCGCTTTGGCACTGTGCCTGTTCCTCTAGCCTGAAAACTAATACGCGCAGTAGCAAGCAAGCACCCGCAGAACAATACTAAGCACTCAAGGTCTGCACAGAATATACCACACGCATGCTCAGGTTATCAGTTCCGTGCGATAATTGCGTTTTTTCCCTTCAATGTTACGCGGGTAGCAGCTACGTTGAATGAAAGAACCTCGGACGCTAAACAAACGCCAAGGCGACCGTAGCTGACTAGTGCAACCGCGCATTGCTTGCTACGGCTGCCTGCAACAATCGCTGCCCGTGCAAGCATCGCACTCAGCCGCCGAATGCGCCGACATGAAGTGCGATAGCGCAGAGAACACACCCTGCACTCGGCCCCACCTCATTCGCGCATTTACCATGTGCTATGCTGTCACCGCAATCACAAGACGAATGTGGTAGTACGTCGAGCTCTACGCCCCGATGCACACAATCATCTTCACCTCACAGTATTCGCCATATCACAGCACGGCATTTGTTCGTGTGGTGATCTCTGGCACATTGTTGCATCGTGGCTTGTAGGATAGGAAGTGCAGAATTAGCGATGGCAAACTTCGTCCTCGATTCTTCAGGAGATGGGTCGGTGTCGTCGTGGTCGCCGTTTCTCCGACGAGGGCTTAGCACGCCGGCTTCACCAGTGAGCTGGCTGGCTCAGGACCGACGCTGCACTTGGTTTAAGTAAGGAAATCATCGTACGAACACTAAAGTAACCAGCCACGACAACGTAACACGCGGATAGCATCCAAGTTGAGAGCGGAAGAAACTGGTGCGTCCATAATGACACCCGGAAAAAGAAACTCGGCACACGGCGCTACATCGGCTGCATTCGGGCTCGAGGCGTGCGGACAATTTTAAAAGTTATCCGCGCGAGGCGTGCGGACAGTTTTAAAAATTATCCGCGCGAGGCGTGCGGACAGTTTTAAAAGTTATCCGCGCGAGGCGTGCGGACTGTTTTAAAAATTATCCGCGCGAGGCGTGCGGATAGGGACAGCCCAACATAGCCGTGCTGACAATTGTTCACATCGCTCAAGCTTACCGTAATTATTAGTAGATTAAAATTAGTTCTTATATGCATACAAAAATAAAAGTTATTGTAAAAGAAGGGTATTCATATACTGGTTGTATTTGTATGAGTAAAAACTTCTTTATGCGTTCAAAAACGTCTATTACCCAGCTTGTGTCACCGCATTGCTGCTAAAAAGTATGTGGCGGGTATATATACGTTACCCAAAGTTCCCTTGTTGTACTTCCAAAGTACATATACTAAAATTGGAACGATACAGAGAAGATTAGCATGGCCCCTGCGCAAGGATGACACGCAAAATCGTGAAGCGTTCCACATTTTTTGCTGTTTCTGCCTCTGTTCCACAAATTGTGCTGGTGCTCCTACTAAAATTCGTGGCAGTGAGCACAGTCGAGTTTTTGTGTACGTCAGTTACACACCTGCTAGAATTATGGTCTTGCCGGTGTGTGTGCTTCCGAAATGACAAATGTTAAGACCGCGCCAACACGTTCAAACAATTTTGACTATTTTAAACACCTTACTAAAATTTGAGTGACGGCAGATTAGTATGGCCCCGTCGCAACGATGAAACGCAAAATCGTGAAGAGTTCGACAGAGATTTTTTTTTTTTCAACAGCGCATGCTTTCAAAATGCTTACGACGATAATTTATACATCACGTTTCCACCTTTATTCTACCCCCATTTTCCCAATTAACCGTCTTGTACGGGGCACCGCAGTTAGTAACACCATGCACCAATTTCCGTAGGTCAAAAAAAAAAAAAAATCTAATTGCTGTAGACACTCAGAAACTGTCACTGCTTCCTGAAATTTGCAAAAAGTGTCGGTCAAACACTCCCACCGAGAGAAGTTATGCATCAACAGTTGTCTATTCCGGGGAGAGAACTGAACATTACAAGGATTGTCTCGTGGGATCCGGACCGAACACTGACAGCGAAGCTTGAGCACTCACATTTATACGGCTATACAAGGACAGAGAGGAATGCTTGCTTTCAATACTTTTTATAAAAATACAGTTTACTTTAAAACCAAATTTACCAGAATTTTTTATTTTTGATATTTCCAAAGCTACTTAATATTGCTTATTTACGGAACTTTTGGGTTGAAATTTACAACGTTTTGTTAATAATTATCAAAGGTATCTCAAGGAGGCACTTCCGCGTGAAGAATAATTTGATAGGAACAAAGAATTGGAGCGGATAGAGAAAGCACCAGACTTGCAGGATCAAATTCGCGATGTCATGGCAAGCGAACCGCTCACTTGATCTGGTAAAAATGTAATTATTACAAAAAGAAAAACAATTTGTTACGACGGGAAATCACCGGATATTTAGTGCCACTTTGGTCGAATGAAGCAAATAAAAACCATAAAAAAATGTCGTCTGTCCTTCTAATAACATTACTAGTTTTATTATTTACACTACAGGCATTCAATAATAATAATAATAAATAATAAAACCAGGAAATAATAAAATTTTGCGGTTGTTCAGCCACGGTTCAGGTTGTTCGCCCATATTTCGGTCTTCGGTGTCGTTACATGACGAAATAGTTTCAGTTTCCGACCTCACGTCTGGTCCAGGCTGCGGGTTTTACTGGTTTTACGACGCGACTTCGACGTTTATGCCGTGACTACCAGAATTTCAACTACATAGGGCGCTAGGACAAACCTGACGTTATTGATCGAGGCCGTTTGGCGTGTGGAACGGCCCTACCGACTCCGCCCGAGCCCCAGCTGTGCCGTGTGTCATTCATTCATTCGTTCTCACTTGGGCCCTACGAGAGGTTTGTGGTGTTCCGAACCAAATCATGTCGAAACTGCGGCTGTCGTGGAAGAAAATACTCGTCATCGCGGCCGTGCCGCACCTGATATATTTCCCACTTCGCTATTTCGCGACGAAACCAAGTGAGTCGCCGCCAAGGGTCGACGCAGCAGCTGCAGCCGGCGACTTCGGGATGGTGCAACGATAGAGCGACGTTCGCGCGCCGAGGTCACGGCACGTTGTTCTGGACAGCCTCCGCTGCCGTTTCACCAGTTACATGTTAGGTATACTGTACTGCGGCGCAAGTGTGAAAAACCGGACGCTTTACGAATTATTACTAATTGATTACCGTTGAGTTTATATAAGATAAAGTCTGCCTCCGGTATTTCTTTGAATGCAGTTTTATTGTGTACTGCTTTTACCCCTTGCCTTCTTTTCATGAGCAAGGCAGAGGGCAGTTTGTTCAAACTTAATTACTTTGTTGTAGGTGTAACTAGGTAAGCTGTGTGTTGCTACGCAGGCCGGACAGATACTGCTGAATGAAGACTATTTTAGCGCATAGATTAACTAGTTTGCTTCAGCAAGGTGAGCATGCGTACCCCCTCGTTATTACTGGGCACTTCAACGCTCCCTACACGACCTGGGGCTATCCCCTGCGATACTAAGAAAGGAAGGCACCTCTGGGGGCTCCTCCAAACTCAGCATTTCACTCTCCTGATCAGCCAACACGAGAATGAAATAGCGCCCAAAGAGACACTACACCGGACCTCACGATCACCTGTCGCACAGGGCCAACCACCTGGCAGTGTCTAGACCGTATTCACTAGGCAGCGATCACCGCATTATACAGTTGCAAGCTTCTAACCCCCCACGCAAGCTCTAAACTCATATAACCAATTGGGCTGCCTTCCGGGAATTTCGTGCTTCTGCTAACTCCAGTGACCCAACACTTACACCCCTAGCACAGTCGACACAACTACTTCTCCACGATGTTCACATGCACCAACGTCCCCTCGACCCAGCCACACCGTCTCCCCACGTAGCCGCCGGACTACACCACATGTGGGAAGCTCTTGGCAGCCTTAAACATCGTTGGCGTAAGTAACGTTATAACAGGTGACTAAAAACCCGCATTTCCCACCTCGTAAAGGCAATAGAAACCCACTCCCAAACACTAGTCCAGGCAGCCTGGGACACTGTATGTGACAGAATCGAAACGGCCTCAGCACGAAGTGCACGTAGGCTCTCCTAAGGCATCTGATGGACCCCGATTGATTGATTGATTGATTGTAGGGTTTAACGTGCCGACGCAACGTCGGCTATGAGACGTGCCTTAGTGGAGGGCTCCGGATTAATTCTCACCACCTGTGGATCTTTAATGTGCGCCGAAATCTCGTACACACGGGCATTTTTGCTTTTCACCTCCATCAGAAAAGCGGCTGCCGCAGCCGGGAATCGAACCCGCGACCTCATGCTCAGCAGCGCAACGCCTTAGCCACTGAGCCACCGCAGCGGGCCTGATGAATTCCACTTCCTCTCCAACTATCCAATCTACTCATATAACCCAACTAGCCCGCCAGTTAACCAACTCCAATCACACCAGGCCCCATGCACTAACCCAGAAGTACGTCCCAGCAGGCTCATCTGAGCCACTGCCTCAATTCACCGGCCACCCTAATGAACCCTCTGATCTGCCAATCCTTGAAGCTGAAGTGAGGGCAGTCCTACATGACTTTCGACTGCAGTCAGCTCCCTGTAATGACCGCATTACCAATAAAATGCTCCATAATTTAGACGATCCTTCAATAGAATATCTCGCCGATCTGTTTAACGCTTACTGGGAAGCAGGCACCCCCCCCCAGGCACCCCCCCCCGAGTTTACTCACGCAGAGGTCACTCTCATCCCTAAACCAGGGAAACCCCTCTTCCACACCAACCTTTGGCCTATATCGCTAACTTCCTGCTTAGGAAAACTGATGGAGCGAGTATTACTTGCCCGGCTCAATAACTACATTGAGGACAAACGATTACTTTCCCCACACATGTATGAATTCTATGCAGGCCTTGTGGCTAATGACGTACACCTGTGTCTGTACACAGATCTCCTCCAGCAACCCCCCAAACACTATTGGGCCATATCTTAGCCCTAGACTTACAAAAAGCATTTGATTTGGTAAGTCATCAAGCCATACTTCGAGGCCTTGCCAGCATAGCTCCCGGGGATCGTACATAAATAAATAAATAATAAATAAATAAAATACATAAATAAATAAATAAATAAAATACAATTATGTGAAGGCATTCCTCTCAAATCGCATGTCATGCTACAAATTCAGTGACCTCCAGTCCCCCACCTACCAACTCCCGTCCATAGGCACTCCACAAGGTTCAGTCCTCTCCCCCCTCCGCTTTAATCTCGCTGTTTCCCATCTTCCCCCCCATCCCCGACATTATCCCTCGGCTATGCTAGAGACACCTCTAGAGACATCTCCTGATCAGCCAATGTGAGAAGAAAATAGCGTCCAAAGAGACACGACACTGGAGTGAACACTGATGACATCACCCTTTGGGTAACTGGGGGCAGCGACGTGGATATAGAAGCAACACTTCAAGCAGGAGTCTCAGCGGTATGACATGCAGCCCAGGAAGCTGGTTTAACATGCTCGCCACCAAAATCCAAACTCCTCATGCTATCGCCACACGCCACCACCCCTAAAACAGCACCCAGCGTGCATGTATATCTGGATAATGCTCTAATACCAACTGCGAATCGCATAAAAATACTCAGCCTAGTCGACTATCCAATCCAATCGCCGAAACATATCGGTCCTACACACCCTTTCCTTACATGTAATGCAAATCGTAGGACTTCTGAGGCGCGTAACTGCTAGGGGCCATGGCCTGACGGGAAGGACCGCTGCTAATTGATCCAGGCATTTCTACCGAGTCGTATTACCTGCTCCCTCCCATATGTGTCCCTCTCTACCACAGAGGTCACCAAAGTAGATGGGCTCATCCATAAGGCCTACAAGGCTGCTCTCGACTCTCCTCCTCATGCATCCACTGCCAAACTCTGGGCCATCGGCACCTACAACTCCCTGGACAAATTAATTGAAGCGCACCGTACGCGCCAGACACATCGCCTTGCTAAACACACACCTGGCCAACTCTTACTTAAGGAGGCACAAATACATACTCCTCTTACATCAACCCCACGGCTCGCATTTCACCCGATTACAGAGATTGCATAACAATCCGTCCACTCCCTCGTAATATGAACCCTACTCATCATACTGCCCGACGAGCTGCTCGAGCGCATTCCCTCATTTCCACTCCCCCCCCTCGCCAAACACCATCTACATAGATGCTGCCACACACAGGCACAAGCCGGCCTTCACTGTAGCTGTCGTCTCCTCAGCGACTACTACTCCTCTCACGTCTCTCACTATTCCCACCACAACCTCACATGTTGCGGAAGAGGTGGCCGGAGCCCTGGCTCTCGCACACCGGCCTCCCCGATCAAATATTATCTGATTCAAAAACGACCATCAAAACTTTTGCTAGCGGTTGTATCTCCACGCTAGCCTGCAAAATTCTGCTCCAAAATTCAGCCCCCCAGACTCCTACCGAGCTCCTCTGGTTATCGGCACACACGGGACTAGACGGCGCAGAGTGGGCTCATCAGGCAGCTCGAGCACTCGTCACCCGTGCGCCTGACGAGACCACTCCCCGTCAAGAAGTTTACTCCGCCAGGGACTCCCTCACTACTTACAGGAAGGTTACAGATTACTACCGCCTCTCTCCCGCAACACGCTGCCCCCGGCTCACCCGCCCCTAACCCCCTCGGAGGAACAGCTGTGGCGCCTCCTCCAAACTCCCAGCGCCCAGACTCCGAGTGCCCACTGGTCACCCGAGCACAAGGCGTGGTGGTGGCCCCTGAGGCCAGTGGTGTCAATAAAAGTTTTTATAATCTCTCCCTCCCAATGCCACTGTGGCTTCATGGCCCTAGTGAACACGTTATGGCCTTTGACTTAGAAAGCGTTAACAACCAATGCATGTACCTCGAAGTACAACAAATTTGACTTCGATTGGCACGCTGTTAAGCTCAATGTTAAGGTAATCACGTGTTAAAGCCGAATATGGCCGTTACAATATGCCCACTCAGGTGGATTAGCCAGTAAATGGCAACTGCCAGCTCACGTACATTTCACCAATTTCCGTTCGGCTGCAGGGCCAACGTACCCACCCACAATGCTGACATGCTTACATGAGGGGATTGACCATAGATGACGACAGCTACCGCATTGCCATTTGGCTGTGATGTTAACATAATCAATTCAAATTCTCAAAAACAACTCACTGAGTGGGATTGGCAGCTCAGAGGCTTGCACCCGATTCAGCAATTCGTATTGGCTGCAACAACAATTTACTGACCTAAGGGAGCGCTCCACGTAGTTCAATGTGACATCAAGTCTTATGCATTTACAACTCCAAGAAAACGTTAGCTGTACCTGGCCTCTTTTTCACCCCGATTAAAAAGACAGCTGTCAGGAATCAAACCCGCCGACCCTATATTGATTTAACGCATGCTTTAGCTGCTGTGTCGGGCACTGAACTCACTTCCCAGTGCAACGAAGTGTGAGAATTGTAGACGATGTCATCTTAGCTACTTACACACATAAAACACAGTAAAACTGCAGCCTTTGCCTAGAATGCTGTAGCTTTGTAGTGTAGACATTGCCCTTGTGTTGTAACTAAACTAAAACACATCTGCTAATACAAATTGAAGATGCTAGTACAGGCGTAGCCAAGTGTACCTCTCTGCACGCCTATAATTTTGTGTTAAATGTGGAACGAATCCTTTTTCCCTTAACGAAACCATGTTTCTGCCCATATCAGTGCATGAACGATTTCTGTGGCTATGTAACTGGTCTACAAAAGTGTCTTTTTTTTTCCAGTTCCCAGAAGGCACTGTAGGAACACAGACCCAGGAAGTTGGTTGTATTGTTGCTGCAGTAGTCGAAGTACATTTGCAATTGTTAAAGGGGGAAAAAGGGCTGGGCCGCATGAATCGCCATATGCTAGAGCTCACGTCAAATGAACCTGCCGACACTGCAGCAAGGAGTTGTAATCAATAGAGAGTGAAGACAGCTTTCGGGCCCTTCTTAGAGCCCTGCTTGACATGTTTACAGACACTACGGTGTTTACATCGCTTACCTCTCCTGCCAAAATTATTTGAACTGACAGCAAAAAACGCACCAGTGACAAATACATAAGTGCAGTTATTGGTGAAGAACTTTCTCCTGTATTGTGGCAGGTTTGGAAGAAATTCGAGCAGTCGGGTGTGATCTGTTCAGTCGTATTGCAAATGGCTTACCTGGAAGCCGCAGTCACATAGTTTTACCCATTCTCTGTCTGTCACAGTGCTCACAGAATATATGTTCAAAGTACACGAGGAGCAGGCTCCCGGCCCACAAGAGCTGTGTTAGAGGCACAACAAACATTCAGCAATGTACTAAGGTACACTTCTCGGAGCAGTCGCCACTCGCCGTTTGAACCTGTCTCACACTTTATTGTCCGCCCAGGCACAAAGACACCTTCTTTTCAAGGTAAAAAGTTCATCCTGCGACAACTTCACACCAGTTAACAATTTGTGCACCTTACGGTGTTGTGTTAGGTAGCATGCCTTTGCAAGTTCGGAGATGTGCCTTAATTGGCACAAGAAATCATGATTGCCAATACGTATGTCGCAACCTCAGGTTGCGAGAAGCACACGTTCCATGTTCCATACGTTCCGATACATTCCAATACACGACACAGCTCGTCGTACTTCAAAAAGCACAAACTTTAATCAACCGTCTTCACACAGATCATTGTACATGTCACAACAACTGGACGTGGAAAGCTAAAACAAGTTCCAGCGTTGCAGTCACCAATAAAAATTGTCTTTTATATCATTTTTTTATCACAACTACTCCAACTGAAAATGTAAATGCGCACACTAACAACCACGGATGCTTGGACCAAGAGAGACTCGCTCAGTGATGCGTTTAATGTCGCTTGGATGGCTTTAAAAAACACATTCACCGACAGCAGCTGACATCACACGCAGTGCCAACATGCTTAACTTGAGAAATACCGGCCGAGGTGAAATTAAACTTCACATCGAAAAGAAAATTGTAGAAGTAGCGGCGCTCACACAACTGGCCACGCTGAACACATATGCAGAGTTTTGGGCTACCAGGAGAACAGTCTCCTGTACAGCAGCAGCGGCAGCAGCAGCAGCAGCAGCAAGGCTTGTGAGACCTGTTACAACTACAGCACACGCTGCCAACACTGGGATTATAGAGTAGCACATTCTTAAACTTGCCTAGAAGCGACAGATTCTTCACCGGTTTAATGAGACGTACAAAAGTTCGACCACTTGCATCACACATTCACCACTTGGAGAACGCCGTCACCACAGATGCACGATCACGCACGGACGCACAACTTTCAGCCAAAAATGTTCGAAATTGGTGGCGAAAATTCGTGAAGCTTCTACAAAGTGTGAATTTTCCCACGCGTTTCCAAAAAACATGCGTGATGCAGGCCCATGCACAAAACAAAAAAACTTGAAAACTAAATCACTGAGCTACAATTGCTCTAGTTTTGCCAAAGTTTTATCGCTATGATCGGTGATTGGTGAAATACCACGAAAATTCCTCTTTCGTTTTATCTAAAGGTTTTTCAAATGCTTGTTGTAAATGAAAAAAAAAATACAGAGAGAGAGAGAGAGCAAGCCAACAGGCCCTTGAAATTAAAGCAATTTTTGGAGAAAAAAAGATAATTTCGCAGATTGTTCCTGCACGAACAAAGTGCAGTGTAAGCAAGCAGCTCCTGATAAGCACACAAAGTGCCTTCGCAAATGCCAAGTGTGTGTCTGCAGTAGATAAATCAATTGGAGACAAACAGATAAGCATGTTACCAAAGAGTGGGGGCCAAAGACTCTGCCTGAATGGGAAAAGATAAAGCCAGCCGATAGCACCATTGATGTTCAATGAAAGCTGCAAGCAAGGTCTTGCACTTTTGAGTGTATGTACTGTGTTGTGGTGACTGGGAATTTTGAACCACAATTAGCTGAAAAAGGAGTAACGAAGAAAAAAAGTGCTCATTATTTGACTTTTGAATTGATACGCGTGTGCCCAGTCTACATGCCAAGCTAGTGCAAGCGCCACAAATGGTGTACTAAGCAACGACACGCAATAGTCCGTGTAGTGATGATTTTTATTCCACCAATGAACAGGGTGCTCTATTACCGCTAGTAATTAGTTATATCGTGTCTTTAATTCCGACTTGTCGAATGTCAATAATTCGAGCTGATGCATGCTGGCTGCTTGCTGAGCACATTATCGTCCTTCACGCTGATCATAGTACTTGAGCTTTGCTGATCCCATTTTTGCATCACATGGGTGCACACATTTTGAGAAAATTTGACAAACGTTTTCGCACGCGTGATAACTCTTTCAAGTACTGTGAGGTCCTATTATTTCAAACATGGAAAAATTGGTTTAAGGGACCCTGCAGCACTTACCATCGACTACTCAGAATGTATTTTGAGGAAAAGGCTATTGTCCCAGGAATCTCCCCTCAAAAAATGATGAAAATCCGTTCACTATCACCGAAGCTACGTGCGTTAAGAAATCCCGCATAATTGTTCCCTCTCAACTCGACCGCGGACAAAGCGACGAAAGCTGCAACTCTCTCCCGAAGAGGGGGGCAGCTAGCGGCGTTCTCTTCGGTGGCCTTCGATATATCATAGGCCGGGAAGTTTTCTCCTTTTTTTTGCAACGTGGAGGGGTCAATTTCTAGTCTGGTGCCAAGAAAAAGCAGGCATGGCTGCCTGCTCGCAAGCGCACGCTCAGGCTGGAGGGCGTTTTTGAAGCACAAAACATTTGTTGTTGCGTGGTCTCGTTGAAAGGGGAGTATTGAGTTCGTCGCTCAATTATGCGCACACTCAAAACAAAACGAAACACCAAAACTGTGCGTACAGGTTCAGGCATAGAAGAGATTGGTACAAAGCGCCGACGATGGCGGATCGTCACAGGAAATGCAAGAAATAAGGCTCGAAGTTGACCGGCGACAGCCAATAGGACGGCCATGGCTGCAATGACGCCGTTTAGGCCATGCCAAGGGGACATAATGAGGAACATTGAAGAGAGCGCGGTTCGTTTTTCCGCGTCTTTCAGAGCGATTTGCGCGCTCACCGCTTCACGTGCACGTGTAATATTTGGCTCAGGTATTCCTGGCAGCGTAATCTAAACGTCGCGCAGGTTTACTCGCACTGCTCAAAGAGTGTTGCAGGGTCCCTTTAAGCTCTATTTTGAAATAACTAAAAGAAATACAATTGTAATTCACAGGTCACATACAGAAAATTTCGCTCACCTCACAAATGTGCCAGCAAACAACTGTTTTTCCGCTGAAACAGAACCATTAAGTACTACAATGAACAATGTAACAACCGCTTATGCACATGGTGTGTAACATGGTTTGAGGTTGCGTTCTAAACACCTTTTGAGTTATCTTATCCCAGTTTTAGCTAATTTAACTACACAAAATGCAATTTGCTGTATTTGTGAAGACACACTTTAATTTTCAAGTTCTGAATGCATCTCTGACCAGCAGTATATTTCAGAAATTTTGCAGACGAGACTTTCATTTATTCTGAGTGCGACTCTGAAAAACTATTCACTTATCCAAAACTTTGAGTTAATTAGGCTTTGTTTCATGCGCGTGACAAGTACACACATGAGTGTTTTGAAAAACGAAAGCATCCTTCTGGCTTCATTTTTGAATATTAATTCAAAGGAGCTTCAAAGGCAGCAGCTGCAAATTTTGATTTTTAATTCAAAGGCAACAGCTGCGACATTGGTAGCTGTTGCCTGCAGCTGCGAATTCACTTTATGAACCTCCACAATTAATCGTGTTCTTTCTGTTACTGGTGTCAATTAAGGCGACAACACAAACGCATTTACTCTGACAAGATGCAAAAAAAAATGCAATATACCTTAGTCGCTCTGGAAATAATGAGATTTGTGCCCAACAAGCACTGATAAGAACTTTTAAGAAAAAATTGCTAGCTATGCTCATAGATTGTAATACCTAAAATAAGTATAGCGGGGTGCATGTGAAGTTCTTCTCGATATCACAAAGGAAAACATACCAAAGGGGCAGAATTCATCGGCAGTGTATGAAAAAGGCACCCTTTAAACTAACAACTGAAAACTCGTGCCTATTAATATGTGACGGGTCATGAAAATATTTACACAAAAAAAAAACAGCATTTCGATTGCAGCCATTACAACAGAAACTTACCGTTTACAGCTCGCGCCCTTCAAATACTATGCGACTCTAGCCAATAAATTTTGCTATATATATAACACACCCCATACCCGTTGGTATTTTCGACTAGGCTCGTAAAGCTGCATTGTACTATCCAATGCAATCAGTTTCTGTGTGCGTAAAAACCTTTTATAATTCATGGCTTAGCAAACAAAGATGCGACTGCACTGTTGTTACAGACAGCTGCTTCCGGGCTTGCGTGTTGATCTGACGTAGCATAAAAATTACTTTGGGCTTCAGCAAAAGCCCACTCTTCATGTGAACGATGCCAACCTTGATTGCAGCTGTGCCTACAGTCGGCTCCGGAAGTTAGTGGGACGCACAAGTGCCAAACAAAGTGCATATACGTGGCATCTTATGGTATGCAACAATATTGAAGGAACATTAAAGGTTGACAGGTATAACATCAGCCTTGATGTTATTTTAATTGAAATGTTCACAAAAACTCCGCCAAACCCCTTTCACCACTCACAAGCTGTGTAGCCACAACTGAGTCTTGATGATAAAACTGTTTTGGCGTGGCCATGCCCATTCTGCATTGTTGAAGGAATTGCCATGAGTAGTGTACATTTGTATTTTGGGCACTGTAATCTACAGATATACGCCAATTTATTTTAAAGATTTAAATGTTTCGAACATGCGCCCTCCCAGCAACCCTCGTGAGATATACGTACTCCAGCACTCACCAAGTGCTACAGTTCTCTGGCCATGGGAACAATGAACAATGAATGGGAACAATAGGAATGGCAGCCCAAAATGAACAGTCATTCATTTTAGGCTGCCTCATCAGACCAAAACGAACAACTAAGCATTGATTTGCTCACTGCACTTTCTGTCATTGATTGGGAGCGTAGACACACCCGAAGTGCACCAAAAATAGGAAGTCCAACGGCCTAATGTTCGATCGAGGCATTCGCACAAGTGTAAAAAATGAAATCGGAGTTAATTGCTCTCTTGAGGCAATTGGTACAAACGTAATTGCGATGACAAGTTACGGACGTAATCATAAGGCATAATTAAATGCCTGAATACGAGAAAATGGACCATGATCACATGTACCATGAGAGACAATCATGCGTCACTGTCGTCAATGTTTGCGACCATGATGATGGGGATGATGTGTTGCGTGCGTGAAAGAAGGTGCACGTGAATCCGCAAGTACGGCCACATGTGGCACGACGCCACAGAGGTGCGTTTTCAAGGGACGACGCTAAGCTGTTCTGCATACAGACGTAGTCGATGGTACATAGCCACTGAAACAGGCTGACTGCAGCATTTTAGGATGCGATAATTTGGAGAAAACTGAGCATCCCTTGCAGTAATCGTGTCAGGCCACATCCCCAGTTGGGTACATACACGAGCTTTCCTTTTTCTCTTTTCGCTTTAGGGCCATAACAATGTAATGTTCTAGCTTGACCTTAACAGCATGTCATGCAACAAGACCACACCAGTGTGGCTCACCGACGGAAACACGCCGGTGAGAGTCAAGTTTCTAAAACACCTCGAGGACTTCCGCCAGCAACATGGTCACTCAAATTAAAATGGCCAAAATATACAACTGCCTTTGCCCTGCAAACGTACCTTTTCTAACACTGCAAATGCTCGCCGACTCGTTCGATAATGCATACATGTGTTCGTAACTGTCTTCCTGAGGACCCAAGGTGGGGTTGCAACGACAAGAAGTGTTTGCACGAGCCAGAAGGAGAGCCAAGCCAAGCACAGGTATCCACAGACCAATGAAGTGAACGATAAAAAAACAACATGGCGCTCAAGCTATTCCCACGGGCAGGCGATAGCAGCACCATCACTCATAGCGAGATACGTGTGAGAATACAAACGGTGTGGAATAAAATAGTCATTTCCTCGCACTGGACAATTACTGACCAGATGACATAAGCAGCAGCCTCCACAGGAAAAGTGCCAAAAATTTGAATGGCGGTTTTACATGCCGAAGCCGAACCTCAGTTAAGAGACGTGCTGTGGCGGACTGCCTTGGATTAATTCAGAGTGCCTGGACCTCTTTAACATCTGCCACAGTCTCCCGCATGCGGGAAACCTTGTTTTCAACACCAAAGTGTTTTATTCCCGGATACACCAAGATTTCGGTGACGTCATATCCGTCACGGAAGTGACGCCTCTACAACGAAGCAAGCGGCCTGCAAAGGGTGCACCCCTGCAAACAGGGTCTTCTTGCAGGGAAGCAACCCTTACTACTAAAGAGTACGTTATAATTGGGGTTGTTCGTTTTCTGGTTTTATATTTTAACATGAAATTGTTTTACGCCAGAACACACCAAGATTTCACTGCCGTCATGTCTGTCACGGAAATGACGCCAGTACACCTTTGCCGAAGTGACCCGCCAGCAGGACATTGCTTGCCAAGCACACCCACAAGACAGCCGCCGACCCGCAAATCATGCTCAGCTGCAGATTTCGTTGCACATTTCACTTTCGTGTTTTACCAATTCCTATGACAAGGAAATCAGCCAAAGCTCTTTGTCTTTGCTTTCACCAGGAAAAGATCTACAGGAGCCACGAATCAAACCCGCGACTTTCGCACTCACGGCGAAAGGGCAGAGCTACTGAGATACTGCCGCGAATACAGAGCAGGTGTAAAAAGGGCGTGGTGTGCAAGTGACCCACTCCCTTCTTCCACCAGAAAAACGAAACGAAGGAAAACTGGTGGGAAGTCACTGCAGGAGACGACTGCGTCTTGCAGTGGGCAGCAATGGGCTGGTGACGATGATGACAATGGCCGCGATGACGACGCCTCCCTATATCTGAGCCCCTCGCGGGCGTAACAACAACAACGCCATTCAGAACAGACAGCAGGAGGCAGCTCGCTCCAGCTAGGGACACCCCGAAAAAGAAAGCGCTCACGCACTCGGAAGGAAATCAGCTTGAACTTAGACGAACACCACTATGACGGGAAGAACACGACACACCGCTGACACCAATGACCGAGTTGTCGCTGCAGGAAACACGAATACATATACACACAAAAATGCGCCGGGAGGTCATTCATCTGGTTATTCATCCTCATCATTATCATCATCAGCCTATTGAAGTCCAGTGGCGGATGAAGGCATCTCCCACTGACCCCCAACCACTCCTATCCTGAGCAGGCCGAGTCCAGTCCCTGCCTCCAAAGTTTCTAATTTTGTTCCTCCGTTGGGTTAATGGCCTTCTCCTTCTTCTATGCCCGTCTCTTGGCATCCACTGTGCATAAACTTTTTCAATACTCGGCAAGACCAGAGACTGCACATTAAAGGAGCCATGAAGAGAAAATACAAGTTCGTTTAATTTGAAAGAACTAGGATTCAGTATCTCACTCAGCTCCATTAGAGCCACAAAAGATGTTTTTTTAACGAAAAAAAAGCAAGAAGTATTCAAAAACTTTCAAATTTTGCGCCACGGTGACGTGTTATGAGCAAGAATGACGTCATACGGGCCAACAATAAAATATAATTTTCAGTGCGTTAACTGCACGTTAGCATTCAAGTGATGCGGTCAAATGGAACTAGAGGCCCCATTACAGACGTCCAGTCATGTGTCGTTGCGACAGGTCAGTTAGGCGGCCGCCAATCGCACAAACAAGGTTCCGTGACGTCATAGAAAAGTTGCGGGAAATTGGCTAGGGGGTCGCCACGGCTTCACACGTTTTCTTTAATATCTCCCTTATTTCTTCGAAGATTGCGATGATATTGGTATCATTGTTATCGGGACTAAGCAGTCTTTCTAATAAACCCCACTTGTATTTTGTCTTCATGGCTCCTTTAAGTGCCGAAAAAAAGTTTCTGCGCAGCAATCTACAATAATCCTATCAATGACTTCTCGGCACACTTTTGTGTATATACCTGTGTTTCCTTCACTTAAAAAGAAGTTGATAGTCAGCGGTGTGTCGTATTTTTCGCATCTTCCTAGTGTTTGTCTAAGTTCAAGCTGACTTCCATCTGAGTGTGTACCAGCTATAGCACTGATCCGAGTCACTCACACACACAGCACAAAGAGAAAGAAAGAGAGAGAGAGGGGGAGAGTCCAATCAGAGCAGCGCGCAGCAGCCCACATCGCGCACCTCGGGCGGCGGCGGCATGACCTCTTGTGGGGGCTCCTGGTAGGCACCATCCAGGTAGACGCGAAGGACAAACACCCAGTACTCGCTCCGGTTTCCGTTGTTGTATGTGAAGCTGCTCTCGATGCCGGCGTGGGCCTCGCCGCCGGTGAACAACCGCATGGCCACCGTCTCGCAGCTCAGCACACGGGCGCCTGTGCGAAGTGCAGGGTGGGGGAACCACGTCACCATGACACACCGGCACTTTCGGAACACAAACCCACCGCGGTGGCTAAGGCATTGTGCTGCTGAGCCCGAGGACGCGAGTTTGATCCCAGTTGTAATGGCCGCTCTTCAGATGAAGGCAAAAAGTGGAACGGCCTATGTGTCAAGATTCCGGCGCATGTTAAAGGGGCCCTGCAACAGTTTAACTTCTTTCGAAATCTTAAACGCTCGCAGAACGTAGTCAACCAACATACCCAGTACTTAAATTAAAGGGTTGCACAGTGCCACAGATGAAGGCAAAAAGTGAAAAGGCCTATGTGTCAAGATTTCGGGTCATGTTAAAGGGACACTGAAGTGAATTTGTCAAGCTCCCGTTTTTGCTTGCACTGTGTAGACTGGCTCAAATTAACACACTATTCATCGTTTATCCGGTTGACAAATCGGTAATTATTTTACAAAGCGCGAAAGAAGAAAAACTACTATGCGCGGTTTGCGGCGGCCGCACCAACTAAAGGCTGTGACGTCAGGAGGGGGGGGGCACCGTGATTGGACGATGCCCAAGGTTAGCAATCAAAAGTTTCGGTTTCGGTTCTGTAAAACAACATTCTTGACATCTGATGGCGTTGTTGGATGGGCATTCTCGATTTCTCAATTATCGCCGTACCGCGCTTCTGCCATGTTCTCGGCTGTCAAATGTCTAAGATAAACCTCCCAGGTCGGCTTGGAATCGTAGAAATCACTAGACGAGGCCTACGCAGTGGATGAACGCCCTCCGCGTCACCGCAGACTCTCAAATGCCATGCGCTTTTCCCGCATATTCGAAGCTTGCCTCACTCATGTCTGTTCGTAAAAAGCTAGTTCGCACCAGGCCAAGGGTGTGCTGATTCAGGCCTGGGCCCACTGCCCGCAAGCAGTCGGTGCTTGTGGCAACAGCACGCCAACGAGAACTCGCTAGCGCGTCATTGTCAGTATGCGCGCGTTCTGCGATCTCACTCGTGGAGCAGTGAACGTCACGGCCCAAAAATGGTGAACTCAGTTCAGAAAACATCGGCCGCATACAAAAAAATCAACCTCACAAAAAAAAAAAAAATACATGTTCCCTCGGGGATTCGAACTTACGACTTTCAAACCAAATTCCAGCACCTCAGACCGATAGGCCACGAGCCGGCACAGGCCGGGATGGATATATAACGTTTATAATGTATGACCAGTTTACACTTTTATTTATTTTAGGCATTTTAAGTACTTTATGTGACTGTTTGTTGTATATCACTCCTGCAGTAAGTGTCCCCCAAACTTCCACAATATCTCACGTCTAGCAATTGCATTTCTTTGACGGAAAAGCGTTCGCAGATGTGCGGTCGTGCTGCTGACCGCTGTGCTTGTTTACCCAGCGCAAAAAGTGCTTCCTGCTCCCTAGTTTTGCGCTGTACGGTAAAAGTTTCAGGTGATTTTATTTTCTTAGTACCTATATTGACTTCGCTGACTCTTCTCCCGCCTTCAATTGGCCTTAGATTTTCCTACTAGCGTAAAGTCAGCGAAGCGTCGCATGTGCACTTGTGCAGCGCTTGTGTGGAGCGACCGGGACTCTGAGTTTGACACAGTGTACAAACTAACAAAGTAAGGAAAGGCACATTCTTTCATTCACAAAGGTGTTGTGGCTTAGTTTCAATTGAGCGAGCGAATAGCGACGACCCGTCGGCGGCCGGCGGACGAAACGCTGGGCCGACTGACTCGATCGGTAGGTCGGCTGGTCGGCGAACCGTGCAGTAGCGCAGCCATTTTCCAGCTCATCTCCTGCTGACGTCACACGAAAACGCCACAGAAAATGGGTGAGCGTAAAGAGAGGAGGACAGTATTTTCGAATTGATTTTCTACTAAATAAATTCGCGTAAACGCGGCCAGAGTGGTCGAAACAATGCCTACGGACTCCGAACTACAATTTGCGCTAGTAATCCCGCAATGTTTACAAATCACTTCAGTGTCCCTTTAAAGGGGCCCTGCAACACTTTTTTTAAACTTCTTTCGAAATCACGATAAATGCTCGCAGAACGTAGTCAACCAACATACCCAGTACCTAAATTAAAGGGTTGCACAGTGCCACAGATGAAAGAAAAAAGTGAAAAGGCCTATGTGTCAAGATTTCAGCGCATGTTAAAGGGGCCCTGCAACACTTTTTTTAACTTCTTTCGAAATCATATTAAATGATCGCAGAACGTAGTGAACCAACATACCCAGTACTTAAATTAAAGGGTTGCACAGTGCCACAGATGAAGGCAAAAAGTGGAAAGGCCTATGTGCCAAGATTTGGGCGCATGTTAAAGGGGCCCTGCAACACTTTTTTTAACTTCTTTCGAAATCTTAAACGCTCGCAGAACGTAGTCAGCCAACATACCCAGTACTTAAATTAAAGGGTTGCACAGTGCCACAGATGAAGGCAAAAAGTGGAAAGGCCTATGTGCCAAGATTTGGGCGCATGTTAAAGGGGTCCTGCAACACTTTTTTTAACTTCTTTCGAAATCTTAAACGCTCGCAGAACGTAGTCAACCAACATACCCAGTACTTAAATTAAAGGGTTGCACAGTGCCACAGATGAAAGCAAAAAGTGAAAAGGCCTATGTGTCAAGATTTCAGCGCATGTTAAAGGGGCCCTGCAACACTTTTTTTAACTTCTTTCGAAATCTTAAACGCTCGCAGAACGTAGTCAACCAACATACCCAGTACTTAAATTACAGGGCTGCACAGTGCCTCAGCTACGAATTGCTGCTCTACGCCCATTAGGTTAGTTAGAAACTTGATCAAAAGATTTTTCTCTCTTTCCCACTCCTGGCGTTCTTCGATCGCTGGAATTACATCATCACAGCAGTGTAGCTTCTATTGGGCGGTGTTCCTTCAGTTGCAGCGATGAACGTATTCGATAGCCACTTTTAAAAGAAAGCCACAAAAGCACAGCAGAAACAGAAGGCGGGTAGTGCTGCTGTGACGAGCAAATCACACAGTGCCACTCCGTGCTGGGGATAACTGAAGCTTTCACAATGGTTCCAGGTGCGAAGGAACGAGTGAAAGCATTTATTGACAGTGTTGCAGGGTCCCTTTAAAAATCCCGAGGAGGTCAAATTGGTCCGGAGGCCTCCGCTTCAGTGAACCTCTAGCCCAGGGGTTGCCTTGGTGCATTAGACACCCAAAATTTGAATATTTTTTGAAACAGATGTCTTACATGTTAAAACGAGTTGTCTCAAAGCAAAGAAGCTTTTGCTTGGGTGAGCATAAGAATACAAGGGCACCAAAACTCCTCTCATGATGTAGCGATTGAAAAAGTATAAGCGTCCGATTGCTGAATGTGTCCTGTCGTTATTATGGTCATCCTTTTCACTTTGCACATTTTCTTGCTATCTTGACTGCTCTGACTCAACCACATGCCTGCATTCGTACCACCAATCAAAGAGGATATTTAGCAGGAACGTGTTTTGCTTTGCTACTCGCCTAATTCCTACTCCTGTAATTAGCAGGCTCGTATTACAGTCGAGTCCACTTATATCCATGTGCCAAGGAAATTTCATCGTTAGAACCGATAATTGTTGTAAGCCGGTCACGGAAAAAAAAGACGAAACAGAGCTCAAAACATTTTATTCGCATGCAAGCAAGATCGTACTACTACTTATTTGCAGAAATAGGCGATCAGCTTTGTGTACCACACGCGAAGCTCACGCGCATCTTTTTCAAGAGCATCTATAGGTGCTTCACCTAGCTGAGGGACGGTTCCTTGGTGGAAAGGAAGTCCCTGAGGGACAGTATCATGCGTTGGGCCTCCTGTGTAGACACTACCCGAATAGGCCGCGCAACTGTGTAGTCAGAGTCGTCACTGTGACCGCTGTCCGCAACACCCGCACAACTATCGCCTTTTCAGTGAGAAACTCGGACATTTCCAAAACATTGGCCCCGACGTCCCTTCTGTGGAGAAATGGAGGCAGTTGAAGAGGCACTCAGTCAAATTCAAAGTGGGCACGGGGGCAGTGGCAAAGCGGCGGCGCCGAGAGGGGGTTTGGAAGGAAAACTGCTCCCCTCCTCCCTTCGATTCCTTGTAACTGACGTAGTTGACTTGTTTTCTAGGGGGTCGACGGGATGCGAGGCAGTTTATTTTTAAATAGTAAGCGGTTTATTTTACTGTAGAACACATACAAAAGTGGACGGTGCCATAGTAGTCCATCGTTATATCCGATACTTTGTTATACAGTAGACTCTCGATAAACGGAACTTCAAGGGACCGAAAAAATTAGTTCCCTTTAACCCTTGGAGGGTCGAATTTTTTCCCCAAATGCATCCCCCCATGGTCGATGTTTTTTATTGCTGATTTAAATTCTACGGACGAATCTATACCGACATAAAAAAACCAAAAATTTTTTTGGGTGACCGTAAAGTGAAAAAAAAAATCATTTGTGTTGTTACATACATGTGGTTTATTATGGCGTTACACAAGAAAAATTCTAAATAAAAACGAGAGAGTAACAAGCCGGCAGCTTTTGAGTGAATCAAAATCAGATAACACCAGTTTCGCGGGCGCAAAAAGCGGGAAGCGCCCTGCAGACAAAACCGAAACCAGCCGCTGCGCGGCCGCCGGCGCGCGCGGCCGGATGCGGGAGCGATGGATGGCGCACCGCTCATAAAATACAAAAAAAACGAGAAAAGAGCCTCATCAGTTTCGCAGGCGACCTTGGTCTGTGGCAGGCGCAAGAAGCAAGAGGCGCCCGGGTACCCTGTGGGCGATACCCAGCGCGCCCCCTCGTTAGCGGATGCGCAAGGGATAGCCGGCGCGCCGCTGAAGTAAATTATAAAAAAAAATAAAAAAAGCCATCGGTGCAAGAAAAAAATTTCACGTATTTCCGAAGTGTGGCAGCACATGCCAAGCAAGAGAAGTTGGTGAAAAAGGCGTGCTTTTTCTAAAGATACAAGCGATGCCGTACATGTACGTCATTCACCATTTTGAAAGTGTTTGCCAATGCCGTTCATGTACGGCCGTGACCCTCAAAAGGTTAACAAGAGTTTCGTTTACTGAGATGGATGTGTGAAAGTGCGAATTTATGTGCGCACACTCTCTTAATACCATTTCATGGAACTCTAAGCACTAGACGGTGAATGTAGCTGATAGTTTTTCAGAAAGCAAGGAAACTACAAAGAGGTTTAGGCACAGCATTCACAAAGTTGATTTGACAACAATGATTTGTTGTGCACTACAAAATGCATCAATTATTTTTGTTTGAGTCCTTGCAACTGTATCTTCACAAAGGCTAGAGGCTTCAACTTCATGAGTTCTTACGAGCCACCGAATTTAGATGGCAACGCGGTAATGAAGCGTGAATAGCACCACGATTGAACGAACGAGACGGCAAAAGCTGAGCCCTGTAATCTCTGGAGTCCTGAATCGAGACCGATCGACTTGAACAAGAACTGCAATGTTGCATTCGTTGCGCTAACACGTCTGACCACAAACAAGATGAGGCTGACGAGGCCAACGAGGCTAAAAAAAAACGTGGAAGAAAAAAAAATGAGCCAGCCGGAACCGTAAAAAGCTGATTCTCATGCCAATGGGTTTCACAAGAAGTTGTTCCGTTTACACTGTGACACGTAAATGTTAGTTCCGATTGCCGAGAGTTTCTTTACATTATCTGAATACAAAACCAACCAACGTACGGGCTACTGTTCCGTTTAAGGGGCAATTCCATTTAAGCGATTTCCGTTTCTTGGGATTCTACTGTAGATGGTATCGTTATAAGTGGACTCGACTGTTAGTCATGTAGGTCTCGGCACATGCCGGTAACACACATTTTTATTACAAAAGCCACAACGCATACACTGGGTAGAGCCACGAAGATGCGCCGATTTTGTGAACGGACGCTCGTCTTGTACTGCCGAGGTCCATGATTCAAACCCCACCCAGACACAAATTAACACGAAAGTGTTTTATTCCTGGCTCCACCAAGATTTCACTGACGTGATATCCGTCACGGAAATGACTCCCGAACAACGAAGCAAGCGGCCTGTGAATGGTGTACCCCTGCACACAAGGTCTCCTTGCGGGAAAGCAACCTTTAGCACTAAAGAGTACATTACACTTAGGGTTGTTCGTTTTTGGGTTTTATATTTTGACACGAAAGTGTTTTATGCCGGTATACACCCATATTTCACTGACGTCATATCCATCACAAAAATGACGCCAGTACACCTTTGACGAAGCGCCCCGCCAGCAGGGCGTCGCTCGCCAAGCACACCCACAAGACAGCCGCCGACCAGCAAATCATGCTCAGTTGCAGAATTCGCTGCACATTTCACTTCTGCGTTTCACCGATTCCTATGACAGAGGAATTAACCAGATTTTTTTTTTAGAAATTTCATTTCCACCTCAGTGTCTTCACTTTGTCTGCAGGAGCAATTCCCTGTGCAATTTGTAGCCAATCTGGCCATTCTTCAACCTGCGGATGCCGGAATTCCCACCCACAGAGTTAATTATTGCTTTTGCATTAATAACAGGGACGGTGCAAAGTCGCAGTTTCGTACGTGGCCCCACAGTTTACTGCCACATATGGCAGGGGTCATGCCAGGGCTGTCTTACACCTTCGCCATAGACCCTATGGACCAACTTAATACCCCTGTCACACGGCAGATCTAATGATATTTAGAGTAAATGTCATTATTTTGGCGCTGCACGAGAATACCGAATGTCATTTGAGGCGAATGAGATTTAGCGGCAACCGAGGTTCGGAAGCTCATTCAGCAGCCAAGTCAGTAGCCCCGACAGCAGTGGCACGTCACCAGAGAAGAAACTTCAGTTATAAACCAAGAAATACTGCTTCTAAAAACTCTTAGTAAACTTATATTTCCCCCTCATCCAACGACCATCCAACAGCTGGTCATTTAGGAGTTTCCAGAACATACGAGCGTGTCCGACAGCGTTTCTTCTGGCCAGGGCTTTACCGCTCTATTCGCCGTTACGTCGATGCATGCGACAAGTGCCAACGTCAGCAAGCACAGACGATGCTGCCTGTCGGCCCTCTTCAGCCACCGGACATACCGGTCGAACCATCTTTCCGCGTTGGTTTAGACCTGCTTGGCCCCTTTCCCCAGTCTGCGGCCGGAAATCGGTGGATCGCAGTGGCCACTGATTATGCGACATGTTGTGCAATAACACGGGTCCTTCCAACCAGCTGTGCTACCTATGCGGTAGATTTTCTCCTTTACGAGGTGATCCTCCATCATGGTGCTCCTCGTCAGCTATTGACTGACCGCGGACGAAACTTCCTGTGGCGAGTAGTCGATGACGTCCTTCGCTCCTGTGCAAGCACGCACAAATTTACAACTTCCTACCATCCGCAGACCAACGGTCTTACAGAGTGACGTAACAGAACTCTAACGCATATGCTTTCCATGTACGTTTCGGATGACCATCGCGACTGGGACATTGCTTTGCCTTTCATTACATTCGCATACAACTCAACCCGTCATGATACCGCCGGATTTTCTCCTTTTTACCTCCTCTTCGGTCGAGAGCACGTATTGCCTGTGGACACTTTACTCAAACAAACCACACCGCCTTCTAGCTATTCACAAGATGCCATTGCCCTGGTTGACTTTGACCGCAGCATAGCACGCACCAGGCTTACGTCATCCCAGGGTTCTCAAAAGTCCCATTACGATCGACGCCACAGCGCCCACCACTTTGCGCCTGGATCCCCTGTGCTGCTCTGGTGTCCTGCACGCCAAGTAGGGTGTTCCGAGGAGCTCCTCGCCCGTTACTACGGCCCATACCGTGTACTGCATCAAGTGACTGCTGTGAACTATCAAATCACCCCTGTCGTTCCGTCTAACTCATCCCGCCCTCCGAGACTGATGTAGTCCATGCCGTCCGTCTAAAGCCAAACCGTTCACAGCCTACAGTTTCGCCCTGAGCTCGGTGCTCTTACGGGAGGGGGGTTCTGTTACGAGACATTTGATACGCTCGCTGTAAAGGGTACACGGATGAGCTGTGAGTCGGGATCATCATCAAGGAGGGAAGATGAAGAAGATGCTGACAGAGACGCGCGTGTAGTTCGGTTTCTTGCTTGGGTGGCCGCTCTCTCATACCATGCCTTCTGTAACTGACTGGTCTAGCTCGTATCAATATGATGGACCCTGGCAGGAATAAACCGGTGTTTTTGCCCCCTCTTACACCGTTTCGCTGCCTCGTCCCGACCTTTCTTTATTCTTAACCCCCGTTTGACGCTGCTTGGTGTGCAAAGGTCCAAAGGCGGGCCACACCACTTGCCGAACAGACTCAAGCAAGCAGATGGGTGCGGGCGGGCGGGAGTTAACATTTGAAGGCCCCACGCGGCAGCAGAACACCAATGTGCCAACCGCGCAAGTCAGTCTAGATGGCTGGTGGACCGTGAATTTGGAGCTCCCATCGAGCCGACAAACGTGAGAACACATACGACACGACCCCACGACGACGACTGAACATCCGCTTCCCTCGCCCGCTCAACCCAAGTTTCTTCCTTTCACGGCGCTCTCTTGCCCTCTATCTCTGCTCTCTGCTTATCAGTGTCTCTCAAAGCAGCATCGCCACTCCGCTCCTTTCTTTGTGCCTTTTTTCCCCCATCACCGCCTCGTACTGTCATTCGTTTCGCTTGGCATTGGCAGTTCCACACTCTCGCCCTCTTCCCTCTCAATTTGCTAGGCCGCGTCGCTTTTCCCAGCTTATCTGGCATGCGTGAAGTTCACGGCTGCCGGCCTACCACCAGACAGCGTGGGGGTCACATGGCACACAGTGCATGGCTGGCGGGCTAGCGCAGACAACGTTGAAGGGATGGGGGCACAAAGCAGGTGCTGCTTCTTCTTTTTTTTTTAAACTTAGGATTTCAGTTAGCGATTTCGCAAATAACGCAAGGACTTGCTAAATATAGTAATATAAGTAAGTCCTTAGCCACCTGTCACGTGAGACTGTCTACTAAGCCTGCATTTACCCGCACCCTGATCATACAACACCGCGGACATACGACGCTTTCATACGGTCTCTTGAAAGCCGTATTATCAGGGTTTCACTGAATATTACCGGAGAACTGTGTGTAACGCCGTTAACAGTAGCGGCTCAAGCCTGCTCACCGGTGGCCCGTATCCAGGCCTCGATGCGCTTCTTGGTGGCCGAGAGGCTCTCGAACTCGGGCACGAAGATCCCGCGCGTCAGCTGCAGGGGCATGAAGGTCTTGCAGTGCAGGGACAGCGGGGGGGAGGGGGGAAGGCCCCCCTCCAGGGGTGCGGGCTCCTTGCTGTAGGCCACCCGCAGCACCCGCACGTAGAAGGTGGTCCGCTCCGCGTGCTCCGTGTACGACATGCGTTGCGTGTCCGCCACGGTGCCTGCGAAAAGGGAAGGAGTGTACAGGGTTTGCAAGGGGGGCATTCATTCAACTTCAACGTTTAAAATGGGTATTCGAAATGGTTCCTTGCCACTGGTGCCGCTAAAGTTTAATGACCTATAAAATTAGTTCTAAGCATTGCATCAAAAAACCGACTCTCCTATTGCATTCGCCAGGGTTCATGGTATTGGAAAATATAAAGATGGCAGCTTTATGACCCACACTGTTTGGTTTATAGTTGCTCCAAAAATGGCTCATTATCTCTAATTATCTTGGGAACTAATTGGCTGACTCAGAAAATGATGCCACGGGTACTTGAAATCGGCGGGAAAAAAAAGCAGCAAGACTGACAAGTTTCACAGAGTTTACCTAACAATTAAGGGAAGCTGTTTTGAGTGATTATATCTTGAGTTTTTATCTTGAGTTTTTATAGCTGCATTTGGCTATGAGTTAGCAAATATGCTGGGTTATTTTATTGCTTTATACCTTTCCTCTGCTTCCTCTGCTTTTTTGAATGATTTACATTTACAACTGCCTTAACCCTGCCAATCATGCATTTTTGTGCAAATGCAAGGCTTGAAACGGTCGGTGCATTGCTGCGATTTTTTTATTCTTGTTCCCATTGTTGTTTTCCAGACTTCTTTGTTTTTGCCATCACTTTGAGGGAAAGTGTGCAAGATCGTTGTTTCTGATTTCATAAGTTCGCTTGCATGATTTTTTAAACTTTCGTTTCTTCTATTTGAAGGTCTTCCAATACTCCATTGGACCAATTATCGCCATTTCTGCTATTATGATGCCCAAGTGTGCTAACTCCGCCAATTATGCATGTTTTTGCAAATGGAGGACGTTGCATGGTCGGGGCTGCGAGGATACTTGGCAAAAAATTCTACACATTAAAAGCTTCGATTTTCACGCAGTTATCCGGTGAACAGCCCTACAGCATATCTTAACGGACAGACCCAAAGTTGCTACTACAAAAAAAAAAAAAAAAAAAAAAAAAAAGGAAGCTCACACCAACGCGCAAGACTTGGGAGTGGTGAAGCTGTAGGCAACCTTCACGACCATCACTAGGGTCCAATTTCCCAAATGCAGCCAATTTGCTTCTTCTTCGCTGCCGCAACGACCTTTACTCCATCATTACTGCTATAAGTGTGAGCTTCATTCATTTTTTTTTTGAAGTGGTAATTATTGCACATCACCTTGGAGGGGTGCATGTAAGCTATGACGTGTCTTCCTCGTTCCGAGCAAGGTTTCCACGATTACAGCGAATGCTAGTTTTTTTTTTTTTGGCCAATCTCGGCCAATGTTTTTAAGTGGGTATGCTTGGCTTGACAAACGTGCGCCGGGGACGCTGGGCAGCCCTCACGAGGCATGCACACACGAGCGCTAGGCATTTTCTTGGTTTTGTTAACTGTCGGGCGGTCGCCGCGAGGCCCGCACTCACGTGTGGGGGCTCGGCAATTTCC
Organism: Haemaphysalis longicornis; assembly: GCF_048455015.1. Lineage (NCBI taxonomy): Eukaryota > Metazoa > Arthropoda > Arachnida > Ixodida > Ixodidae > Haemaphysalis > Haemaphysalis longicornis. The sequence goes on from NW_027526204.1 coordinate 70,306,748, forward strand.
TGGTATTTTTAAGTGCGGACACGAGAAGTTGCGATTGGCCAAACAGCTTCGCTGTTTAAATCCCGCGACCACGACGCTGCCAGACGCTCACCCGACTTGAGCTTGATCTCGAGGGACTGGGCGTTGCAGAAACGCAGGGACGACTGCTGGGAGCACCACTGGGCAGCTCGGCCAATGACGTTGCTGAAGGGCTCGTACCGCGGGAACGAGAAGAGGCCGCCCGTCGACTCCCGCAGGGGCACGAAGTCGGCCGCCCCTGCGACCACACAACCATTAAAAATCGTGTGCCACAGGCAAGATACTTCTGAAGTGAACAACGGCTGAGCAACTCACGCCAAAAACATTCCTCGGGGAATTCAAAAAGCTTGCAGTGTTCATTTTCAGTTTCAGGAAATTACAGTCCTTGCCTTTTCGGAGGAATGACGTGGAACATCAAATGTGACAATGGGGTGTGCTTCAGTGCAACAAGCACCACTCGAGTATTCTCGTAACTTTTAGGAGTCTATCTGCGGGTGTGTATGGGAAACAGCGACACACAGGTAGTGGTATATTATGATTGTACACCTCGTTACACTGATGATGATGATGGCGATGTGTTGTGACATGTGCATGCACATATGTGAGCAAGTTTTTGCTTCAAGTCAGGCATACACCCCCAGTTGTGATACAAAGCAGCAGATGTAACCACATGCCCTGGTAGAAATTCCGTTGAAATTAGGGCTGCTCCGACTAATGCAATGCAACAGCCTCAAACACCACCACCAAGCCCACAAAGTTCTTCCAACACCCCCCCCTTATTTACAGGGGCCCCAATTACAGTTTCCAACCCTGAGGAGCTATTTTTCAGTGCCAGCGCTTTGTCGTGTACACAGTGAGCAAGTCACCTTAAGAGCTAGTTCCTTCGCATGTAGATATGCAGAAAACATGGCCCCACACAGACATACACGTCATCAGAATTGCAACTGTGCATTATGAGGCAGACATAATTAGAAGGATAAGAATGGGGTGGAGCGCATATGTCAGGCATTCTCAGATAGCGAATGGCAGCTTACCATTGTCCCTGAAGAAGAAAGTGTATGACAGCTGCATCTTACTGGTACTCACCTACGGGGCAGAAACTTGGGGGCTCACTAAGAGGGTTCAACTTAAATCAAGAACGACTCAGCGGGCAATGGAGTGGAAGATGATAGGTGTAACATTAAGGGACAAGAAGAGAGTGGAGTGGGTCAGGGAACAGACACGTGTTAAGGACATATGTATTAGTAGAGATTAAGAAAAAGAAATGGACGTGGGCAGGGCATGTAATGCGAAGGCAAGATAACCGCTGGTCATTAGGGGTAACAGAGCGGATCCCTAGAGAAGGCAGGCGTTGCAGGGGCGGCAGAAAGTTAGATGGGCAGATGAGATCAAGAAGTTTGCAGAGATAAAGTGGTCGCAGTTAGCGCAGGAAAGGTGTAATTGGAGATTAATGGGGGAGACCTTTGCCCTGCAGTGGGCGTAGACAGGCTGGTGATGATGATGATGATGATGATGATTAAAAAGTCCCCATCCTTTACAAATTGTAGCAAAGCAATGCTTCCCACAGTCCCTCTAGAGTGGCCAAGCTTGCTCAGACCCCACTCACCGATCTCCTCACAGCCGATGGTTCCCAGCTCGTAGAAGACGCGGACCACAAAGAGAAAGTGCCGGTTGCGACCGCCGTACTCGGACCAGTACGACCGGTCGGGGTCAAAGTTCGAGTAGCTGGGGATCTTCATCTCCTGCGTCTCAACAGCCAGCACCCGACCTGCAGGGCATACGAGGGCATCGCCAATCACCATCTGCCAGGGGAGAGTTAGTGTTAAAACTTCCCAAACACACGAGGGTGAAAGAAAAGATAGGCTCGGGCGGTGTGGAAATACATATATAATACGTTGAGCTATCATCTCATTGCAGCTGCAGCAATTGCTTGTGATGATGTGATGTGATGCGATTTTATTCTTGCGCGAAAAAACAACAAACACGTTCGCGCCAAGGGAGCTGGGAAAAAAGCCGTAAAACAGCTTGACTAGCACCAGCCCCCAGTGCGACAGGTGGCAAGTGGCATTGGCCAATATTAACAAAAATCAATACAAACAAAAAAACGCAACGTATATACAATGTAAGCAGTGACTATAAACACTACTCGAATACATACTAAACAGGGTTTGGAAAAATAGGAACTTAAAAATACAGTAGCGAGAACGAGGAAAATATTCTTATAACAACATCATGAGTTAAGTATAAAGATGCTGCGCATATGGTCAAAGGGAATGGCAGAAATTTCCTCAAAATTATTCAGTAAAGACGGCAATCTGCGTCGCAACATTTGTTCGGCATTTTTTTCACTTTCCAGGTTTCAGGATTGCGAGTAGAATATGTCGAAGAGAGCTTTTCTAGACCAGCTAGAATAATTAGTGAGCCGTTATTTACTACTGCTTGTTTGTAACGTCAGCACAGTTTATAACTTTAAAAAGAATCCATGCGAATAACACTGTACTTTTTAAATAGTTCTCATGTAGGAGAAAGATACAGAACCTCGCTGACTAGGCGAATAGTTCGTTTTTGTAAAACTGTTATTTTTCCTATATTTTTTCGAGTTGTGGTAGCCCAGATTAGTACGCTGTACTTAAGCACAGAGCTAAAAATACAATTGTAAAGTAGAAAGTTAACTGAGATTGGAAAAGAACAACAATAACGGCGCATAAGGCCGGAGATCTGGGATAATTTCTGGATTAAATAGTCAGTGTGTTTAATCTATGATGCAGCTTCTTCGAAATAGACACCTAGTGTTTTGAAACATTTAACAAATTTGACTGGAGTCTGATTGATTACAATAGGTGCAACTGCGCTGATTTTACGACGTGGATGAAAAAGTACGGCTTTGGTTTTGCTAGCATTCAGTTTTCAATTATTGTTGGATGTCCACCAAAAGGGTACGCATATCTACTATAACTTGCGTGGATCGCTTCATGCGTGAGCCCAAAGCGTCTCCTCTTCTTGAGATCCATAGTGAAACCATCGTCAACGCATTTGTTGCGAACTGGGTTTCCCGCTATGGTGTTCAATCAACTATCACCACTGACCGAGGTCGCCAGTTCAAGTCGGCACTCTTCAATAACCTGCTGACCGTTCTTGGCACTTCCTGCATCCGCACCACAGCCTACCACCATTGCAACGGGCTCGTGGAGCGTTTTAACCGCTCCCTCAAGACCGCATTCAGGGCACAGCCGGACGCTACACAATAGTCCACCTCCCTTCTGTTGGTTCTGCTGGGCCTTCGGGCTACTTTGGAGCAGGATCTGCACTCCACACCCACAGAGATCGTCTTTGGTGCACCGCTACGCCTGCCGGGAGAGTTTTTCACTGATTCCGAATCACAACCGTGCCCTGATTGCGACCGACTACGTGACCAAACTACGAGGTTCGTTTCGCTCACTTCGTGCGCCTGCACCACGCCGCCAGCAGCGTGTGGACACCCATGTGCCCATCAAGCTGACAAAGTCCCCCTACATTTCTGTCCGCCATGACGCTGTGTGCAAACCACTTCAGCCTCCTTGCGACGGACTCTACCGCGTCATTCATTGTGCTGATAAGCATTTCCCAGTGGACTTGGATGGCAGACAGGACACTATTTCTGTTGATTGCCTCAAACCAGCCTTTATTGAGGAGCCGCTTTCTGCACAACCAGACGAATCCACAATACTAATTGTGGATCACCCTCCCCAGCCACAACAGACAACAACACCCACAAGACGGCCTCTAAAAGCATCCTTCCGGTTTACTCCACGGCTCCGCCATGCAGCATCGACGAAGACGAACACGATGAAACACTATTCAGAGGCTCACTACGCGAGCCTCCTCGCGCGAGCGGTCAGTGCTCCAAGGAACTCCGAGCATTCGGCCCGGCAGCTGCTGACGTGTTCTAAATATATGTGTTGTTCTGTGGCTCGGCGTTTTCATTGCCTCGTGTTGCCACAGCCATTTTGCTGGCTTAAAAGTTCCTGCTTTCTTCGACCGTATTTGCATTTGTCACATAGTGCCCACGTCATTTTTTTTTAAGCTGCTATACCTTTTGTCCTGTACGACACTGATCCTATAGCTGGGTTTCTACAGTTTTACGTTATTGCCTAGTCAAGGTATTTGTAAATATGTAGCCATCCCATAATACTGTACTGCTATATAATGCCGCAATGGCCCTACAAGTTATCTCAATCAATCAATCAATGTATGAATGAATAAATATATATATAAATATACATTCATTCCGCGAATGAGTTATCATTACAATGATGCAAATTTGTATGTTCGAGTACTTTAAAGTGCCATCTTTGTCCTCGTGATTCCTTGTACTGGTTTATGTTGCCCGAGCTGATGTGTGCTCTTACTAAAAAAATTATTATGACGTTATCCTACGGCATTAAAGTGAAATGTTTTTTTTTTCTTATTTCTTCATGTCTGAAGACTATTTTTATATATGTACTGCATGTTGTTTGTTGTTTGCTTTTACTGCTGCTGAAGCGGGGTGAAGCGTGGTCAGGAGGGTATGCCTCCTTTTGCTTTGCCTCGCCGTCATTTCTGCACTGTACTGCCCAAATGAAACAATAAATGAAGGAATGAATGAATGAATGGATGAATAAATAAATTAATCTATGAATGAATGAATGTATGAATGAATGAACGAACATGTATAGAACAGAATGACTACTGATTCAGCAGCATAGTGACCGGTGAGAAATATAGTAGAAGACTCAGTAGCTGATTGGGACAAGATAATTTGGGGGCAAAGATTGGATTTGGAGGATGCGGGAAAGGAGGAGATAGTACTCTATGGGAGAGGCCTTCGTTCCCCAGTGGCCATAAATACGCTGATGACGATGGTGCGAGAGAGCGGAGTGGGTCAGGAAACGAACGCGTGTTAAGGACATATTAGTAGAAATTAAGAAGAAATGGGCGTGGGCAGGGCATATAATGCGAAGGCCATATAACCGTTGGTCATTAAGGGCAATGGAGTGGGTCCCTAGAGAAGGCAAGCGTTTCAGGGGGCGGCAGAAATTTAGGTGGGCAGACGGGATCAAGAAGTCTGCGGGGATAAATTGGTCGCAGTTAGCACAGGACTGGGGTAATTGGAGATTAATGGGAGAGGCCTTTGCCCTGCAGTGGGCGTAGATAGGCTGGTGATGATCATGATGATGACAGTGATGACAAAAGCTCCCCCATGGACAGTACCTGGCGCAGGCTGGTACATGAGCTCCCGGTTGTACCGCTCGAGCACCTCGTGCAGCGTTTCAAAGGTGGGCATGCCAAAGAGCCCCGCGTGGCCAGTCTGTTGGGGGATCAGGTTGCGGTACTCCAGCTGCTGGGCAGGGCGCGTCTGGTCCAGCCGGGGCACAAGCCACAGCCTGCGTGCAGCAGCAGAAGCCGCAGCCAAAGCCAACTGAAGCCCCAGGGCAGTAGTATCGTCACACACTCGCATATATCCAGCTGCTCGATTGTAACGGCAAAGGTAATCTCTTCTGAAACACAGTCCCCTTGTAGTGAGAGACAGCCTTGGCAGCCTAGAGCCTCTTACATGACTTCACTACAGAATCAAAAGAAAGTGGAGGAGCTGAGAAACTGTGTCGCTCAAGCACTCTTCTGATGAGGAAGTCATGGTGAAAAAGACTTTTATTCACAAAAGGAATGAATAATGCATTAATGGGGTGCTGCTAAGACACGAGACAATTGTGATTTATTAATATTATGGGCTGCCACTTTATTTGTATGAGACTGGTTGCCATCGCTGCCTGTATCTGACTGTTACAAGTCTTTGCACAAACCAATAGTGCAGTGGTTGTCAGCCACGAATGTGCCAGAGATCTTTTTTTAGGGGGAACAACAGAAGCACAGGGGGACTGCACAGAGCAGGGGGAGGGGTTGTTCGATTTCCAAACCAACTGGCTCTTGCATCTAGAGTCAGACTGGGCCTTATGTGCCACAGGAAAGTTATGAGAGGGCTGCGGATTAATTCTGATCACCTGGACATCTTGTAACATGCACCGAAATCTCGACACAAGGAGGCCTTTTTTGTTTTCCACCTATGTCAAAGAAAAAAGAAAAAATCCTGCAACAGCAGAGAATAAAACCTGTGGCCCAGTGCTTAGTATGCAATGCATTAGCTCGTGCTTTTATTTCTTGCGCAACCTTTGTGTCTAGCTTCCCCACACAGCCCTCATGCTGTGCAAGACATCCAATTTATCAATGTACATAAAATTATGAGAAAAAAAAAAAAAAACGCGAGCTTTGCAAAGACGGAATTTCGCATATCCATGGCAGCAAATTTTGGCAGAAAGAGAGGCCCAGAAACCATGTAGAAGACTTCGAAGACCCTTACGGGCATGCAAATCACAAACTGACAATCATATGGCAACAGTGCAACCATAGGCTACCTAATTCTGATCCATTCTACCTCCTCTCAAGTTTTCCACAATTTGTACTCAAGCTCAGTGCAACAAACGTACAACTGTACAAAGAAACCCAGCAAGTTTGCCAACCGACCAACACTTGTATCTGGCTGACATCGTAACAAAAATAAGTACTACCACAACTACTACACTGCTGCATGTCGTCTGAGCTGCAAGTTTTTCATTCGGTCGTACGGCGGCCCAGTTGAGTTTTACCATGCATATTTCCATACTCATGACAGGAAGAACCCTTACACTACCCATAGCACTCTCGACTACTACACACACTCTGGCCTCCAGAAAGCAGATTAGACATTTTGGGCTTCTTTCAATCCATGTAGTAAGGAATTCACAGAAGTATGCTTCTTTCAGGGCATCATAAAAATTGGCTTGAATGCCTTTTCAATGCCACACACACAAAAAGTGAGAAACATAACACACATGCTCACATTTAATACTTCAGAAGTTCCATACACACTTAAAGGGACTATAAAGAGAAAATACAACTTTGTTCACTTTTAAAGAACTAAAGTAAAATTGACAGTGGAGCTAATTGGTGAACATACGTTGTTGAAAATTAACCACAAACTATAAAACACGAACAAGAAAGAAGGACAACACCAGCGCTTACTAACAACGTAAAGGTTTGTTTTCACAGAAAACACACATACTATATAATACCCTCAGAGCCACCAAAACAAACACCTGTCACCGCTGCACATGCGCATATGTGGGTAAGACAAAAAAACTGGGCTAACCCCCTATCTACCCTAATCTGGACGAAAGCGAAAAAGTGGCTGCTATACCGTATGTGCATGCGCTGTCTTGCCGTTCGAAAAAGACAGCTGACAGATTCCGCCTTCGGGTGGTTTTTTTTTCTGCCAAGTATAAACTGAGCAGTCTATGCTCAATGGTTGGCTACAGACCTGACACCGGTGGGTGTGCTGCTGCATAACGTGGGTGTACAATTAATTCTGGAATGCGTCTTGTACCACGCAAGACTAATGTCGTCTACTGCATTATTCTGACCTGTGGTCGTGTGTAAGTGGCCCAGACTGGCCGCTGCACTATTGTATGCCTCGGGGAGCATCACTCTTCTTTGAAAGGGAAACCTTGCACGCATTTGGCCTCTCATATTGTTCCAAATGTGGCTGTGAAATGAGCTTTTTGCAACACGGGAGTACTTTTCAAGCACCGTGATCGCACAACAAAAGAACTGGCCGAAGCATTCCACATACAGATTACGGGCTCGGGATGTGTTGGCCAATTCTCTCTCAGTATTTCTGCGAAAGAAGAAGTAACAGCTCTTCAGGCAAGAGGGTAGGTACGGGGGTCAGCCAAGTTTCTTGTCTTACCCACATACGCACATATGCAGCAAATACACGTGTTTGTTTTGGTGGCTCTGAGGGTATTATATTGTATATGTATGTGTTTTCTGTGAAAATAAACCTTTCAGTTGTTAGTAAGTGCCGGTGTCGTCCTTCTTCTTGTGCGTGTTTTATAGTTTGCGCTTAATTTTCAACAATGAAAGACTAGCTTCCAGCCCCCCCCCCATACACGCACATTTTTGTAACAAAAAAAAAATGCGATAGATATTGAAACTTTCAAATCTCGAGCTACGGTGACGTAAAATGGGCAGAAATAATGCAGCAGATTCCGGCCATAAACACATGGTTATCAGTGCATTAACTACAGGTTAGCATTCAAGTGGTGTGATCGAACGGACACAGAAGTCCCGCTGCAACTGCCCAGCCATGTCTCGTGGCTTTGGATGGCTTCGGATGGACGACGACGTCATAGAGACGTCGCAGGAAAGTAGCTGGGGCATCACCACTGGCACATCTGTTTGCCACAATATCTCCATTACATGTTCAAAGTCTGCGATGACCTTGCTATCATCATCATTGCAACAAAGCCGTCTTCTTAAAGGGGCCGTGAAGACAAAATACAAGTTTGTTTTACTCGAAAGGTTTCGTGTTCTATAGTGCCCGCAGCGCTTGTGCGGAAGCGAACGATGCTTTATTCACTGCGAAATTAATCAGTTTAAGGTTAAAATTTTGATTCTCCCGCCAAAACGTGTGTTTGAACGACGTCTGCAATGACATCAGAAGAACGGGCCTTTCAGCTAAAATTGGTGTGGAGCGGAGACTTGCTTGCTGTTAGCCAACCTAGACAGCGCCACCACACCGCAGCAAGCCCTTTTCTGCCTTTGGTTCGTTCGATGCTTTATTCACTGCGAAATTAATCAGTTTAAGGTTAACAATTTGATTCTCCCGCCAAAACGTGTGTTTGAACGACGTCTGCAATGACATCAGAAGAACGGGTCTTTCAGCTAAAATTGGTGTGGGGCGGAGACTTGCTTACTGTTAGTCCACCTAGACGGCGCCACCACACCGCAGCAAGCCCTTTTCTGCCTTTGGTTCGTTTGTGACCGTATTTAAACCTGGCTTGTTTTTGTTAATGGAGAAAATATTCGTTTCGTGAAACATGGTGCTCACTCGACAAATATGGTCTCGTAAGACATTGTCGCTTGCTTCAATCGGCCAGTGTCGTCTGGGACAACTCCAAAGCCCCGCAGTGCTGTGCAGTTAAACAAAGCATAGTGCGCGCAGCACTAACAGCAGTACGCATCGGTACTTTTATGTTTACGTGGGCTTTCATAACTCCCACTGTTTGTCCCACCATTCTTATTGATATAAAGAGAATGTGCCCTAAATTTAAGTGCAAATAGCTTGTTTGGCAAGCTTACAAGTTCTGCCTAATTCGTGTTGGCTTTTGTTTGCCTCCGCCAATCGCAGAGCTGGCTGATATGACATCATAGGTTCTGTTGCGGGAAATGAGCTAGTGGGTCGCATGGCCATTCCCTTTTTATTCCTAACTATACAGCTTATTTGAGCGAAGTTTACGTTAAAGGTGGTCTCAGCATGATTCTAACGAGGCAATCTTCTGAATGAACCAAACTTGCCTTTTGTCTTCATGGCCCCTTTCAAAAACAACACACACAAACGAGACCGTGACGTTGGCACAGTACAGCATGCAGCCAGTGCCCGGAGAACCCACCTCAGGCTGCGGACGTAGCGTGTGCTCTGCTCGCCGTACTCGTAGTAGGTCATGCGCTCGGTGTTGACCACCTCGGAGGAGGTCTTGAACTCGACGCTCTCGCATGTCTTCACCTCCCACGTGCCGTTCTCCTTCAGCCAGTCGTTTGCACGCTGCACCAGTACCCTGCAGTTCAATGGAGAAAAAAGTATGAGCACACTTAAAGGAGCCATGAAGAGAAAATGCAAGTTGGTTTTATTCGAAAGATTTCGTGTTTTATAGTGCCCCCAGCGCTTGTCCGGATACAAACGGTGCTTTATTCACTGAGAAATTAAACAATTTAGGTTAAAATTTTGATTTTCCCGCTCAATCGTGCGTTTTCGTGGTCCCAAGTGACATCACGGGAACCGACCGCTCTGCAGCCTAGAGTACCTTCATTCACGCATCCGCCGTACAGGGTAGAGACACGTAACGCTGGCGCCGCCATGTTCCGTTGCTCGCTCGCCGCCGAAGCAAGTCATTGTGTCAAAACCGCGCTAAAATTATCGCCGCAACGCGGTTTACTTAAGAAGTTTGAATCATATTGTCTGTTTCGCGTTGCTAGGTCTCGTGGGAAACGAAAAGAATAACGCGTTGAGCCCGTTGGCCCAATTGCGGCGGCACGGGACCGTTCAAAGGTTGTCTCCACCCTGTAGCGGTGTTGGTTTGTTCCCGCGTTTCTTTACGTTCCGTAACCTAGATGGCGCCACCATACCGTGTCAAGCGTTTGGTTTGTTTTTGCCCGCATTTAAACCTGGCTTGTTTTTGTTCTGGGAGAAAATATTCGTTCCCTGAAACAGTGCTCGCTCGACAAATGGGGTCACGTAAGACACCGTTGCTTGCGTCAATCGGCCAGTGTCGCCTGAGACAACCCCAAGCCCCATAGTGCTGTGCAGCTAAACCAAAGCATGCTGTGCACAGTACGAACAGCAGAACGCATCAGTACTTCTATGTTTACATGTGCTTTCGTAACTTCCACTGTTTGTCCCATCATTCCTATTGCTTTGTAAAGAATGTGCCCTAAATTTAAGCGCAAATCGCTCGTTCGTCTAGTTTGTAAGCTCTACCTAATTTGCGTCTGCTTCTGCCAGCCTCCGCCAATCGCAGAGCTTAGCCCATGTGACATCACAGGTTCTGTTGCGGGAAATGAGCTGGTGGGTCGCATGACCATTCCCGTTTTTCCTAATTATGTTGCTTATTTGAGCGAAGTTTACGTTAAAAGTGGTGTCAGTATGATTCTAACGAGACAATCTTTTGAATGAACCAAACTTGTGTTTTCTCTTCATGGCTCCTTTAATGACTCCTTACGATGTAACCCGCCGCGGTGGCTCAGTGGCTAAAGCGTTCCGCTGCTGAGCACGAGGTCGTGGGTTCGATTCTCGGCCGCGGCAGCCGCTTTTCTGATGGAGGCGAAAAGCAAAAATGCCCGTGTGTACGAGATTTCGGTGCACGTTAATGTTCTCCAGGTGATCAAAATTACTCCGAAGACCTCCACTACGGCGCATCTCATCGCCTGCATTGCGTCGCCGCGTTAAACCCCACAATCAATCAAATCAATTTCCAAATATACCAATAGCATGCCAATATTGGACCTCGAAGAACAGTATTTCTCAATTTCATGTGTTCTGGTTCATATTTTCGTGTCCGCGTTTCGTTAGTCCATGGCTGTACACCTCAGTACGTGCCTCTAATACACATTCCTAATTTGACAGGTGCGTTCACTAGGTTCACCTTTACACTTTTCTCTTCGCAACGTTTCCTCCTTCCCCTCCTTACCGTGAGCTGGCACATACCTCAATATCTTTGCTTGGCAATGCCAACACGGCTACATTCCGAATGATAGCACTGGCATAGGTGTCTGTACATGTTTCCAACATACATTTACATGTTGACTGCATTAACCGAGGCCAAATTAAATACAATAGACCTTATCTCACTTCATTTCAGATCTTCTCAGCACCACAATGACCCGTGAAGCAACAGTAACCTTAACCAAGGCAAAAAATTACTGTTCGATTGTTGCAAGGCAAGCAAATCAGTCGAGCACGTATTGCCACCGAAGTTGCCTAAAAAAAATTGACCCATAAAATACTATCGCTGCATGAAGTGTTAGCACATTGAAATTGCTACGCTTTAAAATTTTCATAAGAGTTAATTCTTTAATACGTTGCACTTTCCGACGGTTCGTTGACACACAATGCAACCATTGATGAATAAAATGATTGAGGAGTCATATGTGTGAATGCACAAAAGCCGAGCAAATGGCCAACACAATGTACACAACTACATGCTCGTGTGGAATGCACGAATGGTGTGCTCTGGACTGTGAACTGATACAACGTCTGCTGATAACACCTTGCTTTTGAGATAACCTGTGTCGGGGTACATGCGGCCCCATTAATAGGTCTGCCTAGTCCTTTCCCCCTCTGTTTCTTGCCGCTGCTTCAGATTTCCCGTTCCTCCTCAAAAACATTGTAGGCTGCACTGGGCTAGAAAAAGAAAAATCGATAAAAACAGAGCTTGGAACATTGAGTAATGTTATCTCAGCTTTTGCTCTGCATTTTAACATTGAAGTACCGTATTTTCCTGTGTATAAGTCGCGACTTTTTTCTGAAATTTTCGTTGGTGCGTCTCATCCACCGGTGCACTTTGGACGGTAGATGCATGTGTCTAGCACTGCTTTCCGGGGGATGCGTTCAGAGGAGGCGGCCGCTGCAACCATGTGTACTTTCGCTGCACTTTCTGACGAACTGATCCTCTATGAGTTTACCTGATTAACAAATGCGTTTTGTACACTGGTGCATCTTATACACCTTTGTGACTTATAACGTTTTTTTTTTCTCTGAAAAACTGCAGTTTTGAGGGGGGTGCGACTTACGGACCAGAAAATACGGTATCTAAAGTTGAGGTGTGCTCAAGCGTAAGCTATTTTAAACCTGGTAGTACTTGAAGATGTCACCGCTTCAGTCCAGAGCACATGAATCTTGTTCTCAAGACAGGCAGGTTTTTCTAGACATGACATCTTTCTTGGGATATGTAAATGTTGATATTTTGCCCCTGTCTCTCTGCCGTTCACCTCAAAAAACGAGTTGGACAGCTAGAAAAGAACTTTCGGTGGAGTCTCCGGTTGTAATCGAACCCGCATCTAGATGAGTGAGAAAACAGGGGCACGGTATAGTGACTAAACCGCGTACGGAAGATGACGGGTGCCTGTGTCAAGTATCACCATGCTGCACCGTGTACCGTTAAATGATTAAATGCACTAAGGCACCGGTGGTTCCGTCGTGTAACAAAAGGTGGAATGTATCACACACAATCGTTCTGCCTGGAAACTTTGTCTTGTTATGGTCATACTACACAGCGTGTTGGGTGTTTGAGTGCCGTTGCACATACTGGTGTCCAAATTACGCCTGCACTCTTTTTGGATTGTGTGTGACATACAAAATTGTACAATCGAACCATGATGGACCATGTACAATCATGTACCATGTACAATCGAACCATGATCGAAGCAATTGAACCTATACCACTCTTTTTTTTTTTGCATATATGTGCACGGCGGCTGGATGTTCTTTTCTTTTTGACACACGGGTGCAACGTTAGTTTACTAGATGTGCCACCTCAGAGTGCAGACATTAATTATTCATACACATAGGGTAAAATATTTGCGAACTTTTTCCCGTATATGCTTAGTGGTTCAAAAATAAAGCAAGTGCTGAGACGGTTCACGTGCTTTTCAGCTGAGATGACCTCCCGGCCATGGAGACGAGTACGTACCCCCCTTTTTCCTCCAGCACGCCCTTTGACTTTGCCACTGATGGTGTAAACATATCCGCTACTAGACTACGCACCAAGGACGCGGACTTGCGACCGCCCAGTGAAACTTGATTCCCGTACGTCACAGGCCGTCGAAATGTGTTGCCTCGCATCCAGGCAATCGTAATTTCTTAAAGATTCCCGTGTAAATTGCGCGTCTGAAACAGAGTGCCTGTGCATGATTCAGCCATTAAACTTCGACACCACTTCCCTCGCAATCACGAACAGCGTGTTTTTTCCTTAACGTGTCGCAAAATAGCAGAACATTACCCCCAAGGACGTCGGAGCGCACGCGCTAAAGGCGACCCACAAAGCCGCGCGCGTATACCTGAACTGCTCGAATGTCGGCGTGCTGAAAAGTCCCCCCGAGCTGATGCAATAAGGCAAGAAGTCCACGAAGCTCAGTCCACCGCCCAGGGACGCGTGTTGCCGGGTCGCTTCGCTGTAAGACGGCGGGAACGACGAGACGTCCGGTGAGCCGATGGTCGTCAACGGAGGAGCCGAGGCCGACATATCGTCGTCGTCTGCTCCCGGCGTGCGCACAAAAACAAGGCGACCGCCGCGCCCGCACCGACTCGAACGACGGCGCCGACAGGGCGACCCCGACGATCAATGCTTAGAAGCTGTTTCGCAAAGATAAACAGCGAGTACGTGCGTCAGAGAAGGTGAATTCTGCGCTGCAACGACGTTGTTGTTTCCGACGGCGGGCTGCGCCCATCCCCCTCCGAAACCCCGTCACATGTCTCGCTCAGGGTAGCCTGCTCAACTGACGCGTGAACAATGAAAGTTTACAAAATATCACAGTTTCTGTGCATTTTCTCTCTAATATATTGTTTATAATCGTAATATTTATATTATTATAGTATTTGTTTTCATTTATTACTTTTTGTATTAACTGGATTGGTAGTAACAAGAAGTCGAAATTACCTTTGAAGTGGCGCTCATACTGCTTCGCTTCTGTGTTAGCAGGGCGACAGGAATGGGGGTAATTTGTCCTGAAGAGTTTTGAATTTCCGGCAGATTCGCAAGTTCCGGTCGGGGCGAGAGCACTCGGCAAAAAATGGCGACCTCGAGGCTGCTCAAGGGTACCGCGATTCTTCTTCGAAATGCGGCCAAGAAGTCGCCCGTAAGTTGTCTCAACTATCAAAGTTCTTAATCTTAAAGGTAGTTGTTTAACGCAGCGCACGTTCGGGTAGAATACTTCTTTAAGCGTGCCTGATAGCGAGCCAGAGGAGGTGAGGTTGGAGGCGGCTCGTGCAATGTGGAAGCCAGGTTGACCTTCTGTGACCGCTTTAGGTTTGCCCTGTGCCGATGTTCTGTCAGCGCGATTGTGGAATTGCTGTCACAGGTGCCTTCTGTGGCTGAAGTAGCTCCAAGGCTCGTGCGCCGTCCATTAACTGATGCTTCAGCGTGTTGCCGGGCGCCGGTACACGCGCTGCCCTAGAAGCTAGGTCAGACCGAAGAGCATGAATGAACTGTCACTTAGTTCGTGCTTGTAGGCACATTTGGCGCAAATTCCTGGCTTTGGTTGCCTTAAAGCACCAGAGGAACTTTTGGGGGCCTTCTGCTGTGAAGCATTCGGCCAATGGTTGTTCCGTGAGTTCGTGTGGGAGACTTTTGCTCGGAAACGGACCTAGAAACTTAGCGTTGAACTGTGTAAAAAGGTCGCGAACGAGTTCATTGCTGCGTCTATGACGGATTTGTGTGGGGATACAGTTGACCTTCAAGTTTACCGTTGCTTGCTGGTAAAGAACAGCAGGAAGTCGAAGCAAACGGCTGTACAGCACACCGCAGGAGCGCCTGCTAACTGTTAAGAACTCAGAATTTTGAGGGCAGTTGCCAGGCTACTTGTCCGGAGACTGATTTCTTTTTAGAAAACGCTGATTTACTTTTAGGATCGCTGGGTGATTTGTTGAGGTGATCGCTGATGGGAGTTTTCAATTGCTTGACCACAGACGTTGATTTCTGTTTAGATAATACTTATTTCGTTTTAAGGTTTGCTAGAGGTTCTATTTGTTTTTTGAAAGGCTGTTGGTTGAGGCGATCGCACATGGGATTTTTTGTTAACGTCAGGGAGGCATAAATAGCTTCGCTTTAAAAGGTTGCGTACTCTGGCTGGATATCAGACCTGCGCTTGTGAAATGCCACGTTCACTTTCACCCGTGTCTTAAAGGGTCCATGAAGAAAAAATACAACTTTGTTTAACTTTAAAGAGTTAGAGTTCAGTACCTCACTCAGCTTCATTCCGTCCACGAAAGATGTTTTTTAACCGAGAAAAACGCAAGAAATATACTTGAGGACTTTTGCACCACAGTGACGTGTTATCGGCACGAGTGACGTCATATGGGCCAGCAATAAAAACAAAATTTTCAGGGGGTTAGGTGCACGTTAGCATTCGAGTGATTCGATCAAACGGAACTAGCGGCCCCCCACTACGATCGTCCAGTCATGTGTTCTGGCGATTGATCAGTTCGGCTGCCGTCAATCGCCCAAACAAGATTCTGTGACGTCATAGAAAAGTTGCTAGAAACTGGCTAGCGAGCAGTCATGGGCACGTTACCGAAAAAAAGTAACAGTGTTACAGTTACAGTTACCTAACCCAAAAAAGTACCTGTTACAGTTACAGTTACTGCAAAAAAGTAACGTCGTTACTTTTCCGTTACTGTATAAAACTATGTAATAGCTAAAAAGATTTGGCTTATTTAATAAAAACGCAAGAAGGCATGCAGGTAGTAAAAATTACACCTAGTAAAGCCTACACGAGGGGAACCTTAAGTGATGCACTTTCATGCCCAAACCAACAATCGTTGTGTACGCCTCATTTTTTTATTACGAGGTGTTGCTATCCATCATAAGGAACTTTATTATTTTGTCGCTACACTCTCGCTGCAAGAAATTTATTTGCAGACATCATTGTAGCATAGAATTAGTTGTTTTTAAAAGCCGAACTTATACCATACAGAGCTGCAGGACGACACAGCTGAAACAATCTTTCAATGTCAACTGAACTTATTTTCGCCTACAATGCTGTCGCTTGACCGCCCCGCGTGGTGAGAGAAAGGGGGAAAGGGGGGGCGGAGGTGGCGGATCGACGGAAGGCCCTTGGAGGAAAGGGGAAACGGACGTGGGAGTACTTCGGTTGTCGAAGTGTTTTTGGAAGCGCTTCGTTAACTTTTTATTTCGTACTTGTGGTCGGAGACGGGGACCAATTTGAGCCGTTGCCGAGGCGACGTTTGTCCGTGGGCCCTTGGAGTCGTTCTCCCGCACCAGCCCCCAGCCACCCCCATCCCCGGAATGAGACAAGATATTTCCAAAGGGAATAGAGACTGAAATGAACGCTTTGCTGTTTCCCCCCTCCTCCTCCTCCCCCCTCACAAAGGCGGATTTTGCCGTCTCGACCGGAAAACACTGCTTTCACAATCCCAGCCTTCCACAGCAGTCACGTCGCCGATCCCAGGAACCCCTCCCTTCGTTTGCTTTGAGGCGTAGGCCGAACGAAGCTCGCCCAAGTATTCCTTGCACCCAACCTTCAGGCGCAGATGTAGCTACTGTTTTCGTTTCGGCCACAGCCTTCTAAACGAAGTCGCGAGGCTTTCCTAGAGCATTTCTTCGTGCAGTGGCAGTGTGGTCAGACGTCTGCCGGCCAAGATACTGGCTGGTGTGAGGGCAATCGGGGGCCACGATTGTTGGGGTCGTCGTATGTGTGGAGGGGCATGAAATTTATTACTTCCTCGACCTCGTTCGAGCACTGTTGACAGCTCTATGAAGCCTCTTCTAGACCACAGGTCCCAAATGCATGGTCCCAAATACGGCCAGGGATCTCGCACAATGGTCGCAAGTGCGACACTGAATCGAACACTCTACATTGCGCTTAGGGCTGGACGAGTGCGAGGCCGCCGAGAGACTCCCCGCGGCGTTTTATGACCCTGCAAACGGGGCTGCACGTCGCTAATGAGAAAGAGACGCCCTGACCGGAGTTTTCCAGGCTTTGGCGAAGGTGCAGAGGTTTCAGTGCGTTGTGCGACGTTTGTGGGTGTTTGTTTTCCTGTTCGCCTTTGTATTCCGTTTAGCCTTTGTTTTAAATGCAGAGCATTTCAGTAACTCACGATGTCACCCGCATTGTCCCGTCGTAGTCCGCACCGTCCTTGTCCGCACCCCTCCCCCTACACTATATAAAAGAAAATACTATCCGGCGCCAGGTTTCGATCCCTCGACCTTGCGGGCGGAGCGCAATGTGTATGGTGCTCTACCGACTGCGCCACAAAGCCGACACAGAATGGGACTCTATGAACGCGCCTTATATTGTTGACACATTCAAATTACTGCTGACGAGCGCTCTCTCGTCAGCAGTTGCCACAAGTGCAACTACATTGACGTAACGCAAACTACTTAACGTCGTGCGCCCCAGGAAATGCTCTGCATTTGATCGTGCCCCTCGCGAGGGGGATGTTTATACAGGAACTCCTACTTCTAGCGGACTCCTGGCGCCTTCTTTCTGCCATTGTAAAGACTATGAGGCGGTCTTGGAAGGGCGCCAAATTTGAATTCTACAAAATCGATTTTTCTATTCCTGTTCACTGCACTCCAGATGTGGCGAGGGGCGTCAACATGCATCCACGTGTGCTTAGGCGCGTGTCGCAGGGTATGGGTGAGAGCGATGTCGCGCTGCTGAGGAAAATACTGCAGCTTAGAAACTTCGAGCCCTGAGTGGACCACGTAGAACACCACGTGCACGCCTAAACATTTCAAGTTCAGATCTTTTTCACCTATGCAAAGGGAGTGAGCTGGCATAGATGAAGTAGACGAAGGTTCTCTGGGGGAAAGGACGAAAAAGTAAAACGCGCAAACTGTACAACGGTCATTAATGAGTGTTGCTGTTGGATATTTTTTTTTATAGAAACAAAGTAACTGTAACAATAATTATCGTTACAGTTACAAGTTCCTCTAACTTAAAAGTAACTAGTTACAGTTACGAGTTACTGAAAAAAGTAACTAGTTACCGGTAACGCGTTACTAGTAACTAGTTACTGCCTAAGACTGCTAGCGAGTCGCCACAGCTCCACACGTTTTCTTTAATATCTCCATTATTTTTTGGAAGTTTGCAACGAAATTGGTATCCTTTTTATCCGGACAAAGCAGCCTTTCTAATAAACCAAAGTTGTATTTTGTCTTCATGGCTCCTTCATGGGCTTGTTCAGTTTTTTATCTGATTTCAAATATCTAATTAGTTTTGATGTGAGGTAATTAGTTTCTGAGTTAAATATTTTCCTTGATTGTTCTTGAGAACATAGGAAAAAAAAAACTATTCAACAAAACATTACCAGCAAGGCATGAATAGATACCAGAAGTTGTGGAGAATGAAATGTGGGAAGCAGGTTTTTTTTTTTTTTTTTTGCAATCACATACACGTTTACATCAATTTTAACTTCTAGGTTTGAAGTACTCCTGCTAACCGACTGAATGTAATGCTAATTAAACAACCACTGAAGCACAAAATGTAAGATCTGCTTCCCTTATGGGGTGGTTTGAACATTCAGCTTCACATTGCAAAATAAATGATCTTCCTGGCTGCACTACATGCTGGGATGTTCCTCTTGAGAATTTCATTTCACCGCGATACCACTCGTGTCGAAAAAGTGGGGAATTGTGGGAAAATTGTTATTGATTTGTTGAAATCGGGCCTCTATGGCTTTTATAGGTACGTCGTACTCTTCCACGTACAGAATTTTCGGAGGAAAAGCTGTGCAAATCGAGAGAAAAGTGATACCAAACAAATGCTGTTTTTGGGCAATTTTTCGGTCCCGAAGACCCACGTGCCCCCTTAAAGGAGTACCGACACCAATTTTTGCTATTAATGTTATTACAGAGTTTGCTTCTTTTGCACAACAGAATACCCTGGCTGAAATATGAGCGGCCTGCGACGCGGGGAACACGTTTCAGTTTGATCTGATTTATCGCGCTGACGGAACAGCACGCGGAGCGGTGCGCAGCCAATGGACATCAGCGTGACATCACTCCGTGAGAGGGAAAAAAAAGTCACGTAGCAGTGTTTTGACGTCAGCACAAAACAGTGTGGTCATTCCGGGGTTCTGTCACGCGTGCCCTCCGGGCTAGAAGTGCAGGAAACCAAAGCGGGCGATTTTCAGGCCATTCAGTGTAATTAATTATTGCGCGCTCAAGTGCTGCTTCGGGTTCACCAGGCCGTTAAGCATTGATAAAATCAATAAAAAAGGAGCATAAATTTTTGGTTTCAGTGCTCCTTTAACCACAAAGCCGCTCGTGTTTTGGGGTCGCAGGTCGCTCGGCGCGCTCACCAGCTGGCGTCGACCCGGCTCAGCCAGGCACTGCTCAACGTGCCCGAGACAGTGGTGACCACTCTGGACAATGGACTGCGGGTGGCCACGGAGGACGCGGGCAACCCGACGTGCACCGTGGGCGTCTGGATTGACGCCGGCAGCCGGTACGAGAGCGAGAAGAACAACGGCGTCGCCCACTTCCTCGAGCACATGGCCTTCAAGGCAAGTGGCGGCCATTTTTGAAGGGATCCTGAAACACTTTTTTTTTTTCAGCATCTCTATAAAATCTTAAATGCTTGCAGAACGTAGTCATCCAACACACCCAGTACTTGGATTAAAGGGTTGCAAAGTGCCTCGGCCAAAAATGAGGGCTCTATGCCCAATTTGCCCATCAGGTAACTTGGAAACTCGCTCAAAAGGTTTTTCTCTCTTCCTTGGTCTTGGCGTTCTTCGACCGCTCGAATTGCGTCATTAAGGCCATGTAGTGGCTGTTGGCCGGTTTTCCTTCATTTGCAGCAATGAACGCATTTGACTGCCGCTTTAACAAGAAAGCTACAGAAGCAAAGCAGAAACGGAAGGTGTTTTTGCCGTGACAAGCAAATCACGCAGTGGTGCTCCGTGCTGGCGATAACCATAGCTTTCGCAGTGCTTCCAGATGCGAAGGAAAGAGTGAAAGCATTTATTGAAAGTGTTGCAGGGTCCCTTTAAGGCGAAAGGTTCAGATCTCTATTGTTGGAGCACGTGTGTCGTGGGGTGCAAGGGAAAATCTGTGCGTGGGCTGTTGTGCTAATTGTAATCGTCTGTAGCCCCTGTTTTCTTTTGGCTGGATGCTTGCTGTAAAAAGGCACTGCGTTCAGTTGAATATTTCTGCTGTGAATCGGCGCTTTGCCTTTTTGTACCCTTCCACTTGCTATAAAACCCTTCGCTAAATTGACGTTGACGAAGACGAAGGATGGCGGAACACAATATAAACACATTACAAAAGCGCATTTTCAACTGGCCTTCATTTTCCGACCCTATCAGAAAAACATTGGGAACATAGACATAGAAAGAAAGACATTCCAAATTGCCACACAAAACACTATCTGTGCTCAATTCTTGATAGTTGTTATGGTCACCTCTTTTTCTTGCAGTCTCACTAAGAGCTCAATGTCAATTTAGCGCAGTGTTTTAACTAGCAAGCTCCCAATGTGTTTTGTTGTTTTGCACTGGTTATCCTTTTAATGATGTACCTACGTGCACAACCTACCGTTTTAACTGAAAATAGGTGGCCTGAAAAATGTTGTAGTTATGTGAGCCCAGTAGTGGAAGGCGGGGATAGTGCACCAGGAAAGGGCGCAAGCTGAGGAGCGTGAGCTGGGGGTCGTGTGACAACAAAATAGAAGCAGCAGTGCAGGAGGAGGGTTATTAGGAGGGCTCTGAGAAAGGGCAACACTGAGCGCATTGGAAAGGGAAATGGCTGCGCCAAAGGAGGATGGGGCTGCTGCTGCTGCTGCATTACAAGCCTCCTTGAGAGGTGGAGGTACCAATGGAGTCGAACAGGGGACTCCTGGCGATGGCATGCGAGTGGAACAAGCTTCGGAGGGTGCTGTCGAAGGGTTGATTTGGTATTGAAGGGCGCAGCCACAAAGTTTGACACGAGAAGTTCAGCAGGAGATTAATAGAAGGCCCCCCCAACTAGTCTTTCGCCTTCACATTCTGAGAAAGTTTAATTAAAGCATCGTGCGTAATTCTTTCGTGGCCACAGCCCCTGATTGCTGCTGCGATACGTGCGAAACCAACAGACAGTCACGCAATTTATTTCCAGTTTCACTTAGTTGGCTAAAGTGCAGAAGTTTCTGGGTGCTTCACAATGGCGGTGTACAAAGTTTGTTATGCATCAACCATGCTGAAAGCCGTGCACCTAGGTGAAGTAGCCCAAACGGCGTATTTGTAGATGCACTTGTGGTTGCCGGATAGTAGTCACAGCTCTTCAAGGGGCACTAATGGCTGATTGACTTGTTGCGTGAAGTGAAAGACCAACGCCTTTTGAACCTCATATGGCTTTTTTTAGACAGCAAACGATGGTTTGTGTGTTTAGGGAGAAACAATTAAAGCGGGCATTTTTCTTTTTCGTTCTCCATCCAGTTTGTCGCAACCAGAAGGGTTACGTAGCTTGGTTACGTACCGCACGTAACTTGTCCCTTGATTGGGGTGCAGGGCACAGCCAAGCGGTCGCAGATGGACCTCGAGCTGGAGGTGGAGAACATGGGCGCCCACCTGAACGCGTACACGTCGCGGGAGCAGACCGTCTACTATGCCAAGTGTCTCTCCAAGGACATGCCCAGGGGTAAGCAGGGCTGCAAGGAGCAACTACTGGTAGCTGGAGCACGAGGACGTGGCCGCTTGTCAAAAAGCAAGAACGCCCGCGTGTTCAAGATTTTAGCGCATGTTAAAGATCCCCAGGTGGCCAAAAATTGTGGTTGATCCCTCTTTTATGGGAACCGGCAAAACACGAAAGTGAAAGGGGCCTTCACAGGAGCAAAACTTCATCCGCACCGCTAGTGAAAGCACCCATCAAAATCTGCCGTGGTGGTAAGCCTAAACATCTTCAGTGGAGCGGGCTAGCTGTCTCGAGCGCTTCAAAACTGCTGTCGTGAGGCGTGCGCCTTTCCATTGGCACAAATCGTCAGGCGCCTCCCACAGCCACACGCGTCGCGCGTCATTTTCTAACCGAGGCAGAAGCTTCCACAAGCGCACAACCGTCGACGTGGGTGTGAAAAGATTGCACGTGAACGCGCCATGCGGTTCATGCCTTATTTGTTGCGGCGTGTAGTAAGCTTGGGCACCGCGAGTGAGGAGACGAGCGTGAAGTTTTACTTGCGAAGAAAGTGCGAAGGAAGGACTGCCTGGCAACATGGAGGTTTACAAAAAAAGCAGAAAAAAATCACGGATTTCTTCACGTGAAAGTAAGAAAAAAATAAACTAAAACTTTTTTTTAGTGCTAACTTTCTTAGTCTTGGCTGGTTCATACGAATTTCGCATGATACAAATATTTTTCGCCGTCCCACGAGATTTGCAGCATTGCGATTCTACTGTAATCCTTTCTGGGGACTGCCTGCACAAAAATATTTTTAATCCCCCAGCAAAATGAACAGTTGATGCCTGAGCTCGGGTGGTCTTTTCCTCTCTGCCTGGCAACGCAGCGGTGGAGATCCTGGCTGACATTCTGCAGAACAGCAAGTTTGGGGAGGCGGAGATCGAGCGCGAGCGGGGGGTGATCCTGCGCGAGATGCAGGAGGTGGAGACCAACCTGCAGGAGGTGGTCTTCGACCACCTTCACTCCGTCGCCTACCAGGGCACCTCCCTGGGGCTCACCATCCTGGGCCCCACCGAGAACATCAAGTGAGTGACGGCAGTGTCCTCCTCCTCCTCCTTATCATCATCAGCATCATCATCACCACCACCACCACCACCACCACCACCACCATTAGAGAGAGGGTGGACGGTTCCGCATTGGAACAAATGCGCACATGCCCAGCCCATCCCAGTACCCACCGTCGCTGGCAAAGCGTACGCTAGCTGCTATGCTAAAACTTCCTGTTCTCATCCTTCTCCTCCTCCTCCTCCTTATCGTCCTTGTCTTCTGCCTCTTAATCCGACTCCTTATCATTTATTTTTCCTCCTCATCACCGTTGTCCATTTAATCATCACCCTTCTTCACCTTCTCGTTATGTTTTCATCATTATCATCCTCATCCTGCTGCACCTTTTAGTCAGACTCCTCGTATCATCATCATCATAAACGCAACCCTCTTTCGTCCTTGTCCTTATTTTCTTTATCACCAACATGCACATCATCATCACCCTTTTCATCATCTTCATCCCCATCATTTGCCACCTCCCCTTTTTTAGTCAGACTCCTCCTATCATTTTATCATCATTATAACCACAACTCTTTCATCCTCCTCATTTTCCTTATCAACAATGTGAACATCATCATCACCCTCCTCCACCTTTTCATCATCATTTTCGTTCCCATCATTCTTACCGTCCTCCCCCTTTTGTGGCCTTGGCTCGTACCGCGACCGCACCCCAACCTACTCAGCCAACCACACAGACATTTAAATCCTCCCAAATCTGTCCAAATCGCGATTCCCCCACTGGAGAACCTAACGGGTATAATTGAGATGACATTCAAAGTCACTGTGTCTTGCAGATGTTTTGGAAGGGGAGGCGGTGTGGGGTAGAGGGGTACAGTCGAATCCCGCTACAACGAAATTGACGGGACGTGCGAAAAATTTCGTTGAAGCGAAAATTCGTTGAGGTGAAATCTGCCGCAACACACCACGGAAAGGCCAGAAAAATAGCCCCGTATGCTTCCGCATCATTGGCAGCATAATACAATGTTTAGAAAAAGGAGTGACGCGCAATAACGTCATGTTTATTCGGATAACAAACATACCAATGGTTATCCGTTCTTTCACTGCACGCGAAGAACGCGTTGCGGACTGGGGTGAAGAAATGCAGGCGCAAAACGTATTGCTGTACAACAAGGCGTGTCCACCGAGCTGATTACTTGCAGATAGCTGCTAGGCCGTTGGAAGCCCCCCTCTCACTTGTAGCAGGAGCAGTGCCGTTATCTTATCATCTGACACGCGCGGCAGCTACTGACCTTGGCAGGTTAGACGCGCGCGCTTGCATTTAAAGGGGCCCTGAAAGGCGTTTTGAGCACACTAAATTTACTAGCGCAATCGTTAGATTGGGTCGTCAACATCATCTGTGCCAAGTATTACTCTTTTACGCGCAGCGGAAAGCTCACACTTTTGTTGCAAAGTTTGTCGCTTTTTTCTCACCCTTTCCTTCGTGTTTTTGGACGCCGCCATCTTCACATGTCTACATCATCGATTCCCAGATGTTCGTCATGAGCTAGACATCCTGCTATTGGGCGGCTTTTTCACGCACTTCCGGCAAAGAGATGAGTCGTCTGCTCAGCGTCGGCTCGCCGGCTGATCTGCCAGCGGAGTGCCGCAGTGCTTGGACATTTTACGACAAACGAAACAAGTGTAAATAAACGCTTAACCGTTTGTATTGAATGCAACAGGGCCATGACACGACATGAATATTCTCGTACTTGAGTACGTTCCATAAAGAAAGCGTTGAAGCCCCGTGGCACTTCTTTCTTGCAATCGCAGAGAACGCCCTGAGCCGAATGCCCGGGTTTGACGCATACATTTTATTCAACTTCCAAACAATCCAGAGATGCGTTTCGAACGAACACAACGTCACAACATGCGTTGCAAGTCCGAACCGCGATTGACAGACGATGGGTTGCCTCCTCCTACCCCTCGTAAATTCGGCACTCACCTCGCGCGCGGTTTGCGGGGACGAACAGCAAGTCACTTAACTCTGGCGCACAAGCCGAGATGGCTTTTAGCCACGCACACTGCACATACCCCATGCGAGGTTCAGTCGTACGCCGCTTGAGAAAGATAATCCAGACCATGGGAAGCACTATCCACCCGCAGAAGCACAACGTCGCATTTCATCGCGAAACAAAGGCGTCCACAACACACTCACCATCGCCTCCTGTAATGCCAAACGCATCTCGCACTTCCAAATGGGAGTGAGTAGTATGCCTGCAGTGCCCATATGCCGCGAGGTGGGGCACCAAGCTGAACCGGGATCACGCAACCGTAACTGACTTCTAGAGCGGTTGGTGCCTTGTTGCCAGGACAACCTATGTTTGATATTGTCAAAGAAATGGTGCTCGCTCCAGCGCGAGGAAGCTCAGAGCCGTGGCGGAGCATGTTTTGCCAACGTTGCCGCTCTCCACCACGCGCCGCCCCAAGCTGAACTGGCGTTTTGTGCACGGGTTCTGCATCGGTTTAAAATGTCTTTTTCACATGCCGCTGGCAGGAATTACCACGGCCACAAAATAAGACCCGGCACCAGCGGGGCCACATCTGATACGGCGCTTTTTGGATGAACAGTGCGCTGTGCATCCAAGGGAGCGAGCGCAGGATCCTCCCCGTGCGGCTGCGAGTTCGCCGCCGATAAAAAGTCACGCGCCGCCGATATGAACTTCAGCAACGTACACCGCGAAGGGGCAAGGCCAGGCCGCCGCACACATGGGGCCAGATTTTTCGTTCGCTTTTCCAGCCTTGAGCGGTGTGCGGGATTCATGGTGTCAACAAAGCTTGCCAGTAGCAGACGGCCGTGTGAGCAGCGCAATAGCGGAAGTACGTCACCGCCGAGGAGCGCAGCATCATGGGAGGGAAGGCTCGCTCGGCGTCAACAGCGGAGAGTAAGTTGAAAGGAGGAGGAAACGCGGCGCGACGATAATGCGCGGTTTTTGATTTACGATTTCTCAGCTAATACTCATCGCTTCAACAAAATTCTTTCGGGAGGAGATTGCTAATACATTGCTTTATTTGGTTACATGCACATCCACGCATCGGCGGAAGGTATTTCAGGACCCCTTTAACACAACTGCGCGCTCATGACTAAGATAGGATGACTTGGCTTCAAGACCAAACATGCAAACATGATTTTTGCTCTTGGCTATGAAGAATGGTAGACGGAAAACGGCAAGGACAGCTGCTCACAACGCATACATGACGGCGCCGCGCCAGCAGCGGAGCACATTTGTGCGATTTCAACTGGATACGGATTGGCTGTAGCTCCGGCTTGGTGAACCGGGCCTGCGCCTCATGTAAAGACGGCCAGCCACATCGTTATCACCATCAAACAATGGCGTCCGCCTATGAGTGTTTTTTTTTTTTTTTTTTTGGCGGTGTGGTCGCACCGCGCATGTTTTCGGTGAAACTAAGGGTCCTGAATGTATAAAAAGTTACATAAAGCTGGCGCTATGCTTATTTTATTGTAAAATAATTGTTCAAACCCAGCCCAAATCATTGAAAATTTCGTTGAAGCGAAAGCAAGCCTGACAAATGGTTCGTTGTGGCGAGGACTTTGTTGCATGGACTTCTATGGCTGGCTGACGGGGAATTGGAAATATTTCGTTGAAGCGGAAATTTCGTTGAAGCGGCGTTCGTTGTAGCGGGGTTCGACTGTATTGCCTTTAGCAAAGGCTGACAGAACGTTTTGATGACAGCCCCTGAGGTAGAATGGGATTTATCAGCTGCAGACTGGGGATGGATATTCTTCATCTTATTTGTTTTATACATGGATGGGATTGTCGGTAGTTTTGTGCGAATATTCGAAGTCTCTTCAACCCGAATTTAAAATTCCCGAATTTTTCGGGGTGATTGAATATCAAAACTGCATTCAAGTACTATGAGGAGTTTTGGTTTCGTTAGGCAAGTCGCAGTGCCATTGACATCGGGCCTACATCTTGACTACGTGTGGAGCCAAGACAAGCTAAGCCACATTTGGAGTGTTGTCGTAGCCATTATACGCACACACGTTCGTCAAAGTAGTCAAGGCTCCCATTTGACTCTTTCAAACAATGAAATGGTAACATAAAAATTTGGTTACCGTGTGGCACGTGTGCAGTAAGGAGCTGCTGGTTGTACTCTGCACTTAAACTTCAGTGGACATTAGTGGCTTCAGTTAGTCAAGTCACATGGTCAATGCATCCACGCGTGCCAACCCGATACAGAACTTTTTTATGAAGATCTCGCCAGGCCTGGAAGCTCAGTGACACCTGACTACTATTCGAATTCGCTTCGAAAGTGTTCGACCCCAAGGACTTTTCGCTTCGAATTCGCTTCGATCTAAAACATGACTATTCACACAAAGCCTAATAGTCCGTGTAAATCTATGGGACTTTTCTGAGGGAAATCATAGTAGATCGATACATAGTGTTTAGTTGCCTCTTTTCCTGATTGCCATCCACATTTAGGTTGAAATGTGTTTTGGAGGAAAGAAGAAAAAGAAAAGGAAAAAAATAGGCCGGGAACGGGAAGGTGTTTTTAGATTGTATGGTTCATTGTGGGAACCTGGAGGAATTGCGTGCTTGTCATGTCGAAGTGAGCGAGTGTGGGATGGTCTCTTCACGCCCCCCCCCTCCCCCTTCCCCCTCTTTCTTCTCTGTTTCACAGGAGCATTCAGAGGCAGGATCTCATCGACTACATCAGTCTGCACTACAAGGCACCTCGCATCGTCATTGCAGGAGCTGGGGGTAGGTTTCCGCATTCCTTGCTCCCTGAATTGTTCTCTTCCTCTGCGCTCCGTCTGTTTTCATTCCACACCTTACTCTTGTCATTAGGACACGAACTTTAACTCTTTCGCTACCGCAGAAAATTGACCAATTTTTAGGGGTCCAAGAAAACATTTTTTTTTCTGGTAAAAAATTGGTTAGGCACTAATTGCAGGAGCACAAAATGCAGAATATTTAACGGCCTTTCCAATAACACCAGTTTTTTAAAGGTTTTCGTATATCATAGTTGTGAAAAAAAATATCAAAATCAAAATTTTTGTCCAGTTGTCGAAAAAAATGATAAAAAAGGAGTTGTGTATATCAAACCACCGGTAGTAGAAAAAAATTAGAATATACATTTTGTAGGGAAACATTTCAAAAACACACCCTAAAGAAATTGTCGACTTGCGCGGAACAGTTTTTCAGATATAAAAAAAAAATGTTAGCATGCACGGTGCTCGTGTCGTGCGGTGAAGCCCAACCTCTAATTCAAAATGTGCAATTTCGGGTGGTTCCCTGGAATAAATCTGGCGGTTTGACGTTATCAGAGGCACCAATTTGCCCCCACATAACATAAAAACATCTTGTCAATGGCTGACTTTGCATTTACAGCGAGCACAATATTTGGGACAAGCACTTGATGCGGAAAAAAACATGCATGAAGCTGAAAACGGAACGCCGTGGCTGATGCTTGTTGTCGTTCACGGTCAGTTATCTCTCAAAACATAAAGCTGAGCTTTATTATCATCTTCTTACTCGCAATTGTAGCCTTGCTCGCAAAAATGAGGTACGATGAGCTAGAATCGTGCCCTGCGATCTTTGGCCGAGTAGCAGCTGCGCGCTGAAAAAGATCAGCACAACGAGCCTCCTCTTTGCAGCGCCACCTAACATTTTTCAAATGAAACAGTACAAAAACTTATCAGAGACTCCGTCCGAATAGACAGTTCAACTAAGCAGCAACATTAGACACCCGGATATACCCTTGCATGGAAACGAAACTGGAAGGCGAACAGCTGGCAGTCTAAGACCAGTTTGAAGCGCTGTCCTCGGCGGAACAGATATCTGGCGACTGGGTGTGACCTTTTGACTTGCATCTGAAGTTCTTATCGCAGAAATCGGGTTAGGGTGGGGGGAAATCAGGAGCGCCGTGCTTTGTTCGAGGATCAGTCGCGGACGCTTCAGGCGCCATGGCAGGTAGCCTTGAAGTTGGGTAACTGCGTAGTAGCGCTAAATATGAATTTCGCGATGCAGAAACGAAACCGAAACTGTTGTAAACTGTTTGCGAATGGTTCTGGGGTAAGTAGAACTACCAGAGTACTTAGGACAACTTGCGAAAAGGCAATAAAACTGCCTAAAATCATAAAGTAGCTTTGCAACCAGCCACTGCTTGACATTTTCAGCCGATTTCTGGGATTATTACTGTCAGAGCGCGAACCTGACGATTGAAAATCGTTCGCTAGTTCCCCATTCACGCCCTGATAGCAAAAAACAAGCGCTGGTGCAGAGTAATTACGAGTTGCACGCATTCTTCGTTGGTAGCCGTGACGCGCGATGACCACGCCCCTTTTCCATACCCAGGTGATTCAAAAGCGTGTCAAAAATCACGTTTCCGTTGCAAAAATGAAAACAAAACTGCTTTTGAAAGGCCATTTTCTGATCTAACTCCGAACAGCTTTACTTGTTCGAGAAACGCCTGGAACGCTATGAAAAGGCGCTCCCAAAAGTATCGATCAAATTGATCGATTTTGATAGGCGCGGTAGCGAAAGAGTTAAAGGGGCCACCAAGACAAAATGCAAGTTTAGTTCATTCAGAGGATTGCCTCGTCAGAATCATGCTGACAGCACTTTTAACGTAAACATTGCTCAAATAAGCTGTATAATTAGGAAAAAGGGAATGGCCGTGCGACCCACTAGCTCATTTCCCGCAACAGAACCTATGATGTCATACCAGCCAGCTCTGCGATTGGCGGAGGGCGGAAAAAAGCAAACGCAAATTAGGAAGATCTTATAAGCTTGCCGAACGAGATATTTGCGCATAAATTTAGGGCGCATTCTTTTTAAAGCAGTAAGGATCGTGGGACAAACCGTGGAAGTTATGAAAGCAGACGTAAACATAGAAGTACCGATGTGTACTGCTGTTGGTACTGCGCGCACTATGCTTGGTTTAGCTGCACAGGATTACGGGGCTTTGGGGTTGTCTCAGATGACACTGGCCGATTGACGCAAGCAACAGTGTCTTACATGGCCATATTTGTCGAGCGAGCACTTTGTTTCACAAAAAGATTATTTTCTCCCCGAACGAAAACTAGCTATGTTTAAAGTACGGTCAAAACACAAACCAAAGGCAGAAAACAGCTTGCCACGGCATGGTGGCGCCATCTAGGTTCACTAACGGTAACCAAGGAAGTGCTCACCCGCCGCTCCTCCAGTCCGGCCGTGTTCCCAATCGGCTGCGGAGCGGTTGGTCCTGTGATGTCCTTGCAGACCGAAAATGCACAATTTAGCAGGAAAATAAAAATTTTAACTTAAATTAATTAATCTCTCAGTGAATAAAGCATCGTTTGCATTCAGACAAAATCTTTCGAATAACACAAACTTGCGTTTTGTCTTCATGGCCTCTTTAAGTGCATCTTGCACCCGTGTTACATCTTCTCGAAGGAGCCAGAGAAAAGAAACGCATGTTTTTCGTCTCTTTCCGCACTTTTCAGAGTCAGAGCCGGAAAGCATTTTATTAGGCAATTGATAAATTACAAAATTTTTGTATACAGAAGGAGGGCCCACAGCCGGAGACTGAATCGGGGCCTCCTGTGTTAGTGAACATAAAAAAATCTATTTGAAGCAGCAGACAGTAGTGGCGAAAAACAAAAAATAGAATACATTGTAGGCAACACAAGCTACTCGACAACAGAACGGCAAAAAAGAAAAAAAACGAAAATTATACAGGAAAGAAAACTAGGGTAATTTAACATTCCTAAGTAATTGTGAGATTGTTACAAGTTGGAAAAAAGCAAAAATGGTAGCATCTCCACTCTGTGGATGATGGCGAGTGAGAGAGAGAGAGAATAAACTTTATTTAATGAGAGGAGTCAAGCGGGCGGTTTTCTCAGTTCAGGACGAGGGTGCGGAGTACGGGGACTCGAAATGACATCCAAGTTGCGCCCCGAGTGACATCCGATTTTCGCCCCGACCGTCATTCTATTTGAGCCGTATTTGAACCTTGATTATTCCCTAAATCGCTTGATGGCGAGTGTGCGCACGTACAGACGCGGACGAACATTGGGAGTAAGCTGTTTGACTCTCGGTTACTAACTCACGGTCGTAGCCCAGTGGGTAAGACGACTGACACTAACTCTGTCTGGTCTACCAGACACAGGCTCGAATCGTGCCAGTGCCAATGTGATTTTTTGCAATTGTAACTGCTGTGCGTACGGACGCGGACGGACATTGTGCGGTCCTAAGGTGCTCTGCACCTAAAATGAGAACGCAAAAAGAAGCGGCATTCATTTGCAAGAAACCACGTTCATTTTCCCTCTTCCTCTTGTGGTGGCCGCAGGGGTGAAGCACGACGAGCTGGTGAAGCTGGCCCAGCAACACTTTGGCTCGGTGAAGACCAACTATGAAGCCCAGGTGCCCCCCGTCGACCTGCCGTGCCGCTTCACCGGCAGCGAGGTGCGTGCCCTCTTCTTCACACGTTGTCACTTGTGAGGGCAGGGAAAGGGTGTCCTACATATGTGTCCCACGTAGTGCTCAATCCTGCATAACTTTCTGGCTAAGGTCAACGTCCTCTGAAGGCGCGGTCAACCTTCGGACTGGGTAATTGTACTACTGAACTACAATTGAACTACCAATTGAACAACTTTTTCGGTTAAATTTTGTTCGAACATATTTTTTCTTTGTCGTCTGTCGCCTCTCTGTCGTCGGTCTGTCGTCACTGAGTCTGTTGTCTCTGTGAATGTTTTGTGGGAAATCGGCGTCTCTAAAAGCGGTGTTTATGTAAAGTAGCTTGCCGGTGTCTGGTTCTGCACTATGCGTTGCCAAATGCAGGTGCCGAGAAGCAGCTGTATTTCGTCCTTGTTCACAGGCTCTCGGTCGTGCTCACAAGTTCGCCCTTTCATGCACTCGAGCAACATTTTTTTAAAAAAGTTTGCAAAGTGGAACAAATTTGCGATGCGGTGAGCTGCGCGTGTTCATTGCCCCTGAAGTGCTCCTGTATATCAGTGAGAGTTCCAGGACTTCCTGGAGAAAGAAACAGTAGTATCGGGGCTATGTTATCGTGTCACACATCTGCGTTTACAGGCAATAGGCTTGGCTGCTCCTAGTCATTCTCATCTCGGTCTCAACACTTGCTACCATCAAGCTCCAAACCACTTCTTGTCAGTTGTCCCACTTGGCTTACTTATGGCTTACTTTTCTTTTTTTAATGGCACGCCTTTACTCAACTTTAGTGATTCCGAACTTGGTGAAATTCGGATGCATTAGCCTTTCACGAACTTGGGGAGGGCTGGGCCACTCCTTCCCATGGTGGAAGGAGGGAGCTTTAGAGGTTGCACCTGTGAGGGAATTGTCACATGAACCATTTCACAGCAATTTGGGAGGACCCATTTTTTTTGGAGAGCCCCATTTGGTCAACCCCACACAGTTAGTTGCACTGGCATGACATTCAATTGTATGATACCAAACTTGCATAAGTGTTACTGACATTGCGCGTTTTAGGCATTTTGGGAGAAACAGTATTGGTCTTTACAGACCGGAACACTTGGCTATCAGGACGGCATGGTTTGTGTCTCTCTGGCTTGGTTTGGAGGTTTGCTTGTGCAACAGTGCTGGGCCTTTTTCATGCAGGTCCGAGTCCGGGACGACGACATGCCGTATGCGCACGTGGCCATCGCCGTCGAGAGCTGCGGCTGGGCGGATCCAGACAACATTCCGCTCATGGTGGCCAACACGGTACGACGTAGAATCCGTTTACGAAGGGTCAGGGAAAAGAGGGGTGTGAGAGGTTTGCTGCGCAAGAGACCTGCTTTGAAGCGTGAACAAAACCTACCGTAAAATACTGATCAAGCGCCCCCACCCATGCAAGCGCCCCCCAAGCATTTTCCTGGAATTTAGAATTTCTGTACACGTCATTCCGAAAGCGTTTTTTTTTTTTTTCAGGCTTTTGGATGCCGAATCCTATCCAATACAAGTCGTTGCTGCTACGAGAACGCGTTACCAGTCATCGCCGCCATTTTTTTTCGGGAGCGGTGGCCTTTGTTCACTATGCATTCGTACACAGTAAAAAAGAAGCTCGAAGTAGTGGACTGGCATCTGAAAAATGGCAGAAACGTGCACCTCACTTCTCGCATGTCCAAATAGGACGGTAAAAGTATACGTGAGTGGGATAAGAACTACGAAGTTTTGCTGCAACAAAACTTTTTTGTCCCCGAGGACCCAGACGAGCTGCAGACCGAGGGCCTGAACCTTATTTTGGGATCAAATTCTGAAGAATCGTTTTGCGGATTTAACAGTGATTGAAGTGAATGTGAAAATTTACGTTTTTATCATTGCCTAGAAGTGTCATGACTCATAAATAAACATTTTGCATAATGAAGGCTACAGTGCCTTTCTCGCGATCGCCGCCATTTTGTGCCGCCATCTTGAGTTTGGGGCCCGATCCGAATAAGGGCCCCCTCCCTATCTCTAAGCCAATTATCTACACGTTTTGGGGGGCGCTTGCTTGGTGTTTTACGGTAGTCATTTCCCTGCATGGAGCTTACATTGAACCAGAGTGGGATCGCATGCCCGTTTTCACCTTTTTTTTTCTCTTGCATTCTGCTCGCAACTCCTTTACCGATATTTGGGCACTCACTTTTGTCGAATCACTGCCATCACCTCCTGATGGAGGTGATCATTGCTTTCACTATTCACTATCACTATCATTGCTTTCACTTTCAGGTATCATTGCTTTCACTAAATGCACCAGCATAAAACCACACGGTGAAAATTCTCTTCCTCACTAATATCATCGTTGCTTTTGCTAAATGCAGCAGTGTAAAATGCACGCGGTGAGAAAGCGGCCATGCTTCTCAACGAACAGTGTGCAACTGATAATGCTCTGGGATCCAGAAGGCCCATGCTGAATAATGTGCTACACCCTAGCCCAAAAAGAAGTAAACTTCAACAAAGTTTACTTGACCCTCAAGTGATGGCGCATCATGTATACAAAAATAGCGCGCACTATCCCTCAATAGGTGGCGCATTATGTTACAAAGAATGCGTGCACATCGCAGTGAAGAAAAACGCAAAGTTAACCACCAACACCCTTGTCGAATGGCGCCCGAAGCAGACTGCTACAGCTGTGTTGCATTGTCGGGCGACGGTGGACCACAAAGGGTTAAGGGCGTGGGTCTTGAAATGAACTTTTTTATTAATTGGTCTGTGATAATGAAAATCACTGTGCATGTGTGTTTTGTCTTCCTCATTTCAAATATGTAATTAGTTTTCAAGTGGTAGAATTATTTTTTGAGTTATAAAGAAAACACTGGAGCCTAATTAAGTAATTTCTTACGGGCCTTTAAGGAACTTTTTATTCCATTTTTTTTTAAATAAACGGTATGGATGTGTAGCTTAAGACCTGCCATGCATGCTGAAGCTATTTATATTCCTGTAAAGATAGTTGATTGGATAGAATTAATCTAATTATGCCAAGTACAGTTTTCTGAAAACTTAATGACCTCTAATTATTACTCATAACATTTATTTGAAGCAAAATGAGCCAATTAAAATAGCTTCAGCATGCAGTTCATTTTATCCCGAATTCAACGGTATAACACTTGTAGAAATCCTTTGAAAAAAACTACCTCAAAACCCCTGTAAGGCTAGGCACATATGCAAAAAAAGGGAAGCTGAGAAAATCGCAGTTGAAGTTTTACTACAAGTGACAGTTTTATCTATTGAGCATATGAAAAAAAGAAAGAATGTAGCTCGCGTTTCGCTCAACACGAGCATACCAAGTCTGCTGAAATCAGTTGGTGGGAAAATTATGAAATCCTCTGTCTACAGATGGCACCTGGCAGAAAAACTGAACAAAAGCAAAGCCAGAACGTTGCTTCAATTTTTATGCTGTTGGCATCGCGCCGTCTCTCTTCGGCGACTAGGGCTGAGGTGCCGAGCGTGCACCACAGTTGTAAACGCTATTTTGTTATGTTACTGCTTCATTTGTAGCAATCAAATCGGATTTGCATCGCGGGAAGCGAGTTGCAGCGAAGGGGCTGGTAACGGAATGCCCGCCACTGTTCTATAACGTGCATGCGCTTGGCTAGGTGGCATAACCACGTTTTCGGTTTAATCTACTCGTATATCACGTCACCAACGCGCATTGTGCACAGTGCGAACATTTATAATTCTCAAATCGCTCATCTATATGGTAACCTGCCGACGAGTATGCGCGCGCCGGAGTGCGGGCCGAACCGCCGCAGCATCGTTGATAACAGAATGAACACACTTCCCTTGCAACGTCGGCATGCGGCATCCTCCACTTTATCATTTCTTTTTTTTTCTATTTGCTACTGATCGAAAGATAGACGCACCTTAGTGCCCCCGCAGGCGTAATCATATCGCTACGCTATCGTCTCGGCAGCCCGCGCGGGCGCTAAGCCTACCTCTGTCTCGGCGCCGTTCTCGCGATAAGTCGTCATCACAGGAGCAGAAAATCGTATTTCAGGCGCTTTTAATAATACCTGTTCTTCCTTTCGGTTATCGATAGACATCTTTACTTTATTTTTACGCCATGCGGGGCTGCCGTTGCCCTGTGATGAGAGTGCCGAGCAGACGACCCACGGCACCCAGCCAATGAGGTTGCGCCCTGCGGTCACGTGCAGTCAGTAACCAATTAGGCGGCGCGATCCGTCTCTTTTCTACCCCAGTTTTACTCGCAACCAACGGACGAAACGGAGTGGTTCTGGCGGGGAATTGAAAACGAAAAGACGCGCTTTCGAATGAGACCAAGATGGACGCCGTGGTGCAAGTAGAACCCGAGGGGCAAGTTGTCGAAAAAATGCTATTTTCGCGTCGAATCTTGGCCGATTTTAGCGGGCGTCGGTGCTATAAATTGATATTATGGCTCAAATACGTACTCCTGGGTCTGGATATTTTGCTAACCGGTAGAAAAATAGCTCTACTTTCCGAAAATGGCGATTTCTAAAAATCGATTTTTTGGCCAAATTTCAAGATTCCAAGACCCGCGTCTCCCCTTAAATAAGGTCGGCACTAGTGCGCATCCTTGGGGTATACCAGATGTGCCTGGCTTGTGCTAACTTGTTTCCACTGTTGTTTCCTTTGAAGGAGTTGTTTGCAGTTGCCTTTCCCTCTGACCAGGCGTGTCTCTCTGTTTCTGCCTTGGTTGGTGCAGCTGATTGGCAACTGGGACCGTTCGCACGGAGGCGGCAGCAACGTTTCCAGCCGGCTGGCGGCTGAGTGCGCCAAAGACCCCCACAACCCTTGCCACAGCTTCCAGTCGTTCAACACCTGCTACAAGGACACGGGACTCTGGTGCGTAAAAGAGGAGAGAAAGGTGGTGTTTTTACTTTTCAGAATCTCACTCTACCACAAGGGCTGCCTTTCTCAGACGTTCAAACAACATGGTGTCATCGCAACAATTCGGCCGTTATTATTTTGCCGAATACGACTACAGAGGCACAATTCAAGGGTCACATCACAAGCTCTTTACCTTCGGAACATGACCCTGCTTAAACTCTTGAGGGATATAGTGGGGCTTTACGGGAGAGCTGTGCAGGTCAGCCAGAAGAACAGTTTGCTAGCTGGTTTCCCCCCCGGCAAATCTGACAGCTGCAGAAACCTGTCTTCACTGCGTGGGTGCGCACAGAGGCTTTTTTTTTTTTTTTTTTTTTTTTTTTTTTTTTTTTTTTTTTTTTTTTTTTTTTCCCTATCAAATTTAACAAGCATGGCCAAAGTAACCAGACCCTTGTTGCAACAGAAAAAGGCCAGCTGCAGTGTTTTAACAACAAGGGAGGGACCACTGTTAGTTTTCACAATGCTACTGGCTCCACTGTGTTGCGAAGAGTGCGAGTGCCGCGTTTTAGTGCCCGCCTATTTCTTCGTTGTTTGTGCACACTATTTTTGATGCGGCACTCGCTGGTACTCACCTGCTGTTTGTAAAAAGGAATTTACCCTCCGGATGAAAGGAAACTCCAGCTCTGAACTTCTGGGGTATGACGTATTTGCCCCCTGCTTTCCCGAAATACTGAAGTGGGAACTACAGTAGACTCTCGGTTAACGAAATTTCAAGGGACCGAAAAATTGAGTTCCGTTTACCGAGATAGATGTGTGGAAGTGCACATTTGTGTGCGTGCACACTCTCAATACCATTTCGTGGAACTCTAAGCACTAAAAGGTGAATTTAGCTTATTGCTTTTCAGAAAGCAAGAAAACTACAAGAGGTTTAGGCGCAACATCCACAAAGCTGGTTTGGCAACAATGAGTCACTGTGCGCTACAAAATGCATGAAATATTTTTGTTTGAGTCCTTGCAACTGTATCTTCACGGAGGCTAGAGGCCTCAACTTCGTGAGTTCTTATGAGCCCCCGAATTTCGAAGATGGCAACGCGGTAATGAAGTGCTAATAAATAGCTCCATGATGGCGCGAACGAGGCAGCAGCAGCTGAGCCCTGTAATCTCGGGGAGTCTTGAATCGAGACCGAACGACTTGAACAAGAACTGCTATGTTGCATTCATTGCGTGAACATGGCCGACCACTAACGAGATGAGGCTTGTGAGTCCAACGAGGCTAAAACAAAATGTGGGGAAAAAAAAAAAAAAAAACCAAACAGCCAGAATCGTAAAAAGCTGATTTACATGCCAATGGGTTTCACAGGAAGCTCCATTTCGGGTTCCGCTTACACGGTGATGCGGAAATTTTAGTTCCGATTGCTGAGAGTTTTTTTTACGTTATCTGAATACAAAACCAACCAACTTACAGGCTACTGTACCGTTTAAGCGATTTCCGTTTATTGAGATTCTACTGTAAGTGTTTGGCTTGTTCCTCTGCCAACTTGTGTGTCTTTCTGCCTGTCTTTCAGGGGCATCTACTTTGTCTCCGAGGGCCGCGAGGAGATGGATTTCTTTGTGCACGCCATCCAGCGGGAATGGTGAGTGCACACGTTGAAGCTGGTACTACTCGTTTGCACAGAAACTCACAAACGTGAACAAAGAAATAACTTCGACATCAAAATGGGCACAGCATCTTTACTGTATGTGCAAACCTTTGGATGTTCATTCTGATGTGGAGAAAGGCATCTTTGGGTGTGTTTCTTGCATTGAAGGATGTTCTGCTGCAGCGTTTCGGAGGCAAATGCAAATGCTTTTATTTTACTTGCCCAGTAAAAAAACACTGCAATGCCTATTTTTTTAAAGGGTTCCACGCTTTTATCAGATATGCTGTGAAAGTTTTACAGTGGGGGATAATTTCAATCAGTATGGAGCAGCATCTCGTGTACAAGTTTGTTTTCTTAGCAACTGCGACAGAAGAAAAACTTGTGTCTTACGAAACTATCATCGGTGCGTTACTGAATGACGAAACTTTTGGTAGGACTGAACTGATCTGCTCACTGTGCAACGTCTGCAAAACTGTGT
Organism: Haemaphysalis longicornis; assembly: GCF_048455015.1. Lineage (NCBI taxonomy): Eukaryota > Metazoa > Arthropoda > Arachnida > Ixodida > Ixodidae > Haemaphysalis > Haemaphysalis longicornis. The sequence continues at coordinate 70,345,170 of NW_027526204.1, forward strand.
AGAAGAGTAAAATGTGTTAAGGAAGTTCATCCGTATAAAAATGATTAGTGCTGTTATAACAATTACTTACTCTGCTGTTAGAACAAGCTCTGTGTGTGACCTCTCCTTTCCCCCTTCAACCTTTATCGAGCGCCGTTGTAAGGCATAGTTATGGGTGCAAGGCGTCGCTTGCCTTGGTGGCTGTTTGTTAGGAACTGTTTGGGTACCGTACTTGCAAGTGGACAGTGTCGTGCACGGAGTGGAATTGGCAGGTGCCAAGTAAACTGGGTGACTTGGCAGTCGACACCTTTATGGGTGGGGGGGACTCACCTGATTGCTTTTCTATGGGATTAGTAAAATTCATAACCCGCGATATAAAAAAGCATCGTGCGCCGATGCGAAAAGTTTTACAAACCCATCGAAATGTTCCTAACGGGCTAGTTTGCTTCTTTTAGGAACATAGCACATGTTTACTGAAATAAAAAACAAACAAGAAATGCATTCTATTTTATCTGGTTTTCATTAGATGGCGCTAGCGGTCTTCCTTTTGAGTTCTATTTTTTTTTTTATTTCTGCACAGAAGAAAATACGCTGTCTTATATTGTAACGTGCACGAGACTTTCATTGTTTAATACAAAAATGCAACTTTTTTTTCACTTGGAACAAGCAAAGTTTGTTCCAAAGGTGGCACGAAATGAAATGTGCCGGTTATTGCCGGCAAGACAGTCACCGCGAAGACTGTCTGGGGCAGCGACGGATCTGTCGTTATGGGTTTCTGAGCCACTCGCTGCTGCTACATGTAGTCTGCCAGCGGGTTTTCAATTTAGGGATATTGCCCCCTCTTTGGTCCGCTGAACCCTTTCCATACCTGCCAACTCTTCCGAATTTTCCGTAAAATGTACGAATTTCGACCAGTCTTACGATTTTACGAATCTTGCCCGAAATTTTACGGAAAATATTTTGATTTTCGAAAAAAAGGGAATATCCATTAAAACGACACTGCCCCCTTGCGCCGCCACGAAAGGGCAGTACGTACTCTTGTTATCATCATCAGCAGAAGCTGCGACTTTGTCGCCTTCTCGGGGTGGGCTACACATCCATGTCCGGAATTCGCTTCCACCTCGACCAGCCTGTTTAGAGCACGTCGTTCGGGGGCCAGTTAGGACCTCCGTGTTCACGTCGCTCTTCGTATGACTGCCGCGACCAATGCACTACGACCTGTGGCACGACCGCGGTAGGTGCTTCGCAGTGCAATGACGCGAAGCCGCGACAATACTGTACCGAGTGTTTGTAAAATCGTACACGACAGAATTTGCTCCTCCTGCCTTGTTGCTCATTACTCTTCAAGACTGGCGAATTTCACTTATGGTTGTGAAAACGTGAGAGCGCTTGGCACAGAACGTTAGTCCTTTTAAACTTGTAAAACATTAGTGCGCTGCCCCCCCCCCTTGGACCGCGGGTTTTACGAATTTCCAAGTCACCAGGTTGGTAGGTATGCCTTTCCGTGTCGCCTTGCTTGCAAAGATTTTCTCTTTCTGTTTGCGCCAGTCCCGCACGCAAGTGTTTGGAACACTGAACGCACGTGACGCGGCCCGATTTTCATCGCTTTCGGCGCACAAGATTACTTTCTTCTTAAACGCAGCATCGCGGTGAGCCCGCCGTGTCTTCGCAGTGAGAAATTCCATGGCAGAAACTTTAGAGGAACGCAAAAAAATACTGCGCTGACTACGAATAGCTGGCCATCTTGAAACGTCGATGGCAATACGGCACCGCAGTTTTGAGTCGTACTCAGTTGTAACGCGCATGTTATTTTGGGACCTATTTTTCCGGAAAAAAAAGGTGCACGTAAGATTCGAGTGAATGCGATATCTAAAATAAGCAAACTAGGCTGCTGTGCACATGTCTATTAATTTGTAAAACCTTTTTAAGGGGGCTCACTGGTCTTTGATCTAAAAGTTTATTTTTGCAGTTATGATGATGAAAATTGGGGGGCATATGTAGTTTTTCATTCTGATTGTAGATATAAAATTTGTTTTTGAGTAAAAAGATTATATTCAGATTTATTTGGATTTTTATATTCGATTTTTTGACAGCCTTTGTAAAAAAACTGCTGGAGGGATGCAGTTAAACAGGGTACCAGTGAACTGTGCACAAATCGAGGAGTGCAATAAGACTACCATTATCGTTCTATCTGGTCTGTAGCAGAAGTTACAACCGTTTGAAATTTGGGGTTGGAAGGGAAAACCGGTTTTTCTGGTTGCCACCTTAGAAGCCCAAATTTCAAACGGTTGTAACTTCTGCTACAGACCAGATAGAACGATAATGGTAGTCTTATTGCACTCCTCGATTTGTGCACAGTTCACTGGTACCCTGTTTAACTGCATCCCTCCAGCAGTTTTTTTACAAAGGCTGTCAAAAAATCGAATATAAAAATCCAAATAAATCTGAACATAATCTTTTTACTCAAAAACAAATTTTATATCTACAATCAGAATGAAAAACTACATATGCCCCCCAATTTTCATCATAATACCTGCAAAAATAAACTTTTTTGGTTTAAGACCAGTGAGCCCCCTTAAGTCCACAGGTCATGAAGTAGTAAGTCCCGTAGGAATGTTAACGGGTGAGTTTCCCTTACGAAGCTCTGAAACAGTCCGCAAATCCATGCCCTGTGTTGGGTCGTGGGGTTGATGTATCCCGTTTTCTGCTACAGCCTGGCGAGTGACCCTTCCCCTCTTTTTTGACACAGGATGCGCATCTGCATGAGTGCCACAGAGGGGGAAGTTACGCGAGCCAAGAACCTCCTGAAGACCAACATGCTGCTGCAGCTGGACGGCACGACGCCCATCTGCGAGGACATCGGCCGGTGGGTCTCTCTCTCTCTCTCTCTCTCTCTCTCTCTCTCTCTCTCTCTCTCTCTCTCTCTCTCTCTCTCTCTCTCTCTCTCTCTCTCTCTCTCTCTCTCTCTCTCTCTCTCTCTCTCTCTCTCTGGTCAATTAGTTCCCTAGATAATTAGAGATAATTAGCCAATTTTGGTCAAACATTACGCAAAACAGTGTTGGTCACAAAAATGTAATCTTTATATTTTCCAGTGCTATGAACCCTGGTGAGTGCAGTAAGAGAATCGGTTTTTTGATGCACTGCTTGGAACTAATTTTACAGCTCGTTAAACCTTGGTGGCACCAGTGGCAAGGCACCATTTTGAGTGCCCATTTTTTCAAACACCAAAGTTTAATGAGCCGTGAAATTAGTTGCAAGTGGTGTAGCAAAAAACCTATCCTCTCTTATTGCACTCACCAGGGTTCATAGCACTGGAAAATGTAAAGTTTACAGTTTTTTGAGCAACACTGTTTTGTCTGTTGTTCCTCCAAAAATGTCTAATTATCTCTAATTACCTTGGTAACTAATTGGCTTACTCAAGAAATAGTGCCACATTTGAAATCAGTGGGAAAAAAGCAGCAAGACAGGCAAATTTCACGAAGTTTGCTTGAAAATTAAAAGAAGTCCCCCTTAAAACTCCACAGCTTCACCGTGGAGTTTGCCTTCTTGCCCGTAGTACTGCAAAAGCACAGCGTTGTGAGCCCAGCTCCTGACCCGTGTAGGGTGCAGAAGTGTTGCTGGTGCCCTTGAAGTCACCATCCAACTTACCCCACACCAAATTTTCTGGTGTTTGTGGCAGCTTCAGCATTTTCATCGAACTGCCCCGTGAAATGTCAGTGATTTTGTTTGGGGAACCAAAGTTTTCTCAGTTCCTCTTCATCGAATATTTTTGCCATCCCCATCAGTTCGAAAAATCAGCCATTGACTGGGACCTGAAACTGTCAGGCTGAAACAAGCAGTGATAAGGATTTTGTGCGAGAACACAGACAAGCATGCTTGAATGCATATTTGGAGGGACCGAATGACTCTCGAGTGGCTTCGCGGAGTGGCACAGCCGTCGGGGCCGTTAGGTTGGTGGGCCCACAAAAATCCAGACCTTGGTGCGCAGCATTGATGTGTATACTGAATCGTAGCTTAGGAACGTAGCAACAATTCCTATATCTTGAAATAATTTTTGGGCTCAGTAAAATCGCCTATTTGTGTTTTGATACACTTTTTCCGTGCTTTTTTTTTTGTTTGTTTTATTGACCAGTAAACTCTAAATAATCACACCTTTCACAAAACTGCTGTTATGCGCTTGAAAGAGAAATCTATCAGCTACAATTTCATGCATAGCAATGCTAAATGCGTCCAGTAGCTCAAGAGAAGAAAAAAAATTCTGGAAGCACTTAAAATCAGCCATTTTTCTGCAGTCGTGAAAGTTAGCTAAAATGTTGAAATCGGAACACTTTTGTTTCGTTGCCTTGCTCAGGTTTCACCTTCGTGGATGACGTATTTTGAGACCACCCTGAATGTTAACCGTTCTGCTCTGTTGCAGGCAAATGCTGTGCTACGGACGCCGCATTCCGCTGCCCGAGCTGGAGGCAAGAATCGACGTGAGTGCCCCCCGAGCATGTTTGATGCGCTCCTGTTCATGTCTGTCCCCGCTTTGCCTGGCAAGGCAGTTTACACGAAGCCTTTTTTTGCTGAGGACCGGAGCACTAGCAAAGATCTTTCTTCGTGAAAATAGGCGGGGCCCCTGGCCGCGCATTTTCCCGACCGTGTCCGAAAGTTTCCGTACGAGAGAACACAAGAAATTGGCTACATTTAAAAATAGCACTTTAGCCGCACGTTATCCGCCCAACTGAGGTAACGTGTGTGCAGTGCAAAAGGGAATAAAACCGTAAGCCTTTCCACTTGAATGACCAGTGAAGCTTTTTAGCACGCGACATGCGGGGGACAGAATTTAGGCGAAAAGGTATGAGCAGGGCTGGAAGTGCTCTGCCATTTGCATTACCTGTGCACCCATCTGCTTTTTTATGCACCATTCTGCTCCAGGAGACAGTACTGCACCGAAACTGCTCCCACGTAGTGCCTCCGTGTGCCTCAGAGTGCAAGGCAACAGTGAGAGTGTTTAACGACAATCACATTCGTTGAGCTGCCAACCAATCGTGATGTGCCGCACTAAGGTGGGGACCCCCTTAAAGGAGCTATGAAGACAAAATACAAGTTTTGTTCGAGAGGTTCGGCGTTTCATACTGCCGCCAGCGCTTGTCCGGCAGTAAGCAATGCTTTATTCACTGGGAGATTGAACAATTTAAGCCAGAATTTTGATTCGCCCGCTTAATCGTGTGTCTGATGGCGTCTGTGATGACATATCTAAGGCAGGCACTTTAAAGCGAACGTTAGTATGCCCACTAGGGCTTCCGCGAATGGCAAAACGTCTTGTTTACTGTCAGTCCTCCTAGATGCCGCCACAATGGCGCTCAGGACTGCTATCCACACTCACTTTGTTTCTGACCGTGTTTGCACCTCGCTTGTTTTTTGTTGCGGCAGAAAGTAATCGTTCCGTGAGATATTGGGTATGCAAAGGAAAGTTTGACATCCACCTGAATGCAGTCGTACGGCTGCTAAGGAAAGCTGTACAGCTTCCTCAGAAACTTTGCAGTTGAAGAAACTTACTCCACCTTGGGGATTTCCCCTAAATCTGGTATATTAAGATATTGAGTATGTTCGACAAACAGGGTCACGTAAGACAACGTCGCTTATACGCCACAGTCGGCCAGTGCCGTGTAAGACGACTCCAAAGCGCCGCAATGCTGTGCAGCTAAAACAAGCATAGTGCGCACAGTACCAACATCAGTACACCCTGGTGCATCTATGTTTACGTGTGCTTTTGTAACTTCCACTGTTTACCCCACCATTCTTACTGCTATAAAATAAATAGGCACTATATTTAAGTGAAAACAGCTCATTCAGCAAACTTATAAGCCCTGCCTAAGTTGCGTTTGCTTTTGCGGCCTCGGCCAATCGCACAGCTGCCCATAAACGTCGTGGGTTCTAGTGCGAGAAACAGGCGAGTGAGTTGCATGGCCATCCTCTTTTTTCCTAATTACAGTTAAACCTAGTTATAACGAAATTGAAGGGGCACCGCGATTTGCTCGTTATAGCCAATATTTCGTTATAGCCGTAGCCGACATTTACTGCAAATAATACGCATTGTAGTTGCCTAAAACAAAAAGCGAGCGAAATAGCATCTTGGCGCACGACGGTAGTCAGTAAAATAAACACATTCCGGAGGTAAAAAGGAGAAGTTACGAACCTACTTTATTGTAGTTCGAAACTCGTATTTCAAACAGACTTGGCTCGAAGAAGTCCGTAATTGGACATTGATGCACCTTCCTGATGCGAGCGATGGCTCACTCAGCTGCGGCCGCTATGTTCACGCCATCTTCGCCGCCCTCGTGCGCACCGAAGTAGCGGCGCAGCACGTCCACCGCATCTAGTGCCTCCGACGCCGTCCTTAGCGCTTCCTTTCACGCCACGTGCAACAGCACTGACGATGGACTCAGTTGCTCACAATGGTGAACAGCGTACTCGTCCACGCGTCAGTCTCTTGCCACCTTACCACGAAGTGCACCTTACCTTCCTTCGCGCCCGATGCGACGGCTTTTATCATAGCCATCTTCTGTTCAAGCGTGATAGTCTTTCGCTTTCGCTTCCCGCCTGTCGCACTGGCGTGTTTGGAATCACACGAGTAGTACGATAAAAGATAAGGCTGAAGACTGCCAAAACCCACACACACACACAACTACGCATCGACGTCGGCGATACGAACAGGGGCATAGGGGGGGGGGGGGAGTAAGGCAACGCATTGGGGCTCTTCTCGGACTCACCGCGAATAGTCCGCGGGTAGTCCGAGGATTCCCCGAAGCCATAGGGATGCATGTGAAAATCGAACGTCGGACTGCTTCTCGGGAAGCCCGCGGTAAGTCCGAGACTGTATATTGAAGGCCTCTTGCCATGCGCAGTGAGAGGAGGGTGGGAATGGCTTCGCGGGCGCCACGTCCGCATGGCGCGCCATCCAGCTTCGCGTGCGTGGCGGGAGTTTTGAACTGCTAATACAGTTGCCGCGTCGCGCGCTGTCTCAAATCCGCGTTGCGCAGTTTAAAAATTAGCTCAAAATTTGATTTCTCAACGAAATTAGTTCGTTATATCCCGTAACGGGCAAATTTTACCTCGTTAAAACGAGGTTTTAAATACCTTGGTTTCTATGGGGACTTTCAAGGGGAATTACGATTTGCTCGTTATATCCATTATTTCGTTATAGCCCGTCTCGTTATAACGAGGTTTAACTGTATATAGCTTACTACTTGAGTGGAGCGTGCGTTAAAGTGGTGTCAGTGTTAGATTTTAACGAGGCAATCTTTCGAATGAGCCAAACTTGTTTTTTGTCTGCGTAACCCCCCTTTAAGGACTCGCGCTCTGTGTCACTCCTCACAATTTTCTTCTATTGCTTACAACATTCTTTGGCAGGACTTGGGAGTGAAGTTCAACTGGAGGTTTAAACGTGAATTTCGCCCTGAAATACGGCTTCACCTCGCTGCTCCTTGATGCATGTGTTGCCACCAGCTGCCATCGCAATGTTTCCGCTTATTGTAAAAAGCAGAACTGAAGTAGTTTTACTGTTCAGTCAAGCCCACACCACGTTATCTTATCTCGAGTGCACTTGATGCTCCGAAGGCTATGCTTCAGTGCTTAGTCACACATGACGAGATACAAGCTCCAAACAAGTGATGCAGGAGTGCGCTGTTTACGTGCGATAAAAACAGCTTGATAAACAGGAGTACGTTCACTGTCCCTTTGGTTTTTTTTTTTTTTTTCCTTCTTTTTCTTTTTTTTTTTTTTTTTGACATTGATACAAGCTTGCATTAGTGGTCAAGAATGCAATAGCACACTAGGAGTTTTTTTTCTTGCTGCATTTATTTTCGATCTCTCTGAGCTGTAGTCTGGTTTAGTATGCAGTGCATTGTTTATCTCTAGTTCCCTCATAGCTTCTTATGCGATTAAAGGCATAATAAGGGGAGCATTTTTTTTTTATTTGTCTGTAGTCTTGTGAGGTGTAAGATGAAGTTGCCTTTTTATTGTTAGCTGCAAAAGGGAACAACTTTTCACTTCTCTAGTCTTGGTTGTTTGTTATGCCAGCAACAGCGTTGTAATAACAGTGATTTTTTTTTTCTTCTCTGAAGTCATGTCAGGTGGAACTATTCAAAGTATTGCTTACATGTAGTTTTCACTTGGTTGATGCTGGTGGCATCAGCTGTGGGGTTTTTATTAGGGGAACATATTTGACGAAAGGAACATAATCTGACATAAGTGGGGTCAGGTTCAGTATGAAATGTTGAGTAAAAGCCACTTAATCTTTTTGTGTGTGTTTAGCAGAAACAAAAAAAATGCGAAAAATGAACATGGAAAGGGGCTCTCAAATAGACTTGCACTGCTCCCAAACTGCCCTTTTACTGCTCCAAAGCCGCTCCAAAACAGCATTATTCCTACAGTCTAGCTACTCCGAAAGGCTCCAGCCCACTTTCACCCCGGTGCGAGAAAATTTTATTTCTCTCGGGCTTTGACGGCAGTCATTCTGAAGAAACTGTTAAAAGTCTTGAACACGATGCATACATGAAATTATGGGCCTAAACTCTGCTGTGGTTGAACGCAATTAAACTAAGTTTGTAGACCGATAACTCGATTTTTGCGCTGAGATCTCGCAGTGAACACGCGCACAATTGCACCGTGAGGCAAAACACAGGCGCTTCTTGGCCCAGTCGTGTTGTAGGTGCGAATCCCCCTCCCCATGGAACGAAGTAGCAATTAGACGCTTCCACTGCTCAACCACACAAGTCGTCGGCTTGACCTTGGCTTGGCTTGAAGGTCAGGTGGATGGTGCCAGGAATGAACCGTTCGTTGGGTTCAATTTGGGTCAATAAGCTTTGCTTATTAAAAGATGAATTTACGGTTTAAAGGGTAAGTAGCTTGGTAACAACATTCTTTAAGGGGGCCATGCAGACAAAATACAAGTTAGTTTTATTCGAAATATTTCGTGTTTTATAGTGCCCCCAGTGCTTGTCCGGAAGCAGACGGGGCTTTATTCACTGAGAAATTAAACAGTTTAAGTTACAATTTTGATTCGCTCACCAAATCGTGTGTTTTTACGTCCGCAATGACGTCATAAGAACGGGTCTTCAAGCTAAACTTCTGGTGAAGCAAAGACTTGTTTACCATTAGTCAACCTAGATGGCGCCACCATACCGCAGCGGGCCGTTTTCTGCCTTTGCTTTCTTTTTGGCCGTATTTGTACTTGCTTGTTTTTGTTCAAAGAGAAAATAATCGTTTTGTGAAACATGGTGCTCGCTCAACCAATACGGTCCCGTAAGACACCATTGCTTATGCCAATCGGCCAGTGTCATCCGAGACAACCCCAAAGAGTTGCAGTGCTATGCAGCTAAAACAAGCATAGTGCGCACAGTACCTACAGCAGTACGCATCGGTGCTTCTATGTTTACATCTGCTTTTGTAACGTCCACTGTTTATCCCACCATTCTTACAGCTATAAAAAGAATGTACCCTACATTTAAGTGAAAATAGCTCATTTGGCATTTATAAGCCCTGCCTAATTTGCGTTTGCTTTTTCCGGCCTCAGCCAATCGCACAACTGGGCATATGACATCATAGGTTGTGTTTCGGGAAATGGGCTAGTGGGTCGCATGGCCATTCCCTTTTTTCCTAACGAGGGAATCTTTCGAATGACCCAAACTTGTGTTTTGTCTGCATGGCCCCTTTAAGTTAGCTTGTGCGATTCTTTATGGTATGTCAAGGACCAGAAATTTCAGAGCAGCAGAGTCATTCTGTGCTGCTGGGGCTAATCTTCTAATGAAGGCGAAAAGTAAGACACCCGTGCGTGAGATTTTGGCGCGCGTTTGAATGAAAAGCTCCAGGCAATCAAAATAAATTCTCATAGCTGCTTCTCTAACAGTGTGCCTCATGACATAGGTGTAGCCTTCAGTGCGCGGGATCCCAGTTTAAACTTTTGTCGCTTTCATGTCATGTGTGTAAAATGCTTTATGGCCATTGGTTCCTCGTCCTTTGGTCATTTGGATGCCTGTTTTGCAAATCTCTTCGCACACTCTTTCAATTTCACGCATGAAAAACATGCGAGGACAAAATGAAAAACATGAAGGAAGCTCAAACTAACGCGCAAGACTTGCAGATAACAAAGCTGTATGCAGCCGTCATGACCATCACGATGGTTTAAGTCCACGATTGCAGCCGGTTTGCTGCTGCTTTGCAGCCGCAACCACTTTGATGACTTCATTTTCATTTTTTTGGAAGTTTTACTCATTGTGCGTCACTTAGAGGGGCATACACTATGACGTGTGTTTCTTATTCTGAGCAAGTCTTGCTAGGATTACGGCGGTTGCTGAAGTTTGTTTTCTTTCTTTCTTTCTTTCTTTCTTTTTTTTTTTTTTTCTTTTTTTTGGGGGGGGGGGGGGGCAATCTTTTCAAGTGGACATTCTTGGCTTGACAAACGTGTGCAGGGGACGCTGGGCGGTCGTTGCGAGGCTCGCACCCACAAGCGCTACTCATTTTCTTGGTTTTGGTAACTGCCGTGCGGTCGCCGCAAGGCCCGCGCTCCCGTGCGCACGCTCGGCAATTTCTTGGGTATTTTAAACTGCGGACAGGAAGAATTGCGATTTGCTAAACATCTTCGCTGTTAAAACGAGAGTGACTGCTTCCGTACCACCTGCTGAGTGCTCCCTTTCTGTGCACTGCAGGCGGTGACGTCGCAGACTGTGCGGGACGTGTGCACCAAATACCTGTACGACCGCTGCCCCGCCGTCGCTGGTGTCGGTAAGTTGATCGGGATGTTGCGTGCTACTTTTTGGTCACCTCGGTTTTGCTGTGGGGAATAGCTAACTCACGAGCAGTCCAGGCAGGGGTGGAGGCACTGCACCATTTGCGCCGCGCTGCTCCAATCCGCTTTTACTGCGCCATCCTGCTCCAAAAGGCAGTACAGTTGGACCTCGTTATAACGAACTCTGATATAGGGAATTATCGGCTATAGCGAACTAAATACAGGCTTTTGTTGGTCACGCTTTATTTCAGTGACACTTATTCTTTTATAACAAAACTGAAACCGTCAGACACACGTGCGATATCAGAGATAACGAAGAAATATGTATTTGACCAGGAGGCTGAGAAGGTAATCGGAAAAACCCCGGTAGTCCTAAACTGCAGAAGTATAAAGGTCCTTTTGTCCATGGACACTGTGGAAAACTTCATGCTGCTCAGTGCTGTGAGTATCCACCAGACGAAGATCACATCCTTCGTCAAATAAATAAGGACGCAGTCCTGTTTTGTCAAGTGAACTCTGTTCTGTTGTAATTTCACGTACTCATCTTCCTGTTCATTGAGCTCGAAATTCAACAAGGAGGAAGGTATGGGCTACCTTGTTTACAGCGGATTCGAAGCCTCAAAAAGATGCGTTTTTGTATCAAGTATTTTTGCACGATCCAGATTGTCGATTTGCTATAGCCAACTTTTACCTCTACTGTTATAGCGAATATCGGTTGTAACCAACTAATTTGCTGTCCCGGTACTACTTCGTTATTACGAGCTTCGACTGTATTCCGCCGAAACTGCTCCCGAGCATGGTGCCGCAGAATGGGAAGCAACTGTGAGATGATGATCGCATTGTGCAGGGAGGGAGCACTAGGGACTCTTTCGTTCAGCTGTCATTCACGATGTGGCGTGCTCCGGCGGACTCCCTAAAGGACTAACGCTCTGAGCCACTCATCGCAACTTCATGGTTTCCAAGTGGCCGCAGGGTTTTATGGTACACACTTGGAAGCCAACAACTTGGAGTGCAGGCAATCTGCAGACCATGTCCCTAAATGTAGCTTCATAGCACCACACGCTGTGTCGTGATGCATGCATCGTCACCAGCCGTCATTGCAATCTTTCCGCTTTTTGTCGAAACACAGAATAAAATAGGTTTCCTCTTCAGTGGCACCCTCGCCATTTTTTCTTATCACGATGCCCCAGTGCCGTGTTCAACAAGATGAGATAACAGTGCGGCCCTGGCAGAAGCAAGAGAGAAGCTTCCTCTAATAAGCTAGCAGCTCTCTTCTTCTTCTTCTTCTTTTTTTTTGAGGGGGGGGGGGGGGGGAGGGGGAGGGGTACCTTCACCCACCCTCCGATGGGCCTGCTGTTTACACTCTAAAAAAGGTTGATGAACACCCATAGTTTTTTTCTTTTGATAAACACCACTTAGTTCCACTATTTTTGCATAGATGAGATTGATCAATGTTGTGGGTAATGCACTAGAATATATTATTTTGTTTGATTTGTAACCATGAACATTTATTGTTAATTTTGCTAAGGTCTAGTCAGACTTAGTTCAGGTTATCTGTTGGTTGTTTCCTCTTAGTATATCTCCCTCTTAATTTCTGCCTCTCGTAGTTCTTGTTAGTTTTTTCATTTGTCTAGAGTCTCGTTAGGTATAGAATAAAGATAAACCTCTTATCTTATCATTTTGCTTATCTCTGGTCTTCTCGTGGCTGTAATGGTGTTGTAATAACAGGAACGCTTATTTTTCACTTGTCTGAAAGCGTCGCTTCTATCCCTAGTTTTCGCTTAGTTACCTGTGTCTCTGTCAGCTTTTGATGCCTTAAATTCTCGGAATGTCTATTTTTCCACCTTGTTGAGAAAGTGGCTGGCTCGGTATGGATCAAATGTTGAGTTATAGCCATTTGAATTTCGGATTTTTGTGTTTACCAGAAATTAAAAATTGCAAATAAATGATGATTTACTCTAGAAATGTGCTCCCAAACAGGCTTGCACTGCTCAGAAATTTGCCTTTTCGTGCTTCGAAATAAAAGTGTTATTCCTGCTTCCTGCGCTGCTCCAAAAGGCTGCTTTTCACCCCTGAGTACAGGACAGCTAGATAAGAGGCGTGGACTCTGTGACTGCTAGATAAGAGGCATGGATGGAGACTTTGAGATAGCAGACCACCGACTGTTGGATTTGAGAATCGGCATTCCGTTCTGAGATAGGCTCAAGCCAGGCACATCCGATGTGAAGTAGAATGCTATTTAATCGTGTTGGAATGCTGCGCCCTGCTTCTAAACTGACCTAAAAGATAACAAACCTTAATTACGAAAAGAATGTGTAGAACTGATGTAAAAGAACAATTTACTGTGCTGTGCGTGCAAAAAATTCTGCACTGCTGGGGCTTGAACTTGGGCAGTGAGTACTAACGTCACTAAATAAAGGCTTTTAGAGTATCGGCACTCTCTCCACTCATTGTTATGTGCCGCCAGGATTTTCATTGGTCGGCCGGCACCACGTGATATTTGTTTACATGTGGACGCAGCCATTTTGTTTCTGTGTGCCTCTCCTCTCTCCCTCTCTACTGCGCGGACGCTAGAGCGGCCGGTCACACTGTATCTCCGTCACAACCACCAGCGGTTTCGTTTGGAGAGATGGCAACACTTCCAGCCAGAAACAAAATGGCCCCCAGACACTTCCAGGTGCACGAAGTGGCGGTACTCTTAAGCGCAGCTTATTTAGTGACGCTAGTTAGTACCAAAACCCGTAGTTCTACCCTTTAGGCAACTGAAGTGGAACAGCGGGGCCCGTTTAGCACATTCTCGGAACAATAGCTGAGTGGTCAAAGTGAACCAGTAGATGGCGTGGGGTGTGTAAATGAGGTGGTGGGCTTGTTACCCACAGAGGAACGGAATCTCGCATTTGAGATGTGTGATGGGTGTATAGGGCTTCATCACGCAGTGAATGTTAACTGGCTCATGATGATGTTAATGAATGCGATGTTGATCCCTCGGAAAAGCGCAGTTCATTGACGTCATGCTTGTCTTGTCTCTGCAGGCCCTGTGGAGGCTCTGACCGACTACAACCAGCTGAGGAGCAACATGTACCGCATCCGATTCTAGGTGCAGTGATTCTTCTTGCCAGCCGAGTCGTGTATAGTAGTGTTTGGCGTTCACCACCAATAAAGATGCCCTCCTGAGGGCCCCCCAGAAAGTGGTTGGCTGCCTTCTTTACACCACACCTGACCTTTCGTACGTGCCTGTACGAGTCTCAAAGCTAAGCCTATTTTTGTCAGCCGTGTTATGCCTAGCCTCATCTTGGTGTGGGCTTCTGGTAAAGTCATTCCGAATTTGAGAAATGCACCCCATGGCTTGTAATAGCAGCTCGAATGTCACTTTTTGAAAGAAAAAAAAAATTACGTGAATCCTTGTTGTAGCATCAGATGTCACGCATCTGAACAGGCAGTGTTTGTGCATATTGCAATAAGGACACATCTGACAAATCGCGATTTTGTCTTGTTTCTGCGTTAATTCCCGATGCCTTGTCTCCGCAAAAACTGCTGGTAGTAGTAGAGGTATTGCACTGCAATTTGTGCTTTGGAATTGCAGACTTGTTGGGCTGCATACCATGGTTGGAGTGGCTGCTTATAATTTGGATTTTTTTTTTCGGGAGTTAGTTGTATTTACTACAGCTACATTCAGTAATAACGTGTACAGACCTCTCCCTAAAAAAGATACGCGAGTCCGAACATTCGGTATGCCGAGATTTTAGATATTCCTTTATGAAACTTATAAATACTATAAAATATGTAGATTTTATTACAAAACTTACTTCATCAGCCCTTAGGGCGAAGTCGTTGGACATCACCTGAACTTCGTACTGTAGTCAGCTGCAGTTCCTGTGAAATACGAAGCGTCGGCCGCTTTCTGTCGGCTGAGTGGCGTCGGCGGAAGTTCACAAGCAGATGTGGATGCGCGAATGTGCGCTGTGAGCTGCGGGCTTGTGCGAGCGTAACCGACGAGCAGTAGTCGTCTAGCCAGTTTATAGAGCATCTCTCGGTGTAATTGATCCCATGCTCCTGGCTCGAAAGCACCGAGGGGGTCGGGGACTCCGGAAACGAACCGCCCGCCGTCCCTGAGACGCGCGGTGAAGGCGGAACCGTGCTCGAAGTCCCCTCGTCTCCATCATGCCGCCCAAGAGGCGACGATGCGAGAAGGCTGCATGAAGGTGCTTCACCGGTGGCGTGACAACCGTAAGTATTACAGAGCTTGCGTCGGCCGAAGCCCTCAATCCCCGAACAGCCCAAACCCCATTTCGAAAATCGGGCGGCGAGGAACCCGGATGAGTCGTCGGATCGCCGCGGTTGCAGTGGTGACACATCCTACGCTCGGCGATATAGCTTCCGCCTTGTGATTTCGTTCGAGCTCGCTGCGTTTTATCGTGTCTCGGCGTCGCGAGCCCCTTTGCTCGCACAGGGAACTCTCGCCACGCCCTGTGCGAGCAGCAGAGCTTGAGGCGATAAAGAAGTACACGTTCCATCCGTCGTTCGTTTCAGTGCGATCTGGTTTGTGTGGGCGTGCACTCGTAAATAATCCCAAGGCCTAGAAACGTAACAGCAGCGACTACCCAGCTAGTTTACTACGTGAATACCCCGCTGTAAAAGAAAAAAAAAATGTGTTTTCTGCAGCTCGTAAAACGATAGCCGCACAATTTTGAACCAAATGACTCTGCTGACCTCGACGATATCGTGCTCCTGTCTTCTGTCGGTCCCGAAGCCCGACTGGTAAGAAGGTTATTCTTGAGCCTGTTTGCAAGTTTCAAACCAATTAGAGGTCCCAAACTCGAACTACTTGTCCGCTCACGACCGAATATTAGGGATTGCCGACAACAGATGTTTCTGCTGACAGCTACGCTTTCCGTGGTGCCATTCGCTCCGCTTTCGTTTCGTTTTAGTTTGCTCTTCCGAGAAGCCCAGTTAGCCAACTAGCTTCTTCTTGTAGTGAAGTAAGTGCTGGGCGTTGGAAACAGTATTTTTGCTGCTTTAATGGTTATCAAGCTCGTTTTTCAGTTAATGGGAAAGCGCAGGGGGTTGTCGCAATGACCGAAACGACCTCGGGCTGAAGTTTCGATAGTGGCTTGCTCGGTTGGCACTTGTGAGGTCGTGGGTTCGACTGACGGCCATGGCGGCGGTATTTTTGATGAAGGCGACGTTCGGGGCCGGTAGAAGTGTCGGCGGTTTAGTGCGGTCTCAGTTGTGCCAGTATTTTTCTGTCACTGGTACATAATCTGCTTTTTTCATTGGACGGCAAGAAAATTAGTTGCACTATGTTTGTGCCTCTTTTTTTGGGCGCGTGTTGCTTTTCTAAAATGGCACATAACGTTGTGTTATTCAAAAGGTTGGGCTAACAGTTTAGTTCGATGGAAACGTTGCTGCCGACACAGGGGAATCGAGGTTTAAAAAGGTGAATTTCAAATTTTCTACCTTCATCACAATAATATGATGCATCAAAGGCTCTTCGACGTGCTTTAGCTACACTGAGTCGACACCAACAGATGTCATTGACCAGGAACTACAAACTTATAATAACCAATGAAACCTACAGTGGAATGTAGTGGGTGGTTAATTGAGTTATGCTGTGTAACAACGTAGCCATTGGCTTCTTTTTTCCTTCCCTTCGTGGGGTGTAATGGGCTAAAATTTTACGGAAAAAGGCACCGAAGAAGACAGGTAACATGAAATTTAAGCTGCATAGGATTATACGCTAATAGCAACTAGAATTGCAAGCAGCGCGCCGTTCTGGTTAGTTTATATTCTATGCTGCTGTCTTTTCCACGTCTTTTTCGGTGATGCTTCCTTACTAACTTGCCCAGTTTTTTATCGGTGCTGTCTAAACTCATTCAACCATACTCGGGAGAAATGTGGACTGTGCAATTCGTGCATAATTGTCTCGATTTCAAATGCTCTCTCTCAATTACTGGAGCCACGGCGAGCGAGGTGGTGCTGATTGTAGGGTTCGCTTGCAAGCCGCGTTGATTGGCAAGACGTGTTTGCACTGCTGCCATTCATTTGCCTAATTAAGGGGGATCAATTGTGTTCGATGCTTGTTTTAATGTTGAAGAAGCGTGATAAAAATTTGCACACATACGTTGCAGTGTGTTTATCACGGATGTAATGTAAAAAATTTACCGCCCGCTCCCCTCCTAATGACAGTTGAAAGAAGTGCGAAAGCTGAAACTGAGTTCAACCTTCACTAGATGTACGTCCAGTCGATCGTAATTAAACCCTCAAAGACCCAAGACGCAAACGAACCCATGCGAGAATTTTTCGCTCACTAAGTACACACATCTACGAGTGATCTAACTGTATATTGATACGAGGTTTATGATATAGAGGTATACTTTTGTACTCCTCCTTCATGATCGATGCCGGTACTGCCTTATCTACAACCGTTCCTTTTTTCGCAATTTTCAAATAACCAATCTGACGCAATGCAAGCCCACTTTCACACACACGCTGTTTGTCCGGAGTTCTTGTCAGAGCTTTTTGGTCTACCAACCAGTCTATGGGAAAACTCACTTTTTTTTTTCGGAATGTCACCGGTCCCACGAAGAAAGCTTTCCCTTCAAAATCTTAGAAGGATTAGCTTCAGATCTATGCAGACGACTCGCTGTGGTAGCCCAGTCCCACGAAGAAAGCTTTCCCTTCAAATTCTTACTTGGAAGAATTAACTTCAAATCTATGCAGACGACTCGCTTGTGGTTGCTCACTGGTTGAGGTGGGGTTTTGCTGATCCCAAGACACACTTTTGACATTGTCCGCAATGGTTTTCCTGATGGCAAGGGAAAACGGCCGTAGACCGCTTTGCCTCGCAAGGGCAAAGAAATGACGTGCGCTCACACTTCCCTGATAAAGGGTTGTAGACGACCGAGGAAACGAAATAAAAAAGAAATGAGCGGTGAAGTTAACCGCACGCAGGGGATTGTTTAACCAGTAACGTTCAGTTCAGGCAGGACACTTTTCAGCTGTATAATTCAGTGTTCTACAAAAGCAGCCATGTGGCATTGCGCGTGGCAGCTGTGAGGGTCACAGGCGAGTGAGTAACATGTGCTGCGTCGCGGCAGGCCTTCTTGCCAGCCTGTCACCACTTTGGAAACTGCTGTAGGCGAAAGAGAGAGAGAAAAAAAAAAGGTAAACGTAAGGCAGGCAGACAGGGCAGCTGCAGCTTGTCTATCCCTCCATCCTCCTCTCTCTTCTTTCATTTCCTTCCTTCCGTTCTTCCTATCTGCACTGCACTTGCACAGGCTGGGGCAACAGTCTCGTGATTAAGCACACTGTGGCAATCCTTGTCCCCCCCCTCGCACCAGTAGCTGTGTCGAATTCCGCTTAGTCTCAACAGCAGTATAGCCCAAGCAAGAGTGTACGTGTCACTTAGTTGTTTATTCAGCTGTCCAAAACGTCTTGCAACACATAAGTGCACACTCACTACAGCGCTTGTCACTTGCAAGCAGGACTGTGGTACTCCCTGCGCGACCCTTGTAATATGTTTGGATTCTTTCCAATGTTTTTGTCTCGGTTGCCTGGTGCTTTAGATAGCATTCTTCAGCCCATAGGGAACGTGTTGTGCCACTGTGGCTAAACAAGTCCTTGCGAACTGCTTAGGTTTTTGTTTTAAATGCAAGAACATTTTGTTTATTTCCACCCAGATGTCTCTAGTTTGGTGTGTGAGCACCGCATGTTAGTTGACTCAGTTGGTGGAAAACGCGGTGCCCACAGATCCACGTAACAAAGCTGCGTGGTCCGAAGCCGGTGCAAATAAAAAGTACTACGGCCTTTGCATTTTCTTGTATTTCTCCTGGAAAACTGTCTTCCGAGCAGTGCTTTCGGGTAGAGTAATGAAGCTGACTTTAAGGGGGGACATGGCTCTTAAAACAATTTCTTTTAATTTTCAAATAAACTTCGCAAAACTTGCCAGTCTTGCTGCTTTTCCCCCACTGATTTCAAATATGGGGTTATTTTTTGACTCAGTCAATTAGTTACCAAGATAATTAGATATAATTAGCCACTTTTGCAGGAACAATAGACGAGTCAGTGTCAGTCATAAAACTGTAATCTTTATATTTTCCAATGCTATGAACCCTGGTGAATGCAGTAAGAAAATCGTTTTTTTTTTTATGCATCGCTTGGAATCCGAACACCAATCAAAGACACCACGCTTCGCAGCATTCCAGCTGCAGAAGTGTGTCTAAAGATGCCACTTTGCTGCGTTTTCAGCAGTGTTGTTTACAAATGACCTGGTCAAAGTTAGCGTTGAGGCCGCAGAAGCGGTAATCTGGCAACACTGATAGACACCAAAATTGCTGCCGTTGCTCATGTGCGTGCCTCAGGAACGGTGCTCTGTATCTTGTTCAGTGACACTAGTCCTAGCCTTCCAGCGAATACTCGCCAGGAAGCACCAAGGTCATCATCATCACCAGCCTATCTACGTCCACTGCAGGACAAAGGCCTCTCCCATTATTCTCCAATTACCTCGGTCCTGTGCCAATTGTGACCAATTTATCCCCGCAAACTTCTTGATCTCATCTGCCCGTCTAACTTTCTGCCGCCCCCTGCAACTCTTGCCTTCTCTAGGAATCCACTCTGTTACCCTTAATGACCAGTGGTTATCTTGCCTTCGCATTACATGCCCTGCCCACGTCCATTTGTTCTTCTTAATTTCTACTAATATGTCTTTAACACCAGTTTGCTCCCTGACCCACTCCGCTCTCTTCTTGTCCCTTAATGTTACACCTATCATTTTCCGCTCCATTGCCCGCTGAGTCGCTCTCAATTTAAGTTGAACCCTCTTAGTGAGCCTCCAGATTTCTGCCCCGTAGGTGAGTACCGGTAAGATGCAGCTGTCTGTCATGTGGTAAGAAGAGCCCATACCCGAAGGGGGATTGGCCCCAGAAGATGTTGTTGTCAGAAAAGATGAAGAGAAAGAAAAATCAGCATACGGGATGGTGAGAAGGATTTTGGAGTGACCAATGGAGAAGAAACACAGGGTAATCGAAGAGGTAGAATGCGAGGTGAAGAGGAAGAGAACAAAGTTGGAGTAGACAGAGTGGAACGGGTTCTTTGGAGGAACGGTGGCAAGTTCGGGCCGTGCCCCACAACGCACCAGCGGCACCGCACCGTTTGGCAGCGGGCTGCCCGGAACCACCGATTACCAGCAGCTTCGCTCTGCTGGCCTCCTGCTGACCGGCGGCATCGCACCGCCGGCGACCCGTCGAGCCGTGCCCCACGACGCACCAGCGGCATCGCACCGTCTGGCAGCGGGCAGCTCAAGACCACCGATTACCAGCAGCTTCACCCTGCTGGCCGCCTGCTGAGCCGCGCTGCTCAGCGAAGCCGAGTCATCGCACAGCGGGAAGCTCCGGACCACGACGCACCAGCACGGGCCATCGCGACGTTCGGCGACGTTGGGTGACGCGTAACCCAACCGACCCACTGGGCCACGTCATCGGCATCGCACCGTGGTACCGGCGGTAGGATTTGTGTGAATCTGACAGATACAGTTAATGTATTATAGTGACTTTAGGAGTAGAGTGTTGGTAGTGTGAGGTCGTGCCTGTTCTTGCTGTTTAGTGTGATATATGTGTGTTCAGTCACTATGATTTCGTTCGTTTGAGTGGTTTTGTTATGTAAATATAGTGTGTTGCCATCAAATGAATCAACTTGAGCCTCATTTCTCGGCCGCGTGAGACGCGTGACACTGTCATACACTTTCTTCTTCAGCGACAATGGTAGGCTGCTATTCATTATCTGAGAATGTCTGTCATATGCACCCCACCCCATTCTGATCCTTCTAATTACCTCTGTCTCATGGTTGGGATCTGGGGTAACAACTTGGCCTAAGTAGATATATTCGCTTACCACTTCCACTGCCTCGCCACCTATCTCAAACTGCTGTGCTGTCCCGAGGTTATTGATCATTACTTTAGTTTTCTGCATATTAATTTTCAGACCCACGGTTCTACTCTGTTCGCCCAGTGCGGAAAGCATGCTTTGCAATTCGTCCCCCGAGTTACTTAGCAAGGCAACGTCATCAGCAAATCTGAGGTTACTGAGGTATTCTCCATTAACCCTTACTCCCACCTGTTCCCAATCCAACGTTCTGAATACTTCTTGTAAGCATGCTGTGAATAACATTGGAGAGGTTGTGTCTCCTTGTCTGACACCCTTCCTTATAGGTATTTTACTGCTCTCCCTATGGAGGATGATGGTAGCTGTAGACCCATTGTAGATATCCTCTAGTATTCTTACATAATCCTGCACCAAGGTATCCTGGACTATAGACACCTCTCACTGGGACAGTGCCTGAATGTCGTGTTTGCTGTTCCATAAAGTGTATTCGCTCGCTCGCTAACATTGACTTGTAATCAAGAATTATCTCTGGAATTCTGTACCTCTGTTGTGATCTCATAGTTGCGTTATCAGCATTGTTTTCTTTATCAGCCTAGGTCACATGCCACAGTTCTTTAAAACCTTTTTTTTTATCGGCATTTGCTTTTGCGTTAATAATATCGGGAAGTCGAAGGCCACACAAGCTGAAATGACCGAGCAGTGGCTGAAGGTTGCCTGTGGTACGGCTCAAACAGGAGAACAGGAACTTAAGGCGTGCTGACGAGATCGAGCACAGCAGCTGCCTTTGCAAAGATGTGCTGCTGCTACTCTGATCATGATTGACTGCAGCTTTCGTTCACATGTATTCAAGATAATCATGTTGAGTGACTGATTCGGGCAGCAGCGAAGACAGGCCATCTCTATCGCACGCTGATACGCAAGTCCCTGTTTTCGTGCCTGTGCTTGGCTTCTCGTATCGGTTGGTCTTCGCCCGGTCGGTTCAGCTTTGGCGACAGGTGACTGTGCACTGCTAATGCACCACTATAGTGCACGTATGCAGTCAAACCTCGTTATAATGAAGTAGTATCGGGACAGCAAATTAGTTGGTTATATCCGATGTTCGTTGTACCAGTAGAGGTAAAAATTGGCTCTAACAGATCGAAAATCTGACTCTCGCAAGAATACTTGATGCAAAAATGCGTTTTTTAAGGCTATAGGAATCCGCCATAAACGAGGTAACCCTTACCTTTCTCCTTGTTGCATTTCAACCTCAATGAACCGGAACATCAGTACCTGAAATTACATCAGAACAAGGTTCACTTGACAAAACAGGCCTGTATTCTTATTTATTTGATAAACGATGTGATGTTCGTCTGGTGGCTGCTTACAGCACTGAGCAGGATGTTTTCCATAGTGTCCACGAACAAAAGGGCCTTTATACTTCTGTGGTTTCGGACGACGGTTTTTTTCTTCTTCTTTTTCTCCTCCCCCTCTTTCTTCTTCTTTTCCTCTTTCTTCTTTTTCTTCTACTTCTCCTCCTCCTCTTTCTTCTTCTTCTTCTTCTTCTTCTCATCCTCCTCTTCTCCTCCTCCTCCTCCTCCCCTTCTTCTTCTTTTTCTTCTTCTTCTTTTCTCCTTCTTTTTGTCTTCCTTTCTTTCTTTACTCTTTCTTCTTCTCCTTCTTCTTTTTGTCTTCCTTTCTTTCTTTACTCTTTCTTCTTCTCCTTCTTCTTTTCTTCATCTTCTTCTCTTTCTTCTTCTTCTCTCTCTTCTTATTCTTTTCCTTCTTCTTCTTCTTCTTCTTCCTCTTCTTCTTCAAGTAGCTCTTCAAACTCCTGGTGAAATATGCCTTCGTAGTATCCAATATCGCACGGGGGTCTCACGGTTTCAGCTTCGTTATAGAAGAGTAAGTTTCATTGAAATAAAGTGAGACCGACCAAATTTTCTATTTAGTCTGCTATAGCCGGTAATTCTCTTTATCAGTGTTCGTTATAACGAGGTTCAACTGTACTCAAAGGTTGTCCTTGGCACTGATCTGCAGGCAACCTCGCTTCTTAGACGGCTTTGCCGATCATACCTGCCTCTAGTCCTTGAACTGCAGGTGAGCTTGTGCCAAATCTTCCGCTTTTCAAAATATAACAGGGAAGTTATGGATTCCACACTGGCTACGTGCTTTCATAAAAGCACAGGACAAATATGGTAGGGGAAGGGCTCCATTGGGAAGGGGTACGAAATACGATGTTGCTGTCCTGGGTAGTTAAAGCTACTTCGCTGGGAGCTTCAATCTGAATGTAGCTGGTAGCCACCAGGCTACAGCAGAATGTTTGGAGCTTGAATTTTTGCTAGGGAAAATGTTTCGTGGTAGGGCTACAAAAGGTATTAGAGCATTGTACCCTGTTGCTACAAATTTGCTTTTGTGCAGCTCCAATGGCGATCGAAAATTGTAATTTTGCCGCTTTAAAACTACTTTACTGGACATGGGTAGCATACTAACAGGTTAGTGTATTAGTATAATGGCATCATTTATTAGCACATCAGTTTAGCGAATCAGTATGTGGTTGCACCTAACAGGAGTGCCTAAACCGGGGGGGCATGTAATGGTTCCACGTCCCCCCCACCTTGTTTGTGTGTGGTATTGTGTTTGGAGCTTCCTTGCACTTGTTAGGGTATGTTTTATGGTGGGGTGATCGTTAGCAAGAGCAGGGCTGATGCCAGTGGACGATTAAAGTAATTAGGGGCAGTTTTGAGATATATTTTTCCATTTGGATGGATCAAGGCTCTCTAACCAAACACAAAGCCCTTGTGAACGATTGTGGAGCCACAATCAGTGCCAAGCGACACAAAGTATAACCACTCGTAGTGCAAGCAGCCACGTGTCAAAGAATTGCACTTGCGTAATATTGCTCAAGCAAGGTCATTCTCAAGTGTTACTTTTGGTTGCAACATTGCTGTGCCTATGGCTGCCTCTGCATTGCCAGTGGTAACCACATGCCTGTGTTGCAACCTTGCCTCGCTCAAGCCACATTTTGTAGGGTCATTGCGCATCCATCGTTATAGTGGTGGCCTTCTTCTGGCTACTGGGACGAGCAAATTAATATTGGGATCGAAATAATCCCGCTTTTCATCCTCCTCATGTTAGTGGAGAGCGTGATGACAAAAAAATCCGTCCATCTTCGCAGTTGAGATGCCAGGGCTGAGGAAACGGCGATGGTGGTCTGCACTAGTTTTAGCATGGCTTTTGTTAGGTCTGCCCCTTTCTTAAGAGAAAGATGGCGAAAAAGCGAAGTTTTCTCCATGCAGATTTAGCTAAGGGAACACTGGTCTTAAAACAACTTCTTTTAATTTTCCAGTAAACTTTGCAAAACTTGTCAGTCTTGCTGTTTTTTTTCCAAGTGATTTCAAATATGCCATTATTTTTTTCGCTCGGTCAATTAGTTCCCACAAAATAATTAGAGATAATCAGTCATTTTTGGTCGAGCAATAGACAGAACAGTGTTGGTCATAAAACTGTAATCTTTATATTTTCCAATACTATGAACCCTGGCGAATGCAATAGGAGTGTGACGAATGGCCACGAGAGTGATTGGCCATGCGAGTGAGCCAGCAAAACGACAACGACGATGACAAAGAAGAGGAACCGGGCGTAAGCGATCGCGGAGGCTGAAACGGCAACGGCTGGAAGCGAAGCGGCGGAATAGGGCGCGGTCCGTGGGAACTACCCCGTGAGGCGCCTGGGCCACCCTAGACGGGACCGCGCTACCCTCCGCCGAGGCTCGAGGGCGCGTCTGGGCGCCGTCATCGTGGCGCTGGTGTGCCGACTGCTGACGTTCCGGTCAGGCTGTTGGGCGCTGCCCTTCCTACTGTTGGAGCCGTTAGAAACGCGTCGCGACTGAGCGTGAGCTAACTTGCCTATTCGGCATTGCTCTCGGACCTTCCCAACTACGAGACTATTTTGTGTACCTTCCTACTGTTGGAGCCGTTAGAAACGCGTCGCGACTGAGCGTGAGCTAACTTGCCTATTCGGCATTGCTCTCGGACCTTCCCAACTACGAGACTATTTTGTGTACCTTCTAACTACGGGCTGCGCGACCGTGTGACCCAAGCCCGTCCTGTCTTTAACGTCCCAGCGTCTACCGTCCTGTGCTTGTCCTCCGTCCTCTTAAATATAGTCTTCGACGTGTTGACCAGTGTTCGTCTACTGCCTGCCTGCGTGGTCCACGGCCCATTCATAACAAAAGTGGCGAGCCTGCCAGGATCCGCAGTTTAGAGAGGAGCCCTACTAGTGTTCTTCGCATTTCGCCGGCACATCAAAATGTATATAGCCGGACTGGAAAAAATAATGAAAGCCGGACAGGGGCTAGGCTTGACCGGCGAAGAGCTTCGGAACTACTTCGACAGCGAGCGCGAGAAACTTAAAGTGGAGTTAGCTCTGAACAGAGAGGCCAGGCGACTTGGCTTCGATGTTGCTGTATTAAGACAAAGTGGTTTGCCCAAAGAAGAGGAAAGGGATGCACTGAGGGAGTATGAGAAGAGGAAGGAAGAGGATGAACGAAGGATAGCCGCCCTCAAGAAGCAGATCGCCGCTCTGGAATCACGAGCATGCCTCGTTCGTCCTAAAGACCTATCTCTTCCCCCCGTACATGTGCCAGGCTCCGAACATAGCCCCCCAGCTTGTAGCTCAGTGCCAGTTCAACCAGAACTTGACTTACAAGCACCTGACACCAATGACGTTAACGCAGAAGGTCCTGAGACAGATGAGCCACAGGGTTCACTTCGTCCGGAAGCATGTTCAAATAACGGCCCGGAAGACATCATTCCAAAAGAACGCCAAGGTGGCAGCAGCGAGATGTTTTCGAGCTCACAAAGGCTACCGCGGAAACGAAAGAGCCGCAAGAAGACTGCGATGAACTCAGCCACGAAAGAATCTAAAACATCCGTCTGTACTCCGCATAGCCGCGTATCCCAAAAGCAAGATTGTCAAGGGCGTTTTAAGCATTGCAAGACTCGACGTTTGCCTAAGCTGAGTCGCAAAAGCAAATGCCATGTCATGCGCAAGATTGTCAAGGGCGTTTTAAGCATTGCAAGACTCGACGTTTGCCTAAGCTGAGTCGCAAAAGCAAATGCCATGTCATGCGCCACGCTGAGAGATTTTCAATCGGCTCATTATTTCGTAGGAGTCTAAGGATGTGCAACCTTTACACAGGATTAACCGCCGCTGTCGGGATACCTCCGCGAAGCCGTACGCAGGGTAAAACGACTTCACTCAAGCATCCGCGCAAACGGATTAAGATCAGACGCAAGCGGAGGAAAAAACCACGATTCCGCAAGAAACGTGACATGCTCATCACATGGCAATACAGCCCTGTTCCTACCGGATTAACTATGCATACACACTCTACTAAGAGGCGCAGGAATGGGAATCGCGGTGTGTTCCATAGCAGAGGGTCGTGCTGCCCGACGCGGAAGAGGCGCCGAGTGGTATAGGCAACCGTAGGCTCTTCTGGTGTAGACGCATGCAAGGATCTGGAAATGACTCTCAATGACAGTTTCCGGCTGTACATAGCTTTGTGCCCGTCTTCTTGGTCTTGTGGGGCACTTAAAGAGACGACGCCGTAGACTTTCCTGTTTCTGGTGACGTGCTTGAATTTTGGTGTGTGAACTGTTTTTTTTTCTACGAACACGGACACGGTGACTGTGCTATATGTCTTTGCTAGATGGATCAGTTTTTTTTTACCACCTCTTCGATAAGGAATCGCCTCCACCCTCATCAGCGTCTCCAGAATAGTTCTCCTAAGAACTTTCTGAAGAGGCTCGCCACTTTTGTAAAGAATGTTGGGCCGGGCCGCATAGAAAGTCACGAGCCTTGACTACTGTGTTCTCGCACACGCACACACAACATTATATTAGACAGATTAGACAGATTTAGTTGGGCGTTCCGGGCGTTAGCGTATTGCTGGGCGTAAAGCGGAGCGTACGCTCGTCGCGACGCGCCCATGGATAGTTTTAGTACAGCGTTTTTCGTAGCGTGCGCTAACGCTTGTGGCGCCACCTGTTGAACCTAACGCGAAGTACCCAAATTTAACCTTGCTGCGCCACCTGTTGAACCCAACGCGAAGTACCCAAATTTAACTTTTTTACGTGGCTAACCAAGGCAAACTGTAGCTGGACGGCGTTTTTTTTTTTTTTTTTTCAATGCGTTAACGCTGGTTTCGATTGTAAAAATCTTGCAAGTACGATAAAAAGTTCTCTTACCTTGATTCAGTATTAGGGAAAAATATGATACACCCGTCGCGATTGTTTTGCTCAACCGCGCGACGCCGAAGTTTTGAAGCAACACGCAGTACTCGGGATACTCACTTTATTCAGCTCTGAAATATGGCAGGACCATGCGACAAATACAACTGAGCATGGCATGCGACGCTAATGCGACGCGCAAAATGAAACAGCGGGTAGGCTGGCACGGCGGTTTAGTGATACGCTTCACCCGGGTGTAGCAACTCAATCAGATACACGATGCGTTCCTATTACTCACTTCCTCTTATTTGTGGAGTCCAACTACAAATCCTTCACGTTTCACACGGTAGCGCAACATCCTCGGCTCGCACCCGAAGGCGCGACGACGGCGCAGGCGAAAACTCTTGAATTCCCTAAATGGAGGCCGCCGATCTGCACCAACACTGCGCGCATTCCACCGCCGCGACACGCACACAAACACCGCCGCCCGCTTCGGGAGGCATCCAGGTTGTCCTTGGTCGCTCATTTCTGGTCTGCATGCCTGTTGGAACTGAAACGTTGTCGCCAAACGAGAAAAACACGCGACAGTCCACGTTTTCAGTCGGGGAACCTCCTGCCACGACCGGCCGCCGACATCGCCGAGGCAGCAGCCATTTTGAAAGCAAGGGGCCTCCCAGCAGGTCCGCAGCGCCCCGCAAGCGCCCCGGAGCGTGTACGCTCCCAGCCGTTGCGTGCGTAGCACCGCATCGCCGGGGCGTTTACGTAGCGTACTGCGCATGCGCAGTCGCGAGCCGCCCCGCCGGGGCGTACGCTCGTCCGGAGCGCGCGCCCAACTAAATCGCGCGCTCCGGACGAGCGTACGCCCCGGCGGGGCGGCTCGCGACTGCGCATGCGCAGTACGCTACGCAAACGCCCCGGCGATGCGGTGCTACGCACGCAACGGCTGGGAGCGTATGCTCCGGGGCGCTTGCGGGGCGCTGCGGACCTGCTGGGAGGCCCCTTGCTTTCAAAATGGCTGCTGCCTCGGCGATGTCGGCGGCTGGTCGTGGCAGGAGGTTCCCCGACTGAAAACGCGGACCGTCGCGTGTTTTTCTCGTTAGGCGACAACGTTTCAGTTCCAACAGGCATGCAGACCAGAAATGAGCGACCAAGGACAACCTGGATGGCTCCCGAAGCGGGCGGCGGTGTTTGTGTGCGTGTCGCGGCGGGGGAATGCGCGCAGTGTTGGTGCAGATCGGCGGCCTCCATTTAGGGAATTCAAGAATTTTCGCCTGCGCCGTCGTCGCGCCCTCGGGTGCGAGCCGGGGACGTTGCGCTACCGTGTGAAACGTGAAGGATTTGTAGTTGGACTCCACGAATAAGAGGAAGTGAGTAATAGGAACGCATCGTGTATCTTATTGAGTTGCTACACCCGGGTGAAGTGTATCACCAAACCGCCGTGCCAGCCTAACCGCTGTTTCATTTTGCGCGTCGCATTAGCGTCGCATGCCATGCTCAGTTGTATTTGTCGCATGGTCCTGCCATATTTCAGAGCTGAATAAAGTGAGTATCCCGAGCACTGCGTGTTGCTTCAAAACTTCGGCGTCGCGCGGTTGAGCAAAACAATCGCGACGGGTGCACATTTTTCCCTAATACTGAATCAAGGTAAGAGGGTATTTTTTATCGTACTTGCAAGATTTTCACAATCGAAACCAGCGTCAACGCATTAAAAAAAAAAAAAAAGAAACGCCGTCCAGCTACAGTTTGCCTTGGTTAGCCACGTAAAAAACGTTAAATTTGGGTACTTCGCGTTGGGTTCAACAGGTGGCGCCGCAAGGTTAAATTTGGGTACTTCGCGTTGGGTTCAACAGGTGACGCCACAAGCGTTAGCGCACGCTACGAAAAACGCTGTACTAAAACTATCCATGGGCGCGTCGCGACGAGCGTACGCTCCGCTTTACGCCCAGCAATACGCTAACGCCCGGAACGCCCAACTAAATCTGTCTATTAGCTGGATAATGGAGAAAGCCGGAACAGACACTGTAGCACACGAGCGAACTAGATGCGGGAAGATTCAAGTGCGGGAGACAGTACACAAAGTCATGAAGAAAGTCACGCGCTCACAGACGCCGATCGCGCGACGAGACGATCGCTGATGCGACGACGCGGAGACGTACTTCTCTGGAAGGCGACGGGGCAGACTAGTGAAGTCGATGAGGAGTTGTCCTCTCGCTGGCAGGGACGTGACGGTGGCCGATGGCTAGCGGCGGGACGGAAGTGCTTAGGCCTGCGCCATGCCGAGGCCTCGCTGCCCGCGCTCCCCGCCACCGGAACCACGATCACTCCCACGGGCGCAACACCTTCTTGTGGTCTCGTCGGCCGTTGTCTCGTTGACAGCCCGGGCGGTGGCTCAGACGGGAGAGCCGGCGACGGTCCTCGGGCCTACACCACGAGGGTGGCCGTCTTGCTGCCTCCGAAACGAACAGCTTCCGACGTCCTTCTTCTTCCCTGCTTCCTCGATACTGCTTTCTCTAGCGCGCACGTTACGCCACCGGTACCGGCGGATTGGCCCCCACTCTGCACGATCCCTTCACTACAAGGAGAATCGGTTTTTTGATGCATTGCTTGGAACTAATTTTACAGCTCGTTAAACTTTGCTGGCACCAGTGGCAAGGAACCATTTTGAGTGCCCTTTTCAAATACGAAAGTTTAAAATGAGCTGTAAAATTAGTTCCAAGTGGTGTATCAACATTTTCTTATTGCATTCACCAGGGTTCATAGTATTGGAAAATATAAAGATTACAGTTTTGTGACCAACACTGTTCTGTCTATTGTTCCTCCAAAAATGACTAATTATCTCTAATTATCTTGGGAACTAATTGACCGACTGAAAAAATAATGGCATATATGAAATTGCTGTAGAAAAAGCAGCACGATTGACCAGTTTTGCAAAGTTTACTTGAAAATTAAAAGAAGTTGTTTTAAGAGCAGTGTGCCCCCTTAAATCAAAGTGCGTCCACAATCCACATACCTAAATCCAAAATTGAAACTGGACCCGCCGCAGTGGCTCATGCTAAGGCGTTGCGCTGCTGAGCACGAGGTCGCGGGTTCGATTCCCGGCCGCGGCGGCCGCTTTTCTGATGGAGGCGAAAAGCAAAAACGCCCGTGTGTACGAGATTTCGGCGCACGTTAAAGATCCCCAGGTGGTCAAAATTAATCCGGAGCCCTCCACTACGGCGCGCCTCATCGCCTGCGTTGCGTCGGCGCGTTAAACCCTACAATCGATCAATCAACCAAAATTGAAACTGCCGAAGTCCAAAGCCAAAATATGTTTCAACTCACAGAAGTCTGCGTTATCTCTGTGCTACGAACCCAAAGCAAAATGCTGTGCGCCCCGAATGCGATGATAGCAAAATTTGGTAGAGGCTGGTTTCATAATGCGAGGGGCCCCGGTTCGATACCGACCACGAGACGCTTCTTTTCATTGTTGTTTTTTTTTTGAGGCGCACACCCTCAACACCTGCTCGTGGGCTCCTTTCCTCCTCGCCACTTTTCCCTCCCACTCCTTGGCCTCGCATTTTCACCCTCTGTACCTCGCCGATGATGATAGTTTTCTGGTAACGCTCCACGGCGGAACCGAGAGCCTAAACGGCTCTCCACTGTTAAAACCAGAATTGCTATTACGCCCATCTTGAGGGAGTCTGGTAAAGGCATCGAAAATGGCGTGCAGCTGTTTTTCCCTGAAACATCGTCATCGTGATTCCTCATCTCCGTAAAAGGCAGTTACAAGTAACGATCCTTCTCGTAAAGAGCAACTGCAAGTGTCATCCACTGCGTGTCGCATTTGAGATCACTTCAGAAGTGGGTGCCCATTTTTGTCTGTGAATGAAGCCATTAGCTGTCACCATTGTCCGTTTTGACTGCTTCAATAAAAATGGGAATTGGCCTGGAGCTTTTTTTTTTTTTTTGCTAAATTTATTTCTTCAAGACGGCTTTCGAGCAGTTATCGCTGTTAGTGTACACAATCTTCTGGCAAACTGAAAACATGTTTTACTATTCTCGGGTACAACCTCAAAGCGACAACAGAGGTTGCCCCCGTGCCTCATCACCGCAGCCAGCTGTTCCTCAGTGCAGTGCAAAGAGTGCATTACTGTGGGTGTCTTGAACGCGATTTCTTGGACTTAATCTGCTTACAAGCTACTGCAGTGACGCCAAGCAAAATACGCGAGGAAAAGCGGACGATGTAGCGCAGTAGGCGCAATCTCCTTTCGAAACGCACACGTTGACATTCGGGTCTGTCGCTTCAGCGGAGTGATAACACTGCACGAGCTGTTACTGCCGTTGTTAACTCGTGCCCGAGTATAATCCTTTTTGGTTCTTCACATTTTCGCGAAGTCACTTCTATTATTCGCGCAGAGTTTGTCTCCTGGAAGGATTGTTCTCGGGCCTCCATCTCCCTCCCCTTCTTCGTCGCCTTGCAGAGTGAGGCGGAAACGGCGGTGTCATGGAGCCCCACGGGTGGCAGGGTGGTGTCCTGGTGCCTGTCATCCTGCTGCTCGCCCTGCAAGTGCTGCCGTCAGGTACTGCCTTTCTCACCCCTCTGCCTCGTTTGGAGGCACCGCCGTGTTGTATTGGGCAACCGGGTAATTTTGTTGCATAGCGTTTCGTACTAATAATACCCGTGCCACACGTACGCGAAAAATGACATTAAATATTCAAGGCCTTAAGATACTGAATGACATTAATAGGGCGAGCCATGCTACACGGGAAAACGCAGAGGCATTCAATTTGTTAGGAACGATGGTGGTCATAGCAAAAAAGAGAAATTCACTCATATTTTAAAAGTCGTTAATGTAGAGAAAAACATCTTACAAAGGTTAAAATGTTTTTTTGTGGAAGAAAGGGTTACGAGAAATAGTGCTGCTTTCTTAATGTGAGCCGTTTCTAAAAGTGGCTTCAGCAGCTGCCGTCGCCTGCCAGCAGTAGCCAAATCCAAAAAATTCCAAACCGCGAGTGATGTGATGTTCTGCCTTTTGCCGCTGTTTTAGTGAACTTCGTCTTCTTCAAAACTTCGCCACCAAGAGTGCCCAAAAAACTGTCTTATTTCGAAGTTCAGCTACGTTTCCGCGTCAACACTCTAGTGCTGAGAGTTTCGCGATTCAATAAAGTTGTTTCTCTCTCTCTTGGTTTCATTTGGTGGTCATCACGTTCGCGAGTAGGCAGATTTAAGGCATTCGTGAAGGCGAATCAGTTGTGCGGAACTCCTTAAACCAAAAAGGGCATTAGAGCGAATGGCATTAGATTTTTTGTATGTAGCAGCGAATTAATGGCATGAGAACTTAAGGCATTAAGCACTTAATTTCATTTTTCGTGCACGTGTGGCGCGGGTGTAACACATCCTCTAGAGAAATCTGGCGCCAGTATCTAGGCGACCTGGGCTTTAGCAAGCGCACCATCGTGTACCGAGTAGAGGCGTTCCACCTGTTTTTGCCACTGCTTATTAACAGGCCAAAAGGTTGCGTGGGGCTGCAAAAAAAAACACACAATGATATAAAAATTATTTATAGCTGTTTAATTGTTAGAAAGAAGCAAGAACAATATTGTAAGGAATAATTAGGGGGGTTGGGGATACTGGTCTAGAGAACCGAAAATTTGCCAAAGAATCAATTTTCTGCATTAACAGTCTACAGGTCCCGAAGAATGTACCTGCAAAATATTATAGCTGTATCATAAGTATTCATAAAGTTGTCGCCCTTTGAAGTCGCCTAAATGACCGTTTTTGCCAATGTTTCGAAACTTTGTGCGCTGTTTTCTCGGAACCAATTTTTTTCCCCACGAGGTCAGCTGCCGGGTACAATATCTTGGGATGTACTGGTTTGATTTACATCATTTTTGCTGCATTCGAAAGCTTATGAACTGAAGAGTGCAATAAAACCACAAGAGTATAGAATTTCTTTTTGCTAGGACAAGATTTTATGTAGTTAGTGTTACAGAAACATTGGTTGATGACCTGATATCTATGAAGTTTACAGCATTTGCAGAAACAATGCTAAAATTACTGCTGTGGTATACTTGCACTCCCTGGTCTTTCTAGAGCATAAAGGGACAAAGCTATTCAACTGTTTCATAGATAGATAATGAAAACATTTTCCCGTATCGGGTGGCATAACATGCTGCACAAGCCTAAACTTGCACCCCATAGACGAAACCTGACCGCATATTAGTGCTCAGGATGTTAAAATACACTCAATCGGTAAATAAATTGCAAGCACATAGGTTTAAAAAATAACAAAATGTCCTCAGCACCGGTGTCCCCTCTTAAGGCTGCGTTATGAATAAAAATTTGGAGCCCCAAAAGCTTTATTTGTCAGGAATTAGAAGCTTCATGCAAGCCAAACAAGATGAATAAATGTTGCCCTTTCCTCGTTGATTTTGGCTTCAAGAGTGGAAAGAAGCCATGTGGCTAGCCAAGCCGAATAGGCAAGGAACGCTGCTACCTGCTATGCTTTGCACCCGTGTCGACACACGATTGGAGGGACTGATTTCCTTCGGGTATGGATTAGTACCGGAAATCTGTTTTGTGGTTTGACCGTAAAGACAGCTCATCGTTAGCTCGATTTACTGACCTCAGTGCTGATTGAGTGATTGATTGATTGATTGATTGATTGATTGATTGATTGATTGATTGATTGATTGATTGATTGATTGATTGATTGATTGATTGATTATTTTATTGGAGCAAGGAGGGCGTTTGCCATGCTGATAAGTGCCTCACTTTAATTATCAGATGTTTGGGGGCCAAAAATCGTATCTCATCCTAGCTTATCTTATCCTCTGGTATGTGAGTTGTTGTGTTGTATGGGAACACCTTCCTTCCCCCCCCCCCCCCCCTCTTGTGTAATTTTTTTTTTGTTGTTATCTGAAATATTTGGTAGATAAGTCACTCCTTCGTGGAAGTGCATGTCTCTGCTGTGTTGGCTCGGCAAAAATGCACTTCATTTGAAGGCATACGCATGCTTATGTTATAGTTAACCTTGTGAGCAAAGACTTTCTGTTTGTGTTTCAAAGCTGGTGGGGCAAGATCTCGGCGATAATTGCCGGGTTTGCGCACTAGCATGAAATGACAGCGCAAAACTGGAACAAAATCTCGGATCTAGCTGAACATGGTCTAAATTAATTTAAACTAGATTAAGATGGGAAATATGTAGTAGCAGAGATGTTACCTGGGCGTGAATGCTAGCTTGTGGGAACGCCTTGGATTGTTTATACCATCAGCTGTCGTCGCTGGATGGCCATGTGTTCAGGATACTATATGGTGTGGTTAACATTTACAGAAATACAAAAAAAAGTCCCTACACAGGAACAGATATGTACAGGGGTTAGATTGGCCAGTGCTTGATGAAAGAATAGCCAATCAACTGGATAATTGCAGTGGATCAGTAGTCAACAGTGAAAGCCTCAACACCCTTGTGTAGTCATCCCTAAAAAAAAAATTTTTTTTTTGTTTTGCCATTATTTAAGAACTGGTGTTATTGTCTGGCGAAGCAAGCAGGCAAGTAAAAAAGCATGGGGGCTCTTCCGGAAAGTGCCACACACGTGTGCGGAATGGCAGGGGCTACAACAAATCGGAAGGCCAAGTTGTGCCGTTCTGTCGTAGCAGCAAAACTGATTCTGTTACAAATGAACCTTGGACTGTGTTGCATTGGCACTCTGTACCTTCGCAGCAGATTAAGGGCGGCGGGAGGGGGATTTGTAGGAACTCCTCTGGGGAGACCCAAAATCAACACCGTAACCTGATTTTCTAGAAATACGTAGCAGTTTTCAGGTACCTTTATCATCATCATCATCATCATTGGGGGAGAAAGGAGAGAACTCTCTCTTTAGGTTGAGAGCATCATCAGACTCGCAAAAAATGGTGCCACCATCCTGCGTCGAAATGAAGGAATGAAGTGGAAGAGGAAAGATGCCTTCACTGATGTTGGAAACATTGCTGGTTGTCATCGTGAGCCAGTGTGGCTCCATAATATCCGTGCCACTACTAAAGATGCTAGGGAGGAGTAAAGAAATGCGGACTTCTTCAACATACTGTACAACTTCGCCTGAACAAAGTTCACTCGAGCCAACTTTTCAGCGAAACGAACTGTCGTGAAATTTTTCGCCATCGCGTCACTGCACCCACCATTATGAAAATATTTCAGTTGAAAGAACTTGACGTCCAACTCATTATTGCTTGAAAAGAAAACAGCGCGAAAACTTGGGTTGAAGTAGACGACAACCACGGCGCTAGTATAGTTGTCTTCTACTTTATGCAAGTTTTCGTGCACTGTTTTTTAAGAGTTGAAAGAGCCTTTCGTATGGGAAAGTTCAGTTTAACAAACTTCTCTCGCCGGCAACCCGTCAAGCATGCTCCATTTATTTCCCCGTGTGTGTGTCTGTCTGCCGCAGTGGCCGACTGCCAACATGACGACCTGAGTGACTACACTGAGCACACGGAACCGGTGTACGGTGCCACGAACAAGGACACCTACGGGGAGGGCGAGACGGTGCAGTACATGTGTCAGGGCGGCTTCTACCCCAAGGCACCGGGACCCGTGACCCAGTACCGGACTGCCGTCTGCCGCAATGGCCGCTGGGACAAGAGTGGTCAGAGTCCACTGACTTGCGTGGGTGAGTGGTGGGTGCGGAGGGGGGAGGAGCAGAAGTCTTTTTTAAGTGCAGAGCAATTTAGGGGCTCGCCTTGTCGTTGTAGCTCACTCGTTGGACCCAAGTAGAGTCACGCAGCGTTCTGTCGTAGCGGCTGTCGTCGTGGCGTAACCCAGAGGCTTCAAAAGCCAAATGGTTTATATAGTCATAAGCGTTCGAAACTCGTGAACCGCTGGCGCTTGTCATACATCTCCCCGTTGTTTAGCGCAAAGAAAACTGCAGGTGCAGTTGAGGCAAAATATACGTAATTAAGCGGCAGCGCCCGCATTCATTTAGTTGGAAGGCTGGTGAAGTTGGTTTTTACGATAGTAAGCGAAAAAAATGTGGCAGTGCAACGCTGACATATGTGGGAGGGAAAGCAAGCGCAAAGAGAACAGAACTCTCGCTGATGCAGTTTCAGGCAGGGGGTGCGGCGAGCACTGCGAAGGCGGGAAATTTGAATTGCATTGGGTGTTGGCAGTGAGCGGATAACGGCGCTACAGCCCATTATGGCGAACCACTGCTCTACACCTCGGACAGCTTTCACATTGAGTGGAACGGCTTCAATTTTTTTCCCGTCCATGTCAGCTGCTTAGCGGTCATGTAGCTCTAATTGGTAATTGAGTGCTGTTGGATGAGTGCCAAGTTCCAAGGCCAAGGCTTATGTCCCCTTGGTTCCATCTAAGGCCCTCCTCTGTTCTTTCTCTCAGGCAGCTTGGGCTTTCTCTCTTGTGTTCATCGTCTTTGTCTTTTTGCAATAAACTCACGGGGCCTCCGAGAATCTCGCATACAGTTCCTTCCTTCTTATGGCATCCGGTGAAGAAGTGCCTTACGACTGTCCCTGGTATCTCACTCTCCCGTCATGTTCTACTGCTTTTCTTTCTCTTTCTCGTCTTGCACTGCCGTGCTGCGCCAGTCCTTATTGCTGCACTTCTGTCTCCTGCTGACGCTGTGTTGTACTGTCATCTGTGCACTTGCTAAGCCGCTCGCCATCTATGCTCCCCAGCCCTGTACCGCAGGCCGACAGGTCTTTCCTGGTTGACATCCGGCTACCGTATTTACTCGAATCTAACGCGCCCTCGATTGTAATGCGCACCCGTTTTTTTTTTGCGGTCCGAAGAAGAAAAAACACTATGTCCTCGATTGTAACGCGCACTAGACTTTCAATATTGAATACAAAAGTGCAACTTTTTCTCACTTGGAGCAAGCAAGGTTTATTGCAAAGGTGGCAGGAAATGAAATTTGCCAGTTATTGCCGGCAAGACAGTCACCACGACAACGGTCCGGGGCAGCGCCGTCGCTGCCTCGGCCGCTCTGTCATTACTACAGTCAAACCCCGCTACAACGAACTCCGCTTCGACGAAATTTCCACTTCAACAAAATGTTTCCAATTCCCCGTCAGCTAGCCATAGAAGTCAATGCAACGAAGTCCTCGCCACAACGAACCATTTGTCAGGCTTGCTTTCCCTTCAACGAAATTTTCGATGATTTGGGCTGGGTTTGAACCATTATTTTACAATTAAATAAGCATAGCGCCAGCTATCTGTAACTTTTTATGCATCCAGGACGCTTAGTTTCACCGAAAACATGCGTCGTGCGCCCACACCGCCACCCAAAACAAAACAAACTGATAGCGGACGCCGTTGTTTGATGGTGGTAACGATGTGGCTGGCCGTCTTTACATGAGGTGGAGGCCAAGTTCACCAAGCCGGAGCTACAGCCAATCCGTATCCCGTTGAAATCGCACGAATGTGCCCCGCTGCTGACACGGCACCGTCATGTATGCGTTGTGAGCAGCTTTCCTTGCCATTTTCCTTCTACCATTCTTCATAGCCAAGAGCAAAAATCATGTGTGCGTGTTTGGTCTTGAAGCCAAGTCATCTTATATTAGTCGCGAGCGCGCGGTCATGTTAAATGCAAGCGCGCGCGTCTTGCCTGCCAACGTCAGTAGCTGCCGTGCTTGGTCAGAGGATAAGATAACGGCACTGCTCCTTCCACAAGCGAGAGGGGGCTTCCGACGGCCTGGCAGCTATCTGCAAATAATCAGCTCAGGAGATACACCTTGTTGTACAGCAATACGTTTTGCGCCTGCATTTCTTCACCCCCCTCCGAAACGCGTTCTTTGCGTGCAGTGAAAAAACAGGTAGCCATTGGTATGTTTGTTATCCGAATAAACGTGACGTTATTGCGCGTCACTACTTTTTCTAAACATTGTATTACGCTGCCAATGATACGGAAACATACGGGGCTATTTTTCTGGCATTTCCGTGTTGTGTTGGGGCAAATATTTCCCCTCAACGAATTCTCGCTTCAACGAAATTTTTCGCATGTCCCGTCAATTTCGCTGTAGCGGGATTCAACTGTAGTCTATGAGGAGCTCGCTGCTGCTGCACGTACTCTGCCAGCCGGTCTTCTATTTGGGGATATCGCCCCCTCTTTGGTCTGCTGCACCCTTTCCGTGTCCCCTTTCTTGCGAAGATTTTCTCTTTCTGTTTGCGCCTGTCCCGCACGCAAGTGTCCGGAACACTGAACGCATGCGACGCGGCCCTATTTCCTTCGCTTTCCGCGCCCAAGATTACTTTCTTCTTAAACGCAGCATCGTGGTGAACCCGCCGTGCCTTCGCAGTGCGAAATTCTATGGCGAAAAGAACAGAGGAACGGAAAAAAGGACTAGACAACAAAGGCGAACATGCGCCGACTACGAAGCGCTGGCTACGCGTTCGGTAGTCAAGCAGCCATCTTGAAACGTCAATGGCGATACGGCGCTGCAATTTTGAGTTGTACTCGATTGTAACGCGCATGCAATTTTGGGACCCTATTTTTCCGGAAAAAAAAGGTGCACGTTAGATTCGAGTAACTGCCGTCCGTTTCACCGTGGTGCCAACAACTTGCGAGGTGGTGTATGCGTCATAGTGTTCACTGTCACTTGAAATGGTGCGACTCTAAGCATTATCGCCGCCCTGCCATGTTCTGCGGTCACAAATGTGCCTGCATGTGTGCGTGTGTCTTGCTGTTCAGACAAGCATGGAGCTGAGGGAAGCAGCTTAATTGTTAAGTGAGCTGACATTTCAGTTTCACCGACGCGAGGTGCCAATGTGTATGCTGACTGGTTGTAGAAGTGTTCGAACTTCATTTGTGACTGCAAGCAACTCTCGTTGCACTCTAGCATCGTGCAGGCATGTCTCTAGAAGGAGGCTTTTGCTTCTGGCCTGCGTACCTGCTAGCTCACTGACGCTTGCTCATTTGCACATTCACGTTTCGATTTCGCCAGTGTCACGCACAACTATGCATGCTAATTGATTTGTAACACGTGGCCAAACTCCAGACAGAGGCACAAATCAGGCAACTTCGTAACGGTGCTCAGTCCAAAGACTTGGCCCACAACTCTGTTGAAGCTTAGTTTGATAACATCGCTAGGACAGGACACGGAGAAGGTGACACGAGACTGGGCGCTGACTAAAAAGGAGCACGATTACCTAAGTCATTGATTGTAATCTTAGCGCATGTGCATTTTTGTAGCGACAAGCCCTTGCCTTCGCAATTTTATTATTTTGTATGTTTTATTGTTTTTATTTCCCGGGGCTGCGGCGAAATAAACCCTTTGTTGTTAGTCAGCGCCCAGTCTCGTGTCGCCTTCTCTGTGTCCTGTCCTAGCGCTGTTATCAAACTAAGTATGTACCGACAAGCCCGCATTAACGCAGTTTTTCTGTTGAAGCTATTGCTGTGTTTGACGTGCTTCCATTGTTGCCACAGATCTTTGTTATCAGTGTGCATGCTTTTGCCGCTGCATGTGCATGTCCACACTAGTTTCGTTGTAAGGCCTGCTGTTACCAAACCACGGGTTGGAAGGCTCAGTCGTTAGTGAGAGTGACTTGGAAGGACTCGCAAGAGCAAGCGCCACTCACACTCAAATGTGACTCAAGTGGGGACTGATGTGGGAGCTCCACTCAAAGGGAGCAGCACCTTTCATCCCAAGTTGTGAGTTTGAGTGGTGCTCAAACTCCTGAGTGCACGTAAAGGGGGGGACACTGCTCTTAAAACAGCTCCTTTTAATTTATCAGTAAACTCTGCAAAGCTTGGAAATCTTGCGGCTTTTTTCCCCACTGATTTCAAATATGCCATTATTTTTTTGATTAAGTCAATTAGTTCCCAAGATAATTACAGATAGTCATTTATGGAGGAACAATAGACGAAACAGCGTTAGTCGTAGAACTGTAATCTATATATTTTCCAATACTATGAACCCTGGTGAGTGCAGTAACCGGAGCGGTCCGCTTGGAACTAATTTCACAGCTCACTAAACTTTGGTGGCACCAGTAGCAAGGAATCATTTTGAATGCCCATTTCAAACGCCAAAGTTTAATGAGCTGTCAAATTAGTTCCAAGCGGTGCATCAGAAAGCCGATTCATATTGCGCTTATAATATTCATAATATTGGAAAATGTAAAGATTACAGTTTTATGACCAACAACACTGTTTTGTCTAATGTTCCCCCAAAAAGGACTAATTATCTCTAATTATCTTTAGAACTAATTGAATTGCTCAAAAAATAATGCCATATTTGAAATCAGTGGTGAAAAAATTCCCGCGCCTTCCCGCGAGGGGAACACGAGTAAATGCAGAGCATTGGGGCCTCAGTACTGATTGAAGGCAGTGTTGCTTCCATCGCTTCTTCCGTGATGCTGGAGCAGCAGACACGAGTAAACGTGGGCACGAGCGTCAACCAAGGAAGGAAGGAAGGAAGGAGCAACACAGTGAGGGAAACACGAGCGACCGCTAGCCGCTATATTTGCAGCGCGCGCAGTAGAGGGAGAGCAGTACGGGGGGGAGAGCGCGCATGCGCAAGCAGCGCGCGGCCTTCCACGCCCCACCGCGCTGCTATCACGCACCTGTTAGGCCGAGACCGCGACGGAGCGAACGGGCTGACTACGACGCATGCGCGCGCCAGCTGCTGTTGAGAGAGAGGAGGGAAGGAGAGGCGCACCTGCTGCGGACGCGGAACTGTTGACACCGTCCGACGCAGGAACAGGCGAGGCTAAGAAATGCTCTGCATTTAAAAAGCAGCAAGTCTGGCCAGTTTTGCAGTTTACTTGAAAATTAACAGGAGCTGTTTTAAGAGCATTAAGTGGGGTTCGCAGCGAGTGGCGCTGTCACTCGTGGGTCCATCCCAAGTACCTGTCACTCATGAGTGGTCAGCGAGTGCACGCATGCGCAAGCCTGCCGACCTGCGTATGAAAGCCTCGCCACAGTGCACCTAGAGCGACTAATCTCCCACGCAGCGGTGCATGCTATCTGCCGCCCTTGCCCGAGGTGCATGCTGACAGTTGGGCAGGGCCTGCTCAACTCTGTTTCCCGGTGTTGCTCCTTGCATTAGGCCGGCCACAACTTCCGCAAGGATGTGTGGAGCCGCACTTTCCGCACGGCCGGATCATAGGGCCCGGCCGTCACAGTGTCGGCAGCGTCGTCTACCACGACTTTGACGCCATCGCCATCTTCGACTGCGACGACGGACAGAGAACGTCGGCCAGGTGCCTGCAGTCAGGGGACTGGAGCAGCAAGCCGCCCACGTGCACCGTGCTGACAAGTCCGTCGACTTTTGTCTTTTTTAAAGACGATAGTCTTTCTTGGGCTACTTAAACTTGGAAATTTTGGTCTGTCTGTATGTCTGTCTGCCTGTCTGCCACTCGATTCAGCCAGCTGGCCAAAGCAACACAGATGCTGCGCAGTAGGTTTATATAACTACAGCCACATTTAAACGTTTAAGCCTGGTGTCAGTGTTCATGCTTGTCAACATTGTTGAACATGAACAAGACATTACGCAAATACAGGCAGTAAATCAATACATAAGAGGTATTTCCAGTGTTCATTTAGCAAAAAATTCATGGATGCTTGGTTTTTGCGATAGCAAATGAAATACTACATCAACGGCAGAAAACCGTCGCCTGCTGTTGCCAGCGCTACCCCCTGGCGGCAATAGCAAATCAAACGGCAACGGCAACGAAAGGTTCCACTAGATGGGATCCACGTTCCGCTTGCAACGCTCGTGGAGTAGAGCTACGTGGTTCTATAAACGTTGTAGTAGGGTGCCTCAGTTCACGCGCATCTCTGCCGTACGGCAGCGCTGGCATCGAGGCACCCGACTTGGAGCAGTGGAAGGCGGTAAATTTAAATTGACTTGAGCGAACCTCTAGCGTGTTATCTTGGGAGGAAGGAGACGGGAGAGTACCAGCATGAGAGGTCAGCAGGAAAGAGAAGGGAAGCAATCACTTGGCAGGGCGCCAGTGGACTATCGTCTTTCAACGACATTTGAAACGAAAGGAACAGATATGCTGCCATCTTTTTTAAAGCGGGACCAGCTTTTTTTTTCACTGGCCGCTCGCGAAACTTTACATTGGCCTATGAATCGTGTGATGATCTGTTGTTCAGTCTCTGTAGAGCTGTGACTTGGATTGACGGAAGATGCTGGAGTTTAGTGTTGAGTGTATTTGACAGAGAGGGTGTTATTCCATTTTCAGCGAGAAAAACTACAGGCGAGAGAGTACTGGTATTTTAGCGGCAGTTATATTTGAAGGAAGTAATATACAGCAGCGAGGCAAATATTGAAAAGTTGAATTGAGAATTCGTCGCGCGAAACATCAAATGAATTGTGTGTATGGGGGCCTGCTTGTGCTTCGAGTAATTACGTTAGCGCACAGTGCTTGGGGTGCAGCACGGGCTACAGATATTGGCATCTGTTTGAATCAGTTGGGCAGGTTAAGCTTGCAGTGAAAGATACTATGAGCCAGAAACTCGCAGTGAAGCCCATCTTCTTCGATATCCTAGGTTGTCTATACGAGCCATGACTGCTTCATGTCATGCTCTGCATTTATTGACCTCACGAAAGCAAAGTTCAGTTTTGCTGAGGCGGGTCTTACATGTGCGCCTTTATTCATGGACTGTATGGGTACTGTTCATCTTGAAGGTGGAAGCGCTCACAAAACAGGGACGAAAGTAGAAAAAACATAGACAACACGGCGCTACTTT
The DNA here is from genome assembly GCF_048455015.1 of Haemaphysalis longicornis. Taxonomy (NCBI): domain Eukaryota; kingdom Metazoa; phylum Arthropoda; class Arachnida; order Ixodida; family Ixodidae; genus Haemaphysalis; species Haemaphysalis longicornis. The sequence goes on from NW_027526204.1 coordinate 70,387,695, forward strand.
CTACTTTTTTTTTTCTACTTTCGTTCCTGTTTTGTGAGCGCTTCCACCTTCAAGATGAACAGCTACCAACTAGCCCAATTGTCCGTTCTACTGTATGGGTACCCCTTGAATTCCAGTCCAGGTTTCTGATTGTATGAATGCAACATTAAGTTTCTCTCTCAATTGCCCCAAATTTCTCCAGCAGCGGCAGCGTTTTCTGGATTTCTAGAAAGGAAAAAAAAAAAAAAAACAGAGGAGTGTCTCTAGCATTGGTTGCACGAACAGATACCTGTGAAAGGTGGAGCTTGTAGGCCATAAATGTTTCAGTTGGCTTTCAAGCAACTTTGGTTCCTGAGCTTAAGGGGGGACACTGGTCTTGAAGACACTTTTGTTATTTTTGAACCAATCTCCTTGAAATTTGCACATTAAGTGTGCTTTAGCATCCTGAGCACAAATAGGCAGTCAGTTTTCATCTATATACTAAGTTCAGAGTTTTGCAACACATTATGTCATTCCATTTCGGGCAATTTTTTAATTATCTGCGTATGATATACTTGAATAATTCTTGTTCCTTTGTGCTCTAGAAGGACCAGGGAGTGCAACTATACCACAGCAGTAATTTTATCACTGTTTCTGCAATTGCTCTGAACTTATGAAATGTCAGGTCATCAATTATCAATGTTTTCGTAAAATAAAATGCATAAAAAATTGTACTGGTACAAAGAAATTTTATATTTTTCTGGTTTTATTGCACTGTTCAGTTCTTAAGCTTTCAAATGCAGCAAGAATGACGCAAATCCGACCAGTACATCCCAAGATATTGTGCCCGGCAGTTGACCTCATGGGAAAAAAACTGGTTTTGAGAAAACAAGGCACAAAGTTCGGAAATGGAGGGGAAAATGGCCATTTAGCCAACTTAAAATGGTGATAGCTTTGTAAATACTTACGGTACAGCTATAATACTTTGCAGGTACATTCTTTGGGACCTATAGACTGCAAATAAAATTAATGCAGAAAATTGATTTTTTGGCAAATTGTTGGTCCTCAAGACCAGTGGCCCCCCTTAAGTGCTTATCCCGACTCCCTTTATAGTGAATTTTCCGTGCTGCGCATTTCTCGAGCTGTTAGTAAAATGGATTTATTCGACCGCAGTTAACTCGATTTTGTCACTTGATTCAGTGAAATTTAGAGCCCTTTGTATTTTTCTGCCAGATTTCATTGGCACACCAAGAGTTGACACGGGTTGGCTTTATTATACTTGATTGGCTGAAAATTTACTTGAATGAGAGCTAGCCTTTTTATGGTAGGTACTTTTTTTTGGCCCCCAAGAAGTTGTTGGAGTTGATACACAAGCCCCGAGTCACTGGAATGGACCCAGTCGTATAGGCTGCTGCGGCTTGAAGCTTCTTAGATGATGTCAGAAACAGTTCTTTTCGAGCTGCCAATTTAATGGCAAGGGTTTACTCCACGATGTTCTTTTATCTTTGTCATTGGCATTCCATTATCCACTAACTTGGAAACTGCTGAAGACCACAAGAGCTCTTTTCTCCTTTTCCTTTTTTTTTTTTTTTGCAGAACTGTTTTGTTGAAAAATGGCAAGGGTGAATCAAGTGATTGTGCCTGTAAAGTTAAATGTTGATTTTATTTATTGCATTTAACCCAGTTTATTAATATTGCGTTACTATTTGTTAGAATGAATAATTTATTCAAATAATTCGAGATTATGAACCATTGCATGAGTTATTTAAAAGTGACGGTAGATGGTCTTTAATTTCTGTGCTGAATTGTGAGTGTTCTTAGAATTGTAGTCCTGAAATTAAGTGCATTATAGTTAATAACCCCCCCTACTGGTGGCGTAAGTATTCAAAAAGTTGCTTAAAAGGGATGCCTTGGTTTTAGCTGAGCACACAGGAATGTTTATGTACTGTTTGATCATATATAGTTGCGAGAGAGTATTTGTGTATACATTAATGGCGGCTGTAGTGTATGCGTTAAGGAATGTGTGTACGCAACTTCTTGATCTTCACATTTGCCGTCTGGTCCCACCCGAATATTGTGTTCAGTGAGCTTGTTTTGTGTCTTGTTGCATGTGTCGTGCAACTTTGGTGAAGAATGACACTCGTGTCAGCGATAAGTTCCAATTGCCCACAGTTTGCTTGTTGCGGCAATCACTACTTTGCCTTCACGTTTGTTATTGGAAGCAAACTCGCCATTTAAAGGGTACAGGGGTAAGGCGAAATATAAAAAAAAGGTGGCTTATTTTTTTTTTCGCAATTAGGAAGGTTCACCTCCTTGTGCACATTTTCCATAATCGCACTTAACTTAAAATGTTGTACATCTGGCTCAAAAACAGCTTTTTTGTAAACAAGTACTAAGTGACCACGTCCCATTTTAGAATGTGCAGCTCCGTTTTTATTGTCATCATTTTTTCATATCAAGAAACTCACAGTTCCAGATTAAAAAAAATGCTAGTCTGGAACTAGCTGTATTAAGAAATTGCTTGGCAACCATTGCATAGCTGATTTTTCAGCCAAGGCAATCCAAAGATGCTGTGCATGTTCAATATTCCACATTTCTGCTTCGGAGCCGCGCGCCAAAAAATGGCTTTGTTGGGCTTCACACTCTCAATATTGCAACAATGGATGCCGTTCTTTCATTTATGATGGTATCATCACGCGAGCCGGCATTTCAGAATAATTTGGATTGAACCCTGGGTGCAACACCACCATCAAGTGGCTAAAAGAGGAGGTTGACCACAAGCAACGATACTTTGCGAACAGAGCTTGCACGACAGTTCACAAAATGGGCAAGGCTGGACAGACGACTGGCTGAAAAGCAAAAAAATGACTTCGACAGTGATTACGAAGCTAGTGATTACTAAATAAATGACTCGAGTGGTGTTTGTGGCAAAAAAAGTATTGTTTTTCATGTCTTTTAATTCTTACTTCAAACTCGGTTATCTCAAAACAGTTTTTTTTTAATTACATAGGTACCGATATTTCCTATATCTTCCAGGATAACTGGCTGATTCTTTTTTTCCTGTCATCTACATAAGTTGTCACGTCTAATGTATCAGAATCGAAAATATGTGCATAGCGTTTTTTTTTTTTTTTTCGTTACAGAATTTTCGATATCTAAATTAAGCCAAAATTTAGGTACTGGCGAAAAAAAATAATAAAAATTTTAATTTTAGTCTGTTTTTAATAATTTTGGTGCAGTTGAAAGAGCGTAAAATTTGAAAGAAAATGATGTATGCATTATGTAAATACCTGTAGTAGATGCCGAGAAAAATGTACCTCCGAATGGCCAAACATGCGTGCGAAGTATAGGGCTTGCCCTGTGCCCTTAAAAGTTATGACTTCGAATGTTGCTCAGCTAACTTGGTCAGTCTTCATTTTGTCTACTGCCTATAGAAGGGAAAACCTTTGATGCATTATCATTTGCTGCCCTAAAGCAGCGTATGCCTTGTCGCAGCCCTGTCTAGAAGAAAAATTTGTTGTGCTTTTTGAATCGCATGACTGTCACCCTATTATTTTCGGTGATCTTGCCTGAGAAGATGGGGAGTGTGCTTCAGCGATTGTTCGGTCATCGAGACAATGGGATGCCCTTTGCCTAACAAATCAGGTGGATTTACCTAGGCTGTGTGAAACTTGTGTCCTCACATTTTGGCGGGAAATGTTGGGTGGAGGGAAGTCTTAAGATTAAGCCTTGGTGCAGCACGGCAGAAAGTTGTGAAAGTTGGTTTTGATACATCGTAGAAAAAGGCACGGATGAATTGATGACCCAGGCTAAAAGGTAAAACAGAATGATGTGCTAAAGCCTCGTTACAAGAGACACTGTTACAAGAGACACTTGGTAATAAGAGACATTTGAATAAAAGCAGTTTGGTTGGTTTTCCTATGTTCGCAATTGGTTATAAGAGACATTTGAATGAAGGCGGTTTGGTTTGTTTTCCTATGTTCGCAATGTTAACAACATTACATACAAGAGACCTTGGTTACAAGAGACATGTTTTCTAGGTCCCTTAAGTGTCTCTACTAACGAGGTTTTACTGTACTAGCAACTGGGCACCTGATTCAGGAAACAGAGATCCATAATGCAACCGCCTCATAAACCAAACTTTTTGACACACACAGCGCAGCAGAAGTTACGACGGTGCGAAGTTCAGGCGTGGAAGGCAAAACCGGTTTTTCTAGTTTTTCCACCTTTGAAGCTCAAACTTTGCACTATTGTAACTTCTGCTACAGACCAGATAGAATGATACCGTTAGTCTTAAAGCACTCCTTGATTTGTGCACAGTTCACTGGTACCTTGTTCAGCTGCATCACTCAGGCAGTTTTTTCACAGCTGTCGAAAAATCAATTATAAAAATCGGAATGAATTTGAAAGTAGTCGTTTTACACAAAAACAAATTTTATATCTACAACCAGGACGAAAAACCAAATATGTGCGTCCCTCAATTGTCATCATTATTACTGTAAAAATAAACATTTTGATCAAAGACCCATGTGCCCCCGTAAAATTGGGTATTACTGTTGCCAGGACAACGCAGTCCTTTTAAAGGAGCCATGAAGACAAAATACAAGTTGGGTTTATTAGAAATACTGCTTAGTCCCAATAACAATGATACCAATATCATCGCAATCTTCGAACAAATAACGGAGATACTAAAGAAAACGTGTGAAGCAGTCGCGACCCCCTAGCCAATTTCCCGCAACTTTTCTACGACATCACGGAACCTTGTTTGTGCGATTGGCGGCCGCCTAACTGACCAGTCGCGACGACACATGACTGGACGTCTGTAATGGAGCCTCTAGTTCCATTTGACCGCATCACTTGAATGCTAACGTGCAGTTAACGCACTGAAAATTATATATTATTGTTGGCCTGTATGATGTCATTCTTGCTCATAACACGTCACTGTGGCGCAAAATTTGAAAGTTTTTAAATACTGCTTGGTTTTTTTTTTTTCGTTAAAAAAACATCTGTGGCTGTAATGGAGCTGAGTGAGATGCTGAATCCTAGTTCTTTCAAATTAAACGAAGTTGTATTTTCTCTTCATGGCTCCTTTACGAAACCAAACTTGTATTTTCTCTTTGTGGCCTCTTCAAAGATTTACAATGCCGTGTGTGTCCCCCTTTTTTTTTTTTTTTTTTTCTGTAACGGCCACAGGTGTGTCTTGCGGCAACCCTTTCCCCGGTGGCTCACTGTCCAACGGCCGGCCAGACTCGCTGGTGTTCAACTTCCCATCCATCATCAAAGTGACGTGCAACCCGGGCTACCGCCTGGTGGCCCACGACGGCAGCGAGTGGGGAACGAAGATCCTCTCTTGTCAGAGCAACGGCCAGTGGAACCGGCAGGCGCCCAAGTGCATGCGTGAGTGCAACGGGGGCAGCCTTCTTTTGCACAGAGGGAACACCCATGCGGACACATAAAACTAGTCATGGCTTTGAAAACTGTGAGAAAAAATTGTCTCTGTGGTTATAATCTCAAAGCTCCAATTCTAAAGATAAAAGTTTCAAAGTATCATCTTCACTTAGGTTGTGCAGGAGATGCACACGGTAGTGTAAGATATCATCATCATCGTCGTCATCAAGCTACTTTCGCCCGCTGCAGGGCAAAGGTACCTCCCATGGATCTCCGAATATTCCGGTCCTATGCTAACTGCAACCAATTTATTCCCGCAAGCTTCTTGATCTCATCTGCCCATCGAACTTTCTGCCGCCCCCTGCAACACTAGCCTTCTCTAGGGATCCACTCTGCTAGCCTTAAAGGGGCCGTGAAGACAAAATGCAAGTTTGGTTCATTCAAAAGGTGGCCTCGTTAGAATCATGCCGACACCACTTTTAATACACACTTCGCTCAAATAACCTATATAATTAGGAAAAAAGGGAATGGCCATGCGACCCACTAGCTCATTTCCTCCAACAGCACCTATGATGTCATACCAGCTATCTCTGCGATTGGCAGAGGCCAGAAAAAGCAAACACAAATTAGGCATAAATTATAGGCTGTGGCTAGCGTTCCGTCCACACGGAACGATATACAAGTGCTAAAGTTCCGTCCAGACGGAACGGAGCGCTGCGGGTTATCCTTCCGTCCAGACAAAATACAACTGAGAGCTTAGAGTTCCGTCCAAACGGAGCCGACGTGAAATTTGTACAGTTCCGTCCAGACGGAAGCAAAACCGGCTGATTAGACGCCGTGCTCACTCTTCAGATTTGGTGTAGTGGTTGCGCCTCGGATAATGGCGCTAATGTACCGGGTTCAATTCCCCCCGGGCATACTTTTTTTTTTTTGCGTGGTTGTGCCAGCGTTTTGTAACGGCTAACTTCGTGCCCACTTTACAATTGACGCGGTGAGAGCAGTAAGTAGGCTTTGATTTTGCACTCAACCGGCCGCTCTGGTATACCGCTCACTAGAGCCAAGGCCGACTTATCCATCGCCAGAGTTCCGATCATCTGTAGTTCGTAATGGTGATCACTAATTCACGGTTATTCTGGCTAGTCAATGAGCGGAAGCGGTTTACACGGGCACAGTTTCCCACGGTTAAGTGAACCGCGGTTAGACAAAACCGCAGTTTGCTGCGTTACACGACAGACGAAACTGCGGTTACCCGTGGTTAATGCACACTGAGCTTGGCCACCTCACTTCGGTCACGCTAACCGCAGTTCCTGCAGCAGCAGTGCTCCAAATCACACAAGTCCGTTTGGATGCAAGTGGCGGCGCATCAGCGGAGGCGAAAAAAAAATCACCTGGCGTTCAGAGGAGACGAAAGTTCTCAAATAGCGGGTGCCCCAAAGCTGCCCCCAAGAGGCGCTTGCGTTCTTTGCGTCGCTCTCGCAGTCCGCGCGACTGCCCGTCAGCAGCGGCTCGTTTCCCAATCCACCCGATCAACTACGACAAAAGCCGTGCTAAATTTGTAAATTCCAGGCGTCGTTCGCCAAAGCAGGCAATCATGGTGCGTTTTTAGCACTCACTCTGAAACGATCGGTGCGCACGTCGGCCGAGCCTGCAAACATGCCGGCGCTCCTGCTAGCACGGCACTGAAAGCGGCTGGAACCGGCCCAGACCACGGCAGCAACAGCTGAACGACGCTCTTCGAAATCAATCTGATCGCGGAAAAGAACTTCCACATGCGAGAAAGTAAATGTTAGTGTGGTGAAAAATTGTGCTATGGATTGAAATTCGCAGTTGTAAAGATAACGGCGGTCAAATATCCACCGCGACGCTAAGCCTAAAGTTCCCAACACCGAGCAGGCGCGAGAAGACCTAGCCGGTTGCGAGCTGTTGTGGAAGCCCCTCACCTAAATCTCGCCGCGCGCGAGTGCGTTGCGTTTGGGTCTGAAGCGACTGTTTTAACGATGTTTCCTTTTGTCTACACTGCTTCCATTTTGTTTTTTATTGTGAAGTTAAAAGTGTGTTAATTTATTTTTGTTACGCTCACAACCAAGTGACCGCGGTCACCACACTTAAAATTTCGCGTGTAACAGCCAAAACCGCAGTTTGCGATAACCGCGGTTAAAGTTTAGTAACTACGGCTAAACAGGCTTTCTTGATATTTACCCAGCCGAACGAACCGCTTCCGCTCATTGACTAGCCAGAATAACAGTTTTAGTGATCACCGTTAAGAACTACAGATGATCGGAACTCTGGCAATGGATAAGTCGGCCTTGGCTCTAGTGAGCGGTATACCGGAGCGGCTCAAAGCCTACTGCTCTCACCACGTCAATTGTAAAGTGGGCACGAAGTTAGCTGTTACAAAACACTGGCACAACTGCGCAAGAAAAAAAGTATGTCCGGGGGGAATCGAACCCGGTACATTAGCGCCATTATCTGAGGCGCAACCTCTGCACCAAATCTGAAGAGTGAGCACGGCGTCTAATCAGCCGGTTTTGCTTCCGTCTGGACGGAAGGATAACCCGCAGCGCTCTGTTCCGTCTGGATGGAACTTTAGCACTTGTATATCGTTTCGTCTGGACGGAACGCTAGCCACAGCCTAAATTATAAGCTTGCCGGATGAGCTATTTGCACTTAAATTTAGGGCACATTCTTTTTATATCAGTAAGAATGGTCGGACAAACAGTGCAAGTTACGAAAGCACATGTAAACATAGAAGTACCGATGCATACTGCTGTTAGTACTGCGTGCACTATGCTTTGTTTAGGTGCAGAGCACTGTGGGGCTCTGGGGTTGACTCAGACGACACTGGCCGATTGACGCAAGCAACAGTGTCTTAAGTGACCATATTTGTCGAGCGGGCACCATGTTTCACGAAACGATTTTTTCCATGAACAAAAACAAGCCAGGTTTATATACGATCACAAACAAACCAAAGGCAGAAAACGACTTGCTGTGGTGTGGTGGCGCCATCTAGGTTGACTAACAGTAAGCAAGTCTCCGCTCCACACCAAGTTTAGCTAAAAGACCTGTTCTTATGATGTCATTGCAAACGTTGTTTGAACACACGTTTTGGCGTGAGAATCAAAATTTTAGCCTAAATTGATTAATTTCACAGTGAATGAAGCATCGTTTGCTTCCTGAAAACTGCTACGGGCACTATAGAACACGAAATCTTTCGAATAACACAAACTTGTATTTTGCCTTCATGGCCCCTTTAATGACCAATGTAAGATACATGAAACTATAATATACTGTAAATTTCAAATCCTAAAAGTCAGTGTTTAGTTGAGCAACACCGCTTCGTCGCATTTCATTTCCAAGTAAAGCAGTCAGATGGCACCACTTTCCCTGCATTGGCGGGAATTTGAATGCCGAAGCACAGAAAAGTTCCACGGCTGCACTGAAATGCGTTTTTGTCGCGGCATCGCCGCAGCTACAGTATACATAGCTTGCATGTGACGTCCCCACAGCCCTTTTTGGAGTACCGCTCTCCACTTTCCCAGTGCTACTCGAGATCGGAGGGGGAGATAAGTTCACGGCCTTCCACCGTGCGAGCGGTGCTCCAAGATGGCCGCTACAGTGACGTCAGTGCAAGCTATGTATTTTATAAACATCGGAGGCTATGAGAAAGTTCGGAGGCAGAGATGGGGCTTGGGCTATGCGATACAGGAATTAGCTGGCGAGCATTGGACAGGATTTGATCGGGTCATAGAGCTTTATACAATAACAACTAGAGAGGAATCTGGCGCTGCGATCGTCCACCGCAATGGGCATGGTGAGTAGATCTGGATTCGGATTGGCACTCGATGGCTTGCAGAAGTTATCATGGATTGGATCGTGCAGCCAGTTTTGTTTTTGTTTTGCACTTGCGTGAACGCATTTGCCTATGCTGGAAGAAGCATTCAAAAATACGTTTCTCCTTGAATAGAATGCCGCACGAGCACTGACGCCGTCCTGAGTGGAAATGTTTTATACCCAGAGTTTTAAATTGGGTGGGTTATCAATTCATTGCCGGCACAGCGAGCCTGAAAACACAAATGACTGTGCTGTTTGGGGCGAGTGCGCCTGCGAATTAGGAGTTGCAGCACTGCGCATTTGGCAAAGCAATGTACTTTTGAAGCTGGCACTGGTTGTGAACGGCTTGAAGCAGCTACACTTTTCATGCAAACGCTGGCTCGTACGGTGTAGACCAGCAGTACCGGCGGCTGTTAGGAACGCAGCTTGATGAATGTCGCTAATTCAGGTTAGAATAACTTCTCCAAAGCTAATCGGTTTCTTTTCTTTTTTTTTTTTTTTTTAAGAGCACACAATTTTTTTTGTTATATTAAAAGCTACAAGTGCCAAAACTGTAGTTGGCGGAAAATGGCAAACCTACTCCGCAAACCAACTTGGCTCCGCATCTGCCTTTTTATTTAAGCGCGCCGTTTTATTACGTACGAAACCAGTTTTTGGTCAGTAACTTTCTTGTTCACCATATAATTTGTAAACAGCGAACCGGGTGTAAGTTTTTTTTTTTTTCTAAAAAACACAATTTACGCAACCATAGGCCGGTTTCGATCCTACGCAGTCCGGTTCCATAACTACCCATCATTCCCATCGAAGCGTAAGCGTCTTCTTGGAGTTTGCATTGACACAAGCTCCAGTTTCCACTCTAGTTAATATTGTATGAAACTATATGGGTCGTGTGGGGGACACAGCGAGACTGCATTTCCCCGGGGACACAAGCGCGGCACTTCCTGCGTGCACCCTGCACCATCTGCTGGTTTGCTCGGAGCACTTCTCGTATTCTTTTACGCAACTGCTGAAACAACTCCGCGGTTCTGCTTCAGTAGCCTAGGGGTGGAATCGCGGATTTGGACTGAACGTCCTGGGTTCGAGCTCCAGCAGTGCCAATATTTTACGTGCGGAGTACCTTAGGACCGCACAATGTCTGTCCGCGTCCGTACGCGTAGCATTTACCATCGCAAAAAATCACACAGGCACCGGCAGGATTCGAGCCTGTGACTGGTAGACCAGACAGAGTTAGTGTCAGTCGTCTTACTCACTGGGCTATGACCATGAGTCAGTACCCGAGAGTCAAACGGCTTAGTCCCTCGCCTGTAACGGTGCCGAGTACCTTAGGACTTCTAGGACCTCCCAATGTCCGTCCGCGTCCATCCGCGCGCACACCACCATCAAGCGAAAATCAAGCGAAATTCGATTTGCGCCGTAAGTTGCAGTTTCATTTAGGGAATAATCACGGTGCAACTCACGGCTCAAATCGAATGACGGTCGGGGCACAAATCGGATGTCACTCTAGGCACAACTTGGATGTCATTTCGAGTCCCCGTAATCCGCATTCTAGCCATCATCCACGGAGTGGAGATGCTGCCATTTTTTTTTTTAATTTTTCTCACTGTAAAATGTTCTCGTAGCTCAATTCAGCACCTCCTTTTCATTATATAGGGGTGATATGGTATCTTTTAGGTCGGTGTAGAAGTAGAGCGCAGCACTTCAGCACGTTTAAGGGGGGCATGACTCTTAAAACAGCTCCTCTTAATTTCTAAGCAAACTCTGTGAAACTTGTCAGTCCTGCTGCTTTTTCCCCCACTGATTTTTTTCAAATGTGGCATTACTTTTGGAGTCTGTCAATTATTTCCCACGATAAGTGGAAATAACTAGCCATTTTTGGAGGAACAATAGAGAAAACAGTGTTAGTCGTACCATCGTACTCTTCATATCTTCTGGTACTATCAACCCTGGTGAGTGCAATAAGAGAATCGGTTTTTCGATGCACCACTTGGAACTAATTTTACAGCTCATTAAACTTTGGTGGCATCAGTGGCGGGGAACCATTTCGGATGCCCATTTCAAACACCGAAGTTTAATGAGCTGTAAAATTAGTTCCAAGTGGTGCATCGAAAAACCGATTCTCTTATTGCACTCACCAGGGTTGATAGTACCAGACGATATGAAGAGTACGATGGTACGACTAACACTGTTTTCTCTATTGTTCCTCCAAAAATGGCTAGTTATTTCCACTTATCTCGGGAAATAATTGACTGACTCCAAAAGTAATGCCACATTTGAAAAAATCAGTGGGGGAAAAAGCAGCAGGACTGACAAGCTTCACAGAGTTTGCTTAAAAATTACGAGTTGCTTTAAGAGCAGTGTCACCCCTTAATTAATGCTCAGCTTCGCAGCGGAATACCCTGGCTTGTACCCATCTTGGAATGGAGTATTGTGACGTGGTCTCAAGCAGGTTAATGATGATGACGGTAGTGGTGATAATGATGCTCTTTTTTTTCCCCCACAGAGGTGGTGTGTCAGCCAACCCGCGACATCCCACACGGCCGTGTCATCCACAGTCCGGCGGGGGGGCCCCTGCACGAGAATGCGACGGCCACGTACCAGTGCAGCGGGAAGAACTACGTCCTCAAGGGACCTGCTGTGCGACGCTGCCAGAATGATGGCACCTGGTCAGACACAGAGCCAATCTGCCAGGGATTTGGTGAGTGGGAGCTGCCATCGTGTCCGTAGGCTTGGCTTACTTGCTCACGCGAGTCTCTGTGTGGCACGTTTGTGCCGTTCACTTGAGCCGCCTCCAATCCAACAAGGCGTGTCTGTTGTTCACGCAGCCCTCATTTATTTATTTACTTACTTACTTACTTACTTACTTACTTACTTACTTACTCATTCACTCACTCACTCACTCGCCCACTCGCTTGCTCAGCACTCACTCACGGGGCCAACTGACCCTTGTGAAAATGTTGTTGAAAATTGCACCAGGTTGGTGAGACTTCGGCGAGGTTGCCTCTGGAACGTACGCAACTGTTCCAAGGAAGATATGGATAAAACTGAGGTGTCGTGCAAAGTAGCTTTTTTTTTTTTCCCAAAAAAATTTGCAAACAAGTTTGTGCATTATATGGCCTTTTTTTTATGACATTATACATTGTGTGACCCGTGCCTTGACTGGGTACCGTGGTTGAATGGCTTCGTAACTACGATTTTAACCAGCGCTCTTCCAGACATGTTGACGTAGTAAGGCTTGTGATTGTTGTTTCATTCGAGAGCAAAAAAAGAAAGCAAAGACCAGCTGTGAAGATTGCTAAACAAAGCAAAGCCAGCAATCCTGGTGCTTGTCCGGTAAAGCTTTTTTTAGGATTGCTGAACTAGACATTGCAGGAACACTAAAGGAAGGTTGAGTTCTTGTGTTAGGATGGCAGAGATTGTTCCTTTCGTTGCTTTACCCAGTGGTGGAAGGGGCTTTCTCTGCTTGGACCCTTGACCAGTGAAGTGGAATTCATTTTTCTCACCTAATTACATACCAGTAACGAAGCTGTCCCAGCAGCAGCTGTGAAAGTAGCCTGGCGCCTCGCTTCTGTGATTTGCAGCGTCACATCTCGTGTTGGCAGGGTTCTGCTTCTGCTACGCTGTGTGTGTTCTGTTAATCTTATCATTTTAGGGCCACGCAGGCAAAACACCAGTTGGGTTCATTCGAAAGATTGCCTCGTTAGAATCATACTGACACCGCTGTTAACGCACACTTCGCTCAAATAAGCTGCGTAATTAGGAAAAAGGGAGTGGCCATGCAAACCACTAGCCCATTTCTCGCAACGGAACCTATGATGTCGTATGTGGCAGCACTGCGATTGGCAGAGGCCGGAAAAAGCAAACGCAACTTATGCAGGGCTTTTTTTATAGCAGTAAGAATGGTGGGGTGAAGAGTGGAAGTTACGAAAGTACACGTACTTAGAAGTACCGATGCGTACAGCCATTGGTACTGCGCGCACTATGCTCTTGTAGCTGCACTGCGGTGCTTTGGGGTCGTCTCGGACGTCACTGGGCGATTGGCGTAAGCGACGGTGTCTCACGTGACCATATTTGTCGAGCAAACACCATGTTGCACAAGGCAATTATTTTCTCCCTGAACAAAAAACAAGCCAGGTACAAATCTGGTCAAAAGCAAAGGCAGATATAAGTCCGCTGCGGTATTCTCTAGGAGGACTAATGGTAAACAAGTCTCCGCAGCACATATGACGTTATTACAGCCGTCACAAAAACACACGATTTGGCAACAGAATCAAAGTTTTAATTTAAGTTGACTAATTTTCCGGTGAATAAAGCATTGTTTGCTTCGGGACAAGCCCTGGGGGCGCCACAAAACAGGAAATCTTTCGATTAAAACAAGCTTCTATTTTGTCTGCATGGCACCTTTAAGCAGCTCTGTCCATGATGTATTTTAATTATGTTAGGCACACTAATTTATCAGTGTATGCAAACTGGTTTGTTGCTCAAAACCAGCAGGTGTTGCACTGCAAAGGCAATTTTAATTAGTGCGCTAACCAGTTTTAGATACTCCGCTTAAAGGCTGCTCATAAAGATGTCTTAAACTATGAAGTGTAAAGTTGTCATCAGTGCGGATGTCACTGCTGGGTGCGACCTCCAAGGTCACCGTTTGGATAGGGTCCGCCATGAATAAGCTTCTGTAGCGGGCCACTTACAGGAGTGCTGACACCAAAATTTTATGTTCCTTTTTTATTGATATATTAATGCTTAACAGCAAGGTGAACCTGAAACAGCACTTTAAGTGCTTGAGCGCGCTTCAATTAATTACATGGAACGGCCTGAAAATCGTCCGTTTTGGTTTCCCGCGCTTCCAGCCCAGAGGGCGCGTGTGACAGAATCACGGAATGACTTCACCATTTTGTGCGAACGTCAAAACGCTGCGAAGGCCAGAGGAGGCGCTGTTTTGACCGCCCCACCGCCGGAGCTTAGTAGATGAGCTGCCTGAAGGCGTTAGGCCTAGCATTGAGGCGGAAATTTGATGATCGCTTTCAATAAAAGACCTGATAGCGGCTTCTGTTGCGATTCTGGGCTTTATTATTGGCTTCTTTCCCGCGCGTGGAACTTATTTTTGGCAAGAGTGTCTTTTTGCATAGCGGTTATGCCTATAGCTCTGGCTACATGTATCACTTCGTGAACGCGCCAGCGCCCAATCGCCGCTCGCCGGGTCGCACGCCTGTAGTGACGTCACGAGTTTCTGACGAGTGTTGGAGGCAGACGGCTTCGTCACTTCTTTTCCCTCTCACGGAGTGATGTCACGCTGATGTCCATTTGCTGTGCACCACTCCGTGTGCTCTTCCGTCGGCGCTGCAAATCAGATAAAATCGAAGTACCGTAAAAACCCGTGGATAATACGGACCCACGTATAATACGAGGTGTAATTCTGGGACAGCAACATCAGAAAAAAAGTTTTCATCCACATACAATGCGAGGTAAAGAGCACAGAAAACATTTATTTGCACTGCAGTTACCTTTCAGTCATTGTCAGTTTTCGCTGGCACTGTCTCCCGATGTCCGTTCAGTCATCGTCAGGTTCGCTGCCGCTGTCTCCTGAAGTCGCCTTGTCGGAAATGTTTTCCCACAGAAAGTGGTCCTCAGTGCCATCAAGAGTGTTCGAGATGCCGCATTTCTTAAAAGAGCGACTGACGAGCTCCTCTGGGATGCTGGCCCACGCATCCGCGATCCAGCCACAAAGCACCGCTGGAGAAGCCCGCGTCAGCCATCTGGTAGCTGTCACTTACGGGTCTCCTGACCTCATCCACTCTTGGTAGCAGGACCTGATGCAGTCTTTGAAAGGCTTGTTGATGCAAATGTCTAGTGGTTGCAGCTGGGATGTCATTCCTCCTGGAATGACAATGAGTTCGGTGCGGGGTTCGCGCAACAACTTCTTCACGGAATCGGCCAGGTGGCAGCGAAAGGCGTCCAACACGAGCACTGACGGGAACCCCCAACAGTGCTCCAGGCCGCCGACACCACACAGACTTTATCTAGCGTCCCTAAATAAAGATTTTGAAGCGTAGCTTATTTAGTGCCTCTAACTTTATCCAGTCAAGCACCAGTTGCTTTCTCCACCCGCGAATGCTGCCTTCGGTGACGCCGAACTGCCGTCCTGCGGCGCAATTCCTGATGGTCTCGGCACATAAAATAACTTTTGTTTTAATTGCAGCTGAATACTGCCTTCGTGCACCCGACATCGTGATAGACTTGCGGTTTCCTCCATGCTTGCGGTGAACGTGCCGATCCTTCGCGTCCTTCGCGTGGTCAAAACAATCAAAATGGCGCCGGCTGAGAGAAGCAGCAGCCAGCTAACGCCACCGCAAGATGGCGCACCCTCCGCTGAAATCGAAACCGAAAGTGCAAATTTTCGGCTGAAAACTTTGGGATCCACATATAATACGAGGCATAAATTTTACATAGTAAAATTTTGAAAAAAAACTCGTATTATACGCAGGTTTTCACGGTATGTTCCATGCGTCGCAGGCCGCTCACATTTCAGCCACGGTAGTCTGTTGAGTAAAGGAAGCGAACTGTGTAATAATATTAACATCAAAAATTGGTGGCAGTGTCCCTTTAATGGGGCTGATTGCAGTGGGGCCTCTAGTTGCGTTTGATGGTATCACTCGAATGCGAACATGCAGGCAGCAAACTGATAACTCTGTTTTTAGTGTTCACTTTATTGCGTCACTGCAGGTGTAAGTTTTTCAACATGTCTATTGCCTCTTCTTGTTTTGGTTAAATAAATTTCTTGTGTGGCTGCATTGGTGCTTGAGTGGGTTGCCAAATGCTGATTCTTTCAAATTAAGCAAGGTTTTATTTTGTTTTCATGGCCTCTTTAAAATCACACAAAACGTTCTTGCGCATCTGTTGTTTGCGGCTAACATCGGCTGTTAGCGAGGCCTTCTGACGTCGCGGATGTTCTGTCGCTTCCAGACGGGTGCGTGAAGCCGGATCTCCCGAACGGCCGCGTTGTGGCCGTGAAAGCGGAGATGCTGGGCAACATCAGCTACTACCCGTACGACACCACCGTCATCCTAGCCTGTGATGATGGCAGTAAAACGTCGTCCAAGTGCCTGCCGTTGGGGAGCTGGAACCCCGAGCCGCCCGTGTGCTCCGCCACGAAAAGTCTGTTGCCTCCTTTTCCTGTGTTCCCCTCCCCCCTTTTAGTACTATCCCAGAGTTCCTCCCTGCAGTTAGAATTTCCGCTCTTGTGCATGCTTCTGGTGAAATTTGCCTTCTGCCGTATGACAGTAATTACTTTTCCCTATTTGTATCGCCCCTACTTGCCCCTTTGTGCTGGTTTTCGGTGTGCCGCAGGGTTGCGCCTTGACGCCAACTGATTTCGTTTTTCGTTCGTCTTAGCTGAGCCAAACAAAATGTGATATTTCTTTGCTCCCAGGCCCTCTCTTGACAATGGCCACATTCTCTTTGCAAAATGTATATATATTTTTTTTTCACGCTGATTTGCATTTCTGTTGTCTGCGTTCCAGTGTGAATGCATTAGCCTGATTTGACGGAGTTCATTACTGCGCCCTGTTTTTTCTTCAAACTCTGCCAAGGCACTACTTTTAGCGGCTCCAAATAGCTTGCACGGATGTCTTTCTTTGTGTGGCTGTCTGGTTCGTGGTAACTGATCCGACTTGGATAACCCGTCTTTCTAGAGTTGTTTCATGTTCTGCTTTTTGGAACCCTTGGCTTTCAGTGCTGGCCTTCAGTCAGGAACTCAAGCCATGAAATTAAAACTTTCTTCTTCTTTTTTTTCTCACTCGAATATGCCCTGCTCTTCCTTTGAGGATACTTTTATTTTTGCTTAAATGAAATGTCTGTCTCTATAAACCATAAAAGCTAAGTATGTATTACCCACTTGTACTGAAAGGCTAGTTTGTTCGGCCCATTGCATTTTGTGCGGACTGGAAGGAAGCATTTCTAATGGGCTCCAAAAAGTCCTTGAAGGCATAGAAGCAAAGGACTGCATGCAGTTAACTATTTTCTTGGGTGTTTAAAAAGGAATAAGCTCTCGCCTATCCCTACACCTTAGCCACTACTTTCTCCTTTTTGCTCTTTTATGTTTCTTTTTACTTAACACCATCCAGAACGCCGGCTGGCTAGAGCCCGATCGCTAGCCTCCACGTACGCCGCGGATAACACCGCATACTACGTCGACGCGGCGGAAGACCGCGCCCGGCCCAACTACTACACGGCAGTCGCAATCGCAGCATCCGATGGAACAATCCGCACGGTCGGCAGCTTCAAGGCCACGGACTCGCATCACGCAGAAGAGCTCGCGATCGCCCTCGCCGCGACCGACCCTCGATGTAGAACGATACTTAGCGACTCACGAACAGCGATCCTCCGCTTTGCGAACAACACAACAAGCACCAGTACGGTTCGCTTCCTCCACAGGACGGGCCAAACGCGCCAGCACCCGATCTTTATCAGTTGGTATCCTGCACACGCCGCTCGACCCGGAGGGGCGGATCCGTAACCGGAACGAGGAGGCTGACCGCGCAGCGCGAGGACTTGCGTACCGTGCGACGCACACCAGCCAACACTCGGACCGCAATCGGAACAGCCAACTGCGAGCCGAAGAGAGCGAACCAGTACCACTGGAGACGTACGGAGACATCCTGAGATGGTACCGCCACAACAGGCAGCGACTCCCTGCCCCACACCCGCAACTAACGCGCCGCGAAGGCGTGCTATACCGCCAGCTACAGACGGACTCAATCCTGACACCCGTGCTCGCCAGATACATCTGCCCAACGCTATACAACACCGACCGTTGCATAATCTGCAAGACCGCCCCCGCTACGACAGCGCACATCCTCAACGATTTCACTGGCCTACAAACACACTCTGAAGCACAAGAATTGCCACCAAAAGTGCGTGAAGCCATCACCTCCTCAGACTACAACACACAACTCCAGGCCGTCCGGCAGGTGGAGGAAGCCCTGACCCGACAGCGGGAAGGACCTGCGGTGGCGCAAACCATTACGGGCTCGACCCACCCGGGATCGGGGCCGACCCCCACGGCCTAATTCACTCTGCCGGACACGCAATAAAGTTTCTCTCTCTCTCTCTTTAGTGCAGACTCATTTTACTTTTGATTTATTCAGTTGTCCTGAGCTGTATGCCCTTCCTTTTTTTTTTTTTTTTTTTAATGCGTGAGCATCACTAGTGCATCACTCGGTTCAGTGGGTGAAAAAATGTGTCCTCCCCAGATCCTCATAGCTGAGTCCTGCGGGCAAAGTTTCCTATTGTCTCCGTGGAGCCCAAAAACTGTAATCGAATTTGAAAATTCCTTTCGGGTAATTGGCTACATGGCCTTGCAAAGACCCAAGTGGAGTTGCTAGTGACAGTGGCAGCAGCTGTCAGAAATTCATGGCTGATTCGTTAATTAATTAATAATTAAATAACTAGCATGGGTGATTCGTTAAAGGTCACGGCTGGTTCTGTGATTCCAATTAGCCTGCGTCAACGTACCAAAGCAAAATTCTTGCATGCCCACTTAGTGAATTGGCCAGTGTCGATAACAGCAGCCATCAGAAGCTCTCATGTCCGATTCACCAGTTTCATAGTGGCTGCACCATTGACATACCCACCAACATATATGCTTTTACACGTCAAGAAGTGATGCTGACATATTGTGACGTCAGGAGTGGACGCTTGGCTGCACTCGTGTAACTTTTTTTTTTTTTTTCCTTCCCATCGTCTTATCAACACTAGCACCATCGTCATCATCATCATCAACTACTACAACTACGACCACAACTACAACTACAAGGGCACCAGCGACACGTTAGTATTAAGAAAAATGGCTTTTTAACTCTTTAGAGGAGAGCTCTCAGACTCTTTCGAGTTTTGATGATACTATTCATTATGACTTGTGGTTGAAACAGCAGGAAGCGAAAGTCTGCTAATGATGAGCGATTTAGGAATCAGCATGTGTGCTCTCGACATGGGTCAGGGTTAAAACGTGCTGGTGGCTTTTTATAAAGGTGTAGACGGGGTGAACGGAAGAAAAAAAAAATCTTGTCATGCTTTGACTGGGTGAGGAGGGTTTTCAAGAACGTGTTGCTTTTCAAAGGAAGTGTTTTATTGTTCAATTTGGCAAGCTTGCAGCCAGTTGGGTGCATCTTTAAAAAAAGGAAGAGCAATTTACTTTTTCTAGTTACCTAAATAAACAAAACTTGTGCAGAAAGTGTGGGTGCCAAACAATGCAACTATTCTTTTCTTTTATTTATTTTTTTTAAAAATTACTATTATTTTTTTTAGAGTTGAACCACCGGTGAGCATCATCAATTTGGCCCCAGGTTCTACTCTCTGATTAGGGTACAAGAGCTACAAATTCTTGCTGAGTAGCCATTTCCGTCAGAAAAGTTCTGCAAAGTATGTGCAAAAGTTCTCCTAGAAGCCCGATTTGCAGTTAGAGATTGGCTTTGCTTTAAGAATGGCCTACTTCTTCCTCATGACATTCAGCAGGGTCTTGTTCTGTCCTTGTTTTCTTAGAAAAGCCAGTCTAGTACCTCGTAAGGGGCAACAAATAGGGAACATTTTAAAGCGAACCTTTAGTGTTCCCACTCACTGGTGGTGCCTGTAACACGAAAACGGCAAAACGGAAGAACGAACCGCTTCCAGTGGCCGGAATCGAACCTGGCACATGCGCGTTGTGAAACCGGCGTCTGTCACATTGCTCCAGTTCGACATAGTTGGAGCGGTTTGGAAAACTCCAACGACAACCAAAGAATCTGTCACGAGAAAGCTTCGCGTTCAACCGTCGTCATCGTTTTTAAGTATTGTAGGTTTGAGTCAGCGCCTTTTTTTTTCCCCCACTCGTTTTTAATAATTTTCATTGAATTTCCCCGAAATGAAGTACAGAAGCAGTACCTCTCTCTGTGGGGCTGTATTTGTTTGGAATTTTTGCACTTGTCACATGCCTAATGTGTGTCTTTGCTTCCTTTTTTTTGTTTCACCCTTCATCTCAACTCCTTGCCACCTTCGCTTTTGTGTCCCCTGCCATTCAACCTTTTTGTCTGGACCACTTTTACTGCCTCTCTTTCTGCACTTTGCTCAACTGCGAAGCACTTCCATCTTTCTCGCCACCCATCTTTTATTCCTGCTTCCTCTGCTTCCTTACTTACTATGCGTTCGCCTGACCTTCGGCCTTTCGTACTTTGTGTGTTGCGGTTGCCTCCTCCTGTGACCAATGTTGGTTCAATGGCTTACCTCCGCCTGATTCCGTCTCCCGCTGTCAATCCTTTTTCTCTATTACTCGCCGAACGTTTCTTTATCCCCTTCTGTTGACAACCTCCCCACATGCTTGGTCTCCCCGGGTTCTCCTTCCTGCATTCCCTTGGTTCCTCCATTACCCTCCCTCCCACCTCCCTCTGTGCACAATGCTCGGCAATTGCCCGGCGGTTGCCCGGCGGCCGCACAGAGTGCAGCCCCCTGTCGAGCCCGGCCAGCGGCAGGCTGTTCAGCGTGGACGGTTTCCGGATCAACGCCTCGGTGGTGTTCAGCTGCGACGAGGGGTACACCCTGCGGGGGCCGTCCACCCTGGTCTGCAGGCCGAGCGGCGCCTGGGATCCGCCCACCACGCCCACCTGTGAGTGCTGCTGGGGTGTTCGGGGGAGGCAAGCATTTCGTTGGCGAAGCACCAAGTGTCAGTTTATAAATGCATCTCTTTATAGTTTATAAATTATATATACGTATATATGTGGCTTTATAGTTTATATATATAAATCAGTTTATAAATACATAGATCTACCCACTAGAGGCGAATTTAACTCTTTCAGGACCACCCGAAAAAGTGAGGTCTCGCTACAAATTTTTTATTACATAAAGCAAAGGCACCATCCTACCTTAGCATATACCAAAATGCAGCTAATTATATGTTCTTTGACATACAATACCAAGTTTTACTTCAACACTGACGATAGAACCATGAAAAAATCTTAAAGTAAGAACTTTGTAAAAAAACTACAGAAAAAGATAGAAGAAAGCGTAAATATAAAAATATTAAAAAAGAATAAAATTATTTCAGGATATACAAAATCTAACACAATGCTTCGTTTCTTCATCGCGAAAGTTTGATGCGGCTAGTATAACTGGGTTTTTTGTTTTGTGCGTGATCTCTTTGGCACTAGGGCCATGGCTACGTCGTCGCCCAGGTACACCCGGGCTTTCATCTCGGCGAAAACTTGATCCCTTTCTGAGATGGTGGCAGGAGATCACCACCATAGGTAGTTAACACCCTAGCGAACAAATATAAACCAGCCAGAACATACTTCAAGCGCACATACCTACTCCAGAGACAATTGAAACCGAAACCAACACCCACCTTTGAGTGCGATTTGATGTTCCAGGCTGATCGACACCTAAATCCTCACTCGAGCTGAAATCCGATCTCTAAAGCCGCATTCCGACTCTTCACTGCCACTCTCATCGTTAAAATCCACAGTAGAAGGCGGAGATATGCGAGACGAGATGAGGCGGATTTCTTATCGCGCTCGCGCGAGTATGACGCCAGTTTGTTTACATTCGAAACCACTGCCCGTCAGAATAAAATATCTGATGTGTTGCCGCCTGGCGATAAAAAAAGAAACTTCACAAAAGAGAAAACTATAGTTTTCAAACTATCTCCTAGATGTCGCTAGGTGTTCATCGAGCGAAAATTTGTATTCTGCAGGCTCGTGAAACCATCGATCATATGTGATCGATGGCCTATGGAGCGGTCCCGAAAGAGTTAAACTGCTCATTTGGTCAAGTTCTTTGGCATGTGCGGTCGTTGCGGGATGACACCATTTTGTCACAAGCTTTAAAGCGTCTACGAAGTAAGCTTCCGGGAAATTATAGTCGTGCATGGCACCCTCGAAGGGCTCTTGGGACGTGACTAAGAAAGTTTGTCATGTCCTTTGGCTCATGGTAAAGACACTGAATCAAGGTGGAAATGTCTGATGACTGTTTCTAGCTGTTGACTGAGAGCATCTAGCCCATGTTTAAAAATATTTCTCGGCCAAGTTTCTGGTTTTTTTTTCTCCTAAAAGCAAAGGGCATTCAATAGTACTAAATTTTTTCTCTGATGTTTCCTCTTCAAGCAAACTTCTAAGATGAACTACTGCTGCAGACTTTCACTAAATAGGAAAATAAGAGATTTTGAATTTACAGACGTCAGAGGTCAGCAAATCGCTTGCTGAAAGTCTTCTGAATCGCTGAAAATTCTGAAATTTCTGAATCGCTGAAAATCGCTGAAAAGTCTTGTGACTAGTTTCTCTTTAGGGTAATCCTTCAGGGCTTCCTTTCACCCGCTAAAATTGTCAAGCTTCGGGACTTGAGAAATTTGACCACCCTTTTATCCAAAATTATTTCAATGCTTTGGGGTTTGTTTCTTTTCCTTTTTTTGCTTGAGCTGCGTGGAGTTCAGTCATTGCTTTCTGCCTGTTTCAGACGGTGCTAATTTTTCTTAAAAATCATCTTTCTACACATGGAGAATTCTCCTTATTAGGTATTCAATCCGAGTTGGTGTAAAATAATTTGGGGCTATCATTTTGGCCCCGAACGCCAGTTATGTTGTGTTTCCTCAAGTTTGAGTTTTCGGCATGCTGATCTTAACTTGCCAAGGTGCTCTAAGCTACAGCGGAATGTATTATTTAAATCTGTGTGAAACCCATGAATGTTGCACACGATGTTCTCATTTGAAGGTGAGGTAAGCTGCGGGGGTGTATGAAACCAGACATACGACAAGGACACGGGGTTTTAAGGGTAATGCCCCTTAGGACCAGGGGCTGTTGGCGTCTCCTGTCGTCGTCGTCGTAATCATTGTTTGTCCCTGTAGTCACAGCACTAAAACACCGAGAAACTCATTGACGCCTTGCGCTAGAACGTAACGCGTATTAAAAAAACACCGGGCGTTTACGCCTCGCGCTAGAATGTTTTTTGCATCAAAGACATGAGACTTTGAATACCACTACCCTCCAACGGTTTCATCTCCATTGGCAAAAACGCCAAGGCGCCAAGAATACATTTATACGCTGCATGCTCGCCTATCCCCAGGTTTCACGTTAGTGGAGATGGCCCGTTTTTATTTTTATTTTTTTTTTCCTAATTGGAAACTGACTAGCTGAAGCTCTCTCTCTCTCTCTCTCTCTCTATATATATATATGTATATATATAGTATAAGTAAAGAGTCGGATACACAGCAAGGACAATAACAAAGAACGTTTACTTACGTAGCGGCAATGGGACTTGCCTTCATCAGAGTACAGTTATGAAATCATGTAACTGTACTCTGATGAAGGCAAGTCCCGTTGTCGCTATGCAAGTAAACGTTCTTTGTTATTGTTCTTGCTGTGTATCCAACTCTTTACTTATACTATTTCTGCATGCTTTGTGAGTTTTAGCTTTCTCTAGATTTATATATATATATATATCAGTGTGTCGAACCGAAAAAAATACCGGTTCGGTTACGGTTCTGGTTCAGGCGAAATCATTTCGTTCCGGTTCAGTTCCGGTTCGACAAAATCACATACCGAATCGGTTCGCGAACCGGTTCGGGAGCTTGAACCGATTCGCGAACCGGTTCGATAACTTGAATTATCCCTGAAATTAAAAAAAAAACATTTCGTAGTTTCAAACGACAGTCAAATCAAAATATAAACAAAAATTCAAAATGCTGCTGTTCCCCAAGGGCAGTGGCGCAATTTCAAAGCAAATTTAAACAATTACCAGATATTACAAAAGCAGGTGAAGTGGCGACGATTTACCACCTACTTTCTCACCCAGACTTTATGTTGTCCTAGCGACTATTCATATTTTCCGCCCTTTCCTTTTTTGTTGAAATTGCAATCGTCGCTATGGAATCGCTCATCACGCTAACCTTGAATCCTTAAATTTAGGCCTGCGTACTGGCGCGTTCAAATACCAGCGCTTAATACCAATGGCGCACATTCTTTATATTTGTAACAAAACAGAAAAATTCTACAACAGGCACATAAATAGTACCAATGAATTAGATTATTTGGTAACGGTGAATAATTTGTTAGCTGTCACCTTATCGAATGTGTTAGCCACACTTTTGTTAAAAGTAAGCTTTAGTTAACGCTCAGTCACTGCATTGATGCTCTGACCGCTGCAATTCATTTTGCGATAGCTATACCGGATGTGTGCATTACAATCATGCAGTATGTCATCGTACGGCCTGACCCCCGGCCATCGTTCATGTGCTACATTGCGGAATCATATAACAAATTATTCTGTTACAAAATGAAAGGGAAATTTTACGCGCGGAGCATGGGATGGGACTTTTATGGGTAGACGCTCGCTAATTCGTCCACAGCAGTACTCCCCTCCGGAACGAGCAGTAGAAGTAATGTAGCGAGTTGGGCAGTCAGTACAAGTGCACATTCGAAAAACTGCAGATCTGAAAGAGACAAGACTGCATCAGCAGCAAACGGCTTAGCCACTGAGCAGCTCCTGCGGTCACACTTGTCAAGTATTAACAATTTGCAGGTGTCGGACCTTTTAAACAAATTACGAAATGCAAAAAGTTTGCACACATCAAGTGTGGGCTTTCGCTGTTGCGCAGTGGAGCACTCCTGCAGCCTGATTGCTCCAATAAAGTCGCAGCTAGGGAAGGGCAAAGTCGTTTTATATCCCCTGCAAGCTACGGAGAGTTACATTTCGTTTGGTCTGCTTGCACTACGCTCGCTCTTCCAGCAGCAACAGACCATTGCTACATTGGTCCTCATTCATTTTCCCTGTTGTTACATAGAGCGTGATAGTGTTCAATTGTCTGGAGGGACAAGTGCGCGAGCGGGTACGAAGTTGCACCACAGTTGTGGCACAGCGAGGAGGCACACAGCCATCGTGCTGATGCGGGCCGCGCATGCTAACATTCTACAATCTCAAACCATGCGTTATCACTAGGTGTCTCCCGCGCAGTCCGGAACACGCCGCTCAAGCGTTATAGACAAGCCTTTTGCCGACTGTACGTGACAGAAAAAAAAAGGCCTGAATCACGTTGACTGTGCAATATCAACAACGGAGGGTCGAACCGTTTCGGCATGAACCGGTAACCGTTATTTATTTTTTCGGTTCAGTTCCGGTTCGGGTTCAGCGTGCTCAAAAAATAACGGTTCGGGTTCGGGTTCAGTTCCGGCAAAAATACCGGTTCAGTTCCGGTTTCCGGTTCGGTTCGGTTCCGGTTCGACACCCTGATATATATATATATATATATATATATATATATATATATATATATATATATATATCACTCACCGCAACGAACCCGTGGCGTCTGTTCTCTTTTTTCAGGCACGGCCCCTCCGCCCTGGATCATCATCCTCAGTGTTTGCCTGGCAGTGTTAGCGTCTCTGGTGCTGTGCTGCCTGGGATTCTTCTACATCATGCGGCGGCGGCGGCGGCGGACGCCCCCCGCCCAGGGCTACCGGCGGCAGATCCGCAAGCCGGGACCGTACGATGCAATATCCAACGACGAGGTGGCCAGGCTGGGAAAGCCGCTTCCCACCACGAGCCTATGAGGGGCTCGCAAAGCCCCTTGCCTCCACGGGCCTATGATGGGACAGCCGGGAAAGCCGCTTCCCGCCGCGAGCTTGTGATTGGATGGCCTGGAAAGCACTTCCCGCCGTGAGCTTATGATAGGACAGCTGAAAAAGCCGCTCCCCGCCACAAGCTTATGATGAGACCTGTGACTGACACGTGACCAGAGGCTGAATTGGAGGGGCGGCTACCAGCAGGCCGTTCCCAACTGTCGTGCAGAAGAAAACGTGCGTCGACTTTCGACCTGTGTGCCAGGACTGCTTGAAGGGTGCATACAAGAACCTCTCTTCAACATGCCGCGGTTTAAACGTGTCCAGCTTTCTTTGTGCGTCGGACCAGTGAAATGTGGCGAACAGTTTGCAGGTGTTTGAGCATGCCGACGGTGTATCGTCACAAGTGTTGCTGCAAGAAGGTGTGCCAGTGGCGCGGTCGTCAAGCCTGGAAGCACTTCCGGCGAGAAGCATGTTTGCCTTCGGTATCCAAGATGGACGCTGTTCTTGTTGCAGGATGTTAACCTTTTGCAAGTCGGCGATTGGTACGGCACCCGTGAAATAATCGTGCGTACAATTAGAGCAGTCAAGCGCATTTGTACTTTGACACGCCTGTTATTCAGCGAACTTTTTGTTGCTGGGTGGATTCTCTTTGGCATTATTGCTGTACTCGTCAGTCAGCAGCAGTGAGCCTCGTTCACGAAGTTCTCGCTGGCGACCGATTTGACGCATGCTCTGGTGACTGTACTTTAAACAGTCTTAACCAACTTTAAGGGTGTGGCTAGGGCAAAGAGGAACGTAGTTACCCAGTTTTGTGACGGGCACTTGCATTTCTAGATTGGTGCGCGCGCAGTCTGTGGTACACAGCGTTGCGTAAAAAAAAAAGAGGAGTCGGCAAATCATGCGCGCTTTGTGAGGAACCACCAGCTGTCTTCACTGTTCAAAGGAAGGCCGACCGGCCACACATTGCGGCTGCAGCAAATGTTAGTGGCAGTGTCCATGCACTAGTGTGCCACTGTTGTTAATTTTCAAAGTCGCTACTTTTGAAAAGAGGCAGACAGGACTCTAGTTCGAGTGCAGTACTGTATCGCGAATTGTCGAAAGGCTGTCCGAAAATGAACTCTGCAAAAAGTGGATTCACACTGGGGAAGACTCACAAGTAAGTGAAACTGTCACCAGGTCTCTGATAGCTACGGTATTTCCTAGACATCTGTATGTAAGGACTAGGCTGTCACAGGCGTGGCCTGTAATAACCAGCCTCTGCGGGGGTATAAAAAGGCTGCGTGAGGAGAAGACGCTAATGTGCGGGAAACCCACGTATCGAGCTATCGTGCTGTGCTTTACGGCATCTTTTTCTGCTTCAGGTTTTCTCTCTCCCACCACGCCGCCCTTGACAGTCAAAAATTGAGAAATTTGATGCGCTTTTTAAGTCGGGGTACAAAGTAGCTTGCCAAGAGTAGCTTGCCAGATGTCTGGAGCGCCGCACCTTTGACCTATTGATGCGCTTTTCTGCTGTAAGCTAAGCTTCAGACATGGCTAGGCTGTGAATGCGTAGAAATGACACTAGGCCTGAACTGTGCCTTGGTTTAAAAAAGAGACAAGAAAAAAAACTGACACCGCAGTCTATTTCATTTCTCGGTGGTGCATACTGAATTTGTATACAGTTCAAGATGCCTATGTTTTCGTCATCAGCGCTGCGATGCTGAAGATAGTAGTGCCTGCATAGTAATGCCTACACTCAGGTAAAAATCTAGGGTTGCTGCGCATGTCTCGTGGGATCGTCTGCCTATTCAGTTCTTCAGAAACTTGTGTCAGTTGTGTTTTAGGTGAGGCCAAAGAAAGACTTGCTGTGCCCATATTTTGTGTTTTTGTTCAATAGTTCCGCACAATTCATCAGAGCCGTTTCT
Organism: Haemaphysalis longicornis; assembly: GCF_048455015.1. Taxonomy (NCBI): domain Eukaryota; kingdom Metazoa; phylum Arthropoda; class Arachnida; order Ixodida; family Ixodidae; genus Haemaphysalis; species Haemaphysalis longicornis. Next base: position 70,415,353 of record NW_027526204.1, read on the forward strand.
TGCCCCCCTTTTAAATTAAGTGCGATCATTGACTGTTGCGTACTGTTTGTGTGGTGAGGGAAGACACCCGCGACACTTGACTCCTAAGAATGAGCTACACGAATGAGACTCCTAAGAATGAGCTACACGAATGATTCATTTCAGTCTGATGTTCTCTAAGCTTGATGTTCTCACTGGGGCCAGGTTATACTTGCTTCAAGTAGGTCGGTGCGAAGACAGGGCATGTACTGACCCGCTATGTTTGGTTAGCACATTTTCTCACAGTTCTGAATGGTTTTAATTGCGCATCATTAAAAGCCTCATGGGCGTCGTAGTTACAGCATTTTCGTCATGGGCATATGAGGTTATGCTTTTTTGAAGAAGATATCGAGGGGGAAATCCGGCTCTATGATAAAAACGAAACAGATAATGTACCGATGGACTGAAGGCACGAGTTATGTGCAATTTTGCATTTCTTTGTTGCATTTGCGTCTGTGTTGAGTGTTTCCATTTTGAGAGGTGATAGGGGTGTTGCTAAACATGAAAATAGGCGATCGACGGGTACTCTCTCTTGATAACAAGCCCTTATTTATGTACCTTCATTTTTGTGCGCTGCAAACCTACTATGTGTAACGTTTTTCAGTGCTGATATAACAATGTCTGTGGAAGGAACAAGTACGCTTCTAGCAAAGCATACAGAACCTGGAACATTGTGTCAGTTGCGCTATTGTTGTTAGGCTCTGTTTGTATCGTTTGTTCGAAATGCAGTCTTGGCATCAAATTGTGCTACAATGTAAGTCGCAATTTCACTTCCCCGTTTGTATTATTAATATCGTTGTCTTGATTCAGTGGCTACACTACGGGTGACAACTAAGAGGCCCGTGGGCATCTGAAATATCTCTGAATTTTCCAGAAGTCTTGCTTGAACTGTTTTTGTATGGATCCTGTCTAGGATGTTTCAACTGTCTTTGCAGTGTACTGCTTCTGCCGTGCACATTGTAGGTTGCGGTGTGCGCCGCTTGTGCCTTCGACGTGCAGTGTTTTCACGTTTATACCCTGAATAGGTCGTGCTGCCAATGACTGATGGGTAGCGAGTTACCAGAGCCGCAGTGCGGCAACACTGCTGATGATGATAACAGCACGTACTTAATGAAGTTAGCTGCTGTCATAAAGCTCGCAACCTTCCATGCAATATGTAGAGTATGCAAAAGTTGTCTGCTTAGCTTTTTGTACCTTAAGAAGCTGTTTGTGGTTTCTTCGTAAGCCAATCCATACCATCAGTGGATTTGTGGTCATACATGCCCTAGAAATGCACTTGCTCTATTGGTACCCTGGCTAGTCTGTGAAAGTCCGACTGAGTGGTCTTATTTTATAATCGCCCGCGCAATGCTTAAAGCGGTGATTTTTGAACGGACCGTTTTTTGCACCGTTCACATCGAAGTTTGTGTTTGGGAGACTGACTGTCTACCCAGAAGCAACCGGTTTTTTAAGAATCTCAGCGCATGTCGTGCCACAATCGACGCTCTCTTTTCTTTTCGCGTTCTTGTTACCTATTTTGCGTGTGCCGTTGAATTGTCCCTACCAATCAAACAAACCTTTTGGTTTTGTCAATACGTGTGACAACCATTGCTAAGTCTTACACTTTCTCTCTAGTACTTGTTCTGCACATTTTGTTTGTTGCTGGAGTCTATTCAGCTGTGCTGTAGTGTCTGTTCGAAATGCTAGCAGTGGTTGTTTCGTTTCGCAAAGTGAGCATTTGATATCTGCTGTATATGTAAAGTCCTGGACTTGAGTTAGTGCCATACGCCAATGGAAAGTTTCAGTTGAGCACGTTTCGAGTCTTGCGCTTTGGCTGAGTGATGCGGAAATTTTGCAGAAAGTTTGTATAAAGCTCAGCAGCATTATAGGAACACACAACGTTGTCGCTGCCCAACTCGCCAGCACGCAAGGCTTTCTTGACCAAAATGCTCCGCTATCGTAATTTTGTTTTTTGTGGTGCAAAAATCCCATGTTAAACGTGACATTTTTTGTTGTGGTTGTTTAAATGTCGTGAGCCCGTCAGCCATGATTGCTCTTCAGATGCAGTCGCATTTCATCTTGCAATTTAAGGCAACGTTGGATGTTTTGCAAGGATTCTGTAGGCATTTGATATGGCTCATTTTTGGTCCAGACTGTCGGCAAAGGCTTGCTGAAGTTCCCACGGTACAATTATTTACAGCAGGGGCCCAGCATTCCTGTCGCACATGCGCAATCTATTTTTTGGGCATTACCAAGTCCCTTCGCCTGAAGCCTTGCCTAGTGGATCACGTTCGTGTGCGAGACGGCCTTCGGGGCAAGTGCAGGCTTGCTGCCATTGCCTAAATTGATTTTGTGCCTGCGTGAGCCGTGTGTGGGCCACCCATCCAAGTGTACAAACTGTACTAAAAAGTGAAAAACCATGAGTGCGTGTTGTGTGTGTTTCTATTTGTGGGGGGAAAGGGGGGATGTCTGTTGTAGGAGCTTCATATGAGCAAATGAAAGGAAGACTTATTGCTAGACAATTACTATCGCAGGGTACTCAAGGATATGGCTGTGCCACAAGTGCATTCCCTGTGTCGTGTGTGCTTCATTGTCGTCATCGTCATCACCAGCCTATCTACGCCAACTGCAGTGCAAAGGCCTCTCCCATAGATCTTCCATTACCCCGATCCTGTGCTAACTGCGACCAATTTATCCCCGCAAACTTCTTGATCTTATCTGCCCATCTAATTTTCTGCCGCCCCCTACCACGCTTGCCTTCTCTAGGGATCCACTCTGCTACCCTCAATGACCAACGGTTATCTTGCCTTCGCATTACATGCCTTGCCCATGCCCATTTCTTCTTCTTAATTTCTACTAATATGTCCTTAACACAGGTTTGTTCCCTGACCCATCCATAGGTGAGCATAACTGCAGATTAATGCTTACAAGTGAATCTGCACTCGGGAGTGTCTTGTGTGCACTGTTCATTGACTGGCATGTTCCCCCTTGGTCCACGCTCGCCTAGCGTCAAATTAGCTGGCAAGCTTTCAGGGTCCTGACTCGTGGATTCCCGTACGTTTAACTCTCGTAGCATAAAGTTCACCAGTTAGCCAAACTTGAAGGGCAGAACGGTGTGTGCAAAGTCATTTGAACAGTGTCTAGTTGTGGTCTCTTCAAATTTGCAGTGTTGAATGTGCCAAAGCCACACCTGGGCTATCAGGCATGTAGCAAACGGCTTCAGATTAATTTTGGCAACCCAATGATCTAGCAAACAGAACACCCCTCTAAACAATCGCTCCTGACCAACTGTTGGTGAGGCTGACCCCTTCCTGTCCCCTTCGAGCATAGTCACTGCTAGCTGCACTGCACTTCGCACCCCTCTTGTGCTATGTCAGCCTGGCCAGCATGCAAAGTAACAAAGCTACAAGCTAAGCAGCAAAGTTAAACACACTGTCACTTGCCTTCATTAATTTGTCGAAGTGCACGCTCTCGATTAGAGCAGCCCCTTACCTACCTTGACCGTTCCTTTGCCCTATCAACATTGCGGGCTATGGCAGCAGCTTTGCACGTGAACGTTGGCAGGGTACCAAAAAGGCCACATGCCGCCCTCAATACAAAATCCTGCCGACACTCGTGGCCGTGCGTGTTGATTTCGTATGTCGTTCACAAGACATGGATAAAGCTCAAAAGAGAAGCGTCTTGTGCACGTTTGGGCTGTGCGAGGTGGTAGCATTGTGCTGCCTGTGTGCACAAACCAATGTAGGCTGCTGCAACAGCTTCTATTCGACAGAGTGACATTCATGGTGAAAACCAAGGTGCAGATGTGGGAAAGGGCATAACAACGCAGGGAAGAATTGCGTTGAAGATCGTCATCCGCACTGCTAATGGAAGGGGCGATGGAATACCTGGTACAGCGCTAAGCCTAAATTTCTCTACATGGGCCGGCCTGGCTTGGTTGATGTAAATAGGGCCGTAGCCAGAATTTTTTTTCAGGGGGGTGGGGGGGGGGGGGGGGTATGGGTTTTGGGAAGGGGGTAGTTTTGCCGAAAGCAACAGTTATGCGCTGTCTGGAAAAGATTTCGGGAGGGGTTCGAACCCCCAAACGTACCCCCCCCCCCCCCCCCCGGCTACGGCTCTGGATGTAAGTGCTCTGAAACCATTGCAGTGGGCGTCGCTTTGCCTATTGGTACAGGAGTCCAGCCGCCACATGCGGTGTATATATATATGCACTTCGTGCACTAGCCTCGTTGGTAGGTGCTTAAAATGGGCTGCACGTTGAGGTGAAACGCATGGTGGCCTTTCCTTGTTAAGTTGCCCGCAATATTTAAATATCGGACTTACTTTATGCCATAAGGCAGCCTTCCGTAAGGGTCGGAAGAGGCCGAGCAAGTTAGGCAGTTGCAAACGAGACGCAGGATGCGCCAATCTGCATATTGTGTGGGCGGGGCTTCAACCTTGCACCAGCCAACAGGGAAGGACGCACGCTGTTTTCAATGCACGCGTGTCAACCATGCCCCTCCATGGCAGGTTCGCATAAAAACTTTAGGCCTAGCATTTTGGCATACATTTCATCGTAGCTTTCGCTAGAAGCAAGGGTATAAATTCGCAGTGCAATTTCTCCCAGTAATATTATACCATTTACTGCATGTTTAACTTTGTTTTCACCATGAATTTCATTCTGGTGGCAAGCCATGGCTGCTGCTGCCCACGTACGTCAGTTCACGCGCGCCACGTGTCGCGCCGTGCGGGCAGGACAGGGACCTTAGGCAGGCGTGTACATAGCGCGCCGCGCCTTCACGGCCAGAATGTGCGCGAGAGTTTTTTGTGGAGAAAGTGCTCAATCCATTTCTTGCAAACGACACACGAAAACAACACACTAAGCTATAGCTGCCGTAGCCCAGAATGCCGGAATGGAAAAAAGAATGGTTATAATTAAGGCAAGTCGGGGCTCTCAAGGCAGTTTTTTGTAATTGCGTCGGAAAATGACAGGAACAAAATGTGGTAGCCAAGCATTTCACAAACCTTCCTGAAAGCGTCTGTATTAAAAAAAAGGGGGTCCGTTCGACTCAGCTGCACCTCCCGAAACAGTTCACAGCAGTGCAAAAAGCCGGCTCCGCCATCCTGCATAGTCCGGCGGAACCATGCAGACCCGCACTTTTAAATGCAGAGCATTTCTTTAACTCACATGTAGCGTCCGCCGTCCGTCCGCAACAGCTCAGTGCGCAGGTGCGCCCTCTCCCCCACTCCTCTCCCGCATCACGCTACCCTCCTCGCTCTCAACAACAGGCCCGCACCGCTCCCCCTACACTATATAAAAAAAAAACAATAGTTATCGGCGCCTGGTTTCGATCCCACGACCCTGTGGACGGAACGCGAGGTACATGGTGCGCCACAACTGCGCCACAAAAGCGACACAGAATCAAAGGGTACGAACGCGCCTTATATCCTTGACTCATTCAAACTACGTCAAGAAGCTGCTGATACACGGCAGCAGTTGCATCGATCTCGTCTTCACCAGTTGCTGCAACGCACGGCCGCTGCTTACTTAAGCGACCACGAAGCCGTCGTTCTCAGCGTCAAATACAACGACAACTGCAACAAATAAATAAATAACGACTTACAACAACCTACTTCTTGCCTTCACTTCTTGCGTCACAAAAAAAAAGAAAAGGCCGCCCGCATCTTCCCACGGTGGGAACTCGAGTAAATGCGTCGCATCTACTCGAGTCAAGCAAAGCGTCACGTCAAGCGAAAGCCAAGCAAAGACGCCCTTGACTGACTTCCGAACGCGCGCTCCGCCGCTTATATACGTTGAGGGGACTGCGTAAGCCGGTCCCAGTCGACGACGTTGGCGTACTTGTAAAGCGGCGTGGAGGTGTTTGAGCCAAGCGCAGATGTTGCTTCGCCGGAGAACGGCACACCGGTTATATGCGCAGCGCGCCCGAAGGAGAGGAAATCGCGGAAGAGAGAGTACTGCACATGCGCCGGCCCCAGCGCGTCTGCCGCGGCTATGACGCAACGTGCCGCGGATATGACGCAACACAATCCAACACAATCCACTTTAATCCAATCCAATCCAAATCTAAGCCAAGCCAAGTCAATCCAATTGAATTTAATCCAATGCCCCTCGCGAGAGAGTGTTCGAATCCAATCCAATGCCCCTCGCAAAACAGTGTTCGCTATCGCCTCGACTCGACGCGCATGCGCAGTGAGCGTGCGGACTACGGTAAGGTGGCTAGAATGGGGAGGTGTGAGTACCGGCGGCGGAAACATGACTCCAAAGCGCGCAGATGCCACGGGCGGCGCTGTTGACCAAGGCGCGGCAAGCGCGCAGCTGGAATGAGCGCGCCGCCGGCATCGCGTCGGCTGCATTTCTACCATCAAGGGGGAAACGAACCCGTTGTGATATGGCGAGCTTTCTGGAAGAGTAAGAGAGAATATTTATCACTAAAAAAATTTTATGAGCCCATTTCATTACACCCATGAAATTTAGTTTTACGGGAACAGTTCGCTTTGCATGCAGTTTCAAAAGCACGTTTGCACATTACGTGAAGTGGCTCCGGCTTCTATTAAAAAAAACAACTTGTAGTTGTATAATGTGCACTGACACCACCCGGTACAGAGGCAGGCGCCTTGCATTTCGCTTCCCTCGAAATACGGCCGCCGTCCTCGAGATCGGCACACCCAATGGGCCTGCAAACTGTCAATAACTGAAGGCGTCTCGGAGTACACCGCGCTTTCTGCTACCCTTAACAAACCGCTAGACCGCATGCAGTTATCCCGCTCACATCAGAAATGATAGCAGACATCGAAGCAACCCATCTGGTCTCGTCATGAAATCGTTTATTTACAATGAAAAAAAAAAACGGTTTATTGACATGTGAAGATACAAATTTAACTATATTTACAGGTGCCCATTAGCACCTGTATATATAAGCGCTTTTCTGATGGAGGCGAAAAGCAAAAACGCCCGTGTGTACGAGATTTCGGCGCACGTTAAAGATCCCCAGGTGGTCAAAATTAATCCGGAGCCCTCCACTACGGCGCGCCTCATCGCCTGCGTTGCGTCGGCGCGTTAAACCCTACAATCAATCAATCAACCTGTATATAAGAAACACACAAAAAGCATTTACCGCTGAAAAGAAAACAAGAACTATTCGCCGGGGAAGAACTATTTGCACGTGAAGAAGAAACAAAAAAAAAGCGTTAACAGGTGAAAAAAAAAAATGTTCATAGTGAGGATACTAAAAGAAGATATGAAGTAGGAAAAACTATTTTCAGACGAAGAAAAACAAACTACTGACAGGTAATGAAGAAACAAAAAGTATTTACAGGTGAAGAGAGAACAAAAGTATATTTATTGGGGGGAAAAGAAAAAGTATTAACAGCGGAGCTGTTGTACAAGCCGTAAGTTCGCCGTAGCAGAAAATAGATACCAAGAAAATGCCGAGCCCTCGTGAGCGCGTGCCTCGCGGCGACCACCGAGCGCCTTCGGCACGGGCAGTGCCTTTAGTTAAAAAAAAAAAAAAAAAACAGCGCTGTCGTCAAGCCCTACCGCCCATGTAAAAAGAAAAAACAAAAAAAAAACTTCAGCGCTAATGCGGAAGTTCCCGCCACCGCTGCCTCGAGAATTGATGAGAAGAGCACGGTACGTGGAAGTCTACAATACTGAGGATGACTTTGCATCTACCACTCGCCGCGAAGACGACGGCATCTTCGATGCATATTACGACGATTACTAGCTCCCAAACAATGCAACTAAACAATGATACTAAAAACTTAACTATGCGTCTGGCAATGCCCAACTACAAGAGCTTCGTCATTCAAGTATTGCGCGTGAATGCAAGCTTCCCTGAATTTTTTTATAAGTGAAGAATTAAAAAAAAATTGTAAAATTCAGCCTGCATCATCCAAGGTTTCACTGCATTCAGTTTCTTCTCATTACCGTGCTAGTTCACACCTTAAGTAGAAACTGTATCCTCCTAAGGCAATAAAACCGTATAGCGTGAAGCTCAGGGCAGCAGAATGGTCTCGGCAGCCAATCTGCGGCACATCACCCATTGACTAGCGAATTTCTGCCGCAGCTTTAGCATGCAAACGTGTTACGCTGAATGCGCAAGTTAGTTTGTTTTCTCCGTTTGCTCCGTCGTCCTCTTTGCTGTCGACAGCATCGCACCCCGAACAGATGCCCGAACGGGAGAACGACGTGAGACAGTCCACAACGTACGACGAAGCTGGCCACGGCGAGGGCAGGGAGAGCGCGGGCAGGACGGCGCGGCCGGCTGCGGCTACCGCGCCTCGACGGGCAGCGCCACATTTTCCCTGGTGTCATCTGCGCGCAAGGGAGTCACGCGCGGCCGAAGGAAGGCGCCGCGGTACTCACACCTTCCCATTCTAGCCACCTTAACTACGGACGCCAACGCGGGTGACATCGTGAGTTACTGAAATGCTCTGCATTTAAAAATTGGGCCCATCTCTCCACGAGGGGGACTCGAGTCGCAAAATCACGAAAGTAATAATTAATATATGAAAGAAATAATAATAATTAATAGTAATAAGCAATAATAGTTAACACATTCACTACCACCCCACCACCACCCCCCAAACACTAACGTTAACGCAATACACCCACCCCCTACGCGACGCATTTACTCGAGTCCCCCTTCGTGGGGAGATGGGCCCAATTTTTCGTCTGCTTCTGCACCTACCCGGCAGTTAGTGCCGCAAAAGCCATGACGTGGTCCTGTACCCGTCGGCACCTGGTTCACCCGGTGCAGGTGAAACGAACGGACCCAAAGGCACCCCTTCAAACGAGGGTAGCCTGCCACGCGCCAATCACCTTACGCCGCGTGGGCTGGACGGTTCTGCGGCGGTGGTTTCGAATCCCTGAGATTATACTGGTTCTCTCCGTGGTCGGTCCACGGAGATGACTTTACGCTTAGTATTGTGGCACATGCTTACTTCCACTAGCACCGCGAACGAGGATCCGTAGCGCATTTCTTCTCCCCACTATAATTTCGGGTTTTTAGGGGCGAAGCTCCTAAAGCCGTTGGTCTGTCCATCCCTTGTGTCTCGTGGTACGTGACCGCCTAGTTCGATGACTCACTCGCAGGTGGCGCTGGTGTGAGTGACGTCATGATGACGTCACTTGCACGTGACTGACACTATAAAAGGCAATCGCTGTTGACGCGCTTCCGCTTTCGCAACGAGTCACCGGATGGAGGAGGCGGTTGTTGACAAGGCTGCGGAGCGGAGGGCGCGCAGGGCGGCGGCAGCGCGCGCTCGCCGATAGGATCCCGCCGTGCGCGAAAGAGAGGCCGAAGCATCTCGTCTAGAAAGTCGCGCTTAAACCGCGCGTCGGCAGCTTCGGGCTGAGCTTGCTTGATGCGTTTTGCAGCCGCCTCGCGAGCTCTCACTGCATCGGGGTTTGCCTGCCGATACGAGCGCTTGCTTGCAGCCTCACGAACCCTACAACAACAACAACAAACGAACAAGAACAAACTAAAAGTTGATTTGTAGAATGTACGCACACAGTCTTACGTCTTTCTTAATGATGTATTATGTATTAATGACGCCCATTATAATGGGCGAACTTTCACAGGAGAGTTACGGTTACCGATGATCTCCCCCTCTCGAGCTTCGCCCCACTTATCATCATTCATTCCGTGGATATGGCGTGATTTTTTCTTGTGTGCGCAACTGTTCCCGCCCTGGCGAGTGGCAGATGAGCGGAAAAGAACGCGTATGCGCGCGTCTCGGGCTCCAAAAACCAGTTTGGCTGCCGGAAGACCACCGCATGGGCATCTCCCACGCGCATCCAACCTGCTGTAAATATTTTTCCGGGCCGCGTCGGAAACCGGATCGCTCCGACGCACGTGTGTCTGCCGCTCTAAGGTACGGGCACACTAGCGGCGCCGTGCCGTGCCGCGGGCAGCTTGCCGTCGTCGGCAGCCGCTGGCAACCTGTTTTCGCCGAGAACGGCGCGTTTTCCTTGCCGCAGAGCGAATAGAACCGAGACCCATTTCTGCCGTTCCCCAGAGCACAAAGACCAATGAGGGATGGCGGTTGTCATGACGTGTGGTGATTCAAAACGCGCGTGCACTGACGTCACGGGTCCGGCTCTTTGGCGGAGTGATACACTTCATGAGGTGGTGCCGTTCTTGAGTTGTAACCGAGTATAGTAGTGAAACTACAGCGGCTATGAACCATGTCGCAGCCAGTGCCCTTTCGCTTCTACGGACGCTACACACCGTCCCTTTTTTTTTTTTTCAGGGGGCGCGTTCAGTGTTGACCTGCATTCGAGGTTTTTTTTTTTTGTTTTTGTTTTTGTGCGCTTGCTATAAGTGCTGCAGAGGAGTTTATTACTGTATTTGGGAGTTATTAATGAACGCACAGGCCGCATTTTTATTTTTCGTTTAGGATTACGTAATTTCTAGTCTTTTTCCGCTTCAAACGTTGAGCGGCGAAACGTGAAAAGTTTCTTTTCTCCACAGTCAATTTATTGCATAAAAATTACATAAATTGGGCTCGGTCAGTACTTGGGAGGGGGGGACGCCGTCCTTCTTGCGTATCGGGCCATTTATGCCTTCGCGTGAAAATAAGTGGCCTCACCTTTTTTTCGTGTTTTCTCGTGAAACATGCTTGACTGGCTCACTTTGTTGAAGCGAAAGCTCTACTGCGCCATGTCTTGCAAGGTCATTCATAGCGTCGCAATGACTTTGAGCCTCCGGGGTGAAAGTGTGACATGTGTGACGTCATGCCACGTGATCGGCTGCGGAGAGGTGTCGCAGCTGCGATCCCTCGGGGCCTCGCCGATTTGATACCGCATCAATAGGCGATTAAACGGTTGCTTAGACGGCGCTTGGTCGCTCAGTACCGCCATGGATGGCTCGCCGGCTGAGCCGCGTGTGCGCGCGCTTCAGCGCAAGCGACAGACTGAATCTAATCATACGGTAGCCTCATGAAGCAGTGTGTGCATAATCTTTTCAAAACCAAGCCAAACAGACCTTTCGCTCGTTATAACTAGGTTTACAAGAGTTAAACCTCACCCATTTTTATCCAGAAGACCTGCTTTTAGTGGTGCTTTTCAGTCCACCGTGTCCGCGTAGTGTTCAAGGATATTTGCGCGGACACGGTGCACGTGTGTACATAGAGCGTCCATCAGCGGGGGTGTCATCCAGAGCTCCCAGGATGTGGTCGAGGGGATTGTGGGTTGCATTCGAAGCAATGAGGGGGGATGGATGAACAAGGAGAACAAGTAGTACAGGTGGGGGAGGGAGAAGATGTTTTAGCCTGCTATAAGAGGCGTGTTGTCTCTTCGTCACCACGACGCGGATCCGATGGCCGATAGGTTTTGGGTAGATGCTCGATTTGTTTGTGTGACGGTGTCGCACCAGAGGGGAAATTTAGGAAGGATGTTTTTTTTTTGCATTGTAACAGCCGAGTGGATTATTAATAAGTGCATTTAAACAAGGGTGGAGTTCAAAGCGCTTGGGTAGTAGCTCACTCACTGCTGAGGAAGTTTACCTAGAGCCATAAAGCCGGTCGTGCCATGAGCTCCCAAGGTAGGCACCAATGATGGGAGCGTGGCTGGAAAACATATATATAACCGACCACGAGCTTCTAATCATGCGCAACAGGGTGGAGGACAGAGAAAATGTTGCATTTTCGCAAAAGAAGACGACCCACTGCACGGAGCCGCACAGAGTGACTGAGGAAAAGCGCGCTTGTGCTGTCTTGTCTTCCTTCGCGCTATCAACCGTACCAGCTCGCCCAGTTTTACACCATACTACATAAAAATGTTTTAAGTGCGAATGCACTTCTTAAGCGAGCCTGAATCGTCCGCCGCCGTCGTCCGCATAGCAACAGCTGCGGGTGCGCGCGCTCCTCGTCTTCCTCCTCGTCTTCCCTAGCAACGGGGGGAGATGGGCGCGCGCTACTCTCCTCCTCCTCTCTCCGCTCAGTGACTGCGGGTGTTGGGCGCCTCCTCTCCACTTCGGGCGGGAGAGCTCTCGCTCGCGTAGCGGGCGCTCCGCATTCCGACGCGTGAGGGCGCTCGTGTAGCCCTCGCCGTAACGGCGGGCGCTACTCTCCTCCTCCTCTCTACGCTCAGTGACTGCGGGTGTTGGGCGCCTCCTCTCCACTCCAAGATCACGATATCCACCGTAATCGCGCAATCAACAACCGTGCATTCGCACTTACACACTCTCCCCCTCGGGGAAGTGCGAGGGAATTTTTTCTACCTAAGATGACCAGAGAGGACGCCATTACCCTCAGGCAGCGGCAAACTAACACATATACCCACGGAACACTACTCCATGCCATCCTTTACAGAGACCAAGTGCCCAGCAACATATATCACACTGACTTGTCAACACTGCCCCACACCCAACACTCCCCACCATATGGCGTGGGAGTGCCGTCAGTCACCATCATTAAACCCCCTACCAAACCCCACCGTGGAGCAGTGGGAGGACCAGCTGACCAGCTCACGCCCTCAAGGCCGACAACGACTGGTGGACAGGGGACGCCGGGCAGCCAAGGGCCAAGGCTTCCTGGACTAAGGAGGCCTCTACAACGGAACTCATACAGTTCAATAAATGGTTATTTCTCCTATTTTCTGGGCGTCGGTTTCATTTCAATCATCATGATGGTACAGTTGTCCGCATCCAAGCGCTTCATAGTGTCTGCCAACTGCAAGCACCGGTGGAGGTCCATAAGAAGTCTCGAACGTTTGGGAACATGTGCGTGTAGCGCCAGAGGTCCTGGCAGATGTTTTACAACAGTATACGCGTCATTTTTCTGTTTTGGCTTCTCCTAATCATCACAGCTATCATAATCATCATCATCAAAATTGTCATCGTGCGCCGTGTCGTGCTGTCCACAGGGCGGGGAGAGCGGTGTCCGATGGGAGGTCGGCGGCGCTCCGCAGCTTTCGAGGGCGTAACCCGGTGAAATTAATTCCGTGGTTCCGCTCCGGAAGAACGCAGGGCGTCGAGGACTTCGGAGGACGCGGTTTTGCCGTCGTTTTTGAAGTGTGGAGACGGCGGCACCGTGCGCTCGAACACCCTGACCCTATTATAGCTTGCCTTCGTGACGATACCACAGCAGGCTCCCTGACCTCGTCATGCCACCCAAGAGGCGACGGCTAGGGAAGGATGCGTGACCGCGGCGTCTGGCGTGACATCAGTGAGTACTGAGCTCGCATCGATCGAGTCTCCGACTCTCTCTTAATCGCTGTTGCCCCCAATTTACTCTCAGGCAAGCGAGGTCTCCAAGACGAAGCACGTCTCCGCGTCATGTCGCCTTTTACAGAGACCGAGTGTCCGTTCTATTTTGTCTTCGCAGTGCTCTTACAGCGCTTGAGCGCTGTTTGAGGACGCGAAAATCATTCAGCCTTATTCTCGGAGTTTCTCTCGCGTGTTTTGTGCGGACGTCCACTCGCAAGAAGGCATCCATGCATGGATTCTACGCCTTTATTTAGTGTCCCGTTGGAATGCCATGCCCTGTGTTCCCGGAGAAAACGCAGCCACGCGGGTTAACGACCCTTCTACGCGACCAATCTGCGTGGCTTCGCATCCTCAGTCGACGCCGTAACGGACTTGGTAAGGTAGTCGTCGTTGAACGTATTCGGAGATTAACCATTTAGTTTTTTTTCTCTACCTCAGTTATGGACATTATCGAAAGTACGTCAGAACATGAGGTGATACGCAAGAAGCTGCACGAAAGATAACTCCCACCGAAGAAAATTCTTCTGGAGTGTGTGAATTTATGCCGCTCCGCTTTTCGTCTCAAAATTGGCTCACCGCGAAGAGCAGACCAATGAACTTCAACACTCTGGTTAGATTGAGTTGGCTATAAAGCGTGAAGCATCTTAACGCCTCATTGATTTTAACGGAACCAAACCTAGAAGAAACGCCGCCGTCAGTGCATACTTGAGTGCATGCTCAGTGCCGTCAGTGCGATGAGCTTACCCCCGCTGGAAGTGGCTGGAAGTGGGAGATGGCTGTTCCATGAACTGTACTCAGCAAGACCTCCCAGCGAGCGAGCCTACTGGGGAGGTCTGTTCCACAAGGATTGGGGCACGTGTGGCGCGACGCAGACCTTTCCTTTGTTAAAGGAAGTTTCCTGTGGAGCGGTCTCAAGCAACGGCAGCGGCCGTCGAATAAATAGGATGTCATAGTGCGCTCCCCGAAATGTGTGCAGGGGGCGCATTAAGTCGAACCCACAAAATACAGAGAAGGCAGGAACACGTGCCCAGTATGGGACAGTGCACCTGCAGGCAACACGGCGTAAATCCCTGCGGCCGTCGTCAGCACCTGTAGACCATCCCGAACGGCTGCAGCTCCGCCAGCATATAAGGAGCAAAATGCGAGGTGTTTGATAGGCGTAAATCTGAGCAGCGTCTGGGAAGGCGGGACATTGAGTCGCTGTAATCACTACACCGTCTTAGGACCCGGCGTCCACAAAGACTTGTGCAACGTGGGTCTCAGCCGCCAGTGCTTATTTTCCCGCGGTGTGCGCGTCTGCATTTCCAGACGATCGAATATGTGGGGTTCAGTCAGGGGTTATTGGTTGGTCGGTGGTAGCGCACTTAAACACGGGCACTAAGGAGAAGAGACGACCAACCACAGCGCTGTGGTTTGTCGTCTCTTTTCCTATAGTGCCCACGTTCAAGTGCGCTACCTTCAAGATGTTCCAAATGTATTACCAACTAGCCCAGTTGTCACTTCTTCTACGGTAGCGACGTTGACGGACAAGCTCATTCAGCGTTTTTAGCAGTGCTTCAACAGATAGTATCGGTGTTAGTCTAGGGAGGCAGGCGATGGTGCGCATTGCAGCTGTGTTGATTGCTTTAAGGCTAGCCCACTCCATCCGTGTCGTTTGCTGGAATTCAGCCTGGTAGGCAAGCGGAGGCTGCAGAACCAACTGCGCCAACAGAGGGGCCACGTTGGAACAGGAGCCAGCAGGTGTCTGTCAGATGCGGCGGATCCGGTGGAGCATCTGCCTGCCATTTGGCGGGCAGATCGGAGCCACGAGGCAGCTGGCCCAGACGGAGAAATCTCTAATCCTAGCACGCTAAGCGAGATGGCAGCGAGCACAGGGTGTCCGGAAAGTTGTAGTATTATCGGGGACATTTACAGTCGGCGACGTACTCCATGCACTGGCCACAAACGAAATGGCTGTCTTATCGTCTGACAGTAAGTCCAGCGTATTCGCATCATTTTTGCGTGTCAGTCAGGATGAAGGAACGGGGTTTGGCCTATGTCTGCTCAGGTGAAAATGTGTGCATGCGTCTGCAGGGCTCGGTGAGGCGACGTTTCGGTGTGTTCTTGCGCTGTGTGTGTGTGTTTTTTCGATCACCGGTGAAATGCTTTGATGCCTTTGTGTGTGTTGGGGTGAAATGTACTCTCCTTCGCGTACACAACCATCTACGCTTCAGACCCGCGGTGTGAGCACCTTGTTAAGCCTTAAGTGCTTTTGCGCTTGGGCGATAGGAGTCACCGCGATAGCAGCGAGCACTTCCCGGTAACAAAGTGTTGTGCATCGATGGAGTACCTTTGGTATATATGCTCCGCCGGCTGCTGCTGAAGTGTGCTAGATTGGTTTGTGTGATTGTATTGTATACTCATCTCATTTCCGTCATTCTATTCTCACTCTTGCCCTCATCACGTCGTTAAAGGCTGAGCGCCATGCCGTATTCTGCACCACAAACTCATATGCTTTGACGTTTCGCAGGTGCCCCGATCCCACATTCGTATCCTCACGGACTCGTTCGGCCTGATTAAATAACTCTAAAGCCCATCCTCTCAGTCCCTTCACACAGCAAATCCTGACCCATGTTGCCCTACCCCATCGCAACGGGGTATCTGTAGCATTGATTGAGTTCCTGGCCACGAGTCAGCTTGCACGGGTAACCAGGTCGCCCATACTGCGGGACAGGAGAGTAGTACACCCCCGTTGGTTCCCAGTACGCCGTCTCCGACACCGCTGCCTCCTGACCTGCAGTAATTACTTCCACATAAACGCGACAAGAGGAACCGCTACATCGCTGCCACCCCTCAAGGGTTCTCCTCCCCTGCCACGAGCCGGCGAGGTATTTCACAACAAGCTCCAAGCAAATGCCACCTACACCCCGCACATTATCCGAAAATGGTTCTCACCCAACTTCCCTCCTAAATGTACGTCGTGCAATACACTCGTTTTTGCCCACCTCAAGCATCTACTTTCTGAATTACGAAAATTGCACTAAAAGGACAAACAGAGGAAGGACGACAGACAATGCGCAACTCACAGTTGTGAGTTGCGCATTGTCCGTCATTTTTCCTTTGTCCTTTTAGCCCAATTTTCGTAATTCATAATGCACCAACTAGCCCAACAGCACATTTTACTGAAGCATCTATTTTCTGATTGCTCCTTCTTCTCGCAACATCGCTCAGACATCGTCACGTCTTTCCACGCACCCACAATCACTCCAGTAGACTATCGATCCACGGAGAAATCTCCACTGCACACGATAGGACTGTTGCCCATCAAAAGTGGCCTAGCACGGGCAGTGTACTCTGGTCCCCGCAAAGCTGCCACGTCCCTGTATGGAAGAAGACACTAATATATATTCTCCCATACTCCTCTTCCTCTGCCCCAAAGCGGCCTTTGGCTTTCCTTACTAATAAAGTTGATTCTACTATAGTTTGATGTACGTGCCTGATATTTAGCGGTGAAACGGTTGCAGGATTGTGATTTCGTTATCCTTCAACGATAGATTGGCTTTTTAACAAAAATATTTCGCGGGCGTTTGCCCCCTAATTATTTTTCCATTTTTGATTGGCGATAAACCTGCAAGGCAAGCTGGTGCAGGTATTATTTCTCATCACTTTCTTTAGTTTTGTCAGGATAACATGGATTTTGAACGGTTACGGATTGCACAGTCAGGTCTGGGAGTATGGTCCGCACCGTAACGTCGTCCGCGTACACGGTCCTTATGAAAATGGACGTTGAGTTTTAATAGACCCCCTATCGAGTTCCTATAGAGTCAATAAAAGGTCAATTAAAACTGATCGCTTATACTCTCTGCTCGTTAAAAAGTCAACAAACTTTATATTGCAGAAACTCAACCAACATATATTATTGTCTTCAAGACATTGAGTTTTAATACACTTCATATTGCGTTTCTATAAAGTGAACCAAATCTCTCGTCTTAAAAACTGCGGCCAGTATAAAATCAATGAACTTTTATTGCTAAAATGCAACATGAATTTTATCGTCTTCACTATACTGAGTTTTAAAAAACTCTGTGGTGCCTTTCTATAGGATCGATCGAACTCCTAATGTGTGGACGGTGGTCATTCGACAGGCAATAATCTTTTTATAACAAACACGCAGCAAACATCTTATTGCCTTCATTATGTTGAGTTTCTATAGACTCTCTATGGGGTTTCTATAGCCCACCCACGGAGGTCTGGTAGCTTTTCGGTGCATATAATGGGGTGCTATTGCGCCGCCTGCCCCGCCGCATCAACCGAGATCGCGCGATGGACGTACCATCACTTCGTCTTGGGAGCACTTGAGAGCGGTGGCGCCTGGGGTGACGGACATCACCGCCGGACAGTCCGAGCCCCTACAAAGTTCCTCTGTTAAAACTTGGCTGAAAACCTGACTGACAGGCAACAGGATATTACGACTACACTCAATAAGAATTTTATAGAGAGCTAATAGATATAAATTTAATAAAGCTCATCAGATAGTCTGTTCAGACTTAGCTCATATGCAACAGGTTGTGATGAATGGACACTATAAGAATTTTATAGAATTCTAATTGAGATAAATTTAATAGAAACCCGCTAGAAACTGTATTCAAAGCTAACTCACATGCAACAGGTTGTTAAAACCATACCCAATAATAATTTTAAGAAAGCTAATGCCGGCAAATTTAATAAAAACTCATCAAAAATTCCATTCAAACTTTATCTACACGCAACAGCGTGTTATGACTATACTCCATAAGAATTTTAAAAAATTAATTACCATAAATTTAATAAAAATTCGCCAGAAACTCTATTCAAAACTGACTCCCACTCAAGAGGCTGTTGCGACTGTACTCAGTAAGAATCGCACAGAAAACTTACTAAATTTCTTTTATAAGAACCTCATAAGAAACTCATAAGAAACTACATTCAGAACCGATAAGCTCTATTGACTTGGCTCTATAGACTTTTAATTAAGACGCGGTGGCTAATTTGTAATGGAAACTCAATATAAATATTCTATAGAATGTTTACAAAATGTTTATAAGATTCTTTTGAGCAATC